>NC_132913.1:96047663-97416829 GCF_047675955.1 Chlorocebus sabaeus | reverse complement strand
AGGAAATCATCACCTTTTGAAAATAACATCAATTTGCAAATTGAATGAGGAAACACAGGGTTTTTACCTATTTAAATTTATTTTTCCATCCCCACTCAAGATAATGGCATTTATGATTATGTCAGTTAACAGTGGGGCTCAGAGAACTACTTGGCAAACCCAGGAAGGGCCAAGCTGCAAGTCTGTCACAATCTTCTGTAATCTTGAGGGAGTCTTACTATTTTCTGTGGGGTTGTTTCCTCATTCTATCACAACTTCAGAAACTAATATCCTGATTCCAAACAATATTATGTGCTGTATCTACAGTGCTTAAAAATTACTTACAAAAAACTGACCTCCCTGAAGAGCAGGGTGCCTGAAGAGAAAATAGGAAATCAGACTTTTAATAATGATGTAACTAACAATTACAGAGAACTTAATATACGCCAGGCACTGTAAACCTTACATGTACTCGCTCATTTCATCTTCCAAAGATGCCTAAGCGGTAGGTTCTATTAGTAGTTCCATTTTTCAAATTATGAAACTGAAGCTCAATGAAGTTAGTGGCTTGTCCAAGGTAACCCAGGAAGTGGCAGAACTCGGGAACCTCGCTGCAGGTGCCAACTTTAATCGTTACAGAAGTCTGTCTCCCCAGCTTTGCCACTAACTAGCTATATGAGCTTGGGCAAGTCATGCTTCTCCCCTTGGGCCTCAGTTTCTGTAGCTGAAAGTGAAGAAACGTCCTAAAGATTTAGGTCGCTTCCGGGTCCTAAGTGATGGAAGACCACACGTTACGTGGGGTGGGGGAGGAGGGGAGGAATTGAGGTTTGGGATCCGGCCGCAACCCAGGATGCCGCGACAGTTCTGCTCCTGCCAGAGCCTCCAGGGTTCCTACCCAACTCCCCTTCTAGCATCGCGTTCAGAGTGAGGCGCTCGGTGGCACAGGGACGCGGTACATCCAACAGGCACTCAATAAAGGTGCGCTGATCCCGCCCCCCGCGCGGCAAGCCCGACCGGAGCCCGGAGGAGTTACCCGTCCATTACATCCAGGTGCAGATAATCGGCCCCAGAGTCTAGCATCCGGAGGCACTCGGCCCCTAAATTGGCCAGGTCGCTGTTGAGGATGGACGGGCCAATCTTGCAGCCCGACGCCATACCGCTGGCTCCCCAGAGCAAGTTACCCCACGAGTCCCCCGGCAAGACTAGAGCGTCACTCCGATTGGGCGGGCAGTTTTGGCCCCGCCCCTTCTCCGTACAGGCTTCCGGACTGTACGGGAAGCAGCGACTCTGCGATGAGGAAGTTCCGCCTCCTCCTGGCGTGGGGCGGTCTCTGCCGTCCGCCTGGGGCGGGGCGTGGCACACGGGTGTCGTGTTCCTAGTTCTGACCTTCCTTTTTATGCTGTTTGAATCTTCAAGTCCTCGCAGCACTCAAGGCGTTTCTTAACCTTTTTTCGCTTTGCTTCCCCTACAGTTCCTTCTCCTCGGTTCTTGACTTCACATCACCTTTTGTTTCTCCACCCTTTGCATATGCGTTCCTTTCCTCTCCAGCGCCTATGCTGGCCCTTTAAAACAACAATTAAAAATCTTCTTCCCTCGTATTTCTCTTAGAGCTCTTCTTTTGAGCTGGAGGAACCCTGGCTCTGCCAGATACTAGCTGGGTGACCTGGCAAGTCACTTCTTACTTCGGTTTCCTCATCTGTAAAGACAGTGCCCAGCTTTAGGGTTGTATTAAATGAGTGAAGCCAGATAATGCGCCCAGCAGGATGCCTGGTGCTCAGTACAAAATGGTAGTTATTATTACCCTCTTTTTCTGCCTCTGCACTTCCTCCTTCTTATCTTTTTTGTTTTTCCCTCTGTTGAGGCTCAGAAAATAATAGTCCAAAGTGAAGGCCTCAGTCGCAACAGTGTTTCTCTGACTTCATGTCCTGCTCTCTTCTCAATCTCATTCTCCCAGGAGGCAGGTCATAGAAACTAGAGCCCCTCTTCCCTAAGAAGAGTCATTGAAACCAGAACTCCCTTTTCTTGAAACCAGCCATAAAACCCAAAAGCATTACTCTAGCTTTCCTCCACCTTTCTGTGTAAAAACTGGCCAAAAATTATTTGACCTACTTCAATTGTAGGTTATAAAACTCCTCTTCTAGGGAAGGTTCTATCCCATATCCAGGAGAAGGGAATGCTGCACAGAGAGGCCAGGAATCCAAATTAGACCGGCCAAGCCCGGGTCAGACTATTAGCATTAGATCGCCTATTTTGTCCAACCGTATTTCTACATGGCTGTCCATACTTTGTTGAACCTAAGTATAAAAATGGGTAATCACCCCTGTACCTTTGGGTCTTCATTCTAAAGGCTCCAGTGTCAGGTAAAACTATGATCAAATAAGTTGTTATGCCTTTTATCCTGTTAAACTTCTTTTTGTCAGTGATGTTCAGGAAACCTTTGGAGGGTGAAGGGGAAGTTTTCCCTTGACCCCTACACCTCTCCAGTGCTCATTCACAAATTGTGATAGGTTTGTGTGCTGTTCACAGTTCAGAAATGGATAAGAGTATCCTGATGCTAAATGTGCCTAGGGTCAGAAAAAGAGACAGAAGTAAAACCACATGAGGGGGAAAAAATGGACTTAGCAAGAGCAATCCTTAAAGGGTCAGAATAGAGCACTTTGTATAAAAGACGGAAGTGGTAACTTGGACCACGTGGTGTTTCTGGCCACATTGTGAGGACAACCAGATCTTTAACAATCCCACTGGGAAATCTACCAGTTATTCCAGTAGGTCAAAGCCTGGGCAGAGAAGTTTATTTTTATTTTGAAAGGTAGATTTGGAAAGCATGAGTAGAACTCAGTTTGTTGGGAGGGGTGACAGGGAGTGTATTGGAGGTGTCTAACTGGATGGTGACCTCAGGCCAGACTGGGGAGGTTGAGGATGGACAGCAAGGCATTAACAAAGGCACACCCCAGGGATCCAAAATGAACATCTTCCTGAATGAGTCAACCTATTCCCTACATTAAGAAATGAAACAGGCATCTTAAATGTTTTTAGATGTATTTTATTATATGTGCATACCTAAACACAGAAGTCTTAATATCTTTCATAAATATCTTTCATAAACATTTCAGTATTTATTCATATGTATTTTTTCCATGTTCTTTGGTCATTCAATGTTCATAATAGACTTTATAGTTATCTGAGGGAAGTCGGCTGTGTAGTCAATCTTTTGTTTTAACCTATAAAATGGCTAATACAGGATTTTCATCCTGTGGTCACAGTGACTATTCAAAGATTTATGGAGGTAAATTGATCTGTAATCCTAAATGATCATAAAATAATATAAGTAAATTTGTCTTAAGCTTTTCCAAATACATTCTGCCCTCAACTTGTTTTTATTCTCCTGAGTGTCAAACCAAAACTTGTTTCTGAAATGCTACAGTTGAAACCCACTAAAGTAAAAGAAATGGGACTTTTTACCCCTAGCAAGACAAGGTCATGAAATTGGAAGTGTGAGGTCATAGGGCAACAGCATGACTTGGTGTGATAGCAGCAAATTCTGGAGACTGTTCTCTTAAAGTATCCTTTATAACTTGAGGAAGGATATTTAATTCATGTTTTTGACTATAATTCTATTCATTTATGACCCTTTCTTCCCTGTATTCTCATCTTAGATACTCTCAGAGGTGGGCAGCAGAGTGGAGAAAGTTCTTTGTTGACTAAAGGAATATAATGCTAAAGAAGAGAGGAGCTATCACCTTGTTTAAGGTACTCTTGGAGGCTTGAAAGAGCAAACCAGTTACTCCCAGCCTGTGCAACAAGCCCTAACCAGATCACTAGTACCACAGATTTTTCCACCAGCACTGCCATGCCCATTTATGCCTTTTGATTTTGACACTGTAGTTCTAAGTGCCTTGTCTTAATGCACTCAATAACTCAGTTTCTTTTTCAGAAAAATGACATAGCTTATCTAATAGAAATCTAGAAAGCAGCAAATACTGAAAAATGAAAGTAAAATGTTTTGCTATAGGAGATCCTATATCCAGGATTTAAACTGTTTTAATTGCATCTGAGTCATACTATCATGGATAACACATGGTTTATTCCAAGGTCTCTCAAAAGTTAATTTCAGAAGAAGCAACTTCTTTGTGGAGTCTAATTTTTTCTACATGGGAAGTGGGTACCTTTCTTGTTTTTCCTCTGAATAAGATAAATATCATTAAGCATCATGGCTTAAAAGAAATGATCTACTATTACCAACACTGTATTTATCATATGTAGTAATTAGCTTTTAGTCATGTACTTAATAATATTTTGAATATTTATCTTGAACTTTTTTCTAATCTTCCCCAACTTTTTTTTTTTTAATAGTTATTCCTTTCAAACTCCAGGTAACAGTATTCCTGAGAATACATCTTGTGACAGTTTTATGCACATACATATAGATACTTTAGCCATTACACATAAACATTCAACACATTACATTCAACACATTTAAGGGCACCTTAAATGGAACAGATGCACACATCTGCAAAATTTCAATAGTCCCAGTATGAAAACATTCCTACTCTGTAAGGCCCTGTTTCTCATAGTGGAGGCTTTTTTGCAAGATACAACATTGCTTAGCTTATTGAAAGTTTCTAATAGACTTCCACACACAAGAGTGAAGGAGTCAGGCTAAAAGGCAGACAGACCAGCATAATCATGTTCAAAACAGCCCAACAGTTTTTAAATACATATAAAGGTATTTATGATTCTTGTTGGATATTTAACAATCTTCTTTGACTTCTTTGCTATTTAAATATTTCATACAATTATACATAGATAATTTGAATCAAGAAACTGGAACAAAGCACACACATACATAGAGACGCACAATAGCCCAGACACTTGTAATTACCAAACATAAGGCCTCTAATGCTAATTGAGCAGCATAATTTTTAACAGGTGAAATATATCAGCTTGGAATCATAAAACCACTTAACATTTATATTCCTGCACTTGAGAATTATTTCAG
Source organism: Chlorocebus sabaeus (assembly GCF_047675955.1). Taxonomy (NCBI): domain Eukaryota; kingdom Metazoa; phylum Chordata; class Mammalia; order Primates; family Cercopithecidae; genus Chlorocebus; species Chlorocebus sabaeus. The sequence goes on along the minus strand of NC_132913.1, from coordinate 97,411,851 downwards.
CATTAACTGTAAATAACATGAAAATATTGTAAAACATAAAAGAGGTCATTTACTGCCTCCATTTTCTGAATTGTTAGATTTGAAATTTTTAGTTTTGTTCTTACATCTTTAACTCATGGATATCTTTCATTCTCTTACTGAATAGGACCATAACCCCAAATTATATTTGAAATTATAAACCACAGTATAAACAATGCCTATTTAATAAGCAATTCTAACAAAAAATAATTTTCCTTTATGATTAAGGTGGGTTTAGTAGGTATCTTCTTTATATACGTACACATTTCACAGCCAACACACGCAAAGTTTAAGCATACAGAATGTGTTTTAAATTCATTGCAGGGTAATCAAAGTCTATATTTAACTTCATCTTGAGGACTAAAACACATACACGCACGCACACATACACCACCATACCAATTTAAGTATGTATATGAGTTTGTATATGCTTAGTTGTTAGGTAACAGTTTTCTAATGTAAACTGCTAAAATTTTGAAATTCAATTGTGAACCACATGATACACAGCCCTGCTACAGGATCAGTAACACACTAGGTGTTGGCCTCACAAGCCTTCTAAGTGTTACACTTTTCTTGAAGTAACTGAACTTCAAGTTAAAGGCCTATTTGTAAAATATATAAACTGGAGGTGTCTATGAAGAAATTGCTTGCTTTATACGTTTTTCCTTATAAACTTAGATGTTCCAAGTATCATAAGAATATTGTTTCTATTAAGAAAATGTTATTTTATTAAACTGATTCTAACACCACTAACTTTAATATTTGAAAATATGCCCTCCAGGGCAGGCACAGGATACTGTAAGGAAAAGTATTACTAATCACATTTTCCAGTATCTTCTAATCTTGGTATTGATGTAGTCAGGGCTAGGAATAGGAATACCATCTCTTTTAAGTGATTATATTTACATTTGGTTTTTATAGTTGTATAGGCTATTCAGGTTCTTAATTCAGAATTATTTCTGATGATTTCTAGAATATTCTCTAATATTCTAATGTGATATATTATGAAATGGGATGATCTTATGCCATTTGCATTTTGATTTACAACATGCAATGAAAATGGTAGTTGAAAAATAAATATCTAAAAGTCCACAGCTCTCTATATAGTATTTTTTTCTTCATCTAAATGGCTGTATTGTTAATCAAAACAAAAATGGCTGTAGGCTTATTTGTTATTTAGTCTCCCCAAAGTAATGTTTTTCTTATTTTTTTAATGTAAATTGCTACTTATATAGCCAACCTGAATTAATATTTTTAAAACTATAAAAATAAATATTTGCATGAGATGTATAATGTGAGTAATCTCAAAAAATTGCATTCTATTTTTAGATCCTATTAATATTTCTCTGCAAGCAGTGCTGAATAGTATATATTTTTAACTGCTGAAGGCTTCTTGAATCATAAACAATGTACAGTGAAATGGCTCTTTCCCCTTATTCCTCCCTGGTTTCATGATTTTTGCACAACTAAATCCTTTTAGCCATTGACTTTTAAGATGTTTATGAAACATTATGTATATTGGCAGCAAAACCTATTCAGATTTGTACCACTCATTAAAAGTAAAGTGCTATTTTGTAATTAATCTTTTTCAAGCAAAAGTATTGAACTTGTAGTAGAAAGATCACTTTCATGTCTTCTCTATACCTGCAGAGCTTACAAGATACAGAATTAAACATGAGACTCATCTAAGACTGCATCCGTTTTCCCCAGCTCAGTGGGAGTAAAGGTGAACTGGCTAGACAGTAGTGGGTTCTCCATGCCATTTTCCTCACTGATGTGAAGGACAGTGTCTCCATGCTGGAGGAGGCTGGATGTCTCCAGGCCTGTGAAGTCATCAGGGTCAGAGAGTTGGGTAGAGAGTGGACTGTGTGCAGTAGCACCTTGCGCTTCTGTGTCCTCCTTCTTTTCTCCTTCTTCAGTGGGGAGGTTCTCACTCTGTGATCGAAAGGATCATAACATTATGGAAAGATAGGATGGGTACCAGAGAAGAACATCAAAAAATGTTGTTGTCTAGTGGTAATGGGAAAAGGAATCAGATGGCTAGTCCCAGTTCCAGCCGTTGTAATAGGTAGGATATTATGTAAGCCCTTCCAACTTTCTAACCCTCAGTTTTTGAACCTGGAACATGAACACAATTTTTTGTCTTGCTTATCTTGTAAACTGTGAGGATCAAATGAGATAATAAAGCTTAGTGTTAAAATGTTTTTTAACCATTAAAGACTATACAAATGTATACAGTAACATTGCCCTTTAGTTTTCCTTAAATACCACATGAGAAGAAGGTAAAAGTCTAAGAATTCATTTATAAAAATGAAAAGAAAAAATATACCAAAACAAGAAAAATATCAGTGGGAAAAATAGCAAAACAATGAGGAAAAAGATCAAAACGAAAAGTTCCTTTCATCTTATAGGACATAGAGGTTCTATATTTAAAGGCTTTATCTAAACTGGTAACTTTATTTTTTTTAATTGAACTATCTTTCAGCTATCCTTTATCTGAAATGCTTGGAACCACAAGTGCTTTGGATTCTGATTTTGGAATATTTGCATTATATACTTACCTGGTTGAGCATCCTTAATCCAAAAATCTGAAATCCAAAATGCTCCAAGAAGCATTTTCTTTGAACATGAACTTCGAATGTTATATCAGCACTTAAAAAGTTTCGAATTTTGGAGCATTTCAGGTTTCAGATTTTTGTATTATGGATGCTCAACCTGTATAAACCTGTTGTAAATAGCTGTTTTAGCTGCAAAGCATTTTCTCTTAGGTTTTTCATAAATAAAAATACCAAGGCTTTCCTTGGTCCTTCTTAAGTAGATATATTCCTGGGTATACTTTATATAGATTTTCTCTTTCATGATGGCAGGAGCAGTATCTGTTTGGATAACAAAGCATTGCAGACCTGGACTTAATTATATGGAATAAATGTGCATATCCAAGTGGCTGCTAGAAGTAAGTACACAGGGAGCAAGCCTTGCCAGTTTCTCTAGTGCCCTCACCTGCTTGGGAGACAGGCTGTGGAGATCCGCAACAACTATGGCGGGAGAAGATGTGAGGACTGGTTCGTCCATTGCTTCTGGTTTCCTAGATGGGGCTGGGCTGCAGCCCTGTAGTTGGCCTGTTGCAGGAAGTGCATCTGTTGGGGCAGCTGCTGGCTCTGGCTGAGCTTCAATGAACGTCACAGATCGTTTCTGATCTGCTGCAGGTAGAAGTGAAACAGTAAATTGGGGAGAAGTTGGCGGAAATGAACTGTCAATGCTTAATAGTTGATTGTAACCAGTGTTTCCTGGGGATTTTTTTTTTAAACAAAAACATTGCTGGTTTATTAATCAATGAGAGCATGTTTGAACATTTTGCGCATGTTTGATTTTATCTTCTTACAAAGAGTAAGACTTAGGTAGAAAAAACATTTTCACTTAAATGGCCTAAAATAACATTTGTATAGAGCATTAGTTGAAGTTGATCATTCCTCATAACAACAGCCAAAAGGACTTAAAAGTCCCTATTATTCATCATAGCTTTACCTTCAATGACACATATAGCAAGCCCAGTTCTTGGCTTCAGTAAAGAAATCACATCCTTTTATAGTCAAATTTCCCAGTATTAGTGGTTTACCTTGGGCTCTTTCATTTTTTCTAGGTTCTTGGGGTAGAGACAGGGATTGGGGATGGCAAGAAGAAAAAAAGACACTACAGTTTTCTGGGAAACTCCTTCCCTTATGTTAGCACCTCCCCAAAGGAGTGCTTATCTCCATCCGCTTGGTTTTTGTAAGCCTTCCTGGCTGAGTTGCATGGCATCATGTCAATGGTATAGTCAGAAGGGACACAGGAGGCCTTACCAGACGGCTTCGTTTTAGGTTGAATGCTCCTGCGAGTGGTTGACAGCCGAGCCCCATGGCGATTTCTGGATTCAGTCTGAGTTTTCTGACGTGATAGTAGAGGACGTCTTAGCTAAAGAGAATAGGCAGAATAAAACTTGCAAGAGGGTCTAACGGCTTAGGAGGAAATTGTTTGTTTCTTTGTTTATATGTTTCTGTGAATTCTTATGGTTGTTCCTTACATTTATAGCTGATAAATTTATTTCTGCATATTTAACTATAAGTATTTTCTTCTGACATCCCCTTTAGCTAGTTCATCTCCCAATTATTACTCCTTTATATATGCTAAGAACATTGACTAACACAATTTAGATCATAAACTTGAGAATTTCAGTAACTTTAGGATGCAAAATGAGTAACTATTGCTTACTGATCAACCTTTGCTCATTGCTCATTTAAAACTTATAGTTGAACATATGCTTTCAAAGGGGAGGTTTATTTTTAAAACCTCAGATGCTGGCCAAGTGCCTGGTACCTCAATCAATAATGGGAAGCTCCTGTGGAAGCAACAGTGATAAGCCGCTTTCAGATTTTTATTTAGCAAGAGACGTAAAAGAACTCCATCTAAGGAAATCTGTAAAGATGATCTTTACTTCAGTTTGCTTTAAATTAAATAACCTTGAAATGAGAAAGAAAGGACTTGTTTTTCTTTGCCTTTATGCAGAAACGGGCCTTAAATCAACTGTATAACAAATCTTCCTCTATCAGTAAGTTTGGCTGGTAAAGAAGGTTTCTGAGTAAGGAACAAACAGAATTATAGCCCCACTTACTTTACCACATAATCAGCTTTGCTAATAAGAACATTCAGAGCTAAAATAGAAGATGGAAACATTTGGCTTGCCTAAGTACTTACCACGTTTTAAAGTTGCTCTGTGCTGCTTATTTTCGGTAGGGTGAATGCAAAATGTAATTTTTAAAAAAAATACATTGTTTTATTTATTTAGTTAGTTTTTAAGAGACAGAGTCTTACTATGTTACCCAGGCTGGACTCTAACTCCTGGGCTCAAGCAATCCTCCTACATCAGCCTCCCCAGTAACTGGGATTCCGGGCACACCCAGCAGCAAAATATCTTAATATACATGGGCATTAAAAATCACACAGAGCTTCCAATTCGTAGGATGGTTCTCTTGTGCTTTAAGGGTCTACTTACCTGCCTCAGGCCCCTCTTCCTCCCCAGCGGCTGCTGAATGAGGAGGTTCTGTTGACCAGGTTCACTCTGTATACTTGCCACCCTGCCAAGCATCAACAGTGTTAGTGTACCCCAGAGAGAGTACAGGAGACCATCCTCTGGTGGGTGTTAGCCAAAACCACTTGTATGATACAGTCACTTCAAAGATACCATTATCTTTGAAGGATGGTTGGGAGAGTCCCTGGGATGGGCGTTTTCAAAGGTTTGGGAGGGAGGACAAGGCCTGTAGCCCCAAGCTGCCAAAATTGAGATTCTGTTTTCAATCACTGATGCCATATCTATCATTCAGAAAACATTGGTTTGATCACACCCCTGGTTTGGAAGCCACCAAAAGGTATAAGGTGTCATATTCTAATCTCAATTTTTTTTTTTCCAAGGGGAAGGGAAACGGTGGTGACAAACAAACACAAACAACTCTATCACATGGATGGGAACACCTTTTTAAAATTTCAATTTAAATGAAAATAAGATGGACAAATATCGAACACATCAGACACAGAATTTATTTGGGTGAAGGGGCACATTCAACACATGTTTGCAGCCTGAAGTCTCTGTGACTACCAAGTAAATGAATAGTCACACGGGTAAACAATTTTTTTAAAAAAATGGTTTTAGATTTTAAAGGCTGGCAAAGTATAGCTATAGTTAAGCTATCATTACAACTCAGGAGCTTTAAAATCGAGTAACTGCACTCAAACATACCATGCAGTTTATAAAAGCAACAACCTGCTCCCCCCAAATTTACTGTGTATGTGTGTCTTTTGTATGCAAAAATGACTGGAAATAGTTGCTATTTTAGTGTTGGGTGAAGCTGAAAATACTGACATGGGCCCATGGTCCTTTTTCATTCTGCATGCATGTATAAAAGGTATTTATAATGGGAGTGGGGGGTGAAGAAAAGAAGTATCCTGTGCCCCAGAGAATATTATAATTCTGTGGATGATGCCAATGTGATTCTTTGGTTAATGGTTAATTAATTTCTGCTTTGCCTTTGCAAAAGGAGAGTCATCTACAGATAGTTCGTAAGAGTATAATATTCCACAGAGGAATCCAGAGTCAGCAACTGTCCAGGGAAAAGAAAGACTATATCTGTTCATTTCCATTTTTTTTTTTTAAAGAGCTACTTAAATACCCAGCTGCAGAAGTAAGGAGAGAAACTGGTGGCAAGACAGGCAATCAGATGTTCCCCCTTTTGTGTTAATAATTGGTTAATCATCACAAAGTTGATACAGTCACATTTGTCATTTTTTAAAAGTCTTACGTTTCCACTAAAAAATCAATGTGATTCCCAAATAGGGTTTATCACAGGTTTTATGAAATAAGGATGTAATTACACCATTTGGGGTTCACCATAACAAAACTCATAAAGGGTACCAAAACAGGTGCTTTTTAAACTTTCTTGTTCTCCTGAATGTCAACTTCAAAAAGATCAATGTGTATTATCCTTATACATATGTAACATTGAAACAGATATGACCTTTCCATGAAGATAGAAAATTACCCCAAAGGAACAATGCAATAAATTCTGATAAGCAATCCAGACTAAGTTGCTGGCATGTTTGAAATGACATCTCCTTATTAATTATACATGTTAACGTGTCTGTTAAGTTGGAAAGAGTATTCAATAACCATATGCACAAAAGTAGAAACAAGTTTCTCCTAATACTAAGCAAAGCTTTCATTGGAATGGATTCTTCATTGACATCTAAATGTTACCTCAATTCCCTTGGCCATTAAGAGGAGGTTAATACTTACCAACTACCTCCCATTAAGGTAGAGAAAAGAAGTTAGTTGATGTACAATGGTGTGAACATGAAAAGTGATGGACATAGCATGCTTTCTTGTTTTACATTTGATGCTGTAATGAGTTTATTGCTTCTAGAATACTAAAAGGAAGCAGGTAATAAAATGTTTTGAAAATAATAGGGCAGAGAAAATGAAATCGAGGCAGTCCACTTGTCTCATTTTTATTCAGGAATCTGTGATTGTGAGAAAAAATGGTGTAAGAAAAGAAAAGAAATTCACGTTACTTAGGGAGTGTTAAATGTCAAAACATAATGGTAATTTCATGATGATTATTCCAGGAGAGGATCATAAGCACTGAAATTTTCTCTATGGATAGAGAGGCTTATATCTAAGAGATGCATCAAGTTTATAGCTTTAGTATTTAGCTGTTCCGTAAATGATATAGCATTTCATCATGGAATGCACCCATCAAAGATGAAATTACAAAATATATCCTTGGAAATATCCCAGCTTATGAATTATACTCACTCTAAAAATGTGATTGCTAACATGTTTATATTTGGAATACTGAAGGCTGGCTTAACTCTGTACAGTTAGGAATAAGCATCCAAAAAAGTTCACAATGATAATTTATACAGATCATGTTTCTTTTTCTGGGGTTTATATCAAATTGAAGTTGCATATAAAAAGTTTCAATTTAGCTTCTCTCCACATCATGTAATATTTCAGTCATCTGCAGGATTTGTGATGTATGACTGTAAGATGTGCAATACTAGAATGAACCAGGAGAAGACTAAGGGGTTTCACTAAGCACCTCTCTATGTTATGTCCAGTTTTTATTTAAATTGTTTGAAACAGTCCCATCATAGTCCCTACCTACTACAACTGCAGTAATCAAAATTATTTTTCCCTTTAGGGAAATACAATGTTATATTTGATAATCAAATTTTAAAATATTATATTGTATTTTATGGTCACAAAATATCATACTCCAATAGACAACTGAATCCTTTCAGATAAGTGAAATATTTATTTCATGTTCTGAAAAGTTGAGACTATCTGTCGAAATATGTCAGACTAGTGGGACAACTTCTTAAAACTGTCCAACAGAGAAAACTGGTTTTCTAATTTTTTTTTTTTTTTTTTTTTTTTGAGACAGAGTCTTGCTCTGTTGCCCAGGCTGGAGTGCAGTGGCGCTATCTTGGCTCACTGCATCCTCCACCTCCTGCGTTCAAACAATTCTCATGCCTCAGCCTCCTAAGAGGCTGAGATTACAGACGAGTGCTACCACACCTAATTTTTTTTTTTTTTTTTTTTTTGTATTTTTAGTAGAGACAGGGTTTCACCATGTTGCCCAGGCTGGTCTCAAACTCCTGGCCTCAAGCAATCTGCCTTCCTCGGCCTCCCAAAGTGCTGGAATTACAGGCATAAGCCATGGTACCCAGCCAGGTTTCCTAAAATTTTTAATCTTGGGAATGAGATATGACTGATTTCCATAGCTTTGGCCATGTAATAGGGTGGAACAATAAGGATATAAGCAAATAAAGTTTTCTAAATTGAAGCTAACATCTTACAATATATTTAGGAGTAAATAATCTCTTATATTTTTGAGTCAATGAAAAATATCACTATGGCAAACCATATAATCTAGGTCTTAGAGAAGTAAATGCAACTGGGGTTCAGCAGAACTGTTGTGACCAATATTATCTACAAAAACCAAAAGCATCTTTTTTGAAATGCAAGGAAGTAACTTATAAGCTAGGGAAATTCAGAGAATGTTACGAAGACAATTCTGACATAGATGACCTCTTCTCTCCTATATCAGTATAATGCCCTGGATTGCAGTATATAAACACGTATGCTTCTCCTAATGGAATATATACCTAATACTATGGAGGTATATAGTGCATAAAGGATATATTTTATAAAGTGTATCTTTTATGCACTATATACACTTTATCCTTTATAAAGGATGCACTTTTTAAATAAGGTATAAAGGACAGGAAACAAGGGCCATTCACTAATGCAATCAAAATTCATATCACTCATTTCAAAATTATAAAAAAATTATAGATTGAAATATATTTCCCATAAATTAAAAATTTAAGTAGAAGCACTAGGTGAGACCAGCACATGGAAAAGTGAATTCATATTTTCATTGCTTTTATCTGTGCTTTTGGTTTCAATTTTAAGATGGTTAGAGAAATTTAGAGGTGGCACAAAAGACATGCAGCATCATCGTTTACCCTGAGTGATTGCCTTGTGACAGGAATGCATGAAGCCAGCACTTCATGGGAGCGATAAGGCATCTGTAGAGAGCAGGGAAATACACAGTAAAATAAATCCTACTCCCCCTTTTCTCAATAAAAGATTATTGTTTAAAATTTACTTAACCTCAGCAACATCTGAGAAACTATATCTTAAGTGCCACATAATTTAGAGATTACAGGCTAAAACCACATTGAAAGAGGGAATAATCTGGATCTTAGATATACTGTGAGAACTGATTTAGCAATGGCAAAGTAGATATCTGTGTATCACAACACATTTTCTTAGTCCTTAATTCTCAGCTACTTAAAAAGTTTTTTTTTTTTTTGTTTTTTTGTTTTTTTGTACTTTAAGAGTTCTTGCCAGGTTTTTATGCTTCGAAAGTGTGTATAATCATGAGATGGGTTCCACTATAGAGGTTATTTTTCTTTCTTTTCACCTAGACTATATAGTCTTGTTTAAACGTTTTTATTTTTCACTGTGATTAAAAGTATCCTTGCAAAATCAAATAGCATTATAACCTTTTTTTTTTTAAATTGAGTTGACTGTCAATTCCTGCCTTTCAAAATGTTCTAACATGTCTAACCAAAATCTAATTATTTGCTGTAAACATCTGGCCGTAAGTTCTTGAATAGCCTCTGTATGTCTCTATTCTTCCGGAGAGAAAACATGTCCATGGATATGTGTGTATGTTTCATGGTAGAGACAGAGAAGGAACATCTACAATGAATTTCTATATCCCTAAGAGCAACCCTCTCTAAAGAAGAGAATTCTCCCATGGAATATTATTTCAGTTTATTAATTTCCAATGCAAAGAATCTTTTCTGCAGAGCATAGTGTTTCTAATAGGTTATTTCTGGGGATGAATCTAAAAGAAACCAGTTGGCACATTTAAAAAAAAATCCTAGAAGTAATTTTCGAAAGGTATGGGAAATTTTTATTGATTTCCACCTATTCATCAGGTTATCTTGGTCTCTTCCTCATTTAGCCCACTCCATCCAACTTACCCCTTTTGTCTAAAACAAATGTACTTTCAAAAGCAAATTCTCATGCAAGTTTGGTAAAATGTTATAAGAAGGTGGGAGCAGCAGAGTTTATTATTTTCCTGATATTCTCTAAGCTTTAAGGCCAGATTTTCATTAGGACTACTTTGGGTGTATTTTAGGTCCTCAGTGTTGGAGTGTATGCTAAGTGTAATTACGTGGTTAATGCCTTACTACTTCAGGATTTTAAGAGTCTGCAGCTTAAAGGAAGTTCATGACAAAAATAAGAAAATCTGGAAGTAAAAGTATATCTCCTATTTTATAAACCAACCTCCTAGTAAATGCCAAAAGTTCCTCTCCTCCAAAGAGAACTTGGTGACATGATGTAGTTCAAGAGATACAATTTGCAGGGTATGGCAAAAGTGGATGTGCTACTGGTTGGTAGAAAGCCTCTGTGCTATCAGAATTATTTCAGAAGCCAAAGTGAATGCCTCATCTTCCCATTTCTTAATGACCACAACTGGGTCTGGGTGACTCACACCCAGAACTAAAACACAATGGTCACAGAAAACAATGGATCAACAGCGGATGATGTAAGACAGTCATCAAAGTACTACCATGACTGACTAATTCAGTTGTAGACAAATCAATAGCTTCGGCTCTGAACCAGTCTCACCCACCAAAAACTTTGTGTTTATTTCCATTGACACTGGAACCAGGACACACTGAATTGGTTTAGAAAACTACAAATAGGTCCTTTGAACCCTGAGCCTACCGGAGAGGGCCAAATACTTGGGAGAATTCATAAAACTAATCTCAAACTCCTGCCTTCTTTCACCAACCCTGTTCTAGTCCTTACTCATCAAGAGTAGAATTTGGCCTAATTAGAAAAGCCCCAGCACAAAGCTAGCTAAGTGGAAGTCTGATTTAATACTCTCTACTCTCAGTAGGACACTGAAATTGTCTTCTAATCAAGGTTCCCATCCCACATGTAATTTTAAACTTTAAATACCTGCTTTCTTTGAAAGCAATGACCATCCTTGCTAGACTTGGTTCAGATCTCTTCCAACACCGTGAACAAAAAAGGGAAGTCCTCTCGAGGACTGTTTTGTTTCTCAACTTCCTCCTTGCCCCCAAAGCTCCTGCTAATGGAATTAAGTCTTCACTCTGCAGCACTTCCACATTTACCACCAATAAGAGACCGATCTGTCAAGGCGAGGGCTGGCAAACACGAATGTCATGAATTATGGGTCTGGTTAAAAAAAAAAATACACCCGATGATGGACTAAATTTCCCATTTTCAATTGCAAAAGAAAATGTGAAATCTGAACAAGATGCAAAGAAAACAAAAGACAACCTTTCACAGGAACAGCCTCTCAACATTTCCTCATCTTTGTGATAAAGCAATAAACATGGGTGTATTGTACTCACTATATAGTGCAAACCTGAAAGGGAATGTTATCTCTTGAAATGGCACAAAGATACTCTAAGAATGAACAAGAAGTCTTACCCCTAATGAGGATTAGTTGAGAGGTGTGAATCAACAGCACAAGATTAGGAATGTTTGACGTGGTTTATCTGAGTGTTAAAGGTGCAGTCCCCTTTTCTGAAGCTTTAAACCAGTAGCCAAGACATTATATTATTTGCATCATAAGACTTCACTTACTTACCAAGAAATGTTTGTGTCTGACATTTCATGCAAGCTTTGGAGTCACCTTTGTGCTAGAACAGACATTCTTTATATAAGTGTTGCTGAAACAAGCTACTACAGAAGTCTGCCCAATAGCATGCATCAAAGAGAAGGAATTATAGTATATAAATTGTATCCACATTACTATTATTTTATAACATCATTGTCTGTTTTCTTACCATCCATGGTATTAGTTAAAAGACCTGTCTTGATTTAATAAGGGGCTTCTTGATGATGGGCCTCTGAAAAACAATTCTTAATAAATATCAGTGTGGGAGGGATTAATTAGATGGGATAAATTTAACATTTGGCATACCAAACTTTTTAGACATCCATGGGAAACGCCCCATAAAGAATTCTATAAATTTTTTTAAAGTAAGCTTTTCAGGCTTACTTGATTGAGATTGAGCTCTGAAGCTGAAAATGAAGGAGGGTTTGCTACACCTTTGACTTCCAGGCTCATATGTTCATGAACAACAAAGGGCAAGGAATGGAAATAGATATTAAGACGGGGCGAGAAGAGACAGAGAAGACAGAGAGACAGAGGAGACAGGGAACAGCTAGTTTCCCAGCACAGACACCAATAGACAGGTAGCATTGACACTGTACCTAGAGAGGCTGCCCTCGGCGGCCAGGCCCTGGGAGTCATCGAGGACATTAGGTTCACTGCAGGAGGGGTAGGGAGATGAAGCATTTAGGGAAAGAAAATGAAAAAAAAAGAAAAAAGAAAAAAGGCATGCAATTTTCTGCTTCCAAGAACCAAAAATAAATAGATTTAACAGAACAAGGAAGGAAAAGGAGACAGTCAACCATTTCACCTTGTGCTGGGTTTGTCAAGACATAGGACTCAAGGCAATGGGGGAGGAAGGGCTTTGGATGGATACAACTCTCAGAGGAGTAACCTATTTATTGGTCAAGAGTTAAAATGAACTCCAAATGGGCCCATAGGCTCTGAAACACATTGCAGAATGAATCTGTAGAAGATGAAACTATCACTTCCTTTGGTAACCATTTGACTAGGTGGTGATTATTTTTAACCTGTCTTATGTACATGGCGTTTCATTGACCAGGACCCTGCTTCTTTCTTGTGCATTCTAACGTTAGCACACAGAAACCACTTACCATGAACTGCCACAACCAAGCTCTTGGAACTGATGCCATTAAGAAAAGCAAAGAAAGAACACAACTTTCCCTGCTAATTTTGCAGTGAAAATGCAAGTAAACAAACGGAAGGAAGATATCTTGGAAAATTCACATGGAACTCGCATTTACCTCCTTACTCTCCATCCTCTAGTGACTGAATTGTAAATGCCAAAAGAAGAAACCTGTCAGGTTGGTGAGAGAATAATTAAATTGTTTATCGATTGATATGTATGTAGCTGAACTGAGATTTGTGAACAGAAACTGTCATGCTTTATCTGTCCTTCCTTCAGCGCCTCTCATTGAGCTAAGCATCTGTGAGGCACTCAATAAATAGTTGTTAAGTTGGAGAGAACTAAACCATTTAGAAAACTGGAGTGCCTGGCCCCAAAGAATTGAGGCTCACCTAAAAGTACACCATAAAAACAGCCTCTGTCCCTAGGAAGAGACTCACTTCTCTTATGTACAGATACAGTATTATTACCTTCGCTAGTCTTCCAAAATATGAATGAAACCCAAACTATTTAACTACATTATTTTTTCTTGATTTCTAGAAAACAAGAAAATGTACAATCAAGATATGTATGATAGAACAAATTTTCTCCCTGCAATCAACTTGACCCCTTAATGAATATGTAAAAAGGAAATTGATGACCTGGTTATTTTAGGTAAATAACAATAAAAAACCTCTATGAAATTTCTACAATTCTATAATTTAAATAAAACTTTCAAATAATTGATTTTTTAAAATATTCTTCATAGAACCATGCACATTGCTAGCAATTAAAAATACACTGATAGCTACCAATGTTAGCTGCTTGTGTGGCTTTATATCTTTTTTTGGACATGTTATTGTTTGGCTTTGATTTTGTTCACACTTTTTGTTTATAAGACTTCCTTTTCAAAGGAAAATTACCAAATAGTAGGTAAAACAATTTCTTACAACGATACAAACCTTTATATAGTATTAATCTTTGTAATAATTAAATGGTACTTACATAAAACATTGCCTTCTTAAAAAGTACACAACTTGCTTATTAATTATTTATAATTTTACCCTATTCTTTGATATTCTCCAAACTTGGGCTTTATTTCACAAATTTTATTTCATCTGTGTAGTCCGTGAACCATTTGCTAAAGGATTTGGGTACAGGATAATTATTCCTACATATAAACTGGTTTTATGTGAACATCACAATATGCCCTGAATTTTATTATTTTCCATGTGTGAATTGTACTACAATGAATCTATAGGTATTAAAAATAAGCAACACACTAAAATCACATAAGGTCAATTCCTTGAAAAACTCAGTCCTGAAGTGAAAATATCATTGGTTCCAAAACATTTATCTACTTAAGATAAATGTTTTGACTCACGTCAGATCATTTTCATTATACTTTTATTGTATATACATATCTTGGATTTTTTTTTACTTACATTCTTAAAAGACAGGACACACAAATAAAATATTTAAAGGGGTTTTGTCATAGAATCACAGAACTATAGATGGAGAAGTTACCTTAAAGGTCATTTTAGCAAACTTCTTCATTTTATGAAGAGAAGAACTGGATTACAGTTAAATGGCCTGCCCGAGGTCACACGCAGCGGCACAGATCCTTTTCTGCTTGGTTAATCATCACTACCTACAACTGAATCCTAATAATATATCAGAAGCCTAAACTTTACCAAATACTTAAAGATGGTCCTAACTCTTGCCAAGTACCCATCATTAGCTTAGCTAATGATAAATCTGAAATACAAGAATGTCATTTGACAACAGAAAGAAAACCATGTGTCTATGGAAAATGTTTAAGGAGAGACAATACTTGGATGAGAAATTGGGATCCCTTCTACTAGCTTGGTTTAGAAAACTGCAAAGTGTTGCCTGCAGGAACCTAGCTGACAAATCCTTTGTGGCATGATCTATCTAAAAGCATTACCATTGCTTGCTTCTCTTTCGGTCTTTGTAGAATAACAGGAGTGTATTTTCAGAATTTATAACTTTGCCCCCAAATGCAGAGTATAATATAACCATAGCTCTTTACCTCTGGCTGGGTAGCATGCCCACCTCAGCCTGAGGTGCAGACATGCTGGAGACGTGGCTGGAGAATCGCCTCCTTCCAATGGCACTCAGGAGGTAAGCTTCTTGTTCACTTACCACGCTGGGCATGCTTATAGAGTCATCTAAAAGGGACAAAGGAATAGAGTGTTACAAAAACCATGACACTGATCAGAAAAACCCAACCAAAGCTGTACTTGGGTTCTGTCCTTGGCTTGTATACAACTTACAGCTGTCTGTAAAGCTAAAGTATCATTGATCCCTTCATATAGATAAAAACAACTTAGACCTTTGGGGGTAATGATAATTCTTCACATCTATACATCTCCCACCCTTCTCCACTAGAACATCCTTCATGAAATAAATGTAAATTTTTACAAGTAGGCTATTTGTGAAAGTCAACAGGCATCAGCAAATTTAAGATTTGAGAAAAGTTAGCATATAATTTTTTAAAAACATTCCATAAATACTTCAGGGGACTTTGTTACTGAATGAGTCAAATACATTTCCTTGACATTCAAAAACCGCATTCAGTACAGTTAATAATTTCTAGACTGCTGAGGGAAAGACAATTTCAGACATTTTTAGGAAAAATATTTGAAAGCTATAAAGTTAAGAAATAAATGCTTATTTTAACCAAAATTTTAAAATTTAAGTATGTGATCTTGTTTTCTCCATAGAAGCAAATTTTTTTTTTTTTTTTTTGGTTTTGGTTTGTGTTTTGTTTTTGAGACAGAGGCTCGCTCTGTTGCCCAGGCTGGAGGGCACTGGCTCTATCTTGGCTCACTGCAACCTCCGCTTCCCAGGTTCAAGTGGTTCCCATGCCTCAGCCTCCAGAGTAGCTGGGACTAGTGGCGCACAACACCACGCTTGGCTAGTTTTTGTATTTTTAGTAGAGATGGGGTTTCATCATGTTGGCCAGGCTAGTCTCGAACTCCTGACCTCAGGTGATCCACCCGCCTCAGTCTCCCAAAGTGCTGGGATTACATGTGTGAGCCACTGTGCCCAGTCAGAAGCAGAAATTAATGTACTCAAATTCATATGAAAATTAGCTTTAGCACAGTATTTATGACAAAGTGACCTAATTCTAAAAGAGCTAATGTTGTTTGTTGATGAACACTAACATTCTTTGATAAACATATTGAGTTTTGGAGAATGTGCGCTACCATATAAGATCATCTGATACTATTTATTTAAAATACCAAAGTAATCATATTTCTAATTGAACTTATTTCAAATCAAAACGTGAATATAAAAAGTGCTAGCAATTTTAATTTGCTATATAATCACTGACTTACAATTGATTCTTGTTATAGAATGATATTTTTTTTTACATGTGTCCACAGGAAGGAGAATAAACAAATGTGCCTTAAAAATATAAAAAAAAAAAAAAACAAAACAAAAAACACGTGGTAGGATAGATTGAGCTATTTCTACAAAGGCCTTTCCCAAATCCTATTGATTATTCCCCCTTATTTGTACTCACATATCACATAACACTTACGTCCCCAGTATTTGTTTGGTGATTAATCATGTGCTGTCTTCCACTAACTCTTTTGTTAAGTATTCTTTATTGTAAATGTCTCTTATCTCCTCTACATAACTATATCTATTATAAGGTCTTAGAAAGCAGAGAACGTATCTTTCTCATACTTCCTTCTTCCTTATCTTATACCTGATAGGCCTTAATACAAGTCTGATTATTGAATGTAAGGAAGTTTAATTCAAAACAATGAACTGCTTTTCATAGCTCTCCTTGTTTAAATTAATACACACCCATATCACAAACACACAATACCATTTGTTAGTAATCTTGCTTTCATTGGGATCATTGTGATGTCTGTGATCAGAGATATAAGCAAAAAATTGCATGGCTCCCCAATCTGCCTGCTGCCTCATCAGTATGTTAGTGTTGGCTTTTGGCCAGTGATATCCCTGTTTAAGTCTTACTTACTTTTCTTCCCTTGCTCCTTCCTACGGCTTAGGTAATCCATTATTTATAAGGTTACCTGCAAAATATATTTAGCTCCACAAAAATAGGTGATATCATTTCCTATAATTAATAAGAATTGCTGGGAGAGGCTACTTCAAGCATTAAATAAAAAATTGATTTTCTTTAAGTTTTACCCATACTTAATGGATATTTAAACTGCTGATCCTTTTCTCTTTCATGGTGTTTTCTCAGTCAAGATTTCCCTAATTGCAACTTTAGCTGTATTTTCATGAGCAGTCACCAGGGTGATTTAGACACAAATGGGTCTATAGGTCAGCCGCAGGACAATATGATTTTTCCTTTGATCGATGCTGAAGCTAAATCTGCAAATATTACTGGTAAGTACTGACAAAGCATTTATTTTTTCTCTTCTCTTACATTCCCAACTGTCGTAGCACATTAAAAAACTTTCATTCATCTTAGTTAATTAAAATTCTAACCTCAACTCTCATTTCTTCTATTTAATTTAGTTCAGAGTAGAGCATTTTGTTGTTGTTTGGTATGGAGAGCCTCTGAGTGAAGATCTAAACTTTGTTCTCATTCATATGGCATTGACAACACAACTTTGCTACAGACACTATAACATACAAGTGGAAAATAATGTATGCAATTTTAAGACCCCTGAAATGACAGTAGCATTTAATGGAATCTTTCACCCTAATTTTACTTTTTATAACCTCCTGTGAAGCATATATATGTAGTATTTCTCCTCATGTCATCACACCAAATCTCTAGCACATACCTTAGAAGCTTCTGGGCTGACCTAGTACTGGGGATTCTCTTAACTCAAATTTGGAGTACTTTCCCTCAAGACAGCCTGCTGGTTCACATGCTGGCTGGCAGAGCCAACTGGTCTTTTCTGAGTCCTAGGCATATACACGGCTCACTTTTCCTTGCCTAATGAGGCCATTTAGGTGTCGATCAACCCTCTAAGCAAGATGTCCAGGAAAAATGAGAGTAAGTGCTTTCCTTGGTTAGTTATCCACAATTTAAATGGGAGTTAGTGGAAAAAGTTGACTATACAGGTTTAAAGAAAATTTAGGAGTCACTAACGATTTGCTTTTTTCCTGAACTCTTTTTAAATGACCAAAGGATATCAAGAAATGTATAGAAAAGCAGGCATTAGGAGTCATGGAATCAGTCATATTTTCCCTAGAACTCCTTCTGTAAAAATGACTAGGGGATCAGAAGTGGAAAAGGTCAGAGGGCAGTAATCCTTCCCAAGCCCCTGCTCCTATGGCCAAGCCGTGTCTTCCACCCACATTCTTTGGAATGACCTACTTTCCTCATCTTCCTCGTCAGTCCGACTCAGGGTGTCCTGCGAAGCTTGCTGGGATGGCTCACTATCCTGCTCCCAGACAGTGCCCGTGCCTGTGTTAGAGCGGGACATGGTGGCCAAGCTCAGGCGGTAAGCAGAGGTGGAGGTGCCCACGGTACTGATGGATGTCTTGCCTTGGTAGGCTAGAGGATTCGAGAGACCAAAGGAAATGCATGGTGAGAATCTTAAATGTCTGCTTCAAAGTCCTCCCTGATCACTTGTAATTTTTAGGAAAGGTTCGTTAAATAATGTGTCTTTATAACAAAGTTGCAAATGAAAGTGGGGATTTTTTATTTTAAAGAATCAATATTGGCCACTGATATAATTAAATAGTTCCCTTGCCAGAGCATAACATCTGTAACAATATTAAATGCTTTGACATTGTTGCCTTTCTTATTGGTTTTCTATTTTATTTTCCAAGGTTGGTAGGATGCAAATTAACTTTGACCTGAATTGTAACTTCCAACTTGGCAATTTTTACGAAGAAATATATCTTATCTGACACAAACATATCAAAGTAATAAATAAGTTGTCTGATGTGAACCCCACAATCAGAATGCATAATCGAAACTGTTCTCATTCTCATTTTCTGGAAATTACAACCTATAAAATACCCCTCATTTCTATGTCAGGTTATTTTATTACAAAGTAGAATATTTGAATGATAATGTTTAAACTTCACCAGGATTATACTTGTCAATTTTTTGTTTTTACCACATTGTCTGCAAAGAATAAAAGCTTTCAAAAGAAAGGAAATAACCCTTCCCTCCCACAAAAAAGAAAACCTATCACATATTACATTTTACTTGTGGATAATGACTGCCCTCTAATGGCAAATAATGTTTTATTTTCCTTCCTCAGTAATCTAAGGATATAAGAAAGCAAGCAATGTACTCTCAAAGAATACCTGTAGAATAATGTAAAATAATGTAAAGAAAGTACCTCCTAGTTTGCCAGCTCTAAGGGAATCCTTCCCCTTCTGTTGTGTGAAAAGTCAAAGGCTTTATAAATCAATCATACAGCTCTGTTGAAAAATCCCCTTACAATAATCATTTTCTATGCGATAGTAGTAAGTTATTTACTTGTAAATTATTTACCTATTTTCTACTGTGTCTGTTTCCTCATTCTTTACAGGGACTTTCAATTATACACCTTGAAGGTATTTGTATAGCTTAAAGGAAATAATCTACCATTAAATAGAAGTTCAATAAATGAATGTCCCCCTTCTCTTTTTCAAAAAGGAAATAAAGATAATAATTTAAACCATTTTTTCTCCAATTAAATATTCAAGAAAGAGATAACTACTAAAATGAAGATTAAAAAATATATAGAAAAGGAAGAAAACTAAATTCTTATGATATCCTTTTAATTTCTATTTCGTTACTGACAAAAGAGGAAGTCAAATCTAGTAGTGGTCAAATGCTAACTTAGTAGAAATCGTCAAATCTAGTAGTGTACCAAAATGGCTAACGTATTCATAGTTCCAAAAAGTGTGGTGACCTGGACGGAGGGATTCTTTGTAGGCTGTGAGTTCCATTAGTCAAAACAAATTCACAATACTCGCAGGCACACTCACCCGATCCACTATGAACTGCCTCTTTTAGAATTTTTAGTTCACTGTTGAACTCAGCAATGAGCGAGCTCTTACACAAAGGGCGTGGTATGAAGCGCCGCTCCAGCTGGTCGGCAATATGCTGCCGGGCAGAAAGCTCTTCATGATTCTCTGCTGGTTGGGCCAGCAGCTGAAAGGAAGGCATAACATTCTCAGGGTCTCAATTTTCCATCAGTAAAATGGGCTAATTGCTGTACCCATTGTTGCGAGGAATAAATAAGGTAATGCATGTGATGTTCCTAGAATGGCACTTTACACAGGAAGTGCTTAATAATTACATTGTTTTAAATCACTACCCTAAGAAATTGGGGCATGAAAAGAACAAACATAGATGGGTACTGGGGGTCTTGGAGGAAAAACATATGTTAAGTATCCTATGTTTTTCATATGTTTATTTAAAATCAGATCTCAGTCATGCCACTGAAGATAGAAGATTCTCCAAACTATTCCACTGTACCAATCTTTTGGGTGGGTAGAGTGGGGGATGACTAGTAGGGAGTGGGCAAAGTTTTACAGACTCCAATAAAGCTCTTACTGTGAAGGTATTTCTAGTGTGAAATTTTATCCTCTGGAATATATTTTTGGGTGGTTTTCTCATCAAGCATAGTATTAACAGGCCCTACTAACTGGCAACAGTAGGTACCATGAGCACTCCTGCCATATTCCTGCCTCAGTAGAGAGCCACACATTTATTCGAGCTTGCCACTTTCAGGAGGAGAAGCACACACCACACCTTGCACTGGATGAAAGGGCGCAAAAGCACAAAGATGGGTATTCGGGTCCGCACGATGAAGTCGAGGAAGTCCCAAAGGGCCAGGCCTCCCACCTTCCGCAGAGCCATTTCCTTCACCTGGAGGCTCAGCCAGTACCACTGGCTTCCGAGCTGCCTCTCAAAGCAGACGAGAATCACCTTCAGCGCTTCACACCGGGAAAAGAGAAAAGTGAGCCTGCGGACCTGTGCTTCAGAGGAACCCAACCTACATCCAGGGCCCTTTTTGCACCTTTAGAAATTTTCTAAATTTCTAAACTCTCTCCCTGTTTCTAAAAACTTCATATGTATTCCCGAGCAAGAGTATTCTGAACATCGAGACAAAAACGTGTACGTTAAGTGTTTTGATTCTGATGAAAAGTACCCAAGTATCTTTCTTAAGTGCATCTTAAGAACTACTATTTTGGAAAATATAGAGCAATGTGGTCGACTGAATTGAAAGGAAAATATTTTATAAACATGATGTGTGGCTAACGCTTTACCTTCCAAAAGTTTTGTCATAATAACTTCATGGTGATATGGAAATATCACTCACATTCTTAGCTAAAACATGGATCTTAAAAATCTTTTCCTTTTTTCTTTTAACCATAAAAATAAATATTTGTGTTACTAAAAGTAAAATAAAACCATGAAGAAGTGCACAAAGTTAAAAAAATTAAGTCCTTTTCCTTCCCAGTTCCCTTCCTGACCCCACACTAAACTGCTCCCCAGAGGTAACCAGTAAATGCGTTCAGTGTATCTTTCCAAAAATAAAAAACACCTCCTTCCTTCATCGCACACTATGTCTATCACTAAACCCTACTAGATTTATTTTTCCGTATCTCTTTCCTCTCAGATTCTGGCAGCCCTTCACAATCTACATTTATTTTTATTTTTCAGGAAGCATATTTCCCAAACCATGTCAGGACAAACCAGAGTATTGTGAAGACGTCAAAGATGATGACAGGAGCTCCCTCTGCCACTACAGCTTTTACCGTGGAGTCTGCCATGGGGCAGTCAAGTGACCTGAGCCTTCTGGACTGTTCTTAACGCCCATCAATCTCAGCACCTAAACAATGTGTATACTAAACACATTTTGATTCTAATTAGGAAAACACAAAAATCTTTCTTAAGGGCATTGAGTGACTAAATGCACAAAGAAATCCAATTCTCTAAAATCCTCAAGAGTCATATATGCCTTTACCATCCTTAGGATGTTTCCAGGAAAGAACCATGCCATGTAACACAGAGAGAGAGATTGCAAGATTCTTTCTTACCCATATACCTCCTCAAAATCTCACTTTTCACAGCAAATGCTCATCTCAATTCCTTTCCCTCAACTAAACAAACAAACAAAAAACAACACTCTTCTTTCTCTACCCTAATTCTGATGATGTTTTCACTGTTACTAAGCCTGTTGGCTCTCTGCCACTCTACTTTCCACCTAAGCTTCCATCAGCCTAACACACAGCAGTGTATAAAAGGGGCTCAAGAACAGAGTCTCATTCTAGCTTTGTCACTTATTAAGATATATGCCTTCAGGCAAGTTATTCAACCTTTCTGGGCCCCAGGCTCTTCACTCCTAAAATGCAAATAACACTAACTTCTTAGAGTTATTGAGAGGATGAGAGGATTCTAGGAGGTAATAGTGTAAAGCACAGAAAACTGCTTGGTGCACAGTAAGTGCTCGAAATAAATGTAAAAATAAACTTAAAATACAGGTTCAGTAGCCTGGCCATGTAACAAAGTAAAAACAACTCTTCACTGAAAAGGCAGACAGTGGAGAGGATGGCAACTCATCAAGTGTCTTCTCATATCCTTCCTGTACATGGTAAACTTCTTTTCTCCGTCATCCTCTGTGCAATCCTAAACTTCATGTAGGGCTCTATGATAGAGCCTAGATTTGAATTCTACTTTGAATACCTTGGCCAACTGAGCATCCATATGGTTTGGTCCTGGGTACATGCATTCCTTGTGTCTTTTTCTTCTTTTTAATTTGCATTGTCAATCCCCTCATTTTCAAACACATCCCATTATAATGCAGTTCAAACATCCCCCATACTCCAAACTCCAAGGACTCATTTTCATCAGTGCGTTTGTGTTCATCTTATACTTCCCACCAATATCTGCTTTGGTGAATTGAAAAATGTCAGGCAATACTTTCTCATTTTTGAAATTCCCCACTGCCAGTGCCCCTTATTCTCAGCGCTATGGTAAGAGTAGTCTTTTCCTTCTTGCCCAGTTCATTCAGGGCTAAAGAGTGGCTTTCCATTGCTCCATGGGTCAGGACCAGGTTAAAGGCAGGACGGGATAATGGGAAAGTAGGAGTCAAAGAGGGAAAGGGATTGGGAAGCCTATGGGAGCAGGACTGGATTGGCCTCACTAGAGTAATGATCAAGGTGGAGATTGAAGACATTTTAAGGGAGGAAAAATAGCTAGTAGGGGGCATAACATATTGCAAGGTCACCAAATCTTGCTGCACAGGATGTAGACTACCCAACTCCAGAACCCCATTTATATAGGTGACAGACCAATGAGCCCCACGTGTTGTGCAATGCTGTGTCTTTGTATACTAGACTGAGTTTAGATCTCATAGCAGCTACCGAATCTCACTAGTGAACTTGTACTTAATCAGCATGGAAGAATCTTTACTGCAGATGCCTTCCTTACAAACCCAGATACTCTTACATAAAACAGCCGAGTAATTTAGGCATGGCAGATGTGAAACCACGTTGTTTTTTGGCATATGTTTACTGAAGGAAACCAGACTCTTTTGCAACGGTAATGTTTCTTGTTCAAGTGGCTTCTTTAAATACATTCTGGATTGAGATTTCTTTAAATATATTCTGGTTTAAGGTCTCTCCAAATTCTTTCTGAGTTAAGTTGGAACTTAACTAATTACATCTAATTATTTATCTATCTAGCTATCTACACATATGTTTTCACATATCTATACATACACATGCACAAACAGAGAGATAAAGAAAGTACCAACCCAAGTATGCTGCTTGGCTGGTGGACTCAGCCAGCCCTTCCCTGCGCAAGTCTTTCCCTGCATCCCCAGGGGTAGAGCAGTGGGCTGGGGAGCTCTCTAACATGAAGTTCTTGCTCCTAGATGTGCTGATGATCCGCGGTGGCAGGAGCACATTGATGACCGTCTGCAGCAGCAGCTGCACCTCAGGCTGCTCCAGCCAGGGACTATCTGAGGGGCAGAATTTGGAAGAGGGAAGTGGAAAGAAAAACATCACAAGGTAGACTGTCCACATTAGATACAGAAAAACTCAGCTCTTTCCAAGTCCAAACTACAACACCCTAGAAATTCAGGTGTTTCCCATCAAGTACAGCTTTACCAATGGACAGAAACAGTGTTCCTGGCACCTGAGTATTTTCTCCATAGTGGGTACCCAAAACCTTGTGGTCTTAGCCAAATGTCTCGCTTACCATTTCAATCTCCTTTCTTTTTGCAGATACTCATGATGCACTGTACTTACATTTGAGATAAACTTTTTTTAAAAGAATCCCACTACCCCTAAGAAGAAAGAGTAATGAAAATACATTGTAATTTAATGATAGTGGCAGGATTTCTGCTAAACCCAGTGTCTGTAGGTTGTACAAGTTTGTTCACCTGTCAATTCTTATATTGTACTTCAATGAATACCATTTTCTCAACTGAATTGAACCACTGTTCCCTGATTTTTGCTGTACTGAAATGTCTTTAAATAGGATGTATCTTCTAAGAAGTAGAGCAGAGAAACTCTGGTCCCAGGTAGCTAAACTGAAAAGAAAGAAAAACTCTTATTCCCTAAGATGACCCTATTTAAATCATTCAGATTGACTTCAGTGATAGCCTTCATGGGAACAGGAAAAAGAAATAGCAGCCTGACATTTAAGAAAACACAACGACAATGATAAATTTCCTTTAGTTAAATTAATCAGACCTTTGCTTCCAGATCCTACTGTGAGCACAAATGGGATGAGCAGATTTAAAAGCATCCCCTCCCTTCGCTCTTGATTGGTGAATGGGGAGATCACATGGCTTAAAGGAAAATCTTCTTTTAAAGCCTGTGCAGCAATAATAGAAAAAAAGATTATTGACCACCACACCCATTTAGTATGTTTGTTTTTACACAGTATGATGGAGACGGTGACTCCCTGCTGGCTGCTCCTGTAAACTATGAGTTCAATTGTCATCTGTAGAGCATACAAGCTTCACCCAAAACTGATACTTTACCATTGTCTTGATATAATTGAGAGCTATATACCTAAAAAGATAGTAACATCTTGAATATTAAATGAAAAAATACTTATGGTCAGGTACAAAAACAACTTCATGTCCCCATTAATTTTCTCTATTTTTCCACCAATAAATATTTTAACAACAAAGGAGAAGGAAGAAAATCAGAACTTCTCACTTGCTCCATTTGGGAGTTATTCCTCTGGCACCTGCCATGAAAGGCCTTCTTCAAGCCAGGAATCAATATGCAATATAGAAAGAAATATGTGATCTTTGTACACAAGTTATTAAAGTGTATCACTTTAGGGATGTCACTCTTCTGCACAGTAGCCATAGCTCTTACTTGATCTCTTTTCTATCATCTACCCATTCTCTGGATGATGAGCCATCAAACTTGGTTGTCAAACAATGGATGGGTCAGTTATCCACTTACATCAGTTGTGCACTTTCCATTGGTTATAGAGCTTTCCAGTGATTTTTCATTCTCTAAAACTGGGTAACACACAGAAATACTCAGGAGACTTGGGATTCTGCAGTTCTGTTTTTTGTTTTTGTTTTTTTGCCTTGGGAATGACTGTTTTAATTTTAAGAAATAAATTAAGGGGGAGAATTTTCTTTTAAAAAGCACACATAATATTCAACCCACAATCATTAAAGAAAATTAAGATATTCAAAGTCCAGTGATAACATTTGAAAGAATTTTATATTGCAATTCTTTCTGAAAATAGTTTAAAACCAGACTGTGAATATTACTGCCTCTTTTAATTAACAATTGTGAGCTGATTATCTGTGAACCATTATTTTGCACACATTTTAAATGACTGAAGCGGTTCCTGAAGTTGTGGCAGGACTAAATGACTCTGCTATATTTGAGATCTCAAGAAGAATTACAGAAGCACAACTTAGGGCCAAGCTCAGGGCTAAAGCTCCAAATCTATAAAAGTTTGGAGATGTTTACACTTTTGTTTCACAGATTTTGCCCAGCCTTTGCAGAAAAAACGAGAACACCATGATCTGGTGCCTCAACCAGCAACTTAATGAGCGTGACAAACAGGTAAGGCAGTCACACCTGTATCTGCAACGCTACAAGCCGGACAACAGCTGTGCTGAAGGGTAGAGGTGGTGAGAGATAAGGGCTGAGATGAAGAAGGGGTAATCCGTCAGCAACACTGGAAGGTCCTACCACTCCCATGACCTGAAATACAAACAGAGCACATGACCAGCCTTGACTATTGCAACTTCATGCAACCGTAGTAAGGGAGTCTCAATGATGATGATAATAAAAATAATAAATTGAAGGTTGGGCATGTTACTTTCAATCATTTCTTTCTTGATGCCTTCTGAAGGCATGTAATGTCTGGAGTCAGATCGAACATTACACTGAATTCAGCCAAGGTTTTGTAGAATGTTGTTTATAGTTAACTATGTAAATAATGAGAGATGAATCAAAAAGCTATTCTAATCAGGAGATTGGACACTTACTAGTGAATTCAAAGGAATGCAGTCAACATTCCTTGATGGAGCAAATACTGACAACAATGATGATGGCAACAGCTCTATTTGCACTAGGCATTCCAACTACAGATTTATTGCTCAGCTAGTGAAGCAGCACGTCCTATTTAATGAGATGCTCTAACATGGTTTCCATACATTTTACAAAACCTTGTCAGGACCAGACTCTAGATATTACATAAACAATTAAAAATTTTTTTTTTCTTCACATAAATCCTAGACTGGCCAACTCATAGTGTCATTTTGCACCATAAAAGAAAAAAATCGTCTTTGCATTTTAAGTTCCCCCACCCAGACTACCTCAACTTCTAGCCAATTGTGCAGGCTCCGCCACCCCACTCTCCAACTGGCAGCCCTCAACTCTCAGCGCAACTTGAAGAGGTGAATTGTCAAAGTAGCGCATGGGAAGCAGCACACCAAAATCCCTTCTGTGTAGGGATGGGTTCCTGGATCTCCCCACACACCACCTTGAAATGTACCTCACTATTTTCAGTGTCACCTGAGCCGTCTGTTTTCATGGGCAGATAGGGGCACAAAGTGGTTGACCTGTAAATCTTCAATTCAGAGAAGTCAATAGCAGAGTTACATTGTACAAAGTTTCATAAGATTGCCACTTGGCTACTCACCAGATTGACACAGACATTGATCAGTGACCTAAGGTGAGGCAGGAAGGATATGATTGGCTGCCTCTGAAGTGTCAAACAAACCCCTTCAATCAAATTGCTGGCAGGCTCCCACTCAACCTGTCGCCTGGAATACAATATAGGCGCCATTAGCGGCTTGGCTCCCTTCTGGAGAGTCTGAAACAAGTGAATGAGACAGTGATTCTGACGCCATCTAAGACAGGATGTGTCTCTGGGATGAAGTTTACCCATATTGTTCCAAAAGCACAGAGCACACTGGGAGGGGAAGAAGATACTGAAAACGTAGCAGAGGCAGGCCTGCCCCATTCGACTAAATCTATTGAAGAAAAAACAAAGATGATGAACGGGTTGCATTTTAATTTCCCTGGTTTTAGCTTTGACAGAGGGTCCTACGACTACCATTGTAGAAAACTGATCACAGGGGTAATTACTCCCAATAGAACTAATCTGACCCCAGCTACATTTCTGAAACCTGTTTATCAGACTACACAGGCCCATCAGTTTTTACACCAGACTACCACTGATTTGATTTATATAGCTTAACTCCTGCCAAGAAGATCACATTAGAAGAAAATAGTTTACTTACACAATGTTCTTTCTTGGCCTCCCAAGAAATGATATGTATTTTTTGGCTACTTTGTATGGTAGTATAAATGGTGTTATTGTATACATAACCCAATTAAATGAATACGGAATTTTCTGTAATAAAAGTCAATCCATTTCATAATTGTCCTAGTACTGAAAGATTCATGCCTATGGCCCCAAAACAAACAACTTGGGCTTTACTGATATTAACAGTATTTCCTTATATTTTCCTGGCAATACTTTCTAAGCTTATATTTCCTAGCAAAATGGGATCTGCAACAACAAATGGAAACATAGTCATAAATGAGGCTATGTGACATCTCCGACACTGAAGGTAACGTGTAGGTCAGGTTCAGCCAACATTTCTTGTGTTGAACTGAGATCACCTAATGAATTTAAATCCAAGCCAACTCCATATTCATAGCATATCTCCCAAGAAAATTGCCTACAACTGACCAAGCCTGTATACTAATCGAGAAATCTACTTTCAGGAAGCATGATGTTCTTCATAGTGGGCTTAATTATATGAGAAATGGGTCATTTTTGGAGATGTTTAACATCTTTAGATATGAAGTATTTAAGAAAGGAATTTATTTCGACACACCCTTGTGAGACAGTTATAAATCTTTGATAAGCCATTTGCTGATAGACACAAATGTTCTATTGGGATCACTAAAGAAATAGTGTTTTGAAACAGGTATTTCCATGCCATTGAAATAATCTTGAAATAATGTATAGGCAGTCATTGCCACGGTATAAAAGAATATAAAAACAAATAATCAATTATTAGAATAAAAATTTTCAATTTGTTTTAATGACTCCTGAAGGCTGGATTAGTTTGAAGGAGATGATGGACTAATATCTGAAAAATTCTGATGAATTGAACATTAAGTGCTATAAATTCTTGGGAAGGAGTTGCACTGATTTTTGGGCTTAGTTTAAAAGGACAGAAAATGTTCTCACTAACCCAAACTTGAAATTTCTGAGTAAGTGGGTTTACCAGTATTAACCTGTTGAACTATCTGCTCACTATCACTATAGTTTCCAAACTCGGTTCACATCTCTGAGTGGTTCAAAAACATCTGCTAATATGTAGGCTACCAATGAATATTTCCCAGGTCACTGAGCAAAATCAAGTGTTAATAGTGTTCATTAGTATCACACTGAATTAGGTTAAAAAGTGAAAATTAGGTGTTTGTTTTCAATCCTGCAAATTTTTAAGCTGCTGCTTGGTGATTATTGTAAAGCTTGGAATTTCTCTAAACTGGTACCTAAATATGTTAACTAGCTACGTTAAATATAGTATTTTGAACATAAAATTCATTTTCTTTTCTCATTAGTTGTTTCATTTATAACGCCTACCCTCCCTTATTTTAAAAGGGATTAAAGGGTACTAATTGAAATTTTTATTTGTATCAGATGAGGAGGGTGACAGCTAAGAAATGGATAGATTTTTCAAGATAAGCACATACACTTTTAAAGAAAATGTTATTTTTCTCAAAATGTAGGCTTTACTACTTAGGCATTCATAGACCCTATTAACCATGCACATATACCAAAGAAAACTTTCAAGTCATTCATTCAACTCCAGAATGATCCACCATCTTAAAAACTGAGAAATCTTAACTTTGACATTTATGATAGCAACAGCTAACTAGGAGGTATTCTCACCTCAAAGTAGGCATCTTATGAATTTTGTTGAACATTCTATCCAATCTTTTTAAAATGAGGATGAGGGCCGGCCTCACTGCCTCAGCTGTCCAGTCAGTAATGGGTAGCATCTCCATGATGTAGCGCCGAAGCCCACGACTCTCCATTGTCTGAGTGTCATATGGTGCCAGCTTCAGAAGGGAGTGTGCAATTTCTGCCAACCTAAAATATATACATGTGTATATATGAATATATAAAATAAGCGTAGAATTACACAATGGGAATTTTTCTACACAGCATCATATTAATCACCCCTTCCAGACCACCTACTCCCTGAACTAAGAACATTCTTCCCAACATCCTCTATCCCTCTGCTCTCCCATATACCAGAACAGTGATACCTACACATCCATATTAAGAGAGAATCATAGAATGTTTCAGAGACGACATGTAAAGAGCATCTGATAAGGAAACTACAATCCAGAGATTAAGGATAGGCCAAATATATTTAGGGAATGTTACTTCTGAGGATGTACATGTATATTATATATATGACATATATGCATATAAAAGAGAACCTAACTTTAATGAACAATAAAATCACTAATATCAAATGTCCTTGGAAATTTCATGGCTTCAGAACTCCCTCAGTACCCATAGTCAAGGTCAAAGCCACCTTATAAAAAATGCTCTTGGTTTTTGTTGCAACCCAAGGAGTTCTTCAGGCTCCATTTCCATTCCTCTCCTTTAAAGCCTCCTCCTCTCTTTTTGTCTTATACATGGATCCTTTCTCTCTGTTGAGATTCTTTATCTAATAGACCCAGTTGTACTGTCTGGATGACATTGGTTTTGGTTGTCTCTACTTCTTAGATTTCCCAACTCGGTTCCATACAGAAACTGCCAGAGGGAAAGTTGTGCTTCCCTCAGGGTTGGCCCAGGCTTGCAGTCACCAGACCCAAGTGTTGATGTTCTAAGTGTTAGATTTTCTGAAGGAGAATTGGCCAAATAGATTAATTGGGCAAATAAGGTTTCTAGTAAATGTAATAGTAAACGAAATAATCTTTAGAACTAGATATGGGGCCGGGCGCGGTGGCTCAAGCCTGTAATCCCAGCACTTTGGGAGGCCGAGACGGGCGGATTACGAGGTCAGGAGATCGAGACCATCCTGGCTAATACAGTGAAACCCCGTCTCTACTAAAAAATACAAAAAAATAGCCGGGTGAGGTGGCGGGCGCCTGTAGTCCCAGCTATAGGGAGGCTGAGGCAGGAGAATGGCACAAACCCGGGAGACGGAGCTTGCAGTGAGCTGCGATCCAGCCACTGCACTCCAGCCTGGGCGAAAGCGCGAGACTCCCTCTCAAAAAAAAAAAAAAAAAAAAAAAAAAGAACTAGATATGGATTACCAATTTCCAAATAATAAACAATACAAATATAAAGATGTACATAGCCTTAAAGCCAACTTAATTTAATTTTGTATGAAGGAGAAAGTATTTAAACACTTTACAGTGGCTCCTGATAAAATGTACTGAGTAGTTCCAGAATGTGTACAAGATAATATTAAGAGGTAATGTATACTCATTCATAAAAATATCGTACAACATGCTGTATGATTTGAGCTTGATTTTTTTTTCCTCAAGAAAAGCTTATATTCTAAAAAATACACCTAAGACACAGTGGCTGAAATGTTCATATTCTTTGTCAAGATACTGAAAATTCATTTGAAAACAAATTTCTTTAGGAAGGGTAATACATTAAGTTACTACCACCCATTATTTGAATCTTTGGCTTCAATCAGTACATGTTGAGTTAGTCAGGCAAAGGATTCTATGGAACTGGAATGTAGGACAGAGGACTCCTGATGGAGGAGGGGAGCAGACAGGCATAACGTTACCTAGGAATGCATGTGTGGATGGCATCAGCAGGAGCAGCCATACCATACATGGAAAGTTTTCAGGATTGTTACTAAAGAGAGGAGGAGATTTGAGATAAACGGAAAAATAAGGTTTGTTTGTTCGTTTGTTTTGACAAGTTTGTACTGGAAAAGCTCTGGAAATAATCCTCCCTGAGTCATGGAATCTTAGGGTTGAAAAAGCTCATAATAGTCATAATGTCCTGTAGGCAGTCAGGTTCACACTGGCACCTCTTATTTATTTTTATTTTTATTTTTTTTAAACACAGCTTAAAAGGAAAATGAAAAAAAATATAATTTCCCAGGACTTCCAATAATCTCATAAATAAGAACTTCTGGCTGGGCGTGGTGGTTCACACCTGTAATCCTAGCACTTTGGGAGGCCGAGGCCAGTGGATCATGAGGTCAGGAGTTCAAGACCAGCCTGGCCAAGATGGTGAAACCCTGTCTCTACTAAAAATACAAAAATTAGCTTGGCGTGGTGGTGGGGGCTCATAATCCCAACTACTCGGGAGGCTGAGGAGATTGTGCCACTGCACTCTAGCCTGGGTGACAGAGCAAGACTCCATCTAAAAATAAAAAAGAACTTCTAAGGTCTGGGCCCAGAAATCTATATATTTTTAACTTTTATTTTGGCAAATCTCAAACATATAAAAAGGTAGAGAGATGAGTATATAGTAAGCCCCCAATATACCCATCACTCAACCTCAGCCTCCCAGGTAGCTGGGACTACAGGTCCACAGCCCCATGCCCGGCTAATTTTTGTAGTTTTTGTAGAGATGGGGTTTTGCTACATTAGTCACGCTGGTTTTGAGCTCCTGGACTCAAGCAATCTGCCTGCCTCAGTCTCCCAAAAGTGCTGGGATTACATGTGTGAGCCACTGTACTCGGCCTACAGTGACTCTTGTTTTACTTATACCCTCAAACACTCCCCCTTTCCCCACCCTAGACTATTTTAAAGTAAATCCCAAGCACCATACCATTTACCCAGACATATTTCAGTATGTGTCTCCAAATTATGGACTGAGAAAAATTAAACACAACACAATATGACATTTAACAAATTAAAAATAATTCTTCTTTTTGAAAAATTCCAATATCCAGTCAGTTTTCAATATTCACACACTATCTCATACTTACTTTTTTTTTTTTTAGAAATTAGGAAAAAAAAGGCCCATAAATTTCAATTTGTTGATGTCTTTAAGTCTCTTTTAATATGTAGATTCCCCCTCTTCTGTACTTTTTTGTTATCTTGACTTTTTTTTTTTTTTTTTTTTTTGAGACGGAGTCTCGCTCTGTTGCCAGGCTGGAGTGCAATGGTGCGATCTCGGCTCACTGCAACCTCTGCCTCCCAGGTACAAGTGATTCTCCTGCCTCAGCCTCCTGAGTAGCTGGGACTACAGGTGTGTGTCACCACGCCCAGCTAATTTTTGTATTTTTAGTAGAGACGAAGATTTCACTATATTGGCCAGGATGGTCTTGATCTCTTGACCTCATGATCTGCCCACCTCGGCCTCCCAAAGTGCTGGGATTACAGGCGTGAATCACCACGCCCGGCCTTATCTTGTTATTTATTAAAGAAATTCTCTGTAGCAACACTCTACTGATTGAATCTCCACGGTGTAATTTAATCTATCCTACTGCCTTTGTATTTAATTCAATTGGAAGTTAAATCCAGGGCCTACATCTGCAGACTCAGTTTTGATTTTTTGGCAAGAGTACTTAGCAGGTGGTGTGTGTGGTGTCTACTTCCGCCAGGAGGTACAGGATTCCTAGTTGTCACTTGTTTTATGATATTAGCTGTTCTTAGTCACTGCACAGATCCACTGACGCATTAGGAGTAGTGCAGTGGTAATATCATATAATTCTTTATCTCACATATTGTAATAAAGAGAAATTGTGATTACTCCAAGAGAACAGAAGAGTGAATAACTGTTTGAAAGGATCTAGAGGGTAAGAGCTCCTCAGTTGATTTTGATAGACATCCTGGTTTACAAATCACAGCCAAGGTCATTACCTCTCTGATTATTTAGAGTGTTCTACAATTGCTTTATGTGACTAGCTCCATGGATAGAAAATTCATTACTGTACAAGGCAACTTATTTCCTCTTTGGAGGTCCACACTGTGAGAGGTTACTTTCATGTTAGGCCTCCAAATTCCCTTTAATTTCTTCCTACTAGGCTTAATTCTGAAAGCATAAATCCAATCCATCTTCTCCATCATGACCCTTCATTATCAAGAAATAGTTATTGTCTCCTAATTCCCACTGTCTTCTCTCCAAACTGAACATATTCACATCGTCCTGGAATTGTGTGTGAATGTGAGTGCTTTAAAGAAATCATTTTAAACGCTTATACATTCTTTTGTTTATCTCTTTCTCATGAATTTGATATACAGAAAATAATTCTTTACTTCTCAGGTTATTTGTGTGACAAATAAGAGTATATCTATATGCACTTATTTCTTTTCTCTTATTATTTTAAAGGTAACATTGAGAAGTGCTTGTGAAATAATCAATCTGTCTATTTTAAGTTTCCAAAGAATACGTAGAGCTGAATTTAAGAGCCATTTTAGGGATTACTACCTGAATTTCTCTAATTCCTGGTCACGTGACAAAATAAATTCATTTTGCACATAAAACAAAATTTCCCTTTCCCACAGTCTTTGCTGTACTATCACATGCATAACCAAAAAACTTTCCTATGGTTCTTTCCCAGTGGGAACACAAGAGATTTTCCCATTGAGAGGGTGAGGGAGAGAGGAAAAGAGAAAGAAAGAAAATGAGAGAGATAGAGACCACACATGAGAGAGAGAGAATTTGCAGATTCTGTTATCCAGCTGCTTTGGCAGCACTGGGTTGGACAAATGAAGCAATACATTTCTGTAGGGCAGAGACTCTATCTAATCAAGAATATTTTCGTCAAGAGCCTTGTAATCAACCATACATTCTGCAAATTCAGAAGTACAGATTGCCTTAGCAATGCTTCTTAACTTGTTGGTTTGATTCGAATTATTTCGGCAAACATTTGTATTTTTTATATCATCCCATTTCTCTTTCTCTTTTTAAAAATCAACTTTTCATTCTTGGGTGACATTATCTATTCTTATAATTTAAGAACGATTTAATACTACCCTCAATTCGCAAATTTATATATTAAGCTCTGACTTCTACATATATTCAAGGGCGCACTTAATTTATAAGAGGAGCCTTAATTACATCCTTTGCTTAGAGTGAGTTCAAAGCATCTGGATCCGCCCCTACTCAGCAACATAGAATATCTCTATTCGGTCAGAGACTATGGCAGGCCTGTCTTTTTCAAAAGGTTGTTGTGAGAAATGGCATTAATAAAGGGCATTTAGTCTAAATATTCCCTGGGCAATAAAAATGTTGCCCTCCTATCGACCCAGGCCATGAAATAGCTGTGCTCTTGAATGACATTATCCTGGCTTCAGATCAATTGCTTTTGCTGAACTGCATTATGACATTGTGCCAACTTTATATACTAACAGGCATCCAGCCATGTACAACCAGCACTTTACCTACTATAGGGATGTCTGTTCTCACCACTCTTTCCTTTAACAAACACCAACCAGGAGACTGTTGAAGCTCAGAAAGCAATACCCCAAAATGAAGACCTCAGAACCCAAAGTGTTTCACTGATCTTCTCCTGCCCTCCTCTCTGTGGCCTCTCATTCTTTTCCAAGGCTAGCCATGGAAACTGGAGACCCTTTTCCTCAAAGCAGGTCATTGAAACCAGAACCCTTTTTCCTGAAGCCAGCCATAAAACTTAAAGATATTACACTAATTTTCCCCTATCTTTCTGTGTAAAAACTAGCCATACAGAAACTGTCTGACCCATCTTGTTTGACTGTAGGTCATAAGAACACCCCCTTTCCAGAAACGGTCTTGCCCCATTCCCAGAAGGAAGGAATGCTAACCAGAAAGGCCAAGAAGAATCTAAAAGCACAGGCCATGTTGGGTTTCCTCACTTGGTCTAATGAGATCATACCCTTTTTGTCCAATCATATTTATACATGGCTATCCATACTTTGTTAAACAAAAATGGAGAGCTTCCCCTGTATTTTTGGGTCTTCATCCTGAAGGCTCCTGTGTCAGGTAAAACTATGATCAAATACATTTTCATGCTTTTTGATTATTATCTGTCTTTTATCAGTTGATTTTCAGCAAACCTTCAGAGAGTCAAGGGGAAAATTTCCCTTGGCCCCTACAATATTTTTCTTGTTCTTCATATTTTAAAAAAGTATTGTTTCACCGAGCAACTGTTTTGTTTTTAACTTATTTATATTATGATTTTGTAATTACTCTTTTTTTCACTCATTGCTTTGATAACTAAGAAAGTCAAATTTATGGTTCACGAATAAAATCTAATATGATCTTATATTGATCTCCTGTGCTAATCTTATCATAAAGATAATTAACTCCTTGAAAATCTTACACATTATCCTGACTCTATAATTTGTATATACTCTCCCTTCATATATTTGCTGAGTTGCCTCAAATCCTTTACATAATAATACATAAATGCCTATGCGATTATAGTACTTGCAACTTTGTATTATAGTTATTTTCTTATGTGCCTCTTGCATTGAGCCGTGATAATCTTGAAGACCAGGACCTTAGTTTACATTCCCAGTGTTTAACATAGTATTTGGACCATTCTCATTAGCATTAGTATCTATTGTGTCCAGATCAGTGCCAGGCACGGAGCTAAATCATTTCTAGTTCATTTAACCTTTAATAGGTATTGGCCTCTAGAGGGAGCTCCAGGCCTCTCTGACTCTTGCTGTCCCCTCCCTCCAAATGCCCTAAGGAAGACCATCAGGTTATGGGACAGTCACTATCTCATAGTCTCTCTCTCTCTCTCTCTCTCTCTTTCTCTCTCACACACACACACACACACACACACACACACACACCCCTATCTTTTAGGAATATTTTTCCCTTTCTTTCACAAAATGGCCATTGGTCATAGTGATTTTCTGACTCTGGGAATGTGA
This sequence comes from Chlorocebus sabaeus, assembly GCF_047675955.1. NCBI lineage: Eukaryota > Metazoa > Chordata > Mammalia > Primates > Cercopithecidae > Chlorocebus > Chlorocebus sabaeus. The sequence goes on along the minus strand of NC_132913.1, from coordinate 97,375,653 downwards.
TGTTTCTCTGTTCACAGAATCGCTTAGGTCAGCTAGAGAAGACCAGTGGAAAAGGAAGTGGAGGGGCTGAATAGATCCCTAGGTTGCTATGACAGCAGGACCTTGACACTCCAAATGTCCCTCCCCTTCCTCTGAAGGCTCCCTTCTAGGAGCTGAACTTTTCAGTGTGAAATAAGCTCTTCCTCATTACTGCACAGCAGGGAGTGTGAACTCCAGTGAGGCCCTGGGGTTCTCCAGGGCAATGCTGGGTGTGAGTCTGCAATTCAAAGAATGTGAAATTACACTGGAAGAAAAAGAACCTGCGTTCACTATACATTTCTGTCTTCTCATTTTCCTTCATTGAGTACTTCCTAAATTAAAAAAAGGCAATAACCAGGAAACTGTGAGTTTTGCCAAATTGCAACATTATTTGGAAGTGGCTGGACCTAACTCTACCTTAACCTTTATAGATACATTAAATTTTCCAAGTGAATCTTCTGATATCCCTGACATTTTTCTTTGAAGGGATTTTCATCACCCTTAACAAACGATTATAAATCTGAATAGAAGGTCTTCTGGAATCACGTTCCTTTTGAAACACAAATACAGCCTTTAGCATGAATTTCATGTGAAATAGCAACTCTGTAGGAAGATGAAATATGAGTGCACAGGGATATAATTCTGGGGCCTTTCCCTAGCACACTAAGAGCAAAACATGTAAATGACAACTGGCCTCATCTAGTTCAGAATTCTTACCAGGACACATTTTTTTAATCGTTGGAAGGCTGTTTATATAAAGGGGATATATATAAACAAGTTGGCTGAGTTAAAACTGCTTACTTTCCTGCAGGGTTCATTACAGGCTTTTTAGGGGCCCTAGAAGCAGAAAGCAGTTGTGCATTCCTCATGTAAAATAACACAGAAGAAACATCCAATTCTTGTGAAAAATTAGAATCTGGGCAGTAAATAGTAGTGAGAAGAAGGCTACTTTTCTAAGAATTAAGGTGATAAAATTTCCCTTTGTTTCTCTTTTATTGAGAAGCGAACATATAAACTATGCTTTTCTGTCTTAAGAACATTTTCCCCTTGTCCACCCTAATATCCTGTTTGATGGACTTAATGCACACTTGACCAGAGGGTTCTGTATGATGTGTACCTAAGTCACAGGAAACAAATCTTTCTATCTTAAGTGTTTTTCCTGGAGGATGCCCACTCTCAACCCAACACACACATTCAGACACGTGGGCCAAGCTGTGTTCACACTTGGGGCAGGGAAAGCGAGGCCAGTACCTCATGTGAGACTTCACATCCAGCAATTCCAGGGCAGTGACCCGAGGCTCCCCAGCCAGATTTTGCAAGATCTTCAGCCGCGGCCCACAGTGCTTATAGAACTCTGTGCAAATATTCAGTAAGGACTCCCGGGGTCTTCTGAACTCTTCCCGAGCAATTCGTTCATCCAGTTCCTCTCTGGGAAGGCCTTGCCCTTCCTCCAGTAAATGAAGGTTTTCCCTGGGAAATTGTAAAAGATTAACTAGGGGTCTCAAAATGTACTCATGTGGCAGTTGTGAGAAGAGGGTATTACACCGAAGAAAAATGTAAGAATCCTAATGAGTTAATGAATCAGTAGGATGAGGCCAAGGAGAACCTCATCTGAAGGATAAAGAAAACTTCTCAGCCTAGAACAGATTGTCATCCCAAATTGTAGTAAAGCTACTTTTTGGGGTTTACCCGGAAATAGTATGTTATTCGTCAAACGAAATCTAACAGAGCCATAAACCAGTTTAAAAGGCAATCATCTCAAGATGTCAGAATTGGTATGAAATTAGAGCAAGTTTTTCTGTACCTGATAAAGTGCAGTTTGGCTCCTTGTTCCTGGTACCTGGGAGTTAGAGAAACAGTCTACATAACTATTAGAGCAAGAATGGGGTCCTTTGGTTGGGACTTCTTATAGACTTCTTCATATGACAAGTCCTTGAAGCTATATATTTTGATAAGCTCACAAATATACATATATTACTCCTAAAGTATAAAAGCTTTATCTTTCATGTGGCTACCACATATACTGCAATTACAGCTGCTACAAAAGCTGTTTTATTGTTGTGTGATTTGGGTAAAGACAACAATTATAAAAATATATACAAACTCATGGAATATAGCCAGATGAGATTAATTTTTGGACATTTTGAAATTTAAGTTATAGTTTTAATACCATGTGCTCTGTCTTAAGTGATGGGAAGGAGAATCATGGCTGACTTCCTTTCAGTTCTGGAGATTTACTGCTTTGTGATTCATGGATATTAAGACTTTAGAAGCCCTCTTTCTTCTTTAGAAGCCCTCATTTAACCCAATGAGCCTAGAGAAGTCCCTAAATATCATTTAAACTACAGTATATCATTTTCCCTTAATATAGGAAATTGAGGCATGAGTTAACCATCACACCAGGCAATTTATAGCTGGATTTGGAATTTATTTTTGTTTTATTCTTAATATGAATATATATGATGAGCAGGGAATTAACTTTACATGAATAATGATACACACTTAAAAATAGACTTCAGAGAGAGTGAAAATTTATTGAATTTCTCCTTATGATTTCCATGCCAACTACTTCATACTGGGAAAAGAGAACTTTTTCTTAAGCTGATTCTTGGTTTGCCCTATCTTAAATCTTCCTTGTAGGAGGAAGCTAATTAGGTTTTTGTGTATTTCAGAATATTTAAAGCTAACACAGATGGAATGAAACGGGTAAAATATTAACTAGTATAACCAGTAGCTGAGTTACACCAAAACAAGAGAAGGAGATTAAGTTAACAACCATGAAAAGCATCATCTGAGGGCATATGTCAAAGTTTGGATGAAATGTCTGCAGAAAATCTGTCCAGATGAAGGTAAGTTGACTCTTAGTGCCCTGGGAATGAGAAACCACCTCCTGATTATTATTGTTTATTTGCCTTTTGTTGAAGGCAAATGAAACAACACTGGACTAGTTCAAAGACCACCCAGGAGGCAGAGAACATCTAGCAGGCTCAAGCAAACAAAACAACACAAATGCCTATTTATGAAGTTGGTTTAGATTTCTCTGGCAATTTCAAAAGAAGCCTTGGTATTTTCTTGTAACTCTAAACTCTCACCTTCTTTTCTTTTCCTTGGAGGTTTTCACACTCAATATTGACTATTTTCAGGATTCCTTTCATTCGCAACAGCTGACATTTGGGTTGTATGAAATTGAGAGACCATAGAAGAATAAGGGCCAGTGAATTACCTGGTGTTCACCCCAGATGACATGGTGTGATTGGCTGTGGTGGTTCCCTTATGACCTTGGTCACACCTGCTCATCTGTGGGGCTGTCATGGGCCTGTAACAATGACAGTAATCATCACAGCAAAACAACAACAACAGAAGTGGAAACATTTATTAAATCCTCAAGTTACTGAAGCACACATAAGTTTTAAGTTAGTTTTAGAGTCTTCAAAAGACAGGCTGTCTAGCTTTGGGCTTTTCTGTTTGTTCTGAGAGGCACTTTAAAGGAACATTGATTCCCAGGGGTTTATAAGCTCATCATGATTTAATTTCTTCCACTTCTTGGTTCTGAGTAATAAACAAAATGACTCTTCCAACAAGACATTTATGAAATATCTACAGACTTCTAAGTCTGTACCAGTTGAGAGTTAAGAGCTCATTCTTCAGTTTTACTGGGTAGTTCACCACTCTAGATGATAAGTAAAAGGCAAGGATGTATATACCACTTTGGCCACCTACACTACAACTACATTATCTACATTAACTACACCTACATTATCAACTACTCTATTTTTTCTGAGAAACTATCAAAGAATAAAAGAATTCTCCTAGTCACATCACACCTAAGGCTACCCAGGAAAGTGAGTAAATTAGTATCTATTGTAAGTCAGTAATTTAGATGGTGAGTAATAGATCTGAATTGTCTCATTTTATATCTGCCGGATTTACTTTAAATAATAGGTAAAATTTGCCTCTGTATTGGCATCTAGGACGAAAAAGGCATAATGCAGTTTTTTAAAGCAACTGCTTTTATGAAATCATCAAGGCTTGCTTCTTTGTTGCTTACTTTCTGTGTGCTGGGGATGGCTAGAAAGTAAGCTTTTAACAATCACACCAGATCTCCTTGTCCTGTGCCTGTTGTGATAGACACAATTTAGAGATGGCTCCCAATATCTTTGCCCCGTGGTGTTACTCTAGTGATTATGTTACATTATGTGGCCAAAAGGGGGAGTGTCTGCATAGGCCTAATCTAATCATACCAACCCTTCAAAAGCAGAGTCTTCTCTGGCTGGGGGCAGAGAGATTTGAAGCATAAAGATTCAAGGTGCTATTGCTGGCTGGAAGGTAGAGGGGAGAATGTGAGAAGAAATGCAGGTGCCTTCTCAATGCAGAGTGGGGCCTGGCTGACAGCCAGCCAGGAAATGGGACCTCAGACCTAAAGCTGCATGGAACTAGATTCTGCCAAAAAATTGAATGAGCTTGGAAGTTCATTCTTCCCTAGTGCCTTCAGATAAAAGTTCAGACTAGCTGACAACTTGACTTCCACCTTGAGAAACCCTGAGCAGAGAATCCAGCTGAGCCTGTCTGGACTCCTGGCCTACACAACTGTGAGACAATAAGTGGGTTTTGCTTAAAGGCTGTAAGTTTGTATAACATGTTATACTACAGTTAAAACTAATGTACTTGTGATATATTTATGTAATACTACCTATACAATTGTTAAATTTCTTTTGTCGTGAGTTTAAAAAAAACTAGGAATGTGGAGAAATTAGGGGATTCTTACCTTCTTTTTGTAAACACAGTGAAGCCAATTTTGGTTTGAGTAACTACTACCAACGAATGAGGCTAGTCTTCTCTGCCAAAAGAATATTAAATGCACTGAAATATTTAAAGCCACAGAATTTTAAATGCCAGAGCTCCATCCATAACTCTTTGTGACATTTTGAGTAAGTCAGTTTTGGATAAGTTAATTGACTTATCCTTATAAAAAGGTATAGAAATGAGGAAAGCTTTAACATTATGTAATATGAGGAGAAATAGGCTGACCATGGTGGCTCACACCTGTAATCCCAGCACTCTGGGAGGCCAAGGTGGGCGGATCACTTGAGGCCAGGAGTTCAAGACCAGGCTGGCCAACATGGGGCAACCCCGTCTCTACTAAAAATACAAAAATTATCCGGGCGTGGTGGCACATGCCTATAATCCCAGCTTTTTGCAGGACTGAGGCATGAGAATTGCTTAAACCTGGGAGGCAGAGGTTGCAGTGAACCAAGATCATGCCAGTGAACTCCAGCCTGGGTGACAGAGTGAGTCTCTCTCTTTCTCTCTCTCTCTCTGTCTCTCTCTCTATATATATATCTATATATAGATATACAGATATAGATAACTATATATCTGTATCTGTACATATAGATATAGATATAAAATAGAAATACAGTGGCAATTGGAAACTACTGACTGCTTTTCTTTCCGCTAGTTGTAGGAAAAAGCTAGTTATATAACCAGATGGGTACAGAAGGAAGAGTGTAAGTCTTTCCTTCCTCTTTAGGATATTCTTCTGGGACTTTCATGAAACCATCAGCAATAGCATAGAAAACTCTCTCTCCTTGGAGGAGGCAATTTGTCATGGCTTTCTGCACCAACTCTTCCCATTTCCTTAGATTAGGTGCATATGAACATTTCAGGATGATAGTCTACAGAAGGCTTTTGGGCAATATTCTGCTTGTCTAGTTTGGCAATGTAGCTCATGATTAGAAACTAAACATCTATTGATGTTAATGAATTACAATCCCACTTTCTGTCTTTCTTGCTGATGCATGCTGAAAAAGTCCTTGGACTAAAGGGCTTCCCCCTTACCAACACAGCAAGATGGGACTGGGGGAGTTGGTGCCTTTTGGTGGAGGCATAGACAATTTCACACTAAGGATCTGGAACTTTAGATTGGACACACAGCATGGCAGAATGGAATGGAGGAGCAAAGGTAAAAGGTTTCCCCATCCCTATCCTGGGGAAGAATATTTCCTGGCAGCTAATTTAGATGGGAATGGAGCAGGAAAGTCCATCATATGCATAGTGTCCTGCATTCACCTTCCCCGCTCAGATTTTATTATTTTTGTCTCATCCAGGGCTCCCTGCCTGCCCCTTTCCTGCCATATGGCAGTTTAGTGACTCTGCTTCTGTACCTAAGCATCTTGTGACAGGACTAACTGCTTGAACTTTGTTTAGGGCTGAACTCTGGTGCCAATTTACCTTACCATTCCCAAATTTCTCAACTCCCAGAATTGTTTAGTCCTGTCCCACAGAGAATCTATTAATTCTAATAGTAGGACAACATTCTGCTGTTTATACTGGTTATGTAGTTTCTGAAATTATAGTTAAAAAACACAACACTTCACAAACAGTAAAATAATAAAAGAATACTTAGTTGGAATTGTAAGCATTCCATGTCTCATAAAATAATATAATAACTAATAAAAATGTAGATTACCTCTTTAAATTCACTAAATTGGCCTTCTTACACAAGACGTGTTTACCACTGGGTTATAACTGCTGGAGAAGCTCAGCAAGCTATATGCAAATGTGTGTTTAGCAATGATAGTAAGAATATTATTACTATTATTACTACTACTACTAATCAGAGTGCTTAACATTATTTATTCAAATAACTCAAGAACTGTTCACAGTTATAAGGCATAAAGGACTGAGTTTAGGAGGTATCTGTAAATAAAGATTGGGTTTTAGATTTTTACCCATCACATTTTTTTTTTCCAGTGGATACATATGACGTAAGGCTGCAGCTATTTCTGCCAATGGGATTACCTGGTGAGGACCTCTACACTGTATAAAAGGGCCTGTAGGGACGTCGCAAGAGCAGCAGTGGCCGCAATCTCCTCTCGGGCAGCAGGTACTGTCTCCACCTGTGATGTCTGCCTCTTTAGCTTTTGTAGGTAACATGGAACTAAGGCTTCCAAGACCATCAGCATCTGAAGACTTTAAGCGACAGAAAGAAAACCGAGTCACCTTTTACATTCTACTTTTGTTGGTTGCGTCACATTTAGGAGCATAGAACAATGAAAAGCATCTAGAGATATAATGAATTCTAAGCCCCCTTGCCTCTCCAAATCAAAAGTAGTTAAAGCTGCTGGAAATGTTGACCAACAATTATTAATTCACTAACCACCTGCTAAAAGGTGACGAATCTTGCCTTAAAGAAACATGTGATCTAGTCAGGGGAATTAGCCATATATACAAATAAATGGTTGAAAGAATAACAGAATGATAATAGGTGGAGCTATACAGTCCATCTACAGAAACAGGCTTCAGAACAAAACTTCAGTTCAGGAGTTTGCTGAGAGTGATTTTCCAGCTGCAACAATTTTGAGACAACATAAAACCCTTTCATGGGAGGCTGGCTTCCTAAGCTTAAGGAATTAAATAGCAAACAATGTTGGAAACAGCCATTATGATGAGGTCTGACAATGCCTGCTTACCAACGTGAATGAACACCACTCACTGGATAGGGCCCACACTCAATTTAGTATTGGGGTGTCGGAAATACCTTGAAGGGGAAATGGAGATTAAGTAGTTATTATGCAAAGTGGGTTTTCCCCTCTAAAGTTGTAAAGTGTATAACACCATCAATGTAAAATTTTTTTTTTTTTTGAGACAAAGTCTCACTCTGTCAGTCGCCCAGACTGCAGTGCAGTGGCATGATTTCGGCTCACTGCAGCCTCTGCCTGGGTTCAAGTGATTCTCCTGCCTCAGCCTCCCCAGTAGCTGGGATTATAGGTGTGCGCTACAGTGCCCGGATAATTTTTGTAGTTTTGGTAGAGACAGGGTTTCACCATGTTGGCCACGCTGGTCTCAAACTATTGGCCTCAAGCAATCTTCCTGCCTTGGCCTCCCAAAGATCTGGGATTACAGGCATGAACCACCGCACCCAGCCATCTTTTGTTTAGAGATTCCCCAATCATGTTAAAATTTACAAATTGTGGGTTCTAGAAAACAGCAGGGATCGGTTGATATCCCAGAGAATCTGAAATCAAGTTTCTTTGATCCATTCTTTTCCCTACAGATACCAATGAGTTTTTGCTATGCTCTTTAAAATACTGAATACTGGTTTCTGGTAATATAATTTTGCCTATAATGTGTGCTCTACAAGCAGGAAATGGCAATTATCAGAATTTGATGGGTATGGAGAAAGAGCTATGATACTTTTTTGAGTTCTCCTATTTTTCGGCAACTTAAAAAAGGAGGCAAGAAGTCGGTTCTGCTTTCTGTAATAATAAAAAGTACCTTGCTGCAGACTAATTGTCTCACTAGAAAGGGTGGACAAAATTTTTAAAACATACTGAAGGTATCAGGTAGAAGCTAAGGTTAGCAGATATCTTTTGTAGGTACCAGACTTCTAGGGGAAAGAAGGCTTCTTCGGTTCATCCAGACATTGTGCAGCACTCTTTTTTTCTAGGCATCTGCTACTTTGTAAATTGCTTAGGGCCAAAAGGCTGAGGAAAAATCTAGGCAGAAATGTCAGCTAAGAGCTATGAAGCTAAGCAGAATTTTCAGTAGCCTCATAATGGCGAAGAAATATATACTGGAGTTCAGGGACTTTCAAAGAAGAGTTAGACCCATGGAAGGCTGTATCCTAGGAGTGTGAAATAAATAGAACAGCCCTTACAAAGACTGGAACCCAACTTTAAATCAAATGAATCACAGACTGAATTAAAATGATCTGCCCTACCACAATTCCTAGTCAGAGAGTAGAATGAATCATTTTTGGAGGAAGATAACATCGGGTAGATCCTCAACACATTTCCAACTTTTTTAAATGCAATACTCAGTAGTCAAAATTACCTAGTCCTGCTAAAACTAAGTGATCAAAATCCAAAGAAAGGAACAGACAATACAAACAGAGCCACAAGTGATCTATGTATTAAAGTTATCAGAGACAGATTTTTATAAAATAATGATTAAAATGTTAAATAAGAGAAATAACAAAATGGATAATTTCATCAAAACTCTGAAATCTATTAAAAAAGTGGAAATTCTACAACTGAAGACTGAAATATTTGAAATTAAAAACCTGAAAGATAAGTGTTAATGATAGATTAGATACAGGAAGAGATGAGTGTGAACTGTAATAAAGAACAATGGAAAACATCAAGACAGAAGAACAGAGGGGAGAAATGATAGAAAACACAGGAAAGAACATAACAGACATATACAGAGTACAGGGTTAAGGAAGAAAAAAATATATATATACATAAATGGAGAGGGCAGAGAAAATGCGATAAAGGTAATATTTGAAGAGTTATTTGCCAAATTTTCTAAAATTGTTGAAAGCTATCAAGCTTTATATTCAGGAAACACTATGAACACCAAGAAGTATAAATACAAAGAAAACTCACAACTAGGCACACCACAGTGAAACTGCTTAAAACCCAAGGCAAAGAGAAAATGTTAAAAGTAGCCAGAGAAAAAGACACATTAGGGTGGGGCACGGTGGCTCACACCTGTAATCCCAACACTTTGGGAGGCTGAGGTGGGCAGATCACGAGGTCAGGAGTTTGAGATCAGTCTGGCCAACATGGTGAAACCTCATCTCTACTAAAAATATAAAAATTTAGCTGGGTGTGGTGGTGCATGACTGCAGTCCCAGCTACTTGGGAGGCTGAGGCACGAGAATCACTTGAATCCAGGAGGCGGAGGTTGTGGTGAGCTGAGATCGTGCCACTGCACTCCAGCCTGGGCGACAGAGCGAGATTCCATCTCAAAAGAGGAAAAAACAAAAAGAAAAAAAGAAAAGGACACATTAAATTCAAATGTGCAATAAGATCTAATACTGATTTTTCAACAGATATGATAAGTCAGTAGAAAATGGAATATCTTCTTTTTTATTTTGTTAGTTAATTAATTCATTTTTTGAGGCAAGGTCTTGCTCTGTTGACCAGGTTGGAATGCGGTGGTGCAGTCTCAGCTCACTGCAGCCTTATCCTGGGCTCAAGCAATCCTCCCACCTTAGCCTCTTGAGTAGCTGGGACCATAGACATGCACCACCATGCCCCGCTCATTTTTGTATTTTTTGTAGAGATGGGGTTTTGCCACGTTGCCCAGGTTGATCTCAAATTCCCGAACTCATGCACTCCGCCTGCTTTGGCCTCGCAATGTGCTGGGATTACAGGCATGAGCTACCGCACCTGGCCTGAATATTTTCTTTAAATTAAAAAAAAAAAAAAAAAAAAAAAATGCCTGCCGGGCCCAGTGGCTCATGCCTGTAATCCCAGCACTTTGGGAGGCCGAGATGGGTGGATCACCTGAGGTCAGGAGTTCGAGACCAACCTGACCAACATGGAGAAACTGTCTCTCTACTAAAAATACAAAATTAGCTGAGTGTGGTGGCACATGCCTGTAATTCCAGCTACTCAGGAGGCTGAGACAGGAGAATCACTTGAATCCAGGAGGTGGAGGTTGCGGTGAGCCAAGATTGCGCCATTGCACTCTAGCCTGGGCAACAAGAACAAAACCTCCGTCAAAAAAAAAAAAGTCAAAGGTAGAAATAATAAAGATAAAAAAGGAAAGAAAAGGTAGACAATAAAACTACAATAGCAAAAATCAAAAAAGCCCCAAATACTGATTATTTGTAAAGGGAAAGCTATTGATAAACTACTGGAAAGAATAATAATAAAATAAGGGAGGGAGCAAAAATTCCCAGTATTAGAAATAAAAAAGTAAACACAATAAAAACCCCATAGTTGTTAAAAATTATAAAAAAGAGAATATCAGGAACAAATTTATGCCAATAAATTCAGGTACTTAAATTAAATAGAAAAATTCCTAGAAAAATGTGACTTACCAAAGCCACCACCAGGATAAACAATCTTAATTTTAAAATGTTCCCACAAGAAACGACATTACTTACAGTTTTGTGTATAAATTCTACTCAATATTTTGGAAAGACAAAATGCTCATCTGAGGCAGGCACAGTTGCTCTTCCTGTAAACCCACACTTTGGGAGGCTGAGGTAGGAGGAGCGCCAGCCTGGGCAACACAGTGAGACTTTCTTTATCTCTCAAAAAATAAAAAAAATTGGCAGGGTGTGAAGGCACCCACCTGTAATGCCTGCTACTTGGAAGGCTGGGGTGGGAGGATTGCTCCAGCCTGGGAGATCAAGGCTGCAGTGGGCCATGATTGTGACACTGAACTCCAACCTTGGCAACAGAATGAGACACTGTTTCAAAAATTAAAAAATCCTAATCCACACCAAATTTCTACAGAGAATAGGAGTTTTAAAAAAAAGGAGTGGGGGGCTGGGCGCGGTGGCTCACGCTTGTAATCCCAGCGCTTTGGGGGGCCGAGGCGGGCGGATCACCTGAGGTCAGGAGTTTGAGACCAGCCTGGTCAACACGGTGAAACCCCCTGTCTACTAAAAATACAAAAATTAGCTAGGTGTGGTGGCAGGCGCTTGTAATCCCAGCTACTTGGGAGGCTGAGGCAGAAGAATTGCTTGAACCCAGGAGGCAGATGTTGCAGTGAGCCAAGATTGTGCCATTGCACTCCAGCCTGGGCAACAAGAGTGACTCTGTCTCAAAAATAAAAGAAAATAAAAAGGGGGGGTTAGGGGGAGACACTTTCTAATTTATTTTATGAGTCCAGCTTAATCTTCATATCCTTGATACTATAGCCTATAGTATAGTCAGGCTATAGTATTATTACAAGGACTTTATAATAATGGAGGGTTACAAATAAACCTGCTAAAATGTTTACCAGTGGGTAGTTAATAAAGTAGTAGCTAAGCAAGACATCCTTTTTGTTTAAGCACTTGTAACTTTTTTAAGTATCCAGAATTGGTTTATCTTGAATGACATAGAACTACCTAGAATATCTATTCTACTCCTAACTTCCCTGTGATCCTAGCAATAAAATTCATTAGATAATACCTTTTTTAAAAAATAAAAATTACAGATATAGCTCTCATTAACATAGTTGTAAAAATGCTTAAAAAATTGCAAACTAAATCTGGCAATACTGAAAAATGATAATTATAATATACAACCCAAATACAGTTTATTTTTAAGGAGGCAGGAAAGTTTTAATTTTGAAAATAAATCAGTGTAACTTATAACACTTAGGAAATAAAGAATACAAATCATATGATCATCTCTATAAATAGGAACATTTAGTAATAGTCATTGTCCATCAATAAGAAAACTCAACTAAACTTAGAAGGCAGATTCCTTAATAATTAATTTCTTAATGAGTAATAAAATTACTTCCTTAATCTTTATTGGTATATTACAACAAAATCCTTTAGCAAATATTATTCTTAGTGATGAAATATTGGAAATCCCCTCCATACCCCGAGATCAGAAATGAGACAAAGATCCCACCATCATCACCATCATCACTTCTTTTTTTTTTTTTTTTTTTTTGAGATGGAGTCTCGCTCTGTCGCCCAGGCTGGAGTGCAGTGGCGCGATCTCGGTTCACTGCAAGCTCCGACTTCTGGGTTCACGTCACTCTCCTGCCTCAGCCTCCCAAGTAGCTGGGACTATAGGCACCCACCACCACGCCTAGCTAATTTTTTGTATTTTTTAGTAAAGACGGGGTTTCACCATGTTAGCCAGGATGGTCTTGATCTCCTGACTTCGTGATCCGCCCGCCTTGGCTTCCCAAAGTGCTGGGATTACAGGCATGAGCCACCGCACCCAGCCTCCATCATCACTTCTATTCTATTTTGTATTAAGGTTCCAGCCAGTGCATTAAGGACAGAGAAAGGAATAACGCGTATAAAGAATTTGAAAGGATAAAATACAACTCTCATGATTTGTAGATAACATAATTAATTAAATAGAAAACACTAAGAAATCACACATATAAAATAAAAAATACTGATAACTTCATTTGAAAATGGGCAGAAGACTTCAGTAGGCACTTTGCAGAAGGAGATGTCCACATTTCAATAAACATTTATCTGAAAAGCTTCCAAACCTTTTAATTTGCAAGAGGAAAATGGAAATTAAAATGATAATGAATGTCACTACAACCCAAATAAAAAGATGGAAGATAACAAGTGTTGATGAGGCCATAAAGTACTAGAACATTTACATACTGTTGGTGGGAATGAAAATTGAAACCACTTTTTGGTAGTATCTACTAAGCAAGAAATACTCATATTCCGTGACTTAGCCTAGCATTTCCATCCACAGAAATGCATACATATTTGTGTACAAATGTTTTTGTGTACAAAAACATTCATTGTAGCATTACTTATAATACCTTCAAACCAGATACAACACAAATGCCTGATAACAAGAGAAGAAATAAATAAATTGTAGCATAGTCATACAATGAACTATTATAAGTGAATGAAAAAGAATCAACTACTGTTACACACATTCATATGAACGAATCTCATGAAATAATACCGAATCACAGAAGTCAGCCATTAAAGAGTAGCTACTATACTATTTCAGTTAAATAGATTTCAGAAATAGGCAAAACTGATTTATCATATTAGAAATTAGGATAGTAGTGCCTCTATCTGATTTTTCTATCCAAGTGGTAGGTAGATGTGATAACATTACGAACACTTATGGAACTGTAAAATTGTGATTTTTAAATGTTTTATGTGAATGTTTCACTTAAATAAAACACTTTTTAAAAAAAACATTAAGTGCAACAGAGACTTGCTATTACAAATGTTGAAGTCCTGTAAGTATGTTACTTATTCCCATGGGAGACATCCCAGGGAACCACTGCTTAAGAAACCCTGATCTTACTGAGACATCAAGATGTCATCTGGTTTAAACCGACAGAATGGAAAATTAGGGAGGATTTTAAAAAATTCTAATTTAACTTAACAATATTAGACTGGCCTTTAACTCACAATGACAAGAGAATTTGATTGTGAACTCTCATACCTTTTGATTTCAATGTGTTTGAATTTTAACGTGAAAGATAATTTTATGACCCAATGGAAATTTGGTAAAATTTGAAATGGAGAATTTTTCAGTCAAACTTAGGTGTTCCCTATGTTGTGGGAATTTTAATATTGGAGAATCTATATGCATTTTATTATTGCAGTGTCTCAATTGCAGTATCTCTGACATATCCAGTTAACAATGTACCTGGACACACTTGGAATGGAAAATAGAGCAGAGAGAAGATGTTTACAATCGTCTATAGAATGGATTTGGAGTTAACTTAATGCAGGATTAGATCCATTCTGGAACTTTTTCTAGATCTGTGGAATTATAGGAAGAGCAGGAAAGTGGGAGTAGGACCATCCTGCAGCTTTGCTCTCCGAGGGCCACAGCCACATCTGTGCCTGACCACAGGCATACTGTTTTTCTCCCCATTGCTCAAGAAGAGAAAAATTCGAGAATGTTGGGGAAAACATTTCTTACTCATTCTTCATGTTTTCTTCCAGTAAAAAAGAGTTCAATTAATATAAATCCTGGCTCTTCTTGGCCTTTATTCATTCTCTTATGGGGGAGAGAAACAGGCTTAAGGTGCAGGGAAAATGTATAAAGATATATTTGGCATAATCAGCCTGGCTCCTTCCTTCTTCCTGGAAGAGCTTGTCAACAGAGACAACTTTTAATAGATCAGATTTAAATCTCAGACCAGAGCCAACATCTTTGAATTGGGATGACTCACTCTTCATGTGAGTCTTTTGAATTCTCTGCACTTGGCAAAATGAAGGCAAGATTGATATTCTTGCCCCTTGTGTTACAGAAATTCTTATTGCCCCTTGAAAGGAGTTTTCTTAAATAAATATCTGTTATGACATTTCGTTTGCTACTAATTTATATTACTTGTGAGGAAAAATATTTTCTAACAAGACTAAATACCTTAGCATCTGCACAAGATCCAAATTAAGGGATTTCAAATGAATGAAGATTTACTATTGTTTTTCAGAACCTATGCTATGTTTCCTAAACTTAGTTTGTTTCTGCTTTTCTTTTTTCTCTTTTTTTTCTTTTCCTGACAGTCTTACTCTGTTGCCCAGGCTAGAGTACAGAGGTACAATCACAGCTCATTGCAACCTTGACCTCCTTGGATTAAGTTATCTTCTGCCTCAGCCTCCCAAAAAGTTGGGACTACAGGTGTGCACCACCACACCTGGCTAATTTTTAATTTTTTAGATTTTGTGTAGAGACAGAGTCTCACTATGTTGCCCAGGCTAGCCTTGAACTCCTGGGCTAAAGGAATCTTCTTGCCTCAGCCTTCCAAAGTGCTGGGATTATAGGTGTGAGCCACCACACCTGGCCTAAATTTACGTTTCAAAAGTTTACTTGTCAGAATGTTACAGACTGATATTACTCAGCATAACCTTTGTATTCATCCAATTTTATTTTCTTTACCGTATTTACTTATGACAAGGCACAGAATAAAGAGCTGCAGATACCTTCTGAATGATTCGGGAGCATATGCCACCACAGTGACACAGAGCTTAATGGCTTCACTGATAGAAAATGTCAGATCTTCGTTTCCATAGCAGAAATCTGAAGGAACAAAAAGTAAAGGCACACCATCAGAGTGGATTCAGCAGGAGATAAAGAAGCACCTATTACTCCTAATGTTATAATTCCAGTACATACTATAGCTTTTTCTTGTTAAATTTTATTGCTACACTGTGAAAACTACTAATTTCTTCATCTAAAGGGAATGAAATTCTGTTTTCTAGTTTTGAACAATCAGATGTAAAATAAAAGTACTTTTCTGGTGTGTTTTAAAAAATCTCAGATAATAGAAGACACTGAAGGGCATTTAAATTGTCTGAGGTTGAGGCTTTATCCTTGAGTTGTCTCTGGTTCTACACATTCCATGATAATAAAAGACCATTTTGGAGGGTTATTCACTTAAGAGTGACCCAAGATAACCCAACTTTCTGAAAACTGCAGTGCTAGAGCAGTGGTCTACTGAGCATCATTTTAATACAGTTTTCATGGCAGGTAATTCCCTACTCTTTAGGATTCATAAGAAATTTAAGAAAAAAAAATGTACTCATTCAATTTCTACTACTGTTTAATTTATTTTTGCTACTTGGATTTAGCTATATATACACACACATTTAAGTATATGTATATGTGTGTATTTTATATATATATACACACACACACACATATTTAACAATTGCAATGAGAGAAAGAATGTCAAAGCAAGTTTTGCTTTTACCTAATGACTTAAGAGGCTTCTCAGCTTTGACCAGTTCTAAGATGTCTAATATGTCGGAGGTCTCTCCCTCTAGGGACTGCAGCAAGTCAAACAGGCACTGAGCTGACACACCTTTGCTGGGCCCATTATTGGCAGCATCCTGATAAAGAAAAACAATTTTAGTTTATTGACTCCCACCATAGTACAACTATAGCTTGACAGGAATTCAAATTTTATAAATGCTATTACCAGTAACAACTACATCATCTACCTGGAATTCAGTTTACATAATTCTGCATCCAGCAATGCTGTGATTTTGGAGTGGTACACCTGACTTTTAAGGAAGCTATTAAATTCTAATCTAGAACAAAAGAGATATTTGTAAAAGCTCATAAAAATACAGCAATATATGAACTTCCAAAAAGTTCATATCAATGATTCCTTTAATCGAAGATGGTAGAACTAAGGAAATTTCTATAATTGATTGGTTGAATACTACAAATATGTTCGAGGAACATATACTTATTTTAACTAACAACCCTGGGAATTTCACAGGTCTTCTTTGATAATGTATCTCCACATGGAGATACTTACAATTTCAAATCTATTTAAGATGGCTTCAAATAATTCACTGAAACAACAAATCCTTATGAAGTTCTTCTGTGTCAGGCACCATGCTACGCACTGAAGTGATAGAAAACCAAAACCAAAATGCAAATAAAACAACAATACAACAATAACTAAAACCAAACAAACAAGCAAAGACAAAAACATACAAAGGTCTTGCTTTCATGAAGATTAAATTCTGTTGGTTGAGCGTAGTAGAAATTCATGTTAATAAAACAAATACATACAACGTGATATGGTGGTAAAAACTCTGAAGAAAAAGAAAAACAAAGCAAGGTAGGTGGTAGAGAGTGACAAAAAGGAATGAAAATTGGCAAACTTTCCTTTTACCATTTTCTATTTTCCATCTCTTTTATGAATTGAATACTTCAAAAACTGTAGAGTTGGTCTATTTATGTGTTAGGAGCTGAGATGAAAGCTGAAGAGGAATGTTGAAGAGAAATGATATGCTTGTTGAAAGAGAACTTATTTATGGTATGCATGTCTCATTGGTTAAAGAAAGAGAGCTGAGAGACTGAATATACAAGCTGTCAATGACTAGATCATACATAAACATAGAACTTTGACCCACAACCTGCAGCAACCTTCTCAGGAAACCAACCCATTGTCTACAATAACCAGCCCAGGAAGCCAGCCTAAGTCAGGCTTGTAGGAAGTCAGGCTACTAGCTCCAGTGGTGATCAAACAATAACCTCTGTAACAATTGACCCAAAGTAACCAGGACTTGCATAACAACTGAGAGCTTTCCTAATTTTTGTCCCTGCTTCCAACTTAGGACCAACCAGAGAAAGCCCAATATACACCCCTAACACCTCATTTATAAGATGCCCCACTTCTAGTTAGTTCACCTGCAGCTTCCCCAGGACAATAGCTCCAATCAGGACATACCTGAAGCCTCCACTTTTTTTCAGTATACAGCTTTCCTACTCTTCTGCCTGCCTTTGTATCTCTGCCAAAACACAAGTGATGGTAGCCAACTCCTTTGGCATAGTAAGCTCTAATAAATAACCTTGTTTTTCTAACTTTGTTGGTCTTCATTTTTTTTCCCACAGAGCTTACTCACAGGAAATTCCAGGAGAGGGGCCACACTAGCAAACAGCTGGAGTACAAAGGGTTTCCGGTGTAGAATATAGAACTGGTGACAGGCAAATTCGATGGCTTGACGCAGCTGGGGATTGCTTTCATAGTCAGAGTACACCTATGGAGAAATGCCAGATATTCGAAAAATGCCTTAATAAAGTATCAAAGTTGTATTTGCTTTTAAAACTCATGGTCATAGGAAGCTTGGAGGGAAATAGCTAACTTCATAAACTGGTAGAGAGGAATGTAAAATGGTATAAACTTTCTCTAGATAAATTTAGTAATACACCACAAAATGCTAAAAATCTAAACATACTTCTTTTCCAGGAAGTTTGTGACTAGGAATTTATCTCAAGGAAAGGACTAGACACTTGTATAAGCATGTATATATGAGAATGCCTGCTGCAAGACTGGTTATAACAATGGAAAACTTGAAACAAATTATTCATAAATATTACTTGCTTAAGTGAATTACGGTATATACAAACCATAGTGTACTGTGCAGTAATTTTAAAAATGCGGTAAGGCTAAATGTAGCTATATAAAATGCCTACGATATTCTTAGTGCTATATGAAAAAACTAGGTTACAAACTTGAAAATATATAATTCTGTGTGGGGTGTGTGTGTGTGTGTGTGTGTGGTGTGTAGCAAAGAGTGCTAGGATTTGGAAGTATAAACAACAATTACCTGGGAGAAAGGATTTTAAGTGGTCCTTATTTTTGCTTTAAACTTTCTTCATCTTTTCAATTTTGTAATGAACATTCTTGCTTTTGGTAATCAGTAAAAAAATACTTACTAAAAAAATAGAGAAAATTGCAACTATCTAAAAATGGGGAAGAGAGTCCTGCGATAGCAACTTTCTTGCCCCCACAGGTTTAGCAAACTTCACTTTGTATGTGTTGTGTTCATAATTTTTATCAAAACTTCCTCAAAAATAGAGAACTAGGATGAGCTCCTGCGCCCTGCCTGATTTTATTTAGTACTCCTAAATGTAGCCAGCTATACATTAGACACGAGTAAATAAAAATTGTTCGCTAAATTACCTTCTCGAATCCCATTACATCATATTTACTGGGAATGAAAATCTCTATTCAGTTAGAAGTCAGGGAATCTCTTGGGAGAAACATCAGCTAAACACTTGCCATACACGTGACTCAAGAACAGAAGTCCTCAAACTTTCTAAGGCAGTGGTCCCCAACCTTTTTGGCACCAGGGACTAGTTTCATGGAAGACAATGTTTTCATGGACCAGGGTGAGTGGGGGGGATGGTTTCAGAATGAAACTGTTCCACCTCAGATCATCAGGCATTAGATTCAGGAGCATGCAACCTAGATCCCTCGCATGCACAGTTCACAATAGGGTTCTGGTTCCTACGAAAATCTAGGGGTGGGGGTTCCTTACAGGCCACAGACCAGTACTGGTCCATGGCCCAGAGGTAGAGGCTTCCTGTTCTAGGACATCAAAACTACTTGAAGGTCTTGTCAAAAACACAAATTACTCGGCCCTGATCTCTGAGTTTCTGATTCAGTAGACCTGAGATGGGCTCCAAGAATGTGCATTTCTCTTTCTTTAAATTTTTTTTCTTTTTAGAGATGGGGTCTTGTTATGCTCCCCAAGCTAGTCTTGAGCTCCTCACTTCAAGAGATTCTCCCACCTTGGCTTCCCAAAGCACTGGCATTACAGGTGTGAGCCACCACACCTGGCTAGAATGTACATTTCCAACAAGTTTCCAGTTGATGCTGATGCTGCTGGCCCAGGGAGTACAACTTAAGAATCACTGTCCTAGACTAAATGGGAAATATTCCAAGTCTGGGGCTCTCAGAGTAGAAAGGAATATTGTGAACTCTTGCAAATTTATGGGGGGATTTGATTTGTTGCCGTCTGTTGTCACAAAAGAAGATAATAACTCCATCATTAAAAAGTTTCAGTATAGATCTAGTTGAGCAGCTAGATATGAGCAGTACTCATGTTAATTTTCTGGTTAGGAGAGGAGGTTCTGGGCACCTGCAGCATGGTGGGGAGAATCCACTGGTAGCCGCTGAGAGAGAAGAGGTGGTTGAAGTGCACCGCGGTATTGATGACGGTGGCAGCGTACTGCCTGAGCAGGGCACTGTCTTCGGGGTGGAGGATCAGAGCCCCGTTAAAAACATTGAGGAAAAGCATGATTTCGTCTCCCCATGGAAACTCGCTCGGCATGCCCAGGAACATTTCCTCCAGGAGCTGGATCCACAAGCTTTTCTGAAGAGTGTCGAGGCCAAACAGTTCCTTTCCAGCTGTGAGAACATGAAACAGCAGAGACAGAATTAGCCCCACACCAATCCTGTCAGCCTGGGAGGTGATCAAACCCAAGGCGCTGCTGTTCTCCGTTTGTTCCAGCTCCAGGATGTGAAGATCTACTGCTGAAATGTTTTGCAGCACAATATTACCGGCCTTAATACAGCACTTCCTGTTTCTCCGTGGACTTTCATCATCACCTCTTAACTAACTGTGGGTAAGGCAGAGCAGGCATTGGCAGCGTTTTACTGCTAAATAAGCTGTCAGTTGGAGAAAAATAAATTATTTCAGCTAGAAAATGGCAGGGATGGGACTACTGCTTGGTCTTTTAATTAATGGTCAGAGGCTACAGCTCTATCTACTCCTGCTGAAACTGAAGCTTTTTTTTTTTTTTTGGAGATGGAGTCTCACTCTGTCACCCAGTCTGGAGTGCAGTGGCGCAAATCTTGGCTCACTGTAACCTCCATCTCCTGGGTTCATGTGATTCTCATGCTTCAGATCCCTGAGTAGCTGGAATTATAGGTGCCCGCCACCATACCCAGCTAATTTATTTTTTTGTATTTTTAGTAGAGACAGGATTTCGCCATGTTGGCCAGGCTAGTCTCGAACTCCTGACCACAAGTGATCTGACCGCCTGGGCCTCCCAAAGGGCTGGGATTACAGGCATGAGTCATTTTGCCCAGCCTGTCTGAAGCTTCTAGATGAGGGCAATAAAGCACAGGGATGCTAATTTAATTGTCTCAAATTAATAACCGAGTAACAGAGCAAGGCTCCAAAGTGAGTCTCTTTCTGTGTCTATGTCTCTTTCTCTCAATTGAGGCATTATTTAGAGTAAAATGCAGAGATTTTAAATGTGGAGTTCATTGAATTTTGACAAAAATATGCACTATGCATTCATGTAAGCAACATTCAATCAACATACAGACAATTTTCATCACCCTTCTGCCCCTTTCCAGGAAATTCATTTCCTCCAAATCCAGAGGCAACCACCATTCTGATTTCTATCATTCTAGATGAGTTTTGCCTCTTTTTGAACTTCACACAAATACCTGGTCCTTGTTTAGTCAAGTATTCTCCTACCCCAACAACACCATCCTACGCACGCTTCAACTGCTGATGATTAGCTTAGAGCAGTGGTTCTCAAAATTGGGTGCTTGGGATAGCAGCATCAGCATCACCTGAGAACTTATTAGAAATGCAAACTCTTGGGCCCCATCCTGAAACGCAGAGGTGTAGGGCGGGGGCCAAAAATCTGTGTTTCAGCAAGTCCTCCAGGGGTCTCTTGTGCACACTCAGGTCTGAGAGCCACTGGTTTTACGGCACCCTCTGCTGATTCAGATGCTCTCCATTTGAGAACAAAACAAGTGCGTTAGAAAAAGCCCCAGAGAGGCAATGTTTCTTTGTTTGATACCTTGAGGATCACTGAAGAGTGAAAACTCAGCATCAATAGCACTTCGAGGGAATGAGGGCAGGCGGAGGAGGTCTTCCTGAAGCATGGAGACATGGGACTGTTTGTGGGCTGTGGGGATCTTCTGGGTTAGGGAGATGAGAAACAATACCCGCCCTACTTCTTCCAGCTTCCGGGTGAACACCTGGAGAAAATAAAAGCAGGAGCAGACAAAAAGGAGAATTAGAAACTCCAGATTTATAGAGAGAAGAAACTGAAGGAAAAACGTTTAATGGCAAACTGGGTCGATAAAGTGGGAAAAGGGAAAAAGTGAAAAGAGGGAGACATGTGTTTATTTTCCTTTATCAGAAGAAAGAGCAAACAATACTTAATTGCCTCTCACTTCCTTCTGCCTGCTTTACAGAAGGAAATGTAGGAAATGTTCCTTGTGGAGTTTTAGGCTGGAGAGGAGCATAAGGCAAGCATTGTCAAGAATAGTTCAATATTAAATAGAGCCCATTTGTTTGGATGCTATAATATGGAAGACCTTCACTAACAGGGAGCCCGTCAGTCAGTTCCAATTGCTTCTACCATTGCCACCAATGCCTTAAGCTGTTTCCTGAGAGTTCTGAATTTGTCTTTTAAAAAAACAAAGACTGATGTGAGATCCAGGAAAAACATATCTTGGGACAGAAGCTCATGGGTCCTTGATTGGTGCTCCGAGTTTAAAGGGCATACACATGGGGCTCTTGGTTCTCAGGTCCTTTTCTGTTGATGATTAGGAAGTTTATATGCAGTGAGTAGCTACTGAGGAAACTTCTGAGCTAGACTCATAGGCCTCCATATTATAATCTCCCTGAGGAACTTAGAAGTCTAAAGGCTCTAACTTGAAGTGTACATGACAGCAAGAACTCCATTTGATGGCATTCTTTGACAACTTGTTCTTAAACATGATGAACACACACACTCACACACACACACACACACACACACACACAGGGAGAGAGGGGGAGAGAGAGAGAGAGACACTAGGGAAGCACCATTATTGATTAGGGTTTTAATTATCTTATCCTAAAATCATGGGCTGGGGTAATTTGGGGACAATGGTTTTAGAAATTGTTTATATTTAAGATGTAACAGTTTTGCCCAACATCTCACACCTTGCAACACATTCAGTATTTTCTTTCTTTTAAATAGAATGTAGATAGTTAATGGTAGCTATATTTTTAATTACTTAAGTGGTCTAATTCTATGCCATTCTCACTCATTTCATGAAGATGTTTTTGGATATTTTGATGCCAAATTATTATCCTTGATATGTACAGAAAATTGAAATGATCAAGTATCCTGAAATTCTTTAAAGATTGTATTTAAACAATGAATGCAATAAATATGCAATATTAAGATTGTATCAAGTTATATTTTGCATGCAGAATAGTGACTTTCCTTAAGCTCAAAGTCTGATTTGAGATTAGATGTGAATATTATTCTGTTCTTCAACCTTAAACCTAAGTACAGCTGCTAGACTATATCTCTTCCTGTTTCAAGATAAATTAATAACATGCCCAAGGTCAGATCCCCGGTCAGAGGCAGAACTGGGACGAAGTCCAAATCTTTGAACTTTAGTTTAATGCTTTTTTTTTTCAGGCATACTAGAGTGACCCCTTTTACTTTGTAGCCAGCTAGTGTAAACCACTGGGATAACTTACATAATTACATTATGTGTATTTCCAATCCAATTTTACAGAATGTGAAATGAAAATCTACATTTAGAATATAATAGGTAAATAAATTAGAATATTTCTATTGTTTATACTCAATAATTCATCATTACACTACTCCAAGTGAGTGTTTCTTAACACCTTTAAGCAATGATCCAATTTGTAAATCTTATACTATTTGGGGGAACAATTTATTGAGTAAGGGCCAACTATGGTCTCCAGAGAGGGTCATAATGGAATCATAGAATCTCAAAGTTGGCAATATATGAACAGATATCTACTCCAACAACATGACAAAACCATGAAATAAAACTGACGTGGTCAGACACCTGTTTCTGAATGAGTTCCTGTCCCTTCTCCGGATGCATATGTACAAGGTTCAGCTGGGGAGATACCGACCTCCGGAAAGGATAAATATCTCGAACATAGGTCTGTGTGGATTACACAAAGAGAAAAAAAAAGAGTTCAAAAGATTAAACATTTATTCTCATTTCTTCTTTACCCAAAGGTCTAAGTACTAGGATGCTATGCCAGAAAAAAAGCAGCTAAAGGCAGTGTACTAAACAACTCTTTGGAAGATCACTGTAAAGTGATGTCAGCAAGCATCCTGAGGCCCCTTCTGCTCATTTGATCAGGTCAGCATGGTCATGTTTAACATGGTAGAACAGAGATGCAAAACAGCATTCAAATTCCAAATAGACACACACAGGTATTATATGGGCAATGTAATTTTTCATGTAATAATGATCAATAACTAAGTGTCTTATCTAGCCTATCTCATTTAACTATTACAACTGCTCTAGCATGGATACCATTATGATTACCTTCATTTTACACAAAAGAAAACCAAAGGGTAGAAAGGTGAAGTTGCCAGTCGAAAGCCCCACTGATAGTAAGATGGTGTGACCCAGGTGGTCATACTATTACCTTCTAAGAAGCGATGCCTCCCTGATTAGGAGCCACCCTCAGGTAGGCATGATAAGTCTTTGGCACAACTCAACAGGGATGTCATTACTGGTGTCTTACCTTATTGTAGTGGATAAGGTTCCATCGTTTATCCATAAGAAAATAATGTGTTGACTGGGATTCTGGGATGTTAAAAAACTCCAGACACTCCTAGAACAATAGCAACAAATTTTACTAAATGTTTACCAGGAAGATATTATGTCCTAGGTAGTAAGCTGACAGATACAAATTTCGAAAAAACAAGGTAACCTCTTACGAGGATTATATATATATTGATGTCTTACATAAATTGTATACATTAGATATGTGTGTGTCTTATATAAACTGTATACACTAGATGTGTGTGTGTGTATATATGTATACACACACACACACACACACACACACACACACCATGGCTGCATATATACCCACACAGAGTTATCCAAAGAATGGTACCATAAAGACTGATAATGTGATATAAACCATCTGCTCTCATAGTGTCCAAGACGTACGATTATAAATCAGACTGAGTGATGGACTGTGGAGGAACAGTGGCACCTACTGGTCTCAGCATCAGGAAGAAAACATGTTTAGAGAAACATTTAGGAATAATATAAACTATCATGCACTGTGTACATTATATAGTATATACTAGGTATAGATAACTTGTATAACCTGAACCAGTATCTCAGTACTGTTGAAAACGAAACTGAGACTAGAGAAGTCCTATCACTTGATTTAGGTCACACTGGTTGTGGTGAAGGCAGCGTTTGAATGTACTCTGTTTGCCTTCCTGCTATCCCACCATTCATCGTGAGTATAGAAATGGAGTAGTTGTTGAAGTTGGGCCTTAGAAATTCTCTGGAGATGTCTGAGTGAAGCCAAAAGGAGCAGTAATGACCCTTTCCACTGAAATAAGATGCATGAGTTTAGAAAAGTTGATTTTTTTCCAGAGGTCTCTTCTACTTACATCTGGGCCCAGAACTGTGTTCCTGAAAATCAGATTACTGACAGTTTACTGACTAAAGTCAGTAGAAGTGGGGAAAATTATGGAAGGAAATAGCATAAGGGAATAATAGTGGGGCAGGTTTTAGAAGAGTAAAGAAATGCATACATCCATTGAAAGATAGAAAAATGCCATTTTATTCTAAAATGAATCTTCAATGAGGTGGCCATAGCATTGTCCTTAAAAAAATTATTTCTGTTAAAAGTCATTCCTACCTTCAACAGGGCTTCAAACTGAGTGTCTTCATGGACTGGTAACTGGGTTGGGATATCGCACTCATTCTGTCCATGAACTACCAAGGTTTTAGTACCTACAAAAGATAAAAAGAATAATAAACTGACTTTTGCTATAGGAAAATTTGTATTTCAAAGCATAAAGTATTAAAATATTAACAATAATCTGATGTTTTTACTGTTAATTACAATACTTAATTCATAGTTACATATATATTTATTTATTTTTTATCTGGAAGTTTAATATTAATACATATATATTTTAAATATATTCACTTATTAAAAGTGATAGGTATAGAGTTCTCAATACTTTTTAAAAAGTTTTATTTTTAGTAGAGACAGGGTTTCACCATGTTGCCCAGGCTGGTCTCAAACTCCTGACCTCAAGCA
This sequence comes from Chlorocebus sabaeus, assembly GCF_047675955.1. Lineage (NCBI taxonomy): Eukaryota > Metazoa > Chordata > Mammalia > Primates > Cercopithecidae > Chlorocebus > Chlorocebus sabaeus. Next base: position 97,349,828 of record NC_132913.1, on the reverse strand, counting down.
ATTCACCCGCCTCAGCCTCCCAAAGTGCGGGGATTACAGGAGTGAACCACCACGCTCGGCCAAGTTCCCAATACTTCTACCTGTCTTTTACATGCATAATTGTATTTAAATCTCACAGCAACCCCATGATGTGGGTATTATGATTTTTATCTTACAAATGAGGAAAAAGAGAAATGGAATAACTTAAGAGACATATTTATTTAGTGGAAGAGTTAGACTTCAAACCTCAAGCATTGCAACAAGTAATACATCCCTGTTTTCTAGATGAGGTGACCAGGCAATAAAGGTTAAGAAAATATAGACAGAGATATTAGCAAAACCAAAACAACTACTAGAAATGTAGCTTAAAGCTACATGTTCTGTATTCTTCTTGGCTGATTGAGACGATATTTATTCTACTTCATTTATTAAATTACAAATCTTTGTGAACATTATGATATACATTGACTTTTAGTGAGTTGTCTTTAAGTATGTTAAAAATAGGAGTTTCTTCACTATAATAAAAACTGATCACTTTTTTTGGATAATCTACAGAATGTATACATACACAATTATCATTTATTGAATGCTTATCATAAGCCAGGTATGGCAGCAAGTATTTCACATATCTCAACTCATTTATTCCTCACAATCGTGAAGTATGAATTATATCCCTATTTTATACACAAGGAAAGAAAGCTTTGAGAAATGATGTACTTCTTCACAGTTAATACTAGTTATGTGACTAATAAATGACAGTGCTATGATTTAAACACAGGCTTCTTTGCTGCGAGAACCTGTGTTCTCATCTCTACATAATTCTGTCTTTCACTTTTATTCAATACATGTATCATCTCAAATTTTCTTAGTCACTGCACAAGGATAAAGGGATTGTCAAAATCTTTGTCTTAAGGCAAAACAAGCTATCTGAAGTGAAAAGGAACCGTATCTTGAGTTTACATCACGCTTCATGTTCTTTTGTAATGCTCCTTCTTCCTGCTTTCCCCTTTTCCAATTTTTCATAAAGCCTTCTCTCATGGAGTTTACAAAGAACTGGAGTCCATGCCATACAAACAATATTATTCTCCTTGCACTGCCAAAAATTCACTCAAAAAAGCTTCCAGTTCAGCTGGCTCTCTGCGATAGACTTAAATAAATCTTCAACCTTGGCAGCCCTTCAAGGACTGATTCATGCGGATCTCAGTTTTGAGTCTCCCTTTTCAGCTGGCAACCGCTGACTTTTTAAAGGGTCTATTGTATTTCCTCTGATTATATTAAACAAAAATTCTTTGAAGCACTCAATACTGCGGGCTAGGACTCTGAAAATTTTCTCATGAATGAACAAGCCTCTTAGTCTTTCAAAGGACTATTTATAATTTTTTTTTTTTTAAGTTATGTTACTAAAAAGTACTAGTGGCTTACCTGGCATTGAAGCGGTCACCAGGAGCTTCACCTCGCACTGCTCCTTCTTCATTGTCTGCTTGAGATCCTTGAAGAAGAGGCCCTCCACATAACCCACCACCTCCCACAGGAATGTCAGGGTGGCTGAAATGGCATCCATCCCCCACTCGCAGGGGGTCCGCACAAAGTACATGATTAATCCTACCTAGAAGTCAGGATAAGAAGAATTCACAAAGCCACAATAATCCTGAGCTCACATTCTCATTTCCTTAGCTTTTCTTGTTTTAAACTCGATCTTCTGTGCCTTCGTATTCTCCGTTCAAATGCTTCAGTAACACTTTCAACGTTACCAGGAGAGGGCATAACTGGAAAACTGACCACACAGGCTGCTGTACATTTTCATATATCACTAAAATGGCGAATTCTTAAGAAAAAAGCAGACCATTCCCCCCGCCCCCCATGGAGGCATCATGTCACTTGGTAGCTAGGTACTTAGGCTATCCAAAATTCATCTGTATATGAAGTTTGCCCAAGCACTATTAGCAGCTTGTATTATGTCTAATACTCTCAAAGCTAAGAGCACTCTGCTTGGCTAAGTTGGTGAACTTCAAAATTTTTGTCTTTTTGTTTTTAAATTTAGGGGTACACGCGCAGGTTTGTTACATAGGTAAATATGTCATGAGGTTTGTTGTGCACATTATTTTACCAGCTGGGTTGTTTGCATACCTTCTAATGTAATTTTGAAAAACTGTGTGCCCTTTTGCACTTTTTAAAGTTGACATCTAACATGTCTCATTCGAAATTTATTTTTTATTAATAGGAGGTAGAATATGTTCAGCATTCTATACATTGAAATAAGATGATGACTGACTATAATTGGAATAGTTGATGAAATAAGTTTCAATTATCTTATTCAATAATGTGCAAATATTCAGAAAGAAATAGTGTACTTTTTTTTGCTTGTGTGTTTTAGCCACTGTTTCTTCAAAAATTTTGTAGTCCTGGAAAACTTTCTAGTTATGTTGAAAGAATCAGAGTTGCAAACCTAATTTGTTTTGGTGTTCTAAATGCTGGACACCCTAAGGAGGGCCAACTCTCACCCTTAATAGAAATTTATAAAACATAGGACCAGATAGAAAGTCCTATGGGTTAAAGTGCATTGATCAGTCAGAAAAATCGATTTCTTAAAACTATTAATAACATAGAATACAGATTCTTTCTCCAGCCTACATGCCTGTCAGTGCAGCCTGGTAAGCTCTGGGATGATGGGGTGGGTCTTCCTTGTGTGCACTAGAATAATGGTTGAGATGGTAGATTTACTCAACAAGTGTTAGTGCGTATCTGTAAGTTGAGCATTTGGAGATTTATTTCTTTTAAAACTATCTGGGCATCAAGCTCTTTTAAAAATATTTTTGTTGCAGAGCTAAAGAATGGAGGAGAGCAATGGTCTGGGCAAGCATTTCTCCTATTCAGTGACCTGGGGGAAGAAGCAGGTACACGGACAAGCGAAAGAAACACTGAAAGCACTCTCGCCTCCAGTACCCGTTTGGGCTCCTTCCATACCAACCTGGATGCAGTGTAAATTTTAGCAGGGCACACACTTAAACTGAGGGAGGCCCTAACATTTTGCTTTCCAAATCCACCTTTGGTTTTTGTATGGTGTAGACAGAACCCAGAAGTAGTGGATGTTTGGCTGGAAAGCTTTCCAGATAGAACGGTCATAGGCTGTTGTCACTGAGCGGGTTGCTGTAGCTGGTGGACTTCCTATGTTAGAGACATATGGGACTCATGGCAAGAACTCAAGGGGTCTAAAGCACCAAAGAAGCTGAGGGGAGGTTGAATCTCCCAGCAAACACTTCCAGGAGCAGACAGGCTTTGAGTGACAGTAGCCATGGGCTTGAGTTTGTGCCCATTCAGCAACCAGCCGAAGAACATGGTCTCACAAACGAACGACTCAGATAAAATGCAAGGGGTAAGATGTGGAACAAAGGTCTTTTTTCTACCCAACTCCACATAGCTATAGAGACAAAAGCAGTGGGAAGGAGGGAGAATTCCTAGAGACTATGCATTTTTATCCAAGAGAGACTGAAAACCACCAAAAAATACTGTTTATGTTTTGGTACCGGTCTGAACTTAAATCTGGATTGGACATTTATTCATATGTTTTCCCTTGGCAACCAGCAAGTAGACACTCAGGAGGAAGATGACCAAATTAGTCTTAGACAAGAGAAAGGAATTACAAATGTTCTCTGCACATGGGGGTTGTGGTGTGAGTTAAATTTATCACCCTGCTAGGGATGCATATGCATATGGATAACTGAAGGAGTATGCCCAGCACAGACACTAATTTGGCTGGATTAAGGGGCAGTTTCAAGCAGTAGTCATCAGGTTCTAGTCCCCAAACTGCATATTCATTTGGGGTTTACAAAAAGAATGTGAAGAAATTGGTAAGTCTCAGAGGATCAGGAAACAACTGCCAGGGCAGTTAAAACTGTCATAGACAGCTGCCATGGAAAAATACATACACAGAAACTTTCCATCTAGGACAACAGTTGCATCTGAGTGTGTGTGTGTGTGTGTGTGTGTGTGTGTGTGTGTGTTTAAACACAGATAGGAAAAGAGGAAAAAATACTAAAAGAACACATGTTTTCTCAACAGAAAACCAAAATAAAGAACAAACATAAGGAAGTTATATATTGCTAAAGGAAGACAGAGAGGAAACTGTCATTTCTATTGACTGCCCTCCATATGCCAAAGAGTATGCCAGGCAGGGGCTTCCCTACACAGAAAGTATAGGGAAGTGTAGTTGAATTTAGTTGACCAGAATTTACCTTTAGTGATGTAATTAATGGAAATTTATTGAAAAAAAATCTCCTAAGACCTTTTCATCATGGTGCTGCTTCGTAATTGGAAATGAACATTTATAACTCACCAAATAGTTGAATAGGATGTGAGATGTCTGAGCAGGAAAGTCTCCAATATTCAAGAGAAGTTTGCGCAACATGTACATTAACTCATCCTGAAAGAAGAACGGAATTTTTAATGTTTCCTTCAGCTGCCATGCTGTAGAAAATAAAATTAACTTCTTGAAAATTCAGGATTGGGGGAGGGATTTTTCTTACTTTTGCCCACATATTGATTTTAATTATGTTCAAGATTTTCATATAGTATAGGTGATACTTGTTAAGTAGTATTTAAACCATCTGGAACACCTTTCTCCTAGGAGCTAACACTTAAAAATCACTGAGCAGTAAACGACTTTGTTCTTTTTAAATTGACACTGTGTGTGTAGGTCACAGGCAAGTCACAGGAAAGTTGTATATTTAGTTAACTCTATTGGCCATGGTAGCCTGATATGATGGGAATGTGAGGAGGACCTATGTTGAAAAATCATTAAACAAACCAGGTTTTTGTGAACTTCCTAATTCTGCTTTCTAGATTTTCAGTCAAAGAGAAAAAGAGAGGTTATGAGAGGATAGATTGAAATGTCTGTAATTAACTTTACCTTTCAGAAACTAAACTTAACCTTCCAGTGAATATGACTATAGTATATAAATGAACAAATAATTTTTAATCATTGCTGTATTTTGCCATTGCTTGAAAAACTACTTTTATTTGGCATGATCTTACAGGGAGGTCTGACAAATCAGGATTTTGGTTAATGAAAAATTTTAACATATTCTAATAATCCTACCTGTATCAGACTGCCAAGCAATCAGAATTCAATGAAAGTACTCAATACTAGGAACATTATACTTAATTTAATCTTGCAGTATTTTAGGATCCTCACTAGCAATGTAACATACACATATGGAAGCATGAATTAATGGAGAAATTAAAAAGAAAACAGCAATTAAGTATTGCTCATCATTATCATTATTTAAAAAGTACTTATTGGCTGTGTATTGGAGGGCATTGAGTTGCATGCACTGCACTACAAAGTTCTTTGCATGATTTTAACAGTGTTCACACTTGTAGCCACAGAGCTACACTAAAAAGGAAGAGGAATTTACTTGTCTATTGCTGATGGTCAGTTTTTCCAGAAAATGTCGAAGAACCGTTGATGGATCTTCAATTAGACAGTTCCATAAGACTTGTTGAGCCACAGCACTCACTTCAGAAGAGAAAGAAAGTTGAACATTTGTCTTAAATGGAGATAAGTCTATGAGATAAAGTATTTGACAATTTACAAGCTTTAGTATCTCCTTTTTGCCTTAAAAAGGCTCTGTGAACTCTTTTCTCTTTTGAAAGGTAGATATTTGTTCTCTTGGTTGTTGTCTCTGAACATTTTCATATGTAAAGAACAGGTTACCAAAAAGTGTAGTTGTTGTCTTCAGGTATCAGCAATGCTTTTGTAAAGAATATCTCTGTGAATATATGCAATTGTCTTTGTTGTGGAAATCACCCCAATAATAGCAGTAGTAAGCACTTATTAAATTGTAGTCATATTTTATTGTTTATTTTATGGAGAAACTGTGAAGGACTATTTGGTTTTTGAAAATATGTTTTGGTTTAGAATGCCTATGAATTAGGGATTTTTTTTTTTCTGTCCACATGAATACTTCAAACAGTATCTCCTTCAGCAAGATAAAGTAGTTGAGCCAGTAACAATTAGGTTCTCACTTCTAATGAGGAAGTCTTAAGAATAAATAATTAATCCTAATGAGAAAGAAAGTGCTATTTCCGTGGGGAAAGTGGTCAGGCTAAGATTGTCCAGAAGTGCCCAGACTAAGAAAGCAGGTGGGTAAAAAAGAGGGCCAGTAAACACCGAATGGTCTTTAGTTTGAACGTGTTTCCCAAATCCATTGGTTTTCAGAAGTAGGAATACAGAATTTAGCATAAATTTATTTCAAATAAATGATACCAATTTTTGATTCAGAAACAAACCATGCAATTAAAGTTAAAGGACATATACATAATATTAACAAAAATATAAATCCAGAGCTGTAGCTTTCATGTGTCTCTATAACTAATTAAAATAGGTGTGAGTTTTTCTCAGGTTGAAATTGATTGCAAAAATATCTTTACATGTGAAATAAGCCAGGCACAGTAAAATAAATACTGCATGTTTTCACTCTTCGTAGAAGCTAAATAAGTTGATCTCTCAGAAGGAGAGAGTAGAATAGTGCTAACTAGAGGCTAGGAAGGGGAGGCAGGAGGGAGGCATGGGAAAGGTTGGTCAATGGATACGAAATTACAGCTAGATAGCAGGAATAAGTTTCAGTGTTCTTTAGCACTAGAGGATGACTATAGGTAACAGTAATTTATTCTATATTCTCAAATAGCTAGAAGAGAGAACTGTGAGTGTTCCTAACACAAAGAAATGCTATTTGAGGTGAAGGATATGCTAATTACCATGATTTGATCATTACACATTGTATACAGGTATTGAAATATCACTGTACCCCATAAATACGTACAATTATTATGTATCAATTAAAACTTCAAAATGTTCATATTATTTTTATTTTCATTGCTTAAGTAAGGCAGTTTCATGCTTAAAACATGAAAAATACAAAAAAACGCAAGGAGAAAAATAAGACTGGGAAGTCCACTCATTACAGAAACAATTATTAACAGTTTGGAGTACGTCCTTTCACATACATGAAACATATACTTACGTGCATTATTTTATTTTATTTTATTTTTTTGAGATGGAGTCTCACTCTGTTGCCCAGGCTGAAGTGCAGTGGTGCGATTTCGGCTCACTGCAACCTCCGCCTTCCAGGTTCAAGCGATTCACCTGCCTTAGCCTCATAAGTAGCTGGGATTACAGGCATGTGCCACCACGCTTGGCTAGTTTTTGTATTTTTAGCAGAGACAGGGTTTTGCCATGTTGACCAGGCTGGTCTCGAACTCCTGGTCTCAAGTGATTCGTCTGCCTCGGCCTCCCAAAGTGCTGGGATTATAAGCAGGAGCCACCATGCCCACTCTACTTACATGTATTTTAAAATAATACTATATATAGAAAATATTCTTTGATATTTGGTTTTTTACTTAGCAATATATTAACACTTTTTACATTAATATTCATCTAGAATGCAATTCCAGTGCTCATGGAATGTTATCATATGGAGGTACTATGATTAACTATGATTAGGGATTTATAGTCTTTCTAGAATTTTTTATTTTAAATAATGATCAATGTACAACATCCTTTATAGAGCCCTCATGAATGTCAGGAAATTGCTAGAAGCCAGATCTATGTCAAAAGTTTTTCACACTTTTAAGGTTTTTGATACATATTATGAAACTCTGTTCTAGAATGCTTGCACAGAGTTTTATACTTCATCAGCAAAGTATGAGGATGCTCTTTCTCCTGCTTTTTCGCCAGCAATAGATATTTTCATTTAAAATAATCTTTGCCAACTTTGTAAAACAGATTTAGTTACTGTTTTAAACAACAACGTTGTTTCCAGGTGTTACTGGCCATTGGATTGCCTGCTTATATCCTTTGCCCATTTTTCTAATGGGGTTTTAAAAAATTATGAATGAGTTATAAGAGCTTTTCTAAATGTAATATTAAGAAATTAACCTTTGTCGTCACAAATGTTACTCATGTTTTCCCTTACTTTATTGTTTCATTTTGCTATTATTCTTTTTAGGTAGTTAGTACATCTGGAAAGGTAATCACATTAGAGAGATAGTATTAGTGGTGTCAAGTTAATAGCTAAAAGTGACTGTTTGATTTCTATGTGGCCAAATTAGTGTTCTGTTCTCTGGTCACAAACAATGCTCCTGGACCCAACTACCTATTTTAAATGCAATTTTTTGGCCATAAAGGTAGAGGGAGAAGGAAGTGGAGAGAGTGATAGTGTTAGCGCAGTATGTTGGAAATCTGTAATTATAATATATGCATAAAACAGTTCAACACGTGGTCAGTAGATAATGTGTTTAAGAGCAACCTACTGTCTTCTATCAGATAAACAGCTTAAGAATATCACTGATGATCCAACTGTTCAAAACTGTACCTGCTACTCCATCTTCCCGCACCTCACCATCCTCCATCAGATGAACAATGGGAAGTACTGCTGCACAGATGCATGCTGGGAACACTGCTTGTGGAGGCTGAGGCACATGGTGGTTTGGCGTGTGTTCAGTGGTATGTTCCTCATCTAAAATGGGAGACAAAATCAGGGTGCTTTTCTCAGTAATGTAATTCTTTGTTATTATTGTTGTTTTGAGACAGGGTCTTATTCTGTCACCCAGGCTGGAGTGCAGTGGCATGATCACCGCTCACTGCAGCCTCGACTTCTTGGGCTCAAGAGATCCTCCTGTCTCAGCCTCCAGAGTACCTGGGACCACACAGATGTGCCACCACATGTAATTTTTTAAATTTTTGTAGAGATGAGTCCTCACTATGTTGCCCAGGTCAGTCTTGAACTCCTGGGCTCAAGCAATCCTCCCACCTCCACCTCCCAAAGTACTGAAATTACAGGCATAAGCCACTGCATCTGGCCTCAGTAATGTAATTTTAATGCAACATTTCTCAGTTCAAGGCCTACTTATTTAACAGCATAATCCTACCAATGAGAAAATGCCAACATTTTAAAAAAGATGATATTACACAAAGTGCCTCTTCATTTTATAACAAACAAAAAAACCAGCCCACTTTCCAAGTACCACTATTCTTGTTTGGTAGAGAAGCAAAGCACAGACATTCTGGGACATGTGGATCAGCTCACAATGTTAAATCAATGAAGATAAAATTCTAAGCAGAGACTAAGACATTTTTCATAGATGCAACTGGTTGTGTGCATGTAAGTGTGTGCAAGATGGTAGGCAGTAATATGGGGTAGAAGAAAACACACACGCATTTAGGATAAGAATGACATAGCCCACTCATATTAACGTTTTCATCATTGATAAATACAATAACAAATTAATAATAAATATAATTGCATATAGGAATAAAGGAAAAAGTTTAGATTTAGTAGGCGAGGAAGGTAGAAAAGGTATTTAACAGCTTATTAATATGAAAATATACATGTCATTTTTCTAAAGCACTAAAGAACTGTGGGTGTTTGATTCTCATATTAAAACTTACATGGCTATTTGGGATTTTAGAAGGCCTATGGACTAGAGGGTAAGAGACTTATACTGTCATTCTCAGTTCTGGCTTTGAGAGGTGAAGCCAGCTGAGCTTCTGGGTTGGATGGGGACTTGCAGAACTTTTGTGTCTAGCTAAAGGATTGTAAACACACCAATCAGCACTCTGTAAAATTGCACCAATCAGCACTCTGTGTCTAGCTAAAGGATTGTAAATGCACCAATCAGGACTCTGTAAAATCGCACCCATCAGCACTCTGTGTCTAGCTAAAGGATTGTAAATGCACCAATCAGCACTCTGTAAAATGGACCAATCAGCACTCTGTAAAATGGACTAATCGGTGCTCTGTAAAATGGACCAGTGGATGTGGGTGGGGCCAAATAAGGGAATAAAAGCTGGAATAAAGTAAAATAAGGGAATAAAAGCTGGCCACCTGAGCCAGCAGCGGCAACCCACTAGGGTCCCCTTCCATACTGTGGAAGCTTCGTTCTTCCACTCTTCACAATAAATCTTGCTGCTGCTCACTCTTCAAGTCTGCACTACCTTTATGAGCTGTACTCACTGTGAGGGTCTGTGGTTTCATTCTTGAAGTCAGCAAGACCAAGAACCCACCGGAAGGAATAAATTCTGGACACAGCCTCATAGTAGATGCATACGGAAATCTTTAAAAATGTATATAGATATAGTGGGCCAAGCACTTCTGGAACAGTGGAGTATAGATCCCTGAAAACTGTTCCTCCATAAAAACAATGAGAACACTGTGAAATACACTTTTTCTCGGAGCTTTCAAAATTAACCAAAAACTTGGAACTATTTGAGGACCATGTATTAAAAAAACAAACAAACAAAAAAAAGAAAGGTAAACTCTTGGTAAGACCAGTAGTATTTCTGGCATTTTAACTTGCCCTACTTACTCACCTCTCCCTCTTCCTAGGTCCTTAGGAGCCTTGAAAATTGACAACCTTGCAACCATTGTAGCTGTGAAAACCAGCAGCCTAGTAGCCACTGGATGGGCAGAGCAGTTTTGGGGCTCCCTAAAAGCCTCAACACCAGAGAATTGTCACTACTTGACCTATCTAGAACCCCATGGAAAATCCCTATTCACAGGATTTGTCTTTATTTAGCTTGACTCAAAGCTTACTTAGTGCAAATAGCTTTATCCCCAGGGCATTTACAAAAAAAAGAGAAAAAATCAGCCAACAATTACTTAACATCGTAGCTGTCTGAGGTGTTCATATGAGTTGGGAGAAGCTGGAGGCTGACAAAAAACTTAAAAGGGAAGTCTGGGGAATGAGATTTCTAGAGGGCTTGCAAATCACTGACATATTCCTGGGTATCTAGATGGCTGTACATGTGTACAATGTTGTGCACATGCCCAGGAAAGACCTGAGAAATTCCTGATCTCTCATGTTTGGCTAACCTTTAAACTCTACACAAACAGAAAGCACAAAAATGAAGGCTAAGGCAGAGTTTTAAACTACTGGAACACTGAAGATGTGCCTCAACACATCCAAAGTTGTCCTCAGTAAAGGCTGGAAGACCTGGAAGACTTATTAGTTCGAGGCACTTAAAATCTCTGTCTAAGCATTACCTGACCACTAATGCAACCAAGTGGGGATTTCAGTGCTCATACTCAACAAAGCTTAGGGACTTTACAAAATTAGTCAAGGAAAATTACTAAACAAACAAATAGCAACACAATAACAACAAAAAACCTTCATGAGGAAAGGGGGACAATTGATTTGCAGAGTTGCCACATTATATAATTCAAATTGTCCATTTTTCAATAAAAGTTATGAGACATATAAGAAACCAGGAATATACTGCCCATATACAGAAATAAAAGCAGTCAACATAAACTAACCCTGAGGAAGCTTAAATGTTGGACTTACTAAGATTTTGTCAGCTATTATAAATATGTTTTATTTTAATACAATGTTATACATTTTATATAAAACATATTATCTTATAAAGTTATAAGATAAAGGTATAAATAAAACTATGTCTTTCACGTGGCATATCTTATATATTAAAATGGCAGACATAAATCTTACCTTTTCCAAAACTGCAATAAATGTAAACTGACTAAATAAACAAAAGGCAAAATTAGCAGAATGGATAAAAACAAACAAATATGAATCAACTGTTATGTTCTAAGATACATAATTTAGTTTTAAAGACACAAATAAGATGAAAGAAAAGGATGAAAGAAGATATGCCATAGAGACAGCAATAAAAAATGATGTGGAGTATCTATGTTAACATTAGAAAAAGTATACTGTAAGTGAAAAATTTTTACTACAGGCAAAACAGCATGTTATAATGATAAAATGATCAATCAGAAAGACATAACAATTATACAAATATCTGCATATCAAGATTTCATGGTATTGAGAGAAGGACTGACACACAGATCAGTAGAACAGAAATGAAAGACCATAAATACACTACTACATTCATGTTCAATTGATTTTTGACAAAGGTGCCAAGAAAATTCAAGGGAGAAGAATAGTCTTTTCTATAAATAGTGCTGGGAAAACTAGTTATCTAAATGTAAAATTCTAACTCATAATATAACAAATATTAACTCAAAGTTGATCACACGCCTAAATATAAATGCTAAAACTCTTAGAAGAAAACATAGGAGTAAATCTTTGCGACCTTGGATTAGACAATTGTTTCTTAGATATGACACTAAAAGCACAAATGACAAAAGAAAAAACACACACATTGGACTTAATTAAAATAAAAAACTTGTGTGCCTCAAAGTTACCTTTAAGAAAGTAAAAAGGGCACTCGCTTCTCAGCCTTTTGGCTAAGATCAAGTGAAGAAAGTAGAAAGACAAATTATGAAATGGGAGAAAATATTTGCAAATCATGTATCTGATAAGTGACTTATATACAGAATGTATAAATAGTTCTTATAATTTAACAGTTAAAAGACGAATTGCTAGGCCGGGCGCGGTGGCTCAAGCCTGTAATCCCAGCACTTTGGGAGGCCGAGGCGGGTGGATTATGAGGTCAGAAGATCGAGACCATCCTGGCTAACACGGTGAAACCCCGTTTCTACTAAAAGTACAAAAAAATTAGCCAGACGTGGTGGCAGGTGCCTGTAGTCCCAGCTACTCGGGAGGCTGAGGCAGGAGAATGGCGTGAACCTGGGCAGCGGAGCTTGCAGTGAGCCGCGATCGCGGCGCTGCACTCTAGCCTGAGCGACAGAGCGAGACTCCTCTCAAAAAAAAAAAAAAAAGACTAATTGCCCAATTTAAAGTGGACAAAAGATTGAATGAACACACTTTTACCAAGAAGATACACATATAGTCAATAAGCATATGAAAAGATGCTCCATATCGTTTGTCATTAGGGAGGTGCAAATAAAAATCATATTGAGTTACCACTTTACACCCACAGGGATGGTTAAAATTAAAAACAAAAACAAAAAAAAACTAGGGACACACACTGAAATCAGCTGAGGAGGTTTTAAAAACATTGATGGGTCTTACCCTCAGAGATTTTGATTTGGTCTTAGGTATGGTTGGAACTTTTTTTTTAAGCTTCCCAGTTGGTTGTAATATACTGTAGCTAGGTGGAAAACTATTAATTGTCCAGAATAATGTATTCTGAACCCTCAGCAATATGATTACATGCCATGTAATTAAAATAGAGCCAACTTAAAAATGACATTGCTGAGGTAAATCAACAATTTTTTTTAAAGAATGTCATGCTAATTTTTTTTTAGAATGTCAAGTCATAAGACAAGTTATTTAATGAAGACAGTGTAATCAAGTGAGATAATGATATTAACTAGGAAGTGTTTCAAACCACGTAAGTCAGGAGAAATAAAACATATGCAAGAGGACACACCTTCAGCACTGACGGCTGAACGCACTGACCAGACTGACCCGCGGCGGAAGGAATAATTCCTGTGGGAAGTGCTGGAGGTGCAGGATGGACTCACAGACAGTCGACGGGATGCCAGATTGGTGACTTCTTCTACTGGCAAACAAAATGGGGAATGTGAACTTTGGCTTTAAAACAAAACAGTTATCATTATCATATTGCTCTTATATCGCAAATGCTTACTGCTCTCAGACCATAAGGCTTAAATTTTTTTGAGTGTACTTAGAAAAGGAAAAATAAAAATTAAAAAAGCTCTACAGAGGAAAGACAGAAAATATCCCCTGAAGTTTTTACAAAAGCAGGGCAGAGAATCACTCAATTCAGAATGATTAATCATTTTTTGATACCAACTGACAAACTGCACTTGTGAAGGTTGAAGGATTGGTTGCATTTACTTTAATACACCTACTGGATTCAGCAGTTCCTCAAGTCATTCATTTAATGTAACTAATGTCCGCCTCTGAAAATGGCTAACTCTAAACTTCAGAAAGTTTGGTTAGTGTCAGGAAGTGAGAGAGAGACGGAAGGGGGCATATCACCTCATGTCACATAAAATTGTCAATGTTAATTTCAGAGCACGTTATTTCCCTGAGACTCAGCCCCCCAAGAAATCCTGTGTGCAGAGGGCACCTTCTTCTTCCGGCTCTGAGCTGGGCGTGCATGTGGGCTCATAGCAAGCCTCCTGGGTGATGGGGATGGCGGTGATGAGGCTGGCTTCTCGACCAAGACGTTTCTTTTCTTCCTCCTGCTGCAAGTTCTTTAAGATGTGTTCTGCCCTTTGATGGGAGCGGGACACAGCCCGGGCTGAAAAGGATTTCTGTGGAGACATAAAGGCAAGCTCATTTAATAGCAATTCTTCTGCAAGGTCACAGGCATAAAGAGTGTTCGAATGAATCACACAAATGTAGTAGTTTGTCCTCAGGAAATGTTAGGATACCCATGATCCAGTTTCATGGATATTTGTCTTTTTACCAAATTTCCAAGCTGCGTATAGTTAAGCTATTTTTTTTCATTCAATCAGAATGATTCTTCAAGAACATCTATAATTTCTGGAAAGAATCCTATTTCATTTTAGGATTTGGGAGGATATCAATGATTTCCTGTTTAAATATTAAGATCAAATAAAATTTATAAGTACTCCATTTCTTTCTAGAATTTTTTGATCTGTTTTTATTTATTTATTTATTTATTTATTTTTATTTTTATTTTTTATTTTTTATTTTTTTGAGACGGAGTCTTGCTCTGTCGCCCGGGCTGGAGTGCAGTGGCCGGATCTCAGCTCACTGCAAGCTCCGCCTCCCGGGTTTACGCCATTCTCCTGCCTCAGCCTCCCGAGTAGCTGGGACTACAGGCGCCCGCCACCTCGCCCGGCTAGTTTTTTGTGTTTTTAGTAGAGACGGGGTTTCACCGTGTTAGCCAGGATGGTCTCGATCTCCTGACCTCGTGATCCGCCCGTCTCGGCCTCCCAAAGTGCTGGGATTACAGGCTTGAGCCACCGCGCCCGGCCTTGATCTGTTTTTAAAAGGACATTTATTTTAGGCTGGGTGTGGTGGCTCATGTCTGTAATCCTAGCACTTCGGAAGGCTGAGGTGGGTGAATTACTTGAGGTGAGGAGTTCGAGATCAGCCTAGGCAACATGGTGAAACCCCGTCTCTACTAAAAATACAAAAATTAGCTGGGCACGGTGGCACATGCCTATAATCCCAGCTACTCAGGAGGCTGAGGCATGAGAATTGCTTGAACATAGGAGGTGGAGATCACACCACTGCACTCCAGCCTGGGCAACAGAGCGAGACCCTGTCTCAAAAAAAAACGAAGGACATTTATTTCATAAGGTTAATAAAATTGAAAGAACCATGGAAAGGAGGAAGAAAGAGATCTCTCATATAAGCCAGTTAGTTATATGGCTTATTTCATTTCTGTAGCTCAAGTATCTGTCACACTATAAACACTTAATAATATTTGTAGGAACAAAGTTATGGAATGAAAATTATGAGAGCTGATAGTGTTACTAAGGTTGAATATAAAATCTGACTCTAACAGTAGCTAAGGCATACTGGAAAAATATTAAGAAAAACTCACTCCTCCATAGATGAAGGATCAGGAACAATGAAGAAAAGAAGATTCACTGTAAAATAGCTATTCTATTCATGTCTTAATCGTGATGCTTATGCCCAGACAAATTCCAAGAGCTCCAAGAGCTTTGAAGACAGAGTCAGTGGTCCCTGAGCAGAGAAGTGATCACTGGAGTTCTTCTCTAACCTCTTGAAGTAATGTTTATACACAATGGCAATTCCACATCTCTTTGTTGGCTTATATTCACATGGTGTTTAAGAGACAGGCAGGGGATGTTGATCACTCTTCTACAGGGCTGCATTTGTAGACAATCCCTTTATGGAGGATCTTAACATAAGACTAAAGGTTTCCTATGTTGAATGACAGAGTAGCAATTGAGAGCATTTTTATTTTACTTTTTATTTTTTATTTTTTTGAGATGGGGTTTCGCTCTTGTCGCCCAGACTGGAGTGCAATGGCACAACCTCAGCTCACTGCAACCTCCACCTCCTGGGTTCAAGCAATTCTCCTGTCTCAGCCTCCCAAGTAGCTGGGATTACAGGTACCTGCCACCATGGCCAGCTAATTTTTGTATTTTTAGTACAATCCATTTTCAGAGCCAGGTAGCTAAGCTGGTTTATTATATTAAGGCATAAGGTAAGAACTGTGGAATGAAAAAAATAACTGGATATAAAATCAAGGGACTTGATTTCAAATCTGCAGTGAGCTTGGAATACAGACTGTGGCCAGCTCAGATGAACCCATCACCTCTTCAGGAGAAAAATCAAAGGTCTTTATGTTGGTGACTCAGATGCTGAAATTACTGCTCGTGTGGGAGAAGAACCAGGTGTGTATTTCCCTTCGGCAAGGTACCATCAGATATGAAGGTAGAATTAAAATAAAATGGGCACACTGTGATAGGAAAGAGTTTAAAAACCAGTTCTCCAAAGAAAGCTACAAATGCCTAGAAATGCTATGAGTAATATGGAAAGATGTTCAAACTAATTTCATATATTCAACTAACTTTTTCAAAGAAGTGTGAATAAAATAAACAGTAAGTTGTTTTTGGCCATTCAAAGTGGCAATTAAAATAATAACACTAGTTAATAAGATACTTTTCAATTCTACTCTATAAGGACAAAGTGATATGACTTTTCTGGGGATATTTTGTGAGATGCATCAAAAACCTTTAACAGTTATTATTTTATTATTGCCATAAATCCCCTAGGAATTTATGCAAGGAAATAATGATAGACTTGTGCAAAGAGGTGTTCTTTTTTCTATTTTTGCTTTATTTTCCAAATTTTCTACATTACTCTTGTAATTTAGAAAAATACTATTAAACAGGTGAAAAAGGCATATTTTGAAGATCAGTGTTTTCAAAAGGTGCATATTCTTGTTTTTTGTCTATAAATGGACTGTGTTCTAAATCTAACCATTTATGAGTTATATTACACATAGCAGTAATAAGAGCAGGGGTCTCAGAGTGATGTCTGTGATGATGATACTGATGATAGACAAAATGAAGAATAAACCAAAGTTCAAACAAAGAAATAGCTGCCAACTCTCTTCTTTTTCTTATTTTTTCAGGGCTAATGTCTTTAACTTGGCTTCCATATTACTGGTTAAATGAGTATGTTTTTATGTAATAAACAGAGGCAAAAGGGTTACCTTTGGCCAAGAAATCAATGCCTAATGCTTTCAGTAGCTTTAAAAGGTGGATTATAAAACAAGACTTTTTTTTTTTTTTTTAGATCTGCAAGTGCTCACTACTGGATATTATTCCCTCTATTATATTCACAAGGACAAAGACTTTTTGTGCTAAGTTTCTGTGTTATCATTACATTCTTATGATGAGAATGAACAAATTACCGCAAACATGAATTGTTCTCTTTTACATGTACACCATGAAACCTGGAGATATTGGAATGGAAATGTGTGTTACTCACAGACTGGTCTTCATTAATGGGGTCCTGGACACTCCCGCTGCACTGAGGAACCCAGGGAGGGTCAAACATTGGGACAGATGGCATTCCAAGCACCGGCGAGGGAAGGGTGAAATTGATACTGGGAGGCGGAATCTGTTAGTTGACATCAGAAAAATTAGGTGAGAGGGAATATAAGCTAGAATGAGGCTGAAGTATAATAATGACACAATCTGTCTTAGGAAGTGTTAAGGATCCAAGTGACTTCGCACAGAATGTGCAAGAATTTTAGAAAAGGGCTATTTGCCAAGATTTTCTGTTATAGAGCACAGGATGAAACTATCTGGGCCTCAGTTTACTAATTCATTAAAGGCTTTCAATCAAATGATCTCTGAGTTTATCACCCATCCTCTGAAACACACCTGTAAGTTTATATATAGCAAAATGATTAGAAGATAATTCCCCAGACTTTCATATGCTTACCTCTGGAAATGCTGGTGAGATTTTGAGGTTTATAGAGACTTGATTTTCTTACTCTATACTCTTCTGTGTTTTAATTTTTTAACAGTAGGAATACATTCATGTATGTTAGGTTTACTTATATAATCAGAGAGAAAATATTAGAATATCTTTGGCCACACACTGTGACTCTGAGGTTCAAGGGTTTAAACAAACCGTAGTTTGGGTTTGCTAATGTAACTCCTCTGTGAGAAGTATCCCTCACCTTAAAAATCTGCTGTGCTCCTTCCTCCATCCGGGGCCAGACCTGATAGCGAAACCTCCAGAGCGTGTGGAACTTGAGGACAGCGTTCAGCCTCTGCACAGTCTCTGGGTGGTGGAACTCTGACATCAGCATGTCAGACACGGCCTCAGGCACCTTCACTGCACACAGCAGGAACATGGCAGCTGGAGACAGTCAATATTTCATCAGCTATGCTTTTAAAATGCTGCTTAGTTCCCGGGGCTGGGGAGAAGTGGAAACTGCTTCTATCTTGTGAAAATGACTCCTGAGCTATATGGAGCTCAGCTACCAGCACTGGCAAAAGCAAACCTTTGTACCACCCACAGCCTTTCAATAGCTGGTGCGAGGGCAGCAACAACATGACATTTCAGTAGAATCACTCACGCTAAGCAAAGTTTCCTTTGACTCACAGTGAAAAGCGAATGCCAGAGGAAACAAAAGAAATACGAAAAGTACATCTTGAAGTATGATTTTTAGGAGATGGCTAGAGTCATCTCTTAGTAACCCAAGGACAATAAATAAAGTTATCCTTTAAAAACTACCTCAGTTACATTGGCTACATTTTTAAAATTCCACATCATAGACTCTATTAGAAACATATACCCTTCCCAGAGATAGAAGAGGTTGAGAAGCCAAAAGAGATTTAATGAGTCATAATACCATGAAAAATTTCTGTGAAAAGCCAAATATCAGTAAGGGAAAGGCCAAGTCCCACAGTAAGTTATAAAGCTAATGAATAATGAGCTTTATAAATAAACTTTATAATACAGATAGAGGAGCCAGTGGCAGTTATAAAAACATACCCTACATGATTATGTCATGAATCTCTCATGTTCTCTTTCACAGAGCGTAACAATGTGCTTAGGCAGTTGTCCCAGAAGAAGTGGGGTTAAATCCTAGTAGTTCTGATACTTCCCTGCCAAAAGATCTTGGGCAAGCCTCTTAACTTCTCTTAGCTTCCAATTTTCTTTATTGGTAAACCTCCCAGAAGAACAATAGTGATAATGATAATACTAATACCTTTTAGAACAATAAGAATACTAATACCTGCTTCCAAAGTTGTTTTTAGAAGAAAATAAAAGAATATATAAGAAAGTGCTTTGTGTAGTGAAAAGTACAACAAATTTCTAACGCATGTTGTTTTTTAAAAATAGAGGCAATATAGTTGTAATGGGAAGGGCATCTATCTGTGCAGTCAGAAAATCTGGGTTTGGTGTCCTTGCCCTTTGAGCTGTGTGAACTTAGATACGTCCTTCCAATTCTCTGACTCAAGTTGGCTCATCTATAGAATGGTTTATCAATAAGATAACGAATATGATCTAGTTCTATAACAAATGCAAGTTATTGTAATCACTATCTTTTGATAATACTTTTCTTTAGCCTATTAGGTGCTTAAATCTCCACTCTTTCTCCTTTCTTTGCTTTTCTTTAAAATGTACTCTACCCTGCCTCAATTTTTAAACACTAGGCTCATTCTTTATGTCACTGCAGAGTTCCATCTTAATCTCATGAAAAAGTTTTCTTGTAATGCTCACGAATCCTCAGATCCAAAGGTATTTTTATAGCAGTGGTTTCCTTTCAGTTTTTAATACCTTCATAACAATCACCTTGAAGAACTATTCTCCTTTGCTTCCACAGCTTGAGATTATTTGAGTTGTGTACTTTTCTCATCACTTTTTCTAGCTGGGCTTCTTCCTTTGGTCCTCTAGACGTGGAGAAGACCAATGGCTTAGTGGTCATTCCTCATCTCTTTCTTCTCTACTGACCCTCTCCCAGAGAGCCCATCTACTCTCATTATTTCAGCTGTCATGTATATCAACTTGTTCCCCAAGTTTACCTCTAACTTTGGCCTTCCTCTTTAGTTTCAGTGTCATGTCACCAACCATATATTACCAACTCTCCTTCATCTAAAAATTACTATTTCTTTTTGAAAAAATTTTAAAAATTTATTTTACAAATATGTACATATTTGTACACATAGAGTACATGTGGTAATTTCATTATAAGCATAGATTGTAATGATCAAGTCAGATTATTTAAAATATCCACCGCCTCGAGTACTTACTGTTTCCATGTGTTGGAAACATTTCAAGTCCTGTCTTCTAGCTATTTTGAAATATACAATACTTTGTTGTTAATGATAGTCACACTACTGATAGTCACACTACTATGCTTTGGAACATTAGGACTTATTCCTAACTGTACATTTGTACCCATTAGCCAGCTTCTCTTCATCCTTCCTCTACAACAAAACACTATTTTTAAAACCAAAGTATTCCACATATTGCTGCAGTATCAAACTTAGTAACAATTCCCACTCTGTATACAAGATTGCTCTATGGCTCAGAAGCCACGACTGGTTTTTCACAATTCAGTGCAAGGTCCACAGTCATAAGCCTGATATTCAAAGCCAGTTACAAGCTGAGTCCCACTCACCTTTCTAATATTATGCACTCGTGACCCCTGTACAAAAGCCATGCTAGTCTTCAGTCTCCTCAGGCTTCCCAAAAAGCCCAGTGCACTTCCACATTCACCTAGCTTTGCACCCACCATTTTCCCCGCCTGGCTAACTTCTAGGTGTTCTTTAAAGCCCAGTCCCTCTGTTTATATTTAAGTTTCCATGACTATCCCACATTTGGGAAGTGTGCCATTCCCTGAACTCCCATAGCGCTCTCTGAGAAGCAAAAACCTAAGCTTTAATGTGAACAAAGATATTTTACCAAGATATTTATTGCAGTGTGGTATAAAAGAGCAAAAGGCTGGACTCCACCTAAATTTTCATCAATAGGTCTTGGTTAAATAAATTATGATATGTCTATTCATTCAGTAGAATATTTTGTAGCCATTAAAAAGAGGTAAAACTATAAACTGATATTTAAAAACAGTCTCCTAGATATAAATGAAAAAATTCAAAGTGCACTTACAGCATGTCCCATTTGCATGAAAAACAAAACATGCAATATATAACTTACATATATACATGCATATATGTGTGTGTGTATATATATATCTACACATAGTTTACCCTATAAGGATTCCTGAGAAACTTAAAAACTGTTGCCTCTGGGGAAAGGAATGGCAGGGGGAGGGGGAAGGGGTCTGGGGAATGGGGAGAGCGGAGCGGGTCACAGGCGAGAGGGCAATACTTTTAACTTCATACAATTTTGTATTACTTGAATTTTTATCACGTGTATTTTGAAATTAAAATAACCATATAGAAATGTAGGGATCTGTACAAAAAGTGGAAAAGTGAAGAATACACATTTTGCCTCTACCACTATCTAACTGTGTGGCCTTGGACAAATCACTTAAATTTTAACACATTTGCTTCGATACTACCTCTTGGACATAGAACATTACTCACATAAGATTTGATAAAGTTAATTATGGTGGTGCATGTTAAATCTAGGAGAGGACACAAAAAATAATTCTCTCTCTTGTGAAATATAGTGAAAGTGCAGGATCTGGGGAAAATCATTCTCTATAATTTGGTAACACCCTGAGACAGACATATGCTTTGGTGCAGACCATATGGTGAAATTGGAAGGGAGCACACAAACCCTGGGTCTACCTTCCTATAGCACACAGCTCTAGAGTCTACAGTTATAGCAGTTGCCATTAACTTGACCTAGGAGCAAAAATAGAATGAAAGCACCTCTCATTTAAACACTTGGATCAGTAATGGCAGTGGTAGCAGGCGCAGGGTTCCAGGGGGTCTTTATTTACCTGCTGCCCCTGCCATGTGTTCATCCATGCTGAGCAAGAGCTCCCAGGCAGCTGGCTGGATGTCTCCATACATCTCCTCTGTCAGAACTGGTGCTGCCTTGATTAACAGAGATAAGGGAGCAGGCGACAAGCTCATCACCTGCGAAAAGATGGAAATCATGTTTTAAAATTTTTTAAGACAGTGAATACTGCACTTCTCCTGAAACTTAAAAGCCACTTCCCCTCTCTCTGATTGCCTAAAGTGACCTTAAAGTACTTTCTAAAATGGGAGCATATTTAGCTGACAGCACATATGATAAGCTTTATACCTTATTAACTGAAGCATAATTAGAAAAAAAACCCCACTAATTTTATGATGTTTTCACCACAAAATTGCTTTGCAACCATCAAGGAGTAAACCATAGATTGAGTACAACCCTACAAGAAAAGAAAGAACCCAGGAAATACATCTGTGTTAAAAGTCTTGATAGATTTTTAAAGGCTCCTATTTTCATTCCTAATAGTAGATTTCCACTGAAAACTATAAGCAGCCTGTAACTCATGAAAAAGCCCATTTGGAAAGTTAACTGAGCCAATGTGAACATGCATGACATTTCCCTTCGAAATACATTGTGGTTATTGCCCCAGATTAACCTACAAAATCCTCTTTAATCCATTATTTCTGACAATTTAGGTGACAAATGTAGGTTCCAGACAAGTCATCATCATTTCACATTCCAGAAAAATATGAATAGTTTTTTGTGGGTGGGAAGATAATGATTTAGAGTTTATGTTGTAATAATAACATAACAATGTGTCAGGCACTGGATAAGTTGGTACATGTACCATTTTCTTTAATCCATGCAATAATTCCTTGGGACAGGTCTAGTGTTGTAACCCCCATTTTATAAACAAGGTGACTAAGACCAAGAGAAATTAAATAACTTGCCCAAGGTCCCAGAGCCAGAGCAGCAGACATGGGATATGAACCCAGACTGTCTCATTCCAAAACCCATAAGTGTCGCTGTTACACACACGTGGGAAGTTAGCTCTCCTGCAGTGAGGACAGTGGGGATAGCTGTGGTTCAAACCAAAGTTCCCAAGCCTTGCCTGTGGAAGCTGGTTATCTAGCAAGAAGAGATTTTTTTTCTTGTACACTTGGTGGCACTCTTGCTCACCAACTGAAGGGGCTTTATGCCAACACTGTACCAACTGACGCTGTATGTCCCAAACATTAGTAAATAGGCTGTCTGGAGTTCCCTCCCTGTTAAAAGTTCCATGAATCCTTCTGATCCAGGTGCCAATACCTGAAGTCTGATGTACTTCAGCATTCCGGAATCTTTTTTTCCTTCCAGATTGGCATCTGAAACTCTCTTCTTTAGAGAAGGTGTCCTCAGGCATGACTTATCTGAGCACTGAAAAGAACAGGGATATGTAAAGAAGAGTGGTGTGTTTTCTAAAAACCCAACAGTGCTGGATGTCCCCGCAGTTCTCCAGGCAACCATCTTCTAGTGGAAGGGATAGTTAAAGGCCTTTTGGTGGGTCTACATTTTCTAAAATTTATAAAAGTAGTTTATTTATAAAAGCAGTTAATTTTATAATAAAAAAATAGCTTAGAGATATTGAGTAATGAAGTCCTCTTTGACCTTTGAGGAAACTGGGATCCGGAGAGGTGGAGAACTTGACTGAACTGCAAAACTAGTTATTAGCAGAAAAGGGAAAGGACAAAGATCTCCCCATTTCCATTTCAGGGCTAATTATATTTCATCAAGAACAACACAAATCTTTTAAAATATTAAGTGAGATAAAATCCACTCTATCCAATAGTCCCTTCACAGGGTTGGATGCTACAAGTTGAACAACTTGGTCATAAAAGAGAGAAAATATTTCAGAGAAGTGTTAGGAAGTTAAAGGTCAAATACAGGACTCGTCAAGGGAGTATGAGTTCATAGTATCCATTATCAAGGACCTAGTTGTACAGGTAAAATGATTTCTTTTCAAAAACCATACTCTTCTGTAAGAGGCAACAGCTCTTCTTAGAAATTGTCTCCTCAACCAGGTGATTCACCTACATAAGAACGGATAAGACAATTTCTTCCTCTAACTCCTTCAATGCCAAGAAATGGACGGAACAGTGCAGCTGGGAGAAGGATTGAACCTAACGAAGGCCGGCTTATTTATCCAGAGTCCCAATTCTTCTATTTTTGCACTCCAGGCTGTGCAAAGAGGGAATGGTTCTCCTCACACGGAATAAATGCTCATTTGTTTTTCCAGAGCCATGTCAATGAAACACTTTCTCCCTCTAGCCAAGGGAAAAAAAACTGAACTTCTTAAGAATTTTTGAACAGAGCTTCATAGTGTTATGGATAAAGATATTTTGAAAGAAAAGGCAAATCTAAAAGTGTATGGATATTCCAAGAAAGTCTTTCAAAACTCTGACAAAAAGACCCAAGAAAATGCATCTATTATGTGCAAGTATAGAATCAACTTTTAAAATGAACCTACTTGAAAATAAGTGCATCAGAGCTCTTACTGTGCTTTCTAAAGGAAAAATCATGGAGGTGCAGACGTGGGAACACATATTATTTGGATAGATAACTATTGCTTTGCTTTTTTCCCCTGTGTATGTGAAAGCAATATATAGCATAAACAGTATGCCCATTTTATATAGTTTGAAAACTGTTCTAAAATCATATATAGGAATAGTTTTCCATACTAATGTACAGGTGTATCTGACCCTTGCAAAAGAGTCAAGATACTAAAAACTGGCATCTCTCTGTTTTATTCTTTACATTTATAAAATAATAAATGTACATTGGAGCATATCTGGAAAAGAAAGAAAAATTATGCAGAAAACAAAAGTCTCAGTAATTCCTGATGTGGTTTAGCTGTGTCCCCACCCAAATCTCATCAGTTCCCATAATCCCCATGTGTCATGGGAGAAATCCGGTGGGAAGTAATTGGATCATGGGGGTGGTTCCTCCCCTACTGTTTTTGTGATAATGAGTGTGTCTCATGAAAGTTGATGATGTTTTGTTTTGTTTTTGTTTTTGTTTGTTTGTTTTTGAGATGCAGTCTTGCTTTGTCGCCCAGGCTGGAGTGCAGTGGCATGATCTCGGCTCACTGCAACCTCTGCCTCCCAAGTTCAAGCGATTCTCCTGCCTCAGCCTCCCGAGTAGCTGGGACTCCAGACACCACCATCACACCTGGCTAATTTTTGTATTTTTAGAGATGGGGTTTCACCATATTGGCCTGGCTGGTCTCGAACTCCTGACCTTGTGATCTGCCAGCCTCAGCCTCCCAAAGTGCTGGGATTACAGGTGTGAGCCACCATGCCCATCTGAGCTGATGATTTTATAAGCTTCTGGCATTCCCCCTGCTTGCACTCATTCTCTCTCCTGCTGCCCTGTGAAGGGCTGCCTTCCACCATGATTGTAAGTTTCCGGAGGCCTTCCCAGCCATGAAGAACTGTGAGTCAATTAAGCCTCTTTCCATTATAAATTACCCAGTCTAGGTTATTTCTTCATAGCAGCATGAGAACAGACTAATACAATCCACAACCCAATGATAGCCATTATTAGTTTCCTTTCAGCCTTTTCCCCCATGCATCTTAGCACAACTGTGATGATGCTATGTGTGGCACATAATTTTAAATGATTCATTTTACTATGATTTTTAATGAGTATTTTTTCATTACAATTATTTAAAAATATAATTCTTAAAATTTTCAAATATTTTACCACTTTCTCTTTTGGTTGGACATTTTGTCTCCAGGAATTCTTTTGAACAATTACTTCTTGATTAAATTACAGGAATTTTAACCAGGCAGATACAGGAAAATACTCAGCACGCACGCACGCGTGCGCGCGCACACACACGCACACACACACACACACA
The DNA here is from genome assembly GCF_047675955.1 of Chlorocebus sabaeus. Classification (NCBI taxonomy): domain Eukaryota; kingdom Metazoa; phylum Chordata; class Mammalia; order Primates; family Cercopithecidae; genus Chlorocebus; species Chlorocebus sabaeus. Next base: position 97,324,174 of record NC_132913.1, on the reverse strand, counting down.
CACACACACACAAAGATAAGCATTTATATTTGTCCCCGATACTCTGTGCTTCTGCCTACCAGGAACAGAAAGTATAAGTCAAGCTCTTCAAATATTTAATATCCTACCGTGTTGTCTTAGGAAGCATGGTATGTTCTGGTGGCCTCATGATACTTAGGGTGCTTGTTTTAGTGAAAAAGGAAGGAAGCAGGAAGGGCTTTCACATCAAGGTGATAAGCTGGTAACTCTTTTTTAATGACTTGATTAGAAGATAGATATCACAGAGATGGGGGTACATGTGTGATGGGTACTTGGGTACACTCTTGTAAAGGTCTTAAAGTCCCTCTACTGGCGTGACTCCTAACTCAGACTACTGGAAGGAGTAGGAGACTAGTTTCAAAGGCATCTACTAGTGGTCCTTTGAAAAGTTAGAGATTTCACTGGACTATAAGATGCACCTAGTGGTTGAAATGACACATCAAGCAGGGATCTGTAGAGAAACTCAAGACTAGCAATCCAAGACTAAAGGACAGAATAGAGATAGATTCTGGAAACAATAGTGACAAATTCTGTCCTTTGGTCTTGGGTTGCTAGTCTTGAGTTTCTCTACAGTTCCCTGCTTGATTTGTAATTTCAACCACTATGTGCATCTTGCAGTTCAGTGAAATCTCAAACTCTTCAAAGGACCACTAGTAGATGCCTCTATTAGCAATAAATAGATTAGTGATAAATTCTGTCCTTTGGTATTAATAAATTAGTGATGAATTCCTCTACTCAGTCATTGTTGAGGTGGTTCTACCAGAGGGAGCTGTGTTCAGTGGGAAGCAGTTATGCAGCCTCATGATCTATCAGGGATACTTGAGAATTCTTGCTATGGGATAGTGTAAAACTTGGACCAATGCCATTTTTTTCTATGTATGTATCTGTCTTAGAAAAATTCATCCTAGTTGACTCTGTGACTCCTCTCCGCATCCTGACCACTTTTGCCTAGATTACCAATGCAAAACCAATTTTTTGACTGGCTAAGGATTTATCACTTGTGGTGTTTGGCCTAAAAGAGGAGGAGATGGCCCCCTCAAATTCCTGTCCTAGGGAATTAAGAGGAACAGAGTCTGAATCATTTAGTGATGGTTGCTGTGCAGAAAAATAATGATGCCATCTTGAAATTTTCAGTCTACATCAAAGATGAATACAGCAACAGGAGCAGCCAGGGGATAGAATGTTAGTGCAGATGGAGACGATGCAGAAAGAAGCTGAGATGAAAGACTATGTTCATCCTGAAATGGACAGCAGCTTTGGTTCTCATTGCCCTGAGGCTTAGCTGATTCTTTTTCTGTCCCTAGTTTCATGAGATTCTACTGTATCCTTTGAAGAATCTCCCTAATTGTTTGAACAAGTTCAATCTTTTGTTCCTTACAACAAGACTATTGACTACAGAGGAATAATAATGGTTTTAAATAAAATTTTGCCTATTCATTGAATAATTCAAGAACATTTTTTGATTTAACCATATGCCAGGAACTAGACTAACTTCTGAGGTAGGTACCTGCACTCCTAGAGAAGTGTAGGAATGACACATGACAAACAAGTAAACAAATGAAAAGTCAAGATAAATAGAAAAGGAAATGCACGCACGAAGGAGGACTCAGTGTGGAAATAACAAAGTATTTATATATTTCTTCTTTTTTTAAATTCTAAAATAATTGTAACACGATAATAAGGTGTTTAAAATTTGGGGAAATTGAAGTCAGCCTACTGGGCTCTCTGAGAAAGGAATTTCCTCATGTTTCCGGGAAGAAGGTTATACCAACAGAAATGCAGTATTTCCCAAAAGGTAACCTAGACTCTTTGTGCCTCATACACCTTTAACACACGAATTATGTAAGTTATGGTGGACAGTCATCCTGGCCCATGAAATTAAGACCCAGGGCCTGGTCCTGGCCTTACAATAATGTTGTTCATAGATAGCTTTAGGAAAAATGTTAGTTCTGCAGGAAGTCAGTTGACCTCTTGACATTGGCACTGGAGTTTGCTTTATGGAATTTACCCACACTGTGTCCTTTATTTTTGTGAGCATGCATCACAATTTGTTCCCCCCTCCTTTTTGGTTGAAAGGCGAAAAATTTAATCTGCTCCTTTAGCAAGCATTAATTAAACATTTACTCTACTTATAACATAGCTTTGGACAAAGTATAGACATAGAGGAAAAATCTCAGAATTCTTTGGTAAAGGTGATATATACATGTAGAATGACAGTTTATTTTTTAAAAACCCTCAAGTTTGGAAGTACACTAAAATAGACTAACAGATTGTACAGTGAGTCCCTGAGCATTGAAATGTAGATTAGCAAATCGATCTGAATTAGATGGGTTACAAAATGTACTAGCTGCCACAAATATACTCTGCCATAAAAAACCAATTAAAAAGAAAACAGGAATGAAATACCAATTGCTCATAAGACACGATTCTAATCAGAATACTGCTTTTACTCTTGCTTTATTGCCTACTCTGTTTTCATTTCTCATCTGGGAATGTGGGCATTGTTCATTTATCTGGCAGATTCACAATAGGCAAATGAAAAGTGCCATGACAGAGAGCAAAGAGCTTGTGCAGGAGGCTAGCATTTTCGATATAAAATGTTTATCACAGAGGAGTCAATTCATCTTTTCAGCTCTCTACCTGAATGACTAATTTCAAAGTGTTAAAGTTAGAAGCCACTTATTCATGCCTTACTTTCCCTATCCTTTTCAGAAATGTAAACAATAGCAAGGTTGGTAAGCCTTTTCTACTGCTTCAGGCCAGTGGCCTGGTTGAGGCAGAGTGGAGGGCATTCATGAAACACCATAGGACTATAGCTCTACTGACTCACTTAATATTAATGACTGCTCTATTATTATATAAGTGAGTACTCTGTTAGGTTATCATGCAGGATACAAAATGTGAAAGACTTCCTCAGTTCTCAAAAAGCTTATTAAGTGGAAGAACATGCCACTGCTCACAGGATAAAATGAAAGCCTTCCCACGATCCCGCAAGGCCTGGTCTTGAGCTGCCTGTGCAGCTTCATCATGCACCACAGTCCTCTGTGCTCCAATCATGGCCCTTCATACTCACCTCTTCTCTCTGGTTGGAAAATCTGTATCCAGTTAACATCTATGCATCCTGTAGTCAAAGCTCACCTGTCACTTTATTGGAAAGGCTGTCTTTATTTTTCCCTACAAGACCAAAGCCTCATTCATAAGCTCTCTCAGCATGGTGAAGTTCTCCATTATTTCACTTATTGCAGATGCAATTTTACATCAATTTGGGAAGTTTATTTGATCAATGTCTGTCTTGGACTAGATAATGTGCAGTATATGAGGGTACAAACTGTACTTTTTTTTTTTTGCCCATTACTGTACCCAGTGCAAAGTATGGGCTCAGTATGATCTACACGTTCTTTGAAAGTTTGTTGAATAGATGAATGGCTGACTGGCTGGCTGGCTGGATGGATGGATGATTGAAAGAATGAGAAAACATGAGTAAAATACCATTATAATTTAGTTGAAGAAGGAAGTAAGGAAAATAACATTAAGTGTCCATCTGCAGTAGGCCCTGTGCTTAACACTTGAAGAATCAAAAAAGGTTTCATGGAGGAGATGGCATTTGAGTTGGATCTTAAAGAATGTTTGGGTTGGGCTATGTTAGATTAGAGGCCCAGTTCCAGCAAAAAAACATAGCAGTAAGAAATTCTGAAGTGTTTATGGAGAACAATGATCAATAATTTAGGCTCATGTATTTTTGAAACTTTCAACGTATATGGTTTTAACCTAAAGCTAAGGGAGTTTTTATAGTAACAAAGAATTTACATAAATAAAAATAGATTTTCTTTAAATGCAGTGTCATTTATGTTTGAAATATATATACGATTTATATACATATACATGTATGCACACACAAACATATTTACTTCTTTTCTTTTTATGTCATTATTTAGTAGTTTATTTGCACCCCACACTGGTCTACTCTCCACCTCCATTCCCCTCAGAATTTGTATTATTTGAATAACATGAAACGCAAGAGAGTCTAGTTTTAAAAGCCCTGATTCTGATGTTTCATATTTCTAAGGTTAAAGTCTAGCTAAATACATTATAGATATAAACTGTGAATAATCCCAACTTTCAGAGCCCCCCCAGTTGAAAAACCTGTAAAATGGGGATAAAATAACACTTGCAATGGTTTTTAAGAATCAAAAGGCACTTGCCAATGAAATGTACTTACTTTATACCCTCACACATACATTTAGAAAAAATACTAAAAGATCATACTCCATAGGATGAACTTGCACACTTACGAGGTATATCAGATATGTAATTTTAAAAGAGTATTTTGTATTATTAAAAATTTCTTCAATGAACATGTATTGCTTTCATAATTAAAAAGTTGTAATTAAAAAAATCCCTTAGTGAGTGCTAAGGTATAAAAAACTGCTACACAACTCAACTGTGGATTTTTGTTGTTATTGCTCATATTCTCTCATTGTTTGATGTATATATTATTGCTTACCCTCTCCCCAGTCCAAATCTGGTTTGCAAATTCCTTAGAAAGATTTTCTGCTTCTAGGTTTTATTTTTTCTTAACAGAATATCTAGCCTAATATTGTGCCAACAGAGGGCACATAATAAATGCCTGCTGAAATGAATAGGTGTCATATAAAAATCTCTTTGCAAAACTGCTTGGGAAAAGCAGCTGCAGGGGCGGCCACAACATTCAGTCAGGCATCTTGGCTGTGATGCCTGTTCAGGGGCAGGTGGAAAATTCAGGCCTTCCCTGGCAGGAGCACAGCAGCCCTGGTCACTGTCTTCGTCTCCTGCCAGCTCAGCTGCTCAGGGTAGTTTTTAGAAAAGGGCAGCTGAATACTTGAAAAATGTAATAGTTTCTTGAAGGAATCTCCTTTAGTCTGATTTGACCTAGATGACTCTTTTACTTGGCTGGGAATAGTGGGCCCATTTATGCATATTTTTTAGTACACAGTTGTGTTAGTTTCCTGTTGCTGCTGTAACAAGTGACCACAATCTTCATAGCTTAAAATGACACAAATTTATTATATTACAATTCTGGAGGTCAGAAGTCTAAAACAGATTGGCAGGACTGTGATTGCTTCTGAAGGTTCTAGGAGATAATCCATTTCCTTGTCCCCTCTAGCTTCTACAGGCTGCCAGCAATCTTTGGCTCATGGCCGTGCATCTCACTGACCTCTGCTTTTCTCACGACATTTCCTTCTCTGCCTCTGACCCTCCTGACTCCTTTTTCCACTTATCAGGACCCTTATGATGACACCGAGCACAGCTGGATAATTTAGGACACGCTGCCCATTGTAAAAGTTTCAATCACATCTGCAAAATCTCTTCTGCCATGTGAAGATATCCACAATTTCCAGAGATTAGGATGTGAGTATCTCTGTGGGAGAGGCATTATTCCGCCCACCACCATAACTTATTCATCATCATCATCATCCCTATGCACTCATATTTATTTACAGAATAAGAAAAAACCTGAGGAAAGACTCCATGTTTACTCATGGACAAAAAGACAAAACATTTGTCTTTCTTGTACATCTCTTCTGTTTTTGTTTAGATGCACACAGACCTGATTGTTACAATTGCATTTGCTTGAAAATTCTTACTTCCAGAGAAGAAACTGTTAGGACAACATGTTCCCTAGTATTGGAATATCACTCAGTGGTTGTTTACTTACTTCTTTCTGTTTCTTGCCCCGGAGAGCCACATTGCTGATGTTGCTGCTTTCCCTCAGGGAGTCCACACTGTCTCCATAGAGTAGCTTAATGGCTCTGACGAGTCGGGCACAGGAGCGGCTGTGGTGCAGGTAGCAGTGGGGATGGCAGTAGTCAACGTGAGTGCAGATGAAACTCTGCTGATTGCACAGCAAGATCATCACCTGGAATACAAGCATTCCTGAGACTCAGCCAGGCAACCTGGGTACAGACAAACTGAACATATCTATGGGGTGGAAGCTGGGAAGTCAGAATGTCAGCTTCCCTGGATGTGTCTTGAAATCGCAATGATCCAATAATTCCCAAAGGAGAACAAAAGTTCTTTATCCCCTTAGCCTTTTGTTCTCCCTCCATTCCTACTTGATAGAAGGATCTCTTTGAAACATTAAAAGGTTAATAGGTCTTCAAAAAATTGAAACAATTATTGTAGAGCGTATGGTTTCCAAATATTCTCAAATGGAGATTCTGAATTTAAAACTAATATTTTTTCCAGTTCTTATGTTGGGAAAGGAACCAGACGGAAGGGCACAGACTGGTGAGAAATTCTGTCCCAGAGGATCTGGCTAGCCCTTGACAGCTGTGGGACACCTTTAATGCCAGCCCACCCATGTGGGACTTAAAAACATTTCCACTTCCTCTCCTCTGGCCAATAATCTTCAACTAGAACTTGAACCTTACTGTACAGTCTCATTTCCACTCTCTGCAAAGTGCTATTTTTCCTCTGGCTTTTAGAACATTCTAGCTCTTCTCTTGTAGCTAAATCCAAATCAAATCCTCACATCTCCTATAATTCTCCCATTAAAATTACAGAAAGGAATTCAGTTGATTTAAAAGATATGGGTTATTTTAAGATAAAGAATAAAGGCCCTTGCATTTGGAACTTCTTAAGGAGCTTTTCTTAAAAGGCAATAGCATACACAGAGCCACAAGGTCAGTCAATAGTGTGCACAGTATCTTCTGAATGCTTCCATCCTTCATGAATCTATAATAGTTCCCACCTTGACAACTAACCAGTGAGGGACTGTGTGCCATATTGAACACAAAGAGAGCACAAAACAAGACGATGTGGGCAAGGCCAATACGTTGATTGCAGGCACGTGAGAGATCCTAAAGCAGAGGACCTAGCTAAGCTGTGCCAAAATTCCTGACCCATAAAAACTATAAGATAATAAATGTGTATTGTTTTAAGCCACTAAGTTTGTGGTAATTTGTATGCAGTACTAGAAAATTAATACATTCCCCCTCTAATCATGTATATTTCCTGCAGGAAGTCCACACTGCACACAATTTCCTGCAGGAAGTCCACACTGTCCACACACACATATATATGTTATATAATATATATATGTTATACACACACACACACCCCCCACACACAAAGTCAGCTCTCTATATCCATGGTTTCTGTATCCGTGGATTCAACCAACTGCAGATCAAAAATATGCCAAAATATCTCCCCCAAAATTGTGTTTTTACTAAATATGCACAGAAATTTTTGGGAATCATTAACAATACAGTATAATAACTACTTATATGGAATTTACATTGTATTAGGTATTGTAAGTAATCTGGAGATGATTTGGAGTATGTGGGAGGATGTGCATAGTTTATATGCAAATACTATACCATTTTATATCAGGGGCTTGCTCATCTGTATATCCTGGTATTCATGGGAGGCCCTGGAACCAATTCCCACGGATATCAAGGGATGACTATACACACACACACACACATACACACATGTATACAGGCATACCTTGGAGATATTGCAAGTTCAGTTCCAGACCACCACAATAAAGCAAATGTTGCACTTGAGTGAGTCATACAACTTTTTCTATTTCCCAGTGCATATAAAAATCATGTCTACACTATACCATAGTCTATTAGGTGTGCAATAGCATCATGTCTAAAAAACCAATGTACATACCTTAATTAAAAATTCTTTATTGCTAAAATATGCTAACAATCACTTGAGCCATTGGCAAGTTGTATTTTTTTTTTTTTTTTTTTTTGGCTGGTGGAGGGTCTTGATATTGAGAGCTGCTGACTGATGAGAGAGAGAAGTGGTTGCTGAACGGTGGGGTGGTTGTGGCAATTTCTTAAATTAGACAGCGAAGAAGTTTGGCCCATTAATTGACTGTTCTTTTCATGAAAGGTTTTTCTCTAGCATGTAATACTGTTTGATAGCATTTTACTCACAGTAGAAATTCTTTCAAAATTGCAATCAACCTTCTACAACCCTGCTGCTGCCATATCAACTTAATTTATGTAATATTCTAAATTCTCTGTTGTCACTGCAATAACGTTCATAACATCTTTACCAGGAGTAGATTCCATCTCAAGAAATTACTTTCTTTGCTCATCCATAGAGGTACTTCCTCACCCATTCAGATTTTATCATGAGATTGCAGCAATTTAGTCACATCTTCAGACTCTACTTCTAATTCTAGTTCTCTTGCTAGTTCCACCTTATCTGCAGTTACTTCCTCCACTGAAGTCTTGAATTTCTCAAAGTCATCCATTAAGGTTGGCATCAACTACTTCCAAACTCCTGTTAATGTCGATATTTGATCTCCTCTTGTGAATCACAAACGTTCTTAATGACATCCAGAATGGTTAGTCATTTCCAGCAGCTTTCAATTTACTTTGCCAAGATCCATCACAGGAATCCCTATCACTGTCTGTGGCAGCTACACCCCTGAAAAATGTACTTTTTTTTTTTTTTTTTTTTTTTGAGATAGAGTCTCACTCTGTTGCCCAGGTTGGAGTGCAGTGGCACGATCTCAGCTTAGTGCAAGCTCTGCCTCCTGGGTTCACACCATTCTCCTGCCTCAGCCTGTGGAGTAGCTGGAACTACAGGCACCCGCCACCATGCCTGGCTAACTTCTTTTTTTTTGTATTTTTAGTAGAGACGGGGTTTCACCGTGTTAGCCAGGATGGTCTTATCTCCTGACCTTGTGACCCACCTGTCTCAGCCTCCCCAAGTGCTGGGATTACCAGCGTGAACCACTGCACTCGGTCACAAAATGTACTTCTTAAATCATAAGACTTGAAAGTCAAAATTACTTCCTGATCTGTGGGCTGCAGAACGGATGCTGCATTAGCAGGCATGAAAACAACATTAATCTTCCTGCACACTTCCATCAGAGCTCTTGAGTGACCAACTACATTGTCAATAAGCAGTAATCTTTTGAAAGAAATCTTTTTTTTTTTTCCTGAACAGTAGATCTCAACAGTGGACTTCACATGCTCAGGAAACCATGCTGTGAAACAGATGGGCTGTCATCCAGGCTTTATTTTTCCATTTATAGAGCTCAGGAAGAGTAAATTTAGCATAATTCTTAAGGGCTCTAGAATTTTAGAATGGCAAATGAGCACTGACTGAAACTTCAAGCTGCCAGATGCATTAACCCCTAACAAGAGAATCAGCCTGTTCTTTTAAGTTTTGAAGCCAGGTATTGACTTCTCTCTAGCTATGAAAGTCCCAGATGGCATTTTCTTCCAACAAAAGGCTCTTCTACATTAAGTATCGTTTTATAGTATAGCCACCTTCATCAATGATCCTGGTTAGATCTTCTGCATAACTTGCTGCAACTTCTACATCAGTACTTGCTGCTTCACCTTGCACTTTTATGTTATGGAGGTGGCTTCTTCCTTTCAACCTCACGAAGCAATCTCTGTTAACTTCAGACTTTTCTTCTACAGCTTCTTCACCTTTCTCAGTCCTCACAGAACTGAAAAGAGTTAAAACCTTTCTCTGAATTGGGCTTTGGGTTTACGAGAATATTGTGACTGGTTTGATCTTCTGTCCAGACCACTAAAACTTTCTCCATATCAGCAATTACACTGTTTCACTTTCTTATTGTTCATGTGTTCACCGGAGTAGCACTTTTGATTTCCTTCAAGAACTTTTCCTTTGAAATCACAACTTGGCTGTTTGGTACAAGAGGCCTAACTCTGAGTGGATCTTGGCTTTCAACATGCCTACCTCACTAAGCTTAATAATTTCTAGCATTTGATTTAAAGTGAGAGACATACAACTCTTCCTTCACTTGAACACTTAGAGGGCATTGTAGAGTTATCAATCGGCCTAATTTCAGTGCTGCTGTGTCTCAGGGAATAGGGAGACCCTAGAAGAGGGAGAGAGACAAGAAGCAGCTGGTCCATGGAGCAATGAGAACACACATTTATTGATTAAGCTCAACATCAATATGGGTGTAGTTCATGGTGTCCGAAAACAATGACAATAATATCATCAAGGATCACTGATCACAGATCACCATAAAGTTGATAATCATGAAAAAGCCTGAAATATTGTGAGAACTACCAAAATGTGCCAGAGACACAAAGTGGGCACATGCTCTTAGAAAAATAGCACCAACAGACTTGCTCAATGCAGGGTTGCCACAAACCTATGGTCTGTAAAAAATGCGATATCTATAAAGCACAGTAGAGTGAAGTACAATAAAATGAGGCATACCTGTATACACACAGACATGATACATAAATATACATATTTGAATGCATAAGACAGTGAGGCAGTCAGGATGAAGGGTATGATGTGGAGAGAAAGGATATTCGTGGAGGTGAGGACAATGTGAGGACACACCACATCTCTCCTTGAGGCATTTGCTACATCTTAGGCAGGCACAAGTGGCCAAGAAACTAGGTAGAGCCTTAGGCAATCTCATGGGGCCTAGGAGGTAAAAATTAGAATTCAGAATTACCAAAGAAGTGAGAAACTGAATAGTCTAGATCCTGTAGAGAAATGAGGTCGAAGTCAGTCAGACTGACACTGGGTGACAGTTTTCCCTTCTAGGCATTGACTGATTGAGCAGCTAAGAAGAGAAGCAAAGACCAGCTGACAAACAGAGTAGAGACTGGCAATTTCATTGTGATGGGGAAACAAAAATTGTAGTTCCTGACTCATCAAGAATGAGAGGCCCTGTGACATACCCCAGACTCTCACTGGGAGTCTTGGACATCTTCATATTAAAAGATGTGCGTAGGGGGTGGGGAAGGACAGGCTAGAAATAGTCCAAGTCCAGCTAGTGTAGTCCCTGACTGGACTGAAGTGATCTGCTTCTTTGTTGTCTGCCAGAGGACAGGGTGAATCCTCTCTGGAAAGAGAAAACATCAACTAGAGCTTTGGTGCTTTTTTTAAATTAATAAACTTTATGTTTTAGAGCAGTTTTGGCTTCACATCAGAATTGAGCAGAAAGTACAGAGAGTTCCCACATATACACTGTCCGCATACATGACAACCTCTCCTACTATCAACATTTTGCTTCACAGTGGTACATCTATTACAATGAACTTATATTGACACAGCATTACCACCCAAAGTCAAGAGTTTACATTAGGGTCCATGCTTTGCTTTGTACATTCTATGAATTTTAACAAAAGTATAATGACATGTATCTACCACTGCACCTCTATAATTTTTTTAATACACCATGTTTAGTCAATATAATTACAAGGCATTTTAGGAGCAGGACCAAGAAGAGTAAAGAAAATAGATTCATATATTGAAGTTATTAGCTATGGACCTGATCAAAATGTCTGCACTCCCATGTTTGTTGTGGCACTGTTCACAATAACTAATATTTGGAAGCAACCTAAATGTCCATCAGCAGATGAATGAACAAAGAAAATGTGGTATATATACACAATGGAGTACTACTCAGCCATAAAAAAGAATGAGATCCTGTCATTTCCAACAACATGGAAAGAACTGGAGATCATTACGTTAAGTGAAATAAGCCAGGCACAGAAAGACAAACATCACATGTTCTCACTTATTTGTGGGATCTAAAAATCAAAACAATCGAACTCATGGACACAGAGAGTAAAAGGATGGTTACCAGAGGCAGGCAAGGGTAATAGAGGGTTGAGGGAGAGGTGGGGAAAGTTAATGAGTACAAAAAATAGAATGACTAAGACTTACTATTTGATAGCACAATAGGATTACTATAGTCAATAATAACTGTACATTTCAAAATAACTAAAAGAATGTAATTGGACTGCCTGTAACAAAAAGGATAAATGCTTGAGGAGATGGATACCCCATTCTTTTTGATGTGATTATTTCACATTACATGCCTGTATCAAACACCTCATGTAGCCCACAAATATACACACCTACTATGTACCCACAAAAATTAAAAATGATTTTTTTCTGTGGCTCACGCCTGTAATCCCAGCACTTTGGCAGGCCGAGGCGGGCGGATCACGAGGTCAGGAGATCGAGACCATCCTGGCTAACACGGTGAAACCCCGTCTCTACTAAAAATGCAAAAAAAAATTAGCCGGGCGAGGTGGCGGGCGCCTGTAGTCCCGGCTACCCGGGAGGCTGAGGCAGGAGAATGGCGTGAACCCGGGAGGCGGAGCTTGCAGTGAGCCGAGATCGCGCCACTGCACTCCAGCCTGGGCGACTGAGCGAGACTCCGTCTCAAAAAAAAAAATAATAAAAAATAAAAAAATAAAAAAATAAAAAATAACAAATAAAAAAAATCTGTGATCAATTACGAATACATCACAATGGAAATTTTAAAATATTTTAACTGAATGATAATGAACATATATCAAACCTTGTATGATGCAGCTAAAACTGTTTCTAGATAATATTTATAGCTTTAAATTCATATGTTAGCAAAGTGGTTGCAAATCAATTATCTGAGTATCTGTGTCAAGAAGTTAAGGAAAAAAAAACAAATTAAACTCAAAGAAAAGTAGAAGAAAGTAATCAAGATACCAGAAAATATTAGTAAAACAAAAATTCAACATTCTAAAAATGACAAAATGAAAATCTGGTTCTGGTTCTTTTAAAAGACAAAACAGACAAACTCTTAGAAAGACACTACTAAAAAAAGAAGAGAAGACAATCTACCAATATCAAAAACAATAAATATAAATCACTGCAGATCCTAGAGAATTTAAAATAATCTTAAGAGAATATTTTAAACAATCTTTTTGCTAATAAATTTGAATATTCATATTAAATGAAAAAAATCTCAGCAAAAAATATTAGTTTACCTGAATTGCTCCCAGAAGAAATATAAAATCTAAATGGTCTTAGCTGTATTACATAAATTGAATCTGTAACTTAAAACTCTCCCATAAAGAAATTTTTAGGTTTAAAAGGTGTGATCAGTGATTTCTTCCAAATATTTAAAGAAGAAACAGCACTGCTCTTACACAACGCTTCCAGAGCTGTTTATTTATGGAACACTACACACAAAACTAAAAGGCATTATTGAAAGACATTTAAAGAGGCTCTAAATAAATGGAGAAACAGACATTAGTGGAGTGATCATTTTAAACATTAGAAGATTCAACATCATAAAGATATGATTCATTTAAATTCATCTATGTATTACACTCAAGGCTGCTTTGGAAGTCTTTTTTTTTTAAATTATTTAAAATAGGGTGATTCTAAATGAATGTGAATCTAGCCAAGAATAGACCATGCCATTGTGAAGGAGAAGAACAACAAAATTGGAGGACCTACATTTATATGAGGAAAAGGAACCAGACACAACAGAGTAGTAGTATATGATGCCAATTACATGTATTTCAAAAATAGACAAAATGAATCTATGGTGTTAGAAGGTAGAACGGTGGTTACTGTCAGGGGAGAGTAGCGTCTGGTAGAAGACCTGTGTAGGATTTCTTAGGTGTTGATAATGTTTTCTCAACCTGGCAGTGGTTACACAGGTGTATTTACTTCATAAAAATGTACTGAGCTGTATACATAGGTTTTGTATGCTTTTCAGTGGGTAGGTTAGAGTTCAATAAAAAGTTTACTTTAAAACACAGCTGCCTCAGAGATTCTCAAATCAGTCAATTCTAGGGACTGCTTCCATAGTAAAGGTGAGCCACCACACACCTAAGGACCATTACGCACCAGCTAGAGCTCATCTGACTTTCCCAGGAAGTCAGATTAAAATTAGGGTGAACGGTGACCCCAGTGATGATCCTGGGGATACCCTGCCACTTGTATAACCGAGCTTACATTTCCTTACCGTTCTCCTTACTTTTTTTTTTTTTTTTTTTTTTTTTGAGATGGAGTCTTGTTCTGTCCCCCAGGCTGGAGTGCAGTGGCACGATCTCGGCTCACTGCAAGCTCCGCCTCCCGGGTTCATGCCATTCTCCTGCCTCAGCCTCCCAAGTAGCTGGGACTACAGGCGCTTGCCACCACGCCTGGCTAATTTTTTGTATTTTTAGTAGAGATGGGGTTTCACTGTGTTAGCCAGGATGGTCTCGATCTCCTGACCTTGTGATCTGCCCGCCTCAGCCTCCCAAAGTGCTGGGATTATGAGCCACCGTGCCCGGCCCCCGGCCCCTTTCTCCTTAACTTCTTTCTTCATGCTCAGCTTGAGTCTTGAACTCCACCCCATGCCCACAGTTTCCTAGGGATCACCTCCTGCCTGTGCCCTCTGGCTCACCCTTGGACACATGGCATTCACTATCTTAGAGTGTCCTTGCCCCAGTTTAAAATTTGATCTAATACATACCCAAGAGCAACACCATGACCTTTCTCAGAATTCGCAGTAACCTGTATAAAACTGATGGTGATACCTACGCTGTGTCACTCAGGTTATCTTGACCACTAACCTGGCCTCATGATTTTCCCTGACTTATGGTGACCCACAAGCCAGCCATAACCAAAAAAAGCTTGGTCTGAGTTAAGCTTAAGATGAGTACAGTTCAGCAGAGTACCAATCCTAGAGAGTGTTGAGATATTCAGCTAAAACATAAGCCCCTGCTTTTTTTTCAAGGCTAGATTGGATTGATGATTTAGTATAATCTCTTGTCCTCCCTCCTCAGATCTTTCCCAGGGTCTAAAGAAATTGATCTCAGGGCTCTTTCTGAGATTCCTACTTACGTGAAGCCATGACATGTTTCTGTGGTAATTCTCCTCCGTGCCGGCATTACTCATTCCCTCTGGCTCGATGCTGGGCTCGCTTGCACTCCAAGGACTCCCTTCTTCAAAAAAAAAAAAAAACCAAGAAAGGTTTCAGTGTTCGGTCTCCCTGGAGAGCATGTTGGTATGGTACAGTTGCCCATGCTTCTGAATCCTAGGGCAGACTACCATGGCCCAGTGGGTTACAGGGCATAGCACTGACTTGGAGGAATATTAACAGGAGTTGTCCCCTTCATCACCAGCTGAACTGGCAATTTCAAAGACATTTATGATCTCTGTTATGGTGGCTTCCATTTTGAGAGATGGGAGCAGAGAAAAAAAACAGAGTCAAGTCCTTGAATTGCTGAGATGAGCCAGTTATTGACTGAGTGTGCCCAAATCCATTCCAGACTGACCAGACCTTGCAGGTGTATTTAAGGAGGGACAGCAACTAACCGGCCTCACAGTGACTGCTGTCTCCATTGTTCTGTGACTGCAGCTAGTGCTATTACTCTAGCCACCAGGCTTTGCTACTAGAGCTATGTCAAAGATGGGCAGGTACCTATGAAAAACTAAGGGAATTTGGAAGCAATTATGTCCAACTGTGGACAGCCCTTGTGTCCAAACTCCTCTCTATGGCAAAGTATAAAGGAGATATCTCTCAAAAATTCCCTACTTGGTACATTACATAACAAAGTTTTCCCTCAAATCTAAAAACTTTTATAGATCTTTTTAATGACAAAACAATGTCTTCAACCTGGCTATTTTGACTCAATTGGTCAGGATAAATCGATCAATTTAAATAATTAATTGCAATAATTTTTCCCCAAATTAACTGATAATAATGCTCTAGCTTCAGACTTATAACAAAAGAAATCATACATACTTTTTAAAAAATGTCTCCTTAGGAAATAAGCTGAATCTTAAGTAATGCATAAATCAGCTATTTTCAAAGGCGAGGGTGGGTGGATACAGAAGCATTTTCTATTTTAAACCTTCTTTGATGAAATATACTCGGCTTTTATTTCAGCAGACTTGATCGATAATTTATCCACACTTCTTGCTGACTTTTGAAACTACTTACCTAGTAAGGAGAGCTTTCTATTTTGCCTTGCATACAGAGACTGAATGGCAAAGTGAATGTGCTTCAACTTTTACCTAATATTTAATGTTAGGCAGCTGGTGAGTTCTGTTTTCATGCCTACTGTATCTTTTGCTTGTCTATTAAGATACTAATTAGGGCCCATATTTTGGACTGCTGTATTTTGGTATTTGGAATTTCTTTAGAGCCTACAATGACAATCTATAACTCCCAGGCTTTGTCAAACACATTGTATGGTCATCTTCTAATTTATCTTTACAGCATCCTTGCACTGTAGGCAAGAATTATTCTCACTGTGTAGTCAGAGAAAACAAATCCCTGAGAAGCTAAATGACTTGTTGAAGATCACTCATTGTCAGGTCTAGACTATCTTAACTCTCTGATATTTTGGTTGTTCATATTGTTAAATAGAGACTTTAAAATATAGAGAATCTTTAGGTAGTCTTCTCCAAGGGAATTACTACATTTGACATTGAAGGTTCTGATCGCAAGAATGAATACACAAGTATCTGAATTTCAAAGACTGTCCTGGTCATTAAAGTGTTTTCTTTCTCTAACATATACTCCACACCCTTGCTGCTCAAAGTGTGGTCCTTGAATCAGCAGCATCAGCTCCACGAGAAAGCTTGTTAAACATGTAGAATCTCAGATCCCCACCCCAGATCTGCTGAACCAGAATCTGCATTTTAACAAGCCTCTCCAGTGACCTGTATGCACATCAAGGCTTCAGCTGCCTTGCTCTAGCAAGGGTAGTATGGTTTTCCGGCTGAATAGCTTGTCTACCCTATGGCTCTGCCCTCCATCTATTTATGTGTAAGAAAATGGACTTCAGCTTGTTTCAGGACTTGGGCCCTGTCTTCCTACCCCCCACGTCCCTGCACACCCCACTCCTCTATGTTACCTAGGTCAGTGACAGTGTCCCTGCTCTGGGACAGCTGCAGCTCCTCAGCCTCAGACTCTGAGTCCTGCCGTGATAACTTGCTGCTCTTTAAGCTGCCGACCCGGCGAATGCTGGACAAGGAACCCCCCTTCTTCACCTGGAAACTGCGGGTTCCTTTAATCTGGAGCAGACGAGAACCTCCTATCCTGATCTTCCTGCTGGGAACTGTATTAAAAGAATAAAATAGGGCTTTTTCCTCCTTAGTGTTCCCCAGCCAGTGTTATATCCATCTCTCCCCAACTTGTCCCTGATCAGCCGCCTCTGCTGGCCTGGATGAGCACTCTGAACAAGGAGCTTCTCCCAAGCCCCCAGTCCTGCAGGACCCACCAGGAAGAGCTGGTGCAGCATCTTTCTTGGACACAAAGCTCATCGGAACTGGGAACGACCTGCTCTCTTTCTGGCCCAGGTTTCACAAGCATGAGTGTGCCTTTGGGGCAGCATCAACTAGGACTATTAGTACACTTGTATCACAGGATTCCTTGATTCAAGAGAACCACAAACCATTTGCTTTTGCTTTCCTTTCAAAATGGGACTTACAGACTTCTGTAAGCTGTCACGTAAACCCCTTCATTTTGGAATACTTCATTCAGAAATAAGAACCAAAGGTGCTTCTCTCTGCAATAGTCAGCAGTGGCTTCCACTCTGCTCCTCAGAAAAGAAACTAAACAATGTTTTCACTCGGGTGAGCATGAGTGTGAAATGGCTCTATTTTCAATGTACCTAATGATTTCATACTATCCTCCCCTCAGTCAAAAGGCTGGGTGAAATGTGATTCCAAATGGTGCAAACCCCTGAGCCAATCTTATAACAGTCTATGCATACCAAGAAGAATATGCATTATTCATATTTAGTCTTCTGGAAGAAATAGTAATTAGTGAGGAAAATAAAAGAGTAAAAGAAATGCATTTAAACTTGGAGCCTATCTTTATTTAAATCAACAGTATCCTTATTTCCCATAGTCATATACACACCTTCCTTTTCTTTTGAAGATGTGGTGTTGCAAACATTGATTTTATAAGGGTGGGATAAGTAAGTTTTAGGGCTTAAGGTCCATTATCAGGAAGGAGCCAGTTTTATAAGCTTAGCATCTTAAGACATGAACAAGATTTCTTACTAATTGTTTAAGGCACAGTTACTAATATTTTAAAAGTACCAATCAGAAAGTTTGCATGTTAGTTTCAGGTTTCTCATTCATGAGAGTTAATATGTGACTGTGATAGAACTTGTGTAACTAAAACATTAGCTAAATGTATACTTTTAACGCCATTTAAAGGAGGTCAGAAGACTTTCTCCTGAACAATGTGAAAGTTCTGATTTACTGTTGCGATGGAGAAATAATAAAATTATCACCATGCAGCTGGTAAAGGCCCCATGGAGCTCCCTGAACACATCTGAGTAGAATTTCACATCTGGATGGAATTTCTTGTGGCACAGTTAGACAAATCCCACAAAGATTATGAACCATAATGCTGCATTTTAATTATGGCACAAAGCACACACTATATTTTTCAATATTATTTTTATGTTTAGTTGAGACTTTATCACCTATCTGAAATACGTTTGAAACAGGATATAATTAAAATTTTTTAATGACTACAAGTGCAATTTTATGTCTAAGTAGATTCAGAAGTACAGAAAATATTAAACAGATAATTCTTAGATTTTTACAGAGGTACACACTAATATTCTTTGCCCAATTTTATGACACTTTTTGGCCTACAGATGCAGTAAAATAAACCCAAATTAATGTAATCAGAAAGAAATTTAATTTTGAGAGCTTGTTCCACCAAAAAGGATAGTTGGAGATATCCTATAGCACTGAAAAATTACAGTTCAGAATTGTGGCATTGGTTATTTACAAGGGGCACAGCAGTTAGAATTTATATTTGGTATTGTACATGAAAAACATCAGTTGAGATTGTGCAGCATTGAATTGTAGCCTTTATCTCCATGACAACAAGAACTAGTACAAAAGTGAAACAAATCCATCTAAATTGGATAAAACATCTTTGGCCTTTTCTTTCACCTCACATTGTATCAATTAACAAGTCCTGTTGGCTGTATATTTCAAAATATCATAGGATTTTGACAGCTCCATCCCCTTTTCCCTGGACCAATGTAACTACCTAACTGCTTCACCTTTCCCTCTACTCCATATATTGAGTCATCTTTTAAATGCATAAATCATAAATACACACTTTATATCACATTTCTGGTAAAACCTACCAACAACTCTGATGCACTTAAAACAGAATTAAATTTCTAACCACATCTACCAGACCCTGTTTGCCCTTTGCATTACATTTCCAACCCATCTCCTACTATTCTAAATAATTATTTCACTTGAATTTTTCCTGGTAGAATCTGAATTGTCCTCAGGGTGTTTATTTCAAGAACTGGCATTTTCAGGCTTTATAAAACCAAATGGTATAAAATTTTAAAAACTGTAATTAGCAGTGTCTCTATTGTCTTCATTTTCACATAGGCTTCAGTAGCTGACAGCTTGTCAAATGGATTAAGGAATATTTAGGAACCTTTGGGAAGATTTTTGTCAACTGATTAAGGACATTTTATGGAGATATATATATAATAGCTCCAGTTTTCCATTCTTTATTAAACAGCTTTCATATATTAACATAACCATTCTGTGAGTAGAAAAAATACTGAGCATTTGAGTGTTGAAATATTAAAGCCAATTTACATAAATAATAATCATCAAATTAAAGTGTTCTTAAAATTAATTAGACATTTTATTTTATAAAATGGTGTAAAATTTACTCTGCTGAAGTTTAATCATGTAATATTAGTAATTATCTACTATCTTAAATACAATTAGCATAATAACTTTGAATGACAAAAGACTGCCTTCTAAATTAAAATCTCTTTGGGATATGTTTAAAAGAGAGAAGCTTCTCATCACATGCAGTATAATTGTCTGAAGTAAGTAATATTTGAAAAAATATTGATTTGATACTTCTTCATCCTCAAAAATTGCTCAAGATTTGACTTATCCTTCCTGTAACATGGCCTCTTTGGGCCATAAATTCAATAGAATATGATATATGATTATCTGTATTTTAAGAATGTTGTGACATTTTGATCTTGAACTATTCAAATTTTCCCAATGTGTATCTATTCCCTTTTAAATATTTTGTGTTTTCTCTACACAGGGCTATTCCTTCTAAGAATCATTCATTCGTTGTTATCCAAAATTTATTGACTCATTGTCTGTAGGATGCTAGAAAACACTTCAACACATAAAATAACCTTTGACTCTTCTAGCAAATGTGCAGATGTTCTTTTAATTGAAATTCATTGGAAAAACATGGAAGGGCAATGGAATTTTAAAAATGGCAAAATCAAATAGTGAAGTTGGCAGTTTAAAGGAGGCCCTAGAGGGCAACTTAAAACTTTGCAATCTTTAGTTCATAGTTAGGATTTTCTATGTGGGTTCTAATCTAGATGCTCACGATGTATATTTAAAAACCCAACAATAGCTATTTATTGTGTACCTACAGTTCACCAGGTATTAAGTTTACACTTCACTTGCATCGTCTTATTAAAAGTTTTCAACATCACAATGCAGTAGGTGTTAACCCAGTTTTACAGAAAAGAGAACTGTGTCTTAGAAGGTAAATAACTTGGACAAGGCCACATAGTGAGTTACTATATTTCACCCATTTTAAGTTGTTCACATTTTAACATATCTGGAAATCAGTATTTGACATGCAAGAGATGACATCTTATGATCACTTGCACCAGGTAGCAGTTGTGACACCTTTGTTATTGCTTGTCTGTGTGAAAAATGTAAAACACCAGCAAAAAGATAAACAGAAAGACAGGATCTTTTAACCCTAAGGAACAAAGTGATAGTGAGGGGTAGGTGGGTGTGTGAGGTGGTAAGTCAGATGTGTTTAGCAACATTCCTGAAGAAGGACTAAAGGTGGGCTAACTTCATATGGGTGCAAGTTGGCTTAAGTAATTAGCACAAAAAGCTTTACTTCTTTTGTGAATCTGTCTAAGAAACGATGCATCACTAACATTGTGATGGCACAGAGGATGTTATCATATATAGAAACATAGACATTAGATAACCGTGAGTTGAAAAGTAATTAAGAGATTTAAACTCTGAGTTGATGATGGTTTACAAAAATTTTAACCAGTTTATTTTTTATATGTGTGTATATATATGTATATATATATATATAGGCTTGCACGAGAATGATATATAGTAGTAATAATAATAATAATAAACATCTAATTAGGTCTGAAAGTCCTTTTTCAATAAGAATAAAAGACAAGCAGCTGGGCCTGGTGGCTCATACCTGTAATTCCAACACTCTGGGAGGCCGAGGCAGTTGGATCACCTGAGGTCAGGAGTCTGAGACTAGCCTGGCCAACATGGTGAAACCTTGTCTCTACTAACAATACAAAAATTAAGAAAATGTGGCACATATACACCATGGAACACTATGCAGCCATAAAAAAGGATGAGATCATGTTCTTTGCAGGGCCATGGATGAAGCTGGAAACTGTCATTCTCAGCAAACTAACACAGGAACAGAAAACCAAACACTGCAAGTTCTCACTCATAAGTGGGAGTTGAGCAATGAGAAACATGAACACAGGGAGGGGAACATCACTCACCAGGCCCTGCCACGGGGTGGGAGGCTTGGAGGGGGATAGTATTAGGAGAAACACCTAATGTAGATGACAGGTTGATGGGTGCAGAAAACCACTATGGCACGTGTATACCTATGAAACAAATCTGCACGTTCTGCAAGTGTATCCCGGAACTTAAAGTATTAAAAAAAGACTTACGGACAGAGGGACAAAAACATGCATGACCAACTTAGGCCAAGGTGTGTATGTGCATGCAAGTGGGTGAATTTAAGTTAATTATAATGGAAATGATATGTACAGATGGAAAACCCTGAACTATTTTTAAAATACCACTGTCTAGAAAACATTCTTAGCCAGGCCAAAAGAAATTCTGTAAACGCTGTAACACTTTTTTCTTAAATAACATGGTTCCATAAATAACTTTTCTAGGTCATTCTTACCTACTGAAAAAATTACAAGCAACCTGTAGGCTGACTATATTACTAGAAGACTTATAAGGTAGTCTCCCATTTAAAAAATCAAATATAAAACCTTCACATCTGGTTAATATCTGGTCTATTGCATGGTTATGGAACTTGTTCTAATGTGCATTTAGCAATGCAGAAAGACTATAGCTGTTCTTTCTCTCTTCATAGTTTCATAAAAATGATTAAATAAGCCTAGTGCTTTATTAATTGATGAGATTAGCCCTACAAGTGTTTAGCAGAGGTGTAGTTTTTAAAACGAGATTCTGTGTACCAAATTAGTTTTCCATTAAGTAATGGTCCCCAAGAATTTGGTATGAATGGATGCCATTGATGTTAAGATAATTGAGAAATATAATATTATTTTTTCTCTTTTTATTATGTTTTACATTTTAACAAAAGCATATTAGGAAAATTAAAAAAAATACAAAAATTAGCCGGACGTGGCGGTGGGCACCTGTAATCCCAGCTACTGGGGAGGCTGAGGCAGGTGAATAACTTGAACCTAGGAGGCGGAAGTTGCAGTGGGCCGAGATTGTGCCACTGCACTCCAGCCTGGGAGACAGAGTGAGACTCTGTCTCAAAAACAAACAAAAAAACAATAAAAGACAAGCTAAGTGATAAGAGAGTATTATGTAAAAGTTCAGTTGGGAGTATTTTTCTTTTCTTATTGGTAAATAAAATAAGGGTTCGTCTTACAGCTTTAATGGAATAAGGAGAGTTTCTGAGCTGGAATTGGAAGCCAGGCTTCTCTGACTGCCGAGACCAACTTTTAACAAGCATGATTTTCCATCATAAAGCCTACACAGTCAGTACTGTAGGGAGTTAACAATTTGGGGACACAATTTTGTAGTTTAGACCCCAGTGCAAATATCCTATGAGAAACCCTGACACATGAAGGAGTCTTTGCGTTTCCATACCTTTCTTCTCCTCGACTCCTGCATCTGATTTGAGAGTGTGGCTGCTGCTGTGGAGAGAATCTTTTGAGTCTTCGTTTTCGTCCAGGACCCCAGCAAAACTGATCTTCCTCTCATATCTGTGCCGATCCAACTCGGGATCCAAACGAAGTCTGCAGCTCTCCAAGTCCTAAAATGCCAGTGAGGAGCACATGAGTGCTGGCATCTCCCCGGCACTGCACTGCTCTGGCGGCAAGCCTCCCCCCATTTTGAATTATACGCAACTGTGCTTAAACAGCCAGATTCCTTTATCTGCTGCTAATTTCAGATTGTGACCATGCAAAGCTATTCTTGACTTTAAAAATAAATAAAATATTTCCTAATTCATAGTATTTTTCCCCTTTTCCTCACATGCTTTACCTTCCAAAAGCATAGGCCTTGATCCAAATCCACAACTATCTTCCTTACGTTCTAACTCTTTGTCCACAGTTTTGGCTGCATCTTTGGCCATTATCTTTTATTTAAAAATCACGCATCAAGCATGGATGTGTTAGGTACTGAAGGATAAATAAGGAATTTTTTTAAATCTCTAAAGGAGCTCAGAATCCCAAGATAGAAACTAAGAAGGCAAACAAGTGATAAACTTTAAGACTGAGAGTAGGAGCTCAGAAATCAGGCTCGGAACTGTGCTCGACAGAATAATAGCTCCCCAAAGATGCCCTAATCCCTAGCACCTATGAATACGTTGCCTCACATGGCAACAAGGATTTTGTCGATGTAATTAAGGCTAAGGACTTTAAGATTGGGAGATTATTCTGGGCTAGCTAAATGGGCCCAATCACAAATCCTTAAAAGTGGAGAGCCTTTTCAGGCTGCAGTCAGCAGAAGCTGTGGCTATGAAAGGAAGATGAGAGAGATACCATGTTTCTAGCTATAAAGATGGGGGGCCGGGCGCGGTGGCTCACGCCTGTAATCCCAGCACTTTGGGAGTCCAAGGCAGGCGAATCACGAGGTCAGGAGATCGAGACCATCCTGGCTCCAACGGTGAAACCCCGTCTCTACTGAAAGTACAAAAGCTTAGCCGGACGACGTGGCGGGCGCCTGTAGTCCCAGCTACTCGGGAGTCTGAGGCAGGAGAATAGCGCGAACCCGGGAGGCGGAACTTACAGTGAACCGAGATCGCACCACTGCTCTCACGCCTGGGCGACAGAGCAAGACTCCGTCTCAAAAAAAAGGAGGAGAGGAGGTGGATTGTGGATTGTAAAATTTGCTTAAATGGTAACACATAGTTTACGTAATGATTGCTCTGGGAGAGTGCCATAAGTCTTATGTGAACCGAGAAAGGAAAAAAATGAGTTAGTCCAGTTCCTCAGCTCCAGCTGGATGATGCCTGTGATGACAGACCACTGGAAACTTGGTGCCCCTGAGGGGACTAGGAGTGAAGGAAAATTGGCTCCAAGGTGTGCCCTGTGCCATACACTCTGTGAACGTGCCTGGTTCTTGCGTAGTATTTCTATTTATATCATTGGTTAAACAAATCAGGCCCTCATGGTACACCACACATGAGTGTATATGCATGCACACACATGCATGCACACACACACGCATGGTCTTATTTCTGTCTATCCATAATCTATAGGAAATGCTACAGAAATAACAATGTACGTTTGGGGATGTTTAGACACTAAATACTGGAGTACTTTCAACCATAATTTAAATGAGAACACTCATTAAGAAGCAAATTTTTATACAGATTTATGAGCAGTTGGTATAAAAAATTTATTGGTGAGTTCTGGAAAATATTAGCCATAAAACTCCTCATATTTTCAGAGTAAAGGAAGCTAAAAGCTCCTAGATATTCCCAGCATAATTGATAATGATCAATGAAACACTATATCCAGTAGGACAACCTTCACTGATTTCTAGATCAACTTTGGAGTTATTATTATTTGTAATGAGGAAAAGAGCATTTCTTTTTACGTTTCAAAATCCCTTGGTTGAATTTTTAAAATTATGTGATACACTAGCCATGGAACATTTAAGAAAACTGTGAATCTTGGAAACCCAGACACACGCCTGGCCTCGCCAAGTAACCTGATTATTAACATGCATGCTTTAACTTACCACCATAGGCTCAGTGCGAGGTCTGGGCAGGCAAGAAAAGGTCTCTCGCAGGAAGGTGGTAATCTCCAGAAGAAGCTGACATGCTGCCATCTTCAAGGCAAAGGGGCAACCGCATTTAGAGGGGTTCACAGTACCTGTGAAATGAAAGTGTTCTTTCATAAGGAGACAAATCAACAAAAAATACAGAAATGCATAGTTTGATGGACATAGCTACACATGTGTAAAATCAAATTGAATATGAGAATGTTACCTATATATGTCCAACATTCAATTACATATGAGGACTTCATCTATATCTATGTAAGTTCAATTTACCTATTCCCTTTAGCATGATTTATGCACTACCATAAGCATCTCTCTTCCTCCATTTTGCAAATTCTACAGAGTGCTTCAGTATTAAAATATTGAACAAGCAGAACTAAATTATTTTCCTTAAATAATCGTAGAGTAACAAAATGCAGCTCCAACTAAACTAGAATAGCTTTTAATGAAAACAGAAATGGGAGGTAATCTCGCAAGATTTCTATGCTGCTCTTCAATCAGATTTAGACTATGCATATGGCAGTGAACTAGATTTGGAGCTACAAAAATTCTGCCAGCTCATTTTATGAGGGATGTCTGTCTTGCTGTTCTGACGGCAGTGAAGTTGTTTCAGCTCTAGTTCAAATGTGTTTCTGCAACATAGACAAGACATACTTACTGGATCACACATATCATACAGTTTGTGCAAGCTAGCCTGTCAAATTAAGGCATAGCTATACTAGAAATGTACAAATATTCTCTTTTGCTCTGAAGAATATTGACCTTTGAATCAGTAAAGCATTTTATCCACTAGAAGCCAACTAACAGTTTTTGCTCTAAAGATAGATAATGGCCACAGTAACACCATAGTGATTTTTTAAATTCTCAGAATTAGTTCTCAGATATGTGTCATCACAGCTGATGACACAGGATGATGCAGAAATATATTAAGTGTTCAGAAAAAATCAGAGCCATGTAGAATTCTTTCTCTTATAAAACAAAGGAAATGGTTGTCTATTTTAAATGAACCAAGTCATCAAGCAATCACAATACCATTACATATGAACAGTCCTAAAAAAAATCTCTAAAATGTTTCCTGGATGTTAAGCTTTCTTAATTGAATATAATACAAACTTCATGATTTCATTTGAAAATAGGTGGAAATTATGGTCTTTCTATAGAATTTGAGCTATTGTTTTCTCAGGAAAACCATTTTCTCTCCCAAGTTAATTTGTTGCTGGGGACTTTGCCTCTCATCAAGAATGGAAAAGACAAGCTTCTGTAGAATTTCCAGCCTGAAAGTTGCTTGCACCATAATTAGCCTTTAAATGCAAGATGAACTGTGTATTGACTTGAAAGTGGAAGTAAAAATCAGACATATCAATCTTATATATGTCTTATAGGGACTATTTGACTAAATATTGTCTGGATATGCAACACTTTTTTAAAAATAATTGAACACTAGACATTCAGTATAGACTTTTGGGTCTGTCTTTTCACTCCTAAGGTTATCATCCAGGCTTTTCTTACCAGTCCTGCAGACAATGAGCTTAGTCTTAGTCTAAGTCTTCATGGCTATCATATTAAATATCCTGTTTTAATAAACAAGGATTGAGTTCTACCTAGTCTCAACAAAAAGCTAATATTCTAGGCATAACATACTGGTAAATGACACATATGCAGTCTAATGGGGATTCAAGTTGTTTTGGCCTATAAGGATGCATGCATTTAATGTTGCTTCAGCTTTTCTCTGTTCTGAAGGGCCCCCTGGAAGTTCCAGGGTGGTTTAGAATGCCCTCTGGCTAGATGTGTCTTATGGTGGGCCTTCCCTAGGTTCTGTGATTGCTGGATAAACCTCATTCTAAGATAGTTTAGGCTATTGTAGATACTTTTGGGGCCAACCTTCATTATTAGGCTGAAAGACTGACATAACAATTTGGTGTTTTGTCAATGGCTACGTCAAGAAGATTTGCTCTGATTTGATAAGGTCTTAGAAGGGGCAACATGATTAAAAAATGCAAAAAAAAAAAAAAAACTTTGGAAGGAACATGGAAGGGAAGATCATAAGAGTTTTCTTTGATTATTATTCAGTCCTGCCTAATGTTACACTCCATCCATTCTTTTACATTTCATGACTGCAATGATGCAGTAGGTCTGAATCACCTAATGAAGGACAACTCTTAACATGTAGTCAGGGAACTTGAATTTCAAACCACAGGGGAAGGTCAGAAGGAAGAGATCTCAATACGTTCACCATATAAAGATACTAATTCCATAACTATAACTGGAATTTTGTATTCCATAAAAGGCAGTGGTACATATACACAAAAGCTTGTATGGTATAGAACACATGTATACACAAAATGATGTTGAAGAAGGATATAATAGGAATCCTTTTGTCTCTACTTTTCTATGATGAGATTCAGTTCCAAATTTAATAAATAGGTACAGTACAGCAGACATTCATAGTTCTAGCAACCTCTGAATATTTTAATATTTCAGTGTCATGTTAAATACTATAATATACTCTGTTTAAAATTTTCAGTATTTTACTGATTTGGAAAATATTTCATATTCAATTTTATTTCGTCTGATTTTGTTTCCTGGAGCAGCAACAACAACAACAAAAACACACAAAAAAATACAAAAGAAACAGAAAACCTGAAAAATTCTCTTCTAGGACAGTAAATTTTCTGCAACTGTAGTCTCTCAGAGATGTTTTCTCAGGGAAGTCTAAACCAATATTTGTATAATAGCAAGAGTCAAAGATGAAAAAGTAATAAATGTTCCATCTTGCCTGCACCTCCTTGCCCCTGTCTGTCTTCTCTTTCTGGTTCTTGCCTTGTCTCTATGTAGCTTTATGCACATGCTTTACACTATGCACAGGGAAAAGGGGATAAGGCGCAGTGGGAAGACACGGGGAGGTGGTAAGAATATGAAGGAGAAAAGAGAAGTATTAAGTGCTCCTAAAGCAGAGGTTCTTACAAGCAGGGGTTCTTGTAGTAAAGGGAGTCTCCTTACTGTCATCTAAAAAGTCTTCCTCCTCATCCTCCTTTCTAAGTCTCCTCTTGGTCTCCTCATCGTAAATGAGACCCAGAAGGTTGGCTGGGCTCTCACTTTCCCCATGGCACAGCTCATTCAATCGGACGCCAATTGCCTACAATGGGAAGGAAAACAAGGAAACGGCACAAACTAAGTCAAACTCTAAAATAGGCTCTCACATTACAGCAGACATAAGCAACCAATTAATGAGAATTATTTCCAGCATAAGCCTCTTCTGTATGCTACAGTGTTGTTTCCACCATATTTGCCAGTATGGAAACCAGAAATGGAAGAAATGACTATCCCCAAGGTCATCCAGTCTAAAGATTTGTAAAAACTGGGATGACACCTTTGTATATTTGTACAAAAGTTTTTCTGAAAATATTTCCATTTACTCAAAGGTTATTTATTTTATAGATATGATAAAAGGGAGTACACAGTTGCTTTTAATGGAGGATTTTGTTGCAGTAAAACATCAGAAGGCACAGTTCCTCAGAGTGCTTCTGATTATGCTATTTTTAATGAGAATGTCACTGTCACGCTAATGAGTTTAGAAGTTGGCCAGAATTCTGTTGCTGATTTTTTTTCTATATGTCATTATATATGTACTTATTGGCTTCTTTTATAGACTTTGTTCCTCTTTCCATAATACTCTATGAATTAGTAAGAAATGCTAAGTTTTCTTTTGGTAGACTGCCCAACAACATTAGAAATATGACTTTTAATAACTCAGCACATGGACAAGATTGGTTTTTACATGGTATTCTTAGAACTAACATCCTTGCTATCTGTTATTGAATCATCAGGCACTACTGTCTGGTTTATCAAAGGAATTTTCCACAAGAAGAGACAAAAAACACTATCTCTATCTAATTTATTTTATTTCCAATTATACACTGCATGCAACAATGGAAGAGACACAGGCTCAGGAGTGAGAGAGAAAAAGTTAAAAAGATCACTGAACTTGGGGTTTGACAGTTTGGACACTCTCTGTTTAAGTAAGAGAAAAATTCCAGCTAACTTTCTTCTTTCTTTCTGTATCATACTTTGCAAATATTTAGAAAAGTTACTAAATTCTCAGCAAGTAAGAAAATACACTTACTACTGAAAACAAACATACTCAAGCTCTCTAAGTGAAGATTATGCTCATAACTCTTTAAATGAAAAGACATTGTTGAATGTCGTAGATATCAGGAAACAAAAAGTCTCCCTAAACTCTGGAATTAAGTGAGGAGCTAAAAACCAGGAAGCAAAAACCATACCAAGGAGAAAGCAGTATAGAAAGCAGTATGTGGGATTCTAAAATTTTAGCTGCTAACTGGGTAAGTTTTAAGCAAACAAAACAAATTGTAAAAACAAAACCACCACCACACCAAAAAGCCTTATCCTGGTGCTGCTATTTTGGAGATCCTCTGTTAAGGAGGAGACATGCAATTATGAGTCTGGAATGGAGCCAACAAACTAAATAGTGAGACTCAAAGGGGAAAAATGTCTACATTGACCATTCCAGGATGTTGTAACTAAGCAACTTAAATTAAATCCACAGTTTATAAAGCTTAAAGGGCTGCTCAAAAAATGAACCTGTCTGGTATAATACTGTATGTCTAAATAATAATTTATATCTCTATTTCTCATCCAAAGCTAGAATAATGCCTCGGGGCTATGTTTTTTCATCTCTTCCTTCATTCATCAAATATTTATTAAGTGAGGTAATTTGTTAGGTATTAAATACAACATAAAGTTGAGTAAGTTGTTAAGAGTACATTAGTACCTTTGTTTAACGTGCCCTGGTAAATTATAAGCCCACATAAGAAAGATTCCTATTTGACAAATAGGAAGGCTAGAAGGGCTGGGAGGTTTGCCCAAGGTCGCTCAGCAGGATTCAAACATAGGATGTCTGACTATCTATGCCTGTGTTCTTTCTTTCTTTCTCTCAATGAGCTTACAGTCTATTGAGGGATGTAATAACATAACAAAACAACTAATTAAGTGGCTAAAGAGACTGGAAACACTTTATTAGCTCATAAGATAGATTAAATTCATTTCAGAGAGGGAGAGGGTCGCGGAGCTGTGGGACTGGAAAACTACATTTTGGGTACAACATGCACTACTCGGGTGATGGACGCATTAAAATCTCAGAATTCACCGCTGTAAAATTAATCCATCTATGTGGTTAAAAACTGCTTGTACCCCAAAAGTCATTGAAATAAAAAAAAATAAAGAAAAAAAGATAAAATTTAGTTCAGAGAACCACAGAAAATCTCACAGAAGGTCTCAAAGTTTGTAGACTTTGACAAATTGGTGTTTTGACTGATAGAGAATGGGGAGAGTAGACATTCGAGGAGACGGTCCTGAAAGATTTATGTTCATGGAAATGCACCATGTGCTCAGAGACTGCCAGAGGGGCCACTGAATTGAAGTTCAATTTTGAAGGAGGAAATAATGTACAGGAAGGCTGAAAAGGTAGATTTGGATCAGATCCTACAGGTCTTGAAGTTGAACTTCATTTTACATTCTTGAGAAGGATGAAAGGTAGTTTCTGAGTGGGGGAAGTAACCTGATCTCTCATTCCAGGGACACTGTACTAGCTGCCCAGGAATGCTGAGACAAGTATGGACTCTGCTTTCAAAAATTCATGTCAGAACCTATTATTATTGAACATATAGTAGGAGGAAAGTATTTAAATACATATTCTTTGGGTACATTGACTCATTTGAGTTCATCACCCTTAATCTTGGAATGGTTTGAGTGAAGGTCATGGAGAGGGCAGTGATGCCAGGCTAAGCAGTTTGAGTTTTATTCTGAGGGAAAAAGGAGGGCCACTGAAAGCATTTTAAGTGAATCAGAAACACACTGTAATTTGCATTGTAGCCTAATCACTCTGAGAGCAGTTTGGAGAATGAATTAGAGGTGGCAAGTCTGGAAGCTGGGAGATCAGAATGAATGTCATATCTTGGGTGGGCTGGGCTATAGGAAGAACTTTTCACTGAGATTGTGTAGGATGCATTAAATGAGAGGAGACTGTGAGGAGAAGACCAAATAGGAAAAAAGTTTAATCATCCAGATGAGAAGTCATGGAATCTGACCTAAGGGGCTTCAGTGACACGAAAGAGGTGGGATCAATAGGGGAGGAGATGGGGATATGCTCAAAGGTTGGCATCTCAGATGACGGTGGTGTCAATAAGAATAGAAAGCTCAGAAGGGTTGTAGGTGGCAATGTGTTTACTTGAGGAGAAGGGTTTTATTTTGGAAGACTGAGTTCTAGTATATTAACTGAATGTTTCCAAAGTGCAGCTGGCAATGTGGGCCTGGGATCTGAAAATTGCTATGGTTAGGGAAGTCTGTACTTACGGGTTATAGTTGGAAATATAAAAATAAATGTAACCCTAAAGTAAGTTATATAGGAAGAAATTAAGAGAAATCCTGGAGAATATCTGTTTATGAGGAGAGAGGAGACAGAGGACTAGGAAAGGACACAGAGAATTAGGCACAGAGATGCAAGGAAACTCTGGAGCATAATGGTTTCAAAAAGACAAAGGTATGTGCAGTTGGCAGTGTCAAATGCTGCAAGAAAGTCAGAAGACACTTCTCCTGAAAACACCTGTTTGTGAAATCTCTCGGTCACAATCTCCCTATAAACCTGAAACTCTCAAATGCGCAGCACTTCATGGTTTTCCCCTCCTGAAGGAAGCCAATGGGATTATCAATTGTGACTGTTGTTTCAGAGAAGCCTTTCAATAAGACCTTCCTTGAATGAGATAGGTAATAAATGAGGGGCTGAAACATCTCTCCACATTAAAGAGATTATTGGTGTCTCTATGTATCTCATGATATGCATTTCATTGACACTGCTTGACTTGTATAAACTCTTGTGCTGTTAAAACCAAATATAATTAAATGCAGGATAAGTACAATGGAATCACATAATAACTTAGCTCAATTATTTACAAAAACAGATATTACATAGGAGAAACTGTGTCTTCTCATATATATAATGTGCAATAGACGCCTGAAAAGGGCAGTGCTAAGTCTTGATCATCGACATTAGCATTAATAAAGTGTTCTACTCCATCGTATCATATGTACATATAAATATACACACACACACATATACACACACACACACTCATGTATCCTTTTAAACAGGATGTCTTTATATAGAAAATTAAACAGGATGTCTTTATAAGAAAATCCAAAGAACAGCAAATGAAGTAAAGACTGATACACTTGTAGAAAGACTGCACATATACTGAATACAATTCATGCCTTTTGAATAACTCAGGCACTTCACAAAAAAGATGTGGGTAAAACTGGAGGAAGAATACCCTTAGTTGGTAAGCACATTGGTAGACACATTCAGCTGAATTATTAACAGAAATTATAATAGTTATTCCAAGTAATCTTTAAGAAAAGAGGAATATATGGAACCTCTTTATGTGTGTTTATGTTCAGCTCTGTCTAAAATTAACAGAAACAACTTGGTCCTCTTGAATTTCTTTTTATTCTTCACCTTTTTTCCTTCTATGGTAAAGAAGTTGGAGTTATTTTAAGGGTCCATTTTGTTAGAATTCCTAAAGAAGTTTCATTCATTCACTTTTAAATTTATTCACTTACTCATATGCATACATACATATGTGTGTATGTGTGTGTGCAATTTCCAAAGGCTTTCAGGCAACTTAAAGGAGGCACATCAACAAAAGAGAAAATTTCATTAAGAAATTAGAAAAAATCATGTCCTACAAAACATAAATTAGAATAGAATCCAAAATAAGGGTGTATTTTACAATTATAACAACAACTATCAAAAAGACAATTCTTGATGAATACAGCAATTAGAAGCAAGGCGTTGAAATCTAATCTGGGAGATGGAATATTGGTTCCTCTACTTACTATTAATATATATGTAAACTTTGGTAGGTCGCTTGACCTGTATAAACTTCAGTTTTCTTAACTGTGAAACAGAGAGAGTAATTTCTGACCACATAGATTTATTGGGACGATTAAATGAGTTGTTTATTTTTCCCCAAAGGGTTCCCTTCAGTACCTGGTACATATCAAACACTCAACAAATTGTCTTCAAAACCAACACAATCAATCAAAAAATGACTCCACTTCACTCAAGCATCCTAATTGTTATAGAAGAAAACCGAAAGCTCACGTCTCCCCATTGGTAGAAGAGCTTGGCTGCATTCCACTGCAACTTCTGGTTTCGCTTGTTGCCCACAATGGGAGAGCGTCCCCGGGAAAGGCCTTTCTTGGTGATGTTCACATGGTGCCCTTTCATCCACTCTGGCCAGTTGCCACGATTGCAGCGGTGAACAAAACGAGCACATTCCAGGAACAAGGCTGCTCTGGCCACCACAGGTGCTTCCTGAGTAGGGTTGTTCAGGAAAGAATAATGTGGGATTAATGGACAATAACTTTAAATTGGTCTTAAAGGGAATGACTGTGTACTTTTAGTTTATTTTCCTCTTCATGTTTTGATTTAGTTTGACCATATTTCCTAGGGTTGTGTCTGTACAGCCAAGATAGTAGTGAGAAATCTGGAAAGTAAAATCCCCAAAGAAAATGTGGATCTTGAAGAATTAGACATTTTAAGTAGGTTTCTGTGTTGCTTTCTCCTTCTCAAGAATCTCATGTAATTACATGTCTCCAGCTTTGTATATTTAAGGGTGGCAGCGATTTGAGTGTAGAGTGAAAGAGCTTTTAGTGAGGTCTTAAATATGAATCTTTTTTTGAACCCTACAATTTTACATGAAGCAAACAAATATTCCATTTCTAGAATTAGTCTTGTTTTAACCAAGAGCGTCAGAAGTAATTTTGTACCAGCAATAGTCTTTTGTCTATAACCATCCATATGTTCCAAAGAGGTAAAATTGCTTCTGCACATTTTGGCTATTAAAAAAAAGGAGTTCAAGACCAGCCTGGCCAACATGATGAAACCTCATCTCTACTAAAAATATAAAAAATTAGCCAGGCGTGGTGGAGTGCACCTGTAGTCCTAGCTACTCAGGAGGCTGAGGCTTGAACCCGGGAGGTGGAAGTTGCGGTTAGCCAAGATCATGCCACTGCACTCCAGCCTGGTAGACAGAGTGAGGCTCCATCTCAAAAAACAAAAAAGAAAAGGAAGCTCAATCTTGTTGAGTTAGTCTTTTTTTTTTTCTTTTGTCATAAATAACTGACTGGATTATACTTAAATAGGCATGGTTTTCATTGAAAATATTTGATAAAGAGGAGATTAATTGATAAATGATACAGCATTTCTTCAGAAAAATATCACTCCACCTTGTCATGTCACGATGTGCTTGAAAAAAAAAAAAGGAAAAAAGAAGAAACATCTTTTAGTTGATATCCAGAATCTGGTAAGAATCAAATACTCTACTGAAATCTTTGAAAGTTTTTTTTTTTTTTAAAGTTAAGGAAAGAAGTAATGAGAAGTTTTCCATAGAAGGTCAATAGATCATAAGAAAATATGTGTCAACTATTCATGTGTATTTTGACTTGTGTCAGTTTTTTAAAAAATACATCACAATATTATTTATCATTTTAAGGTTACTCAGTAACCACAGATTTTCAAACTGAAATAATTTTTAATAACCATTGTAAGCAATGTATCAATCCATAAAGTTAAAATAGAGGCTAATATAGAGTGTCAATTACATGTCAGTTAACTTTTAGAATTATAATATATAACATCCCTGTGATCTATAAATAATGTCCCTCATTTAAGATTTTTTTAAATGAGGTATAATTTTTCACTATCATATAGCATGAAAGGGGTGAATATAGGAACATAAGATTCAACCCAGATCTCACTGATGCCAGTCCTATGCTAGTTTCTCTTTGGCATTTACATTGTCTTAATTTATACTCCCATAAATCTTAGTAAATTTCTAGAGTGCAAGTAGAAATTAACTATTAATATTTAAAGTGGGACATTAGTTCCATGTACTATTGTTTTCTAAAACATAAATATATAAACATATCACTTCCCCATTTGAGATCTATTACAAACTCCATACTCAACCATAAAACAAAGATATCCAAGCTTTGTGATTTGGGTCATCTCCTTTTCTATGCCCATCCCAAGTGCTTTATGATCCAATTATTCAACTTAGTTGCTGTCTCCCAAATATGACATCTTCTACCATTCCACATGTTGTCTCATGGCTTGCAGAGCCTTGAAACTCCTTTTCTACCCAGAAAATTCCCATTTTTAAGATTCAGGATTCAGTTAGTTACCTCCTCTGAGAAGCCTTCTTAAATCCCTTCCCTGGTCAGGCAGAGCTGGTTACTTTACATTTTTGGGTACCAAAGTATCCCAAACACACTGGATGATTCAAGTAAGTTAGTTCCTTAAGCCTTTCTTCATTGTATATGTCTTAAATGCAGCCATCAAAAATTACAATGAAAATATATTTATGTAGGTACTTAATTTTACAAAGAATATTATGTATTACCACAACATGAAAAATTAACCTATGTGAAAGACAGAATGCAAGATGAACACTAATGGTGAGAATTTATCCTTAACAAAAGCTGGATACTAATGATGAGAGTCTATCTCATCAACTGCATGGGGTCGAGACTAGGAAGCAGGTCACAGGGATAGAAAAACTTGAGATTGCAAGGAGTCAGATGACCTTCTGCATTAAACCCAATAGTATTGCAGTGCCATACCATATAGACTAAATATCTATATTCTTTCTTGTATTAAGTTCATTTCACTAAACAGTTCAGATATGCAAATCTGTGTCTGGAAAAGGTTGGAACATTTGTCTCTAAAACAGAATGTCAGTTTAGAGGTCAGGCAAGTGATGCAAATTTATTCTTAGCCTGTCACAATATGACACATTCCCAATATAAAGCAATGTGGATTCAAAGCTTAATGACAGGAAGACATAAGTAACACTGCTGAAATAGCATTATATTGTGAACCCTGGCTCCTTCAGGATTAACAAGGGTGAAACGTAACGTGGACCACATGTATGGGGTAGAGGATCATTTTATTGCCTCTAAGTGTTAGATGGCAACTGAGAGGATTAACAATAGATGAATGAACAATCTAAATAGTGATATGTGAGGCTTCCTATATAGATTAGTTTGCCTACTTTAGATAAAATAATTCTTAAAAAATATTACTTAAAAATTATTTTAGCTGCTTAAGAAGCCCAAGGCATTTTTGAATCTAAACCAACTTCAATTCTCCTGCTCTCAAAAACTTCTCATGATAAAACTAAGATATTATGAGTTACAGGCTGTGGGAAATTCGAATCCAGGTTTGGAAATGAAATTGAGATCAATATAAAAATAATTCTCATTAACAATATGGTAAAATATTAAGGGGGAGGTTGGTTATTGTCTGATGAATTTTATGCATGTAAATAGCCAAATCCATTAATGTTTGGAAATGTCACTGTTTGCATCAAGGAAGATGACATAGAGTCATTCAAATATTGTCTTTTTATTATAATCATTATTAGCCTAGTGGATGATGTCAGTCTTAGAAATTCTATATTCAAGATGGCAGTAAATAATACTAATTTATGGGGTATTTTAGTATATATATTACTATACTGAAAATTGAGGGTGATGCTAAGGTTCAAAGCCAAGGGCACTGATGTCCAAGATCATTAGTCAGCAGCAGCTAATTAAGTTTGCTGAGTTTGCAATGTGTGTGCAACAGCATTCAAGGAATTCTGGTGTGAGTGTGGCTATGTGGAATCGTTTTCATTCAATTCCTTTTAAAATGTAGTTTAAAAGTATTGATTTCAGGGGCAGGGTTATGGAATACCTTGGACAAAGGATTCCTCCTGAGCATAAAGGAAAGTCAATTTTCCCTCTTTTGATGGAGCTTACCTCTTATGGCTCAGTGCAATCTGAAGCAGCAGCAAAAGATGGAGGCATGACATAATGGATAGGGATGGATTCACATCACAGAGAAAAACAGCACAAATGGAGAAAAATGAATCGGAAGAATGCTGCATAGCTGAAAAGAACCACAGAGTATCAGAGGCACAGTTACAGGTGAACATCTAAACAAAATTTGACACCATTGGAATACCACAGAGAATTTGCTGGTGGTCCTAAAAGAAAAGTAAGCATATTTAAATTTCTTCTTTCTTATTAACATGTCTGTCCAGATCCCTTTTTATGCTCCATAATGTCACAGAGAGACTTCTGTTCCATTATATTATAACTTTGTAGTTTCCAGACAAGCAAGAATCGATTTTAACCGAGAAGGCAAAATATTAGATTGAACCTATGAAATTTCTAAATTTGAAGGTCAGAAATAGTCATATCAGCAATTTCATATAGTTCAATCTTGTATGAGGTGTTCTCTGCATGGGTTACAGGCTTGTCCAGTTGAAATTACAAAAAGTCAGTGAATGTCAATGCACAGCATGGGGGGCCTCTAACAGTCTACAGCTAGAAAACGTCAGGAGTCTGGCTACTTTCCTTGACTTCTTTGCCATTTTTTCCTTGAATTTTATAAGATCATTATGTATATTGAATACTTCCTTTATGAAAGTGAGACAGAGAATTGAGATACTAATTTCGACAGCTGTGCTTTATTTTGCCTGGGGACCTAAAAAATATTGTTGCCAAGATATGATGGTTAATTGAAGCTTATAATTGCAATACATTCCTTTCCCTGGAGAACTATATCTAAGCTTATGATGTGCAAAGAAACCTTGACTGATCCTGAAAACTCATATAACACTGGATAGAAACTGTTTTTAAAGACTAAATATTTTACGTGGGCCCCTAGGGAATTACATATTTTTTTTATTGCCTTACAAAATAAAATATAAAGCTGTTGCTGGTGCAGGATACCTGTTTATCTACAACCAATGGGAGTAAGCAGTTATTTTGGGTCTTAGTAAGCATTGGAAAGTTCTTTGCTAGGGGACATATACTTCTGAGTCAGTATTTATTACTTAGTTTGTATTGAATTCTCTGCCTGACTTGGATCAATAAATAACTGACTCGCTAGCTAACAGGCTGCCTCCTTCCCTGCCCCTTTCTACAGTAGCTGTGGGTAGGCTGAAGATCAACATTATAGGTTAGCACAAGGTCTGGAAGGCTAGTCATTTTAGCACTTACTCAGATCATGCTAATATTTTGGGTATTTTAAAAACCAAATGAGGACTTCTGTTTCTGACAACATGATGAATTAAGAGTGAAGAATTCATTTGATTTAGAACACCTGAAATGGTGGGTAAAATATCAAAAAATGTCTATTTTTATTTTGCTTTTATTTCTAAAGTGAGATTGAAGACAACTGGAAAGTAGAAATTACAAGAAAGTGCAATTCCGGAGGTGGGAGTAGGGATAAACTAGATAGAAATATTTGTCCTGAAGGTTTCTGCTGACTGTAGAGTGACCAGATGGGTTTCCAATGGGCCACAAGTTAAAAATTGGCACAAGTGGGTTTGTGGTCAGATCATATACTCATCTGACATAAAGCCAGGATCCACCCGCAGTGGATGAATAAGAAAAAAATCTGCCCCAAAGAAGTTGGTTTGCCTGACAAGGTTTGACTCTGGGTAGGACAGAGGAGTGGAATAAAAGGAAAAAGTCTTTTATGAGAATGCTTAACAAAATCCCACATTCTCATACAAGTTTGGTGCACCAGGAATGGGCTAATTCCATGCCCCCCAACCCCCAAAAATAATTTTAAAAAATGTTCTTAGATTGATAATGTTTCCAGGTGTCTGATTCATAAAACAAGTTCTTAGAGACCTACAAAGAGACTTAGACTCCCAAACAATAATAGTGGGAGAATTTAACACAACACTGTCAATATTAGACAGATCAATGAGACAGAAAATTAACAAGGATATTCAGGACTTGAACTCAGGTCTGGACCAAGCAGACCTAATAGACATCTACAGAATTCTCCATCCCAAATTAACAGAATATACATTCTTCTCAGCACCACATAGCAAGAGGTTCTTTGAAACCAACAAGAACAAAGAGACGATGTACCAGAATCTCTGGGACACAGCTAAAGCAGTGTTAAGAGGGAAATTTATAGCACTAAATGCCTACATCAGAAAGCTAGGAAGATCTCAAATCAACACTTTAACATCACAATTAAAAGAGTTAGAGAGACAAGAAGAAATTAATCCAAGAGTTAGGAGAAGACAAGAAATAAGTAAGATCAGAGAAGAATTGAAGGAGATAAAGACACGAAAAATGCTCCAA
Source organism: Chlorocebus sabaeus (assembly GCF_047675955.1). Taxonomy (NCBI): domain Eukaryota; kingdom Metazoa; phylum Chordata; class Mammalia; order Primates; family Cercopithecidae; genus Chlorocebus; species Chlorocebus sabaeus. Next base: position 97,285,096 of record NC_132913.1, on the reverse strand, counting down.
AAAAATCAATGAATCCAGGAGCTGGTGTTTTTAAAAAATAAGCAAAATAGACCACTGGCTAGACTAATAAAGAAGAAAAAGACAGAAGAATCAAATAGACACAATAAAAAATGATAAAGGGGATATCACCACTGACCCCACAGAAATACAAACTACCATCAGAGAATACTATAAACCCCTCCATGCAAATAAACTAGAAAATCTAGAAGAAACAGATACATTCCTGGATGTACACGCCCTCCCAAGACTAAACCAGGAAGAAGTTGAATCCCTGTATAGAATGATAACAAGTTCTGAAATTGCGGCAGTATTAATAGCCTACCAACCAAAAAAAGCCCAGGACCAGTTGGATTCACAGCTGAATTCTACCAGAAATACAAAGAAGAGCTGGTACCATTTCTTCTGAAACTATTCCAAAAAACTGAGAAGGAGGGACTTCTCCCTAACTCATTTTATAAAGCCAGAATCATCCTGATACCAAAACCTGGAAGAGACAATATAAAAAGAATGTGCCTGATGAACATCAGTGCAAAAATCCTCAATAAAATACTAGCAAACCAAATCGAGCAGCACATCAAAAAACTTATCCATCACGATCAAGTCTGCTTCATCCCTGGGATGCAAGGCTGGTTAAACATACACAAATCAATAAATGTAATCCATCACATAAGCAGAACCAAAGACTAAAACCACATGATTATCTCAATAGGTGCAGAAAAAGCCTTTGATAAAATTCATCATCCCTTTATGTTAGAAACTCTCAATAAACGAGGTATTGATGGAACATATCTCAAAATAATAAGAGCTATCGATGACAAACCCACAGCCAATGTCATATTTAATGGGCAAAAACTGGAAGCATTCCCTTTGAAAACCAGTACAAGACAGGGATGCCCTCTCTCACCACTCCTAGCCAACACAGAAGTTCTGGCCAGGGCAATCAGGCAAATAAAGAAATAAGGGGTATTAAAATAGGAAAAGAGGAAGTCAACTTGTCTTTGTTTGATGACATGATTTTATATATAGAAAACACCATCAACTCAGCACCAAAACTCCTTAAACTGATAAGCTATTTCAGTTAAGTCTCAGGATAGAAAATCAATGTGCAAAAATCACAAACATTCCTTTACAGCAATGATAGACAAGCAGAGAGCCAAATCATGAATGAACTCCCATTCACAATCGTTACAAAGAGAATAAAATACCTAGGAATACAGCTAACAAGGGATGTGAAGAACCTCTTCAAGGAGAACTACAAACCACTGCTCAAGGAAGTAAGAAAGGACACAAACAAATGGAAAAACAGTCTATCCTCATGGACAGGAAGAATCAATGTCGTGAAAATGGCCATACTGACCAAAATGATTTATAGATTCAGTGCTATTCCCATCAAATGACCATTGACATTCTTCACAGAATTAGAAAAAACTATTCTAAATTTTATATGGAATCAAAGGAGACCCCATACAGCCAAGACAATCCTAAGCAAAAAGAACAAAACTGGAGGCATCATGCTACCTGACTTCAAACTACAAGGCTGACTGACTTCAAACTACAAAGCTACAATAACCAAAACAGCATGGTACTGGTACGAAAACAGACTTATAGACCAATGGAGCAGAACACAGACCTCGGAAATAACAACACACATTTACAACCATATAATCTTCGACAAACCTGCTGAAAACAAGCAATAGGTAAAGGATTTCCTCTTCAGTAAATGGTGCTGGGAAAACTGGCTAGCCATATGCAGAAAACTGAAACTGGACCCCTTCCTTACACCTTACACAAAAATTAACTCAACATGGATTAAAGACTTAAATGTAAAACCCCAAACCATAAAAACTCTAGAAGAAAACCTAGGCAATGCCATTCAGGACACAGACTTCATGACAAAAAAAAACTTCATGACAAAAATGCCAAAAGCAATTGCAACGAAAGCAAAAATCGACAAATGGGATCTAATTAAACTAAAGAGCTTCTGCACAGCAAAAGAAACTATCATGAGAGTGAACAAGCCACCTACAGAATGGGAGAAAACTTTTGCAATCTACCCAGTTGACAAAGGTCTAATTTCCAGAATTTACAAGGAACTCAAACAAATTTACAGGAAAAAAACAACCCCATCAAAAAGTGAGAAAAGGATATGAACAGACACTTCTCAAAAGGAGACACTATACAGGCAACAAACATGAAATAAAGCTCAACATCACTGATCATCAGAGAAATGCAAATCAAAACCACAATGAGATACCATCTCATGCTGGTCAGAGTGGAGATTATTAAAAAGTCAGAAAACAATAGATGCTGGCAAGGCTGTGGAGAAATAGGAACACTTTTACACTATTGATGGGAATAGTTCAACCATTGTGGAAGACAGTATGGCGATTCCTCAAGGATCTAGAACCAGAAATGTCATTTGACCCAGGATTCACATTACTGCGTATATACCCAAAGGAATATAAATCATTCTACTATAAAGACACATGCACACGTATATTTATTGCAGCACTATTTACAATAGCAAAGACATGGAACCAACCCAAATGCCCATCACTGATAGATTGGATAAAGAAAATGTTGTACATATACACCACAGAATAGTATGTAGCCATAAAAAATGAGATAATGTCCTTTGCAGGTATATGGATGAAGCTGGAAGCCATCATCCTCAGCAAACTAACACAGGAACAGATAATCAAACACTGCATGTTCTCACTTATAAGTGGGAGTTGAACAATGAAGACACATGGGCACAGAGAGGTAAGCAGCACACACCAGAGCCTGTTGGGGGATGGGGGGTGAGGGGAGGAAACTTAGAGGATGAGCCAATAGGTGCAGCAAACCACCATGGCACACATACACCTATGTAACACACCTGTACGTTCTGCACATGTATCCCTTTTAAGAAAAAAATTTAAAAAAGAAATTTGTTGATTTTAGACTTTTAGTTAAATATGTATGTGATTTCTATAAACACAAAAGGAATATAATAATCTACAAACTAGTAAAGGAAAATAACTTTTAAAATGTGAAACTATACCAAAGCAAGAGAAATAAACCCTAACACAATCTAAAAGAAGGCATGAAATTGAAACAAACACACACACACACACACACACACACAATGAAATAACAAAAAGTACAATAAATAAGCAAAAATGACAGAAGTGAATCTAAATGTATCAGGAATCACAATCTGTACAAATAGACTAAATTTTCTAGAAAAAAATTGTTTAAATGGTGAACAAAATTCAATATAAACTTTCTTTCTTTTTTGGAAACAGGGTTTTATTCTGTGGCCCAGATTGGAGTGCAGTTGTGTGATCTGGGCTCACTGCGACCTCTGTTTCCTTGGTTCAACTATTCTTGTGCCTCTGCCTCCCAAGAAGCTGGGATTATAGGCATGTGCCACCACACATGGCTAATTTTTGTATTTTTAGTAGAGACGGGGTTTCGCCATGTTGGCCAGGCTCATCTTGAACTCCTGATCTCAAGTGATCTGCCCACCTTGGCCTCCCAAAGTGCTGTGCTTACAGGTGTGAGCCACCATGCCGAGCCCAAATACTTCCTTTTAATAAGACATACACCTAAGTAACAAACAGAAAAGTTGAAAGTAAAGGATTGACAAAAAGACATGCCTGGCCAATACTAACCTAATGAAATTGTTGTAGTTATATTACCATTGTAGAAAAACATATCTTAAGGTAGAAAGTATTACTAAAAATCAGTATGCCACTTGATGATAATAAAAGGTTCAAATCATTAGAAACTTGTCATATTTCTAGATCTGTTTGCTTCCATATAAATAAAACAAAAAATGTCATCACTGTAAATGTAAATGAACGTATTTGCCATCATTGTGAGGGATTTCAACATAACTAACAGTAATTGACAGATCAAACAGTGAGAAAACAATAAGGATATAGATTCAAACAACCCAATTAACAAGTTTGACCATATGTATATCAATCACTGTGTTCTACAACTGGAGAATACAAATTCTTTTTGACAACACATGGAACATTTATAAAAACTGATAATATTCTAGGTCATAAAGGAAGTCTAAATTAGTTCTAAAGAATCAATAACTTAGAAATTAATAACACAAATTGATTTCTAACAAAACCCTGGATTTTATAAATTAAAACACACACATATCTAGATACCTATGAGTCAAAAAAATAATAATTAAAGAAATTAGAAAATACTTAAAAGTAAATTAAAACAAAAATACTGCTTATCAAAATTTATGGTATGCAGTTAAAGTAGTACTTAGAGGAAAATTAATAGCTAAGTTCTTAGTTTACAACAGAGAAAAGAATATCAATGAACTAAGTAATCAACTTAACCAAAGAATAATGCAATTAGCCCAAAGCATGAGAGAAAATAATAAAAATAAAAGGAAGCATTAATAAATTAGAGAACAAACATACAATAGAAAGACTAATAAAGAATAATGAAATAGACAAATGACTGGTACATCTTGTTAAAAAAACTGGAAACAATTTTAGAAATAAAAATAGATAACTACAGATACTGCAAGGATTAGAACTAATAAGAATGTATTCTAATTAATTTTATGCCAACAAACCTTAAAATATAGGTTAAATTGATAAACTACTGAAAAAATTAAAATTACTTAAACTGTCTCAGGAAGAAATAGAACTTCTGAATAATCATTTCAGAACTGAATTTCAATCATCTCTAAATATATCCGTGGACTCAAGGCAATTCCAAGAATAAATCAAAGGATTTTTCTGGACTCTGATAAGCTAATTATAAAATTCATGTGGAAGAACGAAGAGTCACGACTAGCCTAAGTGATGTTTTTAAGTGATGTTTAAAGTTCTAACATTAATACAGAGTAGGTTGACTCAGGATACATAGAAAATGGAACAAAACAAAACCTAGGCCAGGTGCGGTGGCTCACGCCTGTAATCCCAGAACTTTGGGGTGGCAAGGTGGGTGGATCACCTAAGGTCAGGAGGAGTTCTAGACCAGCCTGACCAAGATGGTGAAACCCCGTCTCTACCAAAAATACAAAAATTAGCTGGGTGTGATGGTGGGTGCCTGCAGTCCCAGCTACTTGGGAGGCTGAGACAGGAGAATTACTTGAACCCAGGAGGTGGAGGTTGCAGTGAGCTGAGATCATGCCACTGAACTCAAGCCTGGGCAACAGAGCAAGCCTTCATCTCAAAAACAAACAAACAAACAAAAACAAACAAACAAACAAAAATCCCAGAATTACATCATGTTGTAAGGACATTTGACATTTGATTAAGATGGAAATGCACATCTGAGAAGAATGCATTAACTAGTCAATATATTGTGCTAGGATAGTTATTTTTCCACAGGAATGAAAGAAAATAAAGAAAGTGAATTCCTATCTTATACTATTCACATAGAACATTTTCATTAAAGGCTTACTTGTGAAAGTTAATCTTTAATACTTTTAGAAAAAAATATAAGAATGTCTTTGCTACCTTGGAATTTCAAGACAGAAGTGCTAGTCATGAAGGATAATTTTTATGAATTATATTAAATTAAAATTTCCCTTCATTAAAATATATGAAAAAAAATTGAAGATGAAAACAAGCTGAACACTGGCAGATGATGCAATGCAAAGAAGAGAAAAAAGATTAAAATTGACATCACCTATAATCTTTTACAAATTAGCAATAAAAGATAAATAATCTTCCAATAAGAGAATGAACAAAAGAAACAAATGAAATCTTTTACCAAAGCAGAAACAGAAATGGTAAATAAACTGATGACAAGACTTCTCAAGCTTTAGGTTAAAATATAGATTATAGGTTATTACTTTAAAGCACCACATTGTTAAAAATAAAAATATTGGGCAATACACTGTTGGCAAGAATACAGAGAAACAGGAGTTTTCATTATACCGTTGGCACTTATTTGGAATTTTTGCAACTACTTTGAAATATAATTTGGTATCATATAGTAAAAGTGTGAGTCAATAATTTTACTCATAGGTTTATTTAGGAAACTATATATGAATCGAGACCCATACACAAAAATATTTATAAAGATATTGCTAAAAAATTAGCCAGAATTTTGAAAAAATTAAAATGTCCACCTAACATAGAGTGGATATATAAATTGTGGTATGTTCAAACAAATGAATACCATTCATGAGTAAACATTAACATATTAACACTAAATGCGTTGACAAGGAGGAACTCAAACATAATGTTAAACAAATAAGAAAACGGATAGCATGACTTCCTATAATTTCAAAACCAGACAAAACAAAGCAAAACAAAACAAAATAATATGTTCTCTAAAGACACATACCAATGTGATAAAATAAGTAAAGCACAAGAAAGATATTAAAATAAAGTTCAGAAGAAGAGTGTCTTCTCAGAGGTAAGGGTGTGTGATTAAGTAAGGGAACACAGAAACTGGAAATGTTTTATTAGTGTCATGGATATGTGACTTTTAGATTTTTTTCCTTTAAATTCTATCTATTTATGATACATATTCATTTTGTTTTATTTTATTTTATTTTATAAGTTCTGGGGTACATGCCCAGGATGTACGGGTTTGTTACATAGGTAAACTTGTGCCATGGTGGTTTGCTACACCTATCAACTCATCACCTAGGTACTCAGTCCAGCATGCATTAGCTATTTGTCCTGATGCTCTCCCTTCCCCTGCCCGGCTAACCCTGCTGACAGGCCCCAGTATGTGTTGTTCCCATGAGTCCATGTGTACATATGTTCTCATTGTTCAGCTCCCACTTATGAGTGAGAACATGTGGTGTTTGGTTTTCTGTTCCTGCATTAGTTTGCTGAGGAAAATGGCTTCCAGCTCCATTCAAGTCCCTGCAAAAGACACGATCTCATTCCTTTTTATGGCTGCATAGTATTCTGTGTTATATATGTACCACATTTTCTTTATCCAGTCTATTATTGATGGGCATTTGGGTTGATTCCATATCTTTGCTATTGTAAATAGTGCTGCAATAAACATACATGTGCATGTGTTTTTATAGTAGAATGACGTATAGTCCTTTGGGTATATATGCAGTAATGGGATTGCGGGGTCAAATGGTATTTCTGATTCTAGGTCTTTAAGGAATCACCACACTGTCTTCCACAATAGTTGAACTAATTTGCATTCCCACCAACAACGTAAAAGCATTCCTATTTCTCTGCAGCCTCACCAGTATCTGTTGTTTCTTGACTTTTTAATAATCACCATTTTGACTGGCATAAGATGGTATCTCATTGTAGTTTTGATTTCTATTTCCCTGATGATCAGTGATGTTGAGCTTTTTTTCATATGTCTGTTGGCCACATAAATGTTTTATTTTTTTGTTTTGTTTTGTTTTTTGAGACAGAGTCTCACCGTGTCACCCAGGCTGGAGTGCAGTGGAGCGATCTCAGCTCACTGCAAGCTCCGCCTCCTGGATTCACACCATTCTGCTGCCTCAGCCTCCCAAGTAGCTGGGACCACAGGTGCCTGCCACCACGCCCTGCTAATTTTTTGTATTTTTTAGTAGAGACAGGGTTTCACCATGTTAGCCATGATGGTCTCAATCTCCTGACCTCATGATCTGCCTGCCTTGACCTCCCAAAGTGCTGGGATTATAGGCATGAGCCACTGCACCTGGCCTAAATGTTTTCTTTTGAGAAGAGTCCATTCATGTCCTTTGCCCACTTTTTAATGTTTTTTTTTTTTTTTCTTGTAAATTTGTTTAAGTTCCTTGTAGATTCTGGATATTAGACTTTTGTCATATGGATAGATTGCAAAAATTTTCTCCCGTTTGGTAGGTTGTCTAGTCATTCTGATGATAGTTTCTTTTGCTGTATATTCATTTTTAAAATCTGCACTCTCATGTCCATTGCAGCACCATTCACAATAGCCAGGACATAGATTCAACCCAAGTATCAATCAACAGGTGAATGAATAAAGAAAATGCGGCACATACAGGCGGTTCCAAGATGGTCAAACAGCAACAGCTCCAGTCTACAACTCCCAGCGTGAGCAACACAGAAGACGGGTGATTTCTGCATTTCCAACTAAGGTACCGGGTTCATCTCACTGGGGCATGTGGGACAGTGGGTGCCAAACAGTGGGTGCAGCCCACTGACCATGAGCCAAAGCAGGGCGAGGCATCGCCTCACCCGGGAAGCTCAAGTGGTCAGACAATTCCCTTTCCTAGCCAAGGGAAGCTGTGACACGATACCTGGAAAATTGGGTCACTCCCACTCTAATACTGCACTTTTCCAACGGTCTCAGCAAACAGCACAACAGGACATTATATCCTGCACCTGGCTCGGAGGGTCACATGGCCACAGAGCCTCACTCATTGATAGCACAGCAGTCTGAGATTGAACTGCAAGGGGGCAGTGAGGCTAGGGGAGGGGCGCTTGCCATTGCTGAGGCTTGAGTAGGTAAACAAAGAAGCCAGGAAGCTCGAACTGGGTGGAGCCCACCACAACTCAAGGAGGCCTGCCTGCCTCTGTAGACTCCACCTCTGGGGGCAGGGCATAGCCAAACAAAAGGCAGCAGAAACCTCTGCAGACTTAAATGTCCCTGTCTGACAGTTTTGAAGAGAGTAGTGGTTCTCCCAGCACGGAGTATGAGATCTGAGAATGGAAAGACTGCCTCCTCAAGTGGGTCCCTGACCCCCCAAGTAGCCTAACTGGGAGGCACCCCCCAGTAGGGGCAGACTGACACCTCACATGGCTGGGTACCCCTATGAGATGAAGTTTCCCGAGGAATGATCAGGCAGCAACACTTGCTGTTCAGCAATATTCACTGTTCTGCAGCCTCTGCTGCTGATAACCAGGCAAACAGGGTCTGGAGTGGACCTCCAGTAACTCCAACAGACCTGCAGCTGAGGATCCTGACTGTTAGAAGGAAAACTAACAAGCAGAAAGGACATCCACACCAAAACCCCAACTGTACGTCACCATCATCAAAGACCAAAGGTAGATAAAACCACAAAGATGGGGAAAAAACAGAGCAGAAGAGCTGAAAATTCTAAAAATCAGAGCGTCTCTCCCCCTCCAAAGGAACGCAGCTCCTTGCCAGCAATGGAACAAAGCTGGATGGAGAATGATTTTGATGAGTTGAGAGAAGAAGGCTTCAGACAATCAAACTTCTCCGAGCTAAAGGAGGAAGTTCGAACCCACCGCAAAGAAGCTAAAAACCTTGAAAAAAGATTAGACAAACAGCTAACCAGAATCACCAGTGTACAGAAGTCCTTAAATGACCTGATGGAGCTGAAAACCATGGCATGAGAACTACGTGATGAATGCACAAGCTTCAGTAGCCGATTCGATCAACTGGAAGAAAGGGTATCAGTGATTGAAGATCAAATGAATGAAATGAAGCAAGAAGAGAAGTTTAGAGAAAAAAGAAAAAAAAGAAATGAACAAAGCCTCCAAGAAATATGGGACTATGTGAAAAGACCAAATCTACGTCTGATTGGTGTACCTGAAAGTGACGGGGAGAATGGAACCAAGTTGGAAGACACTCTGCACGATACTATGCAGGAGAACTTCCCCAACCTAGCAATGCAGGCCAACATTCAAATTCAGGAAATACAGAGAATGCCACAAAGATAGTCCTTGAGAATAGCAACTCCAAGACACACAATTATCAGATTCACGAAAGTTGAAATGAAGCAAAAATTGTTAAGGGCAGCCAGAGAGAGGTTGGGTTGCACATAAAGGGAAGCCCATCAGACTAACAGTGGATCTCTCAGCAGAAACTCTACAAGTCAGAAGAGAGTGGGGGCCAATATTCAACATTCTTAAAGAAAAGAATTTTCAACCCAGAACTTCACATCAAGCTAAACTAAGCTTCGTAAGTTAAGGAGAAATAAAATCCTTTACAGACAAGCAAATGCTGAGAGATTTTGTCATCACCAGGCCTGCCCTACAAGAGATCCTGAAGGAAGCACTAAACATGGAAAGGAACAACCGGTACCAGCCACTGCAAAAACATGCCAAATTGTAAAGACCATCGATATGAGGAAGAATCTGCATCAACTAACGAGAAAAATAACCAGCTAACATCATAATGACAGGATCATATTCACACATAAAAATATTAACCTTAAATGTAAATGGGCTAAATGCTCCAAATAAAAGACACAGACTGGCAAATTGGATAAAGAGTCAAGACCCATCAGTGTGCTGTATTTAGGAGACCCATCTCATGTGCAGAGACACGCAGAGGCTCAAAATAAAGGGATGGAGGAAGATCTACCAAGCAAATGGATAACAAAAAAAGGCAGGGGTTGCAATCCCAGTCTCTCATAAAACAGACTTTAAACCAACAAAATGGCCTTCTTTGTCAAAAGAGACAAAGAAGGCCATTACATAATGGTAAAGGGATCAATTCAACAAGAAGAGCTAACTATCCTAAATATATATGCACCCAATACAGGAGCACGGAGATTCATAAAGCAAGTCCTTAGAGACCTACAAAGAGACTTAGACTCCCACACAATAATGATGGGAGACTTTAACACCCCACTGTCAACATTAGACAGATCAACAAGACAGAAAGTTAACAAGGATATCCAGGAATTGAACTCAGCTCTGCACCAAGTGGACCTAATAGACATATATAGAACTCTCTACCCCAAATCAACAGAATATACTTTCTTCTCAGCACCACATCGCACTTATTCCAAAATTGACTACATAGGTGGAAGTAAAGCAATCCTCAGCAAATGTACAAGAACAGAAATTATAACAAACTGTCTCTCAGACCACAGTGCAATCAAACTAGAACTCAGGATTAAGAAACTCAAAACCGCTCAACTACATGGAATCTGAACAACCTGCTCCTGAATGACGACTGAGTACATAACGAAATGAAGGCAGAAATAAACATGTTCTTTGAAACCAATGAGAACAAAGACACAACATAGCAGAATCTCTGGGACACATTTAAAGCAGTGTGTAGAGGGAAATTTATAGCACTAAATGCCCACAAGAGAAAGCAGGAAAGATCTAAAATTGACACCCTATCATCACAATTAAAAGAACTAGAAAAGCAAGAGCAAACACATTCAAAAGCTAGCAGGAGGCAAGAAATAACTAAATCAGAGCAGAACTGAAGGAGATAGAGACACAAAAATCCCTTCAAAAAATCAATGCACCCAGAAGCTGGTTTTTTGAAAAGATCAACAAAATTGATAGACTGCTAGCAAGGCTAATAAAGAAGAAAAGAGAGAAGAATCAGATAGATGCAATAAAAATGATAAAGGGGATATCACCACTGATCCCACAGAAATACAAACTACCATCAGAGAATACTATAAACACCTCTACGCAAATAAACTAGAAAATCTAGAAGAAAGAGATAAATTCCTGGACGCATACTCCCTCCTAAGACTAAACCAGGAAGAAATTGAATCCCTAAATAGACCAATAACAGGCTCTGAAATTGAGGCAATAATTAACAGCCTACCAACCAAAAAAAAAGTCCAGGACCAGACCAGCACTCACAGCTGAATTCTACCAGAGCTACAAGGAGGAGCTGGAACCATTCCTTCTGAAACTATTCCAATCAATAGAAAAAGAGGGACTCCTCCCTAACTCATTTTACGAGGCCAGCATCATCCTGATATCAAAGCCTAGCAGAGAAACAACCAAAAAAGAGAATTTTAGACTAATATCCCTAATGAACATTGATGCAAAAATCCTCAGTAAAATACTGGCAAACCAAATCCAGCAGCACATCAAAAAGCTTATCCACCGTGACCAAGTGGGCTTCATCCCTGGGATGCAAGGCTGGTTCAACATGTGCAAATCAATAAATGCAATCCAGCATATAAACAGAAACAAAGACAAAAACCACATGATTATCTCAATAGATGCAGAAAAGGTCTTTGACAAAATTCAACAGCCCTTCATGCTAATAAATTAGGTATTGATGGGACGTATTTCAAAATAATAAGAGCTATTTATGGCAAACCCACAGCCAATATCACACTGATTGGGCAAAAACTGGAAGCATTTCTTTTGAAAACTGGCACAAGACAGGGATGCCCTCTCTCACCACTCCTATTCAACACAATGTTGGAATTTCTGGCCAGGGCAATCAGGCATGAGAAAGAAATAAAGGGTATTCAACTAAGAAAAGAGGAAGTCAAATTGTCCCTGTTTGCAGATGACATGATTGTATATTTAGAAAACCCCACCATCTCAGCCCAAAATCTCCTTAAGCTGATAAGCAACTTCAACAAATTCTCAGGATACAAAATCAATGTGCAAAAATCACAAGCATTCTTATACACCAATAACAGACAAACAGAGTGAACTCCCAGTCACAATTGCTTCAAAGAGAATAAAATACCTAGGAATCCAACTTAAAAGGGGTGTGAAGGACCTCTTCAGGGAGAACTACAAACCACTGCTCAATGAAATAAAATAAGACATGAACAAATGGAAGAACATTCCAAGCTCACGGATAGGAAGAATCAGTATCGTGAAAATGGCCATACTGCCCAAGGTAACTTATAGATTCAATGCCATCCCCATCAAGCTACCAATGAGTTTCTTCACAGAATTGGAAAAAACAGCTTTAAAGTTCATATGGAACCAAAAAAAGAGCCCACATTGTCAAGTCAACCCTAAGCCAAAAGAACAAAGATGCAGGCATCACACTATCTGACTTCAAACTATACTATGAGGCTACAGTAACCAAAACAGCATGGTACTGGTGCCAAACAGAGATAAAGACCAATGGAACAGAACAGAACCCTCAGAAATAATACCACACATCTACAACCATCTGATCTTTGACAAACCTGACAAAAACAAGAAATGGGGAAAGAGTTCCCTATTTAATAAACGGTGCTGGGAAAACTGGCTTGCCATATGTAGAAAGCTGAAACTGGACCCCTTCCTTACACCTTATACAAAAATTAATTCAAGATGGATTAAAGACTTAAATGTTAGACCTAAAACCATAAAAACCCTAGAAGAAAACCTAGAGTTTTCTTCAGGACATAGGCATGGGCAAGGACTTCACGTCTAAAACACCAAAAGCAATGGCAACAAAAGCCAAAATTGACAAATGAGATCTAATTAAACTAAAGAGCTTCTGCACAGCAAAAGAAACTACCATCGGAGTGAACAGGCAACCTACAGAATGGTAGAAAATTTTTGCAATCTACTCATCTGACAAAGGGCTAATACCCAGATTCTACAAAGAACTCAAACAAATTTACACGAAAAAAAAAAAAAAAAAAAAAAAACACCAACCCCATCAAAAAGTGGGCAAAGGATATGAACAGACACTTCTCAAAAGAAGACAGTTAGGCAGCCAACAGACACATGAAAAAATGCTTATCATCACTGGCCATCAGAGAAATGCAAATCAAAACCACAATGAGATACCATCTTACACCAGTTAGAATGGCGATCACTAAAAAGTCAGGAAACAACAGGCGCTGGAGAGGATGTGAAGTAATAGGAACACTTTTACACTGTTGGTGGGACTGTAAACTAGTTCAACCATTGTGGGAGACAGTGTGGCGATTCCTCAAGGATATAGAACTAGAAATACCATTTGACCCAGCCATCCCTTACTGGGTATATACCCAAAGGATTATAAATCATGCTGCTATAAAGACACATGCACACATATGTTTATTGCAGCACTATTCACAATAGCAAAGACTTGGGACCAACCCAAATGTCCATCAATGATAGACTGGATGTGGCACATATACACCATGGAATACTATGCAGTCATAAAAAATGATGATTCATGTCCTTTATAGGGACGTGGATGAAGCTGGAAACCATCATTCTCAGCAAACTATCGCAAGGACAAAAAACCAAACACCACATGTTCTCACTCATAGGTGGAAATTGAACAATGAGAACACTTGGACACAGGAAGGGGAACATCACACACACCTGTCGTGGGGTGGGGGGAGGGGGGAGGGATAGCATTAGGAGATATACCTAATGTAAATGATGAGTTAATGGGTGCAGCACACCAACATGGCACATGTATACATATGTAACAAACCTGCACGTTGTGCACATGTACCCTAGAACTTAATGTATAATGAAAAAATTATTTTATTGTAAAAATAAAAAGAAAATGCGGCACATACAACATTCATTACCACTAGATTAAGAGGATAATTTGATAGTTTAGTTTTGTTATTACTAAATTATTTCTATTTTTCTTATGATTCGAAAGAGAATCATATTTCCTTCCATGCATTCATGTCTCCTTGAAAGGACCTAATTTGCATTGATTATTAAATATATTGGATGTCAAGCCCCAATATGAATTATACTTCATGCAATAAGCCTGGAAGTAAGTGTGAATTAGGCCTGTGGTAACTGAAGCTCTTTTCCTAGGAGACACCCAGTTTATGTCTGTTTTCCTCACATAATTATTGAAAACTCACTCTTGAAAGTGTCCTATTTTGAAAAAGAACTATATATTCACTTCTTCTAAAGCTGTCTATTTATGAGGCTAAACAATTTAACATTAGATTTCCTCCATTCATAGACTAGGGATAATTCTATGATTTTTTAAATTATTATTATACTTTAAGTTCTAGGGTACATGTGCATAACGTGCAGGTTTGTTACATATGTATACTTGTGCCATGTTGGTGTGCTGCACCCATCCACTCGTCAGCACCCATCAACTCGTCATTTACATCAGGTATAACTCCCAATGCAATCCCTCACCTCTCCCCCCTCCCCATGATAGGCCCCGGTGTGTGATGTTCCCCTTCCATGATCTTATGGATGGTCCTATATTTATGGAATTGTTCCTAAAGCAAACTGGCATTATTATTAGTGTTTTTCATGCTAATAAATTACCAGTAAATTAGAAATCACTGCTTGTGCATGTTACAAATTCACCTGGATAAATAAGGATAGACTATTTCACTTGAAAAATAAAGGAAATGGAAATACCTTTTGCTTGAACTGTTTAATTTTTCTTTTTCTTTTTGTTTTAGTTTGTATTTGCAGATTATATAAACCTAGAGATGAAATGAATCCTTTCTAAAACATGTCTTTTAAAATATGCCTTACAGTTGCATCTGCTAAATTAACCCTAAAGAGAAAGATTGTGAGGGAAAGCTGTGTTGGACTTAAAATTGAATCAATTATCCCTACATTTAGTGGTCGTAGCAATAATAAAAGTAGGATTGTTTAGAACCAACAGAAAAACAGGTCAGCAAAACTTTGAACACTAACATTTCCAATATTTATTCCATCTAATAATACTTTTTAATTCTGAAGAAAATTACAATCTTAAAAAATCACATTTAAATTCTATTATTAAGGACATAAAACAATGAATCCATTGTAATATAAAAATTATGTCAAAATGCAAAAATTATATTTAAGCTGCACTTAAAAATAAATATAACAAAGCAAAACAATAAAAGAGAGGTTGGAGAAAATGCAGGATTGAAATATGATGATGAATTGAGCACATTTATTTTTCCCCTCCTCCTCCAAATTCTATTTGATGAAATGGCGGAATCTATAACTATGTTTCTATCTATCGCTATCTATCTCTATCTATCTGTATCTGTATCTGTGCCTATATCTAGATCCACATCTGTACCTCATTTACATATCTACCTAGCATATCTACATCTGTGTTTATTTCTATGTTTATATCTATTTATATTATATACATATATCTAAATGAAACCACAATGCATTGGAAAACACATAAAACATACTTAAAAACTGAGGCATTCGTGCAAGATTGGAAGCAGGTGAATCAGATATTAGATGAAACCAAACACAGAGGAAACAAAAGCTAAAAATACCTTTAGCAGAAAACATCAGTGAAAGTTGGCATAACCCTGAGGAACTCCTAACCCATATCAATAGGTATGAGCAATTGCAGTTGTCACATCTGTACAAATGACAGTAAACACCAAATGCTACTTTGATTCAAGCACATACAACATGGAGCTGCGTTACCTTCCTCTCAGTCTGTCAGAATTCACCAGCCCTTTTAGTTCCTTCACTTTCCATAGCTGAGAAACTGATTGTAAGTGTGTCCTTATTTGGGGTTCATCTCTTGGTTTAATCCTTTTGCTCTCATACCAACAAATAAGATAATGAATGTGAAGGTGCTTTATAAACCATCAAGCATAATGAAAATGTTACGATTATTATTCTCTACCAACACCTCTGCCAACCACCACCACCACCATCATCACCTATGCCTTTTATCCAACCAATCATGTCTACCCAGATTCTCTCTCTTTTTGCCTCACAATGGAAACTACTGAGCTCCTTTAACCCTTGATTGATTCTGACCTCTGGAATTTTGACCTCTGAATGCTACACACAGCTTGACCCTGACCTCAAATCAAAGACTGTCAGGTATGAAAGGAACTCGTACTACCCACATACTGCTTGATCCTCCTGTACATTCACCCCCACTGGATCCAGTCTAGTGACAAAGACCTCGGTATTTCCAGACGCAGGCTACTCAATCAGTGGACACATATGTTAATGAGAAAATGCCTCTTTACTTGATGGCTCAAAAGACACTGCTTATAAGCTCCAGCGCTCCTTCATTTTCTTTCTTACCATGAGACTTATGAGATTGAGAAGGCCCAGCAGGGCCAGAATAGCTTCCACAGGAAAAGAAGAAAGGAGAATCTAGCGGTGTGGTAATCATCTAGTTATAGCCTTATTTTGGTGAAGTTAAAAAGAAATTTAAGTGTTCTACATGATCCAGCCCAATTTAATGGTAGGAGTCAAGCCTCAGTCAGAAACAGAGTGTACTTAGAACTGGGAACTCTGGTATGACATCATATCAGAAACTCTAAGCAGTACAGCAGTTGGATATCAGATAGGTATAAAATCGTTTGATGAGAGGGAATGAAGATACCTGATTATCAAACTGTTCATCAATATTCTTCTTAAAATAACCCCTATAAAGACAGTATTAATTTGTTTTATTGGGATTATTTTTTAAATCTCTAAGTGTGTTGCTGTCTTTGTGACAAGGCTTTTGTTTCTCCCATGCTCACATATCTTACATAAAGTCTAAAAGCTTTCCATGTAGGAAGTAATTATAACAGGTTTCCTTCTGTTTCTGTATCACCAATGAATATTAATAAAGTAATTTCCATTACTTAATGAAAGAGTCTCTTTTTGACAGTGATCATGCATTCATTGAGGTTGAATTCTCAATATTTTTGGGTTCATGGGTGGGTTTTGGGGGACTCCATAAACTTTCTGATATTATAAATTAAATTTTGTCTATAAATGTACTTTTCTTGAGAGAATTTCCATAACTTTATCCAATTTTGAAAGAATCTATGTCCCTAAATGTTAAGAGTCACCAGTTTAGAGAGTGAATATGTGGTATGAATCTTTAAGGTTGAAAATCTTACATTTTTCTATTATTAATTCATCATGTGTTCATACGATAAGGAACACTTTTAAGGATTCAAATGCTTTGTGACCATTAAAAGTCATTCACAATTTTTTATTATAGGAGGCCATATACATTTAAGCACATTTTCAGTATGTCAAAGAGATACCCATTCTGATTTATTTAAATCATCTTTTTTAAAGTGATAGCATATGGCATTGCTAAAAGAGTCCTGAATGGAAGCAGAAGAATCTGCTCTGATGCCAGTTTTTGCAACAACTAATTCATGTGACCTTGAGCAAACTCACCTCAGCTCTTGGGGCTTTTGTTCCCTCATATGGAAAACAAGCAAATGAAAAGACCACTTGATAGAGCCCCTAACATGGCATGATCCATATTTATGCAGAAATTTCGGCTCAGGACCTCTGAAAGAATGCGAGACCTAGACCTTTCCAGTGAATGAAGGACAATCTGTCAACTCTCATCAGGTGCTTATTTTACTTTATAAATGGTCAAGTATAATGAAAACTACTTGACCTATTATTAGTATTATCCTCTACTATTATTCCATCATTTTCCAATTTCTACAGCAAGCTGTGCCTATATTTTTCACTTAGTTTTTCAATAAGTTGAAATAAGATGACTTGTTACAATTGTCCTTAACTTCATTAGTCAGTTACCTGAAAATTCTGACGCCTTACTTGTCTAAAAATTTTCCAAAAGTAGCTGTGACTTTAGGATTGAGACAACGATGGACATGATAATACCCTTGGAGCACTTCAGCTTCAACCATCTGTAAAGCGGCAAATATTACTGTGTATTGAATAATTGTTCAATCAGCTTCTGTCACCTTCACTTTCCTAACCACATTTAAGCTATTGGGTATAAAATACGGATTTTATTATTGTTGCATGCTTTAAAGTAAGTGGTCTCACATAATATTTTAATAAGAGAGTCAGTATGGTAGAATACAAAATAGAAGGGCTTGGAAGATAGACCCAGGTTCCAATCTGGCTCCATCCTTTGCTGACTTAGTAGCCCTGCCTATTAATCGGTCTTTCTGCGCTTCAGTTTTTCCCTTTGGCAACAGGGTGGGCATACAATAAATACTAATCATTCATTAATCAACCTTAGAATGCTGTAGACTAAGACATCTGGAAAAAAGACCACTATACAAACACAATCTTCATTGGAAAAAGTGAAAAATAGGTGCAGTCCTCCAGTTGAGTTTTGTTGTGTTATCATTAACAGAACCATGCCTGGCACACAGGAATCCCTCAGAAGACATTTGCTGAGTTAATTAATTATTATATGGTGAGTATCTTATAACTCACATTGACTCTGGGCTTTTTAATACCACCACCCTTTCCATTTGATGTATTTGGTATGTAAAGAACTACTAACTCTTCCTGCCTGGCTATATACAGTCCAAAATTACTTACTACTCAGGGAGGAGTTGAGGAGTTGAGGAGTGCTCCACTCACCATCACTGCTCTCATTATCACCCAGTTAGTTCAAGAATTCCTTCTGTTCCCTAATCAAATCCTGCTGCTTACATCACTATTGACCCTGCATATGGTGTTTGATATTTTCTACTCATATCAGCACTTTCAAATCATTGCCAACCTGAGAGTTATAAAGTAGGAATCTTGGATATTTTAATAGGCATTTCTTTTACTTTTTTTTAAACTTGTAAATTAACAGAGCATTTCTTAAGTTCAAATAAGATGTGGTATAGTTTACTGACTATTAGTATTTTTGGTGACTGACTGTTCATACACTTTTCCATTATTTAAGAGTTTGATTGTTTATTCTTTTCTAATGAATTTGTTGCATTTATTTATTTTAATCTGCTCCTTAGGGAACAGAGCAAGATGTGATTAAGACAAACCATGCATGACTCAAAAGAGTGACAGCTAAGCTTCCACTGTCCCACCTAGAAAACAGGGGATTGGCTCCTTGCCTTGTTAAGCTCTCCTGCTTTAGGCAGACATCTCACTGTACTTTGATTGCTTAATTGCCACAAACCCCAGCTCTCCTGGAGACCTGTGATTCTCTACCATGTCACCATGGCACATATCAATATACATTGAACACGCTGCAATTTTTAAAAAAAATCTCAAAGGTCACTACCCAATAATAAGAAACTAACTGAAAAAAACATCTTTCTTTTTTTTTTTTTTGAGACGGAGTCTTGCTCTGTCGCCCAGACTGAAGTGCAGTGGTGCGATCTTGGCTCACTGCAAGCTCCGCCTCCCGGGTTCACGCCATTCTCCTGCCTCAGTCTCCCGAGTAGCTGGGATTACAGGCACCCGCCACCACGCCCGGCTAATTTTTTGTGTTTTTAGTAGAGATGGGTTTTCACCGTGTTAGCCAGGATGGTCTTGATCTCCTGATCTCATGATCTGCCCACCTCGGCCTCCCAAAGTGCTGGGATTGCTGGCATGAGCCACCGCACCCAGCCTGAAAAAATCTTACATAATGGAAAGCAATCATTTTGGATGATTATAAGTGGTACTAATATTTCAGCCTTAAATGAAGCCACATACCTTGCTGGTCACTAAATATCCTGTGAGCAAAAGCTGCAAATGTCACAGAGAAATTTCATGAATTACATTATAAGGTTTGTATTATTTTCCAAGGTAAAATATGAGTGACCACTGGTCAGTCATTTGTGTGTCATAAAACCTGAAAAAAAGATCATTTATTGGCAGGCTTAAAGTTTTTTGTTCTAATAAAAATCTATTTCAGTTTGTCTTTTTAAAAGGTTAAAATAAAATACTTTTATTTATTGATGTTTACTTGGTATTTTGTACCATGTTTATGCGGCATATGAAGACTTTATAAATAAAGATAAATCAATTGAGAGGCTGAGTTCAAAATTCACATGTGGGCCTAATTTACCTGACAAAAACACTTTCTAACCAAGATCCACTTCATACTCTTTAATCCCTTACATGTGTATAATACCATACAATGTTCAAAGTGCTTTTGTGCAATTCATTTCAATTGATCCTTGCTTCATATTTTTCCTCCAATTGATGGATAATGAAATCAAGGCTTGGCGAGTTTAAAGGACTAATACATGGCAGACATAGGACCAATAATATAATAATAATGGCCCACTTTATTGTGTAGTTCCTATATTTCAGGCACTGTGATGAGGGCTTTATATCTAATACCTCGTTTAGTTTTCACACTAGCCCTAGAAGGCAGCTATAGTATTGTTATTGATCTTACACTCATTTTACAGAGGTTCAGGTGGTAAATGTCAGAGTGATTTTAACTCAGTCAGTCTGACTCCAGAGCCCTCACATATTTAGACAGTCTATTTCCGAGGGCATATTAATTAGGATGTTTCTCCCTTTCTTTTCTCTCACCTCACCATCTTTCTTCCCCCTTTTATCACTAATTCTGAAAAAGCAAACAAACAAACACAGGAGGATTACAATTGGGGATTCATGCTTACCTCTGTTAATAGTATTACTTGGGATGCGGGGTAGGGTGGGAAAATTCTTTCACCAACTTACTAGATCCAAGGCGGCTGCTAGGATGGAGGCATCAGGAATGGTCCCTGGCTCACAGCAGTTCAAGAGAAATTGGAAGCGTTTCATGCCTTGTCGGATTGCTCCAAGATTCACCACGTTTTTGCTTTTTCCACCATCTTGGTTGGGAGAGAGATGATCATCAAAACTGTGGCAACCTATAGGAGTGGTGCCATGGTGGAGGAAAGAAAGAGAGAGAATGTAACGGATCACAGGTTTAAAAAGAGTTTCAAAGATACAACAGTGTGTTTACTACAGTGTTGGCCAGAAAATTTTCTCCTTCACTCCACTTCCTTGCTCTCCACCCTAATGTTTGATTTAAACACATCCTGACTTTTGGGAATCTGGTAACACGTGACATATGAAAATGTAAGATTTTACCTAAATATTTAAATACAGTGTTTGATCATTTTACTTGCAGGTCTTCCTTTGAATACTAGTAAGAGCTTTTGGTGTATTTAAAATTATTCTTCCTGTAATCAACAACTTCTGTTTTTATGGAAGTTGCAGTCACTGTGCAATTTCCAATCTGTTACAACAAATTGATACAGCATTGGTACAGCATTGTGTATAATGTGTACATTGTGTACAGCATGCTGTACAAATTGGTACATTTTGGGGTGGTGAAAGGATTGTAGTGAAAGGAAAAACCTTTTATCAGTTACAGCACAAAGAATCACTGGCTACTGGAGGTCCAGAATTAGGGTTACTACTCTAACAATTTGCATTCATAGTAGATAAAAGGGGGTGTTTACAGTTATGGGCCTGGGTTTACCATGACAGTGCACCACACACAAGGATGTCAGCCACCATATCCACTAATGTAAAAATGCGGGAACCTACTCTATCTGGGAACACATCATTTGGAAGCAGTTTAAGCCTGGGACACAGATTCACTTAGACTTTATTATCACCAGATTTAAAAATTATGGCAAGGCATAAAAATAATTACCAGCCTTGGTCTACAACTTTCACAATGACTCAATCATATTGACCTATGTCAGTATGAAATAACATGATGTCTGAGATTTGTTTTACAATACATTTAAAAGAGCATGAAAGATAGATGAAGCAAATATGGCAATTTCTAAATTATTTTTGCCAGTGGGTGATGAATATTTTGGATCCATTGAACCATTCTCTTTACTTTTTGCCTATATTTGAACATTTTCATAAGCTCAAAAATGGCCTCAGAAGATGAAGTATCATTAGTGAAATTTCCTATATTTCATTCTTTATGGCTTTGTTTCTTTTTCAGATACAAATATTCCATATTCAAAAATTCAAAATTCAATACCTTCAGTGTTTTTTTTTTTTTTGGCCAGTTAGTATAGCATTTTTAAAAATCATATGCAAAAAGAACTACCATGAGAAGAATTCGATGGTGGAAAAAATTCAAAAGACAAAACCTCAAATGATACAAAGCTATAGATGAGGAACAAACAATTCCAGGAAAGCCTTGTTTTCAGGCAGCTCCCTTTCAACATGCTACTCTATTTCCTCACCGGACACCACCAAAGCTACTAGAACAGGTATATTCCTGTTATTCTTTATAACTATATGTCACTTCATTAATCATTTATATATATCCCTTTAATAGTATATAAAGTATACTAATATGTATACCAAAGGATTCTCATCTGTTAAAAAGTATAAACAGTCCCTTAAACTTTGAATTGAAGAGACATCCCAAATAATAAGATTTTTCTTTTTTGTGAATCCAGTTGTTTTATTATTTGCTACTATAATTAAGATTTAAAATACATTAAGTAATAACTACCTAAAATTTGTAATGGAATTAATACCTAAGACCAGATAGATGATCAATGAAGTTATTCTTATTTATCAAATTTGTAAGAACAGTTGCCATCATTTTATTTAAGGAAACATTAAGAATATGTATTTCACAGTTTTCTTCAACTTTTATTTGACAAGATTACTAATTTCAAAAGAATTTTATTCAATATTGCTAAAAGAAGTGCCATTTTAATTGCAAGAATTTCAAAAATAATGAGTTAAGGAACGTAAGTAAAATAATGAAGACAGAAGTCATCAAAACACTCGCTGACAGCAAGAACCTATATTCTTTGCTTCACAGAATAATATGTATTTGTTACAGGTGAGAAGATAAGCAGAATCCTATAAGCACAGGACATAAGAGTCATGTTATTAATAAAAGCTAATTATAATGGAAATTTTCCATTGTATTTATATAGCATTAATAGATAATAATATATTTTTGATATAATTTTGGTACTATTTTGAGCACTTAGTAGATCCCAAGTACTGTATGAAATGTTTTATAATTAATTTTCTTTATTTTTTGCAATAGCCCTATAAGATAAGTTTTTACAAATGATTTTAAAAGAGAATGTATTTTTGGGATGTATGGGTCTGTTGGTGAGGAGAGAGTGGTGGACAGAGACAGAGAGATCAAGAAGGAACAGGTGATGGAACAGGTTAAGCAGCCCAATCTGTTTATACAATGGACAGTTATAAAGGCAACATTTAAATCCAGATCTACCGACCACAAACCTACACTCTTACTACTATGCCACAATGTAATCTCTAAAATACCAAATGTTTATATGGAAGAAGGTCAGACTTTTATACTTTGCTGAAGGTAGTGATCATGTTAGAAAAACTTAATGTAAGAAATAATTCCTCATTGTACATGTTATATTTCCTGGGTTTTCTCCTGTATCTTTAATGATAAACTGACGATAAAATTGTATCCTGCTGGCATTCCATATTGTACTACTAAAAGAAATGTCAAAAAGTAATTTGGCTGCAAAACGTATTTTTAATCAATTTTTTATAGCAATACACTAGGATGTAAGAATGCCTCTTGGCTTCCTTAGACATAATGATTACTTTTTTAGCCTCAGTATATTTTAGTTGCATTTGTTTAATATTTATTTTTTATGTTGAGGTGTATAATGAGGTGTAATTATAATTCTATTTACATATAATACATTTTTATAAGCTTTTAAATCCAAGAAGGGATGTATAAAAATATCCTACTTGTTTTTAATATTATTTTTAATTGGCAAATCATTATCATATACATTTATGGGTACAAAGTCTCAGACATATAAAATCTAGTATTTCTTTAAGCAGCATTTCCCATTGTGTTGATGGCACAGCTGAGAACATAGAAGATAAGCAGTAAACGTGTTGATTAGTTGAAAAAATTTGTTTTAATTAATCAAACACCTTCCCTCAAATAGACAACATGATTTTTTAAATGAAATAATTTCAGCGAATACGAAAACACAAAAGAAAAAGATAGCTGATTACTGAATGTAATTTCAATTCTATTTCACGTTCACCAGATACAGTTTTCATTTATTGAATAACTCTTAAATTTTAAAGAAATTATATTGGCATTTCATCTCAAATCACTGAAGTTGAAGTAATGAGTTTAAACTGAGGGTAAGACGGTTTGATGTTTGTTCTCTTTAACAACTTTAAAGAAAGAAACAAATTCTGTAATTAAGATAATTTACATGAGAAAAGACAATACATCTATCATGATTGGGTACAAATCATTTATACAGATAGATTGCAAAAGAAAGAAAGAAAAAGAAGGAAAGAAGGGAAGAGAGAAAAGAAAGAAAGAAGGGAGAGAGCAAGGAAGAAAGCAAGAGAAAGAAAGAAAAGAGAAGGAAAGAAAGCAAGGAAGGAGAAAAGGAAGGAAGGAAAAAAGGAGGCTCAAAAATAGAATGATGTTTGCACGATTAAGGGAAGTAGTTGTTGCAAAATACGATGTACTTAGATTAGCAGATAATGTTGTTTAAGCTGGAGATACTTATTTTCTGCAAGCAATTCCAAAGGAATCATCTCACAGCCTATCTTTTATAATTTTTAACAAGCAAGAGAACATAGGCAAAGAATAGTGATATATAAGCTATATTCTCTTGCCAGCCCAAAACACATAAAATATTCCAGATAACAATCTCAAATACTATGGCTTTGTTTTCTAGACACGCAAAAATAAACTGCCGATATATCAGGTATTGTTGACACAAACTCATTGTAGAATCTGGCTCTATGAATATTCCATATCAGATCTTTTGAATCTGTGAATGGAATACAAAGAATATACGAAGCAATGGCTAAAATCCATAGGAATCGTGGTAAGAAAAACACAAACTCCAGAATGAACTAATGTTTGTAAGAAATGCTAATGATAACATGTTTGGAACATGAATAAGAAGAGAATGTAAGAGAATTAAAAGGAGAGTGGAAACAAGTCAATTATGCTTTTATCTTTTCTACCAGGAAGAAAAATCTACAAATGGGGAAGTATAGTGCCGTAATCAGTTAGGTCAGCTATAAGGAAATGCCATAGACTGGGTGACTTAAAACAACAGACATTTATTTCTCACAGTTCTGAAGGCTGGAAGTCTGAGATCAGGGTATCCTCATGGTCAGGTTCTTGGTGATGGTTCTCTTCCTGGTTATGTCCTCACGTGGCTTTTCCTTGGTGTATGCATGCAGAGAGATCTTATGTCTCCTCTTTTTTTTTTTTTTTTAATAAGGGCATTAAAATCCCATCACAAGTGCCCCCCTTATGATCTTATCTAAACCTAATCACCTCCCAAAGCCTCCATCTCTAAATACTATCACTTTGGGGATTAGAGCTTTGAGACAAATTTTTTTGGGATATACACATTCAGTTCGCAGTAGACAGAAAAAGTTCACTTAAGAAGAAATATTTGGGCAGGCATGGTGGTTCATGCCTGTAATCCCAGCACTTTGGGAAGCTGAGGTAGGAGGATCACTTGAGGCCAAGAGTTCAAGACCAGCCTGGGCAACATAGCAAGACACCCCACTCCCCACCCATCTCTACAAAAAATGTAAAACAAACTTAGTGCGGCATGGTGGTGCATGTCCATAATCCTAGCTATTTGCAAGGTTGAGGCAGGAGTATCATTTGAGCCTGGGAGTTTGAGGCTGCAGTGAACTATGATTGTACCATTGCACTCTAGCATGGGTGATAGGGGAAGACCCTGTCTCAAAAAGAAAGAAGGAAGAAAGGAAAGACAGGAAAGAAAGAAAGAGAGGAAAGAAAGAAAAGAAAGAAAGAGAGAAAGAGAGAAAGAGAAGAAAGAAGGGAGGATGGGAGGAAGGGAAGGAGGAAGGGAAGGAGGGAGGGAGGGAGGGAAGGAGTGAGGGAGGGAGGAAGGAGGGAAGGAGGGAGGGAGGAAGGAAGGAAGGAGGAAGGAAGGAGGGAGGGAGGGAGGGAGGGAGGGAGGGAAGGAAGGAAGGAAGGAAGGAAGGAAGGAAGGAAGGAAGGAAGGAAGGAATTTTGAAAAAAGAAGAAATATTCACCAAATGTGAGAGACCCTACATTCTTTGAGTTTAAGCCTCAGTTACACTTTAGTGCATAAAGAGAACTTAAAGATGTGATTGCAGCTCCAGTCAAATGACATCCAGTTAGCATGACACATACCTGGAGAACACACTTTAGCTCAACACTTCCTTCTCAAAAAAGCACAACAAAAATTTCTTTATAATACTGACGTCTGAACGTGAGACATATTGTCTCCAAAATATTGTGAGGAGTGGAAAGAGTGTAAAAGGATTGAAAATGATGAATGTCCTGGTTATTAGGAAGATTCTTGAAACCACAGAGACTAATAAACTTGATATTTGCCCTAGTCAAATTCTATAAGAGATAATTAAATAGATAGGAACATTTTCAAAAGAGAAGTAATCATAGGAGTCACTGTAACTTCATTTTGCTGAACCAAGTCACGTTCTTCTTTTTGATAGAGTTGTAAGGATATCATAGGCATGTTCTGGAAAATTCTGATGATGTTTCTGCAGTGATATGGGAAAGTTCTCTGATCACTAGAAAATTACATGCATGGTTCACTAAAAATCTGTACCCACAAATTATTAATTAATCAAAGTCAAGTAGAAGTATTCTTAGAGTTATATCTTTGCATTTGTCCTGTTCAGAAATAGTATGAACAACTTGGACGAGAACAGGGAAATGTGCATGTCTTTGCAGACAGACCTTTATAGTACAAAGAAGAAAAGACAGAGTTCGATTTAGTTTCGATTCTCTTTTCATTCATTTGCTTATTTATTTATATTTTAATCTCAAATATTATGGATTATAAAGAGTGGGAAGAGTGTAAAAGGATTGAAAATGGATACTTCTCAAAATTATGGATTCTGTCTCTTAATTTCCTTCCTGGGGAAGTGACTTAACTACCTCCTAAATTAATGAAATAATAAATTTTCATCATTTTTGAAATGAAGAACAAATAATGGCTACATCAAAATATACCATGATATTCATCCATGTGAAAAAAAGCTAGCAAAAAATTAATCAATACAAACCAATTATGTAATGTGAAAATAGAAAATGTAATATTAAATTGTGTTCATACACTTCCTGTGGTCCTCAAGTGTATAGTTACACTATCCACTATACTAACTGATTTTAAATATGGCATACTGCATTCCATCCTAAGTTCCACATTTTGCAAAAAAGCATATCATCTAACTAAAATACATAATAAAAAGGAATCAGAATGGTGACGGATCTAGAGACACTTCCACGTAAGGAAAAGTAAAGAAATCAAAGATGTTTAGCTAGCAGCAGTGAGATCAAAAGAGAGAACATGAAATGGATAACATATGGTGCTTGCATGGTATGTGTGTGTGAGAGTGTATGTGATGTGTATGTGTGTGCATCTTGGTACAGACATCATAACTAGGACAAATGAAGCAAATTTGTGGATAAGTATGTCCTCAGAATGTGAAGAAAAATTCTCTAATAATTAAGGCTGTCTTGCTCTGGAACAGGTTGCTTTGTAAAGTTATAAACTCCCCCTCAGTGAAAGTGTGCAGAGGGCGGCTGGCCACCTGTCAGGGATATACTGAGCAGAATTTGTAAGTAGATAGGTGGGTGGATAAAAGGATCTCTGGAAGTTTTGTAAAGTTCTCAAATTTTAATAAAGGATAGAACAGCAGAAGAGGCTGGATCTTACTCTTTGCAAACCCAGTGCCCATCACAGAGTGAGGAACATAGTAAGGCTTCCATAAATGTCTGTTGAATCAAATTGCAAAAAGAGAAGCTATAGATAGTGGTAAAAGGCATGTATGAGAAATAAATGAATAAAAAACCAATGAAAATAGAAAATGGAACACTTAATCTAATCAAGTTTTTGTTCAGTTTGATGAAAGTTGAATAGAATTCTTAGGATGCATGATATTTACCAAGACGCTTGAAGAAATTCTCCTCTTCATCTCTTCCATTTTCCATTCCACTTCCTGGCCCACCTTCAGAAAGCTTCACAGCACTGGTGAATTTGACCTGGAAAAAAAAAAAAAAAGGAAAGTAGAGAGACAACAAGATTCAAAGGTAAATCTTTGTGGTTAGATCAATCCTTGACTTGAAAATGAGTTGTTTACTCATTTTCATACGATTACTTTGCTCTTCTGGGTTCCACATCTGGTTAGTTTAGTCATCAGTGTAGTTCATTCCCATGTGCCAAAAAAGATATCACTGTAACTACAAGAAGGAACCAGGTCCCAGATAACTAAAGTTAAATAATCTGGTGCTATAAAAATAATTGAGATATTCTTAGAGTTTAAATCTGGTAAAGTCCAAACTGAAATAATGAATAGCAAGACACAGTTATTCTTTACAAACACCACAATTGAGAATCAGACCAAAGTGAAAGACAGCCAAATAGAATACTTTAAATCTCTGAAATAATCAGTATAAATTAATTTATAGAGTGCATTATAATGAAAATGTAATAACATGTTTCTCTTTCTAAGAATTAAAATATATTCTTCATCTTGCTTTTAGGTCAGCAGTACTCAAAATTTTTTGCACAGCAAGGAAGCTATGGGCCACACAAACTCCAATATTTGACTTATGCTTTTTTAGCAAATAGAAGGTAAGGAAGGAATGACACATACATTTTCTAAATATCCAATAGTCTTGCATATTACTTGTGTAATTTCAAAATATCACTTTTAAAACAGACTAGATAAAATAAAATGGTTTGGCTGGGCACGGTGGCTCATGCCTGTAATCCCAGCACTTTGGGAGGTCGAGGCATGCGGATCACGAGGTCAAGAGACTGAGACCATCCTGGTCAACATGGTGAAACCCCATCTCTACTAAAAATACAAAAATTAGCTGGGTATGGTAGCACACACTAGTCGCAGTTACTTGGGAGGCTGAGGCAGGAGAATCGCTTGAACCCGGGAGGTGGAGGTTGCAGTGAGCCAAGATCACTTACTGCACTCCAACCTGGTGACAGATAGAGTCTCTGTCAAAAACAAAACAAAAACAAAAACAACAGCAACAACAAAAAAAAACCCACAATAAAACAAAACAAAACAAAAACCCTGGTGTTACTGAGATTAGAAAACAAAAGAATGTAAGCAAATAATTTGTATACATATAAGGAAACATAACTCTTACATTTGCTGAGAATTAGGCATACAAATGACCAGGCCATGGAGCATCCACAGAGAAGACTCTTGGAAGAAATCTTACACTACTCCAATGCTTCACAGTATTACGAAGGAGGAGTGTAGTGAAAACAGTCATCCTGAGTTTCTTTCTTCTTTTCAATACAGAAAATGGTTCATATGGTGCCAAAAGTAGTGGAAAAAGAATGGATTATGTGTGTCTTAAGATGTAAAAGGAATCACTGTAAAATTACCGGATTCTTGGATAGGAGTTTGAAATGCCAGTCATTTCATAGGTGTGTCAAAAGTTAAAAATGGCTGGGAAAAATGTCTATATACATCTCCACATCTGCATTATAATTTTACATAATTTTCGACCACACTTTTCCTTTTTCCTTTCCTATGATAGCCTACTACTTAAACATTTTAGTTTCCATTGCTTATCTAAGTTTCCAAAGTTAGTTCATCTGGAGAGTTTCTTCAGCTTTTCCTTATTTGGTTCCTGCAGGTGTTTGCTATTTCTCAGCCTTCACATGTTTCGGTCAGCGACTTCAACATTCACTTACACAAGTTATGTCCTGTTTACCTTGGAGCTTTGTCTGATGAAAGAGAGTCGGTCCACAGAGCTAATGTCTAGGAGGTCCTCCACACCATCTGCCAGGCCTGAGAGGGATGATCTTTTCAGCCAGTTCCCTATTTAATAGTTAAATCATTTAGATCAATGTAGCATTTTCTACCCAATCAATTAAACAGAAATGTCAACATAAGCCCAACAAGCGATGAAAGTTACATGACTTGGTACAAAGAGAAAAACAAAGTGTTTTCAATGTACACGCTTTGAATAAAAATGTTCAGTGTTAGACTATAAAATTACATGAGCATGTGGGGCCAGGACAAAAAGAATCTGGGTTGAGATGAAACCATCATCTATCCAGCTTCACATCTCTCATTAAAGATTGTGAATTTTACCTCCTAAATATTTCTCAAATGTGTTCATTTATCTGTGCCTACATGGCCACTACCCAGTTCAAGCTTCCATTTACTTATACCTAACCTACTAGCTAACTTTCCATCTGGTCTCCCTTATCTGCTCAAGCTCCCTCCATTATGATTTCCACGCAGTGATGTTTTGGAAAAAGTTTACTTGCTTGAGTTACTCTCCTGTTCAACATCCCATCTTGGCTATCCAGGGATCTAGAATGAGAAGTCAACCTGACCTGGCCTCTATCATTCTACTATAGTCATACAGCCACCTGTCCCCTTGTTTCAGTTCCTTCACTTCCCTCCGGCCTCCTAATATCTTTGCATATAATGGCTACCTGGAGTGCTCTCGTTCCTTCTCCCAAGTATCCTGGAGATCTTAATGCCACTATCACTAGAAAGCCTTCCCTGATTTCTGCCTCCTCCCCCACATTTGGGTCAGGTCTCATTGTTGCATGCTTTCACAGAACTATGTATATTTCCTTCATAAAATTCATAGTTTGCAATTATACTTAGTTGTATGATTATCTGCTTTAATGACTGGGGCTCCTACTATATTGCAAGTTTAGCAAAGTTGGGAGGCTGTATTTGCTCGCTATTTAATCCTTGATGGCTAGTGTAGTGACTGCGCACAGAAGAGGCATATACTAGGGCATTAAAAAATACATGTGGAAAAAAATTAAATGAATGAATGAAGTCAGTTTAGGTCTTATGACATGAAGATCTTCTTTTTCAGCCCTACTATGCATTACTGAATTGATCTGAGGACATGGTTGGTAATAAGATAATCCATAAACAAATACAGACATACTTTTACCTATGGGGAGTTTAAGCTTCTTCCGGAGGGAAATTCTGCGGGATCGTGAGCGGGCACGTCGGTCAGAGGTGGTCCCTGAGTGGGCAGTGGTGCATTCTGAAGTGTCCTGCTCAGACTGGCTGCTGGTGTCACTTGCTGCACTCTGGGACTTGAACATCTTACGCCAGAAATCTTTCCGCCCCAGGTTGGCTCCTTGCATTTGCTCATCACTGTAAGCAAGCAGAGGATAGGGTTAAACTTCTGACAACACTTGAGAAATTCTCCTAAATTTCTTTCAACTTCCTGTCAATGATATTTAGGCAAATCATGCAAAACAATCTTTGATGGACTGAAATGTGGGAAGAGTGGGCACTGAAGTGGGAGGAAAGAGATCAAGGTTGATCTTCTGAGCTCTTCTTGAAAATAGTTATGTCTCAGCTATAACTTGAGGTGGTCGTTTTTTTTCAACTTTAATAAAAACATTAAATATTATTGCAGGTATTCATCTGCAGGTGTGAGTCATAATACCAGAAGCACTTACAATTTCAGTAAACATTTAACTTTTTTTTAAGATGGAGTCTTGCTCTATCGCCCAGGCTGCAGTGCAGTGGCACAATCTCGGCTCACTGCAACCTCCGCCTCCCAGGTTCAAGTGATTCTCCTGTCTCAGCCTCCTGAGTAGCTGGGACTGCAGGCACCCACCACCATGCCCAGCTAATTTTTTGTATTTTTAGTATAGATGGGGTTTCACTATGTTAGCCAGGATGGTCTCGATCTCCTGACCTCATGATTCCCCCCGCCTCAGCCTCCCAAAGTGCTGGGATTACAGGCGTGAGCCACCGCGCCTGGCCAATATTTACCTTTTTATTAAAGACCCCTGAGGTTTGTGCAGTACTGTTCCTCATTCTCCACCCATCATCCCAGTATAGTATCATACTTGAACACCAAATAAACTTACAAAAAATATTTAAATGAATGGAATGCCATCACACCGTACCCGGGAAATGCATCATCCTACAACCAGTAAGTCAAAGAAACTTAGGTAGGGCTTGAAAGTAAAAAAAAAAGTACAACTCAGTAGGGCAAACAGGAACACCTGCAAGGGGATTTTTGATTAGGGCATTCCACAATAGGAGAAAGACCAGTGGTCAATAATATGCAGAATTTAATCTCACAAGAAATTAAAAAACATAGGCAGCTGAAGTAAGATCTTTATTTTTACTCAATAAATTAGCAAAGATTAAGGGAGTTCATGGGGGGAGTGGGGGGTGGGGAGGAGAGACAGCAATAGTTCCTATCATACTTCCAGTGGGGAGGTAAAATGATCCAATCTTTCTTTAAAGTAATTTGGCAATACGTTATCCAATGCTTATATCACCACCCTTAACAGAGAAATTCAATTTCCAGAAAGTAATCTCATGGAAATTATGGGACAACATACTAAGATGTAGGTACTAGAAGGTCAAATACTCACTGAGTTATTATTGGTCAACTTAAAAAAGGAGGCAACAATCTAAATGTTCAACACCAGGAAAACAGTTGAATAGATTATGGGATTTCCATATGGTGGTATACTCTGTAGTCATTATACTTTTATTTTAGAGGACTATGAAAAATATTCACTATACACTGCAAAGTGAAAAGGCAACAATGAAATAGTTTTAAAAAAAATCACCAGGTTAATTGGGAAAGAAAGTACATGTGACCACGTGTCTGAGTGTGGTTTTGTGTGCACACATGCTCAAAAATGTCTCCAACATAATACACAAAGAGTTTACAGAGGTTATCTCTAGTTGGTGGTATTTCCATTTTTAAACTACTTTCCCTTTATGTTTTTCTGTGTTTTCTACATTTGTCAGCTTGAGCAACATATATTACTCCAGTAATTTGGAAAGGAAAAGGTATAGAAAATACATAATGAAACTTATTTATGGGGTTTTACATATTGATTTTCTTACAAGCTTTGGGGCTGAATCAACCCAAAATTTGACAGTACTGTGTACAGCAATCATTTTCTACAGATATTCATATGGGTATCCAGAATTTCTTAAAATCTCATCAGAGTACTAAATATTTTTAAATTCTTTTTTTTAAAATAGGGCATTCTGTTTATCAAATATGGTATGAATTTAAATTAGTTTTCTAAAATTTGATTTCTCAGTTACTTTTTATCAAACAATCACAGGGTATGAAGCATTTCTGATTTTTGGTAAATGCATGGCATAATGATATGTGTATGACTATGTGGTCTGGCTATAAAAACATCTGGGGAGGTTATAATTTCTCAGTTTCCTCAATAAAATGTTACATTGGCTTTGTTCAATAGTGTGTATCAATATTGGGTTTCAGAGAAATGAGTACATAAAACTGCTTTAATATGAATCAGAGAATGTAACTATTATTTAAGAAGGAAGAAGACACAGGGCCACAAGGGGAGAGAAGGAAACAGAAAGAGAAGCTAGAGTAGGAGCCAGTGTCATCTGAAGTAACCACCCATCTTTCTCCAGTGCTAACTAGGGGACATTTGACATGGTTACCTTTTGGGCCTATTGAGATCATGAAAAGTTCCATGTTTGACATTTTATGACATCACTCTAAGTGGAAATATTTATGTAGAGAGATATTAAAACATGTATCTTCACATAAGAAGAAAGAATAGATGTGCTAAATGCTAAGAAATTAGGTGGTATTTACAGAACACTGAACTAAGAGAACATTTTGGAATCTAGAAAACTTAATAATCTAGAAATATATAGTCGATGGCTTTATTTTTTAAATCCAATTTGCCTAGTTGATCATTCTCATTGATCAGATTAGCTCAATAGTTGCTGGTGTTATCTGAAAATAAAATCATCTCTTCTTTTTTGGGCAGACTTTCTGTGTATAAAGCCTTTTAACTAGTCTCATGGCTATTCAGTCACAGAACTTTGTCTTTCACATTGATTTTTTTTTCCTTAGAGCTTAGGTTTGATTTTTTTACCATGTCCTTAAAGGCTACCTTAAAGGGAAAACTAAAACTAAATTTCAAGAAAGGAAGCTAAAGAAAACAAAAGCTTAACGATAATCTGACACTTTTATCCTTTCATTGATTGATTGAATCATTCATTCATTCATTCAATCATGAAATATAGATTAAATGCCTACTATGAGCAAGCCCAGTCTCCATACTGGGGCTATAGCCATATGAAAAAACTCACATGTTCTGTGAACCCATGGACTTGATCTACTTAAACACTAAATAAACACAAAACTGTGTTTGTCACAAATTTGTGTTTACTACAAAATCTCTAAGATTTTGAAGTGCTCCAAGAACTGCGTGGGCATTTTTTCTTTGAAGATTTTGTTCACTTGCTATGGATTACTAAGGTCCTATCTGATGGCTGTTTGCTTCTCACTTTGATTTCCCTGACTGTGAAGAAAGGATACTATAATACCTAGAATATACTGTAGGATCCCTAGAGGAAAAATCACTTAATACTGAGTAAGGTTTTGGGAAGCAGAACGGTATACTTTAAACGAAGTACATGTTTTCACTCCACTTGTGGATTAGTAGTTCTCAAAAAGAGAAAAAATACAAATAAAACTTGCATAGAACTAGGCTGTACAATTAGTGTCTACACTAACCCTTATATTTTCCGGGGACACTAATTTAAAGATGTTTTTTATTTTTCCATTACGAAAAGTGTAGATTAACTGATGTCAGAGGACACTGGAATGGATCTCAAGAGAGGACCAAGGTACAATGGGGTACAGTCTATGCTTCAGCTAAATGTGAGCATTGGAGAAGTTTTTGTTACTTCTTTTGAGAAAAGCTGCATTAAGTATATTGACAGCCATTCATACATTTAATTTTTAAAAAAATTATAAGAGATTTTAAGCAAGAAACTGGAGGACACTCCCAGCCCACCTGGTATATATACTATTTTTCAAGGTGTATCTTCAGTAGTGTGCATGAAAAGCAGAAGCGAGGGAGAGATTGGAGATGGGAAATGTAGTTAGGCAGGCTTCTCATAGGTACAGACTGGTTATTTGTGATTTGGCCTGGAGAGGTTAGTGGCATTGGGAATGAAATGTAAAGGGTAGAAACAAGGCAAAGTTCAAAGGAAATGAAAAACAAAGAAATAGCAGTTTGGAAAACAGAAATTCTTCCAGAGTGAAGTGCATAGCCCTCTGCAATGGAGACAAAGCCAACGCTACTTACTGCTCTGGAGTCTGTGAGGGGCGACCGGACATGAAGCTGCGACATTCCTCAGGTGCAGAGGATATCTGGCCTTTATCCACAATGCTTCCCGCCTCTGACCTACGCAAATGGTGCATTCCAACAATTACAGCAGAGCAGGATAGCAACTCTTAATACTTCATACACTTCATAAACAAAAACATTCTGTTGTAGACAACTTTGCTGCTTGTGAACTTTATGTCACCAGGAATCTATATTGTTTAGAATTTATACCGCACCATTAACTCATGACTTAGCAGCCTTTTTGCTTCACAATATCACCATTATTGCAAACAGAGTCATTAACTGCAAGCAGGATTTTAAGTTTAGGAGTTTATTTTAATTTTTAGGTAGGAGTTAATATACAATAGGCATAAAATAAATATGTTTACTAGAAGGAAAAACAACAGGCTATTACTTAGCCATTTGTCTTTTGCCACATTTAGAATAGAATTTACTGAACAGGATCATACGGTATCAGTAATTGCTTTTCCTTTCTGAATAAAAGTGTAAATTATGTATAGAAGAGACTAAAACAGGTAGCATTTTACCATTTAATTAAGAGCTACGACGTGAAATTCAAGTATATGAAAATTCAAGAACAACTGAGCTCTAATTCATATTACAGGTGGCATTTATTTGACAGTAAATTCATTCCCTTTCTAAGCTGCAGCTGCACCACACCAGTGAAACCACTTATGCAAGATAATTTTACCATTCCTATACTGAAGTTTTACCACAGGAACCACACAGACAGTACAACAGCAGATTCTATTCTACTGACATAAGGCAAACACTCATATTCAGAGAGTTCAAGCTTCCAACCTTTTACTGCCTGCAGGCTTAGATTCCGGTTCATTCTCCTCCACCTTTTTCCCTGGTGCTAACTTCTCCGCACTATCAAGCAAAGCGCTGAGGGCCACTCTCCTGAAGACATTCCCGTGAGCCTCTTTGATAAACTGGACCAGCTGACGAATGTCACAATACAGTCCCTGTTTGGAGGCAAGAAGGAAGTTGGGGAAAGAAAGATAGCTGTGCGATTAAATAGTTTTTCCAGGTAGAGAGGAAGAAAGTAATTCCTTAGGCTTAGATGAGCATTGGAATTATTAAGACAGGACAGTTTACTACTGGTGAAGCTGGTGGTATACTCCCTCTACAACGTTCCTATAGAAGAACATTACCAAGGTCTTTGCTGGTCATCCTTGGTATGAAAAAGGATGGTTATCACGCTTCATTCAGAAAGTTGGCTGCATCATTAGAATACATTAATTTACATTTTAAACTATTGGATTCCCAAGCTTTAATTTTCTCTTTTAATTATAACTTCTGAAGAGATGCCTGCAAAGAAAAAGGTAGTCAAAAATTTGTTTACATTAGAGATTTTGGTCCCTGTTCAGCTTCTCCAAATTTTCTGCACCATTATGACAAAATATATTAAGTCCTTTAGACACTTCTACCAAAGACAGATTAATCAAAAGATGATGCATTTTGCTGGACAGATTTAGCAAATTACATATATGTTGCAGCCCATTTGAACATGAACTTGACTACAAACTCAAGGTGATGTAGGGCTATTAAAACCAATATATTGGTGAATCAATATTTTAAAACACATGCTGGACTTTTACTTGAGAAATTAAACTTTGTATCCAGCATTTCTCCTCTCTCTCTGCTCATTAAGAAGGCAGTTACTGTATTTTTTTGCCTTAGGAAAAGTTCATGGTAAGGCAGAATGCAGAAGTCTAAAGAACACTTACTTCGATAGTTTTGGTTTTCAAAACCTAAGACCACTGGGACAATTATGTCCATAATTTTTAGGAAAGTAGAAGGTAGGACCCTTGGGGAAAACATGGATGGAGAACCCTTTGGGTTCAGTGGGAAGCAGGGCCCTGTACCCCTCACTCTGCTCTGCAGTAGTTCCTCTAGGAATGGGGCAAGACTCCAAAAAGGAAAGATTCCAAACTCACCAGAGGGTGCACAGCCCTAAGCACACAGCGAAGAGTACTATGTGAAATCAGAGGTGTAGACTAATAATTGAGACCTGTGGAACCTCCCCAGGCTCTAGATGCTACCTAAGACTTGGGGGTCTTTACACAACACTGTGAAGTGGGAAACCTCTAGAATGACAGAAGTTTGATGTCCCACTGTTCTTACGGGATGGGAGTTCAAAGTCAAACTTAAGAAGATTCCTTTTTTAAAAAATTAAGAAATACAGTATTTTTCTATACATGAGTTCATAAAAAAAGATGTATAAGCAGTCATGTATATCATAATCAACCTGTTAAATTACTTTTGCTATGACCAAATTGCATGCATGGATGGTACCTGTGTTACACTCAAGCTCCAAGAAACTTGCTGGGTTGGCTTTGGCTGTCAGCAAAGTTCAACTCCTTTAGTTTGGGATTTTATCCTGTTTATCTCAAGTTAAATGAATTGTTTCAATAGTTATAATAGCTTAAAATAATTTCCTTGATTTGGGTACATTAGCTGATAGGGTCCGCATGTGCAAATGGGCTGATTTCTGCATAGGAGTCATAATATCTAACAGACTGGTAGGATAGAGAAATGCTACTTTGCCTCCCAAAGATACCTGAATTCACCTGTTTGTGTCAGGTTTTTCAGCCTTAATCTACATTTTAGTATCCCAAACCACAATCTTCTTGGTGGTAATTAAGCACTAGCCTTTTAATTTTTTTATTTCTATAGGTTTTGGGGAACAGATGGTATTTGGTTATATGAGTAAGCTCGTTAATGGTGATTTGTGAGATTTTAGTGCACCCATCCCCCAAGCAGTAAAAACTGAACTAGATTTGTAGTCTTTTATCCCTCAACTCCTTCCCACCCTCCCCCTGAATCCCCAAAGTCTATTGTGTCATTCTTATGCCTTTAGCGCTAGCCTTTTATAACCTGGTTCTTCCCTATCCTATTGTGACTTTAGTGGTTTAATTAACAGTCTTTCAAGACAAGTAGCTAAAAGATTATAGACAGTGCTTAATAAAAGAAAACAAAACCAATTTCAGCAATATATTTGCATTAATTTTTAAAGTAAATATGGTTTCAAATAATGCTTGGGATAACATTCTTCAGTATTTTATGAGCCAACAAACTGTGCTCTAGAACCTTCTTTCTGAAGGGCTCAATATACTTCACAATTATTTCACCAAACACTCCATAAACTTTGAGATGGGAGAGGAAGATAGGTTAGTTTACAAATAGGACAATGAGTAATAAGGAGAAGAAAAGTGTTGTTATGGCTCCGTTATGACTTACTGGTGACACCAGGGAAAATAGATATTTAAACTTTAAAGTGTAGACGTTTAGATTTCAACTTCTCTTACTCATGGTCATAACAATGACTACTTTTCTCAGGGCAGAGACTGAGACCTCCTGTGGGAAGAGAGGAGAGCTTCTCACCAGATTCTCAGGGCTGTGCAATTCATGTGTGGTTGAAGCGCAGCGTGTGATGAGGGATTTAAACATGGCACTGACGATAATGCCTTCCACATTTTGGGCTGTGGATTTGTTGTCCACTGTGGTGAAGTTATTTCCAAACCCAGCCTTGTCTGGAATGCAAAGGCACAAATTAAAGACAATGTTTCCTTTAAGCTACACAATGGGTAGGAGTAAGGCAGTGCTTGACACCCAGGAATTAGTGAAGTGCTACATGAAATACAGAAACAAGGAATTAAAGATGACCCTAGTTTAATAATCTGTAGGCAGACCCGGAAATAAATGAATCACAGTCTCCTTCAGTGTCTTTACTATGATACAACCAATTGCATTTCCGGAATAGTTTTGTTGATAAATCTTAGCAAAGGAAAGGACACCAACTCTTAACTTTAGGAAAGACTTTTAGGTTTAGAGTAGTTTTTAAATAGGTGATTACTTACAAAAAAAAAAGCTCCTAAATGACCCCTCAATGGAGAGTTCATTTTCAAGCTTTCTGGTGGTGAGAAATGCTACTTTCTCAATGGAAATTGTTCAGTCTGTCTGAAGTGGAATAAGGTGAGGCCAACCAGGTAAATGGGAAGGGAGAAGGAAGAGTCAGGTGGGAGCCCTGCAGGGAAGCTCACATAGGCCCTGGGAAAGAGAGTCCTGCCAAGAATTTCAGAGTTCTTTCAGAGATTTCTTGGGCAGGTGGAGAGGGGAAACCTCCCACCTTCCTCAGAGCCACCTCCTTCTTGCTCATACACATGTGAAATGCCCGTGAATGGAAGCCTTCGACCTCCATGGCATTTTATGCCCGTTTTTCACAGAAAACTGGATCTTTCATAGGCAACACATAGGTATCCAGTGCCCGTGCCAGAGGATTTCTCACGGCCTGTGAACCACCTGTGAAATGTGACGAAGAGTATGGGCAGCTCCAAAATTCACCAGATGGGGACCTATGTCTGCCTGGCTGATTCACTGTGACCCACTCCCACGTCTCAAGCAACGCAGGAGGAATTTATCACCTTAAAGTAATATACTTCATTACCAACCTCTCACTGTCTATGCCAATTGACAGGGGATGATCTCTAGATTTCACATTGCTGAAGGATTTCTTTTAGTCTATGCTTATAATTTCTATCTCAAATAGTTTTAAAAGGAGAAAAAAAATCATTTGTAACCAAGAATTTCTCTTGCATTGTCTCAACTACCATGCTAATTTATTGTCTTTTTAATTTCTATTGTGTTTGGTTTAAAACAACTCTGCTAATAGATTGTTTTAGGGGGTTCTGTAGAGGAGCAATATTTTATTTCAATATGAAACCAAACAATATTCCTGGGTTACAACCAGGAAAACTGCTTCTAAATCTAGCAAATATATTTTCATTATAAACTAATCAACTACTATCATACATTTGTTATATAAACAATAAAAGCCTATACTACAATGCTGTCCCTCCCAAACGCTAATTAAAATGTGTATTTTGAATAAAATAAAACTCAGGCTTCATGCATTATCTTCACTGCATTGCTGCATTTGCATTCACATTGGACTGGCGGTCTTTGGTTTACTATAAATGCAATTGACACTTATTGGTCTCCCCTTGTAACTTAGGTCTTCATACTAGAGTTTTCTGAAAACTATTACATTATAAAATAGCTTGTAGGTTTATCTCTGGATCCATTTGTCTTTTTAAAAAAATTAAGTATGTGTGTGTCAAAATTGTGTTACTACTATGTTTACTGCAATCAAAAGCTTTTTCTCCCATATTACTTTGTGAAAAAATTGTCAAGCACTGTGCCACTATAATGCCTGTACGTTATAGATACTCACTTCACATCCGTTGAACTAACGAATATGATCACTGCCTCAGAGATCATACAACAGAAGGTTATATGAGAGAGAGGAATCCCATAAGGGGTAGTATAAACATTGAGGGGCTAGATGAGAACTCCACAAGCTTTACCAAACTTTCATTTACTGTGGTAAGTTGTCCTCAGAGAGCCTCCAAAATGTGTCATCAGAGATAATGTGCAAGCTTTTCTTGTTTATACGCTATACACACACCCACACACATGCATGGACACATACATATCTTTTCCTCTAAATTCTACCTCCACAAATTTAGTGTCCCCTTGAAACACTACCTGCTTCACCTCACAACGACTTCTCCTAGAACTTCGGTGCAGCTTTACTTACTGTCAGTGACTGGCTCCATACAAAATCCTAGCAAAGCATGCAAGAAGTCCACTACATTATTGAGAGAGTCCTTGTTCACATAGTCTCTCATGGTTTGTCGGAACTGCATCTTATCTAGCTTGTATAGCTTAGTGAGGCAGTTCTGGGCCTGCAATGAAGGAAGAAAAGTGAAAAAGTCACAAGTACCAGCTTAAGCTATGGATACAGGTAATCTGAGACAGAAGCCTTCAGAAGGCAAGGGTTTCCAACCACCCCACTGGCCGGTGACAGGCAACTCTGCTAGCCCCTCTTATGTGAGTAAGATGTGAGCAGAGACAGACTGAGAAGTCTGAGGGTGTTTACATTGAGAACAACTGCTCCATAGGAAAAACCCCAAAGCTCAAAACTAAGGTCTAATGCTGGTCCCAGAAATATTTCAGTATTTTCACCAAGATCGAGATTTTAAGATCTTAATGAAAAAACCCTCAAAGTTTGAAATTTAGGTAAGTGATAGAATTGACAAGCCATGTTTAGAAAACCTCAAAGGCTTTGTGCAGTGGGAAGATGTGTGCCACACTACATCTGAATAAAAGAGATAGAAGAATGTCTATACAATGGAATGAAATGGGACAATGACTGAAGTCTCTGGGTTGAGGGGAAAAGGGGTAAGGATCAAGAAAGAAGGGGTGGCTTAGTGAGGGCCACCTTAATTACAGATGGAGAACTTTGGACAACCAAGCACAGGCACTGAAGTCAGATTAGGGAAAGCAATTCCTGAGAATTAGGATTTTATTAGTGCCCTTAAGTGTGGTCCAGAAGAAAATTTAGTTATATCATCATTTTGACAAATCAAGGCGCAGGAAAAAAGCCTTGGAAATTTTGAAAGAGAGAGAAAAAAGATTATAAAAGACTGAAACTTGGAATTAGCAATAGGCTTCTTGGTATAATCTTGTTATAATCTCTCCATCTGTATTGCAAAGTCAGATGGATTGATACGTTTTTCACTTTTCCTTTATTATGTCCTAGATTTGAAATTAGGTATTTTTATTCCCAGGGAGTTTACAAGTTTCCAGATATTGAACAAACTCATTTTTTATTGCAAAATAAATGCTGCTAGTTATAAAATGAAGTTTGCAAAGCACTTAGGTAAAATATATTTTGCATGAAGAGGTATTTAATTGTCATTCCATAAAGAATTTGTGAAGATGTTTATTGTAGCATTTATAAAGCTCTTTAAAACCCTGAGTTGGCAGGCCCTGAAGTACAAATTATTCTGTGTTTTCTACAAAATACACCAAAAAAGGCATAATATCAAATCTTCCCTTTAGAGTATATTAAAATGTTTGTATGGTCTGTATGAGTTCAGTGGGAAGTTTAAGCAAGCATAAGAATATCAAACTTTAAATACTTAAATTCTGAAAGAATATCCTGAATTTCTTCAAAAGATATAAAACTTTTAAGAAACGAATCCTTTTCAATAATTGGGGACTACCAGCTAATGATTAGATTAATACTCTAAGATACGTTGAGGTATTATATGATGAAATTGCTGGGCACTTCGACGAGTATCATTAGAATAACCTTCTGTTTCTTGGAAGAAAAAAGGCTACGGAGAGGACCTTGTCTGGTAAAGGTGAGAAATATTCTTAGTATCTTAAAAGTTAAGTAGTTTCTGAAAGGTCAATGGTAGAGAAATCTGAAAATATTTAGCTTCTGGAACTGGACATTTCTCAAGGAAAATTTCCCGAATTTCTATCTCTTGGACAATGTGTTTGCTGAACATAAATAAGCAAATATAATATCGATAATGAGCATTGAACAGAATAAGATAATAGAGGAATTGTCCCATAAGTCAAATCAATTAGACAGATAGAACACTAGCTGGATGCCCTCATAGGAAGTGTTCAGGGGAGGAAAGTATGATGAACTAAGTGATAACAACAACTCCTCAAATGGCTTCTGATCCAACTCACCCTGCTTTCTGTGAATCCAGAAAGACAAATTTTGGATATCAAAGCCAGTTTATACTTCCAACTAAAGCACGACACTTTTTATTATGTTTATTTATTATGTTTTAGTGTTTCATGTCATGAAATTGGTCTTCTGTATGGGGAGTGATGTGGTTTATTTGTCTTTGAAGGCATTTATTCATACTGTAATAGAATTTAAAATCAAAGATAAAAAATCATATATACATGTGCAAAGATGGGGAAGATGCCAGCTTTCTATAGCCTTATTAATTATTATTTTCAATTTTTGGCCTCAAAATCTAGATCTTGGTCAAAATTTTCAAGTTTCAAAATTTAGAAGCTAATAGTGCAAATATAACCCCCATATACACATAATAAACGAAAATAACACAACATAACATAATATAAAAGAGCAAAACAGAAAAGGATAGTTAGATGGATAGATAAGAGATGATACATCAAGCAAGAAAGTCAGCATGCTAATATTGTGTGAACATTTCATGACAAAACCTAATATCAAGGAAAAACGGGCTGGCATTAGATTTTGACATGATCCTAAAACTCTGCCAAGATATGCCAAACGATTTCCAGGACTCAAATGTGCATCAAACTCTTATTTTTAAGAGAATATTTTCTTATGATTTTAATTCAAACATACATATGAAGCAACCATCCCAGCTCAGACTGTGGAAGTAGGTTATTGTTCAAATTGGAAAAGAAAATTAACAGTCAGCAGAGGCAAATAAAAATGAGCTGGAAGACCATTTCCAGTACAGAATTATGTTTGGCAAGCACAAATGCAGAGTTTCAAGTTTCACACAGTTGACAAGGACATGATCTCAAATATTCAAAAGGCAAGGTTCATTCTCAAATAAAGCAGCCAGAAAATGACTGGCTACTTTTACAGTCCTGCTTTGTCCCAATAAGGGCCATTTTCCATGTCTTAGGAAGGACAACAAACCAGGTCCTAAAACTTTGACCCCTTTCTCCAATATGCAATATGCTTCTGCAGTACCCAGGCAGATGATTAAAAAGTCATTTGTTACAGGCCATCA
This sequence comes from Chlorocebus sabaeus, assembly GCF_047675955.1. Classification (NCBI taxonomy): domain Eukaryota; kingdom Metazoa; phylum Chordata; class Mammalia; order Primates; family Cercopithecidae; genus Chlorocebus; species Chlorocebus sabaeus. The sequence goes on along the minus strand of NC_132913.1, from coordinate 97,241,083 downwards.
AAAGCTTGTTAAATGTGTTCATCTGTGCAAAAGTTCTTTCAAGCTGCAATTCACACATTCCAATTATATATACTTTCACTAATTGGGATTTGGTCTGCCCTAGGCAGGAAGCAGAAATGTTTTCCCAATTAAACTTTCCTAAGCCTGGGTTTTAGATATCTTGAGATATCTCATGAGAATCTCCTCACACCAAAACAGCATTAATTACCCCTACAAAATATAATATTTTTCAGGGAACACTGACCCTCATTGTCAAAGGACTCATTCTTAAACAGAAAAGAAGGAAGAGGGAGAGGAAATGGAGTCTACTTTAATTCTCTTACATTCTCTCGGAATACCTGGTGTCTCAGACGATCTCCAGAGAGCCCTCGATGTCCTTCTCCACAACCATAGGCACATCCCAAAGACTTCACTATTTTGATGAGCATTGTTAGAGCAAGCCTATGGTTGCTTACAGGTGTACTTTCATCCTGGTACCCACGAATAAGAAAGAAAGAAAAGTCTGTTTACTTTGTCACTGAGGTCCTTTCACTAAGATTCTATTGTATGATTAAATCAAGTTTATATGTTTTACAGGGAGCACTTGCAATTCAGAAAACAGAATTGTAATGGGCTCAACAAACAGGCTCAGTTTTCTAAAATTTAGCATATGATTTAAAAGAAAAAAATCTATGTATTTTGAACACCCCCTGTTGCTAGAGAATATCAGTAGAGACCTCTTTGGTAGAAGACATGCTTTTTATATCCTTGACTGCTGTCAGACAACCACCTGAAGAGAGACAGTGGAGACTATCAGTGATGAAAGCAATTAAGTTTTATTAGAAACTATCCTCATCGGTAGGCTTCTCATACACCAGGCAAGGATTACTGCCGAGTTTCTGGAACTGATCAAAGTCTGGAACTTTGAAATTTCATGGCAACTTCTGACATTTTTGAGGGCTTTTTTTTTCTAATTGTATATACTCTACTGTATTATAATACACATGCACAAGCAAAGTGAGACTATACAGAACTTTATAAACACTTTCAGCTTGATTCTTCCCTTGAGGATAAATAGGAAGACCCCCTGAGACAAGTCATGAGAATTGATATCATCTTATCTTTTGCCCAATTTAATCTTTGTTGTTAGTGGAGAACATGGCTTCCATAAAAGGAACTTCCTTGAATTATTTCCAAAGAAGCATAAGGAAGCAGTTGCCAAGAAATGATGCAGAGCCCAGTGTGGAAGAGTCACTTTCTTTAGGAAGCTGCAGCCTGTCTCAGTCGTTCTACCACATTCTATCATCAGCATGTACACCATAAACCTGGATTCCAGCACTTGGTCCTTAACTGCACATGATGTTAGATAAGTTAACTAATCTCTTTGTGTTTTTGTTTCCTTACCTATGAATTAAGGATTCTAATAGCTGCCTTTCCTACTTCATAGGTTTACTATGCAGAGCAAATTAAATAATGGATGAGAATTGTTTTGCAAATTGTAAGGGACTTTTCCATAGCCACATGATTGGGTTGACGCATAAACTTTGGAACCAGATATAAGTACTCAAATGTGCGTGTGGTATGGAAGGAATAGGGGCTTATCTATACATTAGCATGGGCTTTACTGTAAGGTTGACTTTCTCCTTCCCTAATGTTATCCAGTTGGTCCCCCTTTTCTTATCTGTAAGCTTTTGTAGTGGAGGTGGTACTGAACTCCAGATATTCCCCTTGGCACTGCAGCATTCATTCTCTGAGCTATTCGAAGTACTGATGGCTCACTGCCCTCAGATGAGTGCCTCTGAAGGCCACAGCTAGAGAGCTGCCTCACCCAACATGATACTCTCTTCCTGGAGGCAGTCTACCTCTAATGACTGGACAGGGCCATAAAGGGACCCCAGACGTGTTTGCTAAAAAGGTCTCTTTGCATCACCTGGGGACTACTTAAAGAGCCATCCCAGCTTCAGAGCTCTCTGTGATTAGCTTAGGCCTCTATTACAACTACACTGCAGTTCAATTTCTCCCTATGCCCCATCCTGCTTCTTCATATCTAACAGAGGTTAATCCTGTGAGGAAACTCCCATAAATTGCCTGCACACATATCTTCATGTTGGAGTCTGTTTCCAGGGAGCCCTACTTAAGACAGCTCAGAAGGTTGCAAATAGAAGACTCAAACTTATCAACTTCTGTGTGTATATAGGTTGACTATCCTTATTCAAAATGCTTGGACTAGAAATATTTTGGATTTCAGATATTTTCAGATTTTGGAATATTTGCATATATATAATGAGATGGGAACAGGACCCAAGTCTAAACACAAAATTCATTTATGCTTCACATAGGCCTTATATGCACAAGCTGAAGATAATTTTATATAATTTAATAATTTTGTGCACGAAATAAAGTTTTGTTTGCATTTTATCTGTGACTTGTCACATGAGGTCAAGTATGGAATTTTCTACTTGTGGCTTTACATTGGAACTCAAAAAGTTTCAGATCTTGGAGAATTTTAGATTTCAGATTTTTGGATTTTTAGTTTGAATTCTGATTTTAGTTTCAACCTTTACTAACTATATAACCTTGGACAAACTGCTTAACCTACCTGTGACTTACAAAATCAGAATCATAATATCTGTTTCACAGAGTTGTGAGAATTAGAGTCAAAACATGAAAGGCACATAATAGCAAAACTAATTATTATCAATGATTAATAATGTCAAAACTAATTATTAATTAAAAAGAATAATTAATATTATTTATTAATAAATATAATAATTATATAAAAATATTAATTAATATTATTTTAATAAATATTATTAATTAAAAATAATAAATATTATTTAAATAAATAATATTAATTAGAAATAATAAATATTATTTAATAAATAATATTAATTAAAAATAATATTATTATTTTAATAAATAATATTAATTAAAAATAATAAAAGTGTGGGGCACTGCTTTCCTCTGGAGCACCTTTATGCAAATTAGAAAAGGCACCCCTCTAGGTGGAGAATTAGAAGAAGATGAGGCCTCTGAATGGATGCAATCATTTGGTGAGTGGTTCCAAAAGCGGAGGTTGGACTGGATTTCAATCCTCACTGGCCTCCTCTTTAGTCAACGGACTTTGTTTTCGGGGCTCTGTACAGGCTACAAAGCCTTATGCAGCAGTGCCTCAGAAAAGGTTATCCTGAGCAAGGGCTTATTTGGAAGACTGATTTACACATATTTTAAAATTATTACAAGCTCCTTTAAAAATTTTCTAGCTCTGAAAGCTCTTTGTAAATATCTATTCAGGTTTTTATTTCTTTAGACCTTCAGATGTCCTTGGAATTCAGATTGCTTTCATAGGAGACATTCAGAAAGATGTAGCAACTTACAGGCAAAAAAAAATGAAGATATTAAATAACATTCCAAGCACTCAGTACAAGTTGTGGCAAATATAGAAATGGAAATTAGATCTTCCTTTCTGTCTTAATCAACTCCTATGCTTCTGTTATTATTAAGTTGCAAAATTAGATAAATCTTCTGATTCCACTGAAGATAACAGATGGGTCTGGGGCAGAACAGACCTTTGTGAATCACAAACAGAAGGCACTTGACCCACCATCAGGTTTTATTTTATAAACTATTTGTACTAAAAAGAATATTATTTTGGGAACTAACTATGAAACATATATATCTTGGTGGCTGTATTGGAGACCACATAATCTGACTTTAAAAATCCTATACTGATGAAAAGTGATAACTTTGGTCAGAATAACATCTATTACATCAAGTTATAGATTCTAGATAATATATAGGTTCTAAATAGTCAAGATACTTGTAGGTTTTCAATAAAAATGTGGTTAAAATGCCACTTGGATAAAATTTCAAAACTAAAAAAGAAAAAGCACAAATGAAAACGAAACACTAATTATAAACCTCAGAGATCCTTAGCATACACACAAAACCTCATCAGTTTAGTTGGAACATCTAAGCTTTGCTGATAAAAGCGTATCAATATTTCATAATATTCTCTTTTTTTCTTTTTAATGTCCCTTGGATATTATAATGGGCAAAATACCATTTCTAATTTCTTTGTTGAGACAGAGTTGATAGGTAAAGAATGGAAATTCAGTAGGAATCTCACCAGTTTCTGTGTTTGTAAATTTGGTCCTTATAACTTGTATTTGTTTGCTAATTCCTAAGTAATTGATCACTGAATGATTCTTTAGATCTTAGCATCTCCAATCAAATCTCTTGTGATCTGTACCATTATTTAGATAATTTTCATTTACAGTCAGATCTGAGGTTCCTCGCATTGTCCTCAGTGATGGATAAGGTGCTAAGGTGTTGGGAAAGTTAAAAACCAATAAAGTTTATTAGAATTGCCTTATGATTAATATGATTAAGGCAGGAGAAGAAAATCCTAAAGAAAAGATTCAACAACCAAGATTATCGGAGCAAGAATATTTGGATCAGAGTCCATGAATATCAGGAAGACAGGAGTAAATAATAAAATGAAGAAACCAGATGATAAATGCATATTAAACATGTGTCAAGTGGGACTCGAAAGAAATGAGGAAGAAATTGTGAAAGAGGAAGGAGTATTGCAACGCTTGCTCAGATGTGAAAATCTTATCGCATGTAAGAAAAATGGACAATTTATAGTTTATACAATATATATCTAGATGGTATATATCTAGAACTCTACACAGTATAACTTCACATGTGTAAACACTTGACATGATGTGTACAGTATTTGCTAGAGATTAAAATCTCTTGTTGATTTCAATTTCTGAATATCATTTTCTAGCTAAAACCACAAATTGAGATTAGTGTAAGTTATGTGAACTTAAGCTGTAGTAATTTGTATTTAAAATTAAAGAAGAAAACCAATTATTGATGTTAAGAAATCATATACCAGATGTTGACAAGGCAGAGGGAATTAAATTTAGGAACAATTAATAATAGAAAGACTAAAGCCACCAGGATGTGCCACATTAAGACATGAGAGGACTGAGTGAGACCAAGAGAGTTATTCCCACTTCAAACCAACACCAACTAATCAAGCAAAATTCTTCCCTTGCTTTCTCCTTAACTGTGGTTGAAGCTGGCTGCCATAAATGTGTTACTTAAAAGAAAAAAACTTTATATTGAGGAAAAATTATACTGCTTGTTATGAGCTGAATATTTGTGCATTTGCAAAATTTACATGTTGAAGCTGTAACCCCTCAAACTGATGGTATTTGAAGATGGGTCTTTGGGAGGTAATTAGGGTTAAGTGAGGTCATGATGGTGGGGCCTGGTCTAGTGGGATTGGGCCCATATAAGAAGAGACACAAGAAAGCTCTTTTGCTCTCTCTCTTTTGCTTTCTCTGTATGCACAAAGAAGAGGCCATATGAGCACACAATAAGACAGTGGTCACCTCTAAAGCAAGAGAAGAGGCTTCCGAATAAAATTAAACCTGACAGCACTTGGACTTCTCAGCCTCCAGAACCATAAGAAATAAATTTCTACTGTTTAAGTCATTCAGTGTATGGTATTTTGTTATGGCAGCTTGAGAAAACTAAGACATTCCTCAATCAGGTCAGAGTCTAAAAGTTTTGAGAAAGGTTATACTTGATGTCAGACTGAGAATTATGGCAATATAGCATAACTGAAATGTTCTCTTGCAGAAATAACATGACTAGAGAATTAGCTCTAACACTGCTTGGATTGCAATAGATATTGGATTTAGAGTATAGTTTCATCTAACTGTTTCTACTAATGCCTACTGAGAACCTAATGAAGAGATTTCTCCACTCTCCACTGTTTTGCTCTAGTGACTAGGTGCTGTTCAGAGTCAATAAACTGCTGGCAAGCAAGCTTTAGAAAGAAATTAGTATGACATTTCATGAGGACACATAAGGTAGTTCAGTCATACCTTCTCTTGGTTCTTATCATTCTTCTCATAAGGGCCGCCTCCACCTCCTCCACCTCCTCCTCCATCACCTCCTCCGCCTCCTCCATCTCCACCTCCTCCTTCTTCTCCTCCACCATCTCCAGCTCCACTAACAGCAGGGCCTCCAAATCCACAGGTGGAACTTCCAGATACTCCTTTGAACTGGAAAGCTCCCTCACTTGGTCTCTTTTCCAAAGTTTCATTTTCCTTGTTTTCACTCTTCTTTCTATTCTTTTCTACACAGGGAACCACACCAAGTTGAAGCAAGCATTCTACGATATTTAGTGCCACGTCACAGATACGAGAGCTGATGTCATGATTAAGGACAAGATAAACAGCCTTCAGAACTACCTGAGGAAGACAATATAAACACTGCATGATTAAGTTACCTGCACTCCCTCTTCCTAAAGAGATTTGGTTATTATGTTTAATCCATTTCCTTAGGCTAGTCTATGAAATTGGGTAGAAATAATTTAGACAATTGTCAAATTTTCCTATAAAAGTTGCCATGGAATCTTGTGTATTTTCTTAACAGAGAGTATAAGTCACCCAAAGTATTAAAAATATATACACATATTATCTCATGTAAACTTTCAAAAACATGCTATGATATCAACAATTAATGAGGATATTGAAGCATAGTGAGTTAATGGGAGAGTAATTATTTGTCCAAATGGAAACTTGTTCTATTGATTTTTTAAAATAAAAGTGTTTTAATCCCCTGCTTTTCATTCATTACTAATAATGGATAAAGAACAGTGATTTCCTTTTGCTCGTTCATGACTATATCATTATTCATACTTTATTTAAAGTACAAAATATTTGCATGTTTAAATTATGTTCCTTTATTGGTTTTAATACAGTAAATTATTTGCTAAGCCAGGATTCCTAATGTGCAATAAAAATTTTGTGAAATATAATTGTAAAATATAACAACCCCTTCATTTGCTAATAACTATACTCAAGACAGGAACTCTTGAGAATGCAAGCTTAAATCTTTTAAGAACTTTTATTCATTTTTTTTCTGGCTACACAAGAGGTTTGTAGTCCTGTTGATATCAAAATAAAATAAGTGAATAATTTTTTGCCCTCATTCTAGACAAAAGAGATTTATTAAACACATACACATGTATGTGTATTTATACATGTATATTCAGGATTCACTAATGGTTTTGGATTATAAAAATATTCTGAGATCTGATCAAATGTAATGCAATGCTTGGAAAAAAAAGTAAGGCGCACCTATGATGGTTGACACATTGGTGAATTTTTTCAATGGGTGGCTTTTTCATTTCAAGGTTTGATAATTTCTAAGAATCTATATGCCCATTTTATACAATGTTGCAAAAATGCACCAAATAATTAATCTCTGTCTAACTTTGGTAAGAAAAATTCTTGCTTCTTACAGAAAGATCAAGCATTCCATTCTTGTGGACAAAGTTATTGGTCCCATCAATATGTTCTGTGTCCTCTAGGTAGCTGTAGTTTATGCAGGAGTCTGTGAGGCTTCGAGGTAGGTTAGCACATGCCAGAGGTTCATGTGGCATCTCCGGGATAGGCACCTGGTTGCAGAGTTTCCTCATATGCTCATTGAAAAAGTCTGCGTAGCCTACGTTAAATGATGCCAAAGTGGTATTGAAGGTCGCAACTGTGATGGTGGAGATCTGAGATCGCACTAATAAAATGAAAGCAATGTCTTAGCTCTTCCTACATTAACCTACAATATCAGTTAGACATTTATACTATTACTTCAATCATGACCACAATAACAGCTGAGTTTTTGAAAATATTTAACTTACAGTCTCAAAGTTATTCTCAACTCTCATGGGACTACTGAAGCTACTGAGGCCATATGATGTGTGGAAAATATTAAAAGTTGTAGAAAAATGTGAATTATAACTAGCTTCCTTAAGGCTGAGATTAGGATTTAACTTCTGCTAACACTGACTTAGTTTAGTTGATCAGAATAGATGAATTTTACCCACTGTTAGATGATAGATTATACTGATACAAATTATTTGTTTATAGCATTTTTATCTAGTATATTAAGGAACAACAAACATGAATAATATGTTTCTCCTTTCGCTAAAAGTAACTGAATATAAATTTGTCATGGTAACTAACAGATGTCATCGAATATTTGAAATACAGTGCAGATCAAAGAGGGACTAAATTTATGCTTCCATGAGAACATAAGAAAAAAATCAATTATTCTGTTAAAAGTACAGAATGAGAACCTGTCTTGGATTACACCCAGAGACACATGTTTGTTCCACATAAAACACACAAGAACTTATCTAAAATAGAAGCTGTCTGAAAAACAAAAAAAATTGGTGGCCTTGGAAGGCAGTGACTTTCCTCCTGCTGAAGGTTTATAAGCCCTTCAGAGGGATCTCATAGAGGGGATTGAAGCACTGAATCTAGATGTCTTCCAAGGTCTCTTTCAGCCCTGTGGGTCTATGATCTTTTGAGAACGAATATGAATGGCTTGTCCTTGCTATCCCTCTGAGAGGTATGGTGTTTACAGTGCGGTGTTAAATAGTTCTTGCTGCTAAGGATATGCTAAGAATGGCTAACAAGTAAATTACCAAGCAATACAGCACAAGAATGCCAGTTTTCAGAAAACACAGGAAGCAGATTACAATGGGAAAGTAACATGGTGTAAGGACAGAAAACAAGAAAAGAAATCTGAACTCCTGCCCGTAGGCCTCACCTCCTACCCACCTTCCTTGACGGTGTTTTCTCCATGGCTGTTGGAGGGGTCCGGCAGGTCGCTTACCAGGGTGTGATGGGAGTGGGAATGCCTGGCGCTCAGACTCTCCATCTCAGTGGCTGCATCTGAACTGCCTCGCCGGGTCAATTTCCCTGGGATGAATAAGAGCACCCCACAAGAGAGTTTTAAAATCTGAAAGGTTTTCTGCTAAGATATCGTCTTTCCTAAGGACAGCAGGGAGAGTGCGGGGCTGTTAGGAAAAGTGTGAAACACAGACAACAAAGCAAGAACTGAACTTGCCATGGGGATACTCAGGGTCAGGATGATTGATGAAGCTGCTCGTGATAAGGTCAGCCCCAATCTTAGCCAAATGTCAGAAAACATCTGTTGTGGCCCAGCTAGCTGTCAGCTCCCAACTTTAAACTGGCCTATTTAATATGCAATCCAGAAAGAAAGAAAAAAAAAATATATATATATATGTTACTATATATATACATATATCTTTGTTGTTTTTTGAAAAATAAATCCAAGTTTAATAAATATCTGCTGTCTAGATTCACAACGGAAATTAATGCACAGAGCACCCTAAGGCCACGTTTCTTTGTCTAGAATGATATAAGAAATAAGATTGTTACCTAATTTCACAGAACTCTTGCATAATTACTTCAATTATCTGGATTTATTCAGCTGTGAAAACACAGCATAATTTTGGTACTGGAGAACCTGCATTTGAGCCCCAGATTTCTTGGCTGAACTGTTCAAGAAAGATTCAAATTTGCCCAGGAGCCCTAGATCCAGTTCTAAACAGGCCACTTAAACTCTGCCCTATTTTGGAAGGACTCATGGTCACCTAAAATGGTGGTTTGCCAGCCTCCTTTCTCAATTCCTCGCCTGTCTTCTCCCAGCCCAGAGAAACTTCCAAAGGAGAATGCGCTGCGCGTGGGGGACACATCCAGGTGGTCCTCGTGAAGCAGGAAGGGTACTCCCATTCTCCGTGGCCTCCTCTTGCCTGTGTGGTGGAATGGAATGGAGCCTTTCCTCTCTCGGTCTTCTTTGCGACTCTTGAACTACAGTGATGAAAAGTGTAGAATTAGGGACAGGGCAAAGAAAACGTTACAATCTGCTTCCCAAGGGGCTCCATGATCTGCAATAAAATATATGAAAAGTTCCAGGAAGAGGAGACCCAGAAAGTCACTGAATATCATCCAATAGAAATTGGAGAAAGTTCATGTTAAAAGAGTGAAAGAAACTAAGTAAAAGGTCACTTATTCCATGGGTCTTTCTCCTGGGTTGGGTTAGACTGTTTGCAAAGTGTAGTCCCTGGACCAGCAGCATCAGCATCACTTGGGAACTTATTAGAAATGCAAATTCTCAGACATACTGTATCAGACCCTCAGCAGCTGAGGTCCAGCAATGTGTGTTTTAACAGGCCTGGTAGGTAATTCTGATGCACACTAAAGTTTGCAAATCACACGGTTAGAGTCACTACTTGAACCAACCTGTCTTTTTCTGTTCCATTTTTCATGATAGTGATCCATTGTTCCAATTAGCCAACTTTAAATGTGTGCCACTGTTCGTAATTTCTCCTCATTTTGCAGGTAAGAAATTGACCCTTAGAAATTTTAGGTAGCTTGCCCAAGATTGAGTCCAAACTCAAAAGTAGGTCTTCTAGTTAAACAGTTCATATTTTTCTGCCATTACTCTGCCTCTCTTTTTTGTAAGTATATGGAGATAAACAGCAAATAATATGTGTAGACCTATGTATATGTATATATATAGTGGTTTGCTTTCTCTTTTCCAAAACTGTTAGTTTAATAACAGAAACTAACTAATAAAGAGTCAAAGAAGATACAGACCATACATTGCCACAAACTCACTATTCCTACCAAACAAGTTCAAAACCAAGTGCAATTAAAAGTTTAGAATTGCTAGGGAAGCTTTTAAAATATAACAATTCCTTAGCCTACCTTCAGCAATTCTGGCTTAATTGGTCTGGGATTGAGCCTGAAGATTTTTTAAAGCTCCTTAAAAATTATCATATGCAGCCAGTATTGAAAACTATTTTTTCCTTTCAAATAATCAATGTTTTAAGAAAATTGACGGCCGTTGTCTTTTGTTGCATCATTAACAAAGGCAGAAAACTGCTTACTTAGCAACACTTTCAGCTCATAATAGGTCAATATCGTGTTATTTGTTCTTCGTCGGCATAATTAAACTAACAGTTTTGGAAAAGAGAAAGCAAACCACTATATATATACATATACATAGGTCTACACATATTATTTTCTGTTTATCTCCATATACTTACAAAAAAAGAGGCAGAGTAATGGCAGAAAAATATGACGTATTTAACTAGAAGACCTACTTTTGAGTTTGGACTCAATCTTGGGCAAGCTACCTAAAATTTCTAAGGGTCAATTTCTTACCTGCAAAATGAGGAGAATAAGGATGTCATTGGATTAAATGAGAACTATTTATATAAAGTACTTGATAAAAATGAGTTGAACCATACAAATGAAAGTTACCATCAATGTTACCACAATTATTTCCACCACCACACTGCTTTACACTGCTTTATGCATATGATCAGGATTGAGCTTCACGACAACCCTGTGGAGCATTTAGAATAGGAAGTTCACTCATACACACAGAGGGACTTGCACAGGGGTATGCTGCAAGTCAGTGTTACATCTAGGAGCTGACTTCGGTTCCTAAGGTCCCTTTCCCACCCCACCCCATACCGCAGTATGATCAGAAACATCTCATGTCCCACTGACATTTTTTATTTACTGAAATATCAAAGAGCATAAGCATTTCTACTCACCTTTTTAAAAATATTCATGCCCAGGTCTGAAGAAAGATCTGGGACTGCAGACCTACGCAGATTGGTCAGTGAAACTTTGGAAAAGGCCTCAGAGCTAAGAGATTTTTCCTCCTCATTACACTTCATGGTGAGATCCTTAATAAAGGAAGACAATGATCAAGGACTTAGGACTTTACATCCAAATACTTTTCTTATTGAAATGTCACATTTTTAACAGGGATGCACTACTGCTTTGATACCTTCGAACAATTGAACTTGTATGTCTGGACTTCTGGAATCCAAATTCTGCTAGTGAGAATATGTATTTCATATTAATTGTAATTCCTGTTTGGAGTTTTCGGCAGTGAGGTCATGTAGCCCCAGATCTAGAATGCTAAGAAAATAGAGAGAAGATGGATTTCTCTCTCTCTTTTTTTTTTTTTTTTTTTTTTTTTAAATTAAAAAGAGTGGTTTTTTTCCCATTGAATGATTCAGTAAAGCAGATATCCATCTAGGCAGAATATCTACTACTAAACAGATTATATTTCTTTTTAACTCTGCTATTGCTCATGTTTGTTTTCAGAATATGCAGAAACAAATTTCAGACTCAGCCAATTCACATTTAAGTAAATCCAAACAACTGGAACACACTACAAGTCACACTTTTCTCTATATTTTCAACACCTGGTGTTGATGAGAAAGAGGGCAAGAACAAGTGTTCAAGCTGATATTAGGCAATTCATTTATCAAAAAGCAATTGTCATGAGGATATCACCATATCAGTACACATTCAGTTTACTTCTCCAAACATTTATAATAAATAGCAAGACTATCAAAATGCAGTATTCCTAATAATGACATTAAGACACTAAAAAATGTTGAATTATGCAAAAGAGGTTACACCATGTTTAGTAAAATCCTATGTCACAGATTTTATGATATTGGTAATCAACAGATTAAATGTCAGAACTCTCTGTTAATTACTACTTTATCCATTAGACCCAATTTTCCACTATTCTAGATAAACAAAGACTTATACTAAATTAGCATGTGTAAGAGGTGCACTTCTTCAAATGATTAAGTGCTAAAGGGCAGCAAAGGTCAAGCGTGCAAGATGGAAGGCAAAAGATAATAGCAACAGTGTAACCCACCAACCAAAAAGTCAGCACTAGAGTACATAAGAGCTGGATGCACAGAGGAAAAAAGAATCCATTATGGCAAAGTTGCTGGTTTGAATGACAATGAACTGAGTTTTTCTTACTTGCGTTTTGTGGGTGTTCACTAGTGAGGGAGCTGCCGCCACCATGGAGCTACTCCTGGGTCTGGGCAGGAGAGGAATATCTGGCTCTGGAGGCTTTTCTGGCTTCTCTTCCAACATATGTCGCAGCCTTTGTAGATAGTACATCAGAGACCACTGAGTGCCTTCCTCAGACCAATGGGGCTGAAGTAGGCAGCGCAGAACAGCAACGTCAAAGTAGGTGGCATAGCGGGACCTTTGGCACGGAGGTATCACAAGAGAGGCCCTGTTCCCAATGGCAGAAAGAAGATAATTATACTGGCAATCAAGCTTTCAGAGGGGCAGCACAGCATGGCTTATAGCTCTACTTTTCTCATTCGTTTAGTTATTCATTTAGTTGTTTCTTATGTGGTTTACTCTAATATCCTTCCAACTGGTCTCTCTCATTCCATTTTCACTAAACATCTCCTGAAAGTAGAGATATTGAGAGAATTTTGAAGGATGGATAGGAATTAGCCAGGCAAAGTTGAGGTTTGGGCAGGAGGGAGGATTGGCATTTCTGTCAGAGGGAACATTGCCTACAAAGGTATGAATTTTTAAAATCATGAGTTTGATTACCTAAGTAATTGGTGAGTAATCTGGGTGATGGACAGTGATGAGAGTGAGAGCTATAGAAATAGATGAGGTTCAGATTACAATGCTTCCTTTATGCTAAGATCAGGTATGACTTTTACCCCGATAGAAATAGAAATGATATTTGCCTTGCCTACTTCATTGAGCAATTTTAACTTCAGTTGTGAAAATACTATGTAAAATAGCTAAAGAAAAGCTACAAAATGATAAGAAACAGAAGTTTTTCTACGAGGAAAATAAATAAAATAATTTTGAGAATTCTAAAGTTATATATCCTTGCAAGAGAGCAAGACTAATTTTTTAAAAATCTCAAGTTCCTGGGATTCTATTATTCAATTTAAACACATAATATATTCACTACCTAGTGTTCAATTTAATTCTACTACAAAGTAGTTTTAAGAAATTACTCAGATTAATACATCATCCTATGTATCTTAGGTGCAACAAATTGAAAATTTGTGTCCCAAAAAATTCAGATTTAAAGGTAAGTTTAACTTCCTCACCTTGAAGAACATATGGTCTGGTGAGAAAGACAGGAAATAAATAGCAAAACATAAACTTAGAACTTCTGGGATCCAAGATGGTATCCTACATCTAAAATCTAAACTTAACTCCCAAACAAAATTTCCTTCTGATTTAGGTGATGCAAAAGAGAGATGTTCGTACCCTCCCATAAACTAGCAAATGATGCTACCCACACACAAAGTGCTCTCACAAAAGACGCAGCCACGGAGAGTGAGTAGGGATTTTCCTAAACTTCTTAGGCTCATTTTTTTTTTAATTAAAAAGTCTACGGCTCACTAGTGGTTCAAGAAAATAATTCCATAGGACACAGCTACTATTTTAACCTATTAACTAGAATAAAAACTACGGAGTAAGGACTTGGATGTTTGGCGAAACTTGTCTCACTTAATACGTTTGTTATGAGTCATTGATAAAATACATTTCTGACTGTGGGTTTCAGTAAAAAGTTCAAAAATACAAACCCAAACCATATCTGTGCCTTGCAAATTATTTTTACGGCTTTTCCACTTCCCTATCGAAGCACATACCATACTTTATTATTTTTTCTCTTGTTAATAGCACTGTCTGATGGGTTGAGGTGCAATTGCCTACGTACACAATGGTTTTGAATTTCAAAGCTATCTTACAGTCTAATATTCTTGAATATTTTGACAAGTAGGAAATAAATATAAATTGAAGTTTAAACACAAAAGTGAGTTGGCAGTCATATGAAAAGAAGCCTTCTACAATCCCTAAATTCCCATATGTGCTATGCCAGAGTTTATCCTTTTTCCAGAGACCTAGAATATTCTTTGGACATCAGTTTTGTGACAACTTTTAATCTATCATAAAGTCTCATAGAATCTCCTTCCAACCACTTCTCATCAGTTCCACAGACACCACCCTAATCCTAGCCACTAACATCTCTCATCAGGCTTATTGCAATTACTTCCTACTAATCTACTAGTTTCTCCTCTTATTCCTCCACTCCCTGGCTCAAACCCTTTCAATACATTATTCAATCCCCTTAGAATAAAATGCAAGCTCCCTTACAGTAGTGAACCAGGCCTGAATAGTCTGGCTGGGTTTACCACTCCAAACTCACTCTCCGTTATGCTTGCCCTGGTGTGCCAGTTACTGATTTATTGCCTCTCAGCCCCAGATACATTTTTTGGTAAAAAGTCCTGTTTTAATATTTTCTCAAATTGCCCAGTATGCCACTTGTTTACTCCTGTGACCCAGTTTGAAGGAAACTAAAAACCTTTTCATTTCTACCCATTTCCTAAAAGGCTTTCACTGCTCTTCCCTTCCCCCACCCATCCCATTTCTCCTTAAAGATTCATGACGCAACCCACTCCTCTCAGCCTATCATTTATACCTCAGATGATAGGATTTCTTTCCCCCCGCCCCCATGCTGTAATCTTGGATTTATAAACAAAAGACAAAATATAGGGTTGGCTGGCTACCAGCTGGGTAATTTTAGGTCCTCAAGGCTTTGTGACAATCATTTGGTTTATTATAAGAGCCTGTGAAACTGTTGTTTTCTTGACTAGGCTGCTATGGTTAAGACAGTTATTACTAGTTCAACCAAATTATTTCCTCCCCATTGGAATAGCTGGTAGTTATTCTTCACCCATTACCCTCTGCCCCACACTTTAAAGTCCCCAAATGTTTCCAGTTAGTAAATTAGATCAGGGAGTTCCATAAATTACTTCAAATCCCTAGAGCAGTGCTCCACACAAGATAACCATGAGCCACGTTCATGAGAATCCTTCCTTCCAAGAAGGATACGAAGGAGGGAGGTTGTTAAAAACGCAGGCACCAGGTCTTGCCCCAGACTTCCTAAACCAGAATTTCAGAGGACATGGTCCTGGAATCTTTATTTTAAACAATATTCTCAGGTACTCTTTGAATACTTTTTTTTAAAAAATACAAAAATTGCTTTATTGGATATCAATAAACTGCACACATAACTATACAAAACGTTTCCTTGATACAAAATGTGTGAAATATAAGTACCAATGTACCTTTAAAAATGTAAACATCTTCCTCCCAGGCCTACCTGTTGGGCTCCCAAAATAGTTTTGGGAGATACATCGGGCAGACCAGAGCACCCCACTTAGGCCACCGACACGTGACAACCATTACTCACAGTCCCTTTTGAGACATTGTTAAATTGCCTGGGAAACAGGTGCCAACCGCACCAAACAGGAAGCTGAAATAGCTGTCCGGGCTTAGGGCATCTCAGGCTCTAGACACGTCCTGGTGTCAGTCACCGCCTTGGAAGGCCCCGTGGCTGAACCTGGGGGTGGATTATTGCATAGTCACACCTGGTGGAGAGTGGCCTGAGGGCTCCTTCGAGGAGGGAGTGGGGAGGATCCCCTGACTGGGGTGGATACTTCCCAGTCAGTCTGTCAGCTCTTGTCCTGTAGCTGAAACAGCTGCATCCAAACAGTTCTGAATACACAAACACAGGCAGAAAAGCCAGTTCAAGAATGCCCCCGAGCTGGGGCTGCCAGCTGCCCTCCCGCCAGCCATCCACAGACATGGCCACGGGAAGTCCTCTTTCAGAGTCCACTGAGGGGTCCAGGCAGAGGAAACAGAACCAGAAAATGGTTTTCATCAAAGTCTCGTGCGACTGATGCATCCAGAAATGGGGGCGCTCAAGAGGGAATTCTGTGGCTTGAGGACATGGTGACCTCCTTCCTTCTGGAGCTTGGGGAGGTTGTTGGTTGGCGCGGGGTGGGGTGTCAGGTATGGAGAGGAAGTGGGAGCCTCTAGGGTCAGCAGGAGCCCCCTGAGCAGCCTGACTCTTGGTGCTTGTGGAGCAGGGCCATTCGGGAGAAGGTTCGAGTGCACGCCTGGCACTGGTACTTCTTGATGTCCAAGTGGGTCTGGAGGTGGGCCCGCAGGTTGGAGCGGTCGGCGAAAGCACGGCTGCAGTGGGGACAGGAGAAGGGCTTCTCACCGGTGTGGGTCCGGACATGGCCCCGCAGCAGCCAGGGTCTGGAGAAGGCCTTCCCGCAGGTTCCGCAGACGAAGGGCAGCGTGTGGCTTCGGATGTGTCTCTTGAGGACACTCAGGCTGAGGCATTCCTTATTGCAGTATTGGCAGTTGAAAGCTTTTTGAAACTGGGAATCCTTGGCTTCAGAGACCTGGGCCAGCTGCTTGGGCACCTGGCCCAAGCCTGGGGAGGTGGCATCGGCCTCCGCCTCCAAGGAAGAAGCTGAAGTGGAGGAGAAAGACGAAGGAGCCTGTGAGGGTGGGCTGGGGGACTGGGAGCCTTTCCCGCTGTCCTCATCTGACAGCGAGGTCAGTTCTGCCACCTTGGGACTCTCCTGGGAGAGTCCCAGTTGGAGGGAGGCCCTGGCAGTTGGTTGGGCTTGGAGCGCCAGGAAAGCGTCCCAGATGAGTGTTGGCGGCGAAGCAGAGGGGTTAAGGATCTCCGAACGTGGGATGGCTGCCAGCAGGTGGGCCCGGTGGTAGGGCTGCTGGAAGGTAAACTCTGGATTAGAGTCCGGCAGTTCGCTGTAGTTAGGCTTCCGATCAGGGTCAGAGGGCTTCCTGACGAGGAAAGAGCGCGGCATGGTGGCGAGGCACTGGGGTCGGTGAGTAGCACAGAAGTAGTGCAAGCGACCCACTCGCTAAGCTGAGTTTTGGAGCAATGAGCGCAGCCGCCCCGCCAACTCCCTTAAGTACTCCAGAGGCGAGCAGGGCGGAACTTTTCCGGCCACGCCTCTTTATCACTTTCGCGCCAATTGGAGGCGCGCCTCCCCCGAAGGCCACGCTCTGAACAAGTGGGCCGGGCCTGGCTGGGCTCGCACCGGAGCAGCCCGTGCCCTCCTTAAATACTTTTTTTTTTCCAGTGGCGCGGTCTCGGCTCACTACAACCTCCCCTTCCGGGTTCAAGCGATTCTCCTGCCTCAGTCTCCTGAGTAGCTGAGATTACAGGTGCCCGCCACCACGCCTAGCTAACTTTTGTATTTTTAGTAGAGATGAGGTTTCTCCATGTTGGCCAGGCTGGTCTTGAACTCCTGACTTTAGATGACCCACCTGCCTCGGCCTCCCAAAGTGCTAGAATTACAGGCGTGAGCCACCGCGCCCCGCCTTGAACACTCTTAATAATCCCATATGGAGGTGCCGTAACTGAGAAGATATGCTGACGGTGTTGTCCCTGAGGGCAATAGATGAATAAATTGGTATCTTTCTCTATATACAGAATTTATCGACTGAAAGTAATTAACAACTGTACAGTTGAGTCCCATAAGCATTAACTATTTTCTAACAGGGCATGTTAGTTCAGCAAATGATGGGCTGCAGAACAGCAAGAATCCAACAACGTAAGGTTGTGATCAGAGAGTAGAAACGTATCCGTATCTTTTGTAATCAAAATTTGTTAAGTAAAATCACATTTCAATTGCTTGATATTGAAAGAGACTCCATTTGAAAATATCAATAAATTAACAAGACGTTTGGTAGCAAATATTTAAGTACCTCGCTTTAAGGTGTTATTCAATCACTAGTTTATTTGACTTAATGTGTGAGCTGTGCTGCACTTAATATTCAATAAAAAGCAAGAACTATCAATAAATATTTTTATTTCATTTAAGACAGCATTATCAGGTACGATCAAAGTATCACCATCCAATAAAAGTCATTTTAATTAACCAGCAGACTAACATGTGAGAAATACATTTTCACAACTGGATAAAAATGACGTGAAGGAGGCCTAGCCAGGGGGCTGCTGCCTGTAATCCCAGCACTTTGGGAGGCCACGGCAGGCAGATCACGAGGTCAGGAAATCGAGACCATCGTGGCTATCACAGTGAAACCCTGACTCTACTGAAAATACAAAAAGTAGCCAGGCATGGTGGCAGGCACCTCTGGTCCCAGTTACTTGGGAGGCTGACAGGAGAATGGTGTGAACCTGGGAGACGGAGCTTGCAGTGAGCTGAGATAGTGCCACTGCACTCCAGCCTGGGCAACAGAGCAAGACTCCGTCTCAAAAAAAAAAAAAAAAAAAATGACATGAGGGAAGCTTCTTAGATCATGTGATAGAAAAATTCTTTTCAACTCTAATATCCTCTGAATCTAAAAGTTATTTCCTGGAAAAAAATTAAAAATAAAAATGTTATAAAAGAATATGAACACAACTTTTCTTCTAAATGATATATGTAAAAATAATGAAGAAAGGCACATATATAAAAAGTTAATAATTTTTATAGCTACCTGATAGCTCATGGATGATTTTCACTTATTTAAAAAATATTTTATATATTTACATTTTTTTCTGTAATTGATTCTATACAAAAATTACATGCGTAGAATAAACAACATATTATGACAGAAAAGAATTTCAAAACTGGCAAGAATTTCTTTAGTCTATTTTCCAAGCAACTATGGCTTTGGAAAGTCAAGTTATTGTTAATTAGGGTTGAGATCTGATAGCAGAAAGTATTGAAGGCGGATAAGCACTTGGGAAATACCAATCTATGGAAGCAAAGAACTGTCAGTCTTGACTCTATGCAGTATTTACTGAAGCATAAATTAACTCTGCATATAGTAATTAAAGATGAAATCTAACATTAATTTAAAAACTAGCTACCTGTTTACTTATTGCAGAGTGCAGAGAAGACTGATGTGTAGTTTATTCAAGTTCAGAGCAAAAGAGATAATGAATTGTATTTGATACGAGCAGACAGCTTTTGTTACTAGGATATTTGCATTGCTTTCTTATTAAAGTTCTCTTCTTTTCTGATCAATACATGAGCTCTTCCAATAAAGACACATTAACATTTGTATTTTCTGAAAGTTCTACTTTGTGCATCATTTCCATGGCAACCAACCACTGCAGCTGGGCAGAGAGAAAAAACCTAACTCATTTTTCCGAAGTGCCACTGATTCATATCTAATTAACACACGTGAGTGTATGTTGCTGTGAGTGACTATGCACATATATGTGTCAGGGAATGTGTGTGTGTGTGTATATATATATATACATATATATATAGTGCTTGAGTGTAGACATATCAGAGAATAAGAAAAAAATGTTCAAATAGTAGTCTTGAACATTATAGCTGGCTTTGTTTTTACTGGCAAATCAGAATGGAACCATTAACACTTGATTTTGCCAGAGAAAAGAAACATCATTTACTGTCTATATGTCTATATTTCTAAATTTCTATGCTTACTATGGATGAGAAAAATTATGTAAGAAATATTAGCTAATGAATACTTTTATGACCTCAGGATTTTACACTGATCTTGGTTTTTATGACATGTTTGAAAGTCAGACAGAGGCATAGTGTTTGAAGTAAAAGATTACTTACTCTTATTTGAAATTAAGTTAAACTTTTTGGAATTTGTATAAGATACAATTAGTGGAGGAGGAATGCTCAAGAATTGATGTGAAAAAATACGTACAGAAAGAGCCATAAACATTTTAATATTAAATGATGGTGACATTATCATTATTATAGCCAGCCTCCAACATAGCCCCCAGTGATCCCTGCCTCCTGGTATTCACGTTGTAGTGTGGTCCCCTCCCACACTGCACTAAAGTTAGTTGGTGTGATCCAAAGACTATAGCAGAAGTGATGGCATGTCGTTTCAGAGATTAGGTTATAAAAGATTAGGTTATAGAAGATGAGGTTATGAAAGATTAGGTTATAAAAGCATCCATTTTGGATGCTCCCTTTCTTTCTTGAATAATTTGTTCTGGGGAAACCAGCTTCTATGTTACGAGCAGCCCTATGGAGAGACACAGCTTGTGAGGAATTATGTCCTCTGGCCAACGGCCGTCTGAGTGAGCTTGAAAGCAAAGCCTCCAAACCAGTCAAGCCTTCAGATCCTGCAGGCCGGGCCAACAGCTTGAGAGACTCTGCGCCACAGTCACTCAGCTAAGCTGTTTCAGCATTCATGATCCTCAGAAACTATGCAAAAAAATAAATGTCCTTTGTTTTAAACTGCTAGGATTTGGGACAATTTGTTATATAGAAATTGACAACTAATACAGACTTTGGAACCAAGATAAAACCCTAATTTTGAAAATGGTTTCTTAACAAGAAGTAAGGGGTGTACTACTGGGAACTGGAGAAGGAGAATCCTTGTTATGTATTAACAAAGTTGCTTAGCTGTGATGTGGAAAGTTAAAAAATAAGTGCCTAACCAACTGGGTGATCTAACAAAGGAGACTTCCAAATAAAGTGTTGAAGGTGCCTTCTAATTTCTTCTTGCTGCTTATAGTAAGTTGAGGGAGAAAAGTTATGAACTAAAGGAAGAACTGTTAAAGACTAATGAGCTGGAACTTGATTTTGAAAAATCTCAGCTTCTCCAGATGGCAAATAATTCTAAAATTAAGTAATGGCTTCCAATAAAATATCAGATATAAAGAACTTTTGGAAAAATGTGGTCTAAAGATGAAGCCAAGGGTGGGAGTTGTACAGTCATTTGTTAAGGCTTCAGAATGATCCTAGACCATACCCAAGAATGCCGTTCCATTAGATCAAAGGCCCTCTCAGAGCTTGCAGTGAGCCGAGACCGCACCACTGCACTCCAGCCTGGGCGACAGAGCCAGACTCCGTCTCAAAAAAAAAAAAAAAAAAAAAAAAGCCCTCTCTAAATTAAACGTTGAGAGTGTGATTCAAATCCAAATAGTTGTCACTTCTTTTACATATATATCATATATATATATATAACTTTTAAGAAACTTAAGTGCCCTTAAGTTTCTTAGAGGTTCAACAGAAGCACAAAATAGAAATGAGATTATCTCAAAGAGATTTGTAGATGTGGATTTTTTCCATTCTAATGGACTGTAAAAATATTCACAGTGAACCCACAAAGTTTTAAAAATAATTATATCAGCAAAAACACTTCCAGAGACAGTACCAGAGGAAAAAAGAGGCTATTAGACTCCCAAAACTTTACTGGCAGGAAGCAAGCTGAGGAAACTACTCAGCTGTAAACGCATGCTATCTTTTTTGAAAAAGGAAAGCTGATTTGGAGGATAGAATTAATAGCCCAGAGGGTGGAACCAAGAGCCATGGGCAAGAATAGCACTGAGTTTTAATCAAGGACCTTCCAACAATTTTCCACCTTAATTTCAAAGCTAATAAGGAGCAGTGTCTCTCATTTTCTCTCTTTGAATAGACATGTCCACAGCAGGTATCCTATGCCTATTTTACCATTGTATATTGGGCGTGTTTGGTGCAGATAACTGTATCTCTTTAGTCCACAGGTATTTTAAATCACTTTGGTAACATCTCATAGGTAATAGATGAGTAGGAAGTAATGATTAATGTAGAAATACTTGTTTGGAAGCAGTTGTAGAAATCTAAGTAAAGGCTGGGTATGGCGGCTTACACCTGTAATCCCAGCACTGTGAAAGGCTGAGGCAGGAGGATCATTTGAGGCCAGGAGTTCAAGACCAGTCTGGGCAACATAGAAAGACCGTGTTTCTATAAAAAAAAGTTTTTTAAAATAGTAGGACTTGGTGGTGCACATTATCTACTTGGGAGGCTATGGCAGGAGGATTGTTTAAGCCTAGGAGTCTGAGGTTACAGTGAGCTGTGATCATGCCATTTCACTCCAGCCTGAGTGACAGAGTGAGACCCTGTCCCTAAAAAATTAAATGAAAAAAAGAAATCCAAGTAAGACATGATAAGGATATGAACTAAGCCAGTGACTATGAGGTTGGAGAAAAAAGATTTGACAGACATTAAGAAGGCAGAATGTAAAGGACTTGGTGTGGAGTGAACCTCACATTTTTGACTAGAATATCTAGGCCAATAGTGGTGGCATATACTGACATAGAAATACATGAGTACATGAATATTTAAATAATACAATAAATGTAAAGACTTTAGCATTATTTTGCACACATAGATATCCAAAAAGGTAGTTCTTATTGTTATTCTCTTAGTCTATGTCCTAAGTAACTGCCTTTCCCCAAATCTGATTTAATTATGTCACTGATAACTTTGTTATCATCAAATAAAATGAAACCCTTGTGGAGGTGGTGGTGGTCATAATGCTTACTTTTGAATCAGTGGAAGGCTAATATGGGAAGAGTTTGTACATCTTCAAAAGCACTGTGTAGCCAGATTTTAGGAGAGACACCCCTGATTCCCATCTGATGGTGTTCACACCCTTTATCATCTTCTCTTGAGTGTAGGCAGGACCTGTGACTTATTTATTACCAATAAAATATGGAAAAGGCAAAGGGATGTTACTCCCATAATTAGGTTACCTTATATGACAAAGCTAATGAGACATCACTCCTGTGGTTATGTCACATTATAAACACTGTATTAGCAGACTGGAATTAAAGAGGATTTCTCTCCCTTGCTGGTTTTCAACAAATCAGCTGCCATATTTTGAGTTAGCTTATGAAGAGGGCCACATGGAAAATAACCGTGGGCAGGCTTCAGAAACTAAGACCAGTCACCAGCCAATATCCAGCAAGAAAATAAGGATCTTAGTCCTAGAACTGCAAGGAAATGAATTCTGTCAACAACCTGAGAGAAACTGTAAGTGGATATTTCCCCAGTTAAGCCTGTGAGGCAACTGCAGTCCATGCCAACACCTAGATTTCAGCTTGGTAAGACCTTGAAGCAGAGAACCCAACTAAGTTGGGCCTGGGTTTTTCCCTACAATTGAAAGATAATAAATGTGTGCTGTTTCATTTACTAAGCTTGTTGTAATTTGTTACACAGCAGTAAAAACAAATGCAAGAATCATAGAAACTACAGAAAAGCAAATTTTGATAACCTATAAGAACATTCCACTAAATAGAGCTACCTAAAAATAAAACAAGCTTCATAAGGGAGCACTAAATTGATCATTGCTTAAAGTTGTTAGCACATCAGCTAAGTTATAGGAGACTGGATTGGCTATCCTCACAGAGTTCCTTCCATATTACTTTTAATATTTTTGACTTTCAAATTTTTGTTTTAAGTTGATGGATAATATTACATATTTATGAAGTACAATGTGATGTTTTAATATATGTTTATATTGTGGCATGATTAACTCAAACTAAGTTACAGATTCATCATCATCTCACATACGATTTTGTGGTAAAAATATTTAAAACCTGCTCTTTCAGTAACTTTGAAATACACAATGCTTTATTGTTTATCATAGTCACCACTCTGTGCAACAGATCACTAAAGCTCCTTCTTCTAATCTAACTGAAATTTTATACCCTTTGATCAACATCTCCCTTTCCCCACCCATCCCTCCTCCCAGCTTCTGATAACTACCATTCTACTCTACTTCTATGAGTTCAACACTTTTTAAGATTTCATGTATAATTTTAAATGCTTATCACCATTGACCTGGGACAGTGAATCAGTGGATAAATACAAACAACCCTGTTTATACAACCAAAATTGGTATCAAAGTTTCATATTCTCTACCAGCAGAAGATTATTCAACTGGGCCACTTGTTTTTAAGGTCCAAAGAAAGACACAAAGACATATACATTATTTACCTATTATTTTTTAAAGCATAAGATAGTAGTAATTTGGTTAAAAATCGTGTTAATATGACTGTGCTTTCAACAATTCTAAGAAATCTTTCAAAAACAATGCACCCATGTAGCCTGATTCTAGTGCCAGTTGGAGGTAGATCACTTAAAAATTATCAAATGAAAAGGTAAGCCAGATACTAGGAGGAAATATCTGTGAACCCTTTTTTTTTTTTTTTGATAAAGGACCGTTATGCAGAATATACAAAACATTCTTAAAAATTTAATAATAAGACAACTCAGTTAAAAAGGGGCAAAATATTTCAATAGACATTTCATCAAAGAAGATATTCAAATAGCTAATAACCACATGAAAATATATTTATCATTACTCATTAGGGAAAAGTAAATTAAAACCACAATTGGATCCCACTTCATAATCACTAGAATGGCTATAATAAGAAAGATAGACAATAACAAGTGTTTTTGAGGATATAAAGGAACACACCCTCATATATCGCTAGAGGGAATGTAAAATGGTACACCCATTTTGGAAAACAGGTTGGTAATTTCTTAAAAAATTAAACCTGAATGTGCCATGCACCCCGCCAATTCTACTCGTAGGTATCTACCAATGGAATTGAACACCTATGTCCACAGAAAAATTCATAAGTGCTCACTTTTAGCAGCATCATTCATAACAGATAAAAAGTAGATATAACGCAAATATCTATCGACAGATGAGTGGATAAAAAATAAGATAGATCCATAAAATAGAATATTATTTAAAGACAATATGGGCCAAGATGACTGACTAGAAGCCGTGGTGCTCGGAGGCTCCCATTGAAAAAAAACCATAATAAGCGTGTGAATCCTTCACTGGAAACCAAGGTATCCAGGCTATCTCATCAAAATTGACTAGAATTTTGGCATCACTCATGGAGAGAAGGAAGAACAGTGTGGTGCAGCAGCCCACCTGAGAGTCACATGGGGAAGTCCCAGAACTCCCTCCCCACAGCCAAGGGAGGCAGTGAGTGAACTTGCTACCCAGCCAGGGCGACAGTGCTTTTTCCGTGTAACTGTGTAACTCACGGATCTGAAGATCCCATTCACGAACCCATGCCACTGGGGCCTGAGCGTCCTAACCCCGGAACACTCAGATACTTACAGCCTCTCAGCTGGAATCTGCTTAAGCCTATGGAACTCCCAGGGAGAGGGGCAACCAGCACGGCTGTGGTAGCCTGCTGTCTAAGCCATTTGAGTTCCTTGCGGAAGGGGCAGCAGCCAGCACTTGGACTGGCAAACGCCTAACACACTAAGCTGCCTGAACAGGGAAAGGGAGGCACCCATTTCTGTAGCTCCAGGCTGCGCTTTTTCCTTGCTGGAGCCAGGGTGGCTGGACGGCTTGGTCCCAAGACTTGTCCCCACAGCCTAACACACTGGCTGTGGCAGTCTGCAGCCAAGAGTGCCTCTTCAGGCCTAAACCTGACCCATCCATCCTCATTGGGTGGGGGTTCCCTGCAGGATCTCCAATAATTCTAGACAGAGACTCAGGGACAGAATTCAGATGTCCCTAGGCAGAAAAGCTCCTCCAGGGGGAGTGGTGGCCACAGTCTCTGTGGACCAGCAGATTTAGCCTCTCCTCCTGGTAGTTCTGAGGAATCTGGGAAGTCCAGACGAGTGAGTTTCTCCCCAGTGAAACACACCCTCTCCATCAAGGGACAAAGCCCTTTGTTAAAGAGGTCCTGCCCTCTGTGCCACCCAACTGGGTGAGACTCTCCAAGAGGATTTTCAGACATCCTGTACAGGAACGATCCTATTGGCATCATGTTGGTACCCCTCGAGGTCAGAGGTCCCAGAAGAAGAAACAGGCACCCATCTTTGCTGCTCTCTAGGCTCCTTGAATGACATTTCCAGGCACGGGAGCAAATCAGATGAACAGAGCCTGAAGTGAACCCCCAGCAAACTGCAGCAGCCCTACAGAAGAGGGACCGGACCGGACTATTGAAGAAGAAAAACAAGCAGAAAGCAACAACAGCATCAACAAGAACAACAACAAAAAGGCCTCAACAAAAACCCCATCCAAGGGTCAGCAGCCTCAAAGACGGAAACTAGACAAACTCACAAAGATGAGAAAGAATCAACCAAAAAATGCTGAAAACTCAAAAGGCCAGAGTGCCTCTTCTCCTCCAAATGATCACAACATCTCTCCATCAAGGGCACAGAACTGGATGGACGATCAAATGGTTGAATTGACAGAAGTAGGCTTCAGAAGATGGGTAACAAAAAACTACACTGAGCTAAAGGAGCATGTTCTAATGCAATGCAAAGAAGCAAAGAACCTTGATAAAAGGTTGGAGGAATTGCTAACTAGAATAACCACTTTAGAAAGGAACATAACCTGATGGAACTGAAAAACACAAAATGAGAACCTCATGAAGCACGCACAAGTATCAACGGCCGAATCGACAAAGTGGAAAAAATGATATCAGAGTTTGAAGACTACCTTACTGAAATAAGACATGCAGACAAGAATAGAGAAAAAAGAATGAAGAGGAATGAACAAAGCCTCCAAGAAATACGAGACTTCATAAAAAGACTGAACTTAATGATTGATTAGAGTACCAGAAGGAGATGGGGAGAATGGAAACAAGCTAGAAAACACACTTCAGGATATTATCCAGGAGAACTTCCCCAACCTAGCAAGACAGGCCAACATGCAAATTCAGGAAATACAGAGAACACCATTAAGATCTTCCATGAGAAGATCAACTCCAAGACACATCATCAGATACCCCAAGGTCAAAATGAAGGAAAAACTGTTAAGAGCAGCCAGAGAGAAAGGCCAGTTCACCTACAAAGGGAAGCCCATCGGACTAACAGCGGACCTCTCAGCAGAAACCCTACAAGACAGAAGAGATCAGGGGCAAATACTCGACATCCTTAAAAGAATTTTCAACCCCAAATTTCATATCCAGCCAGACTAAGCATCATAAGCAAAGAAGAAATAAAATATTTTCCAGACAAGCAAATGCTGAGGGATTTAGTTACCACCAGGCCTGACCTGCAAGAGCTCCTGAGAGAAGCACTAAATATGGAAAGGAAAAACCAGTACCAGCCACTGAAAAAACACACCAAAATATAAAGACCAATGACACTACAAAGAAACTGCATCAACTAATGTGCAAAATAAACAAGTACCATCATGATCACAAGATCAGATTCACACATAACAACACGAACCTTAAATGTAAATGGGCTATATGCCCCAATTAAAAGACACAGACTGGCAAATTTGGATAAGAAGTCAAGACCCACCTCTGTGTTGTATTCAAAAGACCCATCCCACATGCAAAGACACACATAGGTTCAAAATACAGGGATGGAGGAAAATTTACTAAGCAAATGGAAAGCAAAAATAATTAAATAAATAAAAATAAAAAAATAAAGCAGGGGTTGGCCAGGCATGGTGGATCACACCTGTAATCCCAGCATTTTGGGAGGCCAAGGTGGGCAGATGACAAGGTCTGGAGTTCAAGACCAGCCTGGCCAACATGGTGAAACCCCGTCTCTACTAAAAATACAAAAATTAGTCAGGCATGGTGGGGGGCACCTGTAATCACAGCTACTTGGGAGGCTGAGGCAGGAGAATTGCTTGAATCCAAGAGTCAGAGATTGCAGTGAGCCGAGATTATGCCACCGCACTCCAGCCTGGACAACAGAGGAAGATTCTGTCAAAGAAAAAAAAAAAAAGCAGGGGTTGCAATCCTAATCTGACAAAACAGACTTTAAACCAACAAAGGTCAACAAAGCCAAAGAAGGGCATTACTAATGGTAAAAGGAATAATTCAACAGGAAGAGCTATTTTAAATACATATGCACCCAATACAGGAGCACCCAGATTCATAAAACAATTTCTTAGAGACTTACAAAGGGACTTAGACTCCCAAACAATAATAGTGGGAGACTTTAACACCCCAATGTCGGTATTAGACAGATCAATGAGACAGAAAATTAACAAGGATATTCAGGGCTTGAACTAAACTCTAAATCTAGTGGACCTAGTAGACGTCTACAGAACTCTCTACCCCAAATCAACAGAATATACATTCTTCTCAGTGCCACATGGCACTCATTCTAAAATCAACTACATAATTGGAAGTAAAACACTCCTCAGCAAATGCAATAGAACTGAAATCATAACAAACAGTCTCACAGACCACAGTGTAATCAAATTAGGAAATGGGATTAAGAAACTCACTCACAATCACATGATTTCATGAAAACTGAACATTGAAAATTGCTCCTGAATGACTCCTGGGTAAATAATGAAATTAAGGCAGAAATCAAGAAGTTATTTGAAACCAGTGAGAACAAAGAGACAACGTACCAGAATCTCTGGGACACAACTAAAGCAGTGTTAAGAGGGAAATTTACAGCACTAAATATCCACTTTAGAAAGCTAAAAAGATCTCAAATCGACATGCTAACATCACAATTAAAAGAGCTAGAAAGGCAAGAACAAACTAATCCAAAAGCTAGCAGAAGACAAGAAATAACTAAGATCAGGGAAGAATTGAAGGAGATAGGGACATGAAAAACTCTCCAAAAAAATCAACAAATCGAGGAGCTTTTTTTTTTTTTAAATTAACAAAACAAATAGACCACTAGCTAGACTAATAAAGAAGAAGAGAGATAAGAATCAAATAGACACAGTAAAAAATGATAAAGGATATCACCAATGACCCCACAGAAATGCAAACTACCATCAGAGAATACTATAAACACATCTATGCAAATAAATTAGAAAATATAGAAGAAAGGGATAAATTCCTGGATGCATATACCCTACCAAGACTAAGCCAGGAAGAAGCTGAATCCCTGAATAGGCCAATAAAAAGCTCTGAAATTGAGGCAGTAATTAATAGCCTACCAACCAAAAAAAGCCCAGGACCAGATGGATTCACAGCTGAATTCTGCCAGAAATACAAAGAGCTGGTACCATTCTTTCTGAAACTATTCCAAACAATTAAAAAGGAGGGATTCCTCCCTAACTCATTTTATGAAACCAGCATCATCCTGATACCAATACCAGGAAGAGACACAACAACAACAAAAAATGTCAGGCCAATATCCCTGATGAACATTGATGCAAAAATCCTCAATAAAATACTAGCAAACCAAATCCAGCAGCACATCAAAAAAGGTATCCACCATGACCAAGTTGGCTTCATCCCCGGAAAGCAAGGTTGGTTCAACATATGCAAATCAATAAACATAATTCATCACATAAACAGAACTAAAGACAAAAAGCACGTGATTATCTGAATAGCCACAGAAAAGACCTTTGATAAAACCCAATATCCCTTCATGTTAAAATTTCTCAATACCTAGGTATTAATGGAATATATATCAAAATAATAAGAGCTGTTTCCGACAAACCCATAGCCAATATCCTATTGAATGGGCAAAAGCTGGAAGCATTCTCTTTGAAAACCAGTACAAGACAAGGATGCCCTCTCTCACCACTCCTATTCAACGTAGTATTGGAAGTTATAGCCAGGGCAATAAGGAAAGAGAAAGAAATAAAGGGTATTAAAATAGGAAGAGAGGAAGTCAAGTTGTCTCAAGTTTACAGACAACATGTTTGTTATGTAGAAAACCCCATCATCTCAGCCGAAAAACTTCTTGAACTGATAAGCAACTTCAGCAAAGTCTCAGTTTACAAAATCAATGTGCAAAAATCACAAGCATTCTTTTACACCAACAATAGGCAAGCAGAGAGTCAAATCATGAATGAATTCCCATTCACAATTGCTACAAAGATAATAAAATACCTAGAAATACAGCTAACAAGGGATGTGAAGGACCTTTTCAAGGAGAACTACAAACCACTGCTCAGGGAAATAAGAGAGGACACAAACAAGTGGAAAAACATTCCATCCTCCTGAATAGGAAGAATCAATATCATGAAAATGGCCATACTACCCAAAGTAATTTATAGATTCAATGCTATTCCCATCAAACTACCATTGACATTCTTCACAGAATTAGAAAAAAAAAAACCTTAATTTATTTTTTAAAATAAAATAATGAGTTTACAATAAATTAAATTTAAAATTTATTTTAAATTTTATATGGTATCAAAGAAGCATCAAAGGAGACCCGTATAGCCAAGACAATCTTGTGCAAAAACAACAAAGCTGGAGGCATCACACTATCTGACTTCAAACTATACTATAAGGCTACAGTAACCAAAACAGCATGGTACAAAACAGACATATAGAGCAATGGAGCAGAACAGAGACCTCAGAAATAACATCACACATCTACAACCACCTGATCTTCGACAAACCTTACAAAAACAAGCTATGGGGAAAGGATCTCCTATTCAGTAAATAGTGCTGGCAAAACTGGCTAGCCAAATGTAGAAAACTGCAACTGGACTCCTTTCTTGTACCTTATACAAAAATTAACTCAAGATCGATTAAAGACTTAAATGTAAAACCTAAAACCATAAAAACCCTAGAAGAAAACCTAGGCAGTACCATTTGGGACACACGCATGGGCAAATAATTCATGACTAAAATGCCAAAAGCAATTGCAACAAAAGCCAATATTGACAAATGGGATCTAATTAAACTAAAGGGCTTCTGCATAGCAAAAGAAACTATCATCAGAGTGAACAGGTAGCCTACAGAATGGGAGAAAATTTTTCCAATGTACCCATCTAACAAAAGTCTAATATCCAGAATTTACAAGAAAGTTAAACATATTTACAAGAAAAAAAACAAACAAGTCCATCAAAAAGTGGGCAAAGGATATGAACAGACATTTCTCAAAAGAAGACATTTACACAGCTGACAATCATATGAAAAAAAAGCTCAACATCACTGATCATCAGAGAAATGCAAATCAAGACTACAATGAGATACCATCTCATGCCGGTCAGAAAGGTGATTATCAAAAAGTCAGTAAACTATAGATGCTGGTGAGGCTGTGGAGAAGTAGGAATGCTTTTACACTGTTGGTAGGAATGCAAATTAGTTTGACCATTGTGGAAGATAGCATGGTGATTCCTCAAAGATCTAGAACCAGAAACACCATTTGACCAAGCAATCTCATTACTGGGTATATACCCAGAGGAAGATAAAGACACATGCACACATATGTTTATTGCAGCACTATTTACAATAGCAAAGACATGGAACCAACCCAAATGCCCATCAATGATAGACTGGATAAAGAAAATGTGGTACATATATACCATGGAATACTATGCAGCCATAAAAAGGAAAGAGATCATGTGCTTTGCAGGGACATGGATGAAGCCGGAAGCCATCATCCTCAGCAAACTAACACAGGAACAGAAAACCAAACACCACATGTTCTCATTCATAAGTGGGAGTTGAACATTGAGAACACATGGACACAGATGAGGAACAATACACACCAGGGCCTGTTGTGGGACTGGGGATGAGGTGAGGGAACTTTGGGGACAGGTCAATAGGTGCAGCAAACCATCATGGCACTCATATAGCTATGTAACAAACCTGCGTGTTCTGCACATGTGTCTGGTTTTTTGTTTGTTTTTTTTTTTTAGAAGAAATAAAGAAAAAAAAGAATATTATTTAACAATAGAAAGGAATGAATTACTAATACATGCTGTAATGTGGGTAAATCTCAAAAACGTTATGCTAAGTGAAAGAAGCCAGATTCAAAAGGCCACAGACTGTATGAATCCATTTATATGAAATGTCTAGAAATGCAATCCAATAGAAATAAAAAGTGTATTAGTGGTTACCTGGGGCTGGGTGTGGGAATGGGAGTGACACAAGCGATGGGCACAAGGGACATTTTTGGGTGATGAAAGTGTTCTTAAATTGGATTGTAGTGGTAGTTGCACAATTCCGTAAATTTACTAAAAGTCATTAAACTGTGTATTAGTTCGTTTTCATGCTGTTGATAAAGAAATACCTGAAACTGGGAATACAAAGAGGTTTAATTGGACTTACAGTTCTACATGGCTGGGGAGGCCTCAGAATCATGGAAGGATGTGAAAGGCACTTCTTACATGGTGGCAGCAAGAGAAAAATGAAGAAGCAGCAAAAGCGGAAACCACTGATAAACCCATCAGATCTCATGAGACTTATTCACTGAGACTTACGAGAATAGCAAGGGAAAAACCGGCCCCCATGATTTGATTATCTCCCCATGGGTCTCTCCCACAATACGTGGGAATTCTGGGAGATACAATTCAAGTTGAGATTTAGTGGGGACACAGCCAAACCATATGATTCCACTCCTGGCCCCTCCAAGTCTCATGTCCTCACATTTCAAAAACAACCATGCCTTCCCAATAGTCCCCCAGAGTCTTAACTCATTTCAGCATTAACCCAAAGGCCCACAGTCCAAAGTCTCATCTGAAACAAGGCAAGTCCCTTCCACTTATGAGCCTATAAAATCAAAAGCAAGTTAGTTATTTCCTCGATACAATGAGGGCACAGGTATTGGGTAAATACAGCCATTTCAAATGGGAGAAATTGGCCAAAACAAAGGGTCTACAGGGGGCATGCAAGTCCAAAGTCCAGCGAGACTGTCAAACTTCAAAGCTCCAAAATGATCTCCTTTAACTCCAGGCCTCACATGCAGGTTATGCTGATGCAAGAGGTGGGTTCCCATGGTCTTGGGCAGCTACACCCCTGTGGCTTTGCAGGGTACATCCTCCCTCCCGGCTGCTTTCACAGGCTGGTGTTGAGTGTCTGCGGCTTTTCCAGGTGCATGATCCAAGCTGTCAGTGGATCTACCATTCTAGGGTCTGGAGGACGGTGGCCCTCTTCTCACAGCTCCACCTGGCAGCACTCCATTAGGGACTCTGTGTGGGGCCTCTAACCCCACATTTCCCTTCTGCACTGCCCTAGCAGAGGTTCTCCATGAGGGCCCTGGACCTGCAGCAAACTTTTGCCTGGGAATCCAGGCATTTCTGTATATCTTCTGAAATCTAGATGGAGGTTCCCAAACCTCAGTTCTTGACTTCTGTGCACCTGCAGGCTCAACATCACATGGAAGCTGCCAAGACTTGGGGCTTCCACCCTCTGAAGTCACATCTTGAGCTGTACATTGGCCCCTTTCAGCCACAGCTGTAGCAGTTGGGACCCACGGCACCAAGTCCTTCGGCTGCACACAGCACGAGGACCCTGGGCCCAGCCCATGAAACTGCTTTTTCCTCCTGGGTCTCTGGGCCTGGGATGGGAGGGGCTGCTGTGAAGGTCTCTGACATGACTTGGAGACATTTTCCCCATGGTCTTGGGTATTAACATTAGGCTCCTTGCTCCTTACTTATGCAAATTTCTGCAGTTGGCTTGAATTTCTCCCCATAAAATGGGTTTTTCTTTTCTGTTGCATAGTCAGGTTGCACATTTTCTGAACTTTTATGCTCTGTTTCCCTTTTAAAACTGAATGCCTTTAACAGTACCCAAGTCACCTCTTGAATGCTTTGCTGCTTAGAAATTTCTTCTGCCAGATAACCTAAATCATCTCTCTCAAGTTCAAAGTTCCACAAATCTCTAGGGCAGGGGCAAAATGCCACCAATCTCTTTGCTAAAACATAACAAGAGTCACTTTTGCTCCAGTGCCCGCCCTACAAGTTCCTTATCTCCATCTGAGACCACTCAGCCTGGTTTTATTGTGTATGTCGCTATCAGCATTTTGGGAAAAGCCATTCAACAAGTCTCTAGGAAGTTCCAAACTTTCCCACATTTCCGTGTCTTCTTCTGAGCCCTTCAAACTGTTCCAATCTCTGCCTGTTACCCACTTCCAAAGTTGCTTCCACACTTTTGGGTATCTTTTCAGCAATGCCCCACTCTACTGGTACTAATTTACTATATTAGTTCGTTTTCATGCTGCTGATAAATACCCGAAACTGGGAACATAAATAGGTTTAATTGGAGTTACCGTTCCACATGGCTGGAAAGGCCTCAGAATCATGGTGGGAGGTGAAAGGCACTTCTTACATGGTGGTGGCAAAAGGAAAATGAAGAAGAGGCAAAAGCAGAAACCTCTGATAAACCCATCAGATCTCGTGAGACTTACTCACTATCATGAGAATAGCATGGCAAAGACCGGCCCCCAAGATTCAATTACCTCCCCCTGGGTCCCTCCCACAACACATGGGAATTCTGGGAGGTACAATTCAAGTTGAGATTTAGTGGGGCACAGCTAAACCATATCAAACTGTAAACTTAAAATAGGTTAATTTTACAGTATATAAGTTACAACTCAATAAAACTAGTCTTAAAAATGTTCCTTTTAAAAATACTATACATTACTAGGCTATAATTTTATTTGAAAATAGGGATATACAAATGGTCTCAGGAGCTCTTGCCCCATAGGTGGAGTGTCAAACCTCATGACTCCAGGTGTCTGTAATTTCAACAGGGAATAAGAATAAATAGACTATTTCTTGTTTCTGGGGAAGGTGTTTGTAAGCAAATTCACTACGTACACCAAATAACAGGGGCAGGGTTAGAATATTTACAAAGAATAGACTTTTAAATTCCTATGTAATTTAGAAGCACTAATTTTAATACAAGAATCTAGCGGTATAAAATATCCTTACATATTAAAACAGATCCTTTAACATCTCTGCAACATAATCTTCTGATAAAATCATTTGAGTTCTGCACTTAAACTTTTTAACTAATATCTAATTCAGACATCTCATTAAATTAGAAGCTTCTTTCCACTTTTGCCCTAGTTTATTTAAAAGAGAGCCATTCATAGCATATTTCTACAATTATTAATTATAACTTGACCAAGAATATGTATACACATATTATGCAAACACATATTGTAAGGAACAGAGGCTATAAAAGTAGTTAAAATGCATATTTGATTTTTGGTGACCAGTGACACATTTTGTCCCTAACATTGCAATCAGGTACCTGGAATGTGATGGGCCTCTTTCCTGGGAAGTTTGGGAGGACAGACTTCCATCAAAGGAGTTTCCTCGGTGGCAGCCTGAAATGGTGGCCTTGGGTGAGATGGAATCTGACTGGAATGTTTCACAAACCACCTGGAGTCCCTTTTGGAGGTAGAGATAGCAGATTAGGTTTTGTTTTTTTTTGTTTGTTTGTTTTTTGTTTTCCCTGTAGCTATATCCTTTAGAATTAGCTACCATACCGTAACATGGTTCCATATATGGGTTTTTTTTTTCACCATAGTTAATTATGATATTATGGGCCAAGGGATTTTGATTTCATCTCAGAGAGAATAGAAACAGACTTCTAGGGATCACCCGTGTCATTTCAAGCATCAGGCAAAGTAATTTCATATATTTTGTTTCATTTTGTTCTTAATTATTTTCTTTTTCATTTCCGTACCCAGTATCTACAGGAGAGTTACACATCAAGAATTCATCATACTAAGGTGAACTGAATGGAAGCATGAGGCTAAAATAGAAGCACTAGGTTACTAGGAGCTAATCAAATTGAAGCCAGAACATGAGAACAGAAGTACAAGGTTAACTTTTTTCTTCATTCATCAGTGGAGAGATGCAATACACTTTCCTAATCAGACACAATGACCTTTATTCTGATTTATAAGTACAATTCAGCAGTTCTGTTACCAGGTAGCTTATTTTAATTACATTTAGCTGATAAATGTAATTCTGCCCAGGTAATGTGAGATATTTTTCCATAGATATTATAGGTGAAATTCTTTACTAAAGTATAAAGACCCTCAACAATCTATCTGGAAGGTTAGCCCTTACAATTTTAATTTTTATACACCAAAATAAGGCATTATTCAATCATGATGGAAAGAGAGACAAATACAGCTAGAAATTCCATGAATTAAGTCTTCTGAACTTGACCATAAAATTCTTTAGCATAAGCATACTATCTGTGCCTCATGTTAGGTGATTTGAGAGATTTAAAAAATTAGATGAATCTGACCCTTAAACTCATGAGCTTACAGTTATATCTCAAGACAGGTAAGTATAGGTCAGAGAAACATGTCCAGTAGAAATATAATGCAAGCCACCAACAGCCACATATCTGATTTTAAATTTTGTGGAGACCACATTAAAAACAGTGAAAATGAACAGGTGAAATTGTTTTTAATAATATATTCTTTTTGACCCCTAATTATCATTTCAACATAGAATCAATACAAAAATTATTAAGATGTTTACCTTTTTTTTTTAAAGACAGGGTCTCGCTTACCCAATTCAGAGTGCAGTGGTGTGATCATGACTCATTGCAACCTCCATGTCCCAGGTTTGGGTGATCCTCTCCACTTAGTTTCCCAAGTAGCTGGGACTACAGGCGTGTGCCACTATGCCCCGCTAATTTTTCTATTTTTAGTAGAGACACAGTTTTGCCATATTGCCCAGGCTGGTCTCAAACTCTTGGGCTCAAGCTATCTGCCTGCCTAAGCCTCCTAAAGTGCTGGAATTACAGGTATGAGCCACTGCGCCAAGTCTACGTTCTATTTTATATTACATTTTCAAAATCTGATGTACATTCTACACTCTCAATTCAGACTAGCTGTATTTCAAGTGTTCAATAGCCACATGGGCCTAGAGGCTATCATATTGGACAGTGCAGGCTTAGACTAATTGGACAAGAGTTTAGGGGAAATTGAGATCTTAATTGGTCCTTAAAAGGATAAAATTTAGATGAAAGAAAGAGAAGATTCTAGTTAGAGGAAACAATCTGAGCAAGGATTTGGAGGCTAAAATGAGCAGGCACTGTAAGTTAGAGATAATAGATAACTGACTGAAGGGATAATCAGAAACAGGGTCACTTAGCAAAGGTGGTGCCAAGTGGTGGGAGGCACAAAAAAACAGGGAGAGGAATTTGGTCTTGCAGCGACAGTCAATAGGATCCACTATAGGTTCCTAAGGAGAAAGGGACATGATAAAAGGATGGCACTTGCATAAAATGCCTTACGTGGAATGGTGAGTTAATAAATAAATGATATATTAGGAAATTAGTCAGGAATTATCAGTGGTATTTATGCAAAGAAGAACAGTCTAGAAGTAGAAAATTCAATTAGGTAGGTTCAACTGCAATTTAGTTATGAGGGCCTGGATTTAGAGGATAGCAGTGGGCATAAAGAATAAAGAAAACATCTGAGCAACATAAAGAAAATAAGACAATATGACTTAGCAGGAAATCAAATCAAGAGGATTAAGTATAACATAATATGAGATGTATGTATTTCATTGTATCTAAGATGTCATCATTTAGAAGACACACCATTATTTTATGTAACGTTAAGAAAAAAATACCCTGTTAATTAAACTAGGACATTTTATTTCTATCATTGGGGATTTTTAATTTTATACTTGTTGAAAGAGCTATTTTACATTTATTTAGGCACAGCTTTTTTATTATATTTCCATCATGTGTATATGTAAGAGTAAAGTATAAGTGAAATAAAGTGGTGTAGGTATTCCTAAAACTACTTCACATTTAAAATTTTCAACCCCGAATTGTTAATACTTGAGTTTTTCCAAAGAATAACCTCCTCTGTATCAAGAGTGTTATCTCTTAAAATACTTCTCCACTATTCCCTCTGACATATGCTTATAATCCACTGACCCTGATGATGCAAATTTAGATGCTGGAAATGACCAAATTCATGCTGCACAAGAATTACAACCATATCAAGACAGCTACCAGTAGGGAGATTTTTTTTTTTTTTTTTTTTTTTTTTGATACGGAGTCTGGCTCTGTCACCCAGGCTGGAGTGCAGTGGCCGGATCTCTGCTCACCGCAAGCTCCGCCTCCCGGGTTTACGCCATTCTCCTGCCTCAGCCTCCGGAGTAGCTGGGACTACAGGCGCCCGCCACCTCGCCCGGCTAGTTTTTTGTACTTTTTAGTAGAGACGGGGTTTCACCGTGTTAGCCAGGATGGTCTCGATCTCCTGACCTTGTGATCCGCCCGTCTCGGCCTCCCAAAGTGCTGGGATTACAGGCTTGAGCCACCGCGCCCGGCCCAGTAGGGAGATTAAAAAAGGCCAAAGATTGTCAAGCATACTCAATTTCAAATATGTTAAATGTGAAAAATATACACATCTTACAGCATATAAATCACAGTGTCTGTACTTAGTAATTGCTCAGTAAATGGTAGATGTACTAGGACTCCAAAATTTCTAGGTTGGAGGGTAAAAAGAGTGATAATCTTCCTGGCAGTAGTAACAGTTGGAAAGAGGATCCAATTTTGATGGAAGGCAGCAAGTTTCACTTTGCACATGTTGAATTGAAAGTCAAAGCAGTTCATTTAATGCCATAAGTTAATGGTAGTATCGATTTCTATGTAGCTTTCAATTACTCTGGCCTTCATTTCTTTCTTTTCTTGATCAAGCATGACAAATTTGCACTGAATTATATTCTGCATCTTATATCATATTTTGCACCTTCTGTTTTATGTGGGTTAGTCTTGACCCCTCATTAAACTTTAAGATTCCTTAAGGGGTAGGACTATCTTATAACTCCTTCCAACTCCCTCTTCCTGACCTCCGGCAGCATTATTCTACCTACATTAGAGTTACTTAACAAACATTAGGGGATTCAATAATTGAGAACAAGGTGATAAGTTATTTAATCTGGGATGTAATGATAACTAACATTTATTGAGTGTTACATGTAAGCCACTGAGCACTAAGCACTGAGATAAAATACTAGTCGTATATTGTCTTGTTTCTGCACCTCCACGCTTTGGGGAGATACAGAAAATTAATTTTCATACACGACTGATAAAAAAACCTGAGGCTGTTAAAAGTTGCACATTCAGAAAGGAGGAGTGGCTTTGAGCCTGGTAGTATGATTCTGGAACTCATGTCTTTACCTTCACACTACACTATGTCCAAGGACTTACTGCCTCCCTTCTTCTTATAATTATAATAAACTAACCTCTAAGTGTCTTGCATCTTGATTTGGCGATTCACAGGTCCGGCTTTGACTGTTGATAGGAGAACTTCTCTTAGCTGAAAAGATGGAAGAAGTTCCATCATTTTATAATGTTATAAGTTCTTTTTATTTCATAAGTGCATTTCATTTTCAAATAGAAAAGCTATTTTAATAGAACATTATTACTTTAAAAGAAGACATTAATACATATTGTAAGAGAAATTCAAATAACCAATTCAAAAATATTAGCAATTTTTTTGGTTATCAATGTAGATATTCATCTCTTCAGTCTGACTCAGTAAGTTAAGGTGCTAAAAAGTTGGCAATACTAAAAATAACAATAATAGTTAACACGTACTCAGCACCTTATATACACAAAGTTCTCTAAGTATTTTACATATACAGTCATGTATCACTTAAGGACAAAGATACTTTCTCAGAAATGTGTTGTTAGGCAATTTCATCATTGTGCAAACATCATAGAGTTTACTTACACAAACCTAGGTGGTATAGTCACCTACACATCTAGGCTATATTACATAGCCTAGCACTTCTAGGCTGCAAACCTGTACGGTGCGTTACTGTATTGAATCCTGTAAGCAATCATAACACAATGGTATTTGTGTATCTAAACATAGAAAATATACAGTAAAAATACGGTATGAAAGATAACAAATTATACACCTATATTGAGCACTTACCATGAATGGAGCTTGCAGG
Source organism: Chlorocebus sabaeus (assembly GCF_047675955.1). Lineage (NCBI taxonomy): Eukaryota > Metazoa > Chordata > Mammalia > Primates > Cercopithecidae > Chlorocebus > Chlorocebus sabaeus. The sequence goes on along the minus strand of NC_132913.1, from coordinate 97,201,184 downwards.
AATGGGTGTTGCTCTGGGTGAGTCAGTGAGTGAGTCGTGAGTGAATATGAAGGCTTTGCTAAATTTATTTTTTAAAAGTTTTTATTCTTTAATAATAAATTAACTTTAGCTTACTATAACTTGTTTACTTTATAAACTTTTTAGTTTTTTAAACTTTTTGACTCTTCTGTAATAATATTAAGCTTAAAATAAATACATCATACAGCTGCACAAAAACATTTAATTTCTTTCTAACTATTCTATAAGTTTTTTAGTATAGTCATATATTTATACATTTGTATATTTATTTTACTTTTATTTATATATTTTTTATCTTTTATACTTTTAATATATTTTATAGTATATATTGCTACATATACTAGTATGTAGTATGTATAGTATGTATTAAAAAGTATAAAAGTATATTTTATGGTTTTTATACACTTATTTTATACTCTTATATATTTATTTTACTTTAAAAAGAATTTTTTTTTTGAGATGGAGTTTTGCTCTTGTTGCCCAGGCTGGAGTGCAATGGCGTGATCTCGGCTCACCGCAACCTCCACCTCCCAAGTTCAAGAGATTCTCCTGCCTCAGCCTTCTCAAGTAGCTGGGATTATAGGCATGCACCACCAAGCCTGGCTAATTTTGTATTTTTAGTACAGATGGGGTTTTTCCGTGTGGGTCAGGCTGGTCTCGAACTCCTGACCTCAGGTGATCCACCCACCTCAGCCTCCCAAAGTGCTGGGATTACAGGCGTGAGTCACTGCGCCTGGCCAACTTTTTTGTTTTAAAACAAGTGCAGCTACTGCTTACTCACTATGTGCCAGGCATTCTCATTTTTGGTTAAGAACAAGACACAAACACATACATTAGCCTAGGCCTACCCGGCATCAAGATCATCTGTATCACTCTCTTCCACCTTCAGGTCTTGTCCCAAAGGAAGGTCTTCAGAGGCAATAACACACATGGAATTGTCATCTTTTATGATAACAATGCCTTCTTCTGGAACATCTCCTAAAAGACCTGGCTAAGATTGTTTTACAGTTAACTTTTTAAAAAATCATAAAAATGGATAGTAGGAGTAGAAGAAATATACTCTAAAATAACAATTAAAAGTATGGTATAGTAAATACATAAACCAGTTATATAGTTGTCAGTTATTATTATAAAGTATTATGTGCTGCATATAATTGTATGGGCTATACTTTTATAAAACAGGCAGTGCAGTAGGTTTGTTTAAACCAGCATCACCACAAATACATGAGTAATGCCTTGCACTGTGTTACCAAAATACATGAGTAATGCCTTGCACTGTGTTACCATGGCTATGAAACTACTAGGAGACAGGAGCTTTTCACCACCATTATGATTTTATGGGACCACTGTCATACACACTGTCATTGACCAAAATGCTGTTATGTGGAACAAAACTATAACTCGTTTAACCCTTAAAATAACTCAACAATACTACCATATTATTATGCCAATTTTACAGGGGAAGAAACTAAGATACAGTGAGTTAAACTTGCCCAAGGTCACTTGACCCTTGCATGAAGGTTATAGCCCAGACTGACTTTAGAGTCTGTGCTTTGACTATTACATTAAGCTGTCCTGGAGGTAAAATTCAAATCAGTTACATCTTTACCTGAGGACCAGGAACAGCGGGAAACTAAGATGGCAATGTCTCATTCAAATTGTGAGTACACTGGTGCTGAGAAGGAAGGTGATTTCTCAAGGTCACCATGTGCCATTGCTTTTTCTTCTGGCCATGCTGTCTAAGCTGAGTCTAATTTCCCCTCAGATGCTGGGTACCGCTTCAAGTCCACAGGCACCAGGCAGAGGGAAAAGAAACCCACTATGAATATCATCCAGAAACCAAAGGAGGGTGAGGTAAATAGCCCAAGTACTTCCATGGAGGGACATGGTTTCTTAGTAGTTTTTATATATGTGTTAAATTACAGCTTATATATTAATAAAAAAGATTATTTATTGTCTGCACAAAACCCTCATGAATTAAGCAAATTGTATATGTGTGTGTGTGTGGTGTATTTTAAAAATATATATGTATGCATATATATATGCTTCTGTAGATTTTCCACACAATTTATTTCTTTTTAAATTTTATTATTAATGCTAAAAATAGAGTTGAGAATAGAAGACTAGAATTTATTAAGCACTTACTATAAAGCAGGCACTTAATGCACTCTCATTTACCTCTTACTAAAAAGCCCTATGAGGTGGCATTATCACCTCAATTTTACATACATGGAAATGCTTAGGAAAGTTAGGTTACATACATAGTAAGAGATAGATTTGGAGATTTAAAGATAGATAGTATGAGCCTGCCATGCACTTTTCAATGTATCATGTTGTGTTCTTTCTACAGTTGAACAATGGGACTATGTCATTAGACAATTCCTGAAGAGAAATGCTTAGATAGCAATACAACACTAAGATGATTTTTGTTAAGGAGCCTCTATTCCATTTACCATGATGATGATGATAACATAACAATGATAATAATAATAATCGCAGCTGCCACTTACTATGTGCCAGACATTCCTCTAAGCAGTTTTACATATATTAGCTCCATTCCTCGTAACAATCTTGTAAGTAGTATTAACATGATATTTACATTCTCAGTTTCCAGATGAGGAAGCTGAGGCACAGGAAGTCTAAATGAATTGCCCAAAGTCCGTGCTCTTGATTCAGAGTAGTTTTTCCTCATGTGAATAAGCCCTATATCAGGACACTTAAATAACTCCATGGAGATATTTGCTTCTTTTTGACTTCTTAGAGGCAAATTATCCCATCACTCTAACTACTACGTGTGAGGGAATCTGCTAAAACTGTCCCACTGAGTGTCCAAGTTACAAACCTGTAATGATGTTCCTGATGGGCTTTACCAGTGCGGTGAAGCCAGAGACTTCGGGCTGTCTGTGTTCCCACATGGGCTGCCATATGACAAGCCCACTGGCCAGACGGAAGGTGAGGTCAGATTCCTAGGGGGAAAGAGAAGATCTATGTCCAATAATTGACATGTAACAACTACTTAAAGGGACCAATCAATGCAAGGATTAATATCATTCATAAGATTATTTTCAGAGTGGATTTATCTGCCAAACCTTCTCTCATCAGTCAGATGAATGTTTCTGGAGTAAACCAATGACCCAAAGTTATCACTGCAATTACTATGAAAATCCCAGTTGTCTGCTTTATCCAAAACTAATGACCAATCAAAACATAGCTTTGGGCAAAGCATGGAATACACAAACTATTGTTTTGTGTTTGTAGTGGTTGAAACTTGTTTATTTCAGGAGTCTTGGCAGATCTCTTCACTTTGGTTATTATTATCATTCCTCTTAATTATTTAGTTGTCCTTATTTCTCCCTCATAAGGCAAAATACTCAGATACTGGCTATTTTGACATTCTATTATCCAGTCCATCTTTTTTCTTACATTTTAGGGAATTAGGCACATATAATTTGACCCTTCATAGTGTATTATTTTGTAATGTTGTCTTCTTAACAACCTTTAATTTCTTGAGGGCAAGGATAAATCAAGCATCCTCCTTCCCTCTCAGCCTCGAGCATCATCACAATGTTTAACATAGCATTAGGAACTGGGTGCACAACAGATACTCAATAAATACTTGCTGAATAGGGCTGACTTTATAACCCATACTCACTCAATTTATCTGTGATTCAAAGTATCTTTCAAGAGCATATCCTCTGCTATCATATTGGATAAGTACAAATATGTGACATTCTGAGATTATATCTTAAACACCTCAGTCTCTCAAAACAATGTAAAGATAGAAGTAGAGAATGTGATCCCAGATTAACGAATACAGCTGAGATCCAGGAACTCACTTACAGCAGTGATTTGCAACCCCAGCTTGCATATTATAATCACCAGGGGAGCTTTTAAATCTAAGAGGCCTAGGTATCACTTACCTCTCCTACCCAGACCCATTAAATTAGAATCCTGTGAGATTTTCTAATATCCCCCTGATGACTCTCACACATAGCTGAGGTTGGAAACCATTGAGATTGAAGGAAAAGAACTCAGAAGCAACTGGAAAAATAGAAAAAGAAAAGCAACTCTGTACCTAGTAAAAAGAAACCTAAAGGCTAGACTAGGATTCTGACACCACTTGGCAACAGAGCCACACAGTTCCCACAATGGGAAAGTCTCTAGAATTCCCTGTGGAGGTATTAGAAAAGCACATAAAGCATTTGGTTAAATTCATTCTGCATATATTCTGTAAATATTTATAGAACACCTACCATATACCCGGTACTATTCTAGGTTTTAAATGCAACAGTGAACAAAGCATACAAAAATCTCTGCTCATAGTGTAGAGAGGAAGTGAAGGGCTGTCTCAGACAAAGTGTTGTCATTTTAGACCAGAGAAGAATCAGGTGAAGCCTTATTGAGAAAGTGACATTTGAGTAAAGTTCTGAATGAAACGAAGGAGCTGTCATGTAGCTATCTCCAGGAAAAGTATTCCATGAAAGAGGATCAGCAAACACAAAGGCCCTAAATGTGCCTAGTGTGTTCAGAAATAGCCAAGAGACTGTGTGCCCAGAGTCAAGTGAATGTGAGAAAAGTAGAAAAAAAATTGGAGAAGTCATTGAGTGCCAGATAATATACTGCCTGATAGGTCTTGATAAGGACTTTAGCAATTATTAAGATGGGAAGCCACTGGAAGGTTTCAAGTAGCAGAGTGACATGATTGGATATATATTTTAATAGGTTCACTCAGGCTGTTGAAAATAGTTTGAGAAAGGGCAACAGTGAAAGAAGAGACTATTTTGGAAGCTATTGTTATCATCTAGGTGAAAGATGATTAGACAGGGGTACTAATAGAGGGCAAAATGATAAGTGGTAGATTCTCAATGCATTTTGAAGATACAACTTACAGAAATTGCTAATTGTCTGGATGTGGAGTGTGAGAGAAAAAGATGTCAAGGATTTTTGACTTTGCAATTAAGAAAGATAGGTAAGATGAAGTAGGAGCAGGTTTGGGGATTTCAGAAGCCTAGTTTTAGACATGTTAAGTTTGAGATCTCTGTTAAACATTAAGCTAGAGATACTGAGTAAGCAGTTAGACAGACAGCTGTGAAGTTAAGAGGAGAGTAACCCAAATTCCCTTGGAATGGACACGATGAAGTCTGCATGGTATTGTATGTAGAAACAGGAAATTAACATGAAGTAAATCTTATTAGATTTGTCTCCACAAATACAGGAAACCAAACCTCAATTGACCTTGTTTTTATGATTTACTAGTTTCTGAGCTCAGTCCTTTTCCATGTTTCTCGTAAGAAATCTTAACACAAGTAAAACTCCAGTGGAAACTGCAGCAGGGAGTGATCTCTCTTGTACTGAAATCCTGGGCTTTAACATCTGATCTATTAGCGTGACACAGCACTCACTGATGGTCATGGCCATCATTTTGTTTCACTTGATACATCTCCAAGCAGATTGTATATTTCTTGAATACAAGTTGAGATCTCCTTCTTCTGTGCATTTCCTCGAACATCAATACAATACCAAACTAATATGTTCATTAATTGAACATGTTTTACCTTCTCCAAATAAATCCAATCACTCTTCAGACCTGAATGCCTGTAGCACCTGTGGCCTTCTCTTGTGTTGGTATCTTCCTTTGTAAGTCTTCCTAACTTGGATGAATGTATAAACTCTGGGCCTCTAATGTCTCCTCTAGAGTTTCTTTTAATGGAACACACAATGCTATGTATACATACACAAGCAGAAACTCAATAACTGGAGAGGACACTCTTTATCATCCAAACAGTTGTGAAGCAGGTAGTCTAGAAGGTCCTGAGAAAAGCCAGAAATGTAAGCACATGTAGAGGTAATATCCCCACATTTCAGATACTTTTCTTGCTTTCACTGATAACCTGTTTCCATGATGTCATAAAGCAATTCTGAATGTATTTACTAGTAGCTTAGAGAGATTTAAAGAAACAACTATTATTTTAAGTTCCATTTTAAAGTTGTTTACTTTACACAAATGGATTTTGTTAAAATCCCTGAAGGGCTTACTTTTTGTTTTATTTCTTGCTGTTTCTCCAGTACATTGAACAGTAGTTAGCATATAACAGGCACTTGATAAGTATTTGTTGAAAAAATAAGTGAACATGACAAAATCATGACAACGTTGATACCATATTTAAAGAAGATGCCTTAGTTTAACAAACATTCATCATTTTTCACTGATAAAATTAAATTTGGTCTAAAATTAATAATATATTACACAGGATTTTCAGACTATGAATTTTATATAAACTATTTGAGCTAATTATAAATTAAAAGAATATAAAATATGCATTGAATAATACACTGTGTTACAAAAGCATTAGTCATTTATATTAGGTTTATTTACCAATTAGTGAACAAATTTATTCACTTAATATTATTTAAATACCTATTAAACAGAGATACTATGTTAGTTATCATGGGTACAATGATAATTCCTACAAACAGACCATTTAGAATCTAGTGGGGGAGGGAGCCACATAAAGAGATGATAATAAACAAAGTATAAAAATAAAGCTGTACCTAGAATATTATGGAATTAGAGAAAGAGGGAAAGATGGATCTCAAATGAAGTCCTAAAGGATAAGTAGGAGTTTTCTAGAAAGAGAAGTGAGGTATGAGGGCATTCCAGTCAGCAAGACCAACATGAGAAAAGATCTGAAAAAAAGTATGCTATGTTCTTGGGGAGACTTCAAACATCCGGAGTTCACAGACAGGAGAAGTAGTCAGACAGGTCATAGAGGGCCCAGTTTACCAGACTAAGAAGCTGGAGTTGTACTCTCTGTATGATGAGAAATCACCAAATTATTTTAAGTATGTTGGTGATATTGTCTACATTTTTGATAGGTCACCTTGGTGTTGAGGTTAGATTTTATGAGACAAGCCAGGAGACTGAATCTAGTAAGAAAGTAGTCCAAGTAAAAAGTCCATGTAAGATATGATAAAAGCTTGGTTAAGGTAGTTAAGTAGGAATGAAAAATATGTAATAAATTTGGGAAATATTTAGGAGAAAAAATGAGTAAGACTCTGTGATTAGTAGAATGTGCAAGTAAGGATGAGGGATAGTGAAAGGTTTTTGTGAATACATCCATTATCTAAAATATAGAATCTAGGGACGGGGCTCATTACAGGTGCAGTTTGAATTTTATGGATTATCTATTTGGAAAAGTCATTTGACAATTTGGTTTAACAGGCAAAGATAGGAGCCTGGATTTGAAATGTATAATTAGGTGACCTCAGCATGCAGGACACACATGGTAAATGAAGCCGAAGGAAGTCTTCCTAGGAGAAAGGAGAGTGAAAAGAACAAAGTGTGAAGAATGCATCTCTGGGGAACCCCAATGTTAAAGGGGTAGACAAAAAAGATGAGCTCTCAATAGAGATAGAGCAGACAAAGTCAGAGCTGCAAGAAGAACCAGAAGGGTGTGGTGTCATCAGGAGAACTGAAAGAAAAGGGCATGATGGTAGTTTCAAATGCAGCTGAGGTTTAATGAAATGAGGGCTGCAAATAGAGATTAGATTCAACAACTCAGAGGTTGTTCATGACCTGAGTGAAAATAAAAAGAAAACAAAAAAAACCTCTGGTACAGAAACCTAAAAAACTGTAATTTTATAGAAAATCAGATGGGATTGGGTTTGAATTCCATCTTGGTTACTCACAATCTTTACTGTTATCTCTATGGACCTCAATTTCCCTTCTGGTAAAATGGAGAAAAGATACACACATCCCTGTGGGTAGTTGTAAAAATTAAAAATGATAGTGAAAATATTCTATCACATAATAGAGGCAAATAGAAGCAAGAATAAGAGATTGAAGAGTAAATAAATGGGAGGTGAGGATATGGAGGCATGGGTTCATGCTTTGACTAAATTTTGGCCTCCCATGCCTCCTACAGCACCATGTCTTATACAAGCCCCATCCTGCAACACTAAGTGCTGAGTGGGAACCTGAGGGGGAAAATCAAGGAAAGGACTGACAAGCGGGGCAGCACAGCACACCGGGTTTAGAGACCACGGTGTTGCAGAAACATTAGTCTGGATGGTTGTGTGGTTTCCCCAGCAGGGGCATGCAGATTTCTGGGTGGGGATAGAAAATGTGAATTTTGGTCTTGATCTGGAGTTGGAGTCATGAAAGACAACTGCAAAGAAGCATAGGGATAAAAGGATGTTAATGATGCTGGTGAGGGGAAGTTTACATGGGTAGGGAAAGATGATAGGCTCCAACAGAGCCTGATAACGGCAGGCAAATGAAAGATGTAAAGCAGTGGCTTCAATCAGGACCAATTCCCTTCCACACACCCATCTGTGAACATTTGGCAACATTTGGAGTCATCTGTGGTTGGCACAACTCAGGGGCAATGGGGTGTTACTGGTATCTAATGGATGGAGGCCAGAGACTCTACTAAATATCCTACAATGCACTGAACAGTGTCCCACAACAAAGAATTATCTGGCCCCAAATGCCAACAGTGCCAAGGCCGAGAAATCCTGATCTAGAGATTGTACATTCCCCAACAACTTGAAAAAACCAGATATCTCTCAAGCAGAAAAGGCCTTATGGCAAAAATTATCAAATGAATACTTTTTATTCTCTACAGCATCAAGAACAATGCTTTCCTCATAGCAATGACAAAATGATGAAACTATAATGATAATATAATAATATAATAAAAAATGATAATGTTATTAATACCACTAACAATAATTGTTTATGTATATCAACCACTGTGTAGTATTTTGTATGAATTGTCTTACTCCTTTTTAAATGCTCCATTCCCAAGCTATAAGTTAAACATGAGGATCTTCAGCCAGCTTTTCCAATTATTTGAGTAGTCTCTCCTGAAAGGAGACCTTGCTTCTTTTCTACTAATAATACATAATACCAGCAGCAATAAAATACCAACACTAAAGACAACTAACATTTGTTAATGACTTTCTTTGTATCAGGTTGAATACTACAACTTGTTCAATCTTCACAATGTCCTATACATTTATTCTTAGGTCCAATTTATACTTGAGAAAATGGAGGTTTATAGAAATTATTTGCACAATCTCTTATAGAGCGCAGCAGGCACTGGATTCAAATACAGGCTTATCTGTTTCCAAAACTTAGACTCCCATCCATGTCTTAAAAATAAAATTACAGCCACCCTGGGCACTCCTATATTTCCACATTTTTCCAGGTGATATTTGTCAACATATAAACATCTTTTTGGGGCTACTTTTAAAGAAGACTTCTCTCCTGTCCTCTCCATTTTAACGGCTTCATTTCTAAATATGCTGTTTTTAGCACTTGGATCAGCTTCTGATAATGACAAGTCTACTCAGTGTGTCAGTCATTAAATATTTATTGAGAGCCTCATATACGACAGACACTATTTGAGACACTAGAGATACAGCTGTCATCAGGAAAGGCAGACTCCCTTCACTCAAGGATCTCTGTTCAGTGAGGCTGAAGGGCAACAAACATGCAGACAAATGCATAAATAATTCCAGCTTCTGGTAAGTGCTAACAAGGAAAAAAATGTAGGATAGCTTGCTAGTTGCTCGAGAGTAGCCAGGGAAGTACTTTCTGAAGTGTTGCCATTTGAGTTGTGAGTAAACCAATGACAAGTACATGGCCATGTGAAATTCTGAGTGTAGAAGGTAGGGTCAGTGTTTCAAGTTGAAAAAAAACAGTGCAAGGATCTGAACACAAAAATGCACTTGTCAAGTTTGAGCGTGAGCCTCCCACAAGCCTGAAGGTGGTTAGTGAATGAGAGAAAGGCCAGTGAGATAGAGGGAGTTGAGGCCCAGGAGGTACGCAGGGGTAGGTCCTGCAGGGCTCACAGGCCAGGTGGACAGTCCCTATTAAAGCAGAGCTTCTTACTAAGTATCACCTGTATAAAATACTTGAAAATGGAAAGCTAGAGATTTTAAAATGGCAATTTAATTTGACTTGACACCTAAAGAGTTTAGTATGTTTGATGGGCAATGCGGTCAGTGTATGTGTTGCATTTTGGGAATTTATAGGTAGTTTCAAACCTATTTCTCCTAGCAATGGGGAGAGTTAACGGAAAGTGAATTTTTTAGGAAACTAAAAATGAATGAAAATACTCTGTAGTCTGTTCCCTTCATGGTGACTGTTAATGTTCTGAACCACCTTCATAAATACATTGCTAACTTGAACCACAGTTAACTTGATCCATTCACTGGATTATAGTATTCTATTAAAGAGTAGATGAACATATCAATTCTTATCTTAGCACTTAAGTGAAATTTGTTGATTTATTCATTCACAAAAGTAACAAATAGTTCTTGATTTCTTTTCATGTGTTGGAACTGCCGTGTCTGTCTTACATATACTCACCCTGTTAGAGCAACTGAGGGGTTAAGTAATATCAACAAAATCACACAGCTAAAAAGTGGTGGCACAGTGATTTCAAATTATATTGTCTCCTCCAAGTGGATATGATTGTATTTTGAGATAACTGGTTTCCATGTAATCCTATGTTTTGTATTTTAAGCATTTAAAAATATTTTAAAAAGCAATTCTTAGGCTATACCCAACTGTCTAAAAGTCTACAGAACATAACAAGTTAAAACTTACTTTTTTTCATTTTGAGACAGTCTCGCTTTGTCACCCAGGCTGGAGTGCAGTGGCATGTTCTAGGTTCACTGCAGCCTGTGCCTCCCAGGTTCAAGAGATTCTCCTGCCTCAGCCTCCTGAGTAGCTGGGGCTACAGGTGTGCACCATTACGCCTGGCTAATTTTTGTATTTTCAGTAGAGATGGAGTTTTGCCATGTTGGCCAGGCTGGCCTGCAACTCCTGACCTCAAGTGATTCACCTGCCTCCACCTCCCAAAGTTCTAGGATTACAAGCGTGAGCCACCGCACCCTACTAAAATTTAGACGCTGTATTATAAGAGAGGTAGTTACAAGGTGCTATAAATATGCAAAGGAGGTAGTAATGAAGTCTAGATGGTGAGGTCTAAGGAATAGCTTCATATTAAAGATGACATTAAAGTTGTAGTTTGAACACTATGACAGGAATAGAGGGGCGAAAGGAGAGTACAGCAATCAGCAAGGGCATATTCGGAGAACGGCTGCCATGGTTTCAAATGCTGGATCATGAGGTGGACAGTAGGTACCAATAGTCTATAAATCAAGAAAGCAATTTAAACCCTACGTCATAGTTGATCTTTTATTTTATGTTTAATATGTTGGGCATTATCGTGAGGCAGAGGGAGAACCACTGGAGATTTTTTAAGTAGGTAAAAGCTATGTGGAAATTTGTGTTTTTGAAGCAATGTTCAGTAGTTTAACACAGAAATAAAGTTCTCCATGCCTTGACTTGCTGTAAGGTCATACAAAGACATGCCCAACCAAATATGGAAATATCATTTGCAGTCTATCCTCACCACATCTCCACCCACTCCAGCTCTAACACTGGGTTTCTGCTTACCTTGATCCTGTGTACCAGGGGAGCAAACAGAAACACAAAGAGCTCCACGGTAGCCATGGAGTTCTGGAAGATCTTTCTTCGGTTGTTCTCTTCTTCGTCATTAGAGCTGCTTTGGCAAGGCTGCCCTGGAGAACCCTGGTTTTCAACCTGGTGGATGAAAGCACTGCTGCTTCCACCCCAGCTGGAGCCTCGGTCTGTACCCCCAAATCGCTCATTGTTGCAGTCCTGGGGGGCCTCCAGAAGCATCCAGTGTAGAGTGTGAAGGAGCTTTGTCTCAGCAACACCCAATTTATCCTGGTGACCTGCATGGGACAATTACACAGGCAGGTTAAGGCAAACTCTGTGACCAGAGCAATAGATGTCAACGTTGGGTCTGGGAAGAATATCCCTGCTTTCTCTACAGTTCTTACAACCACTGCTAGCAGGGCTCATTCTTGTTTTTTGGACTCCCCTACTGGCTGTAATCTCTGCAGAATGATATGCTGCCATGGGGGCAGAAACTGCTGAATCACTTTTCTTCAGTTAGGTACCCAAATATATTTCCAAATAGGCAGCATAGTGGTTAAAAATATAGGCTCTGAAGATAAAAGCGATCCTATTTTAGACAATGTGACCTAGAAAGGTCCCTCTATGAAGTAATATTTGAGCAGAGGCTCAAACAAGGGGAGGAAATGGGGTGGAGAAGAGTATGTACACTAACGTGGGGTACATGGGTAGGACACATTGTCACATGAGAATAGCAATCTGTAAAATATTCTAAAAAATTGTTCTTACGCACATGTGCACACATACTCACACACAGTACTACAAAGTTGGAAAATGTCTGAGGCAAATATGCCCAGTTCATGAGAGTGGTTGCTTTAGGCACTGAGAGAACAAAAAGGATGACCTTGGCTAGGACTCATCTTGGGCAGGTGAAGGTCTTAGCTTACCTCTAATATTTTAACTTTGTTGATGTTGTTGTTTGTTTGTTTGTTTTTGAGACGGAGTCTCACTTTGTCGCCTAGGCTGGAATGCAGTGGTGTGATCCCAGCTAACTGCAACCTCCACCTCCCAGATTCAAGTGATTCTCCTGCCTCAGCCTCCCAAATAGCTGGGATTACAGGTGCGCACCACCACGCCTGGCTAATTTTGTAGTTTTAGTAGAGACGGGGTTTCACCATGTTGACCAGGCTGGTCTCGAACTCCCGACCTCAGGTGATCCACCTGCCTCGGCCTCCCAAAGTGGTGGGATTACAGGTATGAGCCACCACAACCAGCATATTTCAATGTTTAAGAGGCGAAAATAGGCTGGGCGCGGTGGCTCAAGCCTGTAATCCCAGCACTTTGGGAGGCCGAGACAGGCGGATCACGAGGTCAGGAGATCGAGACCATCCTGGCTAACACGGTGAAACCCCGTCTCTACTAAAAAGTACAAAAAACTAGCCGGGCGAGGTGGCGGGCGCCTGTAGTCCCAGCTACTCGGGAGGCTGAGGCAGGAGAATGGCGTAAACCCGGGAGGCGGAGCTTGCGGTGAGCAGAGATCCAGCCACTGCACTCCAGCCTGGGTGACAGAGCCATATTCCGTCTCAAAAAAAAAAAAAAAAAAAAAGAGGCGAAAATATTCATATATTACTTGTAAAATTAAAAAATTAAAAACAAGACAGCCAGTTTCTTTATTGGTAAAACGAAAATAATGATAGTATAAGTGTGAGGAGGATTTTGTGATAATTAATGAGATAATGTATGCACAGTGCTTGAGAAAACAGAAACTACTCAATACAGGTTACTGTGATGAGTGTTGAACACAAAGGGCAATGACATGCAATAAAGAAGTAATGCAGGACACCAACCTAGCTTGTTTCGGTTTGAAAGCAGGGTTGCAGTGCAGTGGAGGACATGAGGCAAAGCAGCTTGCACCAGTTCCCATCTGGAAATGCTCTGAATGGCTTCAGAGAGAGCTGGAGAGAGGCCATGCAGCTTGTTTTCTACCAACACTCGCTCAAAGGACTGTAAATTCAAAAACAAAAACAATAAGAAAAGCCAAAATCCAAAACCATGTAAACTAAGAAACGGAAGATTCTGATTAGTGAAAAAATGAACAGGAAGGTACTGTACCCCTTAAAAGGTGCAAATTACTGGACCAAATTCTTTAGGGAGAACTCATTGCATTTTCTTGTATATGTTGATGTGCAATGGGTCAGTAATAATTTTCTATTATCTACCCATTTGCAGGCTTTTGAGCCAAAGTAAATGGCTTGAATTAATGATTTTTATTTCTGTTAAAGTAAGCTTCCTCTAACAAATAGGAACAAAACATTTAACCTTATGAAATTTTTGGATGTATAGTTTATAAAATGTTGCTGAGTCATCCAAAAGGCTGTCACAACTGCAGACCAAAATGAGTTTTTTGTCAAAGTGTCTTGAGAAATAGAATTTATGTCAATTTCTTCAACTGGTGTTAACTAAGATATAACTTTTTCAAGGATTCTGATTTTGGAATCCCTGATTTATCTCATGGTTTGACAATGACCTGGCACAGAACACTCTCTACCTAATGCCTGGAACAATAAAAGATACTTAATATATCTGTGGAATAAAGAAAGAAAGGAAGGGAGAGCAGGAAGGAGGGAGGGAGGAGGAAAATAAGCCATCTTTACTTTGCTGGTTATTAAATTTTCTATCCTTGCCAGAGATACTCAGAGAGTATCAGAGAGCGTAGCACTCCAGAACAAGTAACAACTCTGACCTACTCAATTATTTTTTTTTCTTTTGAGAGAGGAGAGAATATCACTGTAAGGTGTTGGAGAAAATGTAGTTACCAAATATTAGAATAAATTTAATAAACGTTTGACTTGTAAGAACATGATTGGCACTTGATGCCCCAGTCAAGAAAACTATATAAATGTTCTATATAATAATCACAATACAAGTACCAAGTGTTCAAACTGTATTACTGGAATTATTACAATACCTATGAGAAAGACAGGTATCCTAATATGGCTTACTACAGAGATTTCCAAAGAAAACTTTTTACTTTTTGATTCAAAAAAAGAAAAATAAAAAATTCACCTTTATAATGAAGGGCACACTGAGGTTTTGGCAAAGAGCATAATGAGAGATGTAATATTTTGCTTTAAGAAACCAGATAAAGGCCTTTAGATATGTTGGTGATATAAATGCAAATATTATAAACTTCACCAGTCCTCAGGTATCTAAGTATTCATTAAGTAAAGGGTGTGTATATTAGAGACTAAAAGATTATAAAGAATCTATACACTCTAATGACTATACTGTAGAGGATGAATTATGCATTTCATAATCTCAGAGTGTTCTGGGTAATGTCAGTTTCTCCTTAAGTGTCACTAATACAACTTTTAATATTTTTTTTTAAACTTGGGAAATTGTTTTCTATATTGAGATCTATGTATCTCTATCCCTATCTATCTATCCATTAATGTAACTTACTATTTGATATTGTGTGACTACATTAAAAATGTCAGAAATATCTGTGCCAAGAACAGAGAAAAGTCAGGATTATTTTAAGCTAGTATAATTGTCAGCATGGTTAAGAAAGTCTGAGATTTCAAGTGTCAAATTACTCTAACAAGCTAAGCTCAACAACAAATTCCACTAAAAGGTCCTTATAAGAAAGTTATATTTTTAAAAAAATGTGTTTGTGACAACATTGAAAGACAGGAGATGCAACGAAACAAATTCCTACATTGCGTGGGCAGGTATGTGTTTAACTTTCCAGTTGGCTTCCATCAGAATTTTTTGCCCTAACACATCTCAGAGCTCCTTACCACAAGGTCATCCACGTAGCTATTTGTAAATATGCATGGCAATATCCAAATTGGTAGATTTCCATTTTTAGGTTATAATATATGCAATGTAAAGACTTTTAGGTAAGCTCCAAATATTAATGAAGGCTGTGAAAAGTCCATTTCAAATTTGCTTCATGATTTCATGTAAAATGAGAATTTATAGGGATATAAGATTCCCTTAGAATCTCAGGACAAATGCATTTTATTTTGTATAAATATTAGCAGTATTATTTTCACAATTATTTTATATTATTCATTTTTAGAATTGGAGAACATATGCAAGACATAAAAGTGCAGAGATGCATATATTTTGTTCAAGTAGTTCTTTCACAGGCACTCTATCATATGAACTTCCACTGTAAGTTTCAGTTTTGTTGATTAAGGATTCGACTTCACACCTGCAGGGGGCAAAAAAACCCTCCACCACCTGGTTCTCTATTGTCTCTCTGCCTTCTCTTCTACCACTGGATCACTCCCCACCCTTTCACTTATTCCCCAGTAGGTGCTAATTTCCTTTAACATGTTTCCTCTGCTCTTCCCTCAGCTGTCCTTCCCTCCCTTCCCCTTGTGTCTTTGGCCAAGGTTCACATTAATAGATAGATAAGCCTTATCTATCCATTGCTTATAAAACTCCCCTCCCTAGTGCTACCTAGTATCTCTTTTTGCTTAATTTTTCTCCATAGTGCTTACCACCATCTGGCTTACTATGTATATACTTATTTGTTTGTGGCTTGTCCCCTTTCTACTAGGATGTAAACACTCTATTTGTTTTTATCATTGCTCTGTCCAGCACAGAGAATTGTGCCTGGCACACAGTGGGTGATCAATAATATTTGCCAAGTGAATTAATATATATAGTCCATTTGATTTAAAACCTGTCTTTGGGTTCAAACCACCACACAGAATAGGGAAATAATTATTAAATGGTGAAAATCACATACCACACAAGAAGCTTCATATTGCTTCCCCAGTTTGGGCCTCAAAAATGCACTGAAAAATTAATAGATATTTGTTAATAAACATAAGTAAAATTATTAACGCATCCTTGTGACATATTTTTCAATGAATAAGACAGGGTGCTATGAAATTCAAATTTCATGCTTCCTTATAGCTTTTTAATGAGCAGGTGTTGAACAGCTGATGACATTTTCTTTTACGCGTGTAATTGCATATATGAAAGAGAAGTGGATCTCGATGGTTTTTGGTATCCACTCTTATTCTGAAGACTTTTAAGATTTTAAATCGTCAGTGCTCAGAAGTGGTGCATTACTTACGTGTACAGCCATAATAAAAACTGAAAATTGAACACGGCTTGTGGGTCACGATTTCTAGAATCTAATTTCTTACCTGATAAATCTCTAAAATAACAATAATAAAAACAAACCTTTTCTGTTTATTGGAATAGGTGTGAGGCCTTTCCAGGGTTAGGGGGGAGAGTCCCTTATCACAGATCCTCAGGAGCTTTAACTGGGGAGATTAATCTGAGCAAAATGGTTAACAAGTGGGCATAGCAGATATTCGCCAAACAGGAGCTGGAAAAACAACAGGTCACCGGGCTAGAATTACAGCAGGAGACGGAGGGGGAATTGGACGCAGGAGCACAACCAGTCATAATTATCTTTCCTAGTTCCCCGCCCCCTCTTCCCAGGCTCTCTGCCCTCCCACCCCCTAAAATAATGTATACATTTATTCGACAACTGCCAATCTGCTTGTCGTCAAACTTCACTGAAATACATATATACATATTTTAATGCGTGTTTTTAAGCGGGTGCAGAGGGCTTGTTTTCCAGCCCCAGAGAGGGAGCTGCAGGCTGTGGCGCGGCCTCAACGGCGGCGGCGGCGGCGGCGGCGACCCGGGCGGCCCCGGGAGCGCCCCCAGCCCAGGGCGGCCCGCGGCGCGCCCTCTGCGCCCCTCACCTGGTTTGCCGCCACAGGAAGGTCTGGATGGGCAGGGGGATGCCACGGCCGCCGTCCTGCTCCTGGCCCTCGGAGCTCTTCCTCTTCACCATAATGGTGGCTCCCGGGAGTCCTACTGCAGGACCCAGCTCTGTCTCCTCGCTAGCCGCCGCCGCCGCCTCCTCCCGTTGCTCCCCCCAACTCTCATCCCCTCCTTCCCCGAGGCAGAGCCGGCTCTCTCCGCCCTGATCCCCCGTGCCTCTCCCCTCCCCCCACCCCTCCCCGCGCGTGGAACATGGCTGCGGGAGGAGGGGAGGGCTGGAGGAGCCGCGGAGCGAGGAGGGGGGCGCTCGGAGCAGCCGTCCGCCTCGCCGCCCCCGCACCCGCTCCCTGCTTTCAGCACCTCCCACTGTGGACAGCGGCCCGCGCCGGGCTGCACTGCCGCAGAAGCGAATCCGGGGCAGCTTGAGCCTCAGAGGTATGGCCCAAGAAGTCCGCGCTCCGCATCGCAGGCGCTGGTCCCCTGCGTGGCCTCTTCAGCCCCTGGAATTCGGCTTTCCCCGCTCCGAGCTGCACTCAGGAGTGTCCCCTGTCCTGCTTTCCAACCTCAGCATCCAAACTGTCACCGTCTGGGTAGGAGGAGCTTTGGGGAACCGCAGAGCAGTCACTAACCCTGGCATCATTCTCACCTCTAGCAAGGAGGTCAGGAGTCCAGGGTTTAGCCAGAGGAACACATGAAAATTATTAAATGCGTAAACCAGGAAGGGGAGGCAATCTTGGCAAGTGAGAGGAAGCTTGAAAGATCTCACATGTGAGAAGTTACTTTTATATGATAACCACAAGAAATAAACCTTTTGTTTTCTTAAAGCAGGAATACAAAGTTACCAAAGTAACCAGTTGTGGATATCAGTTAATTGCAAAGTGAGGAAGAACATTTGAATCATGCTGTGAGGAAATGCGGTTTATTACAGTCCATTAAATGCAATTGGGTGATCCTGTTCTCCCACAGTGATAGCTACCATTTTCCTTCAGTTGTAATAGTCAAATGCCTATATGTTTTTTATATATATATATATTTTTGGATTGTTGTTAGATATATTATTTAGTAGTAAAACAAGTAGGCCGGGGAGGAGGGTGAGGTGGGGTGAAGCAATCGGAATAGTAACTACCTGCAATTCCTCCTCCTCCTCCTTCCTCCTCCTCCTTCTCCCCCTCCTTCTTCCTCCTCCTCCTCCTCTTCTCCTTCTCCTTCTCTTTCTCCTTCTTCTTCTTTTTTCTTCTTCGACAGAATCTCACTTTTCAACTAGGCTATAGTGCAGAGGTGCGATCACGACTCACTGCAGCCTTGACCTCCCAGGCTCAGGAGATCCTCTCAGCTCAGTCTCACCAACAGTTGGGACTACAGGTGTGCACCACTATTCCCAGCTAATTTTTTATTTTTGTAGAGATGAGGGGGTCACACTATGTTGCCCAGGCTAGTCTCAAACTCCTAGGCTCAAGCAATCCTCTTACCTTGGCCTCTCAAAGTTCTGGGATTACAGGCATGAGCCACCATGCCTGGCCTCATCTTTTAGAGCAAAGATATTTGTGTAATCGATGAAGTGAAGAATCAGACTCCAGGTCATAATCTCAACAGATGTAATATTTCATATATAATTAACAACATAGTATATATTGATACTTTTCACCATAGAAATAAATTCTTCATTTACTTTCTTGAAGATATCTTCTATTATGAAACTCAAAAATATGGATCTTATGATCTCAAATATGGATCTTGAAACAAAGAAAGATTCTAAATATAGTTTATTCAAGGCATATTTGTTGAGTGCATTTTATATACTCATATAGCTATATGGAATTACATGGACTCTTGCTCACAAGGAAGTCTGAATATTAAGAGAAGACAGACATGAAAAGAGAAAAGAATCATGGGAGATATGAATGCAGATTCAGTTATGAACAAAGGGTCAAGGCAGAAATTATGTGCAGGAATCAGACGGAGACTTTCTATGACAGGCTAGAAAGTTTGCCTAGAAGACCTTTAAGCAGAGAAGTAGAAACTTCATATCCATTTAAGTGTGAATGACATGACAGGAATGTAGGGATTGTTTGAAACAGGCAAGACTTGTATTAATGAACACCAGTATGGAGATTAGAGAAATGTTTTATGAGATCATGAACCCTGATCATAATAGCAACTACAGACAAGGGAGTGAGTTTGAAGAATATTGCAGAGGTAGAATTAATAGGACGTGATGACCAAGTGGGTATAGGAAAAGAAAAATAGCACATTGGTCAAGAGCTTAGGTTTTGAGCCAGGCAGTTTTGGCTCTAGCCCTACCATTAACTAAATATAATATCCTAGAAAAGTGAAAAAACTCTGCTAAGATTTTCAAAAAATACCTTCCCCCATAGAGATGTTGTGAGGATTGAATGTTAATACTTGTAAATGATGAGGACACATAGACACATAGAAGGGAACAACACACACTGGTGACTTTCAAAGGGTGGAAGCTGGGAGTAGGGAGAGGATCAGGAAAAATAACTAGTGGGTACTAGACTTAATACCTGAGTGATGACATACATAAATCCATACAACAAACCCCCATGATACAAGTTTACCTATGTAACAAACCTGTACATGTACCCCTGAACTTAAAATAAAAATTTAAAAAAAGAATTTAAGAGAGTCTCAGATCTATACTAAGCTTTCAATAAATGTCAGCAAAAGCTCCAAGTTTTCTGTTTTGAGCAACTGAGTAAGTGGTGATCTCATTCAAAGAGAAAGAGTTGACAAGAAGAATCGTGTTCTTATTTTATGTGTGCATACAATGGCATTCATGAGTTTTCCTTGAGTCTTTTTTGGAAATCTGAAATGGAGGTAGCTAGAAATATTTGTGTGGAATTTAAAAGAGTTAATTGGGTAGAAGAGAATGATTTTTTAGTTAACATTGTATAAAAAGTAGTTAAAACCTTGGAAGTATATAAAATAATCCAGGCAAATAAATGGAAAGAGAAAAGAAAGGCCCCATTTGGAAGTGTAGGGGACATCAACTTTATTGTCACAAAAAATGCTGTTGATGGATTACAGGATAGAATAGGATAGTGGGATAGGCTGAATTCTAAGACGGCCCCCAAGATTCCCATATCCTGTTATATGCACACACCTTCCTCCAATTACTCAAGCAAATGCTAATCTAAGTGCTGCTGGGAAATGATTTGTATTAATCTTCTTGAGTTTTTAAATATTAATAATATTATTAATAGACTTTATTTCTTAGGGCAGCTTTGCAGTATATAAACACTCCTTTTCCTCTAGCCATAGTCTGTTCTGTTATTAACAGTTTTGCACTGGTGTGGTATGCTTGTTATTATTAATGAAGCAATATTGATGCATTATTATTAACTAAAGTCCATAGTTTATGTTAGAGTTGACTCTTTGTAATATATAATTCTATATATTTTGCTAAATAATGTAATCCATCATGAAGGTATCATAGTTTCACTGCCCTAAAAGTCTGTTATGCTCCATCAAGTCACCCCTTTCCCTGTCTCTTTCCCCGCTTCTGACCACCACTGATCTTTTTACTGTCTTAAGAGTTTTTGCCATTTCCAGAATATCATATAATTGGAATCGTATC
Organism: Chlorocebus sabaeus; assembly: GCF_047675955.1. Taxonomy (NCBI): domain Eukaryota; kingdom Metazoa; phylum Chordata; class Mammalia; order Primates; family Cercopithecidae; genus Chlorocebus; species Chlorocebus sabaeus. The sequence goes on along the minus strand of NC_132913.1, from coordinate 97,180,347 downwards.
GGATGTAGCTTTTTCAGACAGGCTTCTTCACTGAGCAACATGCATTTCAGTTTCCTCTATGTTTTTTGGTAGCTTAATAGCGCATTTATTTTTATTGCTGAATAATATTCCATTATATGTATATGTCACAGTTTATTTATCCTTTCACCTATTGAAGGACATCTCAGTTGCTTCCAATTTTTGACAATTATGAATAAAGCTGCTACAAGTGTTCATGTGCAGGGTTTTTTGTGAATGTGAGTTTTCAACTCATTTGGTTAAATACCTAGTAGCATAATAGCTGAATTGTAGGCTAAGACTATGAGAAGCTTTGTAGAAAATGCCAAAATATCTTCCAAATGGCTCTACCACGTATTTTTTAAGAGACGTGGACATATTTATGGGCCAGAAATAGAGGGTCATTAAAAAAAGGAATGCTAAGAATAATTCAGAGAGGGAAATAATTAACAAACAAGACTCTGAAAGAGACTACATTTTAGGCATAGTTGGATTGATCATCCTTGGCTGCAGGAATAATTCCTACAATGGAAAATTAAAAAGTAATAATGGTAGAGGCTAAGTTAGCAGGAAAAGGGGAAGGATAAGAATAGAAGAGTTCAGGCTTAATGTCCTCCATAAACTGTAATGGAATTGACAAGGTAGTTTTCTAAGAGTGAGATTTCAAGGCAGAGGAGTAGGGCATTTTTCAGAAAAATATTAATGGATAATGTACAGATAATTTACATTGAATATTTTTTATATGTCAAGGTCTGTTTTAAGCACATCAGTCAATTAAAACAATATTTAAAGAGGAGAAAACTGAGACATAGCAAGGTTTTATAACCTGCTTGAGGTTATATAATAAATGAAGGAAACTGGGAAATCTGACTTCAAAGCTCTCTTCCTACTTTCTACTGTAATACTGCATATTGTTAGTTGTGAGGGTTTGGACGAAGTGCTGTAAGTCATGTGAATGAAAACTGCTCAAGGACATAGGAAAGAATTACTCCATTGATGGTAAAAAATAAAGAAGAGCTAACGTCCCCTTCCATTCCCAAGTTCCCTTGAGGCAGTGAGTCTTGTGGGGAAATCTATAATAATAAGCATTGTCAAGATCAGATTTTAAAATAACTTTTCAGTGAAGAATCAATATTACCATTGTGGTTTACTTCTCATGTACCCACTGAAAACCCCCAAATATTTCATGTGTGAAGAAAAACCTGTCCTATCTAAATAGTTTATCTACACTGCCTTCTGTCATACATCTGATTTTGAATTCAGGTAAGCACTTTTGGAGGAAAGTTAAGAACTGAATTTGTGTGGTAAATTACACCACCACAGTCAATGAACCAGCTCTATGGTAATCACTATATGTTATTACCATCTCACTGTGCAAGACATTGCATTGGATGTGGATCTTTCCCATTGATGGTGCCCAGTGACGTAGTGACCTTGAGCCAGGAGAGAAAACTGGTTACTGGACCTTAGGAAGCATGTGAAAGGAAACTCTAAGATCTAGACAGGTGTAACTAAAGGTATGTCGACCCTCAAGGTTATCTTATTTTTTTAACAGAAGGACACACTTTCATAGTGACCAGATTCCAAGTTGCCAGATGTGTATAAAAATATTCTTGGCAGATAGGCTGAACAGAGGAGAACTCTGGCTGGGTTTTGGAAAATATTGCTACAGTAGGCAGAATCTGGAATGCTTTGTAAGTACATGAAAGCTACTAATAATATTAACAGTCATAGTAGTTAATGAAAGCAGTTTTTGAAAAAAGCCTACCATTACCATTACTCTATGGCAATCCATTAGAAGTTGAAGGTGAAGTATGATTGCTGTATCATGCGTCAGTCAGGAGTGTATGATGATTACTCTGTGGCAACCCATTAGAAGTTGAAGGTGAAGCATGATTACAAAGGGCACACTTACCTTGGGGTCATTCCCACTATGTGGAAGTGGATACATCCCATGTGTCTTGTTCATCCTTAGCCCAAATAGCTGATCTGTTCAAAGACGACAGTCTCAGTAATATCTCAGTGCCAGAATAAAGCTGCAAAGCCCGTGACCTATACTCATGTAAGCTCTTTACACCAGCTGATAAGGCTCTCCATGCTCTGATGTCATTTCATACATCTCTTTCTGCTCCATTTTACTCTACACACATTGGCTTCTTGAGGACATTGTATTGCATTTTTTCTTTCATATCTTCATGTGGCTTGGCACTAGTCTAATTATAACTTCTTCACCTCATATGAGGCTATTTCTTAATTTGCCTGAAATAGTCTACCCTATCATGTTCCAGAAATATTTTATTACATTCTTCTGTGTTTTACTTCATAAAATTCATCATTCTCTGAATATATCATATTTATTTGTTTTAAAGTTTGCTATGTTAAGCCTAGAGAATAGCATAATAGTCTGTAAGGTAACCAGGAATAAGTCTAACAAAAATTATTTAATACCTTTGTGGAAAAAATATAATAAATTGTTTAAAGTTATAAAGACTTGCAAAAATGAGGAAGACTCATTTTAATACAGACATATTTTGATATTCTTTAAATCTATTTTTTTGTGATTTTTAATGCAACCTTAAAAAACTGTTCTTGCCGGGCGAGGTGGCTCAAGCCTGTAATCCCAGCACTTTGGGAGGCCGAGACGGGCGGATCACAAGGTCAGGAGATCGAGACCATCCTGGCTAACATGGTGAAACTCCGTCTCTACTAAAAAATACAAAAAACTAGCCGGGCGAGGTGGCGGGCGCCTGTAGTCCCAGCTACTCGGGAGGCTGAGGCAGGAGAATGGTGTGAACCCGGGAGGCGGAGCTTGCAGTGAGCTGAGATCTGGCCACTGCACTCCAGCCTGGGCGACAGAGCGAGACTCCGTCTCAAAAAAAAAAACAAAAAACAAAAAACAAAACAAAACAAAAAAACAAAAACAAAAAAAAACAAAAAAAAACACTGTTCTTAAAATTCAGATAGGAAAGTACAGAATCAAAAATGGCTAAGATAGGTTTGAAAAAGAAGAAACTAGTTGATGAATTATAATGCTGTATAGTAATTAAGACAATGTGACAATAACATAGGAATAGAAAATTAACGTGTAGAAAAGAATAAAATGTCCAACAATGAAATCTAAGAAAATCATGTGACACAGTGGGATGTGTTGTCTCTATTGAGAAAAAAATAAGATTTCTATGTGAAACTGTACCAAATAGTAAGTTTAAGATGAGTTAGAGACCTAAATTTGAAAAGTAAAACTTAATTTTTAACATAAATAGATTGTTTAAACTCCTGGTTTCTTATAAATTGAGTTTTTCTTGTAAAAGACTAAAAAAAGTTAAAACTACATAAGAAAATATAGATCTTTTAAAATATTAAGTAGTCTCTACAATGAAAGACCCATAATAAATAAAAATAGATATTCTATACTGGGAAAAGATATTTGCAATACATTCAATCGACAGAGAACTAGGACCCAGAATATATTAAGAATTATTGCAAAATCAAAAAGCAAAGACAAAAAGTGAAAAAAAAATGAGAAATGATAACATGCTCATATCTCCTCAGTAGCCTCAATAATAATCAGTGTGTTCAATAATAATCTGGGAATGGGAAATAAAACCAACAATTTTACTATTTTCCAATTCCACAAAATTAAATGAGTTTTAAAAGACTCATACCGAGTTTTGTTAAGAATTTGCAGAAGTACCAGTAAGGATTTACTTTATAAAATCATTTGGAAACCAATTTTAAAATATCTAGTAAAATTGCAACATTCGCGTACTTCAATCTAACAATTCTCTTTCTAAGTAGCCCCTGGAGGACTTATCACATGCACACACACAAAAAGAAGAATAATAATTGTTCATTACACTAATATTTTAGTAGTGAATTCTAGGGATCCTATGCATATTCATAAACAGGAGAATACATAAATTATCTGTAACATATTTACACAATAACATAATATTTAACATTTAACACATATGAATTAGAGCTCCATATAGCTACATAGGGAAATTTCCAAAATACAGTGTTGAGTGAACAACTTGTGAAATGATCTTATGGTATAATAATATTTATTTTAGTTTAAAATATGCAAAACAATGCTATATATTTTAGGTATATATAGGCATAATAATTTAATAAAAACATGTTTAGACATTATCTTGGTCCAAGCTTCTCAAAAAGCAGGACTTGAAACACTGGCCTATCTGTTAGTTCTTATTGGTGAGTACAACCTAAGGCGGCAGGAGTGAAGAAAAGCAGAAGTGGGAAAGAAGGCACAGCTAATAGGATGGTGCATTACCAGACTGAGTACTACTTGATATCAAATGCAATTGATTATTTGATCTGGAGACTACCTTCTAGGAGCCCACTTTTGGAACTACTGCTTCTTAGGAGAGTTTGTCTACAGAAGAAAAGGAGAAGAGTTCTTTCTGGAGGTACATTTTGCTTTATGGGGTGCTAGCTCCTCCACACTGCCTAGACACATATGTGTGGGCTCAGAGAGGGTACTACAGCATCTCATGTCGTAGCATCAATATAGGGAATTTCTGGGTCACTAGTTGACAGTAGGTAGCAGGGGCATTAGGCAAGATGAAGTTGGCAAGAGTCCACTTAGCATTAATCTCTGTAGAGGTGACTGCAGCTGAAAGAAGTGGTGACTGGCTCCAGAGACAGGTGAGGCCAAAAGGATCTGAAATGGCACATAAATTCAGAGATGACAACATTCATTTCAAGATACTTAAGAGAAATGACCCTGGAGCCTGACTACCTGGGTTCAGATATCAGCATTGCTGCCCACAAGTCATGTAACGTTGGGAATTCCATTTAATATCAATGGGAATCAATTTCCTCATCCAAGAAATGGGAATAAGAGTAGCTATTTTGTAAGGTTTTGTTATGAGGATTAGAGTTAATCTATTTTTGGTTACCATTGTTTTATAACAAATCGTTAGTCTACATCTTAGCAGCATAAAACAACCATTTTGTTGTGCTCACGATTTATGGGTCAGGAATTTGGGAGATCTCAGCAAGACGTTCTCATTTAGAGTCTCTCCTGCAATTTCAGTAACATATGGCTGGGGCTGTTGTTATTTTGAAGACTTGAATGGACCATGTACAGCAGATGAATCACTCACATGCTGACAGTTGATGATGGCTGACAACTGGGAGCTCAACGTGGACTGTCCACTGGAGTGAATACACAGGGCCTCTCCTAAGTGTCAGTCTCAGGGTGGTTTGACATTTTACAGCTCACTTCACTCAGAGTGAACATCCCAAGAGAACCAGAAGGGAGTCGCACAGTCTTTTCTTATCTAGTCTCAAAAGTCACATAGCAACATTTCTGCTGCAGTTTATTGGTTATAAGCAAGTCGCTAAGGTGGCTCCAGAGTCAAGAGGAAGAGATATAAACCTCAAATCTTAATGAGGAGGAGTATCAAAGAAATTTTGGAAAGTTTTAAAATTACTACAATATAGATAAAGCACTTGGAACAGTGCCTGTTCTACTATATCATTAGTAACATTCTTTTCACATGATGACATAGGCTTTTAGCCTTTCAAATGAACTCTTCTGTAGCTCAGTCTTCTTTTTCATCCTGTCTCAGTATTGCAATCCAATGCACTTACATTTTTTTTCACTTGACTTCTTATTAGGGCTTATTAGTCAACACATCCCTGAAGCACAGTGTTAAGTGACTCAGCATCACACACTGAAGCCTGCACAGTACAGAGGTAGATGCTAGTTCCTGACACCATTTTAGGATGCACATATTTGAGATCATAAAACATGAATGGTCAGTTCTTTAATTGGCCAGATATCCGTTTTAACTTTAATTTCAGTGGCTTCACCGAAAAAAATTATACCAGTTTTCTGATTCCTATCAATTGTCTCACAGTCTGTTTCAGGAGTACAAAATCTCATTCTTCTACAGAGATTTAAGAAGGCGGAAAGAAATGTATATATTGTACTTCAGGTAGACTTCAATATCTCAAAGCCTCCTTAATTTGTTTCTTGTTTTATAGACAATCACATCTTTCAGTGTTTAAATTGTATGAAAGGTTCGTGGTGCTAGAAGCCATATTTTTTGATCACCCAGTATTCATTTTCCTTTGACACAAATATGGTTTGAAACATTTTTAATCCTGTTTGTCATATGATGATGATGAAGATGTTCAAGCTTTCATTTCATATTATGTCATAATGGAGGAGGCTTCATTTTATTAAGGTGAAAAATGCTGAACTGCCCTTTAGAAAACAACATATCAATTTAATTTTTCCCTGAAGTATAGATAAAAATTTTTAAAAACCTTCTTTATACTACCACTTGTTAAACAATACTGCAATTCATGTTTTCCTAGCTTCTAAACCATTTCTTCAGAGGAGCCAATTTATAAAAAATTAAATAGTTTATTTTAAAAAGTGTATTCTTGTAAAATGTGGAAATGCAACATTTGCACTTAAATATTCTATTGACATTTTTCTATTCATGAAATGTTTGTTTGTGTGTGACTGACTGGAAATTTCAGAAATACCTTAATTGGTGAAGAGAGGCTGTAATGCTTAAGCTGCCTTGTGAAACAGGGAGAGAAGGTCTTGCTGAAGCGCTTTCTCCTTGCTGCTGCTCTTGTCTCTTTATTCCTCATTCTTCACTTGTGCTCTCTCCCAGAATGGCAGCTTCTGTCCATGACTCAGCCATAGGACAGCAGTGCTGACCTCAGACCTTGACCTCTCCCTAGTAGAGAGAAATGTCTCACTCCATAGTGAATATGACTATTACTTTTTGTACCCACAAGTGTATCCAGGAGTCTGCTTCCAGAAAACCCAACAGTATAATCATGGGAAGCACTTTCTCCCCAAAGGAGGGGAAGCTGATCTGCAGAAGCATTTGCGATTTGATTTTAAATATCATCAAACTCTGAAAGTTAGTGTTTCCTCTTTTAAAGAGGCAAGCAATATCTATTAATAGAACCAAGGAACTAATTGAGGGTAGCTGGCATTGAAAGTGAATAACAGTAGTGATTATGATTGGGCAGTATTACTAACACAAGTAAATATTAATTGGTTTGGAATACTTTAATTTTCTTTATTTTCAGCATTATCCTTCCAATTGATGAAACCAGGATCTCATAAGCTTTCCTAAGTCCCTCTGTGAAATGACATTTCACATGGCACCTCCGAGTTACCAATATACCAAGACCCATCTCTTTTTCTGTTTCATGATTCAAAGTGGTGTGCACCTGGATCAATATTATTTTATGTCATTGAGAACTAAGCCACAAATCAATCTTCATGTTGAATAACTAGGTATCTAGAAGAGGTTGGGTAGGCTTCTCAAAACTAATGGTTTAAAATTTTAGTTATTAGAATCTTACCAGAGGAATTTTAAAAGTATGAATATCTGAGTTCTAGCCCAGATCAATTAAATCAGATTTTTTTGGTGGGAGGGCAAGCTTCTGAATATTTTTCTAAAGCTCTGCAGATGATTCTAATGTGCAAACAGAATGAACCATGGCATCCTAAATCCAACTGAATCCAAAATAGATGTGCAGTAGTACAAGCAGGTAAGTAGCCCCACCCAAAGGTGAAGGCTGAATATGTTAAAGGAACAAAATGTTAATTATCTGATTTTTATTATTTTAGTATAGAAAACATGGCTACATAAAAAATTGAAAGGTAGAAGTAAACAATCCTAATTGTTGTATAAAAAGGATTAGCCAAGAAAGTGGAGATTTTTTTTTTTTTTCACTAGGAAAAGCAGAAAAAACATGCCATCAAAGTGCAGGCAGTCTACCAATTTCTACCATTAAGCCTTTAATTAACATTTGAATGTGGAACGGGACTAACACAAAGTATGTATCATAGTGTGTAATAGTCAGTGTTCTTTGATTCCTTTGAGAAGTAATTCAAAATCTAATTTGCCTACTTTAATTATATTTTTTGAATGTGCTCAATGCTTACATAGATATGGAGCTTTTGATGTTGATTCAACCTGTAAGTACTGGTTTTCTTTTCTATTATTTTTACAATCTTATGTGTAAATATATGTGTGTGTATATATACTTTTTTGCTTCCAATATGTACATCTTCTTTAAATAAATGTCTGTTTATGTCCTTTGCACATTATTTAATGGGATTGTTTGCTTTTCGCTTGTTAATTTGTTTAAGTTCCTTATAGATTCTGGATCTTAGATCTTTGTCAGATGCATAGTTTGCAAATCTTTTTTCCCATTTTGTCATTTGTTTATATATTCTGTTGATAATTTCTTTTGCTGTGCAGAAGCTCTTTAGTTTAATTAGGTCCCACTGGTCAATTTTTGTTTTTGTTGAAATAGCTTTTGGAGTTTTCGTCATGAAATCTTTGCCTGTTCCTGTGTCCAGAATGGTATCGACTAGGTTTTCTTCTGGGCTTTCTTGTAATAGTTTTAGGTTTTACATTGAAGTCTTTAATCCATCTTGAGTTGATTTTTGTATATGGTGAAAGGAAGTGGTTCAATTTCAATCTTCTGCATGTGGCTTGCTAGTCATCCCAGCACCATTTATTGAATAACAAGTCCTTTCCCCATTGCTCATTTTTGTCCACTTTGTTGAAGGTCAGATGGCTATAGGTGTGTGGTTTTATCTCTGGGTTCTCTAGCCTGTTCCATTGGTTTATGTGTCTGTTTTTGTAACAGTACCATGCTGTTTTGGTTACTGTGGCCTTGTAGTATAGTTTGAAGTTGGATAGTGTGATGCCTATGGCTTTATTGTTTTTGCTCAGGGTTGCTTTTGTTATTCGGGCTCTTTTTTTGGTTCCATATGAATTTTATTTTCTAATTCTGTGAAAAATATTAGTAATAGTTTGATGGAAATAGCATTGAATCTGTAGATTACTTTGGGCAGTATGGTCATTTTAACAATATTGATATTTCTTAACCATGAGCATGGAATATGTTTCCATTGGTTTGTGCCATTGTTGATTTCTTTCAGCAGTGTTTTGTAATTCTTATTGTAGAGATCTCTAATCTATCTGGTTAGCTGTACTTCTAGGTATTTTATTCTTTTTGTGGCTATTGTGAATGGAATTGCATGTTTTATTCAGCTCTCAGCTTGGATGTTATTGATGTATAGAAATGCTACTAATTTTTATACATTGGTTTTGTATCCTGAAACTTTGCTAAAGTTATTTATCAGTCCAGGAGCCTTTGAGCAGAGACTCTGGGGGTTTTCTTGGCATAGAGTCATATCATCTGCTAATAGAGATAGTTTGACTTCCTTTCCTCCTATTTGGATGCTTATTTCTTTCTCTTGCCTGATTGCTCTGACATAGACTTACAGTTCTATGTTGAATAACAGTGGTGAGAATGGGCATCCTTGTCTTGTTCTGGTACTCAAGGGGAATGCTTCCAGCTTTTGCCCATTCAGTATGATGTTGGCTATGGGTTTGTCATAGATGGTTTTTAGTATTTTGAGACATGTTCCTTTGAAGCCTAGTTTGTTGAGGGTTTTTAACATGAAAGGATTGTAGAATTTTATCCAAAGCATTTTTTTTCTATCTATTGAGATAATCATGTGGTTTTTGTTTTTAGTTGTTTCTATCTATTGAAATAATCATGTGGTTTTTGTTTATATGATGAATCCATTTATTGATTTGCATATGGTGAGCCAAACTTTCATCTCAGGAATAAAGCCTATTTGATCATAGAGGATTAGTTCTTTGATGTGCTGCTGAATTCGGTTTCCTAGTATTTTGTTGAGGACTTTTCCATCTATGTTCATCAGGGATATTGGCCTGGAGTTTTCTTTTTTTGTTGTATCTCTGCCAAGTTTGGGTATCAGAATTCTGCTGGCTTCATAGAATGAGTTAGGGAGGAGGCCCTCCTCCTCAGTTTTTTTGGAGTAGTTTCAGTAGGAGTGGTACCAGCTCTTCTTTGTATAAATGGTATAATTTGGTTGTGAGTCAGTCTGGTCCAGGGCTTTTTCTGGTTGGTAGACTTTTTATTACAGTTCAATTTCAGAACTTGCTATTGGTCTTTTCAGGTTTTCAATTTCTTCCTAGTTCAATCTTAGGAGTTTTTATATTTCCAGAAATCTCTCCATTTCTTCTAGGGTTTCTAGTTCATGTGCATACAGTTGTTCATAATAGTCTTTAGGGCTTTTTTTTTCCTGTGGGGTCAGTGATAATGTCCCCTTTGTCATTTCTGACTGCGTTTATTTTGATCTTCTCTCTTTTTTTGTTTATTAGTCTAGCTAGCAGTCTATCAGTCTTATTTATTCATTCAACAAAACAATGTTTGATTTTGTTGACCTTTTGTGTGGTTTTTCACATCTCCATTTAGTTCAGTTCAGCTCTGATTTTGGTTATTTCTTTTCTTCTGCTAGCTTTGGAGTTGGTTTGATCTTGTTTTTCTAGTTCCTCTAGGTGTGATGTTAGGTTGTTAATTTGAGTTCTTTCTAACTTTTTGATGTGGGTGTTTAGCACTTTAAACTTTCCTCTTAACACTGCTTTAGCTGTAGGCCATAGATTCTTTTGTCTTGTATCCTCATTTTTGTTAGTTTCAATGAACTTCTTGATTTCTGACTTAATTTTATTGTTTGCCCAGAAGTCATTCAGGAGCAGGTTGTTCAATTTCCATGGAATTGTATGGTTCTGAGATATCTTCTTGGTATTGATTTCTATTTTTATTGAGCCATGGTCTGAGAGTGTGGTTTGTATGATTTTTTAAAAAATTTGTTGAGAATTGCTTTATGGTTGAGTGTGTGGTCAATTTTAGAGTATGTGCTACATGCAGATGAGAAGAATGTATACTCTGTTGTTGTGTGGAGTGTTCTGTAGATGTCTTTTAGGTTCATTTGGTCAAGTGTCAAATTTAAGTCCTGAATATTTTTGTTAGTTTTCTGCCTTGATGATCTAATACTGTTAATGGGGTGTTAAAGCCTCCCACTATTATTATGTGGTTATCTAAGTCTCTTTGTAGGTCTCTAACAACTTGTTTTATGAGTCTGGGTGCTTCAGTGTTAGGTGCATATGTATTTAGTGTTGTTGAGTCTTGTTGAACTGAACCCTTTATTATTATGTAATACCCTTCTTTGTCCTTTTTGATCCTTGCTGGTTTAAAGTCTATTTTGTCTGAAATCAGAATAAAAAACCCTGCTCTTTTTTTGTTTTCCATTTGTTTGATAGAATTTTCTCCATCCCTTTTCTTTGAGTCTTTGGTGTCATTGCATGTGAGATGAGTCTCTTGAAGATAGTATACAGTTGGGTCTTGCTTCTTTATTCAGTTTGCCATTCTGTGACTTCTAAATGGATATTTAACACGTTTACATTCAAGGTTAATATTGAAAAGTGTAAATTTGATCCTGTCATTATGTTGTTAGCTAGTCATTACATAGACTTGATGGGGTAGTCACTTTATAATGTTAATGGCCTATGTACTTAAGTAGGCTTTTGTGGTAGTCAGTAATGGTCTTTCATTTCCATGTTTAGCACTCCTTTAAAGACCTCTTGTAAAGTAGGTCTGGTAGTAACAAATTCTTAGCATTTTCTTGTCTGAAAAGGATTTGCTTATGAAGCTTAATTTGGCTGGATATTAAATTCCTGGTTGGAATTTCTTTTCTTTAAGAATACTAAATATAGGCTCCCAATTTCCTCTGGATAGTAGGGTTTCTGCCTGAAGGTCTGCTGTTACCCTGATGGGGTTCCCTTGTAGGTGATGTGCCCCTTCTCTCTTGCTGCCTTTAATAATTTTTCTTCTATATTGACCTTGGAGAATCTGATGACTATATGTCTTAGGGATGGTTATCTTGTATAGTATCATAAGGGAGTCCTCTGAATGTACTGAATTTGAATGTATACCTCTCTAGTGAGGTTGAGGACATTTTCATGGACAATATCCTCAAATATGTTTTCCAAGTTGGTTGCTCTCTCTCCTTTTCTTTCAGGGATGCTAATGAGTTGTAGGTTTGTTTTCTACATAATCCCATGTATGTCAGAGGTTTTGCTCATTCTTTTTTATTCTTTTTTCTTTATTTTTGTCTGACTGAGTAGATTAGAGGAACTCGTTTTTGACCTCTCATATTCTTTCCTCAGTTTGGTCTATTCTGCTGTTAATACTTCTGATTATATTATAAAATTCTGGTAGTGATTTTTTCAGGTCTATCAGATCAGTTTGGTTCTTTATAAAAATGACTATTTCATTTTCAGTTCCTGTATCGTTTTACTGGATTCCTTAGTTTCCTTGGATTGGATTTCACATTTCTCCTGAATCTCAGTGACCTTCATTGCCATACAGATTTTGAATTCTGTGCCTCTCATTTCGACCATTTAAGCCTGGTTAAGAACCACTGCTGGAAAGCTAGTGCAATCATTTGGAGATAGGACGACACACTGGCTTTTTTAGTTGCCGAGTTCTTGTGCTGGTTTTTTCTCATTTGCGTGGGCTGATATTCCTTTAATCTTTGAAGATGTTGTCCTCTGGATGGGGTTTTTTACTGTTACACTCTTTGATGCCTTTGGGGATTTGACTGTAGTATAAGTTAGGCTCCATTGACTGGCTTCATTTCTGGATGATTTCAGGGGACCAAGGCTCAGCTCAACACTTTTGGGCTGTGTGCTCTAACACTGGGAGCCCGGGACCAGGCTCATGGCTTTGTTTGGTGGCCATGAGACTGGTCCCAGCCCCCCAGGATTAGAGCACACAGCCCAAAAGCATTGAGCTGTTAAGCACCTGCTGTGCTGGAAGGTCCTAGGTATTTATTGCTGGTTTGCTGGCAACAATACTGCAATAGTGGGGTGCTAGCAGAAGTGCTTAGTTGAGTTGGTGATAGCAGGGTCTGCATACATGCATGTGCAGGCACCAGTGGGGTAGCGGGGTCCTCATGCATGTGTGTGCCTTGCAAAGTGATAGGGAAAGCTGTGGGTGAGTACGCACTATCAAAGTGGTGGTGGGGAGATCCATCTGCAGAAGCTTGCCAATGGTTAGATGGGGTCTGCCAACAAAGGGGGTATGGTGGCGGCCACTGGGAAGCACCCTACTTGGGCATCCAAAGCTGTGCTGCAAGCAGGCACAGTCAGGGAGGGAACCCAGGATAGGCCAGCCGACACGGTGTGCTTAGATTAGCCTGGACCATCCCATGGGCAAGACAGATCCAATAGTCAACAAAAGCCAAAGCCATTTAGAGGAGTGTGGCGAGCCTTGAGGGAAGGGTGCCCCTGGTCATACTCCACAGTAGCTATTCCCACATCAAACCTTCTGGGCTCCTCACAGACTAGAGTCCTGTCCCTGACAACTCTCCAAACAGATCTTCCTGCGAGCTCAAGTGTCTGCGGGGGTTGTGAGGTCTCCTGTAGCTAGGATTCTAGAGGTCTGTGGTGAGAGTGGGCCACTCTTTGCCTGTTTAACTCACTCCTTCCCCAGGGTCTGCAGTCTCCCTCTGTCCATTCTCAATACCTTCCTTCTGAAGATCCGCTTGGAGTGTGCCAATCTTGTTGGTCTGGTCTCTCGGTGGGGAAAGTGCCTCTTAGCTGCATCTAGTCAGCCATCTTGGCTCTTCTCCAACATATTTAATTACTCTCGACTTCCTCCCCCAAATTTTATGGACCTATGTAGGTATTTACCTATTGTAGGAAAGAAATAATGTTCAATGGCTTAATCAGGATGTTTTATTTGGAGCTTATTTGGTTGGAAGAAACAGAGACCCATTCAGACTAGCTTAAAGGAAGGGGAGCATTATAAGGAGGGAAACTGCACAAACATGGAAGTTATGCTGTGACCCTACTGAGATAGAACTGTGGATGAAACAAAGATGCTAAATGGACTACAGCAGCAGTTCTCACTACAGCTTTCTTGTTCATGTGAGTCATCTTCACTCTGTGGATCTGTTCATCTCTGATCATTTTGCCCTCCAATTGCCTAGCCCAGGGTTTAATCTAGCCTGTAGAAAAAACAATCAAACAGTTTGTTTTTCCTGTACTCTCACACTCCACAATGCAGCTAACGTTGTCTACTTTAAACCAATTCTGACACTATCTACCTGGACATAGCATCAGATCCCAGAGGTTGAAGGCTCATTTCTACAAGTCTTCCCCTTGCTTCAGATATCAATTGCAAGCCCCAGATTGTTTTCTCTGTGCTTCTCATGGAAGGGAATAAATCGAGGCCACCACAACCTCCACCTTGGGTTTGATTAATTTGCTGGAGCAGCTGACAGAACTCAAGGAAACACTTAACATTTACTGGTTTATTTTAAGGATATTACAAAGGATACTGATGAGCACCAGATGGAGGAGATGCATAGGAAAGGCAAGTGGGAAGTGATGCAGAATTTCATGCTCTCTCTGGGTGCACTACCTTCCAGGAACCTCCACATGTCCAACTATGTGGAAGCTCTCTGAATACAGTCATTTTGGTCTTTTATGAACACTCAACTATGTAAGCATGATTGATTAAGTCACTTGGTATTGGTGATCAATACTTTCAGCCCCTCTCACCTCCCCAGAAGTTGAGGGGTAGGGCTGAAAAGTCTCAACTCTCTAATCACGCCTTGGTCTTTCCTGTGACCAGCCCCTCTCCTGAAGTTACCAAGGGACTGCCAGCCATCTATTAACTCATGAGCACACAAAAATATACATCACTTTGGAAATTCCAAGGATTTTAGGGTTTTTATGTCAGTAAACAGGGACAAAGATCAAAGATATATTTTATAATACTACAGCTGCTTTTGACACAGAATCCCTAGTAGTTTGATAAACTGTGATGTTATTTAAAGTTGAAAAGTCATGTTCTAAACCATGACTATTTATGGCAGCAGGGGCTATGAAGAACGGGGCAAACTCACTTTGAATTTCTGTGAGATCCAGGCAATGAGTGGCAGCTCCAGGATAGGAGGCCAGCAGTAAAGGTAGTTACCTAGTTTTCTCATATGTGAGCGGATCCTTCTGAATGTAGAAAAAGCCTGAACTTGACGTTAGAACACCTGTGTTCAACGTATAGCTCTTTTATTAACTAGATTTATTCTGCATAATCTTGGGAAATGACTTC
Source organism: Chlorocebus sabaeus (assembly GCF_047675955.1). Lineage (NCBI taxonomy): Eukaryota > Metazoa > Chordata > Mammalia > Primates > Cercopithecidae > Chlorocebus > Chlorocebus sabaeus. Next base: position 97,165,341 of record NC_132913.1, on the reverse strand, counting down.
ATATCAGTTTCCTCTCTATAAAATGTGGCAAGAATATATATCTCAGAGTATTACTTTAAGACTTAAATAAATCAAAGGTTGAAAATGTTTAATAAAACTAAAAGCATCAGACAAAAGCAAAGGAATAATTACTTCAAAGTACCAGAGTGTCAGGTTAATTGTTGCTGCAAGGAAAGCAACGCAAGATAGCTGCTTACGTATAAATATCAGCTTCACTCTCCATTTTCACACATGTATCTAATATATTATTGCATCACCTCATGCATGAGTTTTCCAGAACACTGAAGAATAAAGTTAACTACTTCCATATGAATTAGGGGGATCATATGGATGATTCTGACTTCATTATTGTTGAGGAAAAGCTGAGGTTTGGAAAGGCTAATTTACACTGGTAGTAAATTATAGAGCAGGATTTGAAGTCATTAGAATCACGAAAGCTATAGTTTTTTATTTAGAGTAAAGGGTACCAGTCTCTTTAATGGCTGATTTTTCCATCTATGCTACTACCTCTTCCCTTGTCTTCCTGAGGTAAAAATCAGGAAGTATGAACCACGTGAAATCTCACTACATCTAACCAACTCAGGAGTCATTACAATACAGCCTAGGCCAAATGAGGTTCATTGTTTGTGTTGGCTAATGATGGTTTTTACATATGGGTATGGTTTTATTTATTTTTTCTTTTCTTTTTTTTTTTCTTTTTTTTTTTTTTTTGGTGACAGGATCTCATGCTGTTACCCAGGCTTGAGTGCAGGGCACAATCTTGGCTCATTGCAACCTTGACCTTGCAGGCTCAAGCAATCCTCTGGCCTCATTCTCCTGAGTAGCTGAGAAAACAGGTGTGAGCCACCACACCTGGCTAATTTTTGTATTTTTTGTAGAGACAGTTTCAACATGTTGTCCAGGCTGGTCTTGAACACCTGGGCTCAAGTGATCCTCCTGCCTTGGCCTCCCTAAGTTCTGGGATTACAAGCATGAGCCACCATGACTGGCCAATAATGTTTTTATATTTTTAAATGAACAAAAATTAAAGTAGAATACATTTTGAGACATGTGAAAATTATATGAAATTCAGATTTCAGTGTCCATGAATGAATTTTTATTGGAACACAGCTACACTCATTTATCTATGTTTTGTCTATTGTTACTTCCATGTTACAACAGCAGACCTGAGAAGACAGAAAGGGTATGGTAAGTGAAATCTGAAATATTTACTACCTGGCTTTTTACAGACAAAGTGTGCAAATCCCTAATCTAAATCATAGGTTGTTTTTAATTTTTTTAAAACTTAATAAGAGAATGGTGTTTCATCAATTGTTATCAAAAGGATTTAAATTGAAAACAAATTGAAGTGGGGAAGTATCCCTCTATTGTGAACATAAAACTTAGCACACAGTTTCTGGAGACAATTTGGCTACATATATAAAAATCCCTTGTAAATGTGGATACCATTTGACTCAACAATTTCATTTCTAGAAAATTTTGCTAAGGAAATAACTAAAAATCTGTGTGAGGATATGGGAAAGCAGAACCACTTATAATGGTGAAAATTTGAAAACAGACCAAAGGCTCGAACATAAATAATTAATTCAGCTATCATATATTCACAAAATGAAATGCAATAAAGTCTTAAAAAATAATGCAAACCTATATTGAATTGCAAAGATAATACATGTTTAATGAACAGCATGGTACAAAAAATATGATAGTGTATTCTTCTGGTAAAAATATATGCTGTGATATTTTATTAAGCATTATAAAAATATAAAAAGTGGAACAGCAGAAAAATGTAGCACTTACTATCAAGTATTTTATTAGACAACTCTACACATTATTTTATTTTAAATTCACAACAAGCCAGTTGCAGTGGCTCATGCCTGTAATCCCAGGGCTTTGGGAGGTCAAGGTAGGAAAATTGCTTGAGGCCAGGAATTTGAGACCAGACCTGCAACAAAATGAGACCTTATCTCTACAAAAAATAAAAGTTTTAAAAATTAGCTGGGTGTGGTGGTGCATGCCTGTAATCCGAGTTACTTGAGAGACTGAAGCAGGAGGATGACTTGAGTCTAGGAATTTGAGGCTGCAATAAGTTATTATTGTGCCACTGTGCTCCAGTCTGGGTGACAGAGCAAGACCCTGTCTCTAAAAATAAAATAAAATAATAAAATAGAATTTCACAACAATCCTGTGAGCTATACACTCACTTTTTAAAAAACAAAAATTAATTTAATTTAATTTAATGTTCTGGGATACATGTGCAGGACATGCAGGTTTGTTACACAGGTTAATATGTGCCATGGTGGTTTGCTGCATCTATCAACCCATCACCTACCTATTAAGTCCAGCATGCACTAGCTATTTATCCTGATGCTCTCCCTTCCCCTGCCCCCGCCCCCCGACAGGCCCCAGTGTGTGTTGTTCCCCTCCCTGTGTCCAGGTGTTCTCATTGTTCAGCTCCCACTTATAAGTGAGAACATGTGGTGTTTGGTTTTCTGTTTCTGTGTTAGTTTGCTGATGATTACTTCCAGCTCCACCCATGTCCCTGAAAAGGACATGAGCTCTTTCCTTTTTATGGTTGCATAGTATTCCATGTTGTATATGTACCACATTTTCTTTATGCAGACTATCATTGATGGGCATTTGGGTTGATTCCATGTCTTTGCTATTGTGAATTTCACCCACTTTATAATTGTATTTTTTGTGTGTACCTAGCAGTGTCTCAATTTTTCAAGTATGGAAACTGAGGCACAGAAAAAAGTAAGTTGCCTAAAGTTACATAACCAAGAAACAGTGAGGTCAGAATGAGAAAGCTCATGTTCTTTGTATGCAACTGCACAGTTTCTCCTTTCAGGATTAGGTTGAGGGTTTTATTTTAATAAAAATATAACTGCAAATTTCAATAAATTCTTGAGTATAAGAAGTTGATGCACTTCTTATAATTAGCATTGTTTAGATGGGTTTTCAATCATAAGGATGTAATTCACTTCATAGTCATTTATTATCTGTGTGATAGTGGACAAGTTATTTAGCCTTATGGGTTCTCATTTCTTTAACATGAAATGAATATAATAATATTTATCTCACAGAGTTATTGTGAAGATTAAAAGAGGCAATGTATCAAAACCTTTAAGGCGTATTTGAAAAGCACTACATTTTGATTCCATTAAATACATTATAAGCAGTAAGAACCATAATTTACCATTATGTGTCTGTATATAAATTGCTGAAAATACCAAACAAGTGAGTGCTATTTAATTCTGCTTCTTAAAACTGGTTATTCTCTGTTTATAAACTTTAATTTACATAAGAGATCATTCTTAGGTTTAATCTTTTTTCAAGGAATGATCCTAAAGATCATTTTTCCACAAGGAAAAGACTGATTTATCACACCCATACCAGTCCATAAGCTCTTGCTGTAAAATTCATATAGTTATTGAATTACAGACAAGCAACCTTACCCAACCTGTGTAAGAATTACATTTGTCTGCTGAAGAAAAAATGTTAGCTGGCAAGAACAATATACATTTCTACAAAAGGAGAATTTGAGAAGTTTCCTTTCTAGTAGTGTTAGGACCATAGCTTAGGGAGTTAGGAAAATTCCACCATGCAGGGAATAGGTGTTATGGGTTCCTTTTAGGTGTCATGTCTGAGGAATTGGAAATAGCTGAGCGCGAGCTTTGCTATTAGTTCAAACACAAGAAAGAAGATTCCGCCAAGTGTCTTGTATAGAGAATAATGGCCCTTGTGATTGAAACATCTTTGCAACAATAAAGATATCTCATCTTGTTCCATGATTTGTACTGTATCACAGTTGGTAATTTGAATTTATTTTTCTAGTGTGTGAATGTTTTTGCTAATTTTTCTTCAATGTTTACCTTTTTCACTTATATTACAGATAGGTTCTTCCTGTCAAATTAATGTAATTAATTGTGTTAAACTTTGATGATTCTCTAGAGAAAACTGGTGAGAAATTTTGCTATACAAAGGGAAGGAATGACATTGAATGTGGATCTGATGATCAGGAAGAAGTATTCTACTTGCTTTCCTATACTTAAACTATGTTCTAAAAAGACTGGAAGTCACCAATTTTTAAATTACTATTTATTATGATTCTTGTTGTTATGTTACTGCAAAATTTCCTTCCAAGACGAAGGTAAATGCCCCATCTCCTCTTGAATTTTTCCTGCTTTGCACAAATTGTGTTGCTGTGAATGTGCTTCTCTAATCAAGCATGACTGATCCTCTGGCACCAGGAATGAAAGCACGGGCGATGTAACTGGGAGGAATTACAAGTTCTCTCTAAGAGCTAGCCTGCAAACCCAGTCTCCTCCTCTCCTTTTCATGCTGGAGTTGTCAGAAACACTTCCCACTAACTAAGAAATTAAAAACTAACTTAATTTTAGAATGAGCACATCATAAAATGCAGATTATTTAGAGTATGCTCACATGTGTTATATGACAGCGTAGGAATTGGATCAAAATAAAAAATAATTCAAAGGCAGTTTTATGATTGCATGATTGTATAATACATTCAAGTGTAGCTGCAGAAGAAATCACAATAAATTATGTAACCAGAATTAATCTACAGTGGTTTTCCAGACTGGCCCTGAAGGCAGATTTTAAATTCATCAACTCATCATCCACTATTCTTATAATGTATAAATGAGAAAACTCAAAAATTATCATTTGAAAATCACAAATCACTTTGGAAATCTAATTGGCTAAAATACAAGGACATAAGCGAGGTTACCATCATCATTTTTTTGTAACTGGAAGGGTTGGTTAAAGGATTTAATCTAAGATAAACAGATGAATAAGTAATGAAACAGACTTTAATCACTTTATTTTAACCCAACATTCCATTGAGGTGAAGCTGCTTCATATACTTACCAAAGCCTGTTTACCCTTTTGAATAATTGTATTTTGACTTTTCATTATACAAGCAAATAAATGGATTTATATTCATTTAGAAGCCAGTGTCAGTTAGCATCCATGAGCCAGCAAGACAGCAAATCCAGGTGGTTATGAACCAGTAATAAAAGTAGAAGTTGGCTTTCAAAAACAGCTGTTGGAGTGACAAAGTGAGAGGCCAAAGCACAGAGAGATGCCTTTTTATCATGGATGATGTTGACAAAACATTGTGTGCCCTGGATGAAAGGCATTTCTAGAGGAAAATATTTATATTCAAAGTTCCCCAAGCTATAAGTGGGGAAATTCTTTTCAGATGGTCCTTCCGGAGCTGGAGAAGATATTGCAATTTGCCACTGTTATATACAAGTGAAATGAAGAAGTACACCCCAAGATCTTCAGTATCCACCATTGTTCTGCAAAGTCAGAGTGATCCATTCTAAAACTCAACAGCTTCTCATTTCTCACATTTGGCAGATGCAGATTTTAACCCTGTGCAACATCTACTCCTGTGGCTTTTGTAACATTTTCTCCTAGGAACATCCCTCCAATGACTGGTCCTTAGTTTTTCTGATCACCCTTTTTCTCTACTTGTCATTCAATATGAAAATTACACTAAGTCTCATTTTGGACTTTTTAATTCTCTCAATTGTGAGTTCAGCCTGAATGACTTCATCTATTCCCTACAACTGGCATCATTTATATGTTACAGGAATTTTTGAAATTCCTGTAAGATATTATGAACTTTGGCAAATGAGAACATCAGAATAAATGTCAAATATTTTGGGACCACAGAAAATTAATAACTTTTTTCTGGCCATTGCTGACTTAAGAATGTTATTCTTCGATGATCAGATGTTTTGTCTCTAAACAAAATAAATAGAGCCAAGGTAAATATATACCTGGTGTCTAATGAGCGAATATCAAGAACAAACAAAGCAACTAGAAGAAAAAGACGCTCTCTCAATTTCAGATGTAACAGTCTTGGGACAATAGACCAATTAATAGAGCCAGCACTGATGATGACAGAGGAGGAGTTGAAGATTAAAAAAACTCCACCGATGTGATGTAGCCTGCATCCTACTGGCTCAGATAATGTTTTGAAACTCAATTCCTCTAACTTTCTCTAAAGCAAGCAACATCTATAGGGATCCAGAACAGACAAGTTATAGACCTGGGGTGGTCATGAACATGCATTCATGGTCAACTAGACCCATCCTAAGGGATAACACCTGAATTTGGAGAGAATAATGCCCTGTGATGAAGGATAAGAGATGCAAGTTGTAGCTATTATTTCCTATTTTATGCATGGCATCTGATAAATAGGACTCTTTCAAAAACCAAGCTTTTGCAATGCTCATTACTGATCAATATGGTTAGGTTAGAGATGATTAGGGCAAGCCACTCCTCTTCCTCTCATTTAATCCCCCCTGGCGGGACCATCCAGAATCTGGAGTGATAAGAATATAACCATCATTGATCATGATCCCACTTCTAAGATCCAGATGGGAATTAATAATTTCCTGAGATTTCTTTCTTTCTTTCTTTTCTTTCTTTCTTTCTTTCTTTCTTTCTTTCTTTCTTTCTTTCTTTCTTTCTTTCTTTCTTTCTTTCTTTCTTTCTTTCTTTCTTTCTCTCTTTCTTTTTTCTTTCTTTCTTTCTTTCTTTCTTTCTTTCTTTCTTTCTTTCTTTCTTTCTTTCTCTTTCTTTCTTTCTTTCTTTCTTTCTTTCTTTCTTTCTTTCTTTCTTTCTTTCTTTCTTTCTTTCTTTCTTTCTTTCTTTCTTTCTTCTTTCTTTCTCTTTCTCTTTCTCATCTTTCTGGATAACCCATTGACACCTCATCTTCTTCACCTGCATGCTGCATCTTAGTTAATTGCATTATCATCTACTTGATTATGCAAGTGAAAAGCCTCAGGTTTATTTCTCCTTTTCGACTAACCAACTCATATTCCATGGTCACTAAGTTCTGTCACTTTTATTTCAAAAGGGTGTTAAGCTTGTTCCTTCCTCCATGCCACCACTGCCATTCTTTTTTTTTTTTTTGAGACGGAGTCTCGCTCTGTCGCCCAGGCTGGAGTGCAGTGGCCGGATCTCAGCTCACTGCAAGCTCCGCCTCCCGGGTTTACGCCATTCTCCTGCCTCAGCCTCCCGAGTAGCTGGGACTACAGGCGCCCGCCACCTCGCCTGGCTAGTTTTTTGTATTTTTTTTAGTAGAGACAGGGTTTCACCGTGTTAGCCAGGATGGTCTGGATCTCCTGACCTCGTGATCCGCCCGTCTCGGCCTCCCAAAGTGCTGGGATTACAGGCTTGAGACACCGCGCCCACCATTGTCATTCTTTGGCCCAGTCTCTAGTGATCTCTCCCTGGTTTCCCCAACTAACAACTCTTTTTTAAAGTACAATCTTAACATTGTTGCCAAAATTACTCTTTTAAAATTCAGATCTGATCACGTCATTTCTCCTCAAAACCTTTAATAACTCTGTGAGCTTACACAATAGAAATCAAGCTTTTGAATATGAATATGACAGAAGATCCAAAATCTGTCTCCAAGCTTCTTTATTTTTATTTCCTGGCCTCCTTTCTTTGGACCTACTTCTACTCCAGATATACCAGGTAATTTTTATGTTCAGAATGTGTCCTTCACTCATGCCTTCATGCCTTTGCTCTTGAAGTCCCTTATCTCCTTGTCCTTTCTGACTCCCCTTTTGTCCCCTGGATCTTTGTGTGACTTAAGCTTCCACCACTTATCACTGTTTATCTTGGGCTATGGTTAGTTGTGTATGATCTGCTTCCCTCACTTGGCTCTGAATGCCTCGAGGGCACTAGAGCAGATGAAGATGTAGCATTCAATGAGTGTTTATGGTTTTTATTTGTTTTCTGTTTAAAAGGGTCCCGACACTAGGAGGCCACTCCAGCCAAAAGTGTGGAAAAGACAACTGCAACAAGATGTTAAAACAATATTCTTTTCATATGAGAATCTACTGAGGGGCTGGCCTGATTAACATCAGGTCACAAAAATGAGAGTGAAAAATTGCCCCTTCCCATGTGCAGATGGACACAGGAAATGATATCAAAGATTTGTTTCTATCAGATAAAAGACACAAAAATGGGACAAAGTGGGATTTGGTGAGAGGAGACTGATAAGGGATTCCCCACATTGTCTGTGTGTCACACTTCTCTTTTGGGGGAGGTGTAGGGGGGTGCTACCTTCCTATCCTAAGTTTAATAAAGTGATTTAAAAGAACTACTTGGAAAGCACTGAAATGTGTTCCATGGTGTTGGGGGACACAGATGTTGGTAGACACTAGATTTTTCAGGCTGGAGAAATCTAGTGGCTAGAGGAAGCCGATGGCTCTGGCAGGTCTGAGGAGTGCTGCTGAGTTGGGATCTGCCTCCAATAGAGTTATTAGGGTAGGTGATACATGCAGGCCAGGTGAGAGAGAGGTGGGGGAGAGAGTTGGAGAGAGACATCTTGGGTCCTATCCAGTAGGACTGCCTAGATGGGCTAGATGTCTCAGTAGAAAGAGGCTGGAGGTGTATCACTGGATGTCCACGGAAAAAGAGAAAAGATCTGCTTAAGCCACCACAGTCATGGAGTGCAACATCCCCAATCAAGTAAGACCCCTCCTTACTTTTTCTAACCCAGCAAACCCAGCACCTGTCAGGAGGGAAAAAAGTGAGTCCATAGAGAAGGAAACAGATAACTATGCCACAACCTCAATGCAGGCTTGCAGCCTGAAGGCAAATCCATGGTACAGATCTTACACCATCCGTTCAGCATTTTCATTATTTCATGCATTGGACGTTTTAATGTCTGAAATGAGACTCTTTATAATCGAGACTTCTTTTTATAATCAAAATAATTTTATGATCTGAGAATGACTAAAAAGTCATGGGTTTGACCATGTCTTCAGCTTGAGGCAGGGGAAGATTTCTTTCACCATTCAGTAGGATGTTTAAAGGAACTGTGAGAGACAAAAATAAATTTGTGTTTTGATCAAAATTCATATGAGTCATGCTTGTTCAACATTCTGGTTACACAGGAAAAGATGAAATATTGGTGCTCTGGTATTCACATAATGAGTGTTTTCTGCTTTTTGTGCTTTTGAAGCAGAAAAATGGCTGAGAAGTCCCCTTGGCTTGTGTCTTAGTTTTCTGATGCTAAAGAATATCAGCATATTTTTGTTTACTAATATTCCCAAAATTCAACAAGACTGTCTGAAGTGTGCATTCCACATCTAAGGCTTAATAGGGCATTCTCATATTTTGTGCTGTGAACTGCAGATCCTTGTTTTCATAAGGAAAATCTAAGTGACATGTCATGCTTATAATGAGGCTGGAAGCAAGGGTGATGTTAAAATATTTAGTGGCTGGTACACTATTATAAGTTAACATATATACTAGAAAACTTGCTTTTATTCTCTAAACAATATGAATTATAAGACTGCTTACTGAGTGATGTGTGTTGTAGTACAAATAGCTTATACAATTTTCCTAGAAATTTCCAAATAAATTGTTGAATTTTAGAAATTTTTGGCTGATCTTTGCTTGACTTAGATGTCACTTGCTGGATTTTTTTTTTTGTACAAGCCATGACTTGATGCAGAGAACCGCATAAAATGATTCCAATGACTTCAAATTGGTTGTCATTGGATGACTTGTATTTATTTATTTGAAAAAAAAGCATTTCTGTTTACATAAATGCTATTTATTATTCATAAACCTATTTTATCCTTTGCCAAATAGCAAATATATAAACATTTTTCTAGCCCTTGTAATACTGAAATATAATAAGGTATTATATATCTTGTATTTGATATCATTAACTGTCATAAAAATGATTTATTAGAATATTTAATTAGGTTAAACCTAATCCATTAGATGAAACATCTATTGTTGGGCTGTTTGGGTTAAAATTCTGGCTCTGCCGTTAAGTTTTAAATGACCTAAGCTCCAGTTTCCTCATCTGTAAAATGATGATGCTGATAAATACAGTACAATTAGGAGTTAACGCATGTTTTTAAGGATGCCTGGCACAATCACTAAATAAGAATAAAATTAAAATTGGTAATACCCACATCAGTTGGGCTTTGGGTAGGTTTAAAATGGAGGTGACTATGAATATGGACCATAAAAAACTCCTTACCTTAGGCATCTGTTAGTCCGAATCATCCCATAGGCTAGCCTATCTATTACAACATCCTTCTGTTTGTGGCCTTGGGAACCTGTACTACCCCCTTAGTTCCTGTTGTCTATCTTTTATACCATGCTAAGAGTTCAAGCCCTGTGGTGACTAGTTTTCATAAGCAACCACATGAGAGAGGTTCTTAGGGGATTAGTGACTGACAACAGGTGACCATAGTTAAGGTATGGTTATATGTGCATGAGGTATTTGCCTACCAACATGTCACTAAAGGCACTATCTCCCCTGGGGGGTTCCAATCTCCTGACTTGTAATGCGGGAATGAGGTAGGCAAGTAAGAGCTGTGGCAGGCTGTCTGGCAGGAAAGCAGGCTGCTAGGTGTCAGTATAGACCTCCTGTGCTGCCCATCTGGGCTTCCTGCAACAGTTTGTAAGGCACAAGCTAGTTCTCAGGAGCCTTTGGGGGACAGTAGCCACTGGTGATGCCTGGAAGCCAGGGCTTTTCGGGGGACTGGAGCAGGATCTTGAAGACCTTCTTCTGTCCCTTTGTATGTGCTGGAATCAGAGGACATCTGTGGAGCACAGAAGAATAGGTTTGGGTGGCCAACGTGGGCATTGATAAGGGGGAGGAGGCTTGGGCAGCAAGTCTTTCAATATTTAAGCAACTTATTCAATTAAATAACATGTAAGTTGCCAGAAGATCAGCCTTGGGTTCAAGAACATTGGCTTGTCTAGGCTAGAGTGTTTCCTATCTATGCCTTTCTTTGTTCCTAAAAGGAATAGGCAAGTATCCTACATGTTCAGTCCTACTGAGTAAGATAATAGTTTTTATCATTTCTCACTTGACAATGAGATCTTTACCATAGGTGGTATGACAAGGAAACAAACTCCACTGCAGTTTTTTTTTTCCCTTGATTCAATGATAAACATAAGCGGTGTGCAGAAACTTAGATATGTTTATCATGGATGTTAACAGTTGCTACTATGACATAAATGTTCCTTTTTTTTTTGAGACAGGACAAAAGCTATAAATATTGGTGTTCCCAGTTCTTCGTCACCCTGAGGATCCCAGTCTAAACCTACCTGACTCCCTGGCTCTAGGATTAGGGGCTCTAGGATTTTGGACTTTTGTTTCATAGGAAGAGGAAAATATTGGAGAGAAAGACAAGTGTGCCTAGGTCAAGGTTTACAAACTCTAGATCTGTAGTTTAATGCTTATCATAATGAGTGAAAGAAGAGGAGTGGGAGAAAACAATAAGCATAGCTGGGCATAGTGGCCAAGTCAAGGGAAGAAACCCCATCTCAGAGGTACCCATGGACAGCTCTGATCAATGGTCACCAAGAGTGAAGATCCAAATCTGGGATGTGTGTGTGAACTTTCTGAAATTTGAAAACACTTTGAAGGCCAAATAAAGCCTATTTAGAGGCCACAGGTTTATTACCTCAACTGAGGCCTGGGACACAGATTGTCTCGGAATTTAAGGGAGTAGAAGTAGGAACAACTGAGGCATATTTGTGAGGGAAAGGCATGAGAGGTAGAAAAAGGGGCTTTAAAGAGTGTGTCTATGATGCTGCTTCATCATGCTCAAGAAAATCTAGCGAAGGGCTTAATATTTTGAAACAATTTTCTGTTGCTAGATTGTATACTTTTGACAATTTTCTAGCCCTAAATTCTTGAAGTCTCAGGTCTACAAGCAAGTGCCACATCATAAGAAGAGGAACATTGATCTTTCTGTAAGTTACACTGAATGTTATCCTGTCGTCCTCCATTATTTAGCAGTTATTTGTCTCTTGTCAAGGCAAATAAACCTTTCCTTGCCTTGTTAACTAATAGAAAAGAAACCAACAATTTTGTGGTGATTCATGCTACTGGACAAATTTAATCCTCGTGGTTTGAAGACTCTTGAGTGACAACATGTGTGCTGATTTTAAGGAATTATCACACGTACACTAATAATTCTTGCTAGGTTCTACAAAATCTTCATTATTAGCAAAGGCAGACTGAACAAGAAGTGATGCCATTAATAAGAGAAGTAGGTTTTAGTAAACTTAAAATAATCTTGAGGGCTGGAAAACCTCTAATACAGACAGAAGTATTTCCTTTACCAGTCACAGCTTTCTATGTCTTGGTTCCTAGTTTGACATCAGAGGTAGGGATGCTGTCTCAAATAGTCTTTGGGATAATTTTTATCCATTAGAAGCCTGCAATGGAGCTCTTTCTCCTTAAACACATTAGCAGGGACCGAACGAGCTGAGTGTTTCTCAAATTTTTGAGTGCAGATGAATCACCTGGGGGAATGTTAGTAAGTTGGTCTGGGGTGGAGCCCAGAAATTTGTATTTCTATCAAGCTCCCTGGTGAAGCCTGAGCATAATCTGAGCTGTAAGGAGCTAAAAGATGAGCAGGGGTGCAGCTATGCCACATATATGTTTTTGTGACCTGTACAGTATCAATTCCTCTCTTCCGGCAGGAGTAGCCTGAATTAACTTTGGAGGAAATGTTTCCTCTCCGTGATTAGCTCAGGTAGTATGGAGGACAATAAAGCCACTTATCCTCTTATTCTCCTACTATTCCAACCACCTGTGATTGACTTGGGTATGTGAGCCAAGCCTGGTCAATTAGCATAAGTAGGCAGGATATCCAAGTATTAATAGTTCAGTGATTTTCAGACCCTGGATTTGAACTACTACAAAGGGGCTTTCTTTGGTAGGTTGTGAAATCTGGAGTTTCTGGTGCCCATTATGGAAGGGGTGCCTGACTGAGAAGGAAGCCAACACAGAGGAAACAAAGCTGAAAGTTGGAAAAGGAAAAATTCCTGATGACATTGTTTGAGGGCCTGGATCTAGCCATGCCTGAGGCAGATACACCTCGGTAGTCAGTTACTTGAGCCTACAAATTCACTTTTATGTTAAAGCCCATTTAATTAGAGTTTTTGTCACTTGCAAAAGATAGCATCCTGCTAATACAGTAGTGATAAAAATAAATTTCCTTATTAATTGAGCTAATATAAAATCATTTAGTATAGGGCCTGACACATAATAGAAACTCAGCCATAATAATGGCCTTGTTTTCACAATTTTTCTTTGGTTGTATTACACACACTCTCTCTCTCTCTCTCTCTCTCTCTATATATATATATATATATATATATATATATATTCTCTCTCTCTCTCTCTATATATATATATATATATTTTTTTTTTTCCCAGAGGAGAAGCAATTAAACAGTCTGAAACCAGAACTAGCAGTTAGGTGACAAGCAATTTTATTTTGCAAAACAATCACTATACAGCAACAAATACATTTGCAAATTTGATTGAAAAACATGAACTAACTACAACCAGCCATTGAAGAAATGCCTTTCTATGGTAACAGGCTCTAGAATTATCAGAAGAAAGAAACCCCCCACAGATTTGTAACGGTGTGTTGGAACCTCGGAATCCCAGCATACAGAGTATACTTTTTGTTGATTTTTTTTTTTCTTTTTGCTAAAGTTGAAGTAGATTTTTATGATTGACATTTTATTTTCTGAGTTTGAAAATAAGCTTTTTCCTGCAGAGGGTCTTGGCCTTCACCTACACACCCAAGCTAAAATCCTAGGTGTAAAAAAACCCAAAACATCAATACTTATTTTTGCACGTCAATCTTTGAAGAAATGCTTAAAATTTCCTTACCAAGCCATGAGTCTACTTTATCTCTGGTATTTAGACCATGAGTAGTTTATTTTCCTTATTGTGACTTGAAAAATAGAAGAAAATTGTAATTGCAGCGATGTCAAAATCAACCACATTCAGATTATTTAATAAAATACTGACGTAATGTTATATATTGGCTGATTATTCCATATTTGCTGTATTACTCTAGGTGTGTGTGTGTGTGTGTGTGTGTGTGTGTGGAGAAGGTCACTACAATCAGTACATTCTTCCATTTAATGGCTTTCTTTCAGCCTTCCTCAGCCATACCTAGCTGGTGTTACACAGGTGTCATGCTTGTAGGTGGGATGTCAGCCCATCACGCTGCTGGAATTCAGCAGGTGAATCCAGAGAGAGTTGGTTCATAAATGAACGTGGCCTTTGGAACTCATCAAGAACTCGGGTCTTTCCTGCATCATTATGAGGTATCCAATTTTTGGTTGCAAGTGACCCAGAGGGTGAGTTCACTGGAGAAGTTGGCCTTTTAACTCTTCACAGCTCTGGATTACTTATGTATTCTTATACAGGTTCTCAAAGGCTAAAGCCAGAGAGAAACTGGCAAAGTAGATCTAGAATTGAGACCACGAAGATTTCATTCCTAGATCAGCGTATGTGTGTCCCCACAAGAGTGGTGCTCAAAAAGCTTAATTTGAGTCGTTATCTTGAGAGTGAAGGCAAGATAGGTTCTACCCCTTAACCCCACAAGAAGACATTTAACCTGTGTGTTTCTCTCTTTTACTGGCACAAATGATCAGTTCCTTTCTGTTAACTTTAATAAAGAATTGTATTTCCATACAAAGCAAGAACATTTATTCATTATAATTTTGTTGTGATTAGAAATAAACATTTGTTTTAATGCCAAATCTAGTAGTTTGGTGCCTTGTATAATCTTTATTTTTGATATGTATTTGTAATAAACTGACTTTTAGTATGTAGAATGTTTACCTAGTGTTAACTTACATAAAAACTTTAAAGAATGTTGAGAAAAATACTTATTTCACAGGTTAAAACTTTTCTAATGAGCTGTTAACTTCTTTCTAGATAAATTTAATCACTATTTAAGACTATCAAAACATGTAATAAAATACCCTAAGTCTCCACACACCTTTCTTCCATTTTCTGGTGCACTTCAAGGGAAGCTGATGAATAAATTGCCCAGATTGGTCAAATCAAACCTCACAGCAATTAATAGGCAGAAAATAGACATATCTATGATCCTAAGGTTTCTAAGGTTTTGACTATTATATAAAATAACTGATTTATAAATGGTTTAAGACATGTTTGCCTGTGTAAAATCTCTTAGCTGAGAATGAGTGGTGTGGGTTTGCTCCTAGGGTTTCTTGTATGGCAGTTACATTGGTTGCCATATCCACTGGGTCACCAAAAAGCACCTGTGTCTCTGTTTCTGCATCCCTTGGCTTTTGACTTGGATGTTTCTATACTTCCCTGTTGCCTCAGTCCATCCTCATCATTTCCTCCTTTATATTCAGGAACTGATTTGGCTCAAAGAGATCATACGCCTAGTGGACCATATGATTTTAATGGTTCAGATCCAACCTACCAGCCCTGAGCAAGAAAAAGAAAAGATAAAATACTAAAAAGTGTCCATCCAGCCTGGTAGCTCTTTGTCTTAATCAGGCCATTGACTATTTCATTGCTTATTTGTAAGTCTAAGATGAATGATTTGTGAGAGGAATTAATTGATTTGTCAGTTCTAGACTGTATATACAGTCAGAACAGTATTACCTCTGATAAATAATACTAGATCACACTGTGTTACTTTACAGAGTGCAATGTTGGAGTCTTGGAAAAAAACTGATTTAGATATCTGTGTCTCAAGTGTTTTATAGCTATAGCTTCCCAAAGTATTGTATTTTTTTCTTTCGGATCAGGGGATCTTTACTTTGGGTAAGAAAGACAAACATCTTCTATTAGAGAATTTAATAAACAGATACTACTTGGAAAAATGAGAAAACATGTTTCAAACTATTACTGTTAGTTTCAACTTTCAACTTTAGCAAATGGAAAAAAAGGAAAAGTAAAGAAAACATCTTAAGTCCGTTTTGTGAATAATAATAGGAATAAACGCCAAACTATCCTGTGATTAAAAATGAGATAAATCCATAATCTTAAACCAACAATCTGTAAACCCTTTCATGTATAACTGGACCCACCCCCACAAACTCCATGTTGGTGACAGCAAAGAAAAATAATTTTTTTCTAGCATCACGGGAGAGACTTGAATCTGGCACTAAAACAGGGTTACGGCTTTGAGTTGTTACAGAAAGCAACTTCATGCTAAAATTTTTTGTCTTTTTTAATGTATTTTTTTTAAATAGGGAGAGAACCCTGCTAACATCTACTTTCACATACCTAAAATTGCAACACCAAAGGGTGCAGGAGACACAGATACTGTGAATAAAGAAGTATAATATTCAAGTATATGAGGAAGTATCACAAATGGCCACAGAGAAATATATATATATTTATATCTATAATACTGTATCAAACAGATGGAAAGGGGGTGTGAAACTGGTAGTGTGGACACAAATCTAGCTGATCAACTGACATTCTAATCAGACACGAGTCCATCCTAATGAAAGTGCATCATTCCTAAGGGATGCACTTTTACACCACTTCCTCAACCACAGCTCAAATGCTTTGCAATCTATTTTTTTAATTAGTTAAATAATTTATTGGATTGACATACTCTGATATAATTATCCAGGTCCCAAATGTTAATAACTTAATTGAATCTTTCTTCCCATTTATACAAAATAACACTTTAAAAAAACTTATTTCTTACATGCTCTTCCCTTCCTGCAATCAGACTCCTTGGTTTAATTTAACCTGAAATAAGTTACAATGGGCAGTTTTTATCTTCTCACTCAGAAACAGAATAGTGAAATGAGCAGCTTGGATTTAACAAGGCCTTCAGAATGTAGTGGATAGCCTTCAGGCACATGAAAGGTAAAAATGCAATTTTTAAAATAATACTCCATGCAAAACAGAGCAGAGCAAAAATAATTGTCCAATTGAACCCATGTAAAGCCAGTGTCTTCCTGTTGCAAATGGAAATCAGGTCAATTTCTGCATGTACTATTCATTTTTTAAATATAAAATTGTAACAATTACTACAGTTTGGGGATGAGATTATTTATTTTATGGTTTATAAAGAATGAATGTAACACCTGCTCAGAGCCCACTCCTGCCAAGAGCTCATGCCTAAATATTATTATTTCAATGCTAAATGAGAAATATTCACAAGCCCTGCTTAGCGAGTGCAGCAGTGACATCCTCAGCCAAAGTGGCAAGCTGAGGAGATTCAAGCAGGTTGATGCTTCCAGACGAGGAGACGTTGCTGAGTCGTCGGGGTGATGCCACGCTGGATCTGCCTGGGGACTGTGTAATGATCTCAGCCCCATGGTCCACACGGGCTTTAGCATGCTCTCTGAAGTTCAACTTTTGGCTGTCAATCTGTTTAAGACAAGCATCAGTCCTCGTTAACTCACGCACCTTAACTGGCCCCTACTTCTTTCTCCATCTCCCAGGGCTGATATTAATGACTTCTATTCACCTCTGCTATCCCTACTTCTTATTTGTCCAGGTCTTCAGTCTGGGACCTATTTTGATGAAGAGTATTTCAGAAGAATTTTTTTTTTTTTAAAAGACAACATTGGCTCATAACCTTGTTTCTTACCTTGACGTTACCACCTCCAGGTACATGATGAGCATTATCAAGAGAACCGACTTTAGCTTGGGCCTTTTCTTTGAAATCTAGTTTTACACTCTCAATTTTCACACGTCCACCACCTACGAGGGAAGAATTAATTTGATATAACTATATCTTGCATTTGTGGTGATTATTTTCCAAAAATGATTGCAGTAGATAGACTGCTGCAAACCACAAATTTATTAACTTTACCATCCCTCCAACCATATATGTGAATGGAATCTTTTAGAATTTCTAGCCCATATCATTTCATCAGATGATCCAAGACCATAAAACCCTTCTTATACCATTATATGGATTGCTTCACATATTAATACCTTTCTCCTTTACCCATGTCTAACCTAAGAAATCAGAGGGGCTTTTCTTTTTGGTATAACAAACACTCTAAAAATTAGCAAAATGAAAATATTTTATTTGAATCCTTTCTAAAAGTTGGAACATTTAGTCTCTTATTTCTAAGGGACAAAATTAAATTTAAATGAAACTCTTCTTTATTCTTCATGGTAACAGGTTACTTATCCAAAGAAGATTTAGGCTGGAAGTGGTGCACATGTGGGCAATATATTCATTTATAAATGTTCAACATTGAAAGCTTCACTGATGAAATGAGTCAGGAGCTAAGTTGTTTACGACTAGTAAGCTTTAAAAGCCTCCCATTTTAATTCATATATGAAGTGACAGATCATCCTCTCTTTCTTGTGTGGATGCCGTAGGACCAACTTGACGCTGACCTTGATCTGATAATATTGAGACAGAGTTTTGACCACGCCATTTTCCCTAATGCTACTCAGTCTAGAACCCTGATCTGCTGATTGTAACAGAGCCACGCTGCACTCTTCAGTGTAGTCTTCCCCATCTCTACATGTCTCTCTCAAGCTCGCAAATACGGAAAGTTCTACACTGGCTAAGTTATTTGTTGTCCTTGAGCTTGTCCTTGACCATTTCTGAGTGTCTGCTGATGTGTTTGACCTGCATAAAAAGTGAAATGAGACTCCTTATTTACTCATCTCCACCTAAGAGATTTGCTTTCACTTTAACAGCAGCTTTGTTTTGAGCACATGCGTTCTTCTGGAAAGCCAGTGGTAATGTAGGTCTCACTTGTTGGTTGTGATGTATGTCACAGACTACATATTTCAAAGCTGCTCCAACAAACATGTTGAGTACATAAAGTGCACCTTGCTTGGAAGTTTGATTTTGAAAAAAAGCCTGAGGGACTGTATGGAAATATGAAAGAGATTTTGCAATTTTGGAATCTTGTTGCTCATGTAGACGAAGGAGGAAGGTTTGCTAAGGCTTCACAGGTCTCTTAAGCCATGAGGTATTTTTCTCATGCAATATCTAGACATCTATGTTAATACCCAACTGCCTTGCCAGGGGCCTCTTGAAATTATATTACACAATTAGATTACATTTTGGAGAAACATCCATTCATTCTTCTTTTAAGGCTTATAAACTGTATGATGTTATTTAACTCATGCTTAGAGATGTAGTTATCCTTCCCTCAAAATATGCCTCATTTTTTAGAGCGTTATTCTTCCCACATTTTACCTGGCCATATGGGTCTTACTTGTTGGTTGTGATGAGATGAACATGATTCGTAATGATTCATAAAATAGACTTATCTTGGTTAGAGGTTAGAGGATGTTGGACTTTCAACTAGATAAGAACAACTTCTTTGTGATCTTATTTTTGTATTTTTGGTAGCCTCTGATAGAGATCACTTACTTTTCTGATTATATGTTGTGTCAACATAATCTTGCTCAATTTTTGCTAAAATGTCATTTTTTATTGTTGGAGACGGTCTGCTCTGTTGCCCAGGATGGAGTGAAGTGACAGGATCATAGCTCACTGCAACCTTGACTTCTTGGGCTCAGGTGATCCTCCCACCCCAGCCCTCTGAGTAGCTAGGACTACAGGTGTGCACTACCACACTCAGCTTATTTTTATTTTTATTGTAGAGATGGAATCTCACTATGAACTGCCTTCTGAGAGAGAAAAATAATAACATTGACCCAAAACATATTCAGAAAAGGAAGCTTAAGAAGTCTATTTCTGATGAAGTCCCTCTAGAAATTCTTATGCAACTGTTAGAGAATCCAGATATCTTAAACTCAGAGATCTATGCCTTTGATTTTTCAAATAATTCTTTCACCTATCAGGAGCAGTAATTGTGAAAGACTATTATCTTTGTCAAGCTTTATAAATGAAGTTGAGAAGAACAGATATTTCAATGTGTGCCTCCAGATGTTTATTTTCTTTATTTTCTCTTTAGATATTCCACATTCCAAAATAACTTTGTGAAAAGGTTGCTGCTGTCAAGGATTATTATGCCGACACTTCTTTATGAATTTAGTCATTTGATTCAGTTATAATAGAAGCAAGAGCTAGATTTAGAAATAGGTGGGAGTCCATGACAACAGCCTTTTATGACCAACAAATCATACACAGAATAGTTCCTTGGCTATATAAATTTTTTGCGTACATCTAGATCACAGGTGAGTTTGACTAACTATAACCTTACTGTCTAGGTTAAAGAGTGCAGCATTTTCTTCTGTATTCTGAAAGAAAATAGGCAGTGTTGCCAAGTATTCCAGCCATGCTGTTGACACAGCGGTACAAAGTCAATTCAGTGTTTGTACAATTCAGCTGTGGACAGGGGGATTTCGAAGATGTGCAGTATGGGACAACCTTCCTGCTGCCTCATGAAAAACAGAGAAGCTAATTCCATGGCAGCAGTTCTGTAACTGGTAGTGAAGACTTCATAAATATAGTTTGTAACTCTTTGACTTGCTTTATAATCAACACCCATTGACAAAATGAACCCTGATTTCCAGATGTTTTCAATGCATTTATCCATTTTGAAATTTATTCTACCTATCTTTGCTTTTCAACCAATAATTTATTAATAATTTTCTCCTGACTAGCAGAATAATTGTCAGCTAACAGCTCAACTGTTATTACACCTTGTTTCATGGGGAAAAAAAACCTATTACTTTGTTTTTATGTTAAGATGCCAAACACAGACAGTTAAAACCACTTGCTTTCCTTTTGTTCTCAGGGATAAATGAATTGTGTCAAAATATTCTCAAGAAAATTACAAATTTGACAGTCGTCTTTTATTACATATCTATGGAGGTAGAGTTTTTTCTTTGGGACAGGGTCTTGCTCTGTTGCCCAGGCTGGAGTGCAGTGGTGTGATCATAGCTTGCTGCAGCCTCGAACTCCTGAAACTAAGTGATCCTCCTGCCTCAGCCTTCCAAGTAGCTAGGACTACAAGCATGTACCACCATATCTGGCTTATTTTTATTTTTAATTTTTTATTGAGACAGGGGTTTCCCTATGTTGCCAAGTCTGTCTCAAACTCCTGGCCTTAAGCAATCCTCCTGCCTTGGATTCCCGAAGTGCTGGGATTACAGGCATGAGCCAACATGCCCACTCTACAGAGGTAGAATTTAACAAAAACATGTAATACACAATATTCAGGAAAAGTGACTCATAATGTTAGATTCACACTTTAAAGGGAGAAAATCTCCCAGTAAGTATGAATATAAATTCTACTTTAGAGCACTAGTCATATGAGATATTTTGAAAAACCAAAAGGGGTTCATGGTCAAGTAAGTTGAGGAAACACTGCATTCTGCTGGAGATTCATGGTGTTTACTGACCTAATAAAGAATCTGAGAAATTCACCAGATAAATACATTTCTTCAGCTTTGCAAAGCACAATCCTTATTTTACATAATGTAGAAAGCCAATTTTAGGAAAAAAACTTTGGAAATGCTACCTCCATTCAATGTTATTATATATGAATACATGATCTGATGTATTTTATAGACTACATATTTCAAAGGAGCTCCAATAAGCATGTTGAGTACATAAAGATAAATGCATCTTATGTACCTTTTAATTTTTAATTAAAATGTGTCCTCTTCATTGTATGATTGGGTTCACTTTTCCCCAATGAAGATGCCTTGAAATTTTCAATTTTAGTTTCTATTAATAAAAATGTGAAGTATTCAGATTTTAAAACATCCTTCCAATTAGGTATTTTGCAACAACAACAACAACAACAAATTTTCTCATCCATTTCTTGATTCCAATTAAATATTTCTCAAACTACTAAAAATTATTTATTTACCTGGCCTGTGGCGGATGTTCTTCAGAGAGCCACATTTGGATGTCACATGGCTTAGGTCTATTTTCTTGGTAACAATTTGTACCTATGTGAACCACATAAAACATGCTTAAAATAGTTCAAACATGGACAAAAACCCAAGCTCATACATAAAATCTAGAAACATACCCAAAGTCACAACATGCAACAACATAGCTAGAAACCCAAACTGAAGTACACACACAAACACAGGAAGACATATTTTTCCATATATTCTCCCACATGTTTGGATTGGAAAGAAGAACCCAAGTGACAGAAAACCCTAGAATAGAAGATTTTATTAGTTGAAAGCAGATTATGACACAGGAGGATAGAAACATATTAACAAGGCAAGCTTCCACTCAGAGAACTAAGCAACACTGTGTTAAACCTTTCCATAAGCAAAGAGCCAAGAGAAGAGATGCATTATTCTTTATAAAGTGATTTTTACATAACAGTGACCAATGTTGCTCATAGTTACAAGAAGACCAACATTGTTTTAAGATACAAGAAGTTCTGAACGTGCTTTTCTAAGTTATTACATTGTCATATCTTAACTAGAGGAAATTTTTCTTTCATACCAAATTGTAAAATGAT
This sequence comes from Chlorocebus sabaeus, assembly GCF_047675955.1. Classification (NCBI taxonomy): domain Eukaryota; kingdom Metazoa; phylum Chordata; class Mammalia; order Primates; family Cercopithecidae; genus Chlorocebus; species Chlorocebus sabaeus. Next base: position 97,143,120 of record NC_132913.1, on the reverse strand, counting down.
AGCAACATGTTTTTTCTTCTCTGTGTTTTACTGAAAATATTTCCTCTCCCAATATTTGAAGCAGTGCTTCTCCAAGTTTGGTCCATTGTCATCTGCACAAGAGTACTTGGGAATTAATGAATCACAGGCATCATGAGGACAGGGCCAGGATGTCTGCATATTTAAATAAGGGATTCTTTCCTAGAGGAAAATTTAAGACTATTGTTTTGGGAGATAAAGCTCCTCTACTTACTTTAAGATCTTTAATTATCCTAGTTTATCCTTTTCCACTTAGGTGTTTTGTCCAGCAGCACCTGTGTAAAGGATAGCTGGGTTCATCCTCTGATATCCTCAAGGTAATTACCAGGCCTGGGGCTACTTTTATGAAAGTACCACATGGTATATACTTATAGTCTGGGGAATAAGGAAGAGTGGCAACCACATAAATGTAAAGCTTAACCCTGAGGCTTAGCCTAGCATACTTGAAGGGGGCCAGCAAACATTGCTATGGACTTTCAATGACAGTGACAGTTTTATGCTCAGTGAAGCTACTTTGATTATCAGGCAACAGCTGCTTGTAGAAGGCACTTGCTTGTCTCTCTCTCTCTCTCTCTCTCTCTCACTCACTCTCTCTTTCACTGCTTGATTCTACTTCTGCCCAGTTGGAAGCAAGTAGCCAAGAGTTAATAGACAGGTGAGATTTTAGACTCAACGCCTTGTAAATTACTTGAGTCACTGATGATCAGAAACTGAAGTTCAAAGAGATAGGATCTGTAGGATACAGTTAGCCTGATCACCTTTGAAAAACTATTCTTATTTTATAAAGAACCATCCTTCCTTTAGCTTGAGATTGTCTGACCATTTCAACTCTGCCTCAACCACACTTAAAAAACATGGAATCATCATTCCCTTCCTCTCACAGGATATTATTTACACTAAATGAAAGAGACAGGAAAAAAATCCCATCAAACTAAAGTGTACACTGGACTTGAATCCTTTCACTTTGAATTACAGATGAACCATGCTCCACTAGTTTTGTATTATTCTAAATGATATCCTTACTTTCATGAATAATGAACCACTGAAGATTGACATTACATACTTTGGGCATTTACAAGTATATCAGTCTTTGCCTCATGGGTAATTTATATGGAGCTAGAAAAATATGTGCCCAGCTGACTTTTGCAGTGAAGTAGAAACAACATGAGAAAATACATTGAAGACAATAAGGCCAGCAACAAAGTTGGCAAGTGAAGTGGTTTTGCCATTCTCCAGAAAACCATGGTGCATTCCATCGAGGTTTTCTTTCCCAAATCAAAGCAATAAATTCCCTGATGATCTTACAGGGAAGGATGGGAAGTCCATCACTGAAAATGCAAGACTACAAGCTATCATACCAGGGAGACATGTGGAACAGCAGTGAGAAAGGAGCAGTGTGTTGGAAAGAGGTGGGAAAGAAGGCAGGGTGCTGGCTGTGCAGGTGGCTCCACGCAGTCAGGACAGCTTTCTAACAGGCGCTTCTACTTACATTTCCGCCCCCAGCCGAATGTTTGATGTTATCCTTGGAACCACATCTGGACTGAACTTTGCTAAAATCGATCTTCTTGTTTAAAATCCTAACCTAAAAGGAATTGGAGGTAACTTCACTGTGCACTTTTCTATCAAGATGCTGGATAAGGGGAACCAGAATGGGTAGCATCAAAGAGGCTTTAGATTCTCTTCCACCTACACATTCATTTAAGAGAAAATCTCACTCTGGAACTGAAGAACAGTTCTGTCTTGTAAATCTGAGCCCCTATTCTTCTGCACCCCCACAGGTCAAATGCAAGAGAGGCTTCGAAATCACACTGTACTTAGGTATGATCTGGAAACAGTTGTATGGATTGAAAAATAAAACTTGAATCATCTGTGATGGGGAAGCTACCAATGTTGTCAGCAACACTGGGACTGAGGCTCACTCTAGGTAAGGGTCAATAGTGGTTAACACCAAATCTCGTTCAGCACAGGACCCTAGAGGATATGCCATTCCCTCACCCCATCAGAGTCAGCCATCACAATTATCGTACACTTGACTGTTTTGTTGGTCCATACAGCACAAATGGGGCTCACACATGGTGAATGCTCTACATCAGAGTTCTCATTCATCTAGGGTAAGAACCCCCGGTTTCCCAGGAGGGTCAACAAAGAAAGTTTGGGTTTCACAATTCCCTTGCAGGTTTGGTTCAGTAGCCTCCTGAAGGCCCCTTTCTGGCAACTGCTCAAGAGCAGTCATTTTCCATGAATGATCATATGGAAGCTTTTTTTTCCATTTTTAGAGGCAAGAAAACCCATGCCCATTGGTTAGCTGACTTGTAACTAGGTCATACAGACATAGGTCAGGCCTTGATGGAGGCCAGCAGATTTGAGGTTAGGTGTTTTATTTGTATTTTTGAGAAGTCAAACATTCATTTTGAAGACAACAGCAGATCCAGATCTGGAAGGACATTACTCTGGTTTAATGTACAACGTTACAACTTTCATGACTTATTTCATATGTCTTTTGAACCTTGCATCTTTTGGAGGACAAAAAAGCAATGTAAGCATGGAAAGAAAGCTTTATTGTGTTATTGTTATTTGTTCATTTTGTTTTACTTTGGTTACTTCTACTCTCTTCTCTTCCCCACCTCTGCAATAGTTAAAGAAAAAAAAAATAACATTTTCAATGCTTTAGGGGGCAGTTTATCCTCTTACTAAAAAACTCTAAATAAATTTACCCTGGATACACAACCATCTGCAAGAATATTAACACATCTTTTGGTATTTCCAAAAAAGAATAAAAAATTCGAAAAGACATTGAATCTTGACTATTTTTAACTAGACAAAGCTTAATTCACAGTGCCTGCCTAACATTGACAAGATAGCTTGTCCCTTGCAGGGAAATATCATTGACAACTCTCATCAGCAATCCACGGGGAGAGCCTCTTGTCAAAATTTGAATTCAGAAGACAGAATTATTGGGCTACTCTTTAGGGCATGATAAAAGTTGCGACTTAAACAGGGTTGAAGATATTCACAGAGTCTGTATCTAACAATAAGTGTAGTTGCACTGTAAATGTTTCACATAAGATAGAGATAGTTTTAAACCAATAAAGACCATTACATGTAAAACCTCAGAGAGAAATTATTTTCTGAAGTTGAAGGCAAATCATTTTATTTATGGCCCTATCACCATAAATGTGCCCATTCCCATCTAGTCTTGGAATTTAAGCAGGGTCGGGCTTGATTAGTACTCGGATGGGAGAAAGCAAATAATTTTGACTTATTGTTTCTAATAATAATACTTTAAAGAATTCTCAATAAATATCTAATTATTTTGGCAATGACATAGACATGATGTGAGCTATTTTACTAATCCTCGAGAATATACAGGATTTCATACTATGTTTAAAAATTTAATTTACAGATCATTAGAGTACCAATGTAGTGACTCATTGCCAAGTGATCACAAGCCAAACATGAAATCTGATTCACTTGTTACAAAATTGGAAATTCTAAATTCAGTTGCATAAATCTGTTTGACATTAACATTTAATCAACTGTTTGACCATTTTTATGATTTCCAAAACAAATGAGTCAATCCTAAATGATCACATTGCCAGCATTATTGAGAGATTATTTAGAATCTTAAAGTCCTACAACTTAAAATTTGACTTCTGTTGATTTTACCCAGATTTTCTAGAAAATCACAGATATTCTATCAAAAAAACCTGCTTGCCTCTCTTGCAGGTAGACTTTCTCCACCTATGTCTGCTCAACTTGTAATATGAAGCAATCCTATCCTTTCACATGCATTACTGGCACTTTCTTTACATATTTCCATATTGCAATAGGTTTATATTATATATTTTTTTTGTCTAAAATGAGGTGAATTATGACAGAATAAATGTAACTGCCTCTCCAGACCTTTGTTTTCCATCGCGCTTAATGGTAGGGTAGAAAGAAGCATAAACCTCTTTGGATAATGGACACTTAGTGCTTATGAAGAGTTACACTCTAGTTTGACAACTTGCACCTGAACATTTGCCTATTCCACGTGACTCACATTTATGCCGGAGCAAATTTACAAATTACTTCACACCAAAGATCTCTAGGGTCAATTACAAATAATTAGCATCTTAGAGTTCATTCCACAAACAACAGCAGTCCTCAGAAACCATTTCATAAAATAGAAAAATACATGGCTGCTGTGAAGAAGAAGGCCATATTCTAGATCAGCTTTAAAATAAACCAAAAAACAAAAAACAAACGAACAAAAAACAACAACAAGAGTTATAGTTTTAACTCTGGGTTCTATGGATAAATCTAAATAAATATTTATTTTTTTGGGAAGGGATTTTCAGTTTTAGAAAAACATTTGTTTTCCTAAAAGCCTATGTCAAGGGAAAATTATTTTAACATCTTAGAGATTGTCTAGAAAAAAATTAACTTCTATTTAACGAAAAAACTAATTTTCTGTGCTCATGATATGAAGGAAAAAATCTGAATAATAATTGCTCAAAATTTTCTCTAAATCACATTTTAATCTCTGCCAATTTATTTCAAGAAGTTTTTTTTTTTTTTTTTTTTTTTTTGAGACAGTCTCGCTCTGTTGCCCAGGCTGGAGTGCAGTGGCATGATCTCGGTTCACTGCAAGCTCCGCCTCCCGGGTTTACGCCATTCTCCTGCCTCAGCCTCCCGAGTAGCTGGGACTACAGGCACCTGCCACCTCGCCTGGCTAGTTTTTTGTATTTTTGGTAGAGATGAAGTTTCACCGTGTTAGCCAGGATGGTCTCCATCTCCTGACCTCCTGACCGCCTCAGCCTCCCAAAGTGCTGGGATTACAGGCGTAAGCTGCTGCACCCGGCCTATTTCAAGTAAAATTTTTACTTACACTATTAATACAAAGTAGGGTATTTGAAAGAGTGTGACAATCTTTTTGTTTTCTTACATACTTCATAGCAGAAGTGAAAAATAGATTAATCAAGTGGGTCATCTTCCTATAGCTCTCCCCTATTCAAAATTCCCCCAAGCACTCTATTTCTTATTAAATACATCAAAACTTCTTAGTGAGGCAGCCAGAGGCCTCAGCAATTCCAATTCTTCAGACTTCTCTGTTACTTTACATTTTGGCCAGACTCTGCTACATTCTATACTTTAAGGACTGTGTTTACATTTAAAGTTCATCCTTGTGTTTTGTTATTATCTCTCCCTAGGGTGCTCTCATTCCAAGTTGAGTCTGTAACAGATTATTCTTCAAGGTTTGGTGCAATCAATACCTCCAGTGGGAGCTTGCAAAAAAGGATTTTAGTCTCAGGAATTTTATGCAAACATTGGTGATTTATTTGCACAAATAGTTGGCTTTCCATTCACATAAGGGTCATATAGCATGAAGAGTTGTATAAGCATAGGCTAATGACATAAAATTAATCAGAATTGCCTTATTTTAATTTTGACTAATTCTTTCTATTCTTCCACTATGATAGAGAAGAATATTGTAATTTCTTTCTGGATATTCTTTGTGTGACTTTAGTTGGATTTTATCACGATGAAACCATCGTGATAATTGATCTGCCACAGTGCTCTCTCTCTCTGCCTACATTTAACTATTCCTTTCAATACATTAACACCTGTTCCCCTAAAACAGGATTGCTCTAGGAAAGGATTGAAACAGAAAATGCAGGATATGCCTGCAGACAAGAAAAAAAATCTCTAAGAAACATGTAAAATGAAAGAAAACACATTCTCAATGTACAGTTTTTAGTAAAACAATTTGTAAGCTGGAGGCATTCATCCCAACGTCAACTCGAATTTCTTGAGCAATGAGATTTTGATTTGTTTTTTAAATTGACACTCTATGACACTGCTCTCTTTATCAAAAGACCCACACGCCAGCTCAAGGTGGTGAGATGTGGAGGGTGACTAGGATTCAAATAATTTGGATTTGTCTAGATCCCCTCAGGCATCCATTAGGTATGAACCTAGGTTGCAATACCATTTCTCTTTTCCTCCATCTAAGTTGTATCAGAAAGAATGCTTTTGAGAAAGGGGAGTGAACAGTGGCACTCAACTGACTTCCCTTTAACCTTGCAAGGGATTAAATTTCTCCTTTGGGTTTCCCTCATTTCTCAGGATGACATAAAATTAAGCCCTCCTTTGTTCTTGCATTATGAAAATACTCTCTTTCAAAAGTATTTTTTATTTCATAATATTCATTTTAATGAAAACTATCTGGCCTCTGTAAACTCCTCAGGTATCCTAAACTAAAACAAACTATGACTACATCAGATAGTTCTGAAGATTGAAAGTTCTCTGGCACACATGATGTTCTTCAGAGATTCATCTGTTAAAAACTTTGCACTCTGGTTAAAATGTATGCAAATATTATAATCAGAATTTTAATCATCCCTGCCTACATTGAACAATAGTTTCTTTAAATTCTTTATATCCAATATAAACAATATGTATATTTAAATACACATTTAGGAAGAAATAACAGTTTATGTCAAAATGCACAATTCTACAAAACTCTAAAAGAAAAGTTGGAGAGACCAATTTTCCTATGCAAGCTGTGTCACATGGCACAGAAAGCAGAACCACACTGAAAAACCCTGGGTGAATGGATAATGCTGAATAATTTGGAAAGAATGTTTTAGTGGAATAGACATTAATGAGTTTAGTCACTAGATCCATCATTAAGTATTTGTAAGTGGTCTCTCAATGGGCGCTGGAAGAAACATTATGAGTACAACAGTCATTGTGATTCATGAAAATGAACAGCTAATGAACTTTTTCAAATTTGTATACTATAATTTTTTGACATTAAAGTTTGTTCTTGTTTAAATTTTTAAGAAATTCTAAGGAATAGTGGGCCAAATCAGTGAAGAAAATAACTTTTAAATACTCTGCTCAGTTATCTGAAAATAACCTCATTAGTTCCTATGTCTTTGTTTGGCTTGTGAATGAACAGTAGATAAAAAGGCTCAACAGGCCTCAACTTTGCAAACCCAAAGTGGTAATTTTCTCATAATTTTTAAAAATTAATATTTACTCAACCTAACTCAAAACCTTTTCATTACTCCACAAAAGACATTTGAATTATAGTTATACAATGATGACTTTGTTATCAAAAAAACAAAACAAACAAAAGCCTTGTAATAAATTTCTTCATGCTGGGTTGACCAATAGTATTTTTAAAAGTTCATAGGGTATTTTATGACTCCTCTTATTTAGCCCTTATTGTAGCTCTCAGAAGATGGAAAGAAATGGCTTGGAAAAAACTTAAAATTAAATAAGGGGAAGACATTAGAGGAGGACAAGAAACAAAACAAAAAGCAAAAAACCTCCCTTTTGCCTAGGTTGCAGAGACCATGCCTCATTGTCTCCCATTCCTCTTTTGTCATTTAGTGCCCAGCAATCTTAATAAATGTTTGATGAAAGAATAAATATGCGAAAGAGAAAAAAAACTCATTGTAATCTTTCTCTCTTCATCTTATATGTTATAAATATGCTTACATGTTAATCGCACCCAGTAGACGTTCACAGTGGTAACCATTACTATAATTTCATACAATGAGGGAAAATCCTGTTTCACTATAATTAGTTGCTTCCAGACTTAATCCATTTTCTTAAATATAAAATTGAAAGTAAACTATGTAATTAGCATTTAAAGGGCCTAAAAATGATCCGAGGGTAACAATATGGTTTGGATTTGTGTCCCTGCCCAAATCTCATGTTGAATTGGAGGAGGGACCTGGTAGGAGGTGATTGGATCAAGGGGACAGAGTTCCCCCTTGCTATTCTAGTGACAGTGAGTGAGTTCTCACAAGATCTGATGATTTAAAAGTGTGTGGAACTGCTTCCCCTTAAAGCAGGCACCTTCTTCACATGGTGGCAGGAGAGAGAGTGGAAGTTTGTATTCTGCCATGATTTTAAGTGTCCTGAGGCCTCTCAGTCATGCTCCCTGTTAAGCCTGAGGAACTGTGAGTCAATTAAACCTCTTCATAAATTACCCAGTCTTGGGTAGCTCTTTATAGCAATGTGAGAACAGACTAATACAGATAATGCCTAAAACTTTATAAGAATATATTTAAAAAGATTCCACCTCACATTTTACTAATTTTATTTCCTTCTTCCTCCCTCTCTATGGCTCCTTCTTCTCTCGTTACACCTGTCTTCTATTTCAGAAACACAGCTCTTTTACTCAATTTCAGCTTGCCCTTGTGGTACAAACACATATGGAATCTATTAGAATACCTAAATGAATGTTTTTTTGATGAGCTGTAATGCATAACTACTATCATGCTCCAAGTAGTACCATGTATGTGAGAGTTTAAAATGACTTGAGTCTATTTAAATGAAATGGTGTGATATACAAAAACAAGCATGATTTTGTTGCTTCTGGTCTACAGATAAGGACAAAAAAAAGAATCAGTACCAAAGGTAATGCAATACTTTAATAGAAGAGCTGGACCACTAACTCAGCTTTTAAATCCAATATTCTATTTGATGTATAATTTTTCAATATTCTTTTAGACCAGGGGTGTCCAATCTTTTGGCTTCCCCGGGTCACATTGGAAGAAAAAGAATTGTCTTGAGCCACATATAAAATACACTAAAACCAATAATAGCAGATGAGCTAAAAAAATCACAGAAAATCTCAAAATGTTTTTAAAAAGTTTATGAATTTGTGTTGGGCCACATTCAAAGTCATCCTGTGCCACATGTAGCCCCCAGGGCCACAAGTTGGACAAGCTTTGTTTAGACAAACACAGAAAGTTTCTTTGGATAATAATTGTCATGACATAAAACATTCATAATCATTCAACAGTGTCACTAAAATAATGCACCTCCCCATGAATATGGCATAATACATTCATTCAATTTTCTTTTTTTTTTTTTTTTTTTTTTTTGAGACGGAGTCTTGCTGTGTCACCCAGGCTGGAGTGCAGTGGCCGGATCTCAGCTCACTGCAAGCTCCTCCTCTCGGGTTCACGCCATTCTCCTGCCTCAGCCTCCCGAGTAGCTGGGACTACAGGCACCCGCCACTTCACCCGGCTAGTTTTTTGTATGTTTAGTAGAGATGGGGTTTCACCGTGTTAGCCAGGATGGTCTCGATCTCCTGACCTCATGATCCGCCCGTCTCGGCCTCCCAAAGTGCTGGGATTACAGGCTTGAGCCACCGCGCCCGGCCTCATTCAATTTTCATTGCATAAATATTTATTGAGCACCTACTATGTATGGGACATTATGGACAAAATGGACCTCATCTCTGACTTCATGGAGCTTATGGTCTAGTAAGTGAAACAAGATAGATATTAAATAACTAATTATACAATGGAATATTTAATGAAAAATGTGGTGAGAAAGTTTGGTTACAATATAGAGAGTACATCAGATAGAGCAAACAACAGATGTAGGGTAACCAAAAATTAATTACCATTGTGGCAATATCAACAAGAGATCATGTATTTTGCTTAGGCTAAGATAGTGCAGAGCAGACTGAGTGAAATGGGCAGATTTAAGAGCTATTCAGGGCACAAAATCATTAGCACTTAAAGATGGTTAGGATATGGGATGAGAGAAAGTGAGAGGAAAATTTGACTCTTAGATTTTTGGTTTAGCAATATAAAAGTCCTGTTATTTGAACAGATGTAATAATACTAAAAAAAAAATGTAATAATAGCATAAAATTTCTACACTCAAAGATGTATGTGGCATCAGTCACACTGATGTCCTTGCTGTTCCTAGAACATGTGAGGCCTGCTTCTACCTCAGGGTCTTTGGATGTGTGGCTGCCTTTGCCTGAAAGGCTCATTACCTAGTTATTCATATGGCTTACTCCTTTACTTCCTTGGAGCTTCTATTCAAATATCACCTTCTCAAGCCTTTCCTAGTCATCCTATCAGAAATGCAATTTCCTCTTAACATATCCTGAACCTCTTTCTTATCTTTATTTTTATCCTTCAAACTTAGCACTTTTTTACATATTTTTCTTATATCACTTTTTTTTTTTTTGGCTCACCTTTCCTCCTAGAATGTAAATTCCATGATGTCAAGAATTTAAGAAATCTGTTTTGTTCATTGTTATATTTCAGTATGTAGAACATAGCATGGTGTAGTAGGTGCTCCATAAATATTTGTTGACTCAATGGTCAAGTAAAGAAAGGTAAAACTTTGTATTTCTGGAGTTACTAAAGAAATAGAAGACAACTCCCCATGTTATTTTTAAGATGTCAAGATTGATACTATAATTATAATATTTCATAGTTGATACTTTATATTATCCATAGAAATTAGAAAGCTAACTAGTTTCTGTTTTAAAACCTTAATTTTTAGAATTACTTAAAAAATAACTTGTGAATTATAGGAGAAAACAAAAAATATGATAAAAATGCAACACACCTTTCCAAATTTAATGTAGTGTATTAATATAACATGTATTTTAATAGTGTATCAATATAACATGCTATTTGCATTAAATAATTTCATGAAAATACTATAAAAGTTCAGAAGCTTCAAATTTCAATCCTGATGTGATAAAAAAACTTTGGCATGGAAAGCACTGTTAAATAGAATTACCATTTATTTTCATGTTATGAAATGAAACGTAAAGCAAACAAAAAAGACTAAGGTATACAAAATTACATACTTGCACACAAGTGACTAATTATTCATTAAAGACAAAGTATAGACTCCGACTTCATAGCTCAGCCATGGGAGGATGATATTTAATGCCCTATATGCAAGATGCGGGTACTGTGAGAACTTCTGTTTCTTACTCTGTGAAAATGTGAGGGTTGGATTAGAAGGAGATTGATATCTCTGATGTCTAATATCCTTTAGTTTAATAGATCCATATAGAATGGGGATATAGAAACTAAGATTGCTTTATTTCTAGAATGTAATGGTATGTTTTACAGGTTCTCGTTTAATAGATTTATCTAAATAAACATTTTAAAAAGACGGCAGGGCAATGCTGATTGGGAAAGCAATACGCTGACAAATTTTACAAAGTTCTTTATATAAAGGTGAGTATCGTTTTTTCTTTAAAAAGGAGTGACTTGCATGATGATGTCATCATTTGTAGCCTAGCTAACCTGAAAATGACTCACTGTAGCCATTAATGGAGCAAAAGCACATAATTCAGAGGCAATCAATCAGATCCACAGACATGGCCTTGCAGAGATCATGCTCTAATTATCCTACCCAATGAGCAGTAAATGAAGACAACATCTGTGAAGCCACTTCTTTAGTAACTTTCAATTATTACAAGGGCATATAACTTGTGCTTTTTAAATTTTATTTATCTATTTTTTTGTTTTTTGAGATAGAGTTTCATTTTTGTTGCCCAGGCTGGAGTGCAATGGCGTGGTCTTGGCTCACTGCAACCTCCGCCTCCCGAGTTCAAGCGATTCTCATACCTCAGCCTCCCAAGTAGTTGGGATTACAGGTGCTTTTTTTTTTTTTTTTTTTTTTTTTTTTTGTATTTTTAGTAGGGACGGGGTTTCACCATGTTGGCCAGGCTGGTCTCGAACTCCTAGCCTCAGGTGATCCACCCACCTTGGCCTCCCAAAGTGCTGGGATTACAGGCATGAACCACTGCACACCTGGCCAACTTGTGCTTTTTATACTCATCTTCATAAGGCCAATGGAGAAAAACAAGATATCTGTCAAAACATATAGGAGCATTCCATATAAATCCAAGTAACTATTTTAAAATCTGATTATTAGATAGAAAAGGTAAAAAGCACTATTCCTTGAGTTGTTGCCTAAATTTTTTTATGCTACATGTTTAGAGAAATTGCTTGTTTTCCTACCTTTGTTTAACTGAAGCAGCTGTGTTCTTCAAAAGCTAACATTATTTATTCTAAAACTTAGATTTAATGTAGATTGGGGAGCTAACTACACAGAACAATTTCAAATTAATACACTTGATAGTCTTCCTTATGCCTTGAGTTAAATCAATCAAGCTAATTGTCTATACTGAATCCATGATTGCCCATATTCTTTCCAATGGAATGAATTTGTTTTCGCTGAAAAGATTAGCTTTATTGCTTTCTGTAAAGCTCCTTGTATCTTCAGCTAGCTTATCTATTCCATTAGGCGTTGACTTGCCTCACTGAGCTGAGCCCCTCTGCCAACAGAAATTGGTCCTTAACAGAAGAGATAACTGCTGTAAGCACAAAACCTCTACAAACAGAAGGACAATAAATGTTCAAACTGGAGGCAAATAATTTGGGAAGCTGTTGAGTTCCTAAGATGCATATATCTTTATTATAGATTTCCTCTCCCAATTCTTAGAGATTGCACACATTTTAAAACCCCAATAGACTGGGCGCGGTGGCTCACACCTGTAATCCCAGCACTTTGGGAGGCTGAGGCAGGTGGATCACGAGGTCAAGAGATTAAGGCCAGCCTGGCCAACATGGTGAAACCCCGTCTCTACCAAAAATACAAAAATTAGCTGGGCATGCTGGCACACGCCTGTAGTCCCAGCTACCTAGGAGACAGAGGCAGGAGAATCACTTGAACACAGGAGGCAGAGGTTGCAGTGAGCCGAGATTGCGCCACTGCAGTCCAGCCTGGCGACAGAGAGAGACTCCATCTCAAAAGCAACATCAACAACAACAACAACAAACACACACAAAAAATCCCAATAATAAAGTTGTCATAATTAAATCATTTGTATACAACCTAATGGCTTCAAATTTTACCACAATAGACCCTGTGCAGAGGAATTAAAAGTTACATCTTCAAATTTACTCCCATCTTCATTAATAAGAATTGCATGAATATTTTTCTCAGTTCCTAGAGACCATATATCACTATTACAAAACCTGACCCCTGAAGAAAGCATAGCTCTTGATCTGTCTTTTGAAATATTTCTGAGTTGGCCACTATCCATTCAAATGCCTTAGGAAAATCAATTTACAATTGAGAACAATGTGCTAGTGGTTTCAATGTCTTCAACAGTGTGCATGTATAGATGCTCAATCATCTAAAAAAGGGTCTTTAACATGTCATTTTGATAATTTCAAACAAGCCCTAAAATATTTTGCCTTCAGTCGTTCTATAAGATCTCCAGTTTTACATGTATGGAAGAAACCTCTCCTCACTCCCTGTATCTGAGATCATACATTGTAAGGAGACTTTTAAGGAGATAGTGCTGAAGAGTTGAATGATAGGTTTTTCCTAGACAGACAGTTCTATTGCAATGTGCTATTATTTCCCAATTCATTTTACTCTTTAATTTAAGTGAATTTATACCATCTATCACAAAATAGAAGGCAAATATCTTTCATCTGGTTCTTATCTTGGTGAGGAAATACCTCCTACTTCTGCAAAAAAGTCACCTCATAACTCCACTGTTGGGGATTTTTTCCAAAGTCGTCATTGCTGAACTAGGATAATCGTGTAGCAGGTATAACACTTGCCTGATGAAAAAACAGATTTGCTTCAAATGACACTGTGATTTTGAAGTTATTTTTGTTCTTTCTGTAATTTTTGTGTCATATGTATTTACTAGCCCTTAAGCACCATAATCTCTAGGGAAGTTTTAGTTCAGTTCAAAACTCTAAGATATTTTGTGTCATTTTTATGAATTACCAAATATAGTAGAAGTCAATTTAAATAAGACATAAAAATACTCAAAACCAGATATGATAAAGAATCAGAAAAAGAAAACAGACGTCTTCACGTTTTTTGGATTGATTGAATCTTAGAAGTTCCTGCAAAGCTGAGGCTAAAACCATTCTTTGGGCCTATCTTAAGGAGTCCTTTGAAGAAAAACATATAAAATTTCGATGTCAACTTAAAATAATACTTTTCTCTTCTAATTACTTTTTTAGTTTCGAAAAAATATCTTGGAGATAATTTGTATTTCCTTGTGATTCTAAGAGGAAACAAATTATTTTAAGTTCCAATGTTTTCCAGAATATAAGTAAGTAAACCCCATATCTAGTTAAGGAGAGTAACAGGACATGGGAATATTTATTTTAAAAGAACTGATTTTAAATACATGTAATAGTTACTCTATTTTAGAGGAGAGCTTGTCCAAGGCTAAAATGCAGAACTTTCCAAATGGTACTAAATTGATTTTATTCACCTTATGCTTTTAAATTATTTATGTATAAATATAAAGATGATGCAACATTTGAATATTTCCAAAAAGCTCAAAATATTTCCTTCTCTTGGATGTGCAAAACGCTGGTGAATGCAAGAATAGTTTGAGTTTTTTAGGAATTATAGGCTTACAATTCTACTTTTTGCTTAAAAATGTTTCTTGTAGCTTCTAGTTTTCATAGCATCTGTCTATGAAAAAGTATCTTTCTACGACTCTATTATTACAGAATGTTATCTTTGTTCTGAAAAGGCATATTGACCTCTCCCCTCCTGCCCCATTGGTTGATTTTTCTTAACTCTTTGGGCTTTCCTGAACAGAGCCATAATGAGACAGCACAGAAGTTTGTTGCTAAATGAAAGAGCAACACTGAATTTTTGCTTTATTGCTGAGTAGGAGTGCCTGATAGCTTTACATTTTGGCAAGATCTTTTTTCTAAACTTGCCTGAAAATAGATTTTCTTTGGTATGAAGGAGGGATACCAGAAAGCAGTGGCACAAAATACAAGAGACAAGAAAAAGAGTGTCAGAAAAAAATATTGACGTTAAAAAGAAAAGACTTTCTTGGAATATTGAAAGGGCATTATAAGTTTGTTTATGTACAAAGTTACTGTTTTTATCTTTCTTTCAAAAAAGGATGTTGTTTTATATCTTCAATGACAAAAGTTAAACTATCCTGAATAGATCAATATTATGAGATAAACATTATATAATATTTGTATTATTTCCTTCCAGGCTAATTGCTTTGTCCAAACATAGAGCGTATAAGGAAGGTTCACGTCAAGACAGAACTCAAAATACACTGGTTTGAAAAGATATGAATGTTTGCTCTGGGGAGCTGAAGAGTTAGTAAGTAAGCTTTACTAATAGCTCTATTTAATACAATTAATCTTGAGTAGAAGTTCAAAGTCTACAATTTTATTCATCAGAACCATGTGTCTTTTATTATCAACACGAATACCTGCCCTTTGCAACATTTAGGCAATAGTAACCAGAATTGAAACTCGGTGAAACATCCTTATTTTGGAGTAAACATGAGGGAATGGTAGAAAATGTCATAGGAAATTCTTGGGAAATAAAGAAGGAGATAAAATTGGAATCAGTAAAAGATAGCCAAATGAGCTCATGGTCAGAATCTAATATAGAAAACTCAATTTTATGTCAGAAATGTAACTTTAATCTCAAGTTAAAAACCATAAAGCAATAGAGATACATTCAGAAAAAAAATGTTAGTCAAGCAACTAAAAGTTGGTAAAAATTTTTACCCAAGAATAAACAGAAGGAATGGGCACGTTATGTGATTTTCATCATATTTCAGATGCTATCTTCCTGAAGTCCAAACTCTTAGCAATAAATTGCAACCAGTAGCTCTTTAACACATCTGCTTCCCTTTTAAGAACTGTTAGCTTTCAACATGAAGAAGGCAAGGTAATAATTATTTCTGGCAGCAAATATGTGTTCATGCAATTCTTACCTGGCCCCCTTTAGGCTGGTATTTGATGTTGTCCGTTGATCCGATTTTGGATTTGACATTCTTCAGGTCTGGCAGTGGTTGGTTTATAAGCCGAAGCTGTTTGGGAGTCGCAGGAGATTTTGGAGGAGTACGTATGATGGCGACCTTCTTCTCACTCGGCACCAAGATGGCAGACTTGGGCGTTCCTGGTGTGTGAGGGGTCCTGGGATAGCTAGGGGTTCCAGGAGTGCCTGGTGTGCGTGAAGAATAACTTGGTGGGGTGCCAGGAGTGATGGCAG
The DNA here is from genome assembly GCF_047675955.1 of Chlorocebus sabaeus. Lineage (NCBI taxonomy): Eukaryota > Metazoa > Chordata > Mammalia > Primates > Cercopithecidae > Chlorocebus > Chlorocebus sabaeus. The sequence continues at coordinate 97,127,253 of NC_132913.1, read as the reverse complement.
TAGACCCAGGGGTAGTGGGTGTTGAGGTACCACTTTTTCCTGCTCTGCGAATCGGCTCTGACCCTGTATTAACAAGCAAGACCAAAACCAAACCAGAGTCAGACAATTCTCCTCAAAACATCCCTCTTCCCATAGATTGTTAGAAGTCATAATATGTTTAATTTCTAAGGTATTTAGAAACAATAATTGTAATGATCACTATAGTACTCAAGAAGCTGAGAGTCTCGTTTCTGAAATCAGGTGCATAACTCAGTGGCATTCTTTTGAACACGCATTGCTATCAACACAAAGAAAAAAACCTGATTTTTTTTTTTCTGATTTGTTCTCCTTAATTTTCATTATAAATGTGTCAAAAACTATTTTCTACTTGTGTGACTATTAAGGCATATGGATCTGCCTTTAGTTGGAAAAGAATTTACACTTAGTGTCGTATGCAGACCCATATTTACTGAAGATTCCTTGAATGATATGTAGATCATTCATTCCTCTATGTAGTAAATTCATTCTGGGATCCAGGTGAACATACAATATAGAAACACGTATTTAGGACATATAGTTTCGGTCCGTATAGAAAGGTCTGCATTTCAATATTCTATCCTTATATTGAGGAACACTATGAGGTATATAAATGTGTTTATGGAAGCTGTCAGACATTGCTCTACTATATCATGTATTCTTTTCATAAGGAAAATCATCTCAGTGCTTCAAACAAACAAACAAACAAAAGTCTATTTCTTGCCTTAGAAACTTGGGATGTCCCAATATATTCCCATTGAGCCTTGTACCTGACTCTGTTTTCTCCTCTGTTTTCATCACTAGTTTGGCAGTTTGGTCTTAAATCCAAGACCCCGTTAATTATACAGGATCTGAGATGCATTTCTTTGCCTCAAATTGAGCTCAGCCTCCTATTATTATTATACCCACCCCCCATTTTCCTACACTATGTTTCTTTCATCTTCTGAATGTGCTTTGAATGACATTTCAAATACTTATCTGAAAGAATGATAGAAATAAGAAAGCAACACCTTATAAATTTCAAAGCACTTATGTGAATATCAACCAACTGATAACCAAACATGCACAATACGGTTCTTAGGGGTAGCTCTTATTATTTCTAAGAAATGAGAATATTGAGGCTCATTCACCCAGATGCTACTAACGTCTAAGCCAGATACAATATTTAGCCCCTGAGGATTTACATTTCTAAGCATGCAAATTTCATTTATAATATATTTTATAGAAAAGGGATAATTTTCATTTTTTTACTGCTGATTAAGTAAAAAAATCAATGAATCTTCTGAAATTTTGTACAGAATAAATACACAACAATTTTAAAGCCACTGAAGTGAAAGGAATCTTAGAGGTCACCTAATGCAATTGCTCATAAATATAGGAAGTTCTTTCTGAGAAGTGGACAGGTAATCTTTGCCTAAATATTTATAAGATGTGAGCTCAGGAGAGCTTTTTAGACAATTGTGATCTATGGAAAATGTAAATCTACCCATTGCTATAGGTTCTATCTCCTGTAGAAACACAGAACAATTGTACTTCTTTCAGTGAACAGTTTTCACATATCAAATGAAAGTGCCCTGTGTCGTCTTGATTTTCTAACACAGGGCACAAGATAGTTAGATTCTTCAACTGATAATATGAAATGGGATATGAGAAGTCTAAAGTGAGAAATTAGCATGTGTTCTGTGATTTTTATTGCTTTTCACAAGAATTTCAAGACTAGGATGATACAACTACATCCAACTTGGAATTTTGTAACTTCCATGTCCTGGTTTGTTATGGACTAAGTTTTCAATGTAGATGTCTGTCTCTAAGTCTGTCTGAATACTTTCACCAGAAACATTATTTCTTTCTCAAATATTTTCTCTATTACTTCACCAGTTTTGAATAGCTCAGATTTTCTGGGGAGAGGGATCACCCCTGTATTTTTTGCCATTGTATCTAGCCCTGGTGACTTTCATGTGAGCTGAATACAGTAGGTAGACAACATTTTTTAAAAAATAAAATGTATTGAATTCAGAATTCATCAAAGTGTGCTGAGGGGTTTTTTGACTTCATGGAGACTGAACTGAAGCAATATTCTGGATGTGAATAACAATTTTTACTACATGAAATAATTTTTTCTACACTTCTGAGGAGTCATTTCCATACTTGTAGAAAACACTTTAAGCCTCATAAAAGAAGGTTTTGTGTTACATCTGGAGAAAGAGGATAAACTACAAATATTAAGGCCTTCACACTGCTGTTCAATATATATGATCAATTTTTATTGTAATAAATTTGTTCTTGTCATCAAAACAATAAATTTGAATGTTTCCTATTTGTTCTGAACTTGAAGAGGTTAAATCTAAGATCTGAAACAACTTTTAAGATATTTATTTACAAGTTACTTGATTAAACTGTGCTCTTATTTATCTTGTCAACTCCTCAGTGACAATGGATTTCCTTCTTCTTGGGCAGATGAGCTTCCTGCACAACATTGTTTCCTTCAAATCTTTTCAATAGCTGCACAAAATGTTAGAACATCCCTGTGTACCATTAAGGGGATGGTAGGCAAGTAGAAGTGGGCAGAGTGCTTGCTCTTCCAATCATCTTTATGCCTTTCAGCTATTGGTATATAGACGTAAGACAGACTTTATGTTTTAAAATGATCAACGTGTCAGTTATGTTCACTATCAAATAATACAATGCAAAATGCTTGTAAACATCAGTAAATTTAAAAAGTCAAAATAGAATTGGTGCTGAACATTTAACGAATCAATTCATATACAGATATACTTTAAAAGGCAGAACACAGTGGTTTGAAGAAGTAGATTTATGGAGAAAGTGCCATTTTGCTTTTATAGCAACAAATACAAGCATAATTCAAGATGTTCTTTTGGAGAGTACTTGGTATCTTTGTCTTGTCTCATCATCCTTGGGGTTATTAATGATGTTCAATTTCAACTCTAGATATTTAAAGTCTCTTCCCTGGAAAGTACTAAATCTTAAATGCCCTCCCTGCTAATTCATTTAAATAATTTATTTTTGCTATGATAAAATAATTTTTGTGATTTCAGTGTTCTTAGCACATATTTCAAAGGATGCTAATACTCTAGGAAACTAAATAATGTTGGACACAATTACTCTTATTATAGTAAACACTTTTCTTGTAGGCTAAAACACTGTTTAAATGCCAATAGTCATATTTAAGTGGGTCAATTATTATTAAAATAAGTGTTGAAGCCAACTATAATGTGATAGTGGTAGCAATTTCCACCATTTTAAAATGGTTTTTAAATGACACAGACACTCTTCTCCAAATAATTCTACAGAGCAGTTGTCTAGTACTATTTCTTCCAAATCAATATAGAAAAGACATTAAGACTTCAGGCTGTGAAGTTATCAGCAGACTGAAAACCAAATTCAACCACTTACTAGCTGTGAAGCACTGGACAAGTTACCCTCTGTAGAGGGTCAGTTTTCTCATCAGTAGATTGAATTGAGTTTATTAATACCTACTCATTGGTTTTGCTAATTAAATTTAGTGACAATGTATCTTAAGAGTTTAGTATCTATATGTGCTCAATAACTGGTAGCTATTTTGGTTGCAACAGAAAAATACTTATGGAAGTAATTTGAATCTATGCTTTACTAGATAGTTTGCCACAATGCAACATATAAATGTGTAATGATTGGAGCATTATATAAACTGTTATAATTGCCAATCAGTTCATGAATGGGCCATCAATCAAGATAATTTGAAACTACTGCATAGACTATACTATATTTATATCTCATTTGGAATGCAAATTTTTAACGAGTTGAACAGGATCCTAAGTTTTGATTGTTGACTTTCTAGTTCGATTTTACGACTTGGAAATCTAATAAGTGTTAAGCTTTTATACCTGTATGTTTTTAAAAATCCTTGACTTGGTTTCTACATTGATCACTTCTTTAGAGTTATCATTTTTGCGCTAAATTTGAAGCAAAAAGGAAAATATATTCTTAGAGAAATAAGTTTATCTCAGTCTTAGATAGTAGGGTAATATGTTACCATTTCCTCTATCAATTGTTTTTACTCAAACAGCTATTTTGTGGCCATCTACATTCTGGATTCTCTGATTCTTAGGGCAAATATAATCTAGTCTTAATGCAAGTTTTATTTTTACAAATTAAAATATAAATATAAGTGCTATTCCACTTAAAGGATTTAAAAAGTGCTTAAAAAGGAAGTCAAATCAAAATAAACCTACTGGTGGTCCGCCGTGCTGAAGAAGAGATAGAACTGTTGAGAGAGAAGGAGTTCTCATCTCTGTCTCCTGATACACCTCGGCGAGGAGGAAGAATGGAGGAAGGTCTTGGGAGAGAAGAGCGCTTTTCTGGGCTCTTGGTTACTCCATCCTGATTGGAGAAAACAAAAAGGACATTGGGTTCTTGTAAGTCTTTAATTTATACGAAGTGATATTGATTTTGCTATTTTCCTCCTGTGCTGATAGATGAATTTCTTTTAATACAAACTACTGGATTTCATATATTTACAAGCATTTCTACTTTAGAACTTAGAAAGAGTGTATAGTTGCCTAGATGTTTTATAAAAATACATTATTTTGGAGTTCTGATAACTGAGTTCAAGTTCTAAATGATAATTGGGTAAAATAAATGTACTCAAGCAATCTTCAGCAAATTACTAATTTTATTGAAAAATCTTCATTAGCATGATAATTTATTAATCAGAAAGGACTGAGAGTAGCTCACTGCATGCATAATATTTCTAACAATGACCACTACCATATATTGTGCATGTATGTGACAGGAACTCTTTATAGGTTACATTCTTTTATGATTTGTTTCTCACCACAGAACATGATACACATTTTAAAGCTGAAGAAACGGGTTTAATGAGTTTATGTAATTGTTTCAAGACAATTGAGTTGGTAGATGTCAAGAGATAGTATTAAACCCTGATGTATATGATGTTAAGTTTCAATTGTCTATTATATTCTATACAATTTGTTATTATTGTACTGTGCAATATTATTTCTTATATATTATATATAATATATTTTGTAAGTTTGCATTTGATATTTTACCAGATAATCAAACCATCAATTAATAATGGGAAGTATATCTAGAAAAAGACATTTTCTACATTTAAAAAATAGGTATACTATTTATCAAAATTTTAAATTTGTATCTGTTTTTAAAAGGGCCTACTGTTTATGTGTCAAATACTTCAGAACATAAAGTATTTGCTTTCATACACTTCCTGAATTAGGTTCTATAACATAATCTCCCAAATTCTATTTCTTTCTGCACCTTTTATTGACCTGCTGCCTTACCTTGTTCCCTGATTTTGAGTATGGCAAACGGTCTGTGGAGCCTGCTGAGGTGGGCTGCATTAATAAACTGTCAGAAAATGTAGCCCTTTTAGTCGTGCTAGGGCAGGCTGAGCTGTATCTTGGGGACTTTGTGCTACCCTGTAAAGCAGGAATCTTTGACAAGGTAGAATTCTAGCCATGAAAGAAAACAAACAAAAGCACAAAATAAACCAAACTATGAAGTAAAAGGAAAATAAAAAAAGAAGTATAAATGTATAAGAAACTCAAAGTCTTTTTAATAAGAACACATGATAAATGGTTATAATCAATGATAGAGATGTGTACTTAGATGAGAAGAGATTTTCATTGAACAGCTCTCTTTAGCCAAAACTAACTTAATAATAGTCATAGAAAAATATCTGTTATAAGAAAACCAAATATCACATGTTCTCATTTATAAGTGGGAGCTAAACACTGGGTACACACGGACACAAAGATGGCAACAATAGACACTGGGGACTCCAAAAGTGGGGGAAGGATTGAAAAACTTCCTATTGGGAACTATGTTCACTATTTGGGTGATGGAATCAATATAAGCCCAAACCTCAGCATCACGTAATATACCCTTGTAACAAGCCTGCACATGGACACCCTGATTAAAAATAAAATAAAAAATCTGTTATATAAATAAGACACATAAATAATGCTAAACCATTTTATTTTCTAGTAACCAGGTCTAGAACAGTTATCCATGTTTATTATTTATTATTTGCTCCTCTTTACTTCCAAATGTGATTGTTTATGTTTGGTACATAGTAGAGACCCAGTGGATAATTGTTGAATAAATGATGAATGGGTGGATGGATAGATAGAAGGACAGAAGAAAGAATAATGTTGCTTAGATATGAAGGAATTAGCTTTGTGAAATCCTGAGACCAAAGTAAGTCTCTCTTTTTTAAAAAATAGAATAAGCCTTAATATAGAAAGAATGTTACAAGTGACTAGCAAAACTCTCTTTTTGCTGGTTTAAAAAATAATGCTGAGTGCTTAAATTTTGTTTTTCAAAAAATGATTCTATACATAGTTCTCTCATTTAAGGATAATGTATATAAAATATTCTTTTTGGATTCTATGTATATAGTCTCTAATTAATTCATAGGTTTTATAATGATAACACATTTGGAAATATCTTTGAATATCCTAACTGCTGGAATTATTCCTTTAATAAATACAGCCTTCAAGGTGTACATATAATCCATATATTAATCATGTTTCAAGAACTTTAGAACAAGGTATATTTGAGGCCTAATGAAAAAAAGCATTTTTAAAGATTGAAAAAACTTATTTTCAGGTAATCTTCACTGACTTCGACAGAAAATTTTCAGAGTTTATATATGATTGGTTCATTTTATAACTAAAACACATACTGTGAACTAAGTTATACCACAGAACTAAAAACATTTTTATGCAAAGACTATTGTCTGCATGATGTGTTATGAATTCTAAAAAGGAAAGTCAGGACTGAAAAGATTGCCAATAAAAATCATGACTTAATTTACAGGTGTTGATAACCCCTGGGGAGACTGGCTGCAAGTATAATTGGGAAGGATGTATGACTTTTGGAGAAAGCTATGCCAGCATGCCATACATCTCATGGGTGACTGTTAAAAATATAGATAAGTATGACAAAGCCAAAGAGATTATTATCTTCAAATAATTAATTTGATCTGTTACAGAAATGACAGATAAAACTGAGATTTTTATCTCAAGTTTTAACCTCTGGAGCTACAACAGAGACATAAGTATTTACAGACTATAAAAATCACTTCTTGTTTTATAGACCCAGTATCTTGAGTGGGAAGTGTAATTGGGTCAGCACAAGTCATTCTTTTTTGATTGATGCTACCCACAAAAGAGTGAATTTCAAGTGTGATATAGAAGAGAAAAATAAACTGGACTGCTTGTAGTTAAGAAAGACAACTATTAATGCTAAACAAACAACAGAAAACCCCAAGTGAAATGCAGGATTATGGGTGGGTCTGGCTCCTAATAAAGAGCAATTTAAAAAATCATCACAGGAATCCCATAAATATATACACCTAATATGTACCCATAGAAAAAACATTGTTAAGTTAAAAAAAGTGAATCTAAAAGAGTATACAACTACAAAAAACAATCAGAGAACTGTTCTGATGGATAGACTGAATATTAGAGCTAAATCAAATAAAAGTTACTCGGGGTTTTAGAAAACTTATAGGACAAGGATATCATATTAGGAAGGAAAAAAGGCTAATAAATGAGAAAAAAAGAGAGAATGAAGGCCTAATTTTTCTTCAGAAAGACAAGATTGGCAGTTACAAGGAAAAAAGTTTGTTTTGTGTCAGATGATGCCTATGGTTCTGTTCCAAGTGCTGATTCTATCGAGTTACTCAAAGACCAAGGGGCTTAAAAATTTCCTAAAAATGTTCCAAATTATGTCAACTTAAAGGAGGAAAGGTTATTTTTTATATCAGCTCCTGAAAACTTCCACCATTCAGTTAATTAAAATAATAACTAACAACTATTACCATTTATTAAATGAATGCTATGTTCTAAGCATTATACTGCATACTGTTTTATAACATTATTACATTTAATTTTTATAACTAACTCATGATACAGGAATTTTGTCCTCCCCTTTATTTTTAGAAAATTAAGAAATAGGAAGAAAAGGATCATATAACTAAAAGATGTTCAAGATTTGAACATGGTCTGCTCCATAGCCCTATGGCTAACCACCATAAATCATTAATTAGGAAACAGAAGGTAAAGAGATACAAATCTTGAAATCACGATGTGTTTATAATAAAGCCTAATATTTATCAAAGCAGTAAATGAACTCTGTTTCTTGCCATATGTTCAGGAATATATCTGATACATTTGTATAAAAATCAAGTATCATCTTTTATCAACGTAAAACCCCTCAGGTTCAACATCAAAGATTTGGCTGTCACAGGAAATGAATCACTACTTTTCATAATAAATAAAAGTGGAAGTCTAAAATCTTACTAGTTTTTAGAAGGGTAAACTAAGAATTGTGATTTACATATTATATATGTTTGCTCAGTCTCAGAACGTTGTTATAAGCTACTAATTAATATCATTCACATTGTTTGTTATAATTTTAGGATTTCATTAGTAGCCTTTTAATTTTTTTCTTTCAATCATAAAGGAGTGAAAATACTTCATGTTGGCTTTGGTCATTAAAATATAGTTAATAATATAAAAATAAAATTCACAGAAAAAATAGAAAAGATTTATAAATATATGAAGAAGTTAAACACCATTAATACAACCAAAATAAATTTTTAAAATAATAACATATGCCATCTCCATAATTTGGCAAATATAGAACAATATAAAATACGTGGTAATAATAATGAATATGAACACTCTTCTTACACAGAATGTATAAGTGGGTAGAACCTTTCCAGAGGGCAGTTTGACAATATGTAGCAAAAACTTTAAATATAAACATTTTTCTTTAATTTCACTAGTAGAAAATTATCTGAAGGAAATGGCACACAAACGCATTTATGAACTGAACTTAGCCAAAAAGTTCTCTACAGTAATATTGTTAAAACAACAACAAAAATTCTAAAAGTCAAATAATAGGAAATTAAGTATACCATCGCAAATAAATAAAATGCAGTATTATGTAGTCATTAAAACTTACAAAATGTTCAACGACATGGAAGTACATTTACTGTTGAATTTAAAAATTGATACACAGTGTTCTCATTTTTGTTGTTAAGCCTATAAATTTATAGAAAAAAATTAAGATTTTACACCAAAATGATAACTGTGTTTATCTTTATAAGGGGATTATAATTGATTTATACTTCCTTCTGCTTGTGTACAATGCTTCATTTGGTCATATTTTTATTTTGCAACAAAAACAATGAAAGTGTATTATAAATTATAGTTACTGTTGGTTATATGGTTTAATTCGATTCTATGAAAAGTAAATATATTGGACTTCCTTACTTTTGCCATATCATTGTGCTGCTTTCTATGTTTCTGTCTTACTAGTAAGGAAGCAGTCCAGCTGTGTCCTCACCAATTACCATTATATGCCATCCCAGAAGACGTTAATCCTTCCATGCCTGGATGCCACGGAGAATCTTCTGGGTGAGTGAACTATTTAAAATGACTTTTAAGAGTAAATATCTAAACAATATCAAAAGTTATTCCGATGTTGCAGCTAATACCAAAGGAACTTCAAATGAAGAACAAGGAAAAACTTATTTTACTCACAGAGACTTTGTCCTTTGCCTGTTTAAATACACTGGGAGCCAGAGTTGATTCCCCACCTGCTGCTGTTGAAAATAAAAGACAAACAACCCCAAATTTAGTCCTAAAAACTCATAAATGCAGTTTTAAATACCTTTAGGATATTCTGTTGTGTCAACAGACTAATGCAAAGCAAAAGTTTGCTTATTCTGAGACTCAAATTCAGTAACTCAAGTAACCTGAATAGCAATAACATAGCATGTGGCTCCAACTATACTGTGTGCTAATTAATATAACCCATTGTCTACCAAAGCACAGATAAGCACACCAAATAATTTTTCTATTGATTACCAATGTATCTTTGAGTCACCAGTATGTAAGGATAGATCCTTTAGAACAGAAGTTACAGAATAGCAATGTGAATTTTGCAAAGTTTAAGAGAAAGAACATTGACTGGTTTCTGGGGTTTGCATGATATACAGAAGGGGGCTCATAGAGATTTCCAAACCCTCTTCTTGTTCTGGAAGCCACTGGCATACCTATAGATATTTCAGTATTTTACATTTCAAACTGTCATGATGTCATGATCAGCCAACCCCTTTCCCTTTGCATCCCTTCATTTCACAAAATGAATGACATACTTGTTTGATGTGAAAATGCCACATGAGAAGGGAAGAAAAATAGCTTGTCAAGAACAGAAAACACGAGAGAAAATTTAAGTTCAGTAAATACAGAACATGTTCTACACATGCACTTCCTGTATGAAATTATTACCACATCTGTTACTGTTGTTTCTCTTGCTGCTGTTTTATGCTTCTGGTTTCAATTTTAAACTCCATTATCTCTAGCACATTTTGGTTGATGACTTACCTGAGGTGGCTTAGCTCTCATGATTTAAAACAATCCTTTGTGGTTTGGAAAACCATCTATGTTTGAAAATTGGGCTTAGAAGATAAAATAATCAAGCTTGTGTGTTTATTTCTCCTTAATTTTCATTCATAAAACAGAAACCGTCAGGAAAAAAAATATGTATCCTTATAAGCCCTCTGAATAAGTTCCACAAAGGTATTTTTATGACATGTACAGTTCTGACACAAAAATAATAACTATCTACAATATGCTTTATGCCATGTAGGACTAGCTAGTGAGATTTTTCAGATTCTAGGACTTATCGTTTTTAAGGAAGCAGTAAAAATGATGCCTTCCTACTACCTCTGTAACATAACTCAAATTCTTGAGACACGTATAGCTTGCTTCAAACCAATGACACCTATACCTGATACATGCATTCTCCTAAAGTATCTTAACATTAGACCAGAATAAAGGAAAATCTTAATTAGTTCAAAGATTTTAAATTTCTTTCAAAGAATGAATAAAAACACCATTTACTTTAAATGTAGTAAATTGAATATCAATGACATGTAAACACTTGACTAAACCATTTTACATTTTCTCTAAAATTCCACAATCCTGATGACATCTTTCATCCTCTTCAGGTAGGTTATAGAGTTTTTATGCTAAATCAAGAGATTCTGCTTGCCCAAGCAATTCTGCTATTAAGTTAAATGAAGCTATTAATTTGCTATTGAGTTTAATGAAGTTCTCAGTTTAATGAAGCTAAAAACCTGAGAAAATGAACTGAGGTATGTCATGTTAATTCCTAACTCCTAACTTCAGAGATATTCTTCATCCTGAAGCTTTATCAAGGTTTGCATATATACAAGCCTTCCATTTTCCAATTCTGCCTTAGATTCTTGTTTTTGAAGGAAAGCACATGATATGATTTATAGATGAAGAACACAAATACAAAATACTTGGAATTTTCAATAACTAAAATAAAACCATCAATTACCTTGATTTTCTCTTTCTCACAAAGGCTAATGTTCCTTTTAACCTTTAAAACCATCCGAAGATTTATATAGAGGCATTGATGATGTACAATGGAAAGAAAAACATTCTTTTCTGATTTAGCGATCTGTCATTTTGTAGGCTACAAGCATGCCACTTAATAAACTCTAAAATAAAATATACTATAAGATTATCCTAGTATAATTAAACATATAAAATAAATACTTTGCACTGAAATTTAGAAAAAAGTTGGCATTACAGATATTTGTAGGGGTTTTTATGATGGTTTCCAACATGTTTTATTTCTTTATCAGTTTTATAAACTTAGGAAAAAATATGTATTTGAAGAAGAGAAGTGAGTAGACAGCAGGCTGGGCGCGGTGGTTCACGCCTGTAATCCCAGCACTTTGGGAGGCCTAGACAGGTGGATCATGAGGTCAGGAGTTCAAGACCAGCCTGGCCAAGATGGTGAAACCCCATTTCTACTAAAAATATATATATACATAAATTAGCTGGGTGCACACCTGTAATCCCAGCTACTCAGGAGGTTGAGGCAGAAGAACTGCTTGAACCCAGGAGGTGGAGGTTTCAGTGAACCAAGGTCGCGCCACTGCACTCCAGATTGGGTGACAGAGTGAGACTCTGTCTCAAAACAAAAACAAAAACAAAAACAAAAACAAAAACAAAAAAAAAAAGTAGGTAGCAAAGTAAAAATAAACCAAAATTTATTTCTAACTTAAGTTCCTCCAAAAAGGAAGAGTTTTCGCTTCAAATTTTTGAACACTAAATTATATAGAAAAGTTGAGTAGTTTGGATCCAACATATTTAAGAAAATCTCCATGACACAAGATCAGCTAAGAGATGTAGTTCAGTAGAGTGAAAACCTTGCTAATTTTGGATATGAGGAATAAAATCTGATATAATTACCGGAAAATTTTGTTTTCTTTCTTTTTTTTTTTTTTTTTCCCCAACAAAAGCAAAGTCATAGTAATTTTGTAAACCACAATTTCACTTCCTGGCTTGCTTTTCATTTTCAGTATCTAAATCACTACACATTCTTGGTGGTTTTCAATAAATTCATCAACATCAGTAACAGATTTGGCAGTAACAATGTAGAAAATAGGACAAATATTTATGGGTTTAAGCATGAGAGGGATAAATAAGCAAAATAATGAGAATGCATACCACAGTTAAATTCATCGCCATCGTCTAACCAAACACACAGAATGAAAATAGGAATCCCCAGAACGTGACACTAGAGCACAATGCCAAGATACAATCACGCACTGTTATGTCTGAGCATGACAAAGAAACAGATGGTCATGACCTTTTCTGTAAGGAGGGGGAAAAAAAGAATAATGATACAAGACACTTAATAGCAAATTTTTCATGACTGCTGAGATTCTTGGAAGAAAAACAAAATGAAGAAGCTGCTACAGTAATGAGATTTTTTAAAAAAATACATGTCTATGTTTGCCAGTCACATTGCAGAATTGAACAGTCACCTGTGGTTTTCCGCTTAACACAGGAGAGATGAGTTGGTCTAGTATATTTGATAGCAGGTTTTAAAATGAATTTCCTGGAGGGAGAGTGGGCCTGAACTTCTGTTTTTTTAGCAAGTTCAGCCTTCTTATAAACTGCTATGAATAAGAAAACACAAAAAGCATACCATCAGGAAAAAATAAACACTTGGAGCAAAACCGAACGAAATTTTATAAATTATTAGTTACCACTGTTAGGCAGTTCTTCTGCAAAAAAGTAATAATGAATTACTTCAAAAACATTTTTAAAGAAGTGATTGTTAAATGAACCTTTTTTCCTTCTCACTTCATCTCTGGAGACTGTGCTAGGTTCCTTTTTAGCTACTTTTCTTTCAGGAGTGGAAATTCTGCCTCTCCCGGTTTTAAAAGGCTTTTCTTTTCTATGTTTCTCAAGAGATGATCTCCGAGCTTCCTTTTCAGCTTTCTCCTCTTTAGGAATAGTTTCTAACTGTTCTGTCATGATGCTCCTATCATCATCTGTGGATCAAAGCAAATCATGACAACAACAACAACAACAACAGTGAAAACATTAGTAACAAGTGTACAAAATCCTTTGTATATTTAACAAAATGCAAAACAAAGAGATAAAGAGGTATTTTAAAAAGTTTAAGTGAAAAAAAAAATCCCATAAGGTTATTGTGTTTGAGTTGAGAGTAGAAAATTTTAAAAAAATAATAATAATGCACACCTTGAGTGTCCACCCAGAGGCTGTCAGCGTCCATGATGGAGTCGTCAATGGTGGTCTCATCTTTGTAATCGTCATAGGTTTCTGTCTTATATTCAGAAAATGCAACCTCTTCTCTCTCAGGGGAAGCTGGAGCCTCTGGGGAACCATCTTTGGGTTCTGCCTGGGCTTCAGCTGCCTCTTCCACTTCAAACTCTTCTTCGTCATGAGGAGATGGTCTCCTTTCCACCTCAGGCTGCTCTAGTGCTGCAAAACGCACGCTGTGGGACCCTGACTCCCCTTCATCAGTTGTGGTTTGCACTACAGTGATGAAATCATCCTCGATGGTCACAACAGACTCAATCACTCCTTTGTGTTCACCTGGGCAGGTCTCCACAAATTCCTCCCTGGCACCTGAGACACCCAGGTCAGTAATCTGAAGGGTGTCTGAGCGGAAGAGCAGTTTATCATATTCTCCCTGGGCTTCTATCTCTTCTTCCTCACTCTGAATCTCTGCTGGTTCAGATATGATTGCTTCATGCAATGGCTCTGCAACATCAGAAGGCGTGATGGATATATCTGGGGTCTCTTTGCTTTCTTCTTTTGGCCCCTGAATAAATTCCATCTGGACATCAGCTCTCTCATCTGTGGCTAAATCAGCCTCTGAAACAGCAGGTGGGCAAGGTATTTCCACTGACAGTTTGACGGCAATCTCATCTTGAATTAGAGATGATTCTGGAGATGTTTCCTTCTTGCCCTCATCAGCTTTCAAGGACTCCATGGTGAGACTTTCATGCTCACCACTAGACTCATAGGACTCCTCCTTGTCTACAGCCTCCTGGTGCACCAAGTCAGGCTTGGCCACCTTCTCTTTGACTTCTGTCTCACTAACTTTGATGCCTTCTTTCATGTGGCCAGACTCGACACCCATAAATGCATCTACCTCCTGCGGTGCTTTGGATGAGGGGGTCATGTCCTGTGTAGCCTCAAGTTTTAGCTCTGTTGTCCTTCTATCATCTATGTTTAGCCCTGAAGCCATCTGTCCAAAGTCACTAATTTTAACATCTAGTTGACCCTGGACAGCAAAATCCAGACCTTGTTCCACCTTTTTGGATGATTCTACCTCAGCTACCTCTGGCACTGAACTAAGACCCTTCTCCGCTTTCTCAGAGGATGCATCTGTTGGCATTGACAAATCTTTGGCCAAAGCTTGCTCATAGGTTAGTCCTAATCCGAATGTTTCTACTTCATCACCAGCCTCTTCAGTTTTCTTGGCATGTTCTTTTGAATCAGCATGTTCTTCACTCTTTTCTATTACAGTATCCAACCTATCATTAGCTTTCTTCTCTTGGTCAAACTCCTTACCCAGTCCTGATTTGTCACCAGAGATATGCGCGGATGCTTCTTTGTCAACACTGAACTCATCTTTGACTCTTCCGGCTGCTGCCAGTTTCACTTCAATCAATGAAAGGTCTGTGGCCAAATCTCTTCGAACTTTATCATCAGTACCTTCATAAAAGGAACCACTCTCCCCTGATAAATTCTCACTGTCTTGAACAGGTGACGGCAATGGGACTGTGTATTTATTGAACACACAGTAGCCCAGGTCTTCGAGCTGACTGTCCGTTTTTACAATGACATGGTTTTCATCAGTTACCGGGGGCAAACCAGTACGACTATCCTCAACCACAGTCTCTGATGGGACTGATTTCCTCCTGGCAACCTCAGCATCTGCACTCACAGAAGCCAGTCTTGACCTTGTGCCTGCCAGATCTAGCATTTCAGGCAGGTCCGGTGCCATGACAGTACCATTTTTGTAAAAATCTTTGGCTAGGAAAGGAGACTCACATGATGTCTCCACTTGAGTACTTTCTTCCCCGGTAGCTTTTATTTTCTCTATCTGTTCCTCCTCTTTGCTTTCTACAGGGAAGCAAGGGGCTTTCTCTAGTGCAGGTGTGGTGGCTGGAAGGTAATCATCCCCTTCATCCATACTTCCACTAGTGTTGGTTAGAATATCGGAAGCCAGAGGAGAAAGATCATGTCCCCGACCAAAGTTAAATCCAAGGGCTATGGAATCTAGGCAAGACATAGGCAAATTGATTGACATGCTTCTTTGTTCTATTGCAGACCTACCACCAAGTCCTAAACTCCTGCTGAGGGTCAAATCATCCTTATTCTTACTGTGGAGGTCCCTTTTCTCTCCATACACTTTTGGATCAATAGTGAACATTCTTTCTTGAGGAGAACTGGGTTCTTCAGGTAAATCAGATGGATAACTCTGTGCGAGAGTGCTGTACCCTGTTTCTTGTGCTGGAGGACTGGGCTGGGGTTCTTTTCCTGTTTGAAACTCCTTGTCACCATTTTTATGCATGGGAGACATGGTATCTATAGACTCATGGACACTTTCTCTAGTGTCACTCAGTTCATAGTAATCACTGCCTGGCTCAATGCTTTTTGTTGCTTCTTCCTTCAAGGCAGATGTTTCAAAGTACTTGGACATTCCTGATTTATCTTCATAAAATGGCATGTCAAGCTCAGCTGATGTTGCAGCTCCAACCCCTTCAATCTTATCTTTGTCATCAACTCTCATTTCAAAAAGTTCCTGAATTGAGCTCTTTTCAATTAATGCAGATGGTTCGGTCATGGCTTTCTCCAGTGTTTTAGAGGTCATGGCTGAATCTGTAACTGCTTGCTCCAAACTTACAGGGAACAAGTCCTGTTTCGACATATCTGTGGTAGGCTCTTGGTCTTTCTGTTCTGAGAAAATATGCTCTGTGGAGGTCTGAATTATGCCTGCTTCTTCATCTGCAGGTTTTGGGGGTTTACTCTCTTTCGGCACAGCTTCTTTGTCAGAAATGGTGGTTTTTTCTTCAAGCTTCAGCTCAAGTTCCTTTTCAGTAAGTATAGGTTCCTGTCCACTGGGGATGAAAGTATCTTTCTGCTGTACAGTCTCTTGATTTATGGCCTCCTTTTCTTCCTCTAAAACTTTCCCTGTAACATGTTCTTCTACAACTGGAATGTGAGCATCTTTGCGTAAGGTCATTGCCTCCGAGGATGGTGCTTCTGCCGTTTTGTCAGGTTTATCCTCATAGGGCTCTTCAATGTTAAAACCATCTTTGGCAGTAGCTGGGCCACTGGTTTGTTGCAGAGATTTTTTGTCATCTGGCTGTAAAAAGGCAGGGGTGAAGGGTGATGTGTCTGTAACTATTTCATTCTTCATGACATCTAAAGGAAGAGTGAAGCTTCCACCTTGAAAGGGACTTGGCATGGGAGAATCAAATTGTTTCCCTTCCCATTTTGGGATATCATCAAATACGTCTTTTTCCCTCATGGGAGTCAGAGGGCCAGGAGATATTGGAGCAACTAAACCCCACTCATCCTTTTTTGCTTCCATTGGCATTTCGATGAACCAGTCCTTTTGTTCTTTTGGAGTTGGAGGCTCTTTAGGGAGGTCAATGCCAGGTACTACAAGGCTTGGCTCTGTCTTCTGTTTCATGTCTTCCAGGCTGGCAACAAGAGTGTGCCCAAACAAAGCTGGGGGTGCTTTTTCTTCTTCTGTGCCTTGCATGTCCTTTTTATCAGGGTAAGTTTTAGTTGTCTCTGGCTGAGAAACTAAGGCAGCATGTTTAAGGTCTTCACCAGGCTTACTTTGCTTCTCTGACTCCGCTTCCTTCATGTCTAAAGGCTCAGCTGCAGAGGGAGTCAATTCCTGCTGATCATGGAACTCCATCTTCGAGGCTGTAAGTAAATCTGAAGTAATTGGGTTGATTTTTAAACAAATAATAGGCAAGTGCATTCAGGAAATAAGCTTAAAATTATATTTTGAAGTGATAAATGAATGGTAGAATAACAACAAAAATTATGGAACATGCAAGCATGCTACCCATGTAAAAATCAATATGAAAAGGTCAGGACTGAGATTTATGTGTACTATTACTAAAATGAACTCTGGTAATAAATTAATGTGCAAAGGAATTGTAAGAACAGCATATTTCTGGATATTCTTTTCTCTTTTTCGTTTGTTTGTTTGTTTGTTTTTTTTTTTGGTCTCTCCTAAACCTTATGTGATGTGTATTATAGAAGAAACGGAATTCATGCGCCTTCTATACATAAAGATTATAAGCTAATGAATATTGAGTAAGCAGCTAAGTTAGGGTACAGAAGAATATTTAGTAAGGACTAAATATAGATAAGACTTGATTTCTACTGAACATTTTCATTGGTTTTATCATTTAAAAATGAATTGGTAGGCTACGGGCAGAGGGCCAAGTAATGCACAATGATGTAATGTTAATAGTTTCAGTTAACTTGATCAACAAATGTCAGGGCCAATTCTTTAGGCATCCACAGGTTACTGGCATAAATTTTTAGAATTCATCTGAAATTAAATTTCAGAAATATAAGTAAATATTTGCTATCAATTTTATATGATATGACTTAAGAATTTACAAGCCAGTTTCTATCACATATTTAAAAATTTAAATTCCTAATCATTACTTAGTCTGTACGATAGATATAAGAAAATCTGAATTACACTGTTGATACTGGGAAGTCATGTGAGTAACAAACTTTTCAAAACAGTCAACAATTGAAATAACTTTACTCCCATGGTCATGACCTCAATCCCTGCATGACCAACTGGTGAAGCATTGGCCAGTATCGGCTTTAGAGGTGCTCCACAGAAATTAGATAACACATTTTCATAAAATAATAAAATTCAACCATCTCTAAAAGAGCAAGTGTATGGATCATCATTACCTTATATACTTATGTGTCCTGTTGTAACAATAGAAAAAAATACTTTATGAACTTCTAATAAAGGTTAGATGAATGAAAACTCAAGAGATATGGGG
The DNA here is from genome assembly GCF_047675955.1 of Chlorocebus sabaeus. Lineage (NCBI taxonomy): Eukaryota > Metazoa > Chordata > Mammalia > Primates > Cercopithecidae > Chlorocebus > Chlorocebus sabaeus. The sequence continues at coordinate 97,108,763 of NC_132913.1, read as the reverse complement.
ATGATCAGAAGGGTTGGCTGCCATGGGGAGAAAATGATATGAGAAGCATCAGCAGGAGCTCAAGAAAATCAAACCAGTATTCATTGAAGCATAAAAAATATAGCACATTTTGGTTGCAAACAAAAACGATTCCACGATTTAAGCTTCTATGTGCCAAAATCCAACTGTACGATTTGAAATAAAAGCATATGAATTGCTGTCCCCAAAATAAAAACAAAAATATACATGTATTAGCAATGTGACTGGCAAACATTTGAGATGAAGGGGGCGGGTAAAAAAATAAAATAATAAAATAAAAAAAGAAGCTCACATAGCATCATCAGCCTGGCTGCAAAGCGTATTGTATCATGGCAAAGGAAAACCAGGAACCAGCTACAGCACTGGAAAACCAAGCTGCCACATGGCACTTGCGCAAGCCACGCACTCTGCACATGAAGCCTACAACAGTGGACTTGTTATCATAAGACCCAGCGATGAAATAGCGAAATAGCATTGGAAAGGCATCAGGTTGGTAAGCCACTGGAGAGATCATTTGCAACAAAACACATGCAAATCCTGAGAAAGACACACCTTCCCCAGCAGAGGAAGGGGTTTTTACTTCTGGAGACACCTCCTTGACCTCTTTTACACTTTTCTCATGTGGGGCCCCTGCCGGGGCACTCTCTTCGGGAACTATTTGGGCCTCCGCACTAGACTCCATTTGGCCCTTACTGAGGCCTTTGGGTTGGTCTGAGGACTTAGCAGCCCCACACTCTTTCTCAGGAAGAGCAGCAGGTTTCTCTTCCTCAGCCATCCGACTCTCTAGCGTTTCTTCTTCTTAGGGATGAAAAAGATGTTGACATCATGACCACAGAACAATACATGAAACGACAGAAATATTACTAAAGGAACACTTTCAGCTCCATTAGAATGACCTCATGAAGACCTCAGCTGTTTTTTTTATTTTACCGTTTGGATGAACAAATTAATATTCTAATGCAACATACATTATGTACTGGTTGGAAAACTATGATGTATAATCTGCTAATAGTGATGACTTTTAAAGTCTCATTAAAAGGCAATTTATTTTAAAATTTGAGAGCTGAAAGGGTTGTATTGATTGATTACCCTTATTGGAAACGGCAGTAAGTTGCACGCATGTGGAAAGCTTGCTGGAAATAAGAGATGCCGGATAACAGATGGTTGTGAAAAGATGGATGTACTGATGTACTGAAAAAAAAAAAGTCTTTAAATTTGTTAGACATGTGCTGTTTTCGCCAATGCAGGAAGCCCCTACATAAGAATTCCCGGCTGCTTTATTTAAAATGTGCAAATTTTGCTAAAGAAATCTTTGGGAATAAAAAAAGCCTTGCCTCAAAAGAATATCCAACCAACTACCTTAACAGCTTTATCACAAAGTCCACCAAATTTACTTAAAATACAATTTATTTAGCATTTACAAGGTAAGGGACTACCTAAGTCAAGTTATGTTAGCTTCATTGCATTATGATGTTGGAGAAAACGAACATTTTCAAGAAGTAAGTAAAATAAAATATGTTAAAAACAAGGTCAAGGTTAAATTTAAATCTGTTTAGAAAAGTCTACCTCTGGGACACAACTATTACCATATTGTTTAACTCCCTGAAATATCAGTAAATATCAGTTTATGTATAATTCTCTTTGACACTAAAGAAAAAATATTCACATTAGTAATAAAGTCTTATTTCTGTAATTCAAAACAAAAATCATCAAGGAAAGATCATTGAGTGGCAATCAAACGGCCAAAATAACCACCCCCCAAACCATGTATATCAAATACAAAAGTTAACATTTAACATGTAAAGATAAACTTTTCAAGTTCATGAGTTATTGCACTAATTTCTTTCTCATTTACACTTGAAATGTCAGTAAAAATAAGTAAATCCCATTTTGTCACTTAAGGAATTAGAGAGAAGTATATGAGCTGTTTTATAGTTTTGTAAATGGAAGATTCTTACAAAATTCTTATGAAATAATTGTGCATTGTTTAAATGGCCCTGAGGGAAAGACTACAGATAAGAAAAAAAGGAATTTTTTTTTTTTTTTTTTTTTTTTTTAGAAATATTAACATCCTCAGAGAGATACAGAGGGAGAGAGAGAAAAATAAAAAGCTACGTTACCTCTTCACATTTAGCATTCATTTTTATTTTCGTAATTTAATTATGGAATTTAAAGTAGCATTTTAAAAATTTAGATTCTAACTTGTTATTTTAGGAAAATTTTATAATGTCATAGATTTTGATTACAGTTAAAAGAATTTTAATATAACTGCACTATAATGTTACCTTTTTGAATAAAGTCTAATCAAGTTAATGTACATGTTTTCAAATCCATGTAGCTTTTTAGCTTTCCATTTTCTCATTTGGTATAAATCATATTTATTTCCACTACAGTTGTTCCTTATTTAAAAACACATATATTTTAGAAATTTAGTTTAGAAGAACTTAGTTTCACTTAATAGGACTTATATTTCTTTATTGGAGAGCCTGAGCTATTGGTGGTTTGTTTTCAAAAGGGTCCTTGAAGACGCTTCTTATGATGACTGTAGTTGGTGAGCTGTAAGCTTATTCCTTATTGCTTTAGAACTATCTGCTTTCATATTAAATATTGTCCCTTTTGGAAATAAACTCTTCGCCTAAGCAAAAATATATTTAGCTGTACCTTTTTTTTCCTTTACCAAAACTACCTAGTTAGAATGAGACATATTGCAACCCATCACCTACTTATTTTATCCTCACGATAACCAATTATACACTTGAGTCTCCCAGCTTTATAAGGCTAGAATGACAAAGGCTTTGAATCATTTCCTTCATTTTAGTCCAGCTCTACTGATGTGGGCCAAGATTTAGTCACCTGGGGAAGCCTCTGTAGTTTCTGTAGATGATTACATGATATGGGGAAGTACATTGTTTCCGTAACATTTATTCTGCTCTAAACAGATTCTTCATTCTTTCTCTTTTAAAGATCTATTATATTAGTACAGCACTAAAAAGAAAGCTAATGCTATTTAAAGATACTATTTAAGGCCGGGCGCGGTGGCTCACGCCTGTAATCCCAGCACTTTGGGAGGCCGAGATGGGCGGATCACGAGGTCAGGAGATCGAGACCATCCTGGCCAACATGGTGAAACCCCGTCTCTACTAAAAATACAAAAATTAGCCGGGCGTGGTGGTGGGCGCCTGTAGTCCCAGCTACTCGGGAGGCTGAGGCAGGAGAATGGTGGGAACCTGGGAGGTGGAGCTTGCAGTGAGCCAAGATAGCGCCACTGCACTCCAGCCTGGGCGACACAGCGAGACTCCGTCTCAAAAAAAAAAAAAAAAAAAAAAAAGATACTATTTAATAGTAACATTATGTGTCTAAGGAGTAAAAAAATTATATTAAGAGTCATCTTGTTTGGTTTGGGTAAGAATATGTTCTTCCCCTGCTGATTATTGGCAGGGAGCAGAAAGAAGTCATACTTTAACAGAATAGTTTTTTGCTTCTCTCTCTCTCTTTCTTCTCAGAAGCAATGATACAGAAAAAGGAAGTGCTCACATGCCTCTAGTAAGGCTTCTTTTATATAAATTGTTAAGGCATTTGGATAGATTCAACTTATATAGGAACTTCACTTTCATGCAGAGAAAACAGGCTCCTATCCCTCCCACCCTGTATGAAGGCACACTTAACATGATGCAGGTGGTCAAAGCTGCAGGCCGGGGAGGAGGAGCAAAAGGGGACCATGCTTGGTTCACCTTTCTCCTGGCCTAAGTGGGCCTCTGCATTCTGCGCTGTGACACTGGGGAGCACACTAGAGGTGGTCCATTCTGAGCTGAACAAAGGATGCTCATAGTACTCCTCATCAGAATTGTAAGGGTCATCATCAGGCACAGACACCGAGATGGAGGGGGCTAGGAGTCTACGCCTCTCCCCGCTGGTGGTAGGTTCATGGCTGGGGAACCTGTGTAGAGGACCCACTTGATCCTCAGCCCCTTCATCTACAAACAGACACACAGGAAGAAACTGCAGGGAGAACTGGACAACATAGACACAAGATCAGACGGACGAGACAAACACCTACACAAGGACACGAAGGGCCACAGAAGCAGCACAGCAGGATGAAGGGAAATTAGCAAGATCAAGCTGATGGAGGATGGGAGACAGCGAATGTTTCATGCCTCAGTAACCACTCAATTCCACCTATCCCTTAAGCAAGTTTGTCATTGATCTAAGTGAACCAAAAGCATTGACAGTCCTGCTGCAAAATAAAAATCATCTATACATTCCTCTCAAACAAGTCAGAATAACCAAGGAATCGTTGGAATAGAAACAAAGCCTTACAAAAAAATGCATTCTTTGGAAGAAATTCTTTCATGAAGATTAACTCTACTCGTGCTTATATCAATATATTTATAAGTTAAAAAAGAAGAAAGTTGTTAGGATTTAATGCTTGTAAGATTATGAAGAAAATAGTCCTGTTTAAAACATAGCCTTAATTTTCTAGGATGCACAAGTAGTTAGTGTTTTGGTTAATTTAATTCTACTTAATAACTTTAACCAGAAAGTCATTTTTAATTTCAGTCCTGTTAAGAAAAATCTACAATGCATTATTCCTCTTCCCTGCCTTAATAAGAAATGCAGCACACCAACATGGCACAAGTATACATATGTAGCAAACCTGCACGTTGTGCACATGTACCCTACAACTTGAAGTTTAATAATAATAAATAAATTAAAAAAAAAAAAGAAATGAGCAGTCAGCATAGCTCTTTCTTTGGATGCTAAGGCTAATGTAGTACCTAGGGACATCATTTTAAACAGGGTTCTGATTTGCAGGGCAGAGAAAGTATACTGTTTTAAGAAAGCCTCTAATATTACAAACTTGTTTTCTTATGTTTTGTTTCCCTCCTGAAAGTTTAGTAGAGATACAATTAGCTGAAAATTTCTGCAGAGTCGGCTACAGATTCATTAAGACTTTATTCCATGTAGTTTCATTTGTACCACTGGCTCTTGGCTGTTTTTCAAGTTTCAAATCTCTTATTGCATGTTTCTTATCGAAATGCTAAAGTAACTACTCTCATTTCTGTTCTTTCCTGTATCTTGCCTAGGAAATTTGCATTATTTAAATATATCTCCTTAAATATACAACTGTAGATCAGTTTGCTTAGCATTTGGATTCTTGTATAATTCAATGAGCACTTGGCTTCTGATGTGATGCAGACATTATATCTCAGGCCTATGTGGTGGTTACTAAATTTGCTAATCACTATTTATTTACTTATATTGAGAAATCAATTTAAAACTTCATGACTCTCAATAATAAGAACAAAATCTATAGTATCTATCTGTATAGTTTTTATTTATATCAGATTTTAAGAAGACAATTATAGCATTAATTTGCAAATATACTGTATTTTTAGGACAGTAACTTATTTTTGGCAACCAAGTGATGACAACTAGAAATAAGTCTGAAATCATGAGGATACTAAAATAACATTTTGTAGAGAGAATACATTTAATCTTTCAAGCACATTATTTACTGATTGTTCCATGGAAGATGTTTCTGGATAGATGCTCAGAACTTTCTCAGCCACAATGCTTTTTATATCATGGGATAGCAGAAGCCTAAAATAACATTTGGTATTCTTAGTTCAACTCGGCACGATTTCGCAGCTGAGCAGATAATTGTCCAAGATCTGGCCTACAACACTGACTGAATCATAGCCCTGGCTTGTCACATGTCCTAGCCATTCATATTTCTCTCAGTGGATCTCTGGGGCTGTAAACTCCCCATGTATGCAAGTTACTTCTAAAACTCCTGATATGTTCAATAGGGTACTTCCATGATCAATAAACGAAAATGGGATATGTTCCTCTCTGCTTCTCAATATTTATTTTCTGGGAGGTACAGCAGACTATAGTATAAAACTGAATAATTTCAAGCTGAGAGTAAAGCAATACTCATTGGATGTTTCAACCTTTTGCAGATTCTGGCCACCTCTTTCTTGTTGTCATTGTTCTTTGTGAAAGTGCCAAAATTTAAAAACAGTCCAGAGCCTAGCTTCAGATCTATAGCATTTTAAAAAATGGTATTTTCTATTCTGAAAACTTTCACTCTAATCAGGAAACAACAAAAAGAACACCACAAAATTTGAAAGCTCCAGTGGAAAAAGTAGCTTCTTTGTAGTACTTGTCTGGCCTGGGACCAAGGCAACTTCAAAAAGAGTGTCTGGCAAAGTCCAGTCTTCTCTTGGTACTGTGAGCTGTCTGTACTCCAAGTCTCTGTTTAAGACCTATAAGCCTAAAGTCCATCTATGTTACAAGCTCTAGAGATATGCCGGGGAAGCTATGCTTTATGGGGACCAGGGAGGGCTAAGCCAAAAAGGGCACTTGATTCTAATGATAATGATAGAAGACATTAGATTCTCATTCCTTATGGTGTTGTGCATGGCAGGTGCATCTGGATCACTCTCAATGGAGATGGAAGACATAATAATTTTAAATAAATAAATAATAAATGGAATATTTATTTTTAAGCTTTTTTTTTTATTAAAGGAAATTAGTATAGTAGCTTGTAACAAATAACTCTCATTTGAAGATAATTTACTTCCATAGTCTCACAGTAAGAACCTTGATAAGAAACAGCCTTAGGGATGTAGTGCAACCGTGATTGCAGAATTTAGATTTGGATTTGCATTCTGGATAAGCCACTTATCCAGACATAAACCATGACATTTTGGGCAAAGGAGTGGAAATGAATATTATCTATCTTTGTGGGTTGCAGGGAGGATTAAATGAGAAGATATCTGTGAAAATGCCAAGCACAATGTCTGACTCCACACATCTTAGCATCTGTGTCTTCAGTGTACTCAAACAAGTTGTCAGGTACCTCTGTTCCTTCCCCTCATTTAACACATCAAAGTTGGAGTTGAGAGATATATGAAAAATTAAATTTATTTCACAACAGTTTGCTGTTTGAGGTCAGGATTGAATGCATGCATCCTTTTACTAGAAGTGGGCATGCTTCTGGGGACTCTGCTTTTGCCACAGAATATTCTATTTCATTTAATAATGTGTTATGCTAAAAACAGGGTAACCTTATACCTTATATACCTTGGACTTCCGCATAGTTCTTCTGCATAATTATAATCTTCAAAAATAAAGCTTACCTGCTTTCAATGGAGGAATAAACTTTACTTTCCCTAGTTTGCTTTCATTCAAACTTTTTTTTTAAAAAATAAAGCATTTGAAAATTTACACTGGGCTAATGTAAGGTTTGCCATGTAAAACCCAGCCTTGGTATGCCAGCCTCCTTTGGAGACTGCATCTTGTGGAATGTTAGTGATTCGGTGCTTTTTGCTTGTTGTGGCATCACAGCATATGGTTAATGGCTGCTGGCTGCACTTACATTGTTCTCCACATTTCCAAGCCCTTTCCATTCTGCCAGCTTTTGACTGAGGACTCCTCAGTCTGCTGACTGTTACTGCTGCCCCAGAATGACAAAGAGAAAACTACTTTCAGATGAGCGATGATTAGGTCACACATCCATGACACAGGAAAACACCACCCTAGAATTCTGGAGCAAACCTAAAAGGGCAGAAAGAATCCTGGTTCTATGTTCAGATTATTCCATACCTTCACAGCCTTCCAAATTCTAATAGCTCAGTCCAAATGACAACTATTATGATTAGGCCAAAAAGAAAAAGGAGGTTAATTTGAAAACATCATAATCAGTACAGTTTTGGTTTACTGTACCATAGTTCCTTTTCTAAGTGTGCAGCTTGTTTCATTTTTTTGATCAAAATCCCTTGTAAATGTTTTCCAGAATAAGCACATATCCTGGGAATTACTAATATTACATTAATTATAATAAATATTCATAAATGATAGTAATTAACATTTTAAATTATTTTTAGTGGAAGCTTTCATGCTTTCCCTTTGGGAAAGAACAGCTTTAAAAAGTTTGATAATTAATAAAAAGGAAGTGTATCCTCAAAATCGCTGAATTAATCTAACAAAAGAGCTTTCTTCCATTTGTACAAAAGGATCAGATTGCAGCAGTCACTACTCCCTCAGATTAAAGTTGCTCTGAGGGTATCAAGGAGGGTAAATAATCTGCTAGATAAGGCAAAAAAAATCCACCTGCTCCCTTTCCACCTGACCTGCTATAAGCAATATATTGATGGAATTTGGGCTGAGTATTTACAAACCACTTGGTTTGAAAAATTGAACAGTTCAATCCTGTCTTGTGACTTGTCACTAATTTATTTTCTGACAAAACTAAACTTAAAAAATACTTGTATATTACTTAAGTGTGGCTTAACATAAAAGAGAAGCAGTAGTTTGTCTATACCACAAATCTTTTACATATTTAAGGTGAGAATATTATCTGGTCTTTATAGAGGTAGAGTTTATAAAATATATACATCTATTTTTCTTAAAACTCAAAAAATGGTTATACATTTAAAAGGAAGGAAATAATCAGAACTTCAGATAGTTCAATGCTTAAAAAATTAAAAATACAAGTTTGGCTTGAAAATAACTTTGAATTACTTTCAATAAGAGGTTAGTTGGTATTTTCCTTGAATATCTTGAAACAGCTTGAAGAAAGTAATTCCAAAATATTAGGGAACTCTGGAAAGTTGACACCTAAGTTACCCAAATGTGAAGGTGATTCTACATTTTATTTATTTATGCTTTCATTATATCCATCATATTGCCCTATAGGAAGCAGGCTGGGTGAATTCCCAGATGGATGGGGGACACTGCTTCTTTCCTTTCTGTTCCAAATTCCATATACAGTAAGAAGATTAAATGACTTGACCTCAAGCTGACTTTTGGAGTAAACCTATTCTGTCAACATCATATCCCTCTCTGGGTTAAGAGGATTCTCTGATGCTTGAAAAGCTTTAAGTAGGAGCTTAAAAACATTTTTCATGGCCTGAAGGAGGTACAAGGGTCATGTCAGGCTTCCCCCTGCATTCAGAGTGAAATCTAGGCCACTGACCCCAGCTGACCACGGCTTACTCTCACACTCCCCTCCACTGCTCTACTCTTTCTCACTACCCATTAGCCACGGACCCCCTTCAGTTCCTGGGCCACTTCATCTTCTTGGGCACCTGAGCACCCTTGTGCTTTTTTCTATCTTTGTTTGGCCAACACTTTCTCCTCATGCTTCTGGTCTCAGCTACTTACCCATCCCCTCACCTCCCAATAAAATAAGGTTTCCCTTGTAATATTTTAAAGCTCCCTATTCTTTTCCTTTTCAATGCTAATCCAATTTAAAATTATTGGTAAGTTTATTTATTGGATTCCTGTTCTTCACTAGTGTTTATTTATTTATTTATTTATTTATTTATTTATTTAGAGACAGAGTCTTGCTCTATCTGGAGTGTAATGGTGCCATCTTGGCTCACTGCAACCTCTGCCTTCTGGGTTCAAGTGATTCTCCTGCCTCAGCCTCCCGAGTAGCTGGGATATAGGTGTGCGCCACCATGCCTGGCTAATTTTTGTATTTTTAGTAGAGACAGGGTTTCACCATGTTGGCCAGGCTGATCTCGAATTCCTGACCTCAAGTGATCCGCCCGCCTCGGCCCCCTAAAGTGCTGGGATTACGGGCTATAGTGTACTCTTTAAAAGCAGGGATCATGTCATTTTGTTCACTAGTATATACTCAGAATTTGAAGAGTACCTGGGACATTGTAGGACTCAGTAAATATGTGCCCAGTGAATGGATAAACACAAAGTCAAAAGGAACTTTTCAAACCTATAAATTAAAAGATTAAATCACATTAACTAATAATCATTGGCTGCTATGCACTGATTATTATCCCCAACGTTTCTTTTATTCCTCAGAAAAATTTAATTTGTTTATTATTTCAGGCAGTAAATTGGGAAAAAAAAGGGCTCAATTTAAGAAAGAAAAACCTTGCTAAGATAAATTTAGGTTTATAAATCTGTAACAAAATAAAATTATATTAGAGTTGATAATATATGGTTCACTAATTCAATTTTTTATATTTAGGAAATCAAAGAATATTTTAAATGGACCTAATTACAAATGATAAAAAGATAAGTCTTTTAAAATAAATGTTCTTCAGTCTTAAACACAGTAAAAAGGAAAAAAAAAATGTGTGAATGAATAAGATAAACACTTCTAAACTTCTGGTTTTAATATATGAAACTAAGTAATATTGAAACAACAATGGAGCCCTAGTTCTCCTCTGCCTTTTCCTATAACTCTCAAACAATAAACAAAGGTTAACTGGTCTAAGAGAACCAGTAATTGTTTCCTTTTAAGTAGTGCCTTTCATCTCAAAATCTGAATGAATATTCTTCAAAGGCATCTTTTTGTTTTATCAATGAGAACTGAAAAGCTGACATGACATTCCATGGTGAGTAAGTTCATAAAAAGATCCATGGACAATAACAGGTCTCAACAGGAAAGAGTCATGAGCTCAGCTTCCAGTTCAATGCTCTCAATATCAGATTCATTCATTAACTTCTTCATTTATTCATTAATAATTATTAAATTTGCTACAGGTCAAGCCCTGGGGAAGGTCTTGGCAATATTATAGTGAGCAAAACAGATAATTCCTGACACTTTCATAAGGAAATGTTGATTTCATCGATAAATCTGACTCCTACTATTATGGAGATTACATTTATATTTATTTTAATTTTTGTTCAGTCACTTACAAGGTAGAATTGTATCTTCCCTGTTAAAGCATTCTAAAGTGAATGGGTTCTCTACAGTTATTTTAGCAACTGAACACAAAATTATCTTCCTTAATCAAGCAGATTTCTTTTATTTACCAAATTCCTCTACTTTTGCTTTTATAAAAATAAGTGATTATTTATTTAAAGTCTTAGTTTCTTCTTCATTATTTGAAACAGATAGCTCCAAAGCTTGGTCACATACTAACCAATACCAAAGTCCAGAGCTTACTGATTGAAGTTCATTGTTCACCCTTTATCAGAAGACAAACCCTGAAAAGTCCAATAGGCCTTACCTTCCTCTACTGTGACAGTCTGTTCTGAGGCAGGTGATGGGGGTGGAGAAGGAGGCAGATTAGCTGTTTCTTCAGCTGCTAAAGATCAAACAATGGAAAAATGAGATGCAATAATTAATCCTTTTAGGCTGGTAGATGTGTAGGAAGTTCTGCCATTTGTAAAAAGACCTTTCTATAAAATTCAGAAAAAGATTCAATAGTAAGCTGCATTTGATTTATTTTTAGGCCCATTACCTGATTCATGTATTTTTGAAAACCTAAAAAACAAGATAAGCATTTGATATTCTCCCAAAAAGTGATTTTATCATCTCTAGAAAAACAGATTAGAGATGCCTGCTAAAATTCCATCATTACTCTCATTAATGTGTCTACCTGTACAATTAATAAAATATTTCATTTTGGCCCTAATTTACCATATGAAAACACACACAGGCAGGCAGACGTTTTTAGCCTGGATTCAGCTACTGACTGAAAAAACTATTAGAACTCTATTGTTCAACTGCTCAATCTGGAAACGTGTTATCTTGACCACTCATAGTTATTTTAGGGGACATATTTTTTAAACCTTTTGTTCACTGAGTCTAATTTCAAAACCCATCTTCTGTATGTATTCTCAGAAAAGGAAAAATAAACTTTCATAGCCTGAGCGAACTTTCAGACAAAAGCCATGTGCTGAGTAAACTTCTGGTCTTAGCAATCGATACACGTGAAGACGAACCAGAGAAAAATGTTCTAAAAGATATAATTCATTTACAGTTAATCTAAGTTTTATTTTTCAAGACACTTACATGATTTGTGATCCCCTCATATGACAGTAAAAAATTTCAAAAGGAAATATTTCTCAATTAAGGCCAGTGGTTAAATCTATTTAAAATATTAGGGGAATTTCAGTTTCATAAAGTAGTTAGTAGAGGCAGCTTTGGGATGACAGGTGACTTTTTAGTTCCTTATCCTATGGGCTTCTGCATGGTGTATTTTAAGATTTCAAGTTTTAAAAAATTGAGTTTTCTTTTCTTTCAAGGAATAAAAGTGAACAATAAACTGAAGGTTAATGTTTTAGATTAGATAATTCTTTATCTATGTGTTTTAAGAGAAAAATAGTCCTTAATAATTAAAAAATCCCACAGTACTAAAAATACTGAGTGTATTCTAAATTACTATTTTGGGAGGGCAGATTATTTTTATTATTTACTTTTTAATAGACAATTAAAGGAATACTGATCAAAAATCAAATATCACGGATATATTAGACTGTAAGAGAGGGAAATGGATATGTACTATTTTTAGGCCTTTAAAACCATACCTTTCTATGACTTGCGTGTATATACCTGTGAAATAAATATATATATTGAATTTAAGACAGTCTCTTTTCTTGTATCTCTTCATGTATATACATCTATCTATCTATCTATCTATCTATCTATCTATCTATCTATCTATCATCTATCTATGAGTAGGGGCAGCAAGGCTTTGACTGAGAGTGTTTCCTTTGGCAAGCGTGCATTACATGACTTGCCTGGCCTAGAGGGCATTTGTCTTGTTACTAAGGGAGAGAAGAGCACTTTCTCAGCGCCCTTAGATGAACCAAGTGAAGTTCAGTACTTCATATAAGATACAAAGTCACTCATGATTATAACAAAGCTCTGGCTATAGGTTTTGTGTAGTCAGTTCAGGAAGACCCAAACAAGGCTACAGTATAATCATTCACCAAAACCTGTAAAGGGAAATAATCATCTCTTGTGAAAGTTTTAGTATATTATCTTTATGGATGGAGTCATGAAATAATGCATTGACTTTATTTTAATAATAACTATTTCTAGTGGTCCGGAAAATGAAAACATTAAGGGCCCCTTAGGGAAAAGTCTAACTGTAAGCTCACCACTCTAACTAAAGACTATGCAAACACTACAACGAACCAGTGGAAAAAGATGAAAATAGGTCCTAGTGCATACCCAGTTAAGGTATCTGATGAATGTTACATGTAAGGATGAAGTACAAGATATAGCCTATCTTTTGAACATGAAGACTTTATCCTGTGATCAGGGTGCAACAGACACAGTCCCTGACCTGAGGATCGTCTCATTTACCTAAAGGCAGAGCTGCAGTCTGGTCTTTATGCTGAGCTTCTTTCTCTTGTTCACCTTTCAGGACTGCTACAGCCTCAGCAGTGACTACTTGAACTATCCTTGCAGACACCTCCTCTGTAATAAACAGTAACAAAATAAAATATAATGATGAGAAGTCTGAAACAGAAAGCAAGAGGAAAAGTAACCAAACAGTATAATGGATTAGAATTCCATTTTCTTCCCCCTAAAAAGTACAATATACTTTTATAATTGCAGAGAAAACATAAACACATATATACAAAAAAGAAGAAGAAAAGAAGTTGGTATTCTAGGAGCTAAGCTAAGCAAGCAAAATGAGCACAGAACTGAGAAAAAATACTTATATGGTATTTGAACTTTTTTTTTGACTTCAACAACAGAAATTTATTTTCAACTCTGAAGTCTATGACATCTCTGTAATAGAATGAATGTTTGTATCCCCTGCCCCCAAAGTCATATGTTGAAGTCTTAACCTCCAATGTGAAGGTAATTGGCACTTTATTTTGTAAAAGCTGTTTACACAAATAGAAACAATTTAATTTCTTTATACCTAGTAAAACAAATTCAAGGAGAGAAGAGAGGATTCATTTTGAATTTAACTTAATTTTGTTTTATAGTTTTCTTATACTATTCTAAAAATGTAATTTATATAAGCTTGTGTGCTTGATTTGCAGAAACACCATTATTTAAAATATGAAAAGATGCCTCAAAATGTATATTTGTGGTTAAACAGCATTATCCAGGATCAGTGAAAATAAGATAAATTGTAAAGAGGCAATGATATGTCAGATGGTCTCTTTCTAAAGAACTATGATTTTTCTAGATAGTAGATGTTTTAAAGATCTTTAAAGTCATATGACATAAAATCATCTCAGTTTCATTGTTTTTTTTTTTTAAAAAAAAGAGGGTTCAAAATTAAAATGATCAGTCTGTGAGACGCCAAATAACTAGTTTTTAGCATCCCTGACTACTATAATGTTCTTTCTCCTAAGCAGAACAATGGAAGAAATAACAAACACATAATCACAAAACTTTCTAACAGTCATGAGTGAATGACTAACAGAGATATATCAACTCTTTTAATGGTATGAATGAAGGAAACATACTCACTCTCAGACCTGCTTAGCTATCTGTGTATCTAAAATACATCATTGTAATTCCATTCCTGATTATAGCTGGAAGCTATGTAACAAGTGATTAGCCACAACTGAGCAACATCCATCCATCCATCCATCCATCCATCCATCCATCCATCCATCTATCTATCTATCTATCTATCTATCTATCTATCTATCTAATCTATCATCTATCTACCTATCTGCCTGTCTACCTACCTACGTATCTCATAGACCATGTTAGATATTGTGAGAGTTTACCTTTAGAAGATGACTATTTTATTTCTAAGAGATAATACTATCTTATTAGCTGCTTGTTTTAGTGTTGGAATAGAATTTTTCACAGTTACACCAGTTAAATAAATAACATTAACAGTCATCAAAGCATTATGAGGAAGATTATCTGCTATGCTACTCAGTGAAGAGGGCAGTAGAGAAGAAAGGGCTGTTTGTTTTCATAAAGCCAGGCTACTGGGTGGGGTTTCTCTGAACATTCTCTGAAAGGCTGGGCTCCTAAAGTGATGTTTTTTTTTTTCATGGGAAAGAGTACACAAAAAGGGCTACAGAAAATTAAATTAGCTGTAAAGATATTGCTTAGACATCTAAATTGTTTAATAATGTTACAAAAAGAATTATTTTAGGTTTTGAGAATCGCCACTTACATATATTAATTTTTAATGCAGTTAAAATATTTAAAAATCAGTACAGTGAGGTAGCTTCTTCTAGCACCCCAGTGATTTATGGAAAATTGAGTATAATAAAGAGGTGGAACAATCATGGCAGAAATTGGGAGATATATATAGGACCTTTATGTCTTCTGGATCATTCTTGCATCTTTCTATTAGCACGTATGCAAACTGTAGTATCTTCCTATGGCATTTAGTACATCTCACATAGAATTGTCCTGGTTCACATGGCTTATCTCCCACACTATGTAAAGTTTCCTAAGTCAAGGACTCTCTTCTGTTGTTGTTGCAATTCTAACTTTTAAGTTCAGGGGTACATGTGCAGCTTTGTTACAGAGGTAAACTTGTGTCTTGGGGGCTTGTTGTACAGACCATTTTATCGCCCAGGTATTAAGCCTAGTACCCATTAGTTATTTTTCCTGATCCTCTCCCTCCTCCAATCCTCCACCTTCCAATAGGCCCCAGTGTGTATTGTTCCCCTTGATGTTGATGTGTCCATATGTTCTCATCATTTAGCTCCTACTTATAAGTGAGAACATGCAATATTTGATTTTCTTTTCCTGTGTTAGTTTGCTAAGAATAATGGCTCCATCCATGCCCTGGCAAAAGAGATGATCTTGTTCTTTTTTTATGGCTGCATAGTATTCCACAGTGTGTATGTACCACATTTTCTTTATCCAGTCTATCATTGATGGGCATTTAGGTTGATTGTATGTCTTTGCTATTGTGAATAGTGCTGCAATACACAATTCTTGAAGCTTCTCTTACTGAGTTTTACTCAGATTGGATGCTTAACAGGATTTTTTTTTGACAGAATGGAAAATTAATATGAAAGGTTTTGTTCATAATATTTACAAAAATTCAGAAATAATTCATGCTTGTTACTACATTTAGTAACCTTAAAACCTCAAATTATCTTATTTACTCTATTATTAAGAATTTGATATATATATATCAAAACAGTATTTCTTAAATGGGGATCCTGCATTCTTGTTTAACTATTGATAAATATTTTTAGGGTCTGAGAGTGTTTTACATGTATTAATTTTTTTTTTAGATTGGGAAGATAATCCAAAATAAATAAGTATCCATTGGTTATATGAGCAAATTATAACAGAGCAATTCTACATTATTTCAGTCTTTTTCTTTGGTATTGTATTTTAGGATACAGTTTTGATACCATGGAGAATTATTTTAAATGTTGAGAGCTAATAAGAAAGGAGCGGTGGATTTAATACATAAAGGACGCAGTCATACAAGTGTAGCCCAAATAACATTGTGGTACACTGTATAAATAGACTTTGAAAATAGTTGAAACAGAGACAAAAGGAGAATAGAAGTATTACTTGTCTCCGGTTCAGTATAGAAACGTCCAACTTAAACAAAGGCATGGTATCAGCCAGTACTATGTTTCAATCATGAGTGATAATTTAGTTTTAGCAAAGCAGTATAGTTTATTGTAGATGGGAAGCAGCAGAGAGTTTGAATATTACTGGTTTCGTTGTTTTGGAGAAAATGAATTTATAAGTGTGTTTATGTCCCATAATGGAATTAGAACTCATGAATAAGTTAATTTTATTTTTGTACATTTTTAACCAAAAGTTGTAAAAAAAAAACCTTAATCTCAGGGAGAATTGATAATTTTTTCTTCTTTGAAGGAATTTAAGAGAATTTGAGAAACACTATTTTAGCACAGTCAAACAAGCTGTTGGCTTAACTGACATATTATCTTTAGGATTTTTTAGAGAATAATATTGTTAAACTTTTTCAAATAGGGCATAACACATTTTATAATATAAAGTTCACCAGTGAATTTAGGAAAACAGGAGCCTAAGAATGTTCTGGGAATTTCAGTTGGTCCAATTAATTGAAAATCTTCCTCTAAGTAAGGGCTATCATTAGCAGAGACAAGGATTCTTAAGGAAGGAAGAAATGGGCTTCTCTCACTGGAAGCCTCATCAGCACATCTACTGGGTGAGCTTCATCCTTATAGCATGGCTCCTGGGACACGAGCAGATTCACTCAGGGTTTGTGTAAAGTTCAGGGCAGATTAACGGTAAAGGTTCCAAACAAACTCAGAAGACAAGGAAAGACAGTCACAAAATCAGACCTAGAAAAATATAAATGTAATGATTATGATGTGTGTGATTATATATGTAATTTCTTCACTGATTATACATTTGTCTATTAAATGCCTCATCCATCCATCTATCCATCCATCCATCCATCCATCCATCCATCCATCCAGTCTTTCTATATATTTAGGGGATTACTGATTGCTGTTTTTTTGTTTTTTTTTTTTACAGCACACATCAGAGGGAATCTCACAGACTTTAATTCAGAAAAATGTGGGTACAAATTCCAGCATTGCTACTTTCTAGTTGTTTCATACTATGAAATGTGCTCAGTCTCATTTTTCTTTGATGCCTTATCCATAAAATAGAAACAATTTTAGTACCTGTCTCAGAGGCTGTTGTGGGGACTCAATTACATAATTATATTAACAAGCCTGCCACATAATTATATAACAGGCCTGGAATACAAATAAAATAAAAACTTCCAGATAGTCCTTCACCAACGCATCTTTATTTTCCCCTAGTCATGTATTTTTCTGAGTCTTCTACTTCAATATTTCTACTTCAAAGAAAGAGCAACCGTGATATGCACTAAAGGTCAGCCCAACTAGGCTATTGTTATTATAACCATCTGAAAATATAGTTAATAAAATATCACTGATGTTGATGGCTACGTTAATGGACAAGGGAAGTATTTTTTTCCAAGACAAAGATATGAGAGAAGTAAATATTGTCTTTGTTATTTATTTTCTGGCTTCACACCCAATTTCCTGGATGCATAGGTCCTGGGCTACCATCTGCTCAAGATTCCGTCCAGCAAGTACCAATTCAGGACTGTCTATTCTAGACAGTGCTCAAAAAGGTATGATAATCCTGTCTGATTCTAAACACAATTGGTGACATGAAAAATTCTCCTGACTAGACTACATTTTAATTTTCCATTGCTTACTTTTTCTACCTTCTATTCCTGTAGAATAGTTTTTTATACTTTCTATTCTTTTTTTCTTGTTTTTTCTTCCAAACATATGTGTAAAGTTATAAACAGGACTTAGTTGTTTAGAAGACTAAAGATGAATCTAGATTACACATAAATTGGGGAATTATTATTCATTACATGTAATTAAAAGGTAACATTGATCTTCATAGCTGAAAACATTAAACAAACATAAAACTGCTCATTGTAATCTGATATTTTGAAAGGCTCAATTATCTTTCTTTCGAACTTCTAAAATGTTCTGGCACTGGACATTTTTTAGTTTATGTTAGAAATTATCTTAGTAAATAAGTGTAGATAATATGTTTTTGTATTCTTTCTCTTGTGAATGCTCCATTCTCTCTTTTGTGAATGAATGTCAGGATTTTGATGTATTTAACAGTAGTTTTTGCATTGCAGTAAGACCCTTACATTGGTATTTGAACGTAATTTGCTATTATTTGTTATTATTTTATCATATTGATATTTTATCAATATGATGAGACGATTTCTATAAGTAATAATCTTATAACATGACTGTAAAGTCATGTCATGGCTATGCATGAGTGACAACTTGGATCTGCTCACAAATCAATTAGAGGGAAAACATTAAAAAGGAACCTTTCTAAATAAAATTCATCTCATAGTTTCCAAAAATGCTATTGATTAAAGATTGATAAGAATAAAGGATTTAAATATCTAATCCAGGCAGTAGAGCAATAGATGATAGCCCATCATCACTATCCAGGTAAACGCCTGAAGACAAAAAGTGAAATCTGTCTTGAAAACTTTTCTTGGGAAACAAAGATGGGGTCAGTGTTTAGAAAAGAGAATCAAAGCAGTCCTCTGGAAACAAAAAATACCTTTTCTTCGTATTAAGGAAATATATTGGTGGAAACAAATACAGGAGATTAATAAGTTTGAGAAACTAATTGAGAAATGCTGTCATCCACTGAAAACTACTTGATGAAACCCAAACAGTATCATGCTAAGCTACTTAAACATTTCACCTAACTAATGAATAAACATCACACTGTTATACAAGGTTATTAAGCAACCTTGTATGACAAGTTGTTACAGTAGGCACTTTCATTTCTTGTTGATGTTATTCAATACACATATTTACACATTGTCCAGATGGGAAAAACCGGCGAAATAATGGATAAAGATATGCTTGTCCCATTTAGACATTGTGATGATTTACATCAGTATTTTATATAGCATTTTAAGTAGGTTCTAGTGTCACCAAACCTGGGATCAAATTCTGTCTCCATCTCTTACTAGCCAAAAGACCTTGGTTAAGTAACAATCTCTCTAACCTTCAGATTCCCCATCTGTAAAGTGGGAATAAAAGTAGTATTCATCTTTTGGTGTGTTGTAACAATTAAATAAAATAATATAAATCAAGTGCTTATTTAAATTAGATACCACTGTTTTAATCACTCTTGATGTCCTGTTATCACTGAATTCTATGAACATCGTTTGATTGACAAAATGTAGGTAAGATCTGAAAGTTTTTGTCAGACACTGAGATGATTCTGTCATTTTTCCCAATGAGTACATCCTTGCTTAAATGCTGGGCCACTACTGGGACCCTAACAAACAATACATCAGGCTCCTGCCACTGATTATTTAAACTAAAAGGTGCATAAAGTAAACTTTGCTCTACTGTCATATGACACTACTCAGCAGTGATAGCCATCATGACCCTCTGTTTTTTTCCCCAATGCTGATTCATGCTGCACCACTGCCATGCTCTTCTGATCACACTATTTGCCACAACAAAAATGTTAAGACAACCTCAGGCTTTGCTTTTAGCACATTTTTAAAGTTATTTTGTTATATTTATCTATCAATATTGCTTGGTTGATTAATAATAAGAGCAACAGAGATGAAACTTTTTCAATGATCCTGGAAGTTTCAACTTGTTTCTGAGTGATATGTAACATTGTTTGTGGACCCATAAGTTTGATTTTGAATTCGTACCCTGTGGTTTTTCAGCAGGACCAGCTATGATTACTTGAAGGTGCACAGGTTCACCAATTAGACTGTGAACAAAAAAATCCAAGCACCTTGGCATAGGCTTGAGAATATATTTTTGTTGATTTCTTTCAGGTTGTTAAGAGAGAAGTAAGAGACAGTAGCTGTAAATTCAACCATATGGAATATAAAAGCCTGTAAATGTTTTAAAAATCTTTGGTATAACAATGTTGTGTTCAAAGAAAACGACAAATAAGCTTACCGTACGCTTGTGGAAGAAGGAAAACAAAACAATTTTAGACAGAATGCTCCTGTCAAGAAAAGGTTTTTCTCAGTAGGGTACAGAATGGTTGCCTAGGAAACCAATACTAATTGCTGCTGCTGATGGAAACTAATCAACAAGGAAAGCACTGTGTAGTTTGAAGCACTCTGCTAAACAAAGACCCTAGACGAATTCATAAAAATAGGGAAAGAAGAAAAGTTCTTTGCTTCTACTCCTTGCTCAATTTGGAGAGTAAATGGTTCCTCTGAAACTATTTCCTGTAATCAACTGATGAGGAAATTAAAAGAGCAAATTCTTGGGTTTTTGTTTGTTTGTTTCCCTGGCACCTTTGCATTAATTAGAGGCCAGCATTGGCATGTCTCACCCTAGACAGACTTCTATTAATCTCAGGGGTCACACTGACCAACACTACAGCTACAGATCTTTGCCCACCAGCTTTTCTTTTCTCCCCAGATATTTCTTCTAAAGATTTAGTGATTAAAACAAGGATCAATTTCGTTTATGGGGGAAAATGCATTTGAGGTGAAGTTAGTTAACGAAGACAAATGCATTTAAGATAAAGGAATTATGATGGCACAAAATTCGGCTCTGATGGGTACTTAAATTTAAGAGAATTTATTTTGCACCTGTTATAGACAATGGAGCTATTCTTAGTCATTAGGGGGCTACAAAGATGAGTAAGATACGGTGTTAGTACATTTAAATTTTGTTTAAAGAGGGGCAATCTTGTTGAAGGACATGTTTTATTTTTCTTCTTTAAGATTTACTAGTAGTGGCCACAAATGTTGACTGATCCTGCCACAGTCACTCATATGGTCCTCTTAGGAAATGGATTTACAAATTGGTAGACTAGGATTGTGAGTACAGTGTATAATTATAGGATAATTTTCCCTCTCTTGCTCTTTTTTTTCTTGTACCTCCACATACATGCTCAAACCCACAATCTTGTTTAGATTACACCTTAATGTACTCAGATGAAGTCTTTAGAGTTTAATAGAACTGGCCTAGCATTTAAATTTGGTCAAGGAGGAAAATGTAGTAAATTAATACTATTATCAGTGAAAGGACATCATAGGTTAAAAACACTACATTATGGAGTCAAAAGTAATTAGAAAAGCACAAATCAGAGATAGTACCTACTGGAAAATTTTGCTTCTAATTTTAAGTGCCCAGTTGAAAGTAGGGAAACAGAAAACACATTTATGCAGAAGAAATACAGTAAGCCAATATCATTACAATTTAGCTTTATATTTATCATGTTCTAGTTAAGATTTTCTACTGCTGTTGGTATTAGGGGTGTCCAATGGAGTAATGTATTGCATTTTATGCGTTTGTGGCCCATATATTACACATTTACTGATTAACTAAGGTTGTAATATTTTATCAATCTTAACTTGAGAAAGACAAATTTCTAGAGAGGTTTGCTCCCCTGAAATTTTCAAATAGCTTTAACACCAACAAATTGAATCCAATCATCAAGGCACCGAGGGAACTGACAGTACTTTTGGAACTCTGAAATATTCTGTTTTGAATCTCATCAAAACTGTTACAATTGTACTACTCTTTGTAGATGTGGGGAAATTGGATTATATTCTCTTCTTCATTAAGTTTTAAAATACATGACATTGCTAAAGGAATGTAGCATGAGACATTTTAAATAATATTAGTGGGAAAATAAAATACCAATAAAACAAAGAGACCTTGAATAAATCCACCCCAAGAAAGAGTAACTGTGAGATAAACAAAATATAAAATATAGTGTGCTTGTAGAAAAGCAATAGTGTGTATGTGTGTGCACACGCGTGTGTGTGTGTGTGTTTATGCACGTGTTAGTACTCATGCACATAGAAGTCTGTCCATGCTTTTAAAGTCTTATCTGTATGTGGATACCTCACAGGTCTTGGGCACAAGGAGCAAGGCTAGGGTTTCTTATGGAGAAATCAATGCTTCTATAGCTGCAAAACACAGGAATGTCAATGCTGGCCTGAGACAGACGATATGATGGAAAAAATAATTCTAGATTCTAAAAATATGTCATTGGAATAAACTTTTGAAATTAAGTTCTCTATATACCAAGAATAGTCTTTACTAGTTACCTCTGTAAACACAGATCTTTCTTCTAGGAGAAGCTATATTTGTTACAATAAAATGGTAAAGATCAGCAGCTTAAATAACTTTTGTTTGATTCTTCTCTCTCATCCCTAACATAACTTAGCAAATCTTTGGAGGCCTTGTGACCTAGAATCATATGGAATTTAGGAGCCATGTGATAGGAAAAATCACTGTTCAAAATACATCATAAGGTACACTCAATGGTCACATGGAAAAACCAACATGACTTCTGCATAATTAGATTAAACCTCCTTATTTTACTCTTTATTAAACTCCTTATTAAAACTCCATAATTGCTTAAACCTCCTTTCCGTCCTATCACCTTTCTAAGAATTCACAAACAGCAGCAATAATCAACCTTATCTGCTTTCTTCTTAGCAAGTTTCTCACTAACTACTAATGTTGTAAATAAGTGACTGTTCATTTTCTATGCCTGCATATTTTATGTCATTATAGCTACAAAAGTATTGTATGCAAAGATTCTCTCTACACCAGCACCTGAAATGACTTGGCAGACTTTAAAAGTCAATATTAAATAGACGTGGTAGTTCTTCATAATTTTCAAATCATAACTGAATATATAATCAGATAATCATGTTTTAGTAATCTTATGGGGGGAGGTACAGTAAAATCAATTACACTATGAACTTCTGAAAACTGAAATATCTACTTTAAAAAAGAAAAAGTAAAGTAAATTTGAACCATCCTACTATTCTTTCTTTAATAATGCTGTTAAATTAAAGCTCAGCCGCAACCAAAGAGAAGGGGAGCACCTTCACTGGAAAAATTCTAAATATGTAAAATTGATGATAGTTAAAACACTGTTTGCCAGACCTGTAAGTAGCACAATCAAGAGACTTTGCAAATCTTCTTTTTATAGCAAGAAGTGCAAGGTCAATGGCATATTAGTATTTGATACCATTATGATAGTACAAAGCAAAGACTTTAATAGAATTTTAAAATTTCTTCATGCCAAAAATATTCTAGAATAAAGATGATTTCTTTTAGGTTCTGTATTGATAAATGCATCCCATGGAAAATATTATTAAATACATTTCTTAATTTTAATTCTTCATTATGTAAGACAAATAAAAAATAAATAATAATAATTTCAAAAGTACCTTGAGAAATTTACAAATAACATACCAATCTTTAGAAAACATCTCTCAGACGTTTGTTGAAATAAAATTTTACATTGATGATTTTGCTTTGATGTTGTTTATTTATGTCATTTTCTGTAGCTGCGTCTCTCGACTGTATTGCTTCTCACTGATAGCAAGCACACCTCTAGAAGTACCTTCAAAGCGTGAATTCCATCTCTATTATACCTATACTTGCCAAAGAACTCACTCTTTACTTGAAGACAATGAAGTTTTATATCAGAATAGAAATGATATCTAGAAGCACAAAACTATAACTTGTTATTGTGATAGCTCTGGTTGTCCTATTGTAGGAGCCCAGCAGAAAAAGAAAGGTAGATAAAATTTGATGGAGTGGTAGAGTTGAGAAAAATGTAAGAACAGGATGCTATCTAGGTAGGTAGCCTGATATAGGGCAAGGAAATTAAGCTTTGTAATGGGATTTATGGTGGGATTTTAGGCATATGAGCATATGCCTGCTGACTTGAAGAAAATGAAGAGATGGGATTGGGGAAGCAGACAGAAAAGTACTGAAGTCATGTTTCACTTACTTTCTAATTCCGCATAGGGCTGGTCCTAGGTAGGCAGATATTACTATACCCCTACAACATACTTGGTCTACAAAGAGAGCTTCATTTGGAATGAGAATCACAATCTTATGGAATAGATATGTGGGGCTTGCTGAGGATATGGAAAATCAGATTTCATTAAAAGGCTTTAAAATTTTTAGGAAAATATTACAATGAAAATTCAATTTACTATGATAATATATGAAAAATACATTATTTTCTTCCCAACATAGAAGGAAAATTTCTAAATCAGGACTTGTACCTTTGTTTTCCAAAATGAAATTACAATTTCAGTATTTCATGTACAGGAGCCCTGATCATGAAGCAGTTGACCAATTCTTGGTTGTAAGAATATGCCTAAAAATAGCTTGGTTTCTCAGATTCCTTTCCTTTCCCTTTGATAGTTTATCAGTCATTTTTCTCCCAACTTTTACAGAGGCCACCCTCCAAAAATATTTTATGTGAGTTTGTAGTTTGGGTTTGTTTTCTTAAAAAAAATTGTAAAAGTAAAAACTCTCATAAAAGTAGAGAACTTTGTTGTTTTTGCTCTTTTTCTTGGATAGTTCTGAAATGCACACATGAAACAAAGAGGCAGGAATGACATGATCTGAAAACAACTAGAAGGTGATCAAAAGCTATAGGAAGAGTAGTATGATTTTAATGCAATCATTATGTTAATTAAAGTGTCTTACCTGAAACTTTATAGCATAAAATACAATAAATACCTCAACATTTTAAATACAGTTTAGAGTGTCCAAAATACTCTTTTAAAAGAAAATTTCATATTTTCATTTTCCCACAGAACTGGTAAAGAAAACCACTTTCTATTTACATACTGTAGTTTTTCCACATTCAGTTGTATCAAAGAACACAGGGAAAAGTTGAAACTTACCATTATTCAGGCCTCCGGAGACTCAAGCATTTCCAGTTAGAATTGAAGAAATGCTCAATATTATAAAATTTACTTTAAAATAAGTATAATTTGGGGGAGTTTCTTTTTCTTCACATCAAAAAAATTCAATTCAAACTTATCTAGTAATTCCATCATAAGATGATAAATTGTCAACTAGCGTAATTTATGTTCACCCTTAGAGAGTGAAATCCAACTAGAAAGGGAACCTGTGTCACCAAAATAGCCAACTCCTTGAGCAGTATTTTTGATGTTGTATTAGGATCATATGTGCAAGTTAAATGTGGTCTGCAGAGCATTTCATAACACATTTTTCTTCAGGATGGCAGATATTTACATGAGAGCAGCGGACTATAGTTAGCCGAACTGAATGAACTTCCTCTCTTAAAATGTGACTTTTGTTAAGTGGCTACTATATTTGCTTCAAACTTAATTATTTGCGTCTTTTCTTATAGCAATCAGGACTTCTAAAAAACTAGATGAGAACTGGCTTGGAGAAAATAAATATCTTATATGCGTTGTGATCTACACCAAGTTAGTGCAATATTTGGAGAAAAAGCCACTTTCCCCAGGTCAGCATTTGTGTTCCAGTAAAGCTCAAAGGAAAGCAAGTTTATTCCAATTTTTTTAAAGCTTTAGTCACAAATCTCTGTTTTTCAAGCTGATGAGAAAAACAACCAAAGTCCATTTTTAAAGAAAGACATAAACAAACATGGGCTGAAGATGCAAAATGCAATAAGGAGAAAAAGTATCCTGTGAACTGATTTATTTTTTTAAAGCGCTTATAAAAGTAAGTTGATAATTATTATTGCTATTATAAGTTTCCTCCTTGCAGAAGAATTTCACTAAAAACACTGAGATACTTAACGATTAGATTTAGAAAATGTAAATGGGAGCATTTTCATTCAAATATGTCAAAGGAAAAAAGAAAATTATGGATCACAGGAAGCTTTTTATTAAGTGAAAAATGAAAACTAAAATGAAACTAAGGAATTATATTTAACTGAAATCACAATATTTTCCTAAAGTTAATGTATAAATTTCCTAATTTGATATGAAAATGTTGTTTACTATCTAAGAACTCATTTGCAAATAATTTTATAGACTCAAAGATGAAATAGAGAAAATAAAGGGCATTGGTGACATTTGGTCTTCAAAAATAGGATACATAATATCTTTCCAAGATGATACTGCTATACTCCTTTAATGGAGGCACATATTAAATCCATGACTTAGAATATCCAAATGCTTTAAGATTTAGATTGCCCATTTGTCAGAAATGAGATTTACTTGAGCTCCTGACCTAGAACAGCGCAGCAATCCTTATTTATAGTCAGAGGATCAAAAAGGACATGCATTATAGAGTTCCATTTACAGGATATTTCGGTGGCATTTTCAACCCAAGCCAGTTATTACACTGGCCTCAATTCTGCAGAAATGAACATGAAAATTTTTTCTGTATCTGTGTATTTCTTAACCACTAGATTATCTTTCAGAAAGTTCATTTATCTGGACTTTTCATATTATTTTCAGTTCAGTAATTTTCATCATCAAGAAAATATCTCCAATTTGATATCTTATACAGCTATTGTCAGTCAAAGATATATTTTCTTTACTCCCAACTCTCACTCCCAATTTCAGAACAAGTTAAGTCTTCCACTATATATTTTCACTACAGTATTTTGGAGTTCCTACCTAATTTCTTTCTGTCCTAACCAACAGTTCTAAAGTCCTTACTTTGAATCTCAACTGTTTTCAGTTTCTTGATTTACCTCTTCATTCTCAGTTTTCCTTTCTTTCTTTTCTTTTCTTTTCTTTTGGGATGGGGTCTCACTCTGTCACCAGGCTAGAGTGCAGGGGCGCGATCTCAGCTCACTGCAACCTCCATCTCCTGGGTTCAAGCGATTCTCCTGCCTCAGCCTCCCGAGTAATTGGGACTACAGGTGTGCACCACCAAGCCCAGCTAATTTTTGTATTTTTAGTAGAGATGGGGTTTCACCATGTTGGCCAGGATGGTCTTGATCTCCTGACCTCATGATCTGCCTGCCTTGGCCTCCCAAAGTGCTGGGACACAGGTGTTAGCCACAGTTTTTCTTTCTAACATAGTCTTTCCTGCAGATTTATTGTTCACAATGTAGTATAAATTTTGTAGACCATTTTGTTTATGTGATTTCCATTCTCACAACTATATATGGATATTCTCTCTCTTCTTCTTCTTCTTTTTTTTTTTTTTTTTTTTTTTTTGAGACAAGGTCTCACTCTGTTGCCCAGGCTGGAGTGCAGTGGCATGATTTCAGCTCACTGTAACCTCCACCTCCTGGATTCAAGCAATTCTTGGGCTGCAACCTCACGGGTAGCTGGTATTACAGGTGTGTGCCACCATGCCCAGCTAATTTTTGTTTTTTTAGTAGAGGCAGGGTTTCACTATGTTGGCCAGGCTGGTTTCAACTCCTGACCTCAAGTGATCCACCCATCTTGGCCTCCCAAAGTGCTGGGATTACAGGCATAAGCCACCACGCCCAGCCCTCTCTTCTTTATATTAATTCAAAAAATATGTACTAGCACCTACATATTATAGAAAATAAGCACTGTGTTATATACAAAAAGGAAAAGAAAGATGAATGAAGTACAGGTTCTACCTCAAAGCATTTCCAACCTAGTGACTGGAATAAAAACAAATAACAAGTAACCTCAGTAAAATGATTGCTATGATCAATTGCATTAGCAAGATATAAACATGGTACTTGGTGTTCAGAGGAGGGAGACTCATTTGAGAGAATAAAATCAACAACAGCTCTTTATCTTTAATGGTAGACTTCTGAGAACCTTTGCTGTAGGGTGGTACCCTTCCAAAATGTTTTTCCTATGACTTGTTGCACAATGCTGCATGGGAATGAAAACACCACAATGTAAACTTGCCCATTTACATTCGGCAAATGTAACGTGTCACAAAAGAGAAAATTTTAGACCAATCAGAGGACTGATCATTCAGACTGGATATGCTTTGCAAGAATCAGAGGTGCTCATATGCCAGCATCACTTTGACCTGTGTTTCCAAATTAAAAATATGGATTTTCAGGATGCTTAAGCTGAATCATATGTATTTAGGATGATTTTTCTCTGAATCTTGATTCCTCCTTTCTTTTCTATTTTTGCCTAATGCCTTCTTGCATATTCCTGAAATTGACTGTATTTTACTCTTATTTCTGTGTTCTAATAACCACCCAGCATTTGCAAAAATTGTTAAAAGCAATTGTTAAAAGTTGCATGAGAACCTATGACATACGCTTTCCCCTTCCTTTGCTTGTCAGCTTGGCTGGTTTTTGAATTGTATTTTCTATGAGTGTTGCTGAATGGTGACTCATTCAGTGAGACGAGCTACACAGTGAGCCGGCAGGACACGGTTTAGTGTCCTTTTCCCCCAGGACTCACGATGCCAGGTCAGATAATGCTGAAGCTACCAGGTCTGCAATGCAGCACCAGTTGTTCTGTTCATCCTCTCCTGATATGATTTTCAGACTCCCCTGACAGTCAAAGCACGTGCTTTATGTAATGTACTGGGGAGCAGTGAAGTGTGAGGGAATGAGAGGAAGAGAAAAAGGCTTGACACACTGAAGCAGAAAGAGTCAGTTTATCTCAATAGCTTGGAGGGGAAAAAAGAGGAGTGATAACTGTTGGGTACTCTCCAGTCTACTTACTAACCTCCCAACCGCAATAAAATCAAACCCAATGCTAAACCGCAAGACAGCATTTGGCATACAGTGGCAAATATCTTTCTCAGACATGCAGAAGTAATATAATCAAAGAATATATATATGTGTATATATATATTTCACACTTAACAACACATTATTGCTTGATCTGAAATATATTCTCAAGATATTTGAGCAATTTATTTGTTCAAAACCATTAGATTTTTTATCTTATCTTTTTTTCTTTTCTCTTTGGTGAGGAGAAAATACTTCGAAATGTAACAAAGGACAGATAAAGGCCATGCATAATCCTAACCAAAACAAAGGCTTAGACAGTCCAAAAATGAATATAGAAGACTCACTTCCATTACTTATTACTTTCATCTGTTCGCTAAAAATAAAAAAGCATTTAATAATTGTTTATAATTTTTATCTAAATGGAGGTTTTCTTAATCTCAAAAAAATTGAAAAACGTTAAGAGAAAAATATGATGACAAACATGACAGCAAGTTAGAGGAGAGAAAACTTAAGATCATGGAAAATACAGGATGAGAGAAAGGTCAAGTAAAAATTACAATGATAATTAAATTATATTTACACTTAAAAACAAACCAGAAAGAATAATTTCCACAAATAGGTCTGAATTGTCATTGGCACAAATCTGTTGCATTAAGATTCAAATTCAACAGAATAATTTTTAAAATGTCAGTGGACCAAAACATCTGAGAAAATACTTTTTTTTTTTTTTTTTTTTTGTGCTTGTGATGTAGTTCTGACATTTAGCACAAAGCAAGACAAGAAACGAGACTGATTTCCACAGTGCATGGGAGGAATTTTCTTGAGGAACACACATAGAAGTATATGTTAATGCAATTAACCTCAGTTTTTAAATATCCTATTATATTGTGTTAGATAGAGTCTTGCTCTTCACAACTTGAAGTGTTTGTAGGCAATTAAAATTCCAAGGAATAAAATCATACCTCAATTTGTTGAGTCATAGGGTTTAATGGAAACAAGTCTTGAGAAACCAAGTCTTCCTCATATTTCGATTCAGAATTACCATCTTAAGAAAATCTCATCCTACCTTAAGACTTGACTAAAGAGCAAAGACAGATTTTTATGGGACAAAGTACCTTATAATTGTACAATGAAACAAAACTTTATCTGACGTTGGTTTTTTCCTCTAATTTGTAAAATATCAAAAGCTCTGGCTGGCAATACCTGCCATATACAACCTCATATTGTATCAAGAATAAAAGACACAATTCTTTATTATAATATCCATATAAGCTAGCCCTAAATTAGGTTCAAATCCTATTCATCAACAAGCCAAGCCAAATATTATGATTGAAACTAATCCCCACAACCAGCTTCACCTAGTAGAGAGACCACATAGGACAAAGCAAACGTGACAATACAAACCTCGTGGAACTGCCTTTTCTATCAATCCTTGTTCTTTCTTACTCTTTCTAGCCCCAGATGCCTAACCTTTAGAAGGAAAACACTGAAAAGATCCCCATTTTCTGTCCTCATCCATCGGTGCCACCAGGCCCAGATGCTTCGCAGTGAGGCTGTGTGGTTTTCTGCAGATCCACCCTTGAATGCTAAATAACTGTTCTGCACACTCCTCTCTCTGCGGAGCTCAGGGAAATGGCAGCCAGAGCAATGAGTGGTTGGCATGGCAACTAGGAAAGGAAAATCTGCAACCTCTCGCATTGTTAGGCGAGCTTGTTTATTTGCTTGGGGGGGTTGGTGTGGATGGCTTTAGTCATTTTGCAGGAGAAATGGCTCAGTGCTATTCTGCTCTGCATAAATTAATATCATATTACATAGAATAGGCCATATTTTAAATGGGATGCTGACTCCTGTTAGTAAATCGCGAAATCTAGAAATGAAGGCAGGGGAGAAAGAGAGAGGTGAGAAAAGGTAGGTTTGAATCTTCTGAGATTGAAAAGCAGAACAGAGAGAAAAGCTTTATTAAAGGCATATTCAGCTTTTTGCATGTGAGAGCTGCCAAACTTTTCCTTCATGTGTTTTCAAACTTAATAACTGCAGCAACAATAGATGTATATAACTGAGTGTTGGTCACTTGGCTGCTGGAGTTATGTGGATGTGATAGTGTAGGACCAGGCGTTAGAAGACATAGCTCCCATGGCGAGCTCCCTGAAAAAGTGACAACGCAAAGCCTGGAAAAGCTTTTCCATTCCTGCCTCTTTGGCAGTGGGTAGGTCTGGATAGCATGCCTGGAAATGATAGGGAGACAAAGGAATCCTGGTAAATTGTGGGGAGTATAGTGAGGAATTGCCTTTTAATCTTTACATACATTTACCCAAGGAGATTGCTGATACTAGCTTTTGATGGGCACGTAGGCACTTTCTACTCCCTGATCAGCATTTGTTGTTGTTTAGACGGAGTCTCGTTCTGTCACTCAGGCTGGAGTGCAGTGGTGCGATCTCAGCTCACCGCAAGCTCCGCCTCCCGTGTTGACACCATTCTTCTGCCTCAGCCTCCTGAGTAGCTGGGACTACTGGCGCCTGTCACCACGCCCAGCTAATTTTTTGTATTTTCAGTAGAGATGGGGTTTCACCGTGTTAGCCAGGATGGTCCCCATCTCCTGACCTCATGATCCGCCCACCTCGGCTCCCAATGTGCTGGGATTACAGGCGTGAGCCACCGCGCTTGGCCTGTGACCAGC
Source organism: Chlorocebus sabaeus (assembly GCF_047675955.1). Taxonomy (NCBI): domain Eukaryota; kingdom Metazoa; phylum Chordata; class Mammalia; order Primates; family Cercopithecidae; genus Chlorocebus; species Chlorocebus sabaeus. Next base: position 97,077,423 of record NC_132913.1, on the reverse strand, counting down.
ATTTTTTTACTAGTGTTCACAGCACTGTACTTTAAGATAGCAAAAAATCACCAAAGCCTGACTTTAAATACTTTAAAAATGTTTTGACATCAATAAATATCTCAAAATTGCCTCCCCTTTTCCTCTACTCAGATTGAAAACTAGGAATAAAGTTATGATATATCACTTAAAGTTACATGAATGTGGCAGTTCTGTAATAGAAGAATTGTCTGCTTTGCCTGTAATTGATAACTGCTGCAACTAACTGCTGTTCTAAATGTGGCAGACAGGGATGGTGGAAAGAGCACTGGTCTGCAGGGCAAGAGACTTGCATTCTGGTAGTAGTCATGTGATCTACTGTGAAAAGTCATCTCACTGGTCCCTTCCAGATTTCACTCATATCATCCGCAACTGTGACAGAAAAGTAGCGGACTTCACCACTGTTTTCTAATAAAGAAAAAATCCTGACATTTGCAAAATTAATCCTGAGAGCAAGAAAAAAAAATACACTCATCTAAAAAAGTCTTGAAAGCTTTCACAATGAGTAGCAGATTTATAAAGCCAAGTAAATTATAAACGATAGAAAAAAAATCATACCACTTCTTGAGAGTAGGACAGTTGAGAAGAGAGGAGCATGAAATTCCTGAACACTGTGTCACAATTCACCTCTCTCACTTTCTTACTGTGTAATACTGGGCAAGTTGCTCAGCCATTCTGTGCCTTAGTCGTCTTATTTGTAAAAAGAAGACACTAATGATAGATATCCTCATGGAAATTACAAAAAGATGAAATGAGATAAAAGATATGATGGTGCTTTATAAACTGAAGAGCACTACGGCAGCTTGCAATTCTATACACATTTCTAAGCTGTAGTTTTACATATATTTATATTTCCATAATAGTTCTGTAAGCAATCCTTGAGGGATGAACAGAAATTAGAATTTTTTTTCCTCCTTTAGACGAAAAGTGAGCAACAGCAAAATTATTACTTTTTTAGAGCAAGGTCAGAAACAGAACCACCACTTTGTTTGCACATCCTTGTTTTTGCTGCTAGAAAGTGCCATATTCCAAATGATTCTATAAACAGGCACAGTAAAGATAGGATTTGATATAATACTATTAAGGGAATACTAGATGAAGTCAAAACCAGTGTAACTACACTGTTAAGTCACATGCACAATGATTACATAAATCAATTGCTTTTCCCCCTTAAAATTTGAAAGGTCACTTTCTATCTTCTAAAATAATTTTCCAGTCAATATTTTACAAATTTTACAAATAATCCCTTTGCCCTCTTATAAGATCTTGATACAAGTTCTAATACGAGTTTGGGCCCCAACCCTGTAACTGAAACTTAAAGACAAGGCTCCTAATTATCTTCAGAGCTGAAACTCTGTGGGGACCAAAATGCATTCCTCTTGCTTTCTTCAATAAAGATAACACAGAAAAGAATTATTACAAGCCATTACTCTTATTATTTACGCTTTGGAAAGCAATTTTAAAATGATGCTTTAACTTAAATGTAAGACCTGAAGCTACAAAAATCATAGAAAAAAGGCCTAGGAAAAACTTTTCTGAACATTGGCCTAGGCAAAGAACTATAATGACTAACACCCCAAAAGTAAATGCAACAAAAACAAAAATAGACAAATGGGACTTAATTAGATTAAAAAGCTTCTGCACAGAAAAAGAAATAACCAATAGAGTAAACAGACAACCTACAGAATGGGAGAAAATATTTGCAAACTGTGCATCCAACAAAGGACTAAGGAATTCAAACAACTCAACATGAAAACAAAATCCTCATTAAAAAGTGAGCAAAGGACATGAATAGACATTTCTCAAGCGAAGACACATACAAATGGCCAAATAGGTATATGAAAAAATGCTCAACATCACTAATCATCATGGAAATGCAAATTAAAACCACAATGAGATATCAACTTACACCAGTTAGAATGGCTATCATTAAAAAGTCAAACGACAACAGATGTTAACAATGATACAGAGAAAAGGGAACTCTTAAACAATGTTGATGGGAATGTTAAATTACTACAGCCTTTATGGAAAACGGCATGGAGATTTCTCAAAGAACTGAAAATAAAACTACCATTCCATCCAGCAGTCTCACTACTGGGTCCTATCCAATGGAAAATAAATCATTATATCAAAAAGACACCTGTACTCATATGTTTATTGCAGCACCACTCACAATAGCAAAGGTATGGAATCAACCTAAGCATCCATCAGTGGATGACTGGATAAAGAAAATGTGGTGTAGATATACAATGGAATACTATGCAGCCATAAAAAAAGAATAAAATTATATCCTTTGCAGCAACATGGATGGGACTGGAGACCATTATATTAAGTGAAATAACTCAGAAAGAGAAAATCAAATACCATACGTTCTCACTTATAAGTGAGAGTTAAATAATGAATACACATGGACATAAAGATGGAAATAATAAACACTGGAGACTCAGAAAGTGGGGAGAGTGGGAAAGAGGTGAGGGTTGAAAAATTACCTATTGAGTACAATGTTCACTATTCAGTTGATGGGTCCACTCAAAGCCTAGACTTCACCTCTATGCAATATATTCATGTAACAAAAATGCACTTGTACCCCCGAATCCATGAAAATAAAAATTTAAAAAAACAAAGACAAAGACAAAAATTACACTTTAGACTTATTATAACAACAGCTTTCCTAAGTGGCTAGATATTAATAGTTTCTCATTTCTTTTTTTCATGCTTCTGTGGCATGGCTTCTAAAAAGGATACTTTAGTGGTAAGAAAAAATCTTAAAGAATGAAAAAATTATGCTATAGTTGAGCAACCTATTCTATCTTTCTATGGATAGCTTTAAATCATAAAGAAAGGGACAAAATCTAGATTATTATTAACATTATTTTTTTGAGACAGGGTCTTGCTGTGTCACCCAGGCCAAAGTGCAGTGGCCTGATCACAGCTTACTACAATCTCTCGATCTCCCTGGGCTCAGGTGATTCTCCCATCTTTGCTTCCCAAGTAGCTGGGACCACAGGTGCGTGACATCACACCCAGCTAATTTTTGTATTTTGTGTGTGTGTGTGTGGAGATGAAGTTTTGCCATGTTGCCCACGCTGGTCTCAAACTCCTGGACGCAAGCAATCTGCTCGCCTCAGCCTCCCAAAGTGCTAGGATCACAGGTGTGAGCCACTGCACCCAGCCAATTTAAATTATTATTGCCTTCTAACATTATCCACTCTCCCACCCTCTGGTGTCAGTGCATAAGATCAAGGATACACTGACTATGGGTTTGCATCTTTAAAAATTATGATTGCCCATAATGAAGATGAACATTGAAGGAGTGGATGGGGGGAAAAAGTAAGGATCTTGGATGAAGTGAGCCCACTCTAATGAACGAGAAAAGGGGGAAGAAGATGATGATTGCAATTTATTTATCATGTGATCTTATTTATATAGATGGTTAAAAAGACACAACCTTGGAGAAAATATTATTTTAAAATGCAAAGAGAGGATTATAGCAAAAAAGGAAAGTAGAAGAAAGATTTTTGGATTTAATCGGTAATGTCCTGGACACTACAACATACAGCTATGGACCTGATGTCACTGAGAAATGCTTTATGCTAACAGTGTCCTGAGAACTATTCATTACAGGAAAAAATGTAATACACTGGTAACTGGTAGATTGCATAAAAGAGTGAGCTGATGTATCGATCCCTAGTCCTTTTTAAAATAATCATATCAAAATATTATGCCAGCTCATATCTATAGTCTCCATCATCAAATGATAGCATTTCTAAATAGCATATTTGGGATTTAAGAGCATCTGTTTATGCTGGAGATGATTTTTATTACACAATTTGTGAAACAGCTGTCAATAAACCATGAATGATAAAATTTGTTATTTGTTAAATTGGAGTTTGGAAAGAAATTTAGTTGCACATTAACTCATCACTGGAACCCTCTGTACGAATGAAAAGATAATATTTTACATTTTCCTTTTTCTATAGATTTCTACACATGCATATCTCATGGATTCAATACTCGGCTTGTTATTTCTAGAGGAAAGTTAATTTAAAAATCACACCATAGTTTAGTTTGGATTGACTATCACTCTGGTAACCCATGGCTGACAGTTTACAATTTTTGTCACTCAGAACATACACACAAAACCTTTGTAATCAATCTTCCAAATCTAATACCAAATGTGTTTGATACATGTTGAGCTGAATTTAAAATTAACTCTGGATGCTCCTAAACCCATCATTTAAAAGAAACGTCTGTTAGCCTCTTTTAAATGTATATTATTTTCTCAGAGAAGCTGGTGATGACACACTGTCTTGACAAATAGATTTTTCTGATGCTCTCAAATACTTAAGACTACTGAACAGATGAAATAGTGAATGGTATTGATTTTCACTGCATGACCAAGCATACTGCAGTGATTTTTTTTTAGTGTATTACAAGCCTTCATAACAGTCACTGAGAGTCAACTGGTGAGAGCCCAAGGGACAAAGTAAGACTTTTCAATAGTTTTCACCATTAATGTGAAGAGGACTTTCTTCTTTTTGAATTTATTCATTTATTCCTTCATTCACTCACTCACTCAACACACATTTATGGAATACTGAAGGTCTAATGCCAGGTGCTGCAAGATTCGATGATGAAAAAAACCTTGACATATCATACTAACTCTTTTCTTCCTCACAACCAATATGCTATAACATGTCCTCATCCCCTCATGCTGCAATCCCTTCAAAATCCTCTTAGTTAGCGCACCTGACACCCAAGTTCCACCCTCTTAAAGTTGTAAATACTCAGCTATAGAAAAATATTGCTTGATCAAGAGTGCTATGTCATCCATATTGATACCACCACTACCACCAGTAATAATAAAAGTAACTAACAGTTATTGTCTCTTGAGCCATTCACTTTGTACACTTTAGTATCTTATTTAATCCTCATTGTAACCATGAAACATGCAAATAATATTTTTATTTCATTCTTAACCACAATTTCATACTAAATTGAACATATGTGCCTGTGGGGCACTGCACAGCTTCTCAAATCCTGGAATCAGGTTGGACACTATCACTCTCTTCTTCCATTTCACATGGATTTCTGCAGGGTACTTGCTTTTATCATAACAACTGCTGAAAACCTATCTTTGCAAAGATATGATATCTTAAAGGAATATAGTATAATGCAATGTTGAAACTGTAAACTATCTTGAGCTTATAGTTCATGCAGTGTTTGACAGGTATTATCACTGCTCCCCTTAAATATTTAAAATACCTTGTTGTATTCTTGTGAATTTGCTGCAGCACCCCAAGATGGTTTTGTGCACCATCTTTGGCCCAAAGCAGAAATAATCTGCTTTAAACTCTGCCTTTCTATACTGCTCATGTGGCACTTACATGTTATGCTTCATATCCAAATAATCATACGCACAAGTCTCATGTCTGCTCCAAGATCATCTGATCCATGGAGTTCTGGGACCATGTCTTGCACATGCACTGGCACAGAAGCTAACACAACACCTTGCATGTAGAAAATGCTCAACTGTAGTTTGTTTAGTGATGGGTTAAAAAAATTACAGTATATATTTATGTATTTTGCATTTTTCTGCTCTAAAAATATGCTTGTAATCAATCCATTGGATTTAGGCACAAAGTCATTCCAGAGAATTAAAAAAAAAACTATTTGTAAAATATTCTTTCAATGAGTTAAAATGCTGACAGTTTCTAGCAAAATATACATATACTCAGCCTGCAAAAATTCACGTGACAAAAATTAAATAGGGGAATGGGATTGAGAATGTAGCTAATGTCAAGTTAGTTGCCATGATTTTTTCTCTTCTTTTATTTCCTCTGACTGACTGGAATTTCAGTCCTAGCACTAGTGAAAGAGGATCAGTGCTGTATATTAATTCACTTTCAGACTAAACTGACTTCAAAGCACAAAGCAAGCACTTGGTGACAGCAGAGCCCTTAGTTACCTGCTGTTTCTCTGTCAGCTGAGGTCAGCTCTCCGTTGATCCCATTCTCTTTGGTATTTGAATAGGTGCCCTGTGACCCATGCTCTCCAAAGGCACCCTCTTCATCCTCCCTGTATGGGAATCCATTGGCGCTTCGGACAAGTCCTTCCCCTGCTCCGCCTTGATCCTTAATCTCAGGTGGATGTGAGTGTGCAGATGCCTCTGTTAGCTGTGCTGAGGTCCAGTGAGGCGCCTTTGCTTCGTCTTTCCGTTCATCTGCCATTCTTCAATGCCTTGTTATTTCTCCTGCAATTTAAAGAGGAAAAATAGCAGCTATTACTTTGGGGAAATCTTCTGATCTGATATTGGTTGTACCAAGATAGGAGAAGTTTGTAGCAAACAAGTGGCTTTCTATAGTCAAAGAAAATATGTACAATAACCTATGTTTAATATCAAGAATGGGTCAATTAGTTCATCTTGAGTTTTACAGACCATTTCTGGAATATTAGTTCTTTTAAAATAAGATAACTGTCATTCTACACATGTTCTTCTTTGTAAACAAACATAAACCAAAGAACAATGAAAAAAAACTAGTGTTTGGCATTTAGGTACACATCTTAATGAACTTTCATTTAATTATGGTCTTGAATGTTGACTGTACGGTAGAGTCAAGGAATCCTTCAGCATAGGGAAAATCTGCAGTATGAGAAAACTGGCTAGAAAATGTGGAAGGAAGAATGACAGCAGGAATTCTATACCATGGAAAATTATCCTATGTACTTTCTTCAATCATGACTTTCAGTGAGATCTAGAAAAGACAATAACTAACATATTAGCCGTTTTGGTTTCAAGGGTGTTCAATTAAAGCCAAAGGTAGATATGCTTTTCTGGATATTGTGAATTAAAAGAAAGACAGCTTTAACTTAATTTTTTAATAAACTTTCCTGGACCCTATCTATAGACTAAGAGGAGATAACATTTTCTATTAATATAAATCTTACAGAGAGAAAGGAAATAAATATAGCATTAGGCCTACATCCTATCTTATGGCATTATTTCTTAGCTAAATCGAATAAGATCTGAAAAAGTTAAAACCATTGACATAAAACAGGAAGTTGTAAATTATAGCAAAGGATGAATGAGTTGTGGAGGAGGTGTTCTATGCATGTTAATTGGATGGAAGATACTGCATGACCTTCTCTTACAAGCTGATATTACCAAGTTTAGATATATAATTGAAAAGAGGTGATTCACCACTCAGTTTTGGAAAGCTGTTGCCCACCATGTAGCCTTACTGATGGTTTATCATCTCCACAGTAAGGATGACAATACAGACAATACTGTCTTTGGTGGAAACTAAGAACATCTTCCTTTTTTCAAAAAAGTATCTCAAGCAAAGACCTCCAAACAAGTAAGCAAAAGTTATATTAAGACAAATCCACTTCTTACTACCAAGCTCTGTTTGGAGAAAGTATAAATAAAGTAAGTTTTCCCATCAGATTACTAACAAGCATTTGTCTGGGGTTTTTTTAACTGAATTTTGTTGCTATCCTCTGCTCTCTCTATTTTCTCTTCATAGCAGAAGAGCTAGATGAGTTAATTCATTTAAGCCCATTTGACTACAGCACCAAATCTCTCCCAAAACTGATTCCCAAAACAGCTCTATTTATCTTCCCTAAGAACATATTTAAACAGGATGTAAAAATTTACCTTTTAAAACACTGATTTGAGGGGCTTATGAGTAAATCAGGGAGTATTGCTACCTCACTATGTGTAAAGAATTGTGTGCACAGGAGAGTTTTCTCATCTATTAAATGAGAACAATGCTTAGTTTATTGGTTTGTTACCAAGTTTAAGCAGAATAAAATAAAGGGCTCAACACGGTTCCTGGCATGCGCAATAAACAGTAGTTATTACATTTGTTATTGTTTATTAATTATATCATTAATCATTACATATACAACACTGGAATAGGAATAGAAGCCTGCAAACTTGGTAAGTACAATAATGAGAGTTACTTGCAAATCTGTTCCCAGATATTGTGTAGGAATGAATGGATATCCTAAGACAGTCATGGCAAATGTACCAGACACGGTAGCCTAATGAGAAGAGAGTACTCTCGGAATTAACCTCTCCCTGTGTACATTGAAAAACCATTCTGCAGTGTTCTACACTCCATTCTGCCATTTTCTTCTGGTCACATATCAAAAGATCTAATTGGGTAGCCTAAGCATTGTGTTTCCACGGAGTTGTGACATCTTCATGTATGTAAAGTACTGAGGAAATCATCTAGATTCTGATTGTGACCTTTTGGATCGCAACATTTTACTGATAGATTCTTGCCTACTTCAGTATCCGAATCTTTACATGCTTTTATTTCTTTTTGTTTGTTTGTTTTACCAAAGAGCTTAATTAAGATTTCCATATTCTTATATGGCCCAATTTATTTTGTGTACACAGAGAACATTGTAAATAGAAAAAGTTTCACATAAATAACATGCCTTGTTGATGTAGCTTTTTCTGAGTTAATAGGCTTTATATTTTTGAAACAGTTTTAAATTTACAAAAATATTAAGCAGATACTACAGAGACTACCCATCTACCCCCTGCATACAGTTTTTCCTATTTTAAACATTTTGCATCATCAATATGGTACATTTATATAATTAGTGAAGCAATATTGATACACTACTTTTAACTACAGTCCAGTTTATTTAGATTACTTTAGTTTTTAGTTAATGTCTTTCATTTTCATTTCAGGATCTGATCCAGGATACTATATTACATTTAGTCCTCATGTCTCCTTAGGTTCCTTTAAGACCTTGACCTTGAAAGTTTTGAGAAGTACCAATCAGATAAATCATAGGATAGCCTCCTATTGAGATTTGTCTGATTTTTTTTGTCATGATTGGTTTAAGGTTATGTGTTTTGGAGAGGAAGACCACAGAGGTAAAGTGTTCAGATGAGATGCTAAGCTACATGAGCAGGAACACTATGAGCCTTCTGAAAGCTTTTGATGTGCTACTGGATATTTGAATGTCAGGCAAAGGCAGTGATGTGCAAAACATCCCAAACCAATTGACCACAAAACTTTTTCTAACACCATATTTATTAACATCCCCAAGAGGATCTGGGAAATATTTAGTTTTGTACTTTAGTCCATGTTTAACTCTAGAAGTTCTAGCCACCAAATATTAAAAGAAAATACAACAATATAAGCACCCACAACTCTCAGTTACATTTGGCTTCTCTCATCCCCCTGCCATAGGGCTTTCTGGAACAGATTTCTCAGTGACCAAGAATCCTTATTCTAAACCTAGCAAACCAACCAAATAGAAAGAGTGCTACTTGGTAATCATCCATTTAAAATATTAAGATAATTTATTTTCAAGAGGACAGACATTTAAAAAATGAATTCCTTAGTATTTAATGCTTTAGAGTTTTGAATTTTTAAAATTAGTTAATAAAAGCTAATTTTGGAAGAAAAAAAGGCTGGCTAGCCCCACTGATTTCGCTTAATACCAGAATCACAAACAAATCAAAATTAGTACCCAAAAAGTATCACCCAATTTCCTGGTAAGACTATTCAGATAATATTCCTTAAAATGTATGCAGATTAATCAGGTATTACTTCTTAATTTATTGAGCTTTTTGAAAGAAGATAGTCTAACCATTTAGTAAGTAATGATCATTTTAGGAGATTTCAAACTCAAATTAGCATGGCTCTGACAAAACTACTTTTACGGAAAATATAACTTGAAACAATTGCCTCTGTTTTAGGGAAAAGTTTATTGAACAAAAGGAGACACTATTTGGCCACACTCATTTATAATCACAACATAATATTATTAAAACACCACCCATAAGATGATAAATTTCACTTGTACTTCTCATCAAAGTTTTGGGGTCACAGATTATCTCTATTCTTCAAATGGTATTTTCAACATAGTTAAAAGTGACCATAGCCTTCTTTAATTTCTTCTTCCTGATGTAATATTATTTTTTCCCAAATCTCTTTGAAAACTATATGAATGTGCAATTAAAGAAGATAAAGACTGGGTATAGTTGCTCTCGCCTATAATCCCAGCAGTTTGGGAGGTCGCGGTGGGAGGATTGCTTGAGGCCAGGAGTTCAAGACCAGTCTGATCAATATAGTGAGATCCCATCTCTACAAAAAAAACCTTTTTTTAAAAAAAATTAGCTGAGTACAGCTATTTAGGAAGCTGAGGTGGGAGGATCACTTCAACCAAGGAGATTGAGGCTACAATGAACCATGATTGTGCCACAGCACTCAACCTGGGTGACAGAGAAAGACACTGTCTCTAAGCAAATAAAGATAAAAATAAAAAAAGTGAAGACAAAGGCAAATTATCTCCAAATCTACTAAAAAACTTGTGAGATACTAGGAATTTTTAACATTCCGTTCCTACTGTGCAATGGGAAACTCTCCAAAATTGCAAAAGATCACAGATCTTAACTGCTCCTAACTGCCAAACAGCTGAGCATCTGCCACACATCCCTGCTTTGATAGAGCAGGCTGAGAAGCAACCTGAACTCTTTCTTTTTTTCTTTTCTTTTCTTTTTTTTTTTTTGAGATGGAGTCTTGTTCTGTCACCCAGGCTAGAGTGCAGTGGCATGATCTCAGCTCACTGCAACCTCTACCTCCCAGGGTCAAACGATTCTCCTGCTGCAGCCTCCTGCTGTAATCCCTGTAATCCCTGGGATTACAGGCGCAGGCCACCACACCTGGCCATCTTTTTTTTTTTTTTGTATTTTTAGTAGAGATGGGGTTTCACCATCTTGGCCACCTTATTTCCCTTCCCTGCAAAGACTAGCTTGATAATGTGAGCAAGGAAATCTAAGACTAAAACAATGATTTACAATTTATAATATACTGCAATGGGAATCTTATTTTTTAGGACAAAACACATATGTCAATATATAATGGGAATACTGTTGTGTGTGACAAGCATTTTTTAAAAATCCAAGACATGGCCGGGCACAGTGGCTCACGCCTGTAATCCCGGCACTTTGGGAGGCTGAAACGGGTGGATCATGAGGTCAGGAGTTTAAGACCAGTCTGATCAACATGGTGAAACCCCCTCTCTACTAAAAATACAAAAATTAGCCTAGTGTTGTAGTGTGCGCCTGTAGTCCCAGCTACTCGGGAGGCTGAGGCAGAAGAATCGCTTGAACCTGGGAGGCGGAAGTTGCAGTGAGCCAAGATCACACCACTGCACTCCAGCCTGGGTGACAGAGTGAGACTCCGTCTCAAAAAAAAAAAAAAAAAAAAGACGTTTAAACATCTATTATTGATATTAGGGTGAGGTATTACACTTGACTTTATTGTATCATGACTATTATGCTATATAGTAAAGGGCCCAAGTACTCTTTCTAGGTAAGGTATATTATTTAAAAAAAGAAACAATATTGTGCCACTAGAAATGTTACTTATGAATCTGAGTGGTGAGCTTTGATGTTTGCTACCTTTGGTTGTTAAACGATTTTGTCTTGATATTTGAGAGTTTCTATGGACACATTTATTTCGACTTCATCAAAAGCTAAAACTCCTGTTTTTTTAAAATTCCAGTTTTTTCCCTTGATAAACCTAAGATCTGTTTTTTTCATTCTAATGTTCTTGAAAAGAACATGAATGTTTTCATACCAACCTCTGACACTGATCACTCCTGCACTCTGAATAACTTCACTGATGGAAAATTATGAAAAATCTAAGATTCTTTAGTGTTTGCTGATGTGACATTAACCTTCGATTCCAATGATGTGAGCCAAACTAAGAGACTTGGTATTGATCAGATTTCTAACCTATTGATGATTTAAGCTGTATGATCGTATATCAGCATAATAAAACTGTTATATAACCAGAAGAGGATGGTCTTTCTAGAGTTTACATTTCAAGTTGAAATGGTATATGAATTAATTTCTGGTCTTTTTAACATATGTAACATTCTTCAATTTTGTTTTTAGGTAGACTTAATGCTTACATGTTTTAATACTGTTGAGTAAAACAAGTACTTTTGATTAAAAGGTTTTGGTACCATGAATTATGAATTTTATAAGTGATATGGTTTGGATCTGTGTTCCCACCCAAATTTCATACTGAAATGTAATTGCCAGTGTTGGAGGTGGGGCCTGGTAGGAGGTGACTGGATCATGGAGTGGTTTTCTCATGAATGGTTTACGCCATCCACCTTGGTACGGTCCTCATGACAGTGAGCTCTCATGGTATCTGGTTGTTTAAAAGTGTGTGGCACCTCCCCCCTCACTCTCTCTTACTCTTGCTCTGGTCATGTGAGGTGCTTGCTCCCCACTTGCCTTCCACCATGACTGTAAGTTTTCTGAGACCTCCCTGAAGCTGAGCAGATGCCAGCATCATGCTTCTTGTACAACCTGTGCAACCATGAGGCAATTAAACCTCTTTTCTTTATAAATTACTCAGTCTCAGGTATTTCTTTATAGAAATGTGAGAATGGACTAATACAATAAGTAACCAAATGTTTTTATTCATTCTAGTAAAGAAATAGAATCGATAGAAGAGAGAGAGAAGCAAGTAAAAAATAGGAAGAAACAACAACATCATCAACAAAAAGAATGAAGAAAGAACAAAAGGAAACATCCAGCTCAATATGAAACATGGGTACTGTGGCAAAACAATTTTGGGACAGACATATTCCAATTTTCAATTACTTAATAGAAACTTCTTTATCTAATATGATAATTAATGTAGACTCTTGGAAACTCATTTTGTAGCTGATGGGTAGGTCTTTTAGTCATCACTGCTGTTATTTATCAGATTTCTAGAGTATTGACTGGAACATCAATAATTCAATTTCTACTGCATTAGGATTTTCTTATATTTAAATGTATCTGCTTTTAGTATTTTCCAGGCCTAAGATTGTAATGCTCTATGTTTTATAATTCTAGACTCTTACTTGAGTATGTGTCTAGATACTTAAATGAATTCCTCTACTGTGTGTAAGAAAAAATTTGGACTTGTTCACAGGCAGCCCAAAAGTCTGCCTCCAAATCTGTAACACTACTGTTGAAACATTATCTTTTGTGATGTGATTGCCTCTTCCAAAAAATACGCATAATAAATTAACTTATATTGGAAGTTAGAAATAAGATAACCTATATTTTGCTTATTTCTTTAATTTACTTTAATTTAATTTAATTTTTTGAGACAGGGTCTTACTCTGTTGCCCAGGCTTCAGTGCAGTGGTGCAATCACACTCACTGCAGCCTCAGTCTCCCAGGCTCAAGTGATCCTTCCACATCAGCCTCTCAAGCAGCCTCTTAAGTAGCTGGGACTACAGGTATGTGCCACATGCCCAACTAATTTTTGTATTTTCTAGAGAGTCAGGGTTTTGCCATAATGTCCAGGCTTGTCTTAAACTCCTAAGCTCAAGCAATCCATCCACCTTGGACTCCCAAATCGCTGGGATTATAGGCATAAGCCACCACGCCCAGCTTATTTTGCTTATTTCTGATAATTAGACTAACAGGAAATACATCTGTTCCCTTACTTTCTTTTATTCCCAAGAATTTTAATGCTTAATGCAGTATTTACCTTATTCTAAGTCCTGAGCACTATGTTCTGTTCCTTATTTTATTTACAATTTTGAAAGTTATCAAATCTTTTCTGAAATCCTGCAGAATATATATCATAAATACATAACTGTACATATTGCCTTTTAACATTTTACTTTAGAGCATAGCTCTTACAATAAAATTATATAATATTATTTAGCATACAATAGCTTATTTTCATGTAAAGCAAATGAAGTACAAAATAGGCAACAATATTTTTCACACAAAATGTCTCACAAAACTTTAATATTTTAGACCTTTCAGATAGGTTACAGGTTAACAAACTGTAGAAGAAAAATCTGATTTGTTAGAAGAAATTACTTAGCTTTTTTTTTTTACGTATTTCTCCTTTGTTCTTCCTTGGAATATCTGTTTAATTATCATTCGAGCAAATGTAGCTAGTAAGTGAGTAATAACTTTAAAATGACAAATGACTTATTATATTGGAGATAGCCAAATAACATATTTTGGTTGGTTATCTAAGTGTTATAAAACTGCATGTACAAATTAAAACTTAATGCATTTAACAGCTGGCTTAAAAAGAGAAGCATTTTCACCTGTACCTCCATCTATTATTGCATTGCCTGAATATTGCACATGGAAAAAAGTAATTTGATATACTCTGATGTTTCCTGCATTTTGTTTTTTAGAGCAAGTAGTGAATAAATATACTTATTTAAGTGTACCACAAAGTAGTTCCTGAGCACATATGCCCTGAGGGCTTGCAGACACAAGAAAATAAGGTACAGCTGTCACATTTCCCAGACTAAAGCAAAGAAATAAGAAGTAAGCAGAAATGCCCAGAAGAAAATGTCCCTGATAACTCTGCCGTCAGTCTGAGCTATTGATGAATTTTGAATTTATTTTCTCTGGATAACTCCAGGACTAAGGATGCAGATCAGAAATACATTTTACTAAAAAAGAAACCATTTTCTCATTTTCTACCCACTTAAAAATTTGAAGTTTTCCATACCTTTTCTTCAAAGTCTAAAAGGGGTTATGTGAAAGTATGGTGTGCATAACCAAACCATGATAGCAATATAAAAAACTATCAAAACAGCCTTTGGTCATACATTGGCTTTCATTTTCATTTTCTTTTTTTTTTTTTTTTTTTTTTTTGAGACAGGGTCCCACATCATTGTCCAGGCTGGAGTGCAGTGGCTCCATCTCGGCTCACTGCAACTTCCACCTGTCAGCTTTCAAATATGTATTCAATGTTGAAGGAATATTCATTAATCAATTACCTACCTCAGGGTAAACACAAAAAGGTTCTGCCTGCTGTGGATGTTTGGCCAACAGTATATAGCAAATTGGATAAGAGGGGAATAGTTTTGAATCTAATTTTGAGGGCTGTCATGGTAGAAGTATGGAATTCAAGTTCTAACTTCATTTCATATGCTCCAGTGCATGTGAAAAATAACACCAAGTAAAATAAACTACTGGAAACGAAAAGGGTCTAGTAAAAATATTTCTAAATCTGTATAAATGGGGTGATATATAGAGGTCTAGTAATCATAATAGCAACCACATGATATATAGGTTTAGAAATATTTTTAAGATAAACTATTTCAATCCATCTGAGAAAAGGTTTTAAAATAGTAAAACTGAAGTGATCTTTGGTGATCATCCATTCCAATGTGTCTTACCGTGTTTTCAGTCAATTAGCTCCAACGCAGGTTTAACAAATTAGAATTTCTCAATGTGGGACTTGCAAATTGATATTTTAACACGCTCAATAGGGTAAGGGTTAAGGTAATTATGTTGATAGATCACATGACTATTCTCATGAATAGAAGTTGGGTCTTTTACTTCCTTTGTCCAGAGCATTTATGATGAGTTGATGGAGTTAAATCACAAGATAGACTGCTTGTATTCTAGCTTACCGGGAATAAGGCAGTGCTCTATTGTGCCTAATCCCACTTGTAATATCTTCCAAGAATGTTTAAAATTACCAATTGTCCATGGTTTAAAAAAATCTACTTCACATTATGAAAACAATGGGCAGTCCCTGGCATTTTCAAACTGTCTTTCAAACATTTATTTTAGACACTCCTTGGCGTTCGTTAACGGTTTGTGATAGAAGTACACTTGCTTAAAATATCTCAAATTGAGTTACAATTTTCTTTACCTGTTAGATCATTTTGGAGGTGGATGTGGGGTAACAAGCAGGGTGAAAATGTGTGGTAGGTAACTCTGAATTTGTAAAGCTCTCAAAGACGTAATTGAATTATTTAGTATCTAGATCAGTGAGACATGTGTGCTGAAAATATCATTAAGTAGAATAGAACTTTCCTTCCTGGGATTCCCACATAATCACAAACCTCACTGGTTTTCTTTGGATTACAATATTAGAAAGATCACAAAGCACAGGAATTGTCACTGATGACAGTTATTACCAGGCAGCACTAACTACTCTCAAAAATTGGCAAAAAGAGAAACAATAAACTCTTGCAAAATCTAAAGGAAAAATACACTACGTGTCAGATAGGCATGTCTCCATTTTAATAATGTGCTTGCCACAGAGAGTTGTAGAATGTTTTCTATAATGTGTTCTGACCTATCATCATGTAATGTGCCCATTCAATCAGAAACATTGGCCTTATAATTTTGTGCTCCTCCATATCCACAGATGAACAAAAGGCTAAAACGACCAGTTGTGTAATATAATTAAGCATATAAATATTGTTTCTCTTTTTCACGTAGGCTCAATTATGCTTTGTACTTACTATTACTATGCATATCAGTATCACAAAACAGAAACTTTTGTTTTGGTCCTTAATGGTATTAGAAGTTTATGCAGAATCCATATTTTTGCTTATAAATGCTGAGCAGTTCTAAGCTTAAACATCTGTTAATAAGACAGAGTCTTATTAACATATTTAATGTTATAGAGAATATAGAGTTGCAGGGCTGCCTGCAACTCTATATTCTCCCTCTTTGTCTTCTAAGAAAAACAGAGGAAAAGGTCCTTGACAACATGAAATAGATATGCTGAAAATCCAGATATTTGTTTCATATCTTCCCTGCTTTATTTCAGGCTGATTGTAAAATACCTATAAGGATGACGACTCATCATTCTTCATCACATACCCATGACTAATAAACAATTAGAAAGAAGAGAGCTGGTGGGTGCATAACACGTAATTTCAAATGATGATAGACACAGATAACATTAGGTTATTGCTAGAAATAGATAAGATAATACAAATAAATTCAGACAAGTTGGAAGCGCTTAAGAAATGGTACCTATTACTTGTTATTATTTTGTGTTTTCTTCTTTTTTTTTTTTTTCACAGACAGGGTCTCACACTGTCACTCAGGCTGGAATGCAGAGACACAGTCATAGCTCACTCTAGTCTCAAGCAAGCCTCAGCCTCATGAGTAGCTAAGACTATAAGTGCACATCACTATACCCAGCTAATCCCCCTGACCCACCACCAAGAGAGGGGTCTTGTTATGTTGCCTGGGATCCTGGCCTCAAGCAATTCCTCTGCCTCAGCCTTCCAAAACACTGGATTACAGGCATGAGCCACTGTGCCCAGCCCATTTTATGGTTTTTATTTGAACATTTTCAGCAATAGGATTCAGTATATGGTTTGACCCACACTGAAAAACTAAGAACAGATACAGTAAATTATTTAATGAAATTAGACACTTCCAGAGAGATCTGGAAGGAGAAGTCAAATCCCAGCATCTGTTCCATTGCTTGCTATTTCACAAAGCAGTGAGACTGGTGGAATAGGGTTAGAGCTAAAGAGAGAATCCAGTCCAGATAACAACACTGACTTTATAAACCTGCTCGATTGGTAACAACCTACCATATGAAACTGGGCAATTGTCTTTATGTGACCATGGTATACAATGTATGCTTCACAGCTGTATACTATTTCTGAGCCTATTTTTTATTATATAGAAAGACCAATAAATAGCTCCTGTATGTATTAGATATAAATAATATTTAAAATGCTTTAGAGCTTTAGTCTCTACCAGTAATTTTTTTTCTTTTTTTTTTTTAAGTCCCCCCACCCCTACCAGTGATATTTAATTTAGGACCTGCATTTAGATACCAGAGATATTGTGGAATAAGTAACAGATTTTCAATTAGAAAATTAGGGGTGAATCCTGGGTCTACCGCTTACTAGATATGTAAACTTGGACATGGTGCTAAACCAGAGTGTTAGTTTCATAAGTACGTAACTAACTATGGAGCCACTGAACAAATAAATTTTGACCCCTACATTAGAATTTTTCTTTATAAGGAGAAAAAATTCAAATCATTATATTTTAATGAACATTTTTATTAAATAAGCATACATTTAAATACCAGGATAAAAAGCTTAAGAGGAAAATTATAATTTGGAATTGGATAAATAATGTATTTTGTTTTAAACTTTTTTCAGTGTAGAATCTGATTCAAGACCTGTTAGAGTTGGTCCAGGTTCACTTAACAAAGTACCATAAAAGTAAATCTTTGTTCACAACTCTGAAGAATATTCGCTAGAATTGCAGACATTACAAAGCAGAATTTAGGCCATAAGTATTTGCACCATCACAGAGTGAAGATCCTTGGGTTTGAGATACCTGAGAGCCATATTATAAAGAAGCCACTGGCTGGGATTGATAACAATCTAAAAATAATAATCAATACTTGAGGACTAGATGCTTTAGAGATTTCCTTGTATTGTAACAGGGCTATGATCCAGGTAAACTTGGAGGCCATGTTACACATCATGGAAGAAGATGCTAGAATTAAAATTAAGAAACAAACAAAACACTAAAAGTTGGAGAAGAAATGGCAGTCATGAAAAGACAAAAGAATAGAGAATTGAAACTGGAGAATGTATTAGAACATAAATTCAAAAATTAGATGCTTGATAGTTTTCTATGAGTGGGATTGGCTTTTTGGCTACTTAAGACAGTGGAAGGATAAAGTCCTGGGGAATTACAAGTAAGATACCATTTGTTGTGTGCCCTTCTTTTTATGGGATCTGCTCAGTCCCTTTATCTTCTGATGAACAATCCTTCCTCCACAAATGCAAGCCATCTGACTAAAGCTCTGTCTCTAACGTGTTCAAATTAAATCACATTCTAAATATAAGTGTAAAAAGATTTACAGCATAATTAGTCATAGTAGTTTTTTTTTGCATTTCTTTGAACCTTATTGCACTCCTTATCAGTGAACATGTTCAAGCAAAACCTGAATGACCATCCTGTTATGAATATTATACAATCAATTCTGGTTTTGACGGATTGGAGGCTGGAATGTGTGACTAGTAAGATGTTGTCTAACTCTAAGATTACAAATTTTAATGCATGAAGCAATTAATTATTTTTAACTGTATTTAAAAAATTAATGGACAGGTTTCTACGGATCAAGTAGTAGAACACACTGGGAATACTAGAAAAAAACATATAGCCCTCATGTTGAAGGAGATCACAGACAAACCAACAGCAATAATACAGTGTGGTACATGTTGTGATGGTGATAAGGATGGGAAGTTGTGGAGGTACATCAACACCTCCTGCCACACTAGGAAGTCAATCAACACTGCTTGGAGGAGGGTTTAAAGGACAAGTAGGAGGTAGTCAAAGAAACGACAAGAAGCTTTCTAGGAAGAAAGAGCGTAGATGACCAAATCCTACATTTTTGTTTTTGTTGTTTGTTTTTGAGACTTGGGTTAGGCAACACCTTCTAGAAAAATATCAAAATGAGCATCTTCTGGCATCTCCATAACTCCAGCCCTCACTCTGGGTCAGAGGTCCTCTCTACTCTATATCTCCCTCACCAGGCTGTGAACTCCTGGAGGAAGGGCTGTGTTTAATTCATCTCTGACCTCCAGCACCTAGTACAGTGTGTGGTACAGAGTAGGCTCCACAACAAATGCTTGCTAAATAAATGAACAACTAACAACAACAACAACAACAACAAAAACTCATGTAAAGTACAAAATTGTTCACTATGGAACAGAAGTGAAGTGGAACATGTGGAAATGAGGCCGATGGTCAGGCAATGGCAGAATTGTGAAGGGATGCGGTGAGCCACGCCTGGACTCTGTCCTGAAGGCCATGGGATGCCCATGAAAGATGGAGAGAAGAAAATGGCACACTCAAGCTCAGTTTTTAGGATGACTGATCCAGCAGTGGTATGGAAAGTAAATTGGAAGAAGACATGACAAAAGACAGAAACATTTCTCAGAGACAGTTGTTTGAAAGGAATTGGATCTGAGCTATGGCAGTGTGAGCGGGACTGAAACAAGGGGCTAGATTCTATGTTCAAAAAAATTAATTAATTAAAGCATAACCTAATCCTCAAATTAATACAGTCTAATAAACTTAACAGACTGTTTAATGAATTAAAGTTACAGTATTTATCTATCACCTATTTACATGTATCTGTTTTGAAAAGAATGATAAAATATCATGTTTTATACAATTTTGATGGGTATTGACATTATTATGTTTTGAATTCAGTTTGTGGTCCAGTCACACATGATGTCCCGAAGAGTTCCTTTTCATTAAAATTTGTGCTAATGCCAGGCATGGTGGCTCATGCCTGTAATCTCAGCACTTCAGGAGGCTAAGGTAGGAGGATTGCTTAAGCAACAGAGAGCCTAAATGACCAAAGCACTGGGCCTGATATAAAGGTGGTATTCAATAAATAATTATTGAATTATGTAATAGAAAGCAAAATAAATAAATTGATAGATTGATAATGATCTATAATGAGCATGTATCAGGCCTTCATTTAATTTTAAGATCATTATCAATCCATCAATTAATTTATGTTGGTTTCTAGTATCTTATTCAGTGATCATTTATTGAATACCAGGTTTATATCAGGAATGCTGTTAGGCATTAGGAAAATGATGATGATTAAGATATAGACTCTGACAATAAGCTGCTTACACTGTATTCAGAAAGGCAGATGTGTTTGAAAAAACATACATTATAACACAGTAAATGCAATAGTAGAGGATAAAATAGGTACTACATGAATAAAAACCTTCTGAGTCATACATATTTTAAAAAAATGGATGGATGCAAAACATTTGTATTATATGCATTTTAAAGTATAGTAACCTACTACATCTGTGCAGCATCAACAATCTAGTTAACTATGTTAAACACTCACTTTTTTCCAGAGAAAGGTAAATATTAGTCATGTATAAGTGAGGTATGAGTCATATAAAGTAGAATACTTTCTTTTCTTTTCTTTTTTTGGGGGGATTGGGGCAGGCTGCTTGTGTTGTGCTGTGCCCACTGCAGCTGTAATTGTGATTCAGAGGAATTCTAAGTTGAAAGTAGCCTTATTCACAGTATCAGTTGAGTTGGGCCAAAAGGAAGCATACAGAGAATCCTTGTCATTTGAAATTGCCTTGCAACCTAAGTTTGATCCAACTGGATCAGCCTTCATACACTGTTTGACTTCTTTCTTTGAGCAGATTTATCTTAGTGTGCCCCAGAGTGAATTCTAGAAATGAGGTTAATTTCCATGGCATGCTACTTGTATTCTGTCAAACTTCTGGAGGGGTATGATGGGGCATACATTTGCTAAATCCTCCAGGCCTGAAATGTATACAATTCATTTACATTTATGACATGTTTAAAAAATGGAGCTGGAAAAAATATTCAAGGACTTACACTGCCAAAATAATTTTTCTGCAGAAATTAATTGCATATATTCCCATATATTTTCAATCTTATTTGGAAAAGTCTTAATAGATGTGGCAATATTATGTGGTGGGCCTGTAGAAAAATAGTTAGCTATAAAAATAGACCCATCATATGCAAGTTAGGCAAATAGGACCTAGCCAAGAGTGAATTAAAAAAAATATTTAGAACACAAAAAAGATTAAGTTAATATTAAAATAAAACAAATTTTAGGAAAAGCACAAAAACTTTAAGGAGACATATTAATTTTTCAATACACTCATGTGGCATTTACTTTTTATTAAACCGAACATATGTTTAACATTTCACCATAACCATCACGAGAATAAGGGACAGTAATTCTATGTTTTAATGACAGCAGTAAGTGAGGAGAGAAAGGGACCAGTGAGGCTGATGGTTAGGTTACAAGTATTACTGGTAACAGCATCCCTAAAGGGACCACTGTGGACTGATCACTCCCTTCTTTTCTTTCCCTATCTTATCTCATCTCACATCATCTTATCATATCTTATTTTATCTTATCTTATCTCATTCCACCTTATCTTATCTTATCTTGTCTCATCAAGACAGGGTCTCAGTCTGTTGCCCAGGCTGGAGTGCACTGATGTGATCTTGGCTGACTGCAACCTCTGACTCCTGGGTTCAAATGATACTCGTTCTTCAGCCTCCCGAGTAGCTGGTATTACAGGCGCCCGCCATCACACCCAGCTAATTTTTGTATCTTTAATAGAGACAGGGTTTCACCATATTGGCCAGGGTGGTCTCGAATTCCTGACCTCAAGTGAGCTGCCCTCCTTGGCCTCCCAAAGTGCTGGGATTAGAGGCAAGAGCCACCACCCCCAGCCAGAACTGCTCCTTTTTCTGGGATTCCAGATGAGCTGAGAAAAAGCAGAATATAGCAGCAGTACACTCGCTTGCAGAGAACACTATTCAGGTAGGTTCTGAGCTTTCATTTGGCATTCTGTGATTTTTAGATTTTTAATGTACAATTCCAAAAATTCACCTGACGAAGCTCTGCAGGATCCTATACAAGCTGGTGAGTCTTTGTAGGCTCTTAAGCATGGTAGATCCTGGATGCCAGAAACAATAATTGCAGGATAGGCTTGTCATTACTTAAACTATCATGGAGAAAATGAAGTTACAAGGTTTTTCTGTGTGTTTTCCACATATGAATATTTTGAACTATGTAATATAGTTACACAGCTCTGCCATGAGAAAATTACATTAAAAATATACATTGGTATGTTACTTCCCTATAGTACTTCAATGAAGAATTTCCCTGTCCTTGTGTTTCAGTCAAATCTTAGAGTGTATATTTAAATAATCCATAGATATATGTGTATGCATATTATATATCAGTGTACATATGCAATGTATTATCTTATGCTGCTATATTTTCAATTCTGTTACTTACAAGTGTATGTGTGTGTGTGTGTATATATAACATTATCTTATACTATAATTTTCAATTCCCCTTGCTTTTAAAATAAAGTTCTCTCTTGAATTCTCACACTCCAAAAGCAGGACTCACTCCAATTGTCAGCACATGCCAAAAAGGAACACACAAGCTCAAAACAAGAAGGCTTACACACTGCTTCCCAGTAGGAAGAACTTTCTAGTGCCACAGCAGTCTGTCTGTGTTAGAAAAAGGTCTTTTTTGGTTGTGTTGGCCCTTTGCTTTTTATTCAGGATTGATTACTACTGGATCTTTCCTACAGCTCTGTTCACAATGGTTGTAAATGACTCAAGCTTTGGCACACCCTCACTGAAGTATTTGCTTTAGTGAATTCTAAATTTCTCTGACAGAGACTACAACTGTCTCAGAATCAAACTGCCTTCTGTAGTAATTACTGAGCACATGGTACAACTGGAGTCCTTGACATTCATTAGCAAAGTGCAGAGGGTGGGTGATAAAAGAAAAGACTAAAAATCTCAAGAAATGACTAGGTTTAAGTAAATCATCACACCTCTTAGGAAGACAGATTTGACAGAGACACTCAGAAGGAATCAGCCTCCAAGTTCAGTCACATTGGGGTCTTGTTGGCTACTTAATTTCACATAGATGAAAACATCACACTGTCTTTGCTTACATGCTTGTAGGAAAGGCCAGTTTTCTTTCCTTTGAAATGCTCTCTGATGTCATGAGAATTCTATTAAATGGTCACCTACTCTCAAAGAGAAAATGAGTTTTAACTTTCAGGGAAAAACCAGTGATCACACACTTATTGCAATGCAGTATTTTCACAAACACCCAAGCATTCTGCTGTCACAGGAAACAGAAACTCAATTATAGAATTATTTAGCAGATAAATTGATTTTGTAGAATATTTAGCCAACAGAACAGCTTTCATGCAACACTGTAACACACTGTATTCCTTTCATATAAACCAGGTGCACTGCTACCCTCCACGTAAATAGTAATGTTTATAAATGTCCAAATAAACAGTATGGATGGAGCAAATACAAAATATCATGTCAAGACTATATATGGTTAAATTTGTAAGTTCATCAAAAATCACAATTTTTAAAACATTTTTGCAAAAGTATCAACTCAGGTTTTTTTCCTATTATATTTTTACTCTTTATTTTTCCTTAAGAGGGCATATATCCTTCTTCAGTACAAAAATGAGTTTTTGATTGGCCATGCCAATTTGTCTTTTTATGATAAATTTTAGAAACTCATTAAAGTACAAATATTTATTTTGTTCCACAATGAGGCTTTCTACATTAATTAATCAATTGATTCCTTTAATAAGAAGTTACTGAAGAAACCAAGAATGGCAATAGACACTATGGTTTTGAAGTCATTATAATTTTGGAAACAATGATTATTTCTATAAGGAAAGTTATGTAAAATATCTGATTTATTATTTTCCTTTTCTTTTAGAGTCAGAGGTCTTGCTGTGTCACCCAGGCTGGAGTGTAGTGGCATGATCATAGCTCTCTCAAGCTTCTTCCAACTCCTGGGCTCAAGCAATCCTCCCATCTCAGCCTCCCAAGTAGCCAGGACTACAGGCAGGTGCAACCATTCCTAGCTAATTTTTATTTTTACTTTTTGTGAGAGGAAATGAGGTCTCGCTATGTTGCCTAAGCAAAATGCTTGCTTTCTCTATTATTGTAAGAATTAAGTTCGATAAACTGGTGTATCTAATACATTTACTATTTTAACATGATATTGAAGTTACAATCCACACTCTTATCTCTATGGTATAACTGACATCTATTTTTGCCACAGCTTGAGCTATTTGATCTGAGCATTCAAATATATTAATTTGTAGACAGATTTTCCCGTGATATAACAGAGACTGTTAACCATTTACCAAAACCTTTTTTCCCTTTTCTTTGAGCATATAGCTAGATTACATTTCTTAACTTCCCTTGCAATTAGGTGTGTTCAAATGACTGAGTTCAAACCAATGGCAGGTGAACAGAAAGAAGTGCTGCGTATACTTCCAAGATCACTTCATGCACAACTGCCTTTTGCTCCTCCTTGGTCTTTTCCCTTCCACTCACTGGATGAAGAAAATGACAAAGCAAAGTCACACATGGAAGAAGCCTGGACCCTGGCTGACTACGAAGAGGACAAACAACGTTTCAACTGGAACACCCAGCCTGGAATGTTGGGTGAGCAAGAAACAAAGTTAGAACGCATTTCTAGATCTGCTTGTTATAGCAGTAAGCTAATCCTAGCTAAGACACTTGGTTTGAAGAAAAGTATAATGAGATTTTCCAAAAAATAGATGAGACTAATACATGTAGCAGGATTAAATGAAACATTTAAGTCACTGTCCCCAATTTATTGCCTGCACAGCAAATCCTGACAGCACCTAGAACACCCTGTGGGAGGTGGAGTGGGAGAAGTGAGAGAGCAGACTTGAGGCAAGAATTTCCTGCAGCTCTTCCTGAATTTCTCTCTTCATGCCTTTCTCTGGTGTGGCTGGAGCAAAGATGGCCCAGCTTCTGGGTTGGTCCTTTTGTAACATCTGCTTTCTAGCCAACGTGGGGACAGAAAGTGCAAACACATTCAGGGAATTTTAGGACAGCTTGATGTTTGCCAAAGGCAAAGTGAAAGCCCTCCTTTTCCTGAGATGGTAAAAGACAGAAGCCCTGCAAAGGGTCTACATCTTGTCTCTCTAGGTCCTCTTCATTTGCCCTCATTGTTGTCACCTTTCTTTAGAGGAATGGGTGGTCCTCATTTTGTTAATTTATTTGCTCTTTAACATATCTTTTCCCGCCTCCTCCAAAACTTTGTCAAATATCCCCTCATGGTCTCACAATACCAGCTCATTCTTCCTCCTTTTTTTTTTTTTCACCCATAAAACTGGGATCTTTATTTTCTAGTGTTGCTGAGAAAATTTTATGAGATGACATAAGCAAAGAACCTACCAGGATCTGATTACATGGCTGGCTTTCTATTAATTCTTTTTTTTTTTTAATTTTTAAATTTTTTATTTCTTTATTTTTATTTTTTAATTTTTTATTAGACTTTAAGTTCTAGGGTACATGTGCACAACGTCTTCCTCCTTTTCTTGCTTTCTGACTACAAACCTAATCTTTTTTCCTACCTGAAACAAACCCCCCTCCCTACTACACGAAAGGATGATAAACAGTAACCATCACCATAAAATCTATTTTGTAAATCTGCTATCTCAAGGCTACAGCTCATTTCTTTTCACCTCTTTAATCCATTTGTTTATCACCTACTCATTCTTTTAATCATAACTTAGTAACAACTATTAACAACAATTTTTTAAATATTGTTTTGTTTAAAATCTAGTAACATGGTTTTGAAAGCAGTGAAACTTTTGCCGTTGAGACTTCACCAAGTGGATAGGAATAATGACATGCCAAGATGATTTTTCTATAGTGCAGATACATTTAAAAGGCTACAGATGCCCCTCATTGCCTAAAGGCACAATTAATACCACTTTTTTAGGACCAGAGAAAAAGCTTCATAGAAGGAATGACATTTGAATTGAACAGACATAGGTTTTTGTAAGGCAGACCAGGGGAACACAGGTATTTAGACAGGAGTAACAGAAATAAGAAAGGTGATCATAACATGAGAGAAACGTGGCATACAAAAATAAATAATTAAATTGAAAAAGCAACAAGTCACCTGCTGAGGTTAGAATGAAGAAAAGGCAATTGAGTAGAAAGGAAAGACTGGAGATTGTCCAGAAACAGATGCTTTGACCCCTGTTCTAAATGGCACTTAATATGTTTGGAGCTTTAGGCTGTAGGAAAATTTGAAGTAGGAAAAATAGATGATCCAATATACACTGAAAATTACACAGTGACAGCATGGAGGAGAGTCAGTTTATAAAGGAGTCAGGAAGAGGGAAACTAATCAAAGGCCATTGAAGGTTCTGGTAGATGCACTGAGAGAGTAAGAGTGAAAAAGAGGATGGCTCAGGTTTCTGAGATATTTCAGAATCTGATGCTTGGCCAAATTTAGGAATTAAAGCAAGAGGATTAAACAATAGATTCTTGGATTTCTAACTGGACATCTTGATGGATAGCAATGGAGGTACATTAAAACTTTGGGTGCCAGGAAGAACACAGAGGGACATGTGAGTTTGCGATGCCTGACGACTGCATATCTGGATGTGCATGGCCAGAGCATGGTAGAAAGTTTGTGTTTGGTAGTCTGAGGGATGGAGTTGAAGATAGAGACTTTGTAGTTACTGTTGTTTTCCTGTCTCTTAATAGTCACTGAGAACTTACTAAGCATGAAGTATGACACCTTTTTGATGTTCGTTCTTTCTTCTCCTTGACTTAAATGTCATTTCCTGTAATAACAACCTTGGTTCTAACATGGCATGATTCCTTCTTCTAAATATACATCCAATTTTTTTCTGTTTCTCCACTTTTCCCCACCAATGTGAATGTTCCCTAATGTTCTTTGCTCTTTTCTGGGCGTTATTGTCTTCTCCATGGCCCTTCACTCCAAATACTTCAGATACTGGATAGGTAGACGAATACCTAGTCCATAATTCCAGTCCTGACTGTAATCCTTAGCTACAGATTTCTTTTCCATTCAATTTCTTGTCCACCACCACATATTGAAGGTGTAAACACATATTAGTGATGTAAACCTCCAATTTTCTTTTGCTTCAGAATTTACTGTCTAATTCATTCTACATATCTTTGCAGTGTAATCCAACTTCCTAACTCAAGTTTGATCACATCATTCCTCCACCCAGAGACCGTGTTGCCTACTGAATCTGCACTATCTAATGAATAAAGTACATGCCCCTAGGTTAGGTTTTATAGTATCTCCACAATCCTATTTCAGTTTACCCCTTTTGACTCAACTCAGTCTCCTGCCTTACATAATCCAATTAAAATGAACTTGCTGTTTCTTTTAACACATGTTGCGGTTTCATGCTTCTACACAATTCCTTATTTGGATTTCTCATGCTTTATAGAACAGAAATTTGAACAAGGTAGGATTAAAATATTTTTTAATGAGTAACTAGAAAGATCTTTGCTTCATCACATCCTCTTTTTTTTTTTTTAATTTATTTATTATTATTAAACTTCAAGTTGTAGGGTACATGTGCACAACGTGCAGGTTTGCTACATAGGTATACTTGTGCCATGTTGGTGTGCTGCACCCATCAACTCGTCATTTACATCAGGTATAACTCCCAATGCAATCCCTCCCCCCTCCCCCCTCCCCATGATAGGCCCCGGTGTGTGATGTTCCCCTTCCCGAGTCCAAGTGATCTCATTGTTCAGTTCCCGCCTATGAGTGAGAACATGCGGTGTTTGGTTTTCTGTTCTTGTGATAGTTTGCTGAGAATGATGGTTTCCAGCTGCATCCATGTCCCTACAAAGGACACAAACTCATCCTTTTTTATGGCTGCATAGTATTCCATGGCGTATATGTGCCACATTTTCTTAATCCAATCTGTCACTGATGGACATTTGGGTTGATTCCAAGTCTTTGCTATTGTGAATAGTGCTGCAATAAACATACGTGTGCATGTGTCTTTATAGCAGCATAATTTATAATCCTTTGGGTATATACCTAGTAATGGGATGGCTGGGTCATATGGTACATCTAGTTCTAGATCCTTGAGGAATCGCCATACTGTTTTCCATAATGGTTGAACTAGTTTACAATCCCACCAACAGTGTAAAAGTGTTCCTATTTCTCCACATCCTCTCCAGCACCTGTTGTTTCCTGACTTTTTAATGATTGCCATTCTAACTGGTGTGAGATGGTATCTCATTGTGGTTTTGATTTGCAATTCTCTGATGGCCAGTGATGATGAGCATTTTTTCATGTGTCTGTTGGCTGTATGAATGTCTTCTTTTGAGAAATGTCTGTTCATATCCTTTGCCCACTTTTTGATGGGGTTGTTTGTTTTTTTCTTGTAAATTTGTTGGAGTTCTTTGTAGGTTCTGGATATTAGCCCTCAATAAAATACTGGCAAACCGGATTCAGCAGCACATCAAAAAGCTTATCCACCATGATCAAGTGGGCTTCATCCCTGGGATGCAAGGCTGGTTCAACATTCGCAAATCAATAAACATAATCCAGCATATAAACAGAACCAAAGACAAGAACCACATCATTATCTCAATAGATGCAGAAAAGGCTTTTGACAAAATTCAACAGCCCTTCATGCTAAAAACGCTCAATAAATTCGGTATTGATGGAACGTACCTCAAAATCATAAGAGCTATTTATGACAAACCCACAGCCAATATCATACTGAATGGGCAAAAACTGGAAAAATTCCCTTTGAAAACTGGCACAAGACAGGGATGCCCTCTCTCACCACTCCTATTCAACATAGTGTTGGAAGTTCTGGCTAGGGCAATCAGGCAAGAGAAAGAAATCAAGGGGATTCAGTTAGGAAAAGAAGAAGTCAAATTGTCCCTGTTTGCAGACGACATGATTGTATATTTAGAAAACCCCATTGTCTCAGCCCAAAATCTCCTTAAGCTGATAAGCAACTTCAGCAAAGTCTCAGGATACAAAATTAATGTGCAAAAATCACAAGCATTCTTATACACCAGTGACAGTCAAACAGAGAGCCAAATCAGGAATGAACTTCCATTCACAATTGCTTCAAAGAGAATAAAATACCTAGGAATCCAACTTACAAGGGATGTAAAGGACCTCTTCAAGGAGAACTACAAACCACTGCTCAGTGAAATCAAAGAGGACACAAACAAATGGAAGAACATACCATGCTCATGGATAGGAAGAATCAATATCGTGAAAATGGCCATACTGCCCAAGGTAATTTATAGATTCAATGCCATCCCCATCAAGCTACCAATGAGCTTCTTCACAGAATTGGAAAAAACTGCTTTAAAGTTCATATGGAACCAAAAAAGAGCCCGCATCTCCAAGACAATCCTAAGTCAAAAGAACAAAGCTGGAGGCATCACGCTACCTGACTTCAAACTATACTACAAGGCTACAGTAACCAAAACAGCATGGTACTGGTACCAAAACAGAGATATAGACCAATGGAACAGAACAGAGTCCTCAGAAATAATACCACACATCTACAGCCATCTGATCTTTGACAAACCTGAGAGAAACAAGAAATGGGGAAAGGATTCCCTATTTAATAAATGGTGCTGGGAAAATTGGCTAGCCATAAGTAGAAAGCTGAAACTGGATCCTTTCCTTACTCCTTATACGAAAATTAATTCAAGATGGATTAGAGACTTAAATGTTAGACCTAATACCATCACATCCTCTTGTCTCTCTTGTAAAATGATAATTGACTCAAAAAGAAGTTTATATATTTGTTTACCTATTTCTGTGAGAATTAGGCAGGTATTATGCTGCGGTTAGATTATAACCATTAAGAAAAATGTTTCCTTGTTAACTACATTTTTTTGCCAACAGCAGAAGCCTGAGGGACAAAAGGGAAACATGCCACTTCTGGGAAAATGGCCATTTACCTCCTCAGGAACAGCGAGGTCCACAGGACAGTAGCTGAAGGGTCTGCCTGCAAAGTTCCTCATATCACACTCTATTCTCAAATTAAAATTGGTTTCAATGACCATAGGACTGAGGTTTTCAAGTGTCCCAAACTCATAATCACATTTATGCTAAATTTTGTAGAAGAATGGTCTTTGGAGCTATGTGTACTGAAATGTTGGTTTAAGGTGTGCATATAAACACACAGACATCCACCTACTCACACTTCTCTTGCTAAGTTCACATTTTTCATATTGCATCAAAGGGACAGGACAGACAGATGAATGCATCTTATAAGCAGTTTTATTTTTACAGGAAAATGTGGCAACTTAAAGGATGAATGCTAACTTTGCACCTGAAATGTTTCCTTAAACTGCTTGTTCTATCTCTAGATTTGTCTATGATGTTCATTTTGCTTTCCATCTATTCTCTCTCTCTCTCTCTTTTTTTTTTTTTTTTTTTTTTTTTTTTTTTTTTTTTTTTTTTGCTTGTAGCGTCCTTCAATCTTTCTAGCCCAAGGGGCAAGGAGAGCTTGAATAAGACTTTTAAGGGCTTTTAGACATCCTCAGTTTCACAGCACCAACCAATATGGAAAAGACTCTCGATCAGTATTTGTAATCAGGTTTTCATGAGTTGACAACCATAAAATATACATAAGTATGTGAAGAAGAAAGAAAAAATAGTATGTAGTGAATACTCTGCAAAGTATTAATTACACAAAAACCACAGGCAAGAAGTCCTTTATCCATTTGTCTTTCCCTTGGAGGCTGGCTATACTCCCTGCTCATCTAATCTCTTAACATCCTAGTCTTTGGCTGTTTATACAACAATGAAATTCAATAAAGGGGAATTTTGTGGAAGGGAAGACTTAGGGTATAAATAAACTGTACCACGAGATTTTTAATAGCATTTGAGAGTGTCTTACCATCAAGACTCCATTTCACTGATTATTCTTCCTTCTTCCCACCCATAGGTATAGGATCCTGGCAACTATATGTGTACCACCTGGTCTATTCCATTGATCACAGCTTATTAGCTAAGCAGCACAGGTCATTCAAAATTGATATACTGTTTGAAGCTGGCATTCATGAGAAAGCACACCTGAGAGCTGTGCTTGTATAATGGGCAGTAGGGAAATCTAGTCTCTATGTAAAGGTTATCTATAGCTATCTTGAATTAAAGGGAGCTACAGAGGAATCAGGCTGAGGAGCCCCAGAGAGACTGGGAGAATGGTGGCCTTGGTTCCTGGCCCATGTTTAGCTCCTGATTCTGGACTCTCATAAGATCTGTTTCTGAGCCCTTGGATTATGAGGTCCCTCAGGAACCATCTAATAATCTTCCTTATTCTGCTTAAGCAAAGTGACATATAGCCAGTAACAGAACTAATTGCATAGTAACCATGCCTGGACCACCATTTTTAAAAATTCTAAGCATCAGAAAAAGTGCTCATTAGCACCATTTATTTTTCTTTTCCTATCTCCATTTGATCAAACTGTGAAAAGACAAGACTTAATAACAGCACCTTCCTAATAAGAACTAGAGCCTTTTGAAGCAGGTGGTGCCCACCTCTGCCTACAGAATTCCAGCCCAAACAATCTGCCCAGAATTACTGAAAAATCAGTAGAATGTGCTGATGACTCAGCCTGTTAAGTAGGAGGGCTGTTATTGTTATTTTAACTCCTGCCAGAGTATGTGGGCAATTCTCCCTCTTTCTGTCTCTAGTTAACCATGAGAGATCCCTCTTCAAAATCTCACCCCTGGAATAGGTTCTTGCTCAATAAGAGCCAGAGCCAGAGTAGCTTGAGATCTGGATATGACTGCCAGCTGATGGTACAGAATAGGATAGGCTTTTATAATGGAAGCATCTGATATCCTAATTTACCAATAGAATGTATTTTTAGAATGCTTAATCTGCCTTTAAAATTATTCACACAGAGTGCCACGGAGCGGAGTTGAATGCTGATAAAGTAGTAATCAGTGCAAGTCAAAGTATTTATTTTCAGAGAGGATAGTGAAAATACCAGGTTTTCTTTCTCATTTCCTTAAATGTTGGGGTATGTGGTTCTACTGTTTGTCTTTCTCTTGCCAAATGTTCTCAACGATATAAACACTCATCAAGCGCTTCTCCTAGGAATATTATAAAAATAAAACAACAACAACAAAAAATCCCAGCCCGTTTTACAGAAAATTGTCTTAAAGGATAAACTTTGCTCATCTATAAGTGATGCAAAGATATAAATCTATTCTGAAGATAAAGTAAAATCTAACCTATGTTAAATGTGGTAAATCTTAATATTATTATTTAGTTAAAAGACTGCAAGGAATAATAAATACTTCCTGCTCTCCAACTGGCTTTCTCATCCAGCTAATTAGTTCGTGATTTGTCTATGTGCATTTTTCTTTCTTCTGGTATTATACATTATGGCTTGAAATTATAAATCAGCTAAATAAAGTTTCTCATAGTGCCATAAAATCATGAGTCAAAAACATGAAAGTGCTTAGCATTGCAGATGTGACGGCACTCTGTTGAAACAAACCAAAGGAAACCTTAAAAGGGCAATGACTATCACTGTTGTGCATTCAAGGGTACTCTGTGTGCAGAGCATCTACCTGCATTATTCCATGGTAACCCTTGTATACCTAGTCATCCCTTTAGCAAGTGAGGGTCCATCCACCAGGAGAAGTGGTAGTTCTAGGGGCTAGTAATACAGCTCTGAACATCATAGTCTCTGCCTCCATGAGAGGAAATCATGTTGAGATGACGTAGGTAGAAGATGCCAGTATATGTAGGATCTTGTTGGCCATTGTAGGAGTGTGGGCTTTATTTTTGACTACTACAGGCAGTCATTGGTGGATTCTGCATAGGAGAGTCATATCAGTTGATTAAGATGTTTTTAAAAGATAATTCTAACTTTCATGTGAACAATAGACTGTAGAAGAACAAGACTGATTACAGGGGGTCATGATAGTAGTAAACATGAGAGACAGTGGATGTGAATGATAGAGGTAGAGATAAGACATGATAAGATCCTGGACAGGCATGAGCTTGGAACTGTAATTATCTACTCTAAGTCTTAAAGAGATTAAATCATGCCTTTAACAGGTGGTGGATACTGGAAACAAACTTTCAGAGTTGCTAACCACTGCACTGTAATATTTAAGGTTTTCGTGTGAAAAATATCTTGGCTCACTGCAACCTCTGCCTCCTGGGTTCAAGCGATTCTCCTGCCTCAGCCTCCTGAGTAGCTGGGATTACAGATGCCTGCCACCAAGCCTGGTTAATTTTTGTATTTTTAGTAGAGATGGAGGTTTCACCATGTCGGTCAGACTGGTCTCAAACTCCTGACCTTGTGATGTACCCGCCTCGGCCTCCCAAAGTTCTGGGATTACAGGTGTGTCACCATGTTTGGCCGAAAAATATGTGAATTCCATATAAGTCAGTACGACTCAAACTTCAAACACATTTAGAACTGCATGTATTAGGATAGGAGTATTCAACTCTAAATTCACGGAATATGAGAATTAGTAATATTAGCAAATGATTGCAAAGATTTTGTCATTTGCAAAACATTTTCACTCCCATTATCCTATCCAGTTTAACTGAATTGGCATGGCTAGGTAATTTCAAAGGTAATCACCTGGTAAACAGTGTAAGGATATCACAGCAAAATAAAAATGTCTAATTAAATGGTCACGTTTAGTGGTATCACTCAATTAATCTTCGTGGTTTTCAATAGACCGTTTCTCATTTTAGGTACTGTGTCTTCCTTGCTTTCCTAACATTGACCCTCAACTCACATAAAAGGATCCCAATAAATAATAGTGGCATGAATAAAATTTCTATATATGTGACAAACAGATTAGGTTTTTCCAATTTATTTTCTGGTAGGCAGAACAGCTTCAGAGCCTGACAGGGATGAGTTTGAATGCAGGCTCTGCAATCATTATATGATCTTGAGTAAGTTACCTGAGGTATTTTGGCCTTATTTTCCTCCTGTGCAAAATGGTAATGCATTTCTGACCTAAGATACTTATATAAAATCTCATATTTACTCCTATTTGCCCAAAAAGGTTAGTTTTCTTTTCCTCTTCCTACCCCAACTCTGACAAAATAATTTATTTCCCTCAGAAAATAAAAGTTGGGAAAGTCTATGTCTAACAGTTTCACTACCATATACTAACATTTCTTTCACCTTAAACA
This sequence comes from Chlorocebus sabaeus, assembly GCF_047675955.1. Classification (NCBI taxonomy): domain Eukaryota; kingdom Metazoa; phylum Chordata; class Mammalia; order Primates; family Cercopithecidae; genus Chlorocebus; species Chlorocebus sabaeus. The sequence goes on along the minus strand of NC_132913.1, from coordinate 97,043,022 downwards.
AATTCTAAAATTAGCCATAGTGTTAGAAAAAGATTTGAAAAGAATATTTTCTTTTTTAGTTTTTCCCATTATTTTCTAGGAGAATATGAGCAACTAACATGGGCCAAATGTATTTCACTTTTAAGTATCTTAAATTCTAAAGGTAGTAATTTATACTATATTTAGGAATAGTAAGTATTTCATGTATAGGGAGATAAAACAGATTCTAATTATTGTGTTATGGCAAAAGAGTGAAAATCATGAGTCCCATTAGATTAGTAAAATCCTTACAAGCCAAATAAAAAAGTGTTTTTCTAGTTGAAAAAAATAAAACATAAGCAGGATTGGCAAGGTATTATATATTAAAAACTTTGAATTCCTTATAATAATTCCCAAATAAGCTTTGCAAGCCATGCTTAAACAATTTTAACATTAAAACTTTACAATGCTGAAAGTTATTTAGACATAATAAATAATAATACCAAGCACCAGAAGATTAAAGCATTAAAATGAGTCAACTTTATAACAGAAGGTATCAACCAGATTTTCATCCCTCAATATGAAAGAATCTCTACATATAATATTGGGTAAAGATGAGCTGCAAAAGAATATCTACAGTGTGATGCCCTTTATGTAAACCTTTAAAATGTTAATAATTGTTTGACATTTGTTTCTTACACATGTCTTAGCAATGTTAGAACACACACAGGAAGGTTATATTATCTTTAGGGTTTTGACATCTCTGGAAGAATGGAAGAAACTAAAAAGGAAGCAAGAAGAGCTTTGATGACTTCTGTCATGGTTTATTTATTTAGACAAGATTTTAATATAGCTGAATGTTAGCATTTGTTTAATCTGTGCAGTGGATACTTAGGTATTTGCTGTAATAAGTGTACTTTTTTGAGACAGTCTTGCACTGTCACCTGGACTGGAGTACAATGGTGTGATCTCGGCCACTGCAACCTCCCCCTCCCAGGTTCAAGAGATTCTCCTGCCTCAGCTTCCCCAGTAGCTGGGATTACAGGTGTGTGCCACCACACCTGGCTAATTTTTTGTATTTTTAGTAGAGACGGGGTTTCATTATGTTGGCCAGGCTGGTCTCGAACTCCTGACCTTGTGATCCGCCCACCTTGGCCTTCCAAAGTGCTGGGATTACAGGTGTGAGCCACCACACCCGGACTATAATTGTTTTTTATATTTTGCTTTGAACATCTTATAAATTTTCTTGCTTAAAAACAAATAATAAAAGCAAGAAAGTGAATACTGCTGAGGCCAATTTAAGATTATATATTCAGTACTTCTAATTTAAAAAAACTAAATTGGAATATATTTCCTAGAATAAGAAATCATTCATTTATAATCTTTCCATAATTTTATTATGCTTTTATCATAGGAATTTTGGGTTTAAAGAAAGTTGTAAAATAAAGGAAAATATTGCTTCTGCTTGTAACAGAGCTAAAGTGTATATACTCCTTTATTTACTCATGCAAAAATTTTGTGAGGAACGAATGCAAACATAAAAGTTTACCTGCTATGCATTTACAGCTTGTTCAGTAAATGCACTGTTATTTTTATTCCGTAAATTTTGATAAAAACTACTCAAAATGTAGGAAAGTCTGATTGCTAGACATTTCTACCACAACAAGAAACTATTCTCATAATAACAGCTGGGGCTGGTGTTCTTTCCAGTGCCTGCTTCCAGAGCCATGTATGCAATCTCAGGTGAGTCCCTGCATCCACCTGCCTCTCTCTCTGCCTCATGACCCTAATCTATAAAATGGGGATGATCCCCATATCTACCTCATAGAGCTGTTGTAAGAAATAAATGAATTGATTTATGCAAATTAAGTCATGTAGGCCCATGCTTGGCATGTAAGAGGTATTGAGGAAATACCATTGGCATTGTTAACCAAGGCAGGAGAAACAGGCTGAATTCAATCCTGATTTCAGAGAAACAGCTTGTCATTCTCTTACTATTAAGTCAGCTCAACACTATGAAGTGCTGTTTTAATAATACTGAATTTATTAGCTATAACTATTAAAATATTAGAAATAACTATTTATAAGTGATTTCTCCAAAACTAAAATGAATTGTTACTTATTTAAAGATTTTAAAAAACAAAAGGTTAGCAAAGAGTTATTTTTCACAATTGTGGGTAACTCAGAGTAGAGAGAGTCTTACCTATTCAAGGAAGTGGTAAAATATAAAGTTCGTTATGTCGTGTTCTCAAAGGGTTGATAGTATTTTCTGGCTTCTTTCTGTTAAAAAAATAGAAAATTAATAGTTTAATCCCTGATCCATGTACATTAATCACGTCAAGTAGCTCAGCAACAGAATTCATCTTGTGGCTTTCTCTTTTTGTATTTGGCAACTATGAGACCATGAGATGGATATCATCATGGTTCTTTATAGTGGTCAGACACTGAGCGTTTGTCACTGGCTGGGAACTATCACAGATAGAATAGAGCAGTGAAAATGCTAACTGCTGCATGCTTTCTCTCACTTTGAGATCTACTCCAATGGCACTTTATAGGTATTACATCCAAGGAAGAATAAATTTTTAAATTGTCTTCAGCTAATAAATAGCAGACAATCATATTTTCTCCCAAGAGAATACATTCATTCTAGTAAATCGTTAATTATATCCAGTAATCTTTAAAGGACTGGGCCTCTAGCCCAGTCTGCATTGATTCTCTCCAGCACAGGATGGAAAGCAACTTTTTAACAACTCATTAAATTTTCTCCATGGAGTACTAAACTTACTTTGACATTCAGAATCCTAAATGTCATTCTGGATTAGTAGTTTTGCTTAGGAACTCCACCTATAACAATACAGAATATTTCTTACTGAAGTGGTATGTAGAAATAAACAATTACTAGAAAGCAGGAGGCTTGTTTTCTACTTCATAAGCCATTCAGGTGTAACCATCTTCATCTATAAAGAGGACTACAAAGGATGCACAATACCTAAGGGATTGCAGAGCTGAGGACCATTTTAAAGTCCAGTTCTCTTACACTGGGTGTCTAAATCTAAGTATCTCCATGCATTTTGTCAGGACCTATGTGATTTTACTCCTGGTAGAGTAGACCCCGTCATATCTTCCAGGAAAATGTTGCTCTACAGGTAAGGAACCCAGACTCAAACTCTGGTACCTATTAACTCTTCTTTAAGACACAGTAGGAAATGCAAGTTGGAAAGATGCAGATGGCTCAATTCTTCTGTATGAACCTCTAAGGACCAATGCGTATATGGATATGAGCAGATACAAGTTTGATTCAAAAGCAAAAACTATGGTCTGGGCCAGAAGCTGTGTATTACGTGCTTTTACACGTGTTAGCTCATCTAATCTGTAAACATTTACATACAATGTGCAGCAGCAAACAAGTCCTATTAGTACCTATTAAAGTTAGAAAGTCTTAACATTTAAATAAACATTTAAAAATGTCTGCAGGCAAGAAGAAACATGGTAGAATTCTCCATTCCCTGTAATAATTTGATAATTATTTTAAAAAGAAAGGTTTGACTGTCCAAATCTTTTCACACAGCTTTTTTTTTCTTTAGTCCAGCTCAGTGGTTCTCACATATGGAATATATATAACAGGATAATACAGAGTTCTATACACAATAACTGAAGACTATTTAGAGAAATTTTAAGGATAATTTTGATTATAAGCAAATTAAACCTTCTAGGTTGGTTTCAAAACTAAAGTAGAATGGTAGGCCAGCTCTGGAGCTTATTTGGATAGAAAGAGTCTTTGTGTACTTAACAAATGAATGCTGGATAGAATATAATATTTTATTTTCTCTTGAAATTATATATTTTTCTTAAATTTCTTAAAGTGCCTGTTTTTTGTGCTTCATCTGCATGATTTTTAAGTAAGCACACATGCATACGGATAAGTGTGCGAATACACATTCTATATGTATGTCTTTCACCCTAGTAAAAATAAGAAAAAAATGAATTTTATAAAATATTAATCAGTAAACTATGGTCCATGGGCCAGAACCATCCTGCTGCTGCCTTTTTAAAAAAATACAGTGCTTTTGGCACATAGCCACTCCCACGCACTTCCACCTTGTATATGGCTGCTTTCATGCCATAATGCCAGACTTGAATGGTTCTGACAGGCTACACGGCCTGCAAAGCTCAAAACATTTACTCTCTGGCCATTTACAGAAAATATTTAACTTATCTGTTATCAAAGAGCATGTTCATTATTTAAGTAATATTAAAAGCAACACTAAAAAAATTCTGTCTTTGATGATGAGCATTTTTTCATGTGTCTGTTGGCTGTATGAATGTCTTCCTTTGAGAAGTGTCTGTTCATATCCTTTGCCCACTTTTTGTATAATAATAATAAATAAAAATTCTGTCTTTCAGTCTTTCCAAAAATTAACTCAGTAGTAATATATGAACAAAAGTGAAATTCTAACCCTAAATACTTGAAAGCTTATTTCATCCCAAAAGAATTGAGAAATTATTGGCCAAAGGATGAGATGATTATTAAAAAATTCAGGGTACCCAGTACCTATCAGTCATAAAAGAATGCCCCATTTTCTTTTTCTTTTCTTTTCTTTTTTTTTTAAGGCAGCGTGGACCCAAAGAGTGAGCAGCAGCAAGATTTATTGCGAAGAGCGGAAGAACGAAGCTTCCACAGCGTGGAAGGGGACCTGAGCAGGTTGCCCAAAATACCCCATTTTCATATAATCTTGACTTTTATGAGGTTTTGTTTATTTAAAAAAATAGAAGTAACTACAATTTTCCAGGCTTTATGGGATAGAGATACATGCTATCTAGGATTTATTTTTAAAGAGCAACTTATGGCCTATTCCACAAGGCATATAAAGTTTTAAATTAACATAGGATAGTTAGAAGTGATCATTTTTACCCATATAAATAGCATTAAATTACTTTAACATTAATTTTTTTTATAACATTAACAACAGAGTTTTAGCATTAGATACATTATATACTTAAATGATTCTGACAGACTATATGGCCTGCAAAGCTCAAAACATAGTATCAGCAAACATTTATACAGAATTTATTGTGTGCCAGACAATGATCCGAGCACTTCATACATATTAAGTCATTTATTCCTCACTATTATCCTCTATTATCATCCCCACTTTAAAGATGAGAAAACAGGCTAAGAGAGTTTAAGTGTCCTTGCCAGCATCACAAGGCTGGAAAGTGCCCAAATCTTTTAGTTACATACCAACTCCACAGACACTGAGAATTGGTTTTGCATTTTCAACTCTGGCTAGAGATATTTTTGAGCATAAGGGCTTGTGGCTTCTCTGAGGAGTGATATTTCACTGATAGCAACTTTTAATTCACTAGAAGTACCTACAAAGTACTTTTATTATTCAGCATATTCAGCTTCTTGAACAAATTGTAGTATACTCAGCCACAGTTCTGCCTCCCATTTTATCATTCCATTATTTCTACCAGGTTTGATTATGCTACCTTCCAGAACCTTTTAGAGTCAGATATGAACACTGTTGAGAATCATGACTTACAACACATGACAAAGTCAACTGGTTAACAATTATATTTAAGAGGTAGCCTACACAAGGCAGAGAATAGGATGTACACTGCACACTGGCATCACAAAGTAACCTGAGTAAATCACTTAATGAGGAATCCAAAATACTTGTTCAGCTATAAACTAAGTCAGCTTTTATCAGCTGGTTACTCTATAAAATAAGACATGCATGCAATGTGCTTAGGCTGCATATATGTTTGGCTGTTGGCATATTTATGTCCAAGTTATTTGCTACCTACAGCATTGAGGCTATAATGATAAATTCACACAGATTTTCAGTCTCCTGGAGAAAACGTTGCCATGGTGTGGTTTTCTCAACTGATGTAAGAACTCAGGTTTTATTAAACAACAAAGTCATCAAGATAAAATCTTCCCGGGATTGTTGAGCCAGAATATACTCTTTAGTTTCCTTTGAAACACATTCTCACATAAGTATCATTTAGTTTTTAAATCTCATGTTTGATAGACTTTGCCAGATAAGCAAAACATCAGCTGGGCATGGTGGCTGATGCTTGTAATCCTAGCACTTTGGGAGGCTGAGGCTCAGCTCACTACAACCTCCGCCTCCAGGGTTCAAGCAATTCTCATGCCTCAGCCCCCTGAGTAGCTGAGATTACAGGCATGAGCCACCATGCCCGGCTAAATTTTGTATTTCTAGTTGAGATGGGGTTTCACCATGTTGGTCAGGCTGGTCTAGAACTCCTGATCTCAGGTGATCCACCCACCTTGGCCTCCCAAGGTGCTGGGATTACAGGTGTGAGCCACCAAGCCTGCCCTCCGAATAGTGTTTCTACAGGCTAAGCTTAACCTCAATGACTAACATTAGCCTATTCAGTCAATTCTCAAATAAACAACAATAACAATGTACTCTACCTCCACTATCAATCTGACCTACCAAGATTTTAAGCAATTCATATAATTTAGTGCACTCGTCCAGGATCACAAGGTTTTAGCTATTAAAGACTGAATGTCCAAAACAGTTGGGAAAATATCCATTATCCAAGCAGTCTTTTAAATATTGGAACAGATGCCAACATAAAATAATTTAGTCTAACATGCTACTAAACCATTTCTATTCCCTAATGTGCTTATTATAGAATTAGTTATCTACTTATTTGTGAGTAGAAGGAAGTCATGGTGTCCCAAAGGCACTGATAGTTGAAAATATCAGAGAATGATCTTTCTTTCTTGGAGCTTTTGTCAAAGTTCCTTTTAAGAGAAACTTATGTTTCTTGCAAAGGAAGCTTATTTCAAAATATAACTTGAAAGAATTAAGAGCTGTTAGCAAATCCCTATGCAAATAACATATGGTCTTCAGTGGAGCAGAGAACTTGGGTAAGGTAGACAGTACGAATTACCTCCTTTCATCTCTAAACACAGAAGCTCCAGGCTATTGTAGAGGACTAACAGGCTGGGTTAAGCTGATTTAGTAGAAATGATCTAGTCTTGTCTGAAGCATCTCAACATAATTCAAGGCCGTAAAAATAGTATACAAGTAGGTGAAGGATAAACAATTAGATTAGTCAGAAAAGTAAGGCTTAAGCCTCAGAGGCTTTGCACAATAAAGGCTATAACCTGTTTACACAAATCCTGATGTGAGTAGGGAGACTCTCCAGGCCACTTCTCTCTCATGCAGTGACGGAGTTATCTAGGTACATCCTTCTTGTGGCTCAACTCACAGCTTTCAGGATTACAGCAGCAGCAAAAGAAGACGTCTGGAGGGCTGAGCACAGGCTCTTAAATGCCTTAATGAGGAAGTGACACACATCACTTCCTCCTACAGTCCACTGGGCTGAACATGTTGCTTAAATGCAAGGGGTGGAGAAACATGGGGGATAAATGGATATCTGATATCTGGTGAGCAATAAATATCTTCATCTCAAGGATGCTTGGTGATATCAGCTTAAAACTTATTTTGCTAAATTGTTAGTATATGCTGACTCTGATTAAATATATATACATATAAATACATATTTTATTTTATAAATAAAATACAATTTGGCACTGCAATATAGGGAATGTTGAGCAGCAATGGGGCACATGTGTCAGTATTTTTGCTTATTTATATACTACACTTCTGTTTTCTGCTCAGCATCAGAATATAGCTGAAGAAATGTAACAGTCCTTGACAGAAAGCCATCTGTTCATTTGTCTCTAAGTTGCATACAAAACACCAACCTTTTATTTATTATTTATTCCATTAACAGATAAAATTATATATATTTATCATGTATAATATGATGCTTTGAAATATGTACACATTGTAAAATGGCTAAATCAAGCTTGATATCATATGCATTACCTCACATAGTTGTCTTTTTTTTTGTGGTGAGAACATTTAGAATCAATTCTGTTAGCATTTTTCAAGAATACAATATATTGTTATTAACTACAGTCACCATATTCTATAATAGATCTCTTGAAATTACTTCCCCTACCAAACAGAAACCTTGTTACCTTTGAGCAACATCTCCCCAACATACCCCCAACATCACTGCCACAGCTCTTGATAACCACCATTCTACTCTCTACATCTATGGGATCAACATTTAAAGATTTCACGTACAAGTAAGACCATGAGGAATTTGTCTTTCTGTGTCTGTCTTATTTCATGTAATATAATGTCCTCCAGGTTTATCCAAGTAGTTGCAAATCTATTTCTTTGTTGTGGCTGAATTATATTTCATTATGTATATATCCCATATTTTCTTGATCCATTCATCAGTTGATGGACACAGGTTGATTCCATATCTTGGCTATTGTGAATAATATTGCAATCAACACAGGAATGCAGATATGTCTTTGACATTTGATTTCAGTTTCTTTGGATATATTCCAGTAGTGGATATCTGATTTTTAATTTTTTGAAGAACCACCATACTGTTCTCCATAATGGCTGTGCTAATTTATATTCCTATCAATAGTGAGCAAGTGTCTCCTTTTCTCCACATCCTCTCCTACACTTACATATTGTCTTTTTGATAATAGCCATTTGAACAGAACACCAATCTTTAAAAAATGGTAGAACAAATTAATACAAGTACCCAGGTTCATGTGGTAGAAGGAGAAAAAAATTGGAGAGCAGCTCCAAGAAAACTGAGAAGGTTCACATGTTGTCATAAGACTCATCTTGCCGGGATACCACTTAGTGATTTATTAGTAGCTCTCATGGTCAAAACTTTTTTTTTTAAATGACAAAATCTGAATTTTTCAGCTTAGCCTCAAGGACTTTTGTACTGTGACTACAATGTATTCATCCTGAACTTTCTACTGTTATAAACCCTCACATTTTCTTAGACTAGTTCTTTTGCAGACCTATTAATTCCATCTTTTTATTTCTCTCCTCTCCTGCAAAGTCCTCTTCTTTCTCCTTCTCTCTGCCTGTCTCCCCTGCTCCCTCTGTCTCTTCCTTCCTCGAGATTTTTCAATTCCTCATTCAACTGTTCTCCATGAACTCTTCGATTCCCCAACCACTCCAGGAGTGTTTCTGTTCACTCATGTATGGTTCTTGTTTCTTTATTCATTTGATATTCATGTAAACTACCATATATAGTTAATTAAGGCTTATTGAAATTGAAAGAAATTCATGTTCCTGACCTTTATTCTGCTTTATTTCAATTCTAAAAGCCATTAGTATCTATTAAATATATAAACTACTTTTTCATAATATTTTGAATTTAAAATAAAAACATATGCAGGATAAAAAATGTTAAACCATATACGTACACAATAGACTTCAAACAATGCTGCCAAAGTGTCTCTGAAGAGTTATTAATTTATACCCTTTGTGGACTGTATTGTATCCTCCCCCACCCCCAACATTCACATATTGAAGTCCTTACTGCTAATGTGATTATATTCAGAGATAAGGGCTTTAAGGAGGTGATTTAGGTTAGATGAGGTCATAATGGTAGGGCCCTAATCCAACAGGACTGAGTCCTTATAAGAAGAGGAGGAGACACCAGATCTCATTTTCTCTCCATGAGCACAAAGAAGCAAAGAGTCTCTCCTTGACCAAACTTTAGCTGGGCTTCTCTGAGCCCTCTTCTTAACTAGAATACTTGACTTTGACTCCTTTGGATTCTTGGAGCAAGAACCTAAAATCAGTTTAGAGTGAATCCCCCACCTTTGACATTTGATCACGCTGGATATCTGATTGAGTTTTTTATCCCCCAGCTTTGATGTGTGTCTTTGGTCTGCCTTCAGCAAGAATCTGATTAGGTAGGTTTGGTAAGAATCAACCTACACTTGATGTCTCTTGGTAATTTCTCAACCATAACTCCCTCACTCTGCTCATTGGCTAACGCTGGGGCTCAGAAAACAATAACCCAAAATGATGGCCTAGGAAGCAGTTTCTTTCTGATCTTCTCCTGTCCTTTTGTCCGTCTCTAGGCCTCATTCTTCTCCAACACACGCCGTAGAAATTAGAATCCCTGTTCCTTAAGGTGGGTCACAGAAACCAGAGCCCTCTTTTCCCAAAGTCAGCCATAAAACCTAAAAATATCATTATGACTCCTCACACTGTATCCCCCTTCCCACCTTTCTGTGTAATAATTTGCCATAAGTAAATGCTTTGATCTAACTTGTTTAATGGAAGGAAGGAATGTTGCACAGAGGCCATGAAGCATCTGAACAGACAGGTGTTGCTGGGTCCCCCCCAACCCAGTCTATTATTATGAGATAATATCCTTTTTGTCCAATCATATTGCTACATGGCTGTCCATGCTTCATTGAACCTAAGCCCCCCAGTCTGTGGTGTTCTTTATGGCAGGCTGGGCAGACTAATACATACCCATCCCACTGTCTATTTTCACACACTATCACTAGCAATGCATACTACGTATTTGTTTAATGTCTGCCCCACTCCACCCCAACTAACGTGTATACTCTAGAAAGACAGTGACTGTTTTCTTATTACACTACACCCCGTTTGGTAGCAAATACTTGTTCAGTAACTATTCAACCAATGAATGAACAGTTGAAAGATGCATTGCAAAACATGGAAAGGTGTGCTCAGTACTGGTTAACTTTGTGTAGATGAGCTCCTCTGTTATAAGCAATTAAATCTTCTTATACGCTGCTTAATGCTTCCCTGATTTGTAAGTGGGTTAGTAAAGGTCTAATGAATGAGTTAATGAATGATGTAGTTTATTTTCCTAACCATTCTGACTAGGAATTAATCAAATTTGGTCTTTGAAGTAAAAATAACTCAAACTTTACATATAGAAGCTGAACTGGAACACTTACTGGCTGTGTAATATTGGGCAAGTCTAACTTTTTGGATCATCACTGTTAGCAATAAAATTGATGTAGGATTTTTCTTCTTGATCACTTTGCAAGCTGGGGACCCCAGGCCAGTGATGCCCCACCCGGGTCTCACTTGGACATGCTTGTGTGCGCCAGGTCGCCTGTGCTATAGCTTGTACCTGTGTTTGGTGGTTCCTGAGCTCTTGTACCATGCCCAAGAAGAATGAGGATACACAGCAGGACATTGAAGGGTGGAGAGGGAGAAGAATTTTATTGAGCAATGAAAATAGCTGTCAGTGGAGAGGGGATATGGGATGGGGGAGGAATGGTGCCCTCACCCAAAGGTGGGTGGTGGGCAAGTTCTTCCTGTGTTGCTGAGTCTGGGGCCTTTTATGAACTCAGAATGGGGAGTGTGTGCTGATTGGTTTGTGAGTATGCAGAAAAGGTTAAAGTTAAGACACCACTCAAAGGAGGGCATGATAGCATAGAAAAATCAATTAGGAAAGAGTAGGTATATGTAAAATAGGTGAAGGGTAAGCACAAATCAGAGGAAAGCACAACAAACAGGAAGACAAGTTCTCAATCCAGTCAGAGGATTTAACTTGTTGCTTGGCTTTTAGGGTTTTTACCGTCTTTGACTTGGAGGTGGCATTTCACCGGGGACCTGCCCCTATCTGCCTAGTCATTTGGCTGCCACCTGCCACTCTCAAAATGAAGACTATTAACGAGACTTCTTCTAGAGAGTCATTGTAAGGATTATATAAAGTTATGTATTTGGAAAAGTGCTTTGACAATTCTGGAAAATTGCAAAGTGTCAATATCAGTCTTTAAATGATATTTTCTTTTACCACTTAGCACTACTGTATTCTCTCATGAAGAAACTATGTATTAACTTGAGCAGAAACCCTATGGTTATGTTAATCTGTGGTTTCTTGGCTTCAATTCTTCTCTTGAGTTTTGCTTATCATCTAAAAGCCTTTTGTAAGGTTCTTAAGACATGAGGTTGTCTTTGAGAAGGATTGTGGCAGAGAAAGAACGCATTTCACTCACTAATAGCCCTGAGTTCACCTGCTGGGAGCCATCTGTCAACCTGCAGGAACATACAGAGATTTCACTGAAGAGGCATTTGGCTGAACACAGGGGACAGAGCACTAGGCTATTTTTGAGGTCAACGTGAGCATTCAGATTCCAGCTGTGGTCTATAGAAACTGGAATTCAGCTGACTGATGATGTTTTTTGCCTGAGCTCCACACCCTCTAACATTCCTGATTGTGGATAATTTGGAAAGGCATGCATTTAGGAAAGGGGACCACACCAGAGAGAGGGAAATACAGGCTGTGCTATAGTCATCTGACCAGAAAAATGAAATTCTGACAAATCTACTTTTAGCATGAAAAGCTAAAAGCTCTAGAAGCAGAGGGAGTTCATCAACTCACTGGAGTCTTGCAGAAGAGTTTACAATTAAGGGTGATCTCCAGCTGATTTTAGTTCTTCATCTTTTGCTGCATGTTGTTCAAGAGGCAATGCATGATCACTTAATTAGCACAGTGGGGACTAAGCTGGCACCCTCCCCTCCCCCTTCTGTGATGCTAATGTGAAATATCTTTTCTTCCTACCCAAATTATTTTCTTAACAGTGGCAGCCAACATTTTATTACTAAAGTGATTGCTTGTAATAACCCATTTTAAAAAGTGAGTAACTCTTAATTGAGTGAGAATATTACTTACTGGCTTAGAAAATATATCAACATAAAAGCAAACCTTGAAATATATCTCAATCTACAATGTTATCACTCCCAAGTGTTCTGGAAATTCTATAACCATATTCCTGAATGCATAATACAATAATTCTCACATCAATAATCCTGGAAATACACATGATGATATATCATTAAGATTTTACCAAAGAAAGGCGGAGGACTTGGCATAGAGATTGCTGGAAACAAAAACAAAGAAGAAGTTGCCTCCCTATAAATAGGAGGCAAAGGAAGAATAGATCGATCATCTATTGGGGATTTCTTTTAAGATGTTTCCCCATTCTTCCGTTATTCCGTCAGTGGCCATGCAATTCCCCATCCTTTGTGCTCTTTTCAGAAGGATGTTCTATTATTATGTTGTATTTAATTGGCTTAGATTTAAGTAAATAGGCACCACTGAGATGAGGGGCAGTCGGAAAGGAGGAAGGAGGAGTGCAGAAATCAACACAGGAGGAGGGGCACAATGAGACAGAAAATGCAGAGTGGGGAGGACACTAGAGAACCCGGATATTGCACGGTATTGAAAAGCTTTCATCTAAAGTTCCTAGTAGCCACTTAATGTCTATAATTAAGCCACATGTGTCTGATTTATACAAAAACATAAAAATAAGATTAAAGCCTGGGCTTAAAAACACAGCAAGTGAGCCAGTGAGGTTGCAAATATTCCAGCTGCTCTAATTATTGTTGTTCCAAAGGAATGCGAGGGCTGTTGACTCCTTGCTTGGGTTACCCTGGGCTCCTCTGGGACTACATCAGTTACCTTTGGTATCTGCAGGCACAAAAGTTTGCTTCAGAGGTAGGTTTCAACCTCACACTGTTAGAATGTTTTTTAGAGCTACGTTAAGCCAATGAATAGTTGACAGACTTTAAAATGTTTTATCTTTTAAAATTGTGGCTTTGAATAACTATACTACAATAAAAAAAAAAAAATCCCATTCTGAGTCTTTTGAGTGGTCTAATTCCAAGACTCCAATGTAGAGCTGTTCTCCACTACCCCCACTGAGCTCCTTGATCCATGTAGGGCCTTCTCAAAACTGCAAAGTCAGCAACCTGCACTGTGGGCTTCCCCCAGCAACTAGTGACTTGCACGATTTCACCTTTAGCAGGGGCTTTGGCGCTAAGGAAGATTTTGGAGGCACTTTCTTAATGAAGGACTACAGATCCTATAGAGTTTAGTGAGTTTTGTTTTCTTTAGTTTATGATTTTATTTTTGCCATTCACATTCATTCTATTTCCTAATATTAATTTCAAACAGAGAGTCATTCAGCTAAAAGAAAACCAAACAGAGAGTCATTCAGCTAAAAGAAAACCAAACAGAGAGTCATTCAGCTAAAAGAAAACAGATTAAAACAAACAACAACAACAACAAAAACACATTAAGAGACTGGAAGCCATTTGTGGCTTTCTCTTTGCCTCATGTTTTGGGTGGTTCTATCTAGTTAGCATAAACAGAATATGCGTTCCCTATGCCCAGCAAGTCTACTTCAAGTTCTTAAAGTATTCTCACTGATTGTGTGGAGACCAACTGATGTGCACAGCGGGGATAAGAGAACCTGATCTAATAGAAGGTAATCTTAGCAATAGTCTCCGAGAATTTATTACAGTAGCAAGCAGCCATGAATGGGCCATGTTTCATTAGATCCTGATATAACTTTGAAATAACACTAAAACCAGGAATACAGATTTCTACTGTGTTAATAAGAAAACATAATGCCACTGCTAAACCAAAAGATAAGGATCCTTAATTATCCAAAGGAAGCTATAGCATTCTATGTCCTTAAATAAGATTTCCTGTAAAACTTGTTTTAATGCTATGTTTCCATGTCATAGAGAAGTTGCTGCATGACCAAAAGAGACATTTGCCATTCATTTCCCAAAATATTTTCAAATATTGATCAGCTATAGCATCACCTAAAAGTCTTGAAATAATGTATTTAATAGTTCTCTCATTCATTTAATATATTACTTGCTATAGCTGCCGACTGAATGGCACTTTTCAATAGCATCATAAGAAATATTATTTCTGCTGTTATATGGCAGCTGACAAACTCAGTTACAATAGGCCCAGAAAAAAACTCTGGCTCCCAGTTTCCTGAAGAGTTGGTTTTTAGCATTATAAAGGAATGATCTTTTCTCTTAAATAATTTGAATTAAAATCTTTTTTTCATAAAGAAATAAACTGTGAAGATATTTTAGAAGAAACAAATTTTATTGTGATAAAGCCACCTTAAAAGTCAAATTAAATTTTTTTAACCCCTGACTTCATTACTGAAATGCAAACATTTCAAAATTGTAACTAGAAACTAGAAATAAACAAATAATTAGAAAACTTGTATCTTTTCACTCTCAAAATATTTTATGAATAGACCGTATTATATTGGCAAAGAGCTCTTTTCTAGTAAAGGCCTATAAAATAGAGTTGATTTCAGAATTTGTTTTTAAATTTAATAGTTTTATTATTAATGCCCAGTAAAGGTGCTGCATGAAATGAAATGCAATTCATGTGACAAAGCGCACACATATATCACAGAGCCATCTCTCTCGGGTAAAATGCTTATTAAAGCTCATGTCTTAAAGCAACCTAACAGACCTGTCTTTTTCCACTCCTTTAATGAGTTACATGGAGCTTTATTTATTTATTTATTTATTTTTGGTAGTGACACATGCTAATAGGTTTTAGGGTTACTTTACATACTGTAATATTTTGCTTTTTCTTTATATTCCCTGCTTGTTAAATTGTAACGACTTGGAGCAAATTTTCCCATTTTCACACTTTTCCTGCCGGTGAAGTGTTACCTCTGAGAGCTTCTTTTAGAAAGTGTCAGACAGTTGTGCTTGGCAAGAGAGGCTCATGTGTTATACTTTGTTCTTTATAAATCTTTAACTTTGTTGATGATCAACTTTGTCGATGGGTTTCAGTGGATGTTGACTGACACTCTTATAAACTCACATAACTCCACTCTCTAAAAGAAGCTTACTTTTTCTAGATACTTCTTACAGTAGGGAACTAATAGTAGGTAACCTATAGCAGTTACAGCAACAGGTTTTATGACAGAATATAAACAAAGTCAGATCTCTATGTGGCAAGTTATTTAATTTCATTGGTCCATAATTCATCTTTAAATTGTAAATTATATTACATATATTTTTTTCAGTGTGTATTACATGGTACTATTATTATATAACTCAATGAATTGGATAAATTTGTTTTTTCAAAACACTGAACACAGAAAGAATGTTGTTATTTACTATGTTACCTTTCCAAACATGTGCTGACACCAAAATCACCTGGGATCCTGGTTAAAAATCCAGTGTTCTGAGTTCTGTTCCAGGGATTCTGATTCTAAATGTCTGTAGTGGGTCCAGGAATCTACCTTCCTCACAAGTACTCAATATAATCCCTGAGTATGATCTGAGGTCCATAATTTTAAAAAAGAGAATATTGTTTTCAAGATATTAGCTTACATAATAGCTGTTAGTTTAAATATTTGGTGTCGTGTGTAACTGTATAGGTTTCAACTTCTGTAAGTAGTATAAAAAGTGACCAAATATTTTTTCCTAGTAACTTATAGATTATTTTCCACTCTCAAAAACCCTAGTTTTTAACATTTTTGTATAATAGATTCTTTGTAGAATTTAATGAAAGCTTTGGATTCACGCCCATGCAGGCATGACCTTTATTTTTTACAAAAGCTTTACATTATTTTTACAAAAGCTTCCTGGGTCCCATTCATATAGTGCCTGGGAGGAATGGCTCTCAAGCCAAAAGCACTTAGGCTAGAGAATTAGGCATTAGCTAATTGGAATTTAGAGAACGGTTTCTGTACCTTTAGAATTTACAGGTCTAAAACATGTTTATTGTATAATGGAAAAATGTGACCTTTCTATATTTATTATAATACTTCTCAAGTAGCCATGATTGCTTATTCTGTAGGATAACTGGAAAGAATAGTTCTTTACAAAATTGAATTGGAGAATTCTAATAAGGAGGCTGTTTATCCTGTGAAAATAACACAAGTTTTTACTTTTGATAACAAGTTATTTGGTAAACACATAAAAGAAAACTTGAAATGCCACAGATTCTACCACAAGTTTTGGCAGAAAAGATATGTATCATCCAGCAAATTTTGCCTTTCTTAACACAGCTAAGCCCTGGGAGGAAAAAAAAAAAAAGTAAAAAGAATGCACATTTTCTTTTTGCTTGCATTATCTCTAGGATTAAAATACTTCAGTGGTCCAATACTCCTCAGAAAGTGAGTAAAACCCTTCCCTTGTCCTGGAAGATTTGGCATCATTTAACCTTACTTTCCAGCCTCATTCCACACCTGCTTCCCCTACCCTCTCCTCTCCTGTTGCATTGCCTCTGTCATTTCCCCTATAAGCCATGCTCCTATAGCCAGGGCATTTGCATGTGCTCTTGCTCTGCTTGGAATGTTCTTCTCTACCCTTTTTACTTAGGTAATTATTGCTTCTCCATAGATCACAGCTAAAATATACTCCTTGACAAGGTCAGTTCCCCAGTCTCTTCTTTATAGCTCTTGCCATGGTTCTAATTTTGTGTTTATTTATATGATTATTTAATAAAAGCTTATTCCCAATTAAACTGTGAACCTCATGAGGACATGAACCATAATTATTTTTGTTTATTCAGATCATAAACACTTAGTGCTCCATAAGTATTTATTATGCATATGAAAGAATGAGTAGGAAAGTGCATGAATGTAAGTGTTGTACCAACCCAGCATCTAAAATAATAAGAAATGCAATAACTATGTAAGTCTAGGAATACCACTTTGGGACACAATCTGACATGTATTAAAGGAAGATACCAGACTAAATAACCACTGGGTTTCCTTTCCCTTTAAAAAATAATCAATGACTCAGCAACTTAAATGTCCATCAACTGATTAATGAATTAATAAAATCTGGCATATCCATTCAATGGAATATTATTATTCCATAAAAAGCAGTGAAGTATGATAAATGGATGAACACTGAAAATGTGATGCTAAGTGAAAGAAGCCTTCTACAAAAGACCACCTATTGTATTACTCATATGAAATGTCCAGGAAAAGGGACAAATCCACAGAGAGGAGATTAGACGTTGTCTAGGATAGAGGTGAGGCAGAAATTGAGTGACTGCTGATGGGTTTCCACTGGGGGCAATAAAAATCTTCTAAAATTAGGTAGTGGATATGCTTGCATAATTCTGTTAATATACTAAAAATCACTGAACTGTTTAATTTAAAGGGGTGAATTTTTATAGGTGAATTATATATCACTCAATATAGCTGTTATTTTCAAACAAAATTAATGGCCCAATGATGTATGTTAATTCATGATTCTGATAGAAAAATCAAAAATTAATTTAGTAAATATTAATTTTTGGAAATTTAAGATTTTTTCAGAATTTTAAGCCTGAGCAATGGGAAAAACATTCCTTTATAGAACAAAATATTCAGAAAGAATATACATTTGTTATTATATATTAGGCATTAAATTACACCTCATCTACTTAGATCTTGCTAAAAAATCCATGAAACACCCTTCTTGATTTCAAGAAGCTTATCTGGGATGGTAATTAACACAAAGTATACGGTAAGAGCACAGAAGAAAAAGTATGTGTCAGGGGCTACATGAATTAGAGAATATATTACATTCAATTTTAATTATTCTGGAGAGCATGGTATTTAATATGAGTTTTGTAAAGTTACACATAATTTAGGCAAGCAGGAGATGAGGGGCAAAAGAAGAAACTGAGGAAAGAGCAGACGCAAAGGGACAATGAGAACTACAGGTTGTTGGTGCATAACAGAGAACAGTGGGAGACAGAAATGGAAATGTAGGTAGGGGTCATATAACAGAGGGGTTGAAATCCTAATTGGAGGAATGCATATTTATTTCTGCATTCAGAAGAATTTCTTGGAGGTTTTAGGCTAAGATATAATTAGTTGTGTTTTACAAAGATTAATCTAGAATTGAAGTGGATGGCCTCGTCAAATATGTGGAACAAGAATCTTGGGATAGGCCAATAGTTTTGGGATAGACCAATGACGGAGTGGCAGGATGAGGAAAAGTCAGTAAAAACAATACAATTCAACATTGTAGAATCAAATAAAAATAGATTTCCCAGCCTGGGCAACAAAGCAAGATCCCATCTCTACAAAAAAATTAGAAATTAGCCAGGAGGATACTTGAGCTTAGGAATTCAAGGTTGCAGTGAGCTATGACTGTGCCACTGCATGCTAGCCTGGGTGACAGAGCAAGATACTGTCTCCATTTAAAAAAAAAAAAAAAAAAAAAAAAAAAAAAAGATTTCAAGGAGAAATGGGTAGCCGCTAATAATATCCTCTTACATATGTATACAGTATTTAATCTTTGTATCAGGCTTCTGATGTTTCCTAACTTGCCTAAGGACTCACAGTCAGTGGTACACAGTAGAGTCAAGAGTGAAATCAAGTTTTTACCTTCTTTCCACTACATCATTACTGTGGCAAAGAGAGGTCATTCAACATAAAAAGTAAAAGGCAACTGTCCCATTTTTAAATAAGATGATCACAGGAGATCTCTCAGAAAACATTTCCAGCATATAATAGAGTGAAAAAGAAATCTAGCAAAATGCTAAGGAAAGAGTGTGACAGAAAAGATATGAGACAATAAATTGAATGGACATGTTAGAGGAGTTTGACTAGCAAAAGTAATAAGAAGGTGGTAGTTAGAAATATTAGCAGAATTAAGCAACAAACTTTTAGACTTCGGCTTTCAGAATAAGGACTCTAGAGTAAAAGGGGTACCCCACCGGAGAGGATCCAGCAATAGTGCACACCAGTGGGGTAGGCAGCCACATGGTACTAATATTCAGGCTGGGCCCAGTGGCTCATGCCTGTAATCCCAGCACTTTGGGAGGTCAAGGTGGGTGGAACACTTGAGGTCAGGAGTTTGAGATCAGCCTGGCCAACATGGTAAAACCCCATCTCTACTAAAAACACAAAAATGAGCCGGGTATGGTGGTGGGTGCCTGTAATCCCAGCTACCTGGGAGTCTGAGGCAGTAGGTTTGCTTGAATCCGGGAGGCAGAGGTTGCAGTGAGCTGAGATTGTGCTACTGCACTCCAGTCTGGGCAACAAAGTGAGCCTCTGTCTCAAACAAACAAACAAAACATTAATTTGAAGACATCTGAGAGGAAGGGAATAGTTTACCATCTTTCAAAATCTGTTTGGGATGAACTGACCCTTGGCTCAAATTTTATATTATCTCTTGACTAATTCATCTTGGTCTGCAGTCAGTGGACCAGTTGTTTCTCCCAGTATTTCAGTCTATGTTTCTTTAAGTACTGAAAGAAATAAACTTTAAATATTCAAAACATCTTCAACTTTGGAAAATGTTTTGAATGTTCAATAGTATCCAATGGTTATATGGTTCCTAACTGTATTTGAAAGCAGATTGCCACCAACTTGGAAATGTACTGGAACATGTACATCATAACAGAGAAACATGTTGGTGAGTAGATGAGTTTTGGGGTTATTACCTTATTATACTAACTGGTAAATGCTATTTGTTTTTCTCATCATTAACAATAAAACAATTTCAAAATACATTTAAGGTTAATAAATATTTCTGCTGAAGATTAACAGGAACACAACAGAAAATGATATATTTAATATTATTAATGCTATTCACTTACTGTGAAGTCACCTAAAATACAGATATCAAACATTTAGCACCTGTTACTTGAGTTAGTTTTTGACTTCCTGCTGTTATTGTTCCTTTAAATGAAAATTTAATTGTGCAGTTACTTAGCTCCAAGCAGGGCTCATATATGCAAAATAAAATGATTCATAAACATTATCTCAACCATCAAGTGTGATAATTATTTATTGCATTCAAAATAATACCATTGCCGGGTGTGGTGGCTCACGCCTGTAATGTCAGCACTTTGGGAGGCTGAGGCAGGTGGATCACCTGAGGTCAGGAGTTTGAGACCTGCCTGACTAACACGGTGAAACCCCGTCTCTACTAAAAATACCAAAAAATTAGCCAGGTGTAGTGGTGGGCACCTATAATCCCAGCTACTTGGAAGGCTGAGGCAGAAGAATCACTTGAACCCGGGAGGCAGAGGTTGCAGTGAGCCGAGATCGTGCCATTGCACTCTAGCTTGGGCAACAGAGAGAGACTCTGTCTCAAAATAATGATAATAATAATAATAATAATGTCATCAAAACAAAAGAATGGATTGGTACAGATTTTTCTAAAGCTCTTTCAAATGTCCAATTTAATAGTTTTATTAAATTGTTAATTACCTAGTTTTTTACTAGACGTTGCCCACAGAATGAATCTACTCTATTTTTTAACCCCAATTCTGTGCCCCCTCCTTTTTTTGAGACAAGGTTTACTCTGTTGCCCAGTCTGGAGTGCAGTGGTGTGACCACAGCTCACTTCAGCTTCTATCTCCAGGCTCAAGCTATCTTCCCACCTCGGCCTTCCAAAATGCTGGGATTACAGGTGCACCCCACAAGACCTACTTTCTCTATTCTTTCTTCACATGTTAATACCAAGAGGAAAAATCTTCCCTCTTATAGTGCCTAAAAATTAAATAGTCTCACCTGGAAGTTTTTCATTCCTTTTATATTTTTACCCATAGACTCATATTTAGAAACAGTCTTCAAGTAACTTTCTGAAAGAGCCAGAAATAAAAAAAGACTGAACAATTTATTAAAGTCTTCTCTAGTGGTATCAATCAAATGGATGCTCGCTTAAAGAAGAGGCTTAATATATGATTTTGAGTGAGGAAGATTATTTTACACATTTGAAAAATTTTTTTCTGCGGGGCGCCCTTATCATAATGTGAACATAGTCACTCAAAAACTGATCATTTATAAGATGAGTATTTACATGAACATGCATCTGTCTATCCAGTGGTTAACACTAACTTTTATCCTTTCTCAAAAGGTCAATGTCTTTCCTCTTGAGTTGATTTCCAGACGCTTGTCTGAAGATGCTAATATCTGACAACACAGCACAAATGGGATACCACTCAACTGTTAATTTAAATTGCAAGTATAAGGCAATGGAGGAGAGGTACTCAAGTAATAGGCAAATCATGAGAATATGAAAATCTGGAATGGTTAGACTGGTTACCAGTGAAAAAGGGAAAACCACAAGGATAAGGGCACAATATTCACTTTAACAAATAATAATTTCTGTATCACAATAGTTTTTTAAAATCTAGGAAAAACTGAATAGGTACTTAAATATTTTTTACCTAAACAGCCTTTTAAAAAAAATTTATTTATTTATTTATTTATTTATTGTTATTATACTTTAAGTTCTAGGGTACATGTGCACAATGTGCAGGTTTGTTACATATGTATACATGTGCCATGTTGGTGTGCTGCACCATTAACAACCCAAATGTCCAATAATGATAGACTGTTTTAAGAAAATGTGGCACATATACACCATGGAATACTATGCAGCCATAAAAAAGGATGAGTTCATGTCCTTTGTAGGGACATGGATGAAGGTGGAAACCATCATTTTCAGCAAACTATCGCAAGGACAAAAAAAACCAAACATTGCATGTTCTCACTCATAGGTGGGAATTGAACAATGAGAACACTTGGACACAGGAACGGGAACATCACACACCGGGGCCAACAGCTATTTTAAGGAGCATGCTGAAAAAGCCAAATGTGGCATAGAGGATATTGAACTACATTCTGATAAAACTTGTGGGGAAGTCACTCTCAATAAAACCAAACAAACTCAATTAATTCCTTTTTCTTAGAATGAGCATATAGTTGCAATTATAATACAAACATTTCTATTCATAGTCATAATAACCTTATTTTTATAAGATCTAACTTTATTTTTTCAAACTAAACATTGCCTCAAACGTTCCTTCACTATGTTTTTAATAAAATTTGATCTGTGTTTGAGGAAGATTCACTTTAAATGTTTCCTTCTGTGACAACAATTATTACTAGATAATGAGGTTCTCTTGTACATATTTTCTGCCAAAAATCTAATTTTGAATAAATATATTTCCATAAGTGCTGTCTAAAAGTCACATAAAACTGTCTAAGATAGTGAAATGAGTCTCACTGAAATATGTTTGTTTAGAGGACTACTAATGAACAATAGCTAGAAGAAACTTTTTTTTTTTAAATTATACTTTAAGTTCTAGGGTACATGTGGATAATGTACAGGTTTGTTACATATGTATACCTGTGCCATGTTGGCGTGCTGCACCCATCAACTCGTCAGCACCCATCAACTCATCATTTACATCAGGTATAACTCCCAATGCAATCCCTCCCCCCTCCCCTCTCCCCATGATAGGCCCCGCTGTGTGATGTTCCCCTTCCCGAGTCCAAGTGATCTCATTGTTCAGTTCCCGCCTATGAGTCAGAACATGCGGTGTTTGGTTTTCTGTTCTTGCGATAGTTTGCTGAGAATGATGGTTTCCAGCTGCATCCATGTCCCTACAAAGGACACAAACTCATCCTTTTTTATGGCTGTATAGTATTCCATGGTGTATATGTGCCACATTTTCTTAATCCAGTCTGTCACTGATGGACATTTGGGTTGATTCCAAGTCTTTGCTATTGTGAATAGTGCCGCAATAAACATACGTGTGCATGTGTCTTTATAGCAGCATGAAGAAACTATTTTTAAAATTGTTTTCTAAAACAGCCTAGTTACCTTTATATATATTTTGGGCCTGCCTATGTGTACAATTTGAAAAGACCTCCATAACTGTTTTATGGAAATCCATTTTTAAGGCTTTGAAAATAAAGCAAGGTGGTTACAATTAAGAGCTTATTTATTCACATTTGCATACACACGCATATACCCTTTTAGTATATTTCTGCTGCACTAACTAAAACACAGTGAGAAATTACTATGTTCAAAATCTTCATCTATTTGGTTACATATAATGTACCATAACCATCAGGCTTTGTTCAACAGCCTCTAAAGTTTTCAGCATTTTTATGGGGAGGCCATTAGAAGTGGGAGTTTATTTCAGTCTGCAGAAGTATTCTGTTTTGGAATTTGCCAACACCAACACTTTGTCTTTCCTGTCCGCTTATACAACATGCTTGGCAAACTATAATTATCAGTATTTTCCTTTATGGCAGGATAATTATTTGTTATTCTTGCTTAAGCAATAAAAGAACCTAACAGCATTCTCTGCACAAACAAAAAGCATGTGCGCAGGGGTTTGGGCCTGCCTATGTGTACAATTTGAAAAGACCTCCATAACTGTTTTATGGAAATCCATTTTAAAGGCTTTGAAAATAAAGCAAGGTGGTTACACTTAAGAGGATCTCCCTTTTCTTAGTTCTAATTACATTTGAACTGCTGATGGTGGTACTAGAGAACAAATGTATCACCAACATGAATACTGGTAAGTTTCTTTAGACCAGGAGCAAAAACATTTTTGCTACCATTTATGATTATGCAGCTAGGGCACTGAACACCCTGTGTTAAGGTCACTTTAGGGAACTAAAGAGCCAAACTACCAAATTAGCTCATCTGGATTAGTGCAGATTAAGACAAGGATTTATACAGCATTCTTGTTTCAAGGGTACTGGGTACAGACTTAATGAACACCTCAGTAACTGCTTGGAAAACTGAACTGAAGCTGTGATTAAATAAATGCAAACCTTCTAAAAATCTGTTCATCTCTCTTGGGCCCTACCCTAATCTATAACCTTCTTTTTGGCACCAATCCTTCTTACTGCTATAGAGATCCAGCGAGTCTCACAGATAAATTAATGGAAACTGGTACAAACTGGTGAATACACACAGGATGCAAAACAAAATCCTCTAGGAGATGATGAGACCTGCTGCAGGTCAGCAAGGCAGAACCCTCAGCTAACTAGAATTTGTAATGTCCCTCCACACAATTGCACATTCCTCTGACAAGCAAAAGTAGGACATTATGGCTTTACCTTGGCATTATACAAACTTTTCTCATTTTTTTTCTCCTACCAGAGCACATACAGCCCTTAGATAGTTAGATCAACTTTGAAACCACTAAGAGCAATTGTGGTTTCTTTCCTCTGATGAAAAGATTGAAACTGTTACTAAAAAAGATGTCTTTTATAGCGTTGTATTCCAAAAATTGAGAGATATTCTGTCAAAAATGTGAAAAGTCATGGCTATTCTTTATGTGGCCAAGAAAGAAGGATATAAAAAGATGAGAAATCTCACACCTCACAGGGATTAAAGATTGGGAGTAACCCCTTCTTAGCTATTAACATCTATTGAGCAAAAGGAGCTGCCCACCAGCATGCAGAAAGCTTTGAAAATGCTTGCTTAAATGGTTACCCCGTGCCTGCTTACCTCTTCTGCATATAAAAGGTAAATGGAACATCACTGGGGGCAGATTGTTCATGCACAATCCGTTAATCCTTTGTGATAAGCTCCCTCCCTCTGAGGTTTCTACATCAAATGAGACAATGACTATGAAGGCACACTGAAAATGGTAAAGCTTTATCTGTGATTATCAATGAGTGTCACAGTTTTCTAAGGTATCTTTCGTGGGAAGCGTGGTAGGTAGAAAAAAATAATAGCTGGGCCTACATATTTTTTTAGATTCCGCAATGTAATTTAGTTCTAAATAAACCAAGGAGTTTCTTTTCCCCCTAAATTTGTTGGTTTCAGGTCAGTTTGGACAGGCAATCCTATTCATCCAACTATTCTTCTCTCCAAGCTTTAAGGGCAGTTTGACTCTGGATTGGAGCTAAATGAAACATGGCTATGCACAGTCGGCAATCCTCTTTCTTATGAATGCTTTATCTCTTTTTGATATTTGTGGTTAATTGGTTTCTGTTATAAATGGCTTCACTTCAAGCCACTGATTTATGAGCTTGAGATGCCTGCCTGAGGGTCATTAACCTTCCTCCTAGGACCACCAGAGACCGGCAGCCAACAAAGTATCTCTTTGAAGCCTAGCTCTTATTTCCAGATAACAGTATAAGCTCTGAAACCATTTTAAGATTTGGTAGAGAATTATAATGTGTAATATTGACTTAGAGAAGTGCCCCAAGGCCCACAGGCAGCTCTTCACATTTTCATCAATTCTGTTGGAGAGTTGGTCCAGTTTTGGCATGTTCAGAATCTGCTAGGGTTCTCAGAACTTGAATCTTCTTGGTCTCTTTCAGTCAGGAGAGCTGGCTCCTCTTCTTCTGAGTTCATCAAAATAGATTCACAGTGTGAATGTATACTTTTTATTGTTAGTGGATATTAATCATCAAGATTAGTAACAGAAACTTAGAATATATTTCTGTATTCATGTTCTTATTTACACCAGCTGTTCAAAGTGCTGGGATTCTAATCTATTGAGTTTACAGGAGGTTCAATCCTTCTGGCAGCTAAAAGAGGCCAAGGTGACTGCTAGCCTGCCTGAGGAGAAGCATGTGAAATCAAATGCAATTCACGATCAGCAGCACTTATTTTATGACTGGACGGGTAGCCAAGTATACCTTTCCATCCTTTGTGAATTCTAATCAAATACGTTTGAAGAGAAAAATCCTAATAGTTTTTACATTTGTCTTTAAAGCCAATTATATTTTTAACCTAAACAGTAAATTAACTCTTTCAACTGCTTTCTTTTTGACTGAGAATTGATTTGTTCCATTTGAGAGGAATATAAAAAGAATATGCATAGTTGAGTCTTGTTTGAGCTAAAAAACTAAGGCATATTGGTCAATTTCCTTTCCAAACTAGATAAAATTCAAAAGGTGACAAGCAATTTAGAAAAATAACAATAACAGTATTCGCTTGACTCAGGTGTGCATAAATTAGTTTGGGAGACTTCACACATATAATGTCTGTGCAAAGAGGGCTTTATTAAAACAGAGCTTGAAGCTTGGAAGAATTCATGCATATCGCACAAGTAAACAGACTCCTTTCTTAAATGTCATTAAGTAGAGTCTTTTTGGCAATTTAATTTTATTTTGTAGATACAAAGGGTGAGACTTTAAAAATCAAAATTAATTTTAAAAATATAAGTAGCACTCCTGCAAAGAAGGTTAGAATGCTGAACATCCTTTATCCTTTCTATCTGTATGTCACATATCACAGAAAAATATACTGCCAACCAATGTGATTCAGCCTCCCGAGAACTGATTTGTAGTAGACTCAAGAATCATTACTGATGAAACCTAGAATAAATTAGCATTTCTCTCATTTATGCATTTGGTAAGTTACTGGCAGCACAAGAGGAAAACACTAAAGAAATAAAAACGCCCAGATATAGCCTATTGACTTGCAAGCTCACTGCATTTCAGACATAATGTATAAAAAAGCTATGTTTTCCATGTCAAAAGATTATTCATTATCTTTAAAATACAGTATTTTTCTCTCTTGTTAAAAAATTCGCATGCCTAAAGTATGAAATGTGGTTGGAGTTAAGCCTAACAAGAGAATTTATTTTTATGTAAGATGTAGAAAGGAATGAGGTACTTCTTCATGAAAATGTTCTAAAAATAAAATCCTACATTATTATAACTTGAAAAAAAGAAAAAAGAATAAAAACTGAAAGGATTGGCTACCCATAACTATAATGTTTAAGTTACTAAATAAAAATAAAAATTTTAAATGTAAGTATAACTATAAATAATTAGAATACCAGCCACCATTTATTGCCCATGTTGAAGTGCCCTAGCACTTGACTAAGTGTGTTACAGTGAATATGGCAATCATTCTTCACAAGTCTATGAGGTAAGTATCATTGAAATTTACTGGTGAGAAACCTGTGCCTACAGAGTAACTTGCCAAGAGCCATACAGCTGTCAATATAAGAAGTCTAATCCTGAACTGACCTGAGCTATTAGCCTCTCAACAGTGTATCTTGCTTAGCCATAAAACACTGAGCAAGAATCTGTGCATGTAAAGAAAGTATAAGCTTAACCTACAGGAAAGGCTACATAGTCACAATCCTGGCTCAA
This sequence comes from Chlorocebus sabaeus, assembly GCF_047675955.1. Lineage (NCBI taxonomy): Eukaryota > Metazoa > Chordata > Mammalia > Primates > Cercopithecidae > Chlorocebus > Chlorocebus sabaeus. Next base: position 97,015,529 of record NC_132913.1, on the reverse strand, counting down.
ATGATGGAATAGACATTACACCTATAGAGAAGGAGAAGGGAAGCATTTGAAATCAGGTAGCCTAGCAGTGCTAACACCTGGGGAAGCCTGCAAATTCAAGGCAGCTGCCTCCCAGCTCACCCACCGTGTCCTGGCTCTGTCAGCCCTACAAGGAGGTTTGCCCTTAATAGGGACTGACTGAGGACTCTTACAAAAGATAACATCTATGTATGTGGCTAGAGGCAGAAAGCACAAAAAATAATCCTTTCTTTGAGACAGGTGACAATGGATCTTTGCCATTTGGGGGATTGGTAGGGATTTTGACACTAGTTAGGGGGAAAAACTGTCTACCCGAATATGTGTTGATGGTAGACAGCCCCGGAAACAGGCTATAGAGAAGACAAATCCTATTAAGCCAGCTGGGAGGACTGAGAGCAGCTGGTGGGTCTGGAGGCTGCAACAGCTAGGAAAGGCTTGGAAAAATCTGCATTGCAGATAAACCTCAAGAGAAACAGCTGAACTCTTAACATTGCCCCTGCCAGCTTTTCTCCTGAGAGCAGAATGGCCTCAGGTGGTGTAATGTCGGTTGTATATAATTTCTAGGCCTTTCTGGTGACTTTGGATAATATACAATTCCATCTATCATCTTGCTGCTTTTCACCTGTCGATGTGTGTGGGCTTTTTTTGTTTGTTTATTTTTATTTTGGGTAGCAGTGAAACGGGTGGAAAGGAGCAAAGGGGCATAGTAAAGGAAACTGTACAGTCCCTTCAATGCTCCTTTCATAGGTCTTAGCTTTTGTTTAATGTTAGGCTTTGTCTTTACCAAACTTTACCATTCAGTTTCAAAACAACATCAAGAAAGAACTGAGCACCTACCTTGTTTGTTAAGAAGGCAGTAATGTAATTTGGAAGGTCATAGTAATTACTACTAGTTATATAACTTTTGCTCTGTTAATTATCTTCATTAACTCTCTCAATATCCTAATAAGTTTTTTTATTATTCCTGTTTTATCCACCTGAGGCTTGGTAAATTTCCAACAGTTGATGAGGATTTGAACCCAAGAGTATCCAATTTCAAAGTATGGACTTATTCCACTACATTATAACTCAATATTTGTTAAATGCCTGTTATGTGCCTGACATTCTGCTTGCAAAAAAGGAATAATTTACTAGCCATAGCTTCCAGAAATTTCTGTTCTGTTGAAATGAAGGCAATTGTAATAAATGGTTTTTTTAAATACAGGCAGTTATTATAAAACATTTCTAAAACACTTGATTTTTTCTGGAATGTGTTCCCAATAGTAATTTGGAATTCTGTAAACAAAATAACTGTAACTAAAGTCTAATATATGATCACAAGAAAAATAAATGTCTAATTAAAAGGAGAAGGTGCAAATATGGTTTTGATGATCCAGAGGATGGATGGCATTTTGATAAGTGGAACCTTGGTTGGGATGTCAGTTAGGTACGCTTTTTGCGTGAAGAGAATAAAGTATCAGCTGGTCGACAACATTGTCTGAGCAACTATTCTGTACCAGTCTGTGCACTGGGTGCTGGGGTTCAAGCTAAGAATAGGATAGACACAAGGCAGGGCACGGTGGCTCACGCCTGTAATTCCAGCACTTTGGGAGGCCGAGGTGGGCAGATCACAAGGTCAGGAGTTCGAGACCAGCCTGGCCAATATGGTGAAACCCAGTCTCCACTAAAAATACAAAAATTAGCCGGGCACGGTGGTGGGTGCCTATAGTCCCAGCTACTCTGGAGGCTGAGGCAGGAGAATCACTTGAACCTGGGAGGCAGAAGTTGCAGTGAGCCGAGGTTACACCACTGCACTCCAGCCTGGGTGACGGAGTAAGATTCAGTCTCAAAAAAAAAAAAAAAAAAAAAGAATAGGACAGACACTCATGGAGATTCTAGTCTTGTAGGAAGATGGGCACTGATCTGATGAATGCTAAAGTGAGAGAAGTATAGGGGCTCCGAAAGTACATAATGGTCAAGCCTAACAGACCAGATGATGAGAGGCTTAATCTGAGACCCAGTCAATGAGCAGGACTTCAGTAAGCAAAAGGGAGGAGGGTGGGAGTGGGGAGAGATGGGAGGCAGCATAGATAGAGAGTACCAGGCCAAAAAAATGCAATAGCTGCAGGAAAATCAACTCAGGATGGACCTAGAGAGTCAGGCAGAGGCAAGATCATGGATGGCCTTATGGCACAGTTTATTCTGCACTTTAGGGTGAATGCTATGGGAAGTATTGAAAGGTTTAACCACAGAAATATCATGATTAGACTGTATTCTGAGAAACAGTCCAGCTACCATGTGTACAATGGTTCCTGTGAAGCAAGAATTGATACAGCAAGCTGTTGCAGTCATCAGGGTTCAAGATGATGAGAGACTGAACTAATACAGTTCAAGTGAGGATAAAGAAATGAATGGATTTGAAGCCTGTTTAGAAAGTAAAACTGAATGGAACTTGGTAACTGATTGGACTGGTATATTTTTGGTAACAATTTTAATATAAAACTGATTTATATACAGAACAATGATGAAATGATTGTTTGGAATCTCTGAAAATAAATATAAAGTTACAAAATTGTCAAACAAGTGATTAAGTTTGACTGTAAAGAATAGAAAAACCCCAATTAACAATGGCTTAAACAAAATAGAAATATATCATAAGAATATCTCATATTAAAAATGGCTGCTGAAGCTCCAGTCACTAAGTCTGAATTCCCACTAGAAGAAAGGAGGAAGAAGTAAAGAAGAGCACACTTACTCCATTTAAGTAGTTGACATACATTTCACACTAAACTTCTTTTCCAGCTTACTGGCCAGAACTTAGTCATAAGGTCACACCTAGTTACAAAGGAGGCTGAAATTCTGGATCTTTTTCTGAATGGCCAAGTATCCATTAATCTCCCAAAAGCAACAGTCCTATTTTTACTGAGGAATAAAGAGAGAATAGGTATTGGGGGCAAAAGTAATCTATACCACATTAATTATTGGCCTTAGGTATGAGTTAGAAAAAAGACTTGTAAATCGCGCCACCTTTTTGCAACAACAGAATATTAAAGCATAAAACACATCAAAATGAACTTGCTTTGAGTTAGCACTTCATGTTTTGCCTAAATCTCCAAGTACATTTCTAAATTTCAATTACCATTCAGATGGGCTGGGTAGGTTAAACAGAGCCTCACCATCAGTAAATATGATTTTCTACTGCAACAAAGAAGCCTCAGTATGCCAATATTTGAGCATAGTTGTTTATGGTTTCATTTCCTTTACTTTTAATAGGGGCCATAAAAAGCCAAACAAATGCATTTTATTCACATTCCTTTGCATAAGGCCTTGAATTTAAAGTATGTCATGTCACCAGATCCATTAACATTTAACTAGGGTTGGTGACTTATCCTCTGGAAATAGTCAACGTTAGAATGTAATAACTGCATGCAGAAAATAAGAGTGAATAGCAGTCATATATCTAATTGTATATGCATCACGCTGCATACATTCACATGGTGTGCTTTGCCTGTTTGATGTGTTTTCAGTTTATTCCTAAGAATAAAGGCTATTAATAAAGATGCTGTATTTTAATAATTTAAGGAAAATACACCTTTTATCATATCCACAAATGGTTTCCAGTGCATTGAAGTAAAAGGTCACTGTGATCCTTAACTTTCTCTCTACATTTAATCTCCTCTTCAATTTTTACAATTAAGCCACTTTACTGTTTTTCTTTTCTTTTCTTTTTTTTTAAATTATACTTTAAGTTCTAGGGTACATCTGCACAACATGTAGGTTTGTTACATAGGTATACATGTGCCATGTTGGTTTGCTGCACCCATTAACTCGTCATTTACATTAGGTATATCTCCTGATGCTATCCCTTCCCCTGCCCCCTACCCCACGACAGGCCCTGGGGCGTGATGTTCCATACCCTTGTCCAAGTGTTCTCACTGTTCAATTCCCACCTATGAGCGAGAACATGCAGTGTTTGGTTTTCTGTCCTTGTGATAGTTTGCTCAGAATGATGGTTTCCAGCTGCATCTATGTCCCTGCAAAGGACATGAATTCATCCTTTCTTATGGCTGCATAGTATTCCATGGTGTATACGTGCCACATTTTCTTAATCCAGTCTGTCACTGATGGACATCTGTGTTGGTTCCAAGTTTTTGCTATTGTGAATAGTGCCACAATAAACATACATGTGCATGTGTCTTTATAGTAGCATGATTTATAATCCTTTGGTTATATACCCAGTAATGGGATCACTGGGTCAAATGGTATTTCTAGTTCTAGATCCTTGAGGAATCGCCACACTGTCTTCCACAATGGTTGAACTAGTTTACACTCCCGCCAACAGTGTAAAAGCGTTCCTATTTCCCCACATCCTCTCCAGCATCTGTTGTTTCCTGACTTTTTAATGATTGCCATTCTAACTGGTGTGAGATGGTATCTCCTTTTACTGGGTGCTTCGTGTCCTAATCTTACTGAGAAAGCAGAAACTTTCAATTAACTGAAGCCAAATAAAATCAATAATAGTTTTGTGGCAGCTAATTAGTACCACTAAATTATACTCATTTTAACATAAATATTCATATTCTTAATATTGCCAAGAAAAGGATCACACACATTAAGTCATATATTCTATGCCAAACCTAAATTTCACATTTATTTTTACTTAGCTGAGAGTCTATCGACTACATTCTTGGTCTGCTTTCAACTTTGTCTTTCTGTGAGGTGAAAAATATATCCATGTGCAATTGCTTATTTTAATACTGCTACCACTATATAATTTCTAGTTCTTCTGAATTGTAGAAGGAGTTTTACTTTTTGCCTCTCCTTGGGATCACCTGGTAATTCCTATTCAGTAGGGAAGGGGTTTTCCTGTAACTAGTTAATCTCGAGGTTTTCATTTATTTGTTACTCTGGATCCATGAGAAAGTCTCATATATAAAGACAGTTGACATTTATATTCTACATCTTACAATCTGTACTTGTGTGTTCCATCTCAACACTGAGAATTAGATCTTATCATTATTTTACAGAAAATAAAGGCCCAGGCAAGGAATTTTTCCAACCAGGTAGTTAATACTAGAGGTAGAGCAATGAAATAATAAGTGCAAAAGATTGCAGTGCAAACATATACTGTTATGATTATTCAGAGTAAAAAATATGAAATGTGATCAGTGATAGGAGAATTCTTACACACACACTTCTTCTATTAAGTATCAGTAAATGACAAAATTGTCAGAAATACAGTGTAATCTTAGAAGAAATTTTGAAGATATTCTAGACATCAAATGCAGATGGGCTGAGACAGAAAGAGAAAAAACACAGGGAAACATGTTTTTTTTAAATAGTAGGACCCCAAAGAAACCTGAGGAAACCCCAAGCTTAGAGTAATCAAATGCAGAGTCCTAGAGGACTATGGGAGCAACATCATGGCAATTCATTAAGAAACTTATTCAGAACAATTGAGACCCCCCTTCTTCTCCCTTGCTACCACATTTGACCCTTGAAGCCTTCATCCTCAAAATAAGAACTAGTCTTTAATGAAAGCTTGTGATCACTTTTGGAACCTGGGCTAATACAGATAAATCCAGGCAGAACTAAAACACATGGTGGATGTGTGAAGATCTTAATCTGCTCATTGCCAGCTTGCCAGCTCCTTCTCCATACTTCCTCTGGGATGCCTGCTTTTTTTTTTTCATCTGTCACCGAGGCTGGAGTGCAGCGACACAATCATAGCTCACTGCAGCCTTGAACTCCTGGGCTCCAGTGATGCTCTCATATCAGCCTGTCAAGTAGCTGTGACTACAGGCGAGAGCCACCATATTCAGCTAATTTGTGTGTGTGCATATAATTTATATATAATTATATATTAATTTATATATAATATATAAATTATATATTTATATATTAATTTATATATAATATATAAATTACATATTAATTTTTATATTATATATAAATTATATGTGTATATATAATATGTTATATATTATATATAAATTATATATAATTTATTTATAATTTGTATATAAACAAATTATATATAATTTATATATAGATTTATATATATATAATATATACACACACACATATTTTGTAGAGACAGGGTCTTGTGTGTTGCCCAGGCTGGTCTTGAACTCCTGGCTTCAAGTGATCCTACTGCCTCAGCCTCCCAAAGTGCTGAGTTTACAGATGAGAGTTACTGTGCCCTGCTGATACCTGCATCTTGACAGATTCTGCCCTATGATCCTCAACTAGTTCTTCATTTTTTAAATTAAAAAATACAAGATAATAAAATAAAAACTTCAAAATCAAGATTTTTGAGAAAAATAAGCAGCACAAACAATAACAATACATTTTAAAAACCACTCTTGAGGAAATAGAGGTGATTCAGGAAAGAAGAGAGAACTTAATTTTTCTCAGAGAGATTTGAAAGAATGTTATTTATTATACTTTAAAAATGAACATCCTTTTAAAATGAATTATGGAAAAGTATCAATCAGAAAATAAGAAAGAATTCTTGGAAATTAATATATGACTACCTAATAATTTGAATTTAAATTGATTATATAATTTGAATTGATTTTTAAAAATAGAATTAGCAGGACTAAAGGTAAAGTTGATGATTCAGTTGACAAAAAGAAAAAAAAACCTAGAATGGAGAAAAAGTGAAAAAATGACTTAAAATATTTGAAAAAGGAGACATTATAGATTCCGGAGGTTCCATATTTATCATTAGGAATCCCCTAATCACAGAACAGAGGCAGGAATAGCAAGAAAAATCAAAGAAGAGCAGACCACAATTCCTTTGAATTAAAAAGATATCATTAAAAACAGTCTGATTGCCAAATAGATTAAATGATAAAAGACTTTCATCTGGACACATCATTTTCAAGCTGCAGAAAATTCCTAAAGCCTACTAAAAAGAAAACCATCAAAGTATTTCACAAAAGAACGAGAACCTGACTTATTTCAGGCTTCATATCAATAACACTGGATGCTAAAATGTAATGGAGCAAAACTGCATAGCTGATCAAATTATCAATCAAGTATAAGTACCATGTGAATATATAGTGTAAAACATGTAAGGACTCAGATTTATCAGTGACCGGCCACATACGAATAAACGCCTTCAGAAGGAGCTCCAGTCAAACCAAAAGGAAATACAGAAAAGATAACATGAGATAGAAGACACTGGGAGACACGAATATAGCCTAAAATGAGGGTAAGTCAGTCATGACTTGTGGGCCAAATACAGCCACCATCTGTTTTTGTAAATAATGTTTTATTGAAACACAGCCGTGCCTATTCATTTACTTATTGTCTATGGTTTCTTTTGTGCTACAATGACAGAGTACATTGTAGCTGCGATAGAAACTGTGTAAGCCGCTGTGATGGTGATTAGATGACCCTCAAAGCCAAGAATATTTACTATCTGCCCCTTTAAAGAAAAAGTGTGCTGAACCCAGCTTAGAAGAATTAGGTTGAAAAGGCATTAAAGTCTCTGGATCTCAACACTTAGAATATTTTCACTTGAAAAGCAGGAGTTGGGAAGACACAAGATTACCTTTACTTTTCAGTGGTTCTGATTACAGTGTTTGATTCAACAGGGAAATATATTTTTTGAATATATTCAAAATATTTTTGAATCAACATAAACAAAATATAGATTGCTTAATTATAAATAGATAACAGAATACATTCATAATAAATTTTGACAATATAAAAATTATAATAACCTAACAAATAGAGAGGAGTGGGAGAAAGTGTTAGTGTGCTAAATTTCTCACTTTTTATTGTAGTAAATCAATAGATTCTGTCCAAAGTTAAGAAATGGAAGTATACTATTTACCACTAAAATGGTAATCAGAAGAACTCTTGGGAAATAGCAATTATCAAAATGGTTTTCACTGGGATGTGAGATTGGGGGACGCAAACAAGGAGGAAGACTTTCACTTTCTTTTGGCTCTCCTGTTTGGTTTGTTTTTAAACTTTTATTTGTTTACTGTAAGTAGGTATTACTTTAACTTAAAAATGATAATTGTTATTTTTTTAGACTTTAAATTCTTGTAGAAGGAGATAGAAAATGAACAACTTTGGCATTATTGACATTTCGAGTCAGATAACTCTTTATTGCAGAAAGCTGTTCATTGTAGGAGATTTAGCAGCATCCCCGGCCACCTCTACTCATTAGATGTCAGTAGCTCTTGCTCCAGTTGTGACAATCAAAACTGTCTCCAGACATTTCCAGATGACTCCTGGCAGAGGGGCCCACAGGTTAGGGAAAAAGCCTAGGCTTTGGGGCCAGACAGACCTGAATTTTATTTCAGGCCCCACAAACAATTAGCTGTTTGTCTTTGGAAACTGGACTTACCCTTGCTAAACCTCATTTTCCTCTTCTGTGAAATTAAGCTTAAGGACAAAACAAAACAAAACAAAACAAAAACAAACATAAAAAGAAACCAAACGGTCTTATGAGAGTTTTTTGTTTTGTTTTTTCATAATCTAGTAAAAACATATGTAATTGGCAAATAATATGCATTAAATAAACAGGAGTCATCACTATTTTAACTCTAATTGTAATAATGACCATGAAGAGGACAGTAGAAGGTGGAGTGAAAACTCTGTGCTAAGAATAGTGGGCGAGGAGGAGAGTAAGCGTAGGCCTCAGATGCCTGGGTGAAGGTTCTGGTTATGCTCCAGAGCAGCACTCTTCAATCAAACCCAATGTGATAATGGAAATGTAATATAATATATAATGTTCTATAAAAAGAATGTGGCTATCAAGCGCTTGAAATGTAGTATGACTAAGGAAGCCAAGTTTCAATTTTTAAAATTTTTATTAATTTGAGGATGGTAGCTCATGCCTGTAATCCCAGCATTTTAGGAGGCCAAGGTGGGTGGATCACCTGAGGTTGGGAGTTCGAGACCAGCCTGACCAATGTGGAGAAACGCCGTCTCTACTAAAAACACAAAATTAGCCGGGCATGGTGGCGCTTGCTGGTAATCCCAGCTACTCTGGAGGCTGAAGCAGGACAATCACTTGAATCCGGAAGGCAGAGGTTGTGGTGAGCCAAGATTGTGCCATTGCACTCCAGCCTGGGCAACAAGAGTGAAACCCCGTCTCAAAAAAAAAAAAAAAAAAAAAAAATTTCTAATTTCAATTTAAATAGCTGCATGTGGCTAGTGGCTACCGTATTTATTAGCTGGTACTATTTGAGATAGCAAATGAGAGTCACTAAAGGGGGAAAAACACAATTGGAAGGGTGTTCTAGTTTGTCTGGAAGATTAAGGTAGTGATGGTGTTTGGGGAAGGGAGACCACATAAACACACTTCAGTAGCCCTGGTGTGCTAATAAGAGCATAGATAGGGTGGTAGAAAGGAGAACTGGGGAAGAGATGGGCAGCTGCACTGAGCATGGCCTTGGTGGACCCATTCCCATGGGTGTCTGCCTCAGGACACCTAACCTATGATGACCTCAGGGGCTGCTTGACCCTAATTCAGCAGCCCCTGAGGTCATCATTTTCTTTATATATGTTCCCCTTCCATGTCTACATCTGAGACGAGAACTGAGATCCAGTTTAAAGTTTTTCTTTACAAGCTCTTTTAATTATCCTAACAACAGGCAAATCACAATGCCTACGTTTTAAAATGTTTCTCCGTAGATGTGCTCTTTTGAAACCTTACTCATTTTTTTTGCTATCCTGAATTCTTACTGAGTTATTTACCATTCACTTAAAATTCTGTGGAACTCAGAACTGAACAATGAGTTCTTATTAATTTATCCTTCTTTCAAATGTGTTTTAAATCAATAATATTTTATTATTTCATTTCCTGTGATATATTTAGCTTTATCTGATTTTAATGTTGAAACATTTTAAATCATTTCAGTAAAGAAAGACTGTGCTATTTTTACTAGTATTTACATAAATCCATGCCACACTAATCCAAGACTTGGAAGGGCAGGAGTCTTTTAAGGTAGGGCAATCCACTTAGTAGAGGTCGCCACTGCCTTAGACAGGTTCCTTATTTTAGCAATCAAGTCAGTGCATTATTAAAATATTATAGATTAGGGCAATACACTCATTTATCTGCTTTAGCTTCATAGTAGTAGGAACTAAAGTCTCTGGAGTCAGAACAAGGATATGTGTCCCAGGTTTACCATTTTCTAGTGCAGTGACTTCAGTAGGTCATTTGCATTCTTCAAACTTCAGTATTTTCATCTATAGCAAATAAAATAACAAGGTCTGCCTTTCCCATTCCAAACACCATTATGTGCTTTGGAACACTACATATTAGAAAATGTTTCATATTACTTAAAAGTGGTACAGAAGTGTGTGTGTGTGTGTGTGTGTGTGTGTGTCCTTAAAATCTAAATGCAGCTTCTTAACTGGCTGCATTATTCTAACAATTTTATAATTCACAGTCTATACCCTGGTTGTGTTTGCGAACTTAACATAGGGAGCTTACTCCATTAAGCATGCACACATTGCATGCTTAATGTAATATATTACATGCATTACTTCTCTTTTATCTCTTGGATTATCCACTTTCCTACAGAGGAAAAGTACAGCCAGAATTACATGAATTTCTAAGGCTCATGAGTTCTTATATGATTTTTAAAATGTTTTGATTGTTAGATCTCATATTTCCTCAAATGTCATCTTGGAAAGTCAATTATTTTAGGAATTTATGCTCCCACTATTTAAAGTATAGGTAGTCTACTTATGTTTTGTTTTTAGATTCTGAAGTACCACAAATTTTCCTAAAGTTATGTTCAAAATTATCTTAATTAGTGGCTCTTGGGCACTATTTCAGAAGAATCCTTAATGCTTGATGTTTCACCTTATTCTGTATATGTTAACATGAAATTTTACCATGAGAAAATCGTACAAAAAGCAAGAAAATAGTTTTAAAGAAAACTAAGTACAATCATTGTTCACCTGGGAAATAAAATGTATAAAATGTAAGATCTTCCCCAAAATAGACGTCATTTCTTAAGTTCCTACACATGGTGAAGAAATATATTTTGGTTATAATGCATTAAATGGAGTATTTTTTTCCTTAGTAATTGCCATAGGTGGATCAATGTACATCTGGCTTTTTAAAATGGTCATAATGTAGTCATTAACACCAGGAGAGAATCTGAAAAAAAGGTTAATGCAAACCATCTGAGGCAGACCCAAGTGGAACCCGCAAAACAAAACAACAACAGAAACAAAAAACAAAACTTACTCAGACTTCTATTTTGAGAAAGAGAGACAATCTTGGAAGACCAGAGATGATTCTGTGCTACTCTGAGACTCTTAACAATTGAATGCATGGGTATAGTATTCAAATTCTGCAAACAGTCAATTCCAGCTTGATTATGCAAAGAAGACCAGTGCTGTCCATTATAGAAAGAATAGACTGACACATGCACACACCCATGTACAACACTCATTTTCTTAGCTTCGACTTGGCATGTGCATCTAGAGTATTTTCTAGATAGACAACATATAGAGTGCCATGGTGGCTGTTAACATGGCTTCTCTCCTAAAGGACCTTGCCTAAGTGTTCTTGAGGAAATGTGATTATCCATTTAACTTGACTTTACATAAAAACTAATTTGATACTTCACTACAATTTTAAATTTCTAGTTTCTAAGGACTTTTCCCATGCCTATTTGACTGTTTAAGTACACACCAAATTATAAAATGATAACAAAGTCTAGAGACCTGGTCATGGCATCGTCTAGAGAGAGAACTAACCCCTTAAGCAAAGGATAAATGCTAACAAGGATGAGGACACCACAGATATTTAACATGCACTTGAGCTATTCTGCCTTGAAGGATGGGTATGTTACATTTATTTGATTTTTTTCTTAGATATTTTATAGCTACAATGAGTGATGTGAAGGTAATCAAACAGGTCAGTGCTCCCAAGTTCCCATAGCTAAAAGAGATGACTAGAGTTACAGTCTAGCACTGTAGGCAGAAAGGTAACATTCCTCCTGACAGAGTCTGTCAAGACTTTTTATGAATACTTGGCCCCTCTGAACACTCTGATTGTCTACACACAGATGCATTCTCCTGTAGAGTTCTGACAAATCCCTTAGAGGGATGCAGGTTGCTGTCACCAACCAAAACAGTCCACCACAAAAAAAACGATTTCAACGGAAAAAAAAAATGCTTTCCTGAAGTCAGAGACTATCTTCTGTTTCCCTGTGGCTTTAAGCAGAGTCACCCGGGGCTTTTAGTAGGAGTGGGTGGCAAGAGGATGGAAAGTGGAGACTCAGAAGCTTCCCACAGAGGAGTGTGATGGATGTCAAGAGCTAAGGGGCCAGAGAATTTAGCAGCTCAGTACTGTGCTGGAAATCCAGGCAGAAAGGGCATTAAAGTCCAAAGAAACCATGAGGCAGGAAATAGAACTGGAGTTAAGAAATGGACACAGGGTTATACAGAACCACATCCCCAAACACAAGCCACCGAAATTCATGATATGGCATAATAAGCACTGAGAATGCTCAGAAAGAATGGAATGCCAGTAGCTCATTTGGGTTGATTTAATGGATTTTTCATAAAACAACAGCTGGAATTTTAAAACTCAGGAGTAGAGAGGCAATTCACTCTTCCCATCAAAGAGATTGAAAAGTATGCTATGTTGCTGAATAAGAAGAGCTCACTTCAGACTTGCTCACCAACCACTCCTCCAATCATTTCTCATTTTTCTTGCCTGGACATTTTCCTTCTAGACTTTTACTAATCAAAACATGGTCTCCATGGACCAGCAGCATCATTACCTGGTAGCTTGTTAAAATATAGAATCTCAGGCCCCTCTTTAGACCTACTGACTCTGAGTCTGCATTTTAGTAAGATCCCCAGTTGACTCTTCTCTGCTTTGAAGTTTAAGAAGCAAATATCTTAGCCTCTACTCTTACCCTTTTATAATTCATTCTCTGTACAGCTGCCTGAGTAATTTTAATTTTATTTGTTAGTCCACTGATTAGTTCCACTCTCTAGAAGGAAAGTTCCATAAGGGCAGGAAAAGGGAATGGAATTGGGTATTCAATTAATATTCATTGAATGAATATCCTTCAGTCTAGGGTAAAGTCCTGATGAGATATTCTAGGTTTCACATATTTTTTCTTTACCACTTCAAAAGTCTCACTCTCTTTTCCCTTGCTCTTATTTATAAGGAAGCTACATTTTGCATGCCAAGCCCAAATCCTTGTCCACATTCTTTATACCCTTTCCTTTAGAACATTTTCTATAAATTTGTCCTTTTTCTGATTACACATGTAGCACCCCTCTCTATCTGCCCCTGCCTTTGGTTTGCGATTTTCCATGTTAATAAGCAGCAAAAGCCCACTGAAGTCACCACTTTCTTGCTTTTCGTATTTTATCTCTCTTTTCTTTGAGTTCTGGACTTCTTAAGTGTATTTTCCTATTGTTTTCATATCCTTATTTACTCATTCATTTCTCAAGATCTTGTTTCTTTCTCCACAATTTGACTGGTTAGAGTCAGACCCAGATTTAAAACTAGACCTAAAATACATGTGCAACTCTCTGAGTCTCTGTCCCTTCATTAGTAAAGTGGGTATCATAGAATCGACATCAGAGGTACTGTGATAATTAAAGTGCCTTTCACAGATGCTGGCACATGGCAGGTGCTAACGAATCTCAGATTCTCCTTGGAGGAAAGCAGAGGCTCATTTTGAAACGACCAAATTTTATCTGTCTAGGAATTTGACAAAATAGAATACAGTGATTTTGTTGTAACTATCCATTGGAAATTATTTAAAATATTGTGTGAGGGTAATGTGCAAACTATTCCACTGCAGCATTATGGTGATAGTGAAAAACTGGAAACAGTAGGAAATAAAAATGTCCAATCTTTAAGTGAGAGAATATTATGCAGGTAGCAAAATGTTATAAGAAATGCTTAAGACACTGCTGCATGAAAAAAGGCAAAATTCAAAATTATATCCTTATGATTTTGATTATGAAATTTTAAAAGGAATAGGATAAAAAATACATCAAAATGTTTTTAAAGTGTTAACAATAATCTCTGGATTGTGTAATTATGAGTGACTATTATTTCCTTCCTTATACTCTTCTAAATTTTACGAATTTTACAAAATGTGGATTTGTTTTTATAACAAAATAATTATTGAAATAAATAATAAACCAGCAGCATTTTCTTTATTCTCATTCTTCAGTTTTTCTGGAAATTTTGAGTTTTAACTTTGTTTTCTGTAACCTTCCCTGTCCTCTTCTTTCTTTGCTTTTTTTTTTTAAATTCTTCATTCAACTTTAATTCTTGTCCCTTATTTTGCATCTTAAATGCAGGTACTGCCAAGAGATTCCCTCTGGTCCTCTTCTTATCCTTCTTGTTAATGTCACCCACGCCCTCCCTCCCTAACTTCCCTTCTCAGCTTTGGATCTGCATGTTCTGCAATCTACGAGCCCAGTCCACCCACATATCCAGCCTCATGTCCTAAACATACCTCTTCATTTTTTATTCACGCTTTCACTCATTCATTTAGCATTTATTGGCTGTCTGCTATGTACTAGGCATTTTGCTAGCGACTAGAGATACAATAAAAATAAAAGAACTCCTCTTTCCTCGTGTAGCTCTCAGCTACTTTCTCCCTTTGCTTTTTTCAGTTATCAAATTGAAACTTCAGAGTCACCTTTGAGTCCTTCTGCTGTTCATTCCTCCTACCAATCAAGCAATTGTTCTACTCTGTATATGAACTTGAGCTCAGAAGCATCTTTCATTATCATGACCTCTTTTTCATGTCCACAGTCAATACCCTCTTTGGACTTCTGTTTTTCCCCTGCGATTATTCTATGACAGCTTCTGAAGTGATGCTTTATTCAACATGCTCTCACTCACAGTTCTGATTTATCTCACACAGAGCTATAAAACAAATAATCTGAAAACACAGTTTGATCATAGTAGTCTCCTGCTCAAACTAGTCAATAGATTCCCACTGAATAAGAAACAAACCTCCTCGACTGGCATTCAAAGCCCTCTTCCAATGTATTAAGTTGAACTGAATGAAATTTTCTCATTTTATAATTCAAAAAAGATGAATATTAGCCATTTCATATGATGCAACTTTATTCTCTAAGAGATCTGTTTTTCTGCTCTATACTCTACAATATGAATGAGATCAGTCTGTGCTTTCCCAGCATGTTCACTTCTTTTGATTCCTTTGCTAGTGTTTGTTCTTTCTGGAGCTCCTCCATACGTGTCTCCCCCTTGAATACTTCTATTCATCCCCAAGTTCCACCTCAAAACACTCATGCTCTATGAAGTATTTCCTGTTGAGTCCCATTCCAATGATTAGAATTCATGCCCTGTAATGAAGTCCCTTAACAAATTATCCATAATACGGTACATATACACTACGGAGTACTACACAGCCATAAAAAGAACGAAAGCATGTCCTTTGCAGCAACATGGATGCAGATGGATCCATTATCTTAAGCAAATTAATGCAGAGGAAAAGAAAACCAAATACCGCATATTCTCACTTATAAGTGGGAGCTAAACACTGGGTACTTGTGGACATAAAGATGGCAACAGTAGACACTGGGGACTACTAAAGGGCAGAGGGAAGGAAGTAGGAAGAGTTGAAGATGAACTATTGAGTACTATGTTCAGTACCTGGGTGACAGAATCATTCATACCCCAAACTTCAGCATCATGCAATATACCAAGGTAACAAACCTTCATGTACTCCCTGAATCTAAAATAAAATCTGAAAAAAAAAGTATTTGTGTCTTTCTTATGGTACCAATGAGCCTTGGTACCACTTCTTCATCTTATTTTGCTGACTCCAACTGAGCTCCGGAAATGTTCTCCTGTAAATACTCCTTTGCAAGTAGAGAATCTTAATACATATTTGTATAATTGTTAGCATCTTCAGTGATTTTTCTGAGTTAGTTATCCTTGAGGTTGAATTGGTATTTTTACTCTGCCCATGGCCCTGTTGCCTGCTTGTTTATTTATTTTGGCCACCTGAACATTCTTCTGCCATTATTTCACTTTAAAAAGAAGAAAAAAAAAAAACAACCCCAAACACTTGCAAGTTATAACATCAGTTATGCTATGTAGCACTTGGATTCTCTATTTTCTTATATAGATTATGCAATTCAAAATAACACTTCACTATAATGGCATGGAAAAATGCTTTATGAATATATTTATTTTAAAACTTTCTATTTTATCTTTGACATTCATCCTTAAAGAATAAAGTTCTTCAAGTTAAATATAAAAATTAAAACATAATAGAGCTTGAATATTAATTAAGTATTTGAGGGCATATTCACTTCTACCATAGATAAATAGGATACAGAGAGAGAGAGAGAGATCTTGATTTATACTTGCAGATAAATCAAGATATTTGCAAGTATACTGTTTTAACCTTACTGCATGGAACATGAAGACAATGACTACGTACCAAAAATATGCTAGAAAAAAAATGTGGTAAAATTTAGTGTTTAATATGAAGGACTTTGGGGCCAGACTTGGGTTTGCCCAACTGTAGTCTCAATTCATTTATCTGTAAAATGGAGACCATTCTTATCTCCCAGGATTATAGGGAGAGCTAAAGGAGATAATATATGTTAAGGACCTAGGATATTGTCTGTCACATAGTTAATAAAAAATTATACTTTTATTAATAAAAATAAATGACAGCAAGAAAGAACAGTATTCGCTAAAACCATATGATTCCAGAAGTTTCTTGATAGATTCCTTAAATATATACATAAGATTCTATCTGTCTGTCTATCTATCTATCTATCTATCTATCTATCTATCTATCTATCTATCTACCTCTCCTTAAATGCTTTGTTGCTCATTATGGACTGGTAAGTATGACATCATTTCTCAAATTACATTTATAGAGAGGGGTGGGGGGAAAGGCCTCCTCCCCTTTGCCGCAGCAAAATCTTGGCCAAAGACATGAAAAGCAATAAACAATGTCAAGCCTGGGAGTAGTATTTAGGAAGCGTCCATAAGCAAAGCTCAGGCTGCAGTTTGGCATATGTCCCCCAGCTGATGAAAGTGAAAGGGGGCATTTCAAGAATTCTTTTCATTTTAATCTAAAACCAGAAAAATCCTTTTCTATACAGCCTAAAGAAATTTATACACACGGTTTGTCACTTTTATATCCAGTTTAATGATCTAATTATTATTTATTAGAAACATGTAATGAATATTTTGGGTAACTAAAAAAATGACCAGATATCTGTTTCACAGTGTATAATTTTAAGAAAGGCAAGAACAAAAAATCAATGGGGGAAAAAGCTGACAAATTCATTTATTCATGAAATAATTAAATAAATATGTATTGAATTCCTACTGTGACCCAGGTACTATACTATGTGTTAAAAATATAAGTGAAAAAAAATGAGTGAAATCAGTAACGGAATTAACCCATCACAATATTGACTAGAAAAACCATGACATAGGACCCAGAATTTGACTCCAGTAGTCAAATTCTGTTCTGATTTGACCACTCAATCTACTATTTTAATAAATTCATTTTTTATTATATGCATTTTGTCAGCATACCGCTAGATGAATTTTTAACTGGTCCTCCAAAATTTAGATGCCAGAGGCCTGTTGGTGAGATCATATGCCCCTTCTCCAATATCCAGACAAATCCTAACAGAACTTATTAGTTCCTATTGACAACGCATTGGAGTCATTTTTTAGCAGTTAAATAATTTCACCCTTTTCCAATTCATACACATATCCTAAAGTTCAAAATTAATATAATGAGTTGCTGAATGAGTCTGAAGATTAGGAAATAGATCTTCATGTGAAATATATGCTCTCTGGATTTAATTAGTTGGGAAAATACCAAATAGTTTTTTTTCCACCAAACATAAATATTTTGACTTACTTTGAGTGAAATCTTTTAAAAAGACAGAGTGGTCTCAAGAGTTTTACAATATCTAGGAGAAACAGTCCTGTTTGGGGGATTTCATACACGATTCCACTGACTAATTTCTGAGGAAGAAGTGCAATATAATTTTATGTGTCTCAAGACTAGTATTAGCTTTTGTTCAATATCTGAAATAATGCAATTTCCTTTCTTAGAACACACTGATTTATTTTAACGAATTCATTCTCCTCCTGTTCAAAAATCTTTACGTGATGCTGCCTACACTCTGGAAGGCTGAGGACAGTGTCATCTACCCCTTTCCTCTCTCTCCCATAATAATTACCTACAGCAGCAAGGCTCTTAAGAAGTGCTTGTGGAATGAATAAATTAAGGTTCTCATGATTATACATTGCAGATATTAACAAAGGACAATGTATTACTCTGCTACAAATATTCACACTCACAGGTGTACACTCACATACTTACAATATTTCAAGGTAAGTAGTTGGACATTATTTTCAGGTATATTTTTTAGAAACTAAACTAATTGTGTAAAATGCTTTGGACCGACAGTCTAGAGAGGAAATATTATACGTAGATCCCAAAGAAAGGCTTAAAAGGTGTTACTGATCTTCTTCTCAGCAGGGCAGAAAATGTCTTCCATTTTTTAAAGGCAAATTACAAATATAGGTTTTATTGACATTAATAGGTGTTAAAGACGGTCTTAAAGAAAAGGTAATATCCATAGTAGCCATCTCAAATCAATATATATCCTGATGCTGAATTTCAAAATTAATGTTTTTCATGTAAGGCATGAGGCCCAGGATCAAATGGATTCAAGTGCATTCATGGTAAGATGAAGGATTACTTTCTTATGCTGTCAATTCCAAATAAAGCAAATGTAAAATAAGTTCTTTCAAGAACTAACAACCTCGACCTTTAAATATATCCATTGCTAAAGACTGAAATGTAGATAAAGAAGTTACAGTATTTTATTTGTAAAGCCAACAATACTGAGTCATCCCTGGGCTTTCGTCTCTAGCACCCATTCTACCTGGGAAGGGCAAGGCATTTCATTTAACCATTTTAACAAATCACTTAGCAGGATTCGTTCAGATAAAATCATTACTTAGCATATTTCTCTTAAATTCAAATTAATGAATTTTCATTTAGATGGAGAATTTTGGACTTAAAATAAAGCTGTTACAACGATAAAATCTCCAAATAAGCCAAAAATGTTGATATTTGTTAATAACTTGCAACATAGGCAAAAGATACAATTTTTTAGTCATCTTCTAATCAAAACAACCTTAGATAATAGAAGTATCTGCATAGAAAATGGTATATGCAATAGACAATGATCAACTTAAGCTTAAGGATAAAAGACCAATCATAGATAAATTAATTTAAATAAAAACATTCCAATTCTCCCCTGATTTTCCCTCATTAAAACATCCAAACAAAACATGTGGTACCTTTTAATTTTCTGAATGAGTAGCTCCCAATCAATGCTTCCTCGGTTAGAGACAACAAGCTGAAGAATCTACCAGAAAAAAAGAAAGAAAGAAAGAAAAAATATGTATGTGTATGGATTTGTTAACTAAATATCAAAAATTATAACTCACCAGTAAGCAAATACATTCTTTATACGCAAATAATAAATCTATGCCTGGAGGTCTGTAGCACAAAAAAAAATGCAGTACTCGAATATTTAGGAAGCTCAATAATGAATTTTAAAACATCTTTACTCTGAGATTACATAAAGCACATCCTTTGAAAAACGAATTAAAAATGAAACAATATAAAATTAAAAGCCCCGAACCATTACCAGCGCATATGCAGCAAAACCACTGAATTCTAGCCTTTGAGAACTGCTGCAGAATCCTTCTCCGGGAGCATTATCCCCACAGGCTGGCTCTCTGGCTCTCTAGCTCCAGACAGACGCAGTCTGCAAGCCACCAGCTCGTGTCTGTGTGTACCGGGGAAAGGGAAGCTGCAAATTAGAAGAAGTCCCCGCAGTGGCGAACAGGAAAATAAGGCGAGTGGGAGAGAGGGAGAGAGCACACTAGCCTCAGAATTTTCGAGAATGATGACAAGCTACTCAGCTCCGCCATCATTCACTGACAATAGGATGCAGCCCTCACTTACGATTTAGCGGTTTGCCATAGGGGCTTCTGGTACCGAATGCCTGACAGGCATTTTAATTGCCTCCATCCAAGTGTGTCCCCAGGAGTCGAGTCTATCAGCCTATGAATGTCATCATCTGGTCTCCTTTGTGTTAATGCCAGACACACACACACACACACACACACACACACACACACACACACACACCACTTAAATACAGAAACAGTTTTCAGGCATACAGGATTACAAACAAGTTAAGCTACACAAACTGGACATCACTAAATACTAATTTATGAGAATTTTTATTGTCTGCATTAAGGACATCAGAGATTTGTCACTGGCAGATAATTACAATATTTTTAAACTATCGCATATTGCTTATTTATGTTCCAAAATAAATATGTTCATTAAAGAAATGCATATTTTTATGTATATTTTCCTGCAGAAAATTCAATACCCTTTTAACAGTTATAATTACGCACTTGGCCATGTTTTCCTTACAAGAGAGAAAACAAAAAAAAAACCAAAGAGAATTAGAAAACCAGGGCCAATATGTGATTTCTGGGGGCAATCTATTTTATTCCATTTACATACAAAAGCAAAAGGAGGTGGCAACAAGCTTGGTCCTGGGACTTTTCAGTCCCTGAGGGCGCAGGCAGAGAATATGATCTTTGGCATAATCTGTATCCCCTCCATGTTAGCAACTGAAATTAGCAGTTGAATATCCCTGTTTTACAGTGCCCCTTGTGTAGGGAGGTTAAGTGTGGAATCATTCCCTGCATTTATTTCCTGGAGAAAAGGGAAGGAGAAAAATGTCAATAAATAAATTAATTTTTACAGCATTGTTAGCAACCTGAACCAGTGAATGGAGCAAA
This sequence comes from Chlorocebus sabaeus, assembly GCF_047675955.1. Classification (NCBI taxonomy): domain Eukaryota; kingdom Metazoa; phylum Chordata; class Mammalia; order Primates; family Cercopithecidae; genus Chlorocebus; species Chlorocebus sabaeus. The sequence continues at coordinate 96,994,648 of NC_132913.1, read as the reverse complement.
ATTCGATGAGAACCAAAAAGGCCAGCTGTGAAGAAGGTTGCTGGGAAGAAGCATCACCATGGTTACGGGAAACAGAAAGTCTTGATGGCAGAGGAGAGAGAACGAGACTACAGGGAAGGAAATTGAGAGACAGATGATATGTTTCTTTTTTTTTTCTTCTTCTTCTTGAAAGAATAGCCTCTATCAGTTTTATACTGTATTTTGAATTCATTAAGATAAATTTGCATTCTCCTTGAGCCACCTTTCTGCCCCATTTTTTAATCACTAGCTAATTTTGCTTTCATAAATATTCAAATTACAGTTCTTTTGTATGAGATCAATTCTGCTACCCCTTGCCTCTGTCCAAATACTGGCTTCATGGAAACCACTTAGCCTAGTCCACATCCTTTGTTTCATAGGTGAGAAAGCTGAGGCCCAAAGAATATGACCAAGGTCACAAAACCGAGGCACCCGCAGAGTTTCCTGATTCAGTCCTCTGCTTTTCTTCTCTAACCAAGTGACTTTCTTTCCCTGCTCTCTTTTGTTCTGTTTGCAAGCAATACAGATTCCAGAAACATCCTTTGTCTGTAATTTTGTAAACCTTCTTGTATTTGCTAAAGCAGTGATGTCCCTCTTTAAAATGCATTTCAATCATTCTGAAGACTTTTGCAAATATCTTTTCTGGATTGTATTTGAGGTCTGAGGAATTTGGGGTAATTATGTCACTGCTTTTCTTTCATTTCCAGTCTGGCAATCAGATAAATCAAGCATGACTGCCCTTTTGTGAACGTATCTTGTTGAGCCTGAACTTCATCATCATATACTAGGCACTTTTATCATTACTGGCCTCATTCTTTCTGCAAGCATAAAACTGGGTAATCAAATTGAGTCAGTCTCCCAAGGCACCTTCTAGGTATAGACAAGGTAAACTTTCCTGGGTTACCAAAAACAATGAAGCTGGAAAATGGAGAGCCAAGGTAAAATTAAAAATCACAATAATAATGATAATAATTCATTCCGAAACAACCACTGGAGGGCGCAAATTTTCTTAAAATCTTTCTAAACCACTCAGCAAATGTGGCTAGAATTTTGACCTTCATGTTTTACTGTTTTTATTTTCTTTCCAAACTGTTCTTTCACTATTCAGTTCATATGATTCAATGCCTTGAGATTAACTCATCTATAGATAAGGTCAAACTGCTTATTTGATGTCTAAAAGACAGTTGCTGCCACCATCATCACCCTCTTTCCCCAGTATGTAGCTATAAAACGAATAAATCACATTTTAAAAATGTATGACTACCACAGGTAATAATCACAAGAGATTTCAGGTGTTAGTGAATCCTACATACTGGTTAGAATTCTTCTCCCAACCCCGCCAAAAAAAAAAAAAAAAAAGTCCCTTTAAATACAATCTCCCTGTTAAATGTCTATTTTTCTTCAGTGATTTTGGATAATAAGGTGATTTTTCAAAGTGAATGTTTTATTTTACTGTATTGTAAAACATAAAAAATGATGCCTAAGACTTATGTCTTGAAACATGAATCATATTCTATCATGAAAGCACATATAAGGGTCCTGGTCAGTCCAAAAAAATAGCACAGCTTCCAAGAACATATAATACTCTCTGGAGGTCACTTAATATTTAGGGATACCTAGCTCAGTACATGAGAATGAGTTGGTACACTCTCTTTTCTTTTTTTCCCCACTTGTTTCCAACATGGAGTAAGTACCATATGTGAAATATAATTACTGCCCTTAGGTATGTCATATTCTAAGAATACAAGACAACAGACAATTGAGATACTTATGTGAATTTTTAGATCTTTCATATTTATGCCCAAAAGCCTAAACTGGTGCTTGCCTTATCCTTCTTCTGTCTGACAGTATTTTAGACCTTGGACTACCACCATTCATCCATTCATTTAACCAACTGTGATGGCACACATACATATTTTTCAGACTCTTTACAGGTTCTGGGAATGGAAAAAAGAGGGAAACAGGATTTCCTTTTCAAGAAACTTCATTTAATAAATTAGTTAATAGAAGGCCAGGCATGGTGGTTCATGCCTGTAATCCCAGTACTTTGGGAGGCCGAGGCGGGCAGATCACCTGAGGTCAGGAGTTTGAGACCAGCCTGGCCAACACATAGCGAAACCCTGTCTCTACCAAAAAAAAACAAAAAAAACAAAAAAAAACAAAAATTAGCTGGGTATGGTGGTGCATGCCTGTAGTCCCAGCTACTTGGGAAGCTGATGCAGGAGAATCTCTTGAACCCAAGAGGCGGAGGTTGCAGTGAGCCGAGATCGCATCACTGCACTCCAGCCTGGGCGACAGAGCAAGACTCCGTCTCTCAAAAGAATTAATTAATTAATTAATTAATCAATTAATAGAAACCTAACTTCACACTTCCTTTTCTCACTTTGATGAGATACTATGACGCCACCCCTCTGTTATATCTGCTTCATTATAGACGCCTGATCTTTAAGAATCTGATTCAGCAATACTCCCAAATTCAGTTAATTCACCCCTGTGTCTCTTCTGAAACAATTTTGATTTCATTCCCTAAATATATTAGTCTGTGTATTTGTGTATCACTCCCTAAACTCTCCAGGAATGAATAATGGAGGCTTATATTCCTTACCTCCTTAAAGCCTTTGCTCATAGATCATCTTCCAACCAGGGCTCTCCTAACTACCATAATGAAAGTTGCAACCATGCCCTTCCCACTTTTCATCCCCTGCTGCATTTTACTTTTTTCCATAGCACTTATCATAACATAAACTTTTCTTATTTATTTCTAACTTCACCCTGCTAGTTCCATGAGGGCAGTCATTTTTACATGTTTGGGACACTGGTATCCAAAGCACCTAAAGTATTTTTTAAATGACTGCATATGAAAAATCACACTAGTATATGAATTGGAATGTCTAAACACAAGAGAAGTCATTGTATTCCATATTGTCTTCCCTATTCTATATATTCAGTCTTTCTGATAAAAATTGCCTTTTATTTGTAAGCGACTCCTTGCCATACATTTTGTAATCAATATATTTAATAATTTCTATTATAGGATGTAAATTTATTTTAAATAGAGACTTGTCTCCTACTCTCTTTGAATTCTGCAAAGCACCTAGCATAGGGCTAACAGCTTTTAAATGCTCAGAGTGAGTTTGTTTGACAAATCATGCCTTCTCTTGGTATTAAAATGTGCTAAATGATAATTTTTAGATTTTTAAAATAAAATTCGATGAATTAATGCTGCCTCATGGCCAAAATATTTTGGAATGACCTTTATAGAGATATGACTACACTTAGTAAAATTTGTACTTTCAAAAATTTATAATAGAAATAATACTTATGCTTTCCCCTAGTATTCTTGAGTTTGTTATTCTAAATCAAATAGGCAGATATCTAAGTATTTTATAAATTATCATGATATCCAAAATCACTGAACACTGTCTTGCTTTATTTACTGTAGACGACATTTTCTCTTCCAACAAAGTTGGTCCACACAAAAATATATTGTGGTCAAAAAAGACAAAAAGTGTCATAATTAGCACATTAGTCTTAAATATACAAAATGATAAAATTCTATTACTTTTTACCCACAAAATGCCAATTTCATATGGTTCAACCTAATACCTAGAGAAGCTATACATGGATGCGGGATTGGGTAGTACGAGTTGTACAAAATGACTCCCATGTTTATTGCAGCATTATTCACAATAGCCAAGATATGGAAACAACCTAAGTGTCTGTAGATGGATGAATGGATAAAGAAACTATAATCTCTGTGTCTGTCTCTCTGTCTGTGTGTGTGTATGTGCGTGTGTGTGTATCTATATTATGCAGCTCTAAAACAGAACAGGATCTTGCCATTTGCCACAATGTAAATGAGCCCGGAGGACATTATGCTAAGTGTAGTATGTCAGACACAGAAAGAAAAACATTGCATCATCTCACTCATTTGTGAGATATAAATAAAAATAATAATAATAATTGAAGTTTACAGAGAGTGAACAAAACTGTGGTTACCAGTGACAGGGTTGGGGGACAGTTTGGGGGTGGTGGGAAATGAGGAGATGTAGGTTAAGAGGATACCAAATAGCATCATGTAGAATGAGCAAGTCTAGAGATCTAATGTACCATGAGAACCATAGGTAATAACAGTGTACTGTACAAAAAAACAAATAAACATCACATGGTACCCCATAAATGTATACAATTATGATTTGTCAGTCAAAATATTAATAATAAAACTTTTAAAAAATGTGGTATATTCATAAAATATTGTTTGGCAATAAAACAGTGAAGTGCTGACATGTCACAACACAAATGAACCTAAAAACCATGATACTCAGTAAAAGAAGGTGGTTACAAAAGGCCATATATTTTATAATTCCATTTATATGAAATACCTAGGATAGTCAAATCCATAAAAATGGGAAGGATATTAATGGCTGCCAGAGGCTGGGGGCAGAGGGTAATGGAGAGTGACTAATGGGTAGGGGCTTCTTTTTGGGGTAATGAAAATGTTCTGAAATTAAGTAATGGTTATTGGGTGCACAACTCTATGAATATATTAAAAACCACTGAATTGCTGAATTGTATACTTTACAAGAGTGAATTTCATGCCACGTGAATTATATCTCAATAACTCATTAAAAAAAGTAATAAGGGTCCGGGCACAGTGGTTCACACCTGTAATCCCAGCACTTCGGGAGGTCAAGACAGGCGGATCACCTGAGGTCAGGAGTTGGAGACCAGCCTGGCCAACATGGTGAAACCCCCTCTCTACTAAAAATACAAAAATTAGCTGAGTGTGGTGGCGCGTGCCTGTAATCCCAGCTACTCAGGAGGCTGAGGCAGGAGAATTGCTTGAACCCAGGAGGCGGAGGTTGTGGTGAGCCGAGATCACACCACTGCACTCCAGCCTGGGAAACAGAGTGAGACTCCTTCTCAAAAAGTAATAATAATAATAAAAAATAAAAGAAAGAAAAAAAAGTAATAAAAACGTCCCAGTTTCTAGACAGCAAGTCTTTGAATTCCATGGCCACTAATTAAAATATGACAAGTTTATAATTCAGTCCATGGCACCTTCCAGATTATTATAAATTGTTGGAAGCATGGCTCCAAAAGCTATTATTTTTTTGAGGCCATGAGACTGTGATTTATGTGGGAATCTGAAAATCTTCTACAAACATTTTTGAATTCCTTAACAAATTCAATTGCAGGTCTGTAGATCTCCATTTTTAAAAATTTCTTTTACATGGACAAATGGATTTAAATGGTATCATAAATGAAAGACATGTGCCTTAGTGGATCCCTGACTTATGTGATAAAGAACAACTGGTCAGGAGTTAAAAGACAATCACTAAGCATCTAAAGGATAAATATATGTAAATCACTCTCAGGTCTGTCTTTTGTTTTTCATAGAAAACTATACAAATTATTAACTATACACCATCAGTGAAGCTGAGTTACTAGTTACAAAAACATCCATATGTTGAGAAACTCATGTAAATAATTCTGACGGCAAACAATGGACAAATTTATTACTGACAGACAACATTTCTCCTGAAAAGTAGAATCCTTGAATCACTTGACTCCTACCACAAGTTTTGTTATGATTAAAAAATGGACTACATTTGTTAGCTTGTTGTCTATTTGATATTTAATTTAAGTTTACTAGGTATTCTATGCCACTGAGCTCTGGACTATTAACTTACTTAAAATTTGAAAACAATATTGATATTATCCAAGCCCAAAGTCCTATAACTATTTGCCTTACTTTATATGTATTTTAACTATGTCTTATACATAAAACTCAGTAAGAAATATTTAAACAAAATATTCAGTATCTCCACTGAACTTGGATGAAAAACAAATTACAAAATAAAGTATATTTATGAAAAGCAAAGAGCATATTGAGATATGGGTTGCATGTGGTCATCTTTGACATATTCACGTGATTTTAATTACAGTTGTACGGCAATGAGAAGGATGAATTGATTCCAACCAAGTAGGGTGAAGAGTAAGACAAGATAACTGGAAATCACTCTCCAATTGCTCTTGAATCAGGCTTTAATACTTCTGAGTCATGATGATCAGAGTTTAGCTTGACTATTTCATTTACAATCTTAGTATGATGATTTTTTTAAATCACTTAGATTCTTATCCAAATGTATGTACATAATACATTTCAAATTATTTTTGGATTTTGCACCATCTTGAACCTCAGAGATATTCATATTTCACTGACACATTTTTCACAATTCTAAAAGTAATAAATTCTCATTTTTCTTTATTCCATCAGTGCTTTTATTTCACTTATCAAGGTAAAGCCAATGGGATGGTATAAATGGAGAGACAGAAAGAAAGACAGGTTATTCTTATTGTCAGCATTCAGGTCTGATTGCAATTTAATAAAATAGCTAGCTTAAAAGCCATATTTAGATTTCATATGACATTACCACCTAAGCTTATGAAATAACTATACTCAAAGTTCTATTCTTCTCACATACTTTTACCAAAGTAAAATAAACCAAACTTCTTTTTTAAAACAATGTCACATGAACTACAATTATGAAAAATAATTGTTACTTCAATTCATAAAGTCATAATCTCATTACACTTTAAGAACTATGTTGGGAATTAAAAGCTCTCAAGAGGTCGAAAAGAAACCTATAATAGTTGAACAATTAAGACTCTCATACATTGCTGATGAGAGCTTAAATTAATCCAACCACTTTGAAAAACTGTTTGGCAATACCTAGTGAAAGTAAATACTAAACTAAATATATGGAATAATATATGAAGTTCCAGAGCAAATAAATATTCAGAGACAGAAATCAGAATAGTGTTTACCTGTGTAGAAAGTAGTATGAGAGACTGTATTGACTTGGAAGATGTATAATGTCTTCTTGACACGAGTGGCAGTGACATGGAGTAGAGGGCACTCTATTAATGTAATGTACCTTCATCATAATAATTGTGATAAATATTGTGGTGCCATTGTTTTAGAAGTTCTTCATTCATAAGTTTTAGGATCTATAGTGAATACTATGCAAAAGGGTTCTTGTATAAGCATATATTTTGCAAACATACCACGTAACCATGGCTGCGTAAAGACTATATGATTACATGTATATTAAATAAACAAATTGTAAGGACACATTCTCCTTAGTAGGGAAAGTATGTTTTACATTGGCTTTTAGTAAACAAATGGCAACTGTAAAGTAAAACACATGAAATGAAAAATGGAAGTAAAATGTGTATTTTAGGAATATGGCAGCAAGTGAAAGTATTTATGTGAAGCAGCCCTTACAGAACTATGCTATTATGACAAAAGAATGGACAGCTAAGATGCTTCCCGTATCATCCCTTTCACAAAAATCCCTTACCCATTGAGGCCTACCATAATCGTTAGTTTATTTCAGGAATCACTAATTTCTTCTCTTCCAACCCAAATCTTACACTTCCTTTTTGGTTCATTTAAAGTTCTGCCTTTTTCATAATGGCTTCCAAAATTCCCACAAGCACATAATGTCATAAAGCTCTTTCCTTTCTCAGAATCACCAACATACAAAACAAAAAACAAAAACCATCATTATACTATAATGCCTGTTATTATATACAGGCTTGGTCCATTTTTCAGTAATTTACATTCAGTTATTTATTCTAATATTTGCCAATTTGAAAAGCATATGACATGATTCTAATAAAATGATTAAGAACCTACAAAGTGCCAGTCTTTTTGAGTACATTACTTTATTCAACAATTCTGAGAGTCATGTGTCTCTATTTTACAGTTGAGGAAACAGGCCTAATTAGGTTTAATAAAGTGCCCAGGGGAACACAGCTGGTAAGTAGTGGAGCAGAAATTCAATCCCTGGACTTCTCAGCTAATTAGTTTGTAATTCAGCCTAACACTTAGAAGGTATCAGAAGAGGAAGAGATAAACATAGAACTAAGAATTTTCCATTTATACTTACAAGATAGCAGAAAGGGAAGAGATAAATTGAACACAGAATTAAGAATTTTCTATTTTTCCAGGAGAGGGAGTTTAGTCAGACTACTTGTTATGTAAGTAGGCTGTGCATAAAAGAGATAAGAGTAAAAACATAGATTTTTACTTTCAGAATTATTTCAGATTCCATCAGTTCATATTTAAATAATGTATACGTATAAACACAAGCATTCCTGGAGGTGAGGAAAACATCATAATTTTAATTACTATCTATCTGGTTTAATCTTGGCAGAGGATATAGAATCATATGAGTGCAATATATGCTCATGTATTTTTAAAGAACTTTGTTGTTTGACAATTCGGGCTTATTATGTTTGTTTTGAAACATCTTGTTGAAATTAACTACTATCTTAGAAGTACAGATGATAATAGTAAAGTACATATCTTAACACAATCACTACCCTTATTTTATTCTATCGAGTTAGAAATCATCAAACATCATGGTGAATCTTAAACGTTACATGAGAAAAGACCATATCATATTATGTAATCCATGTCCATTAAAAAAGTTAACACATTTTTAATAGTTAAATTTCGGTGTGTGGACACTTTTTTATTTCAGACAATTCTATTCTTTCCATGAAGTTTTCCCTCAGGTATTGCCTTCTCAAGCAGGCTTCACCTAACCATCCTATTCAATATTGCAATCTGTAATTCCTACTCCCGATCTCCCTTACTCCATTTTGCTATCATCTTCTAATGTGCCATATAATTAATTCACTTGTTATATTTATCCTTTATTGTCTTTCCCCATTCACTTGTAAGCTTCATGAAGGCAAGACTCTGCCTGTTTTGTTCATGAATATATCCCAAATACCTAGAACTAGGTCTGGTATATAACTGGTGCACAATAAATGTTCAATAAATATTCATTCATGCATGCATGAACACTGAAATTAAAACATTAAAGCTCATATAAAAAGCATAAATTACCTTCCTAAAAGTCTTAGGGCTAAAAGTTTCAGAAATCATGAAATAAAACATGTAGTGTAAGTGTTTCATTTATTTTAGGTCTTGGTTAGCTATTTCAATACACAAATTTTAGATTTTTCATCTTTGGCAATTTATAGGGAATTTGAGTAACCTCTCTTCCTTTACTTCAAGTTTTAAAAAGTATTTACTTACTTTTTTTATTTCTACAAAAATTATTCTAGCAGTTTTTCTTATCTACTTGTGAATCCTTGGTTATAACTAGTAAATTTATTTTTATCTTACTTATAACCTAAATGTTAATACAAACCATATTCACTGGAGATACAGCCACCCTATAGGCAAACAATACTTGCAACAGAAATGGGCAAACCATGAAGGAAAATTAAGAGAACTAGTGTGGAGGATTTTTTACTAAATAAAATTTTTATTTAGCAGTCAACCAGTCAAGCAGAACTATCTTCTGGAGTCATTAATTTCTTGGCTGATCTTCCTGAAAGCAGGAAATGAACCTCCATTTAATCAAATTCTCCACAAGTGGGGCCATTACAATTTCATGAAAGACTGAAATCAAATCAAATGCTACAAAATCAAATGCTACATTTCATGACAGTAGATCTAAATTCCTGATTTGTTTTTGAAAACTACTAAAAGGAGCTATTTTGTTGACTGCTTTCTAAACATTGAAAATTAATATATCTCAATATTTTAAACCTCTCTTGTTCCTTCAGTCTTCAGCAACTTCACCGAATTGGAGAGCCAGCAGTACTTAAGAGGTCAGCTAGTGCCAATCCATTTAAATTTGGTAATCTTGAACCTTAACTTGACCAGATTATTCTGAAGAAGCTTAAATTCTGCAAGATCCTATAGCTTTTATTTTCAGAGTCTAATATTTCCAGTTCAAATAATAAAATGTCTACTTTGATGGTTTAATAAATGCAGTATCATAAGTGGAATGATTTCTGAAAATGCATATATTTATTTTATGAATATATGAAATCCACATTCCAAAAATTTATGAAATCCAGACATATTATCTTGGCTGTTTAGGGGACAGTGTACCCTAGGGTGATGGCCACCAAGAGTTACATATATAATTTCTTAGTCTCTCCTCTTCCTCTAGTGCATGTACCATGGTTACAATAGAGATGCAAAGAGAGAATTAATTATCTATGCAGGTATTTATTTATAGATATTTTAATAAAACAGAACTACAGCACACTTTGAATATTTAGAAAGTATTCAATAGTACATCTACATGTGCATGAAAGTCCCAAATTCTCCTATTGATTGGAACCAAAGAATAAAGATGATGAATATCAAATCCCTAGTGTGAAAAGAAACAGGAACTTAGATGAAGAGTGGGCGTACTGTTTCTATTTCTACTAAAACTTCATGGCTCATTCTATCATCAGATTTCTTAGCTGCAAAGGATTTTAGGTAAAAGATATACTGGCTTTTAAATCAAAAGGAAATATTATACATAAGCAACGTCTATATATGTATATTCCTTCTCAACAGTATCATTAAGTTGGCGAGAAACAGATCATGTTATGTTATATTTATAGTCGTTTCATTTTCCATAGTTTAGTGGCTTTTTTCCTTTTGCTACTAATAGCAAACATATAATTGAAGAAGTGTTTTATTTAATATTCTGTAAAACGGAACTCAATTTTTTTTCCAGGCATGGTCTATCTACTTTTTTAATTTCAAATGGAATGCAAAAATAGCTATTGTAAGAATCTGGGCCAACAGATCTGTCTGGAAGAGAAATTTCCACCCCCAGGACCACTGACTTTTTTCTTGAACTACCATACTCTTGTGTTTTGCTTTTTTATACTTTTCCATTATCTTTGTTTTGCCTTCCCCTTTTCAACTCTTTCTCCTCCATTTTAACCCAGAGTAATGGGGAACATAGTCAAGGAAAATAGTTATAGAATCATTTAAATATTTAAATAAACTTTCATCTATATAGGTCCTTGGTTTTATGTTAGGGCCAAACTTGACGTGTTTTACACAACTTTCTCTAATATCTGGTAGGCTCCTTTTACATTGGTGTACAATAAATAATGTTAATTCGTGTTGTGGACATTGACCTAAAAAAAATGGAAGAAGTTGTCGCTGGTGGGAAGGAAGATATATTGTCACTGAGATCACTGTATGTACTGCTGCAGCATGGTATTTATTTATTTTTAACCCAGTGAAGCTAAAAAAATAAAGAAAAGGGAATCAAATGTCCAGTTTATACACACTTTCTACTGTAATGCTTATAAGCATATAGATGACATATTAGGAAAAAGCAGGTGATGCCTCAACAACAGATTTTTCTAGTGGCATGGGGATGCTTCCAATTTTCTTATAATTTCTAATTTTATTTTGAAGCTGTTTAACAAAATGTATGATTGATTGATGGCCGATGAGAGAAGGGGATGCGAGGTCTGTGTTAAGAAATGCACAAAAGAAAACCTTGAGAAACTGATACTCATGAGTTAAAAGCCAAGTGTGATGAAAAAGAAACTTATTTTACAACAGAAAAAAGCTGAAGAACACAAAAAACTGAAAAAACAAACGGGGGTTGTGAAGATGATAGAACAGCACAGAAATGCCAGGACTGATTCAGCACTATTTGTACATCACTTGAAAAAAGAATTAAAACTGATGATGTGTGTTAGGAGAGTTAAGACACTCAAATCAGAAGGAGAAGCAAGAATATGCGACATGGATAGAGAAGAGTTGGAGGATCAAGAGCTTTGGAAACAAATAGAGTTTCATTTATAAACCACTGAGCCAGTCTGACAGGTGAAGCAGGCTGAGGCACTTGAAAGATCTTATTCAATGGCTGGCATTGCTGAATGCCCAGCTGGGTCTGAATCAGAGTAGTTTTAAACAGGGACATTGTTCCAAGGAAGATTTTAGTTTCACGTGCCTTCCAATACAGCCTTATAAATCCTGAACAGCGTCAATATTCACCAGCCACCTGCAATCAGCATTATTCCAGAATTTGCTAGATACAGCAAGTCCGTGACAGGGGATATATTAATTAGGATGGTTGGTCCTCCACTCAGGACTTACATGTATTGATGATATGCAAATCAGTTCAGTTCAGTCTCATCAACAGCATAAATTAAGTGCATCCTATCATGAGGATTATCTTGGAAAGAGTGAATGTCACTCTCAATAGGCCGCTGGCCTGGAGGTGCATAGTCAGCAGTTGCTGAGTGAGGGAGAATGAAAAACAGACAAAAAAGTATTTCATCATTATTGACCAGCTGGTTGCATTCTTCTCTAGATTAAATGCTTGGCTACTTATATTAAAAAATCTTTGCTTAGAAAAATTTTCTTCTTACACATCTGTGCAGTCTGACAAGAGATTCAAAGGTAGCATTTTTGATTAAGAGACCCGATGAGCAAATAACAAGAGAAAACAATCCTACATTATGACCTTTGTATTAAGAGTTCATATTCCATTGGGAAATGATGCCCACACAGGACAGATGTTTTGTACTAGAGAGGATGAATTTGTGACTTCTTGTTGGACTTTCTTAGGAACTCAGGTTAGTTAACAAAGAGCTAATGGCCTCAGAGAGAAAGCACAAAATTTTATGACAAATGTGAGAAAAAGAAAAAAATTTTGGATAAGGATATACCTATGATTGACATTTTAAAGAAGCTATAAATTGTGGACAGAAATAGTTAAGGAAATACAGATATAACTCAATCTATAATGTATAGATATTTTTGGTCTGGGCACAGTGGCTAAGGTCTACCATCCCAGCACTTTGGGAGACTGAAGTGGGAGGATCACTTGAGCCCAGGAGTTGAAAACCAACCTGTACAACATAGAGAGACCCTGTTTCTACAAAAATTAAAAAAAAAAAAAAAAATTAGCTGGGCATGGTAGTGTGTGTCTGTAGTCCCAGCTACTAGAGAGGCTGAGGTGAGAGGATTGCTTAAACCCAAAAGGTTGAGGCTACAGTAAGCCATAATCATGTCACTGCACTCCAGAGACAGCAACTTTCTGTCTCAAAAAAATAAAAACAAAAAGAAATTTTCCGTTGAGTTTGCAATTCCTCCTAATACATGTTATCCAGGCAGTTTAAAACACAATCAATGAAAAAGAGTTGTTAAAGTCTAGATTTAAAAACAAATTAAATGGTAAGAGTAATCATGAAGCCTAATCAAAGTGAAGCAGCCAAGTGGTGAATCTGAGTGAAGTGCTTGAGCTCGGTGTTTATGATGGTGGGAGTCAAGACAACTGAGGTGTTCACAGAAAGGGGCGGAGACACATCACAGGTGGCAGAAGGAGTCTTGCCGTCCTGTGCAGCTGTTGGAAACCCTAAACTGTGTTGAGTGAAAGAAAGGCAGAAACAGAACAGCATGGCCATCTCTACAACATATTGCAACAAGGGCATGCAGGGGCAGGATAATGGAAGTGGGGCTCAGAAATAAAAGGAAAAAAAGTTAAAATAACATAAAGCATGAAAAAAGACTTGCATGATCTGATGATCATGAGCCAAAGAAATGAGGATTATGAGAAGGTCAATTCTTTGCATCTGTGGTTCAAAACAACCACCACCATAACAGGTTATAAAATAAGACCCTGCACTGCCCCCCAGCACTATCTATGGGGAAAGGGCTATGAAAGTAGACACAAAGGCTGTGGCTCCCCCAGATTTTGTTTTTATTTTTTTACTCCACAGAGCTGTGCTAAAACACAGATTCCAGGCCTCGCCTTTCTGTAATTCTACTCAAAAGTCTAGAGGTAAGCCATCAGTCCAATATGCATCCATTAGCATCCTGGTGATGCTGATGCCACTGATTCATTAAATACAGTTTGAAAAACCACTAGCATAAATGATTCAAAATAACTTGGGATAAATTATTTCCTCACCAGATGTAAAGGTATTTGCCTCTTGTGCACCTGAAACCAACAGGGGGTTCCAAAAATGAGGTAAGGGGGTCAAACTATATGTGAATATGAATTTGCACCGAGAACAAAGCATACTGAATTATATCAATGTCTTCCATATAGATATTACAAATTAAAATGTATTGTTTAAAGCAACTGAATTTCCCTTCATTTTTCTATTCATTTTCCACTTTATATTATCCCTTTTTCATTAGCTGCAATCAGTAATAACAGGTAAAAATCCAGAAAAAAAAAAAATGCTCTAATCAAGGATATTTTAAGATTAACTGACCTTCATTTCACATTGACTGTTGAGAGACAAATGAAAGTACAAAGAGGATTCCAAGATAGTATTTATAACATATGCTTCAAATAAAATTTACAAATATTGCTTAAAGTTAGAAAGTTACCTTCAGCATTCTCGACATATTTTTATCACCTAGTATATGCAAGTTTTGCACTCGATACTTGTGAACTGGTAACCATAGATAAAAAGCTTATTTTTCCAACTACAAAGAAACTATAAAGTGAATAAGACACCTGTCTGTTTCAGATGAAAGTACATTACTTCAGCTTCCACAGCGTTTTACCTTGGTTGAGACCAAAACCTCTATGAGGAATTTGCGAACAGCATAGCCAGCACCCACAAGGGGCTATGTTAATATCAACTTGTCCTTCAGAGCTTGGGACTGGATTCCAGAGCTTGGAAATTCCAGCCATACTGTTGTTTTAGTCTGAGAGAGGCCAAGGGATTTCACTATGAGCTAGGGAAGTATACCGTGGTGGGTTGGGAGCTGGTGGCGATGCAGGTGTCCTTAATCTTGAACTACATTCATATGGCCTCTGAAGGAAGGTTGTTCTCATAGATCTCTATAGATAACAGTGAAAATCTTTTATAAAGTGCTTACTAAACACAGGGCAGTTTTTGAGCATCGATTTGTATAGGTTGGTGCAAAAGTAATAGCATCTTTTTTGCCGTTACTTTTAATGACAAAAACCACAATTACTTTTGCACCAGCCATTAACTTGTTTAATCCTCATAGCAACTCTGTGAGGTGGTTACTTTCATTACACCCATGTTATAGATGAGTAAACGCGGACACAGGAAGACTAAACCATTGGATATGAATTCAGGTCATATGCTTTTATACTACAGGCATGCTTTTAAAACTCCATTCTACTACTCTGCACTCTCCTATATTCTGTATATAATAAAAACTGATTCTATAGCAGAGAGAAGGCGAAAGACCCGGCAGGAGTTAAGGTCTGGCATCTCAGTCCTCTAGCTGAAAATTTCAACAGCAGATTCGTATAAGTAATGTGCATAATATGACTAATCAGGTACCCAGGAAGCAATGGAATATCCAAAAACAGTTTTGGTGATGTATTTCTTAGTCTTTTAATTTTCTGAGATGTGTGGATAACTAACAATAATGATTCAATTTTCCAAAAATGAAATACGACCCCCAATTTTTAAAAACTGCTTTATAGTATAAGACTAGTTGAGGAGTCAAGAAAGAGAAAACTTTCTGTTTTGGTATTTGAGCTGGTATGCAATCACCGCTGGGCTTTTGAGGCATGGGTTTCAGTTCTTCTGCTGCTTCATAGGGATGCTGTTTGCATTCACTTTTTTCCTTTTCTTTTCTTTTTCCTTTTTTTTTTTTTTTTTTTTTTGACAGAGTCTTACTCTGTCACCCAGGTTATAGTGTGGTGGTGCAATCTTGGCTCACTGCAACCTCCGCCTCCTGTGTTCAAGTGACTCTCCTGCCTCAGCCTCCCGAGTAGCTGGGACTATAGGTGCACACCACCACACCTGGTTAATTTTTGTATTTTTAGTAGAGAGGGGGTTTCACCATGTTGGACAGGCTGGTTTCGAACTCCTGACTTCAAGTGATCCGCCCTCCTCAGCCTCCCAAAGTGCTGGGATTACAGATGTGAGCCAGCGTGCCTGACCTGCATTAGCTTTTTTTTTTCAAACTGGAGACACCCCCAGTGTGTAGCGACCTTTGTGACTCATGTGCTCCAGTGAAAGGGGAAAATGATATCTTACTCTCTTAAATTACAAGATGCTCAGGGGAAATAAATAAGTTAGTAATATTGTAGTGCCTTGGGCATTGTGATAAATCCCAAAGTATAATATCCAGAATCACATATGTGTTCATGTTTGCTTTAGAGTCAAAGCACACTTTCTTAAAAATATTCTAGTCATTCAGCAAAATTATTTTACATTTATTTTTATTTTGAAGAATGAGTTTCAGCACTGCTAATTTGGGGAACATCTATATATCTTTCATGACCCTTAAGTTTAAGGAATTCCTTAATTTTCCCAAGTTTATACCTTTGCTATATCTTGTAATAGTAATTACCAAACAAAACAACATTTCCTTGTTTATATAATGATCTGTACCACCAGACTTGGCTACTTGCAGAGAACTATTGCATTATATTTTTGGATCCCTTCACACCTACAAGAGTCCCTGGCCATGCTGAGTGCTTCACCAATGTGCCTTATATTGAGTTGGTGGTACTGGGTAATACAGAGAGCCAAAAAAGCTTTAAAAATATTGCACCTCAAAAGAAAAAAGTTAAAGAAACCAATAACAAAATAAAGTTAGACAACATAGTTTGAAGACTGAGTAATTCATTTGTTAATTGGACTGTTTTAAAATTTTCAAACATTGATAAGAAGTAATCATATTTTCTTGACATGTCCATTTATGTATCTGTAAGTAATAAAAATAAGAGCTAATATTTGATGTGTGCTTATAATTTGCCTACACTATATTAAGCACTTTATACATAATAATCAGACCTTATGAGGAAGGTCCTCTTATTACCTCCATTTTATAGGTGAGCAGGTCGAGACTCAGAGAGGTTAAATAACTTCTCCAAGGACAAACTGCTAGAAACTAAAGAACCTTCATGAATCAGACAATCTGGCCCGAGCTTCTCCATGAGCCTAAATTTTTCTACATATGTATTGGATTCTTTATCAGAATGGCCTGTTCTGTTCAGTATTGAAAAGTGAGGAATTCTTGAAAAAGCTGGAATAAAGCCCTACCAAACCCAATCACTTTCTTTGCCAAGTTCAGATGCCAACACACACACAGGCATTTGACATTCTTTCACCTGAATTTGACAAAAACCAAAAATATAAGAATAAAAGACATTCCAAGATAGATCATACAATCATGTGTCTTTGTTCTTCCCTATTTTTAGCCTAGCTTCTAATGAAAAGAGGATGTGTAAAATCATCGAATCTCTCTGTGTGTTCTTCCTCCATCCTCATGCCTGCTTTTGCCACCATGGTCAGAAGAAATAGTCCAGGTGAAGCTAAAAAGAAAAGAATTATTGTTTTCTGGTCATCTGGGCTTCCCCCTCACATATATCCTACCTCCTACTTATTCCCTGCACACAGATGCATCTTGGTGCTCCTATTTGGCACTGTTCCAAGTAAGCTGAATGCTTGTTTCACAGCACTAATCACAGTCATAATAATATAGCGTTTCATATTTCACCAAGTACTCTCAAAGCAAATACTTCATTTATAAATACCATTTATCACTAAAAGGAACAAGAAGTCCTTGAAAAAAAATGTGGCTGACTCCGGGACTGGGACGGGGAAAATACAAAGAGTCTCTGGACATCTTGTTGCACCAGAAAGCAGAGAAGTGTTGAAAGACTGACAAATGAGACTTGGTGAAAGGACACCACTACTGTCTTGGTGGGGCTCCCAGTGGTCAAATTTGGTTTTTCTGAGTGTTTGTTTTTTGAGACAGAGTCTCTCTCTATCGTCCAGGCTGGAGTGCAGTGGCATGATCTCGGCTCACTATAACCTCGCCTCCCGAGTTCAAGCGATTCTCCTGCCTTAGCCTCCTGAACAGCTGGGATTACAGGCATGTTCCACCACACTTGGCTAATTATTTTACTTTATTTTATTTTATTTTATTTTATTTTATTTTATTTTATTTATTTTATTTTATTTTGGTAGAGATGGAGTTTCACCATGTTGGCCAGGCTGGTCTTGAATTCCTGACCTAAAGTGATCTGCCTGCCTCAGCCTCCCAAAGTGCTGGGATTAGAGGTGTGAGCCACCACGCCCAGGGGAGTGGCAAAATTTGAAATAATTTGGGTGTCAAATATAATAATGATGGTATTAGATTATAAGACATTTACTGAAGGAAAATCCATGAGGCTATAGAGATACACTAACAGAGGGAGGAAGGAGGGGAGGGAGGAAATTAGATGTCGGAGGGGGAGACAGAGGGAGAAGCTTTAGAAAAGGAGAGGAGTTGGGGGGAAAGTCTTCTTTAGAGAAGAATGCCAGTTAGTAAGGGCAGAAAGAATGATAAACTTAAAAAAAAAATCACCATTTCATCCTCCAATATAGTAATAGACTTAGGTAAGAATCACTGATGTATGCTGAAACTGCTGGGTGAAAGAGTGTGGGGAAACAGGATATTCCCATGACCTTGAAGTATCCCCTACAGATTCCTTCTTCATTACTCTTAACAAGTAAATTGATAAAAAGTGTCCAATATCATCTATTTGGTTATTTCCCCAAAAATAAATATACTCTGAACCTAATCATCAGTAAGCAAATAAGAACTTCCACAACGCGAGACAGTCTACAAGACAACTGGCCTGGTATTTCCAGAAACATTAACGTCACAAAATTTTTAAAAAGCAGGTGCTGTTTACTAGATTAAAGGAGACTAAAGAAACATCATAACCTTGTTTATTCTTGGATTAATTTTTTTTTGAAAACATTTTGGGGACAGTTGAAGGAATCTGAATACAGGTTACATACTAGACAATATTATTGAATAAGTGTTAAATTTCTTGGCTCTGATAATAGTATTGTGGTAATGACAATGTATGGGTGTGTAAAGATACAAGATGAAGTGCTTAGACGTGAAGTGTCTTGCAAAGGTTCAGAAGAAAAAATGAATATGTGGCCAGGCGTGGTGGCTCACACATGTAATCTCAGCACTTTGGGAGGCCGAGGCAGGCAGATCACCTGAGGTCAGGAGTTCAAGACCAGCCTGTCCAACATGGCAAAACCCTGTCTCTACTAAAACTGCAAAAATTAGTCAGGCTTGGTGGCTTGTGCCTGTAATCTGTAATCCCAACTACTCAGGAGGCCGAGGCATGAGAATTGCTTGAACCCAGGAGGCAGATGTTGCAGTGAGCCGAGATCATGCCACTGCACTCCAGCCTGGGCGACAGAGCAAGAGCCACCTCAAAAAAATAAATAAATAAATAAATAAAATTTTAAAAACGTGTGCGTGTGTGTTTACGTAGATATATAAGTGTATGTATATATATGCTATATACATATATATCTTCCTGAAGAGATGAGAGAGATCACATTAACATGTCATCATGTTAACAATTAGTGAATCTAGTGAAGTACACATAGACATTCATTGTACTATTCTTTCAATTGTCCTGCAGCTTTAAAATTATTCAAAATTAAAAGTTTGGAGAAGAAAATATTGTGTGTGTTCCAAATAGCTCATGATACGGTGGTGGAGAAAGACACGTAAAACTGTTTAGAGTTCAATGTGCTCAGCTGTGCGATGAGTTTTTCATAAGGCACTATGAGAGCACAGAGGAGGATGAGCCGAATTCTAACTCCCTCAGTGCACATCCTGTGCTTTTTCCACTCCCACACTGCTCGTGGACTTGAGCCATTAAAGGCTCTCTCATCTTTCCTCTCTACATCACTTCAACCTGTTACCTTTAGCTGCCTAGTAAAACAGGACCTAATCTAAGCTGAAGACAACCTGGCTCATTCTCACTCTTCAGAGCCCCCGGGATCCAGGGCCATTTCAGGATGCCAAGGACTCATTTTACAGACTATTCTGGTACTTGTAAACCCACTTGGAAGAAGGCCTTGATGAGTCTTCCAGTGATGCCTGATGCTGGAGTTGGATAGTGGCTGTACTGGACAAGAGCCTCCACACGATTCACTCTGGTGTGAATGTGCATGCTTACACTCTATAACCAAGTTGGAATGTAGCAGCATAAGCAGAAAGAAAAATACATTTTTTTTCCTGCTATCTACCTCCATACCATCTGTGAAGAACTGGATGAGAGTCTTCTCTTCTTACCAGACAGGTAACAGAGACAACATTTTGTCATCAGACACACATACTGGACTAAAGTTTAGGTTCTCAATGCAGCCAAAATGCTCACATTATGTGAGAGAACAAGATGGTGCCACAAGTCCGTTGTCTGGTCTCAGAATTAGAAACCGTAAGTCAAAGATTCAGATGAACCTGAATAGTATTTTATTCATTGTATTTTGAATTAACAGTGAATGTGAGATCACAGATTTTCCAGATCCTACTGAGTATTACTTAACTATGGTAAATTATTTAAAATAGTTCAAAAGAAAGGACAGTATCTTCTGTTAACACAGAGATTCAAAATATGTTTCCTTATCTGGTAGATGTCAACTTCATTGACCCAAATAATGTATAATTATAATAATACATATTTAATATACAGCACCTAACTCTGTATTTTCATTAGGAGAATGATAAGTATTATACTTAAATACTCTTATTTCGTTTTGTTCTGCATTGTTTAATAATTTAAAAAGAATCTCAGCAGTAAAAACATAATTTTATATATGCAGTTTAAATATTTTTACAAAGTAGGTTAGAACATTTTGGGGTTTAATATGCGATTGTCAGCTACAATGGTTTTATGCCAGATTATCTCTAGTTAAGATATTTCTTTCCATTTTGATTATTAATTTCACTGTGTAATCCTTTTTTTTTTTCTTTAATAGGCCAGATTATGTTGCCCGTACGTGTGTGTGTATGCTAGGGTGGAGGTGTTTCAGGTTGAAATCTGGCACCCATGTTTGGGCCTCACGTTTCTCTCTAAGCAGTAGAGGGCAGAGTTGTAGCACTTACTATGTTCCAGACACTGCTAAGAACTTTACAAGGTTCACGTAATACTTACAGATTTAGGATGCAGATCCTAGTATTGTCTCCATTTCAGAGATAATGAAACTGAGGTACAGAGAATGAAATAACTTGCCTAAGGCAATGGAACTAATAAATGGTAGAATCACAAATCTTCAAAAGAAAGAAGACCTGAGGCCGGATGCCGTGGCTTGCACCTAAAATCCCTGCACTTTGGAAGGCCAAGGCAGGAGGATCGCTTGAGCCCAGGAATTCAATACCAGCTTGGACAATATGGCAAGATCCTGTCTCTACAAGAAACATTTAAAAAATTAGCTGGGCATGGTGGTATGTGCCTATAGTCCCAGCTACTTGGGAGGCTGAGGTAGGAGGATCACTTGAGCCGAGGAGTTGAAGGCTGCAGTAAACTATGATGGTGTACTGCACTCCAGCCTGGGCAACAGAGCAAGAGCCTGCTTCGAAAAAAGAAAGAAAAGAAAAGAAAGACTGAAAATGATTTTCTCTTTTCCATTTCTTTTCAAGCAGAAAATCCAGCTTTTCCAGAACTAATACCATTAAAAGGATAGTTAGGACACAACCACTAGGCTGTCTTTCTGGATGCCAGGTCAGTTACAAACTGCAGATGCTGAGAATGTGACTAGATTTTGTAATTCATCCTTGAAGGATGGGAGTAGAATATTAGCATTCTCCAGTTTAAAAAGACAAATATTAAATATTGCTTGGTTTTCCTGGCTAGACTTATGTCTTTGAATGATAGTACAAATCTGAGCTGAAAGTACTTTTTGGTACCTCTACGCCTAGCAGAATCCAACAATTTAACAATTGTACGCTGAATGGATAAATAAAAGAAACTTGAGTTGTGAAGTAAAGAAATAAAGTTGAATTTCTATTTTGACTCCTTCATATTGAAAACATACAGATAAGCCCCTTTATTACTAAAAAACTAGAACTTTGCCTGCAGTTCTGTATGTTCTCAATGCTAATTTACCTTACCTCCAGTCCAGTCATAAGCCTCAATAAACAGTCCCATCTGCGTCTTTCCTTCTTCCCAGAATTTTCCATAACACAAAATTGTCCAACGCTCGGCCTCCATTAAAACAGCTTCCCCTACAGCAGATTCCACCCGGAAAGTGGAAAATTTTTTTAAAAAATAACTGAACTGAGTTAATATTTGCTGGCATCTTAGCTTCCTCAGAATACGTGCATTTTTTAAGTGCAATAAATCTTTGTTTAGTAGATAAATTCTATCAAATAAACCCCCATAGTTGAATTCTAGGCAGTAAATAGAAGCAAACATACAAAACAAACAATAAACCAAAAAACAGACCTAGGATTATAAAATGAAGGATAGGATTATGACGGGCAGTGGGCACCCTTTTGCTGTCTTCTGTATGAACCATCTGTTATTTTCCAGACTTGAAGTTAGAAGCCCCAAGAACCAGGTTTTATGATTATATTTGCCCATTCGATGCCTCCCCTAAGATTCTGACACTTTAAATCCCTTCTGAAACGAGGCGGAAAGTAAATTCTATATATATATAAATAAATAATATATATATTTATATATGATATATACATAAGATGTGTGTATATTATATAATGCATATATAAATTATATATATAACATTTATCAGATAGTTATTGTGTATTTAAATTCAATGGTAAGAGTTTACCTGCTACCGAAATGAATCTAAAATTTTAGTCCCAAAACAGGCTTTTATTTTATATTTATTTTTAATTTTTTTTTTGAGACAGAGTCTCTGTTGCTAGGCTGGAGTGCAGTGGAACAATTGAGGCACAGCTCATTGCAGCCTCGACATCCCAGGCTCTATCAATCCTCCCACCTCAGCCTCCTGAGTAGCTTTGTATTTTTTGTAGAGACAATGGTTCGCCACATTGTCCAGGCTGGTCTTAAATTCCTAAGCTCAAACAATCTGTCGGCTTCTGCCTCCCAAAGTACTCAGATTACAGGCATGAACCACTGCACCCGACCCCAGACCAAGCTATTAGACTTTCATTCTCCAGTCTGCATTCTTCAATTCTTCACAGCAGCCTACTGTGGCAGCATCCATCTGAACTCACAATGGTACCATGCTTACATCTGTCTGAATCCTACACCCTCAGGTAGAACAGAGCGGAGAAGAGCAGTCCTAGAATACAGGACGCTGTGGCCAGAGTGGTGGGCTAAATTTGGAGCAGACAGAATAAACAGGGGATTTCTTCTGGAGACCATCTAGCTGCCAAGGGTTACAGGCTGAGCCAAGCCAGGATCTGTGGGGAGAGTTTAGATTCGAATACCCAAAAGACTGAAATTCAATGCTTTATTAAAAAACAGAAACAGGTATTAATGAGAGTCAAAGGGCTAAAAGGTCACATCCTGAGATCGAACTGTATATTTCTGTCATGACTTCATTCTCAGTACAGTTTACACTGTGGAACAGGTATCTTGAACACACCCATTGGATCCCTGGTCCATGGTGTATATGATGGACCCAGCTCCCACCCACTCTCGAGTCAGTTGTGAGCTTCTTTTCCCAACTCTGTGGTCAGTGACATCATGATGGCAGCTTGAAACTGGCCACAGGAGTAGTATTTACATACAGAAATCCTCTAACTCTACAAATTAGGACATTTTATATCTTTCCCCACTCCCCTTGATAGCCACTTTACCAGCATACCACTAACAATCAAGAAATTAGAGATGCTTCTTCTTTTCAATGTAATACATTTATTTAGGCAATGATAACATTCTCAAATACGTCATTTAGGGATGAGGACAAATTAAGTAAGTGTAGGAGGGATAGCCCAAAAATAAGAGAAATAGAGGCATAAAAATAGTTTAAACTACTTGAAATCACTTTTTGGACTTCAACTGATAAGTTATGCCAATAATTACTATCATTTATTAAGTCTAGCACTACCATTAATTGGTGCTATTAATAACAGCAACAATAATCAGAGCAGTCATTTACATTAGGAAATCAATGTATCGTTTACCAAGCACCTCCCTGTATGTTATCTTATATGTTCTCGTAAAGTTGTTGAGCCCAGGAATTTTTAAATTTCCATACATACATTCATAAAAACAAGCATCTGGTTTATGAACCATGCAACACCAGGATCTCTGTTTTAATGATCTACGGTACAGGGCTCTTCTCACTGTACCATACTCCCTCTTAAAAATATATTCTTTTTAATGTTTTAACTGTTTTGTGACAGTGTAATGCTCTCAAATAGCGCTTGTTAGAGTCTTAATATTTTTCCCAGCTAAATTAATTTCAATTTTAATTGATTTTCAAAATAAGTATTTTTCTTTTTCTTTCTTTTTTTTTTTTTTTTGAGACAGAGTCTTGCTCTGTTGCCCAGGCTGGAGTGCAGTGGCACAATCTTGGCTCACCACAACCTCTGCCTCCTGGGATCAAGCAATTCTCCTGCCTCAGCCTCCCAAGTAGCTGGGACTACAGGTGTGTGCCACCATGCCCAGCTAATTTTTTGTATTTTTAGTAGAGATGGGGTTTCACTGTGTTGGCCAGGCTGGTCTCAAATTCCTGACCTCATGATCCGCCTGCCTTGGCCTCCCAAAGTGCTGGGATCACAGGCGTGAGCCACTGCACCTGGCCAGTAAGTAGTTTTCAAAATAAGTCTTATGCACACACATAATAGGAATTTTAAAAGAAGAGACTATATGGGAGATGATGGTAGTAATACACAAATGCAAAAAGGGTGACAGATTGAATAGCTTATTTCATTCTAAGCACTGATGTTATTAAAAGCATAAATTCAATATTATTTAAATATATTATATTCCTGGCACTGTGCTAAATGTCTGTAAACCCCAATGTTTAAAAATAGAAGCAGATGGATGAATGCAGGAAGTCGTTACATGTAAAAGTTCCAAATGCCCTATGAGACATTTTTGTTCATAAGAGGTTAGCAATTGACAACGTTACAGTAAATAATAACAACGAAAAAAGTTTAAAAGGCTAGGTCTTTCTATAATTAATTCTTATTTTATTACGGATGTTTTTGTTTACAGATGTTCTTATCCATATTTTATAGTAGAGAAAGAAATTAGAATACTTGCTGCCAATAAACACTTAACGCAACCTTTTGCTTTGGTAGAAACTTCATGTCCCATGATACCAAAACAGAAATAATTTATTACATCAAAAAGTGTATTTATTTACTTTGAGCCATTTAATCTTACTAGCAGTATGGTATATTGAGCAGGGCATGACTTTGGGATGAGTCTTCAGTTTAAAATGGAGTTCTGTTATTTGCTAGCTGTAAAGTGGAAGGGAAGGTAAATAACCTAGACTTTAGTAAGTCCCTACTTCACAAGATCATTATGTGGAATAAATAATTTGATGTGCACAAAGTAACAGCATATCACATGCACTCTCAATAGTTGGTCCCTTTTCTTTCTCAATTGGCCATATTATATGCTGGTTTCCCCAGAAAGGAAACCATTTATGACTTCCACAGAGTGAACATTTTAGTGCATGCAAACTTGCTCAAATTATAGAAACTTTTTCTACCAGATTGCTAATCTTTAAAATGAGAATTCTTACTTAAACTGGAAAACCAAATCCTGAAAATAAATAGCATTATGCAGCTTGCCTACATTAATTCTGCACATAAAGGAAGTTATCAAAATGTCCTCTAAAACAGAACAGAGCTCTTTGGGCTCTATGCAAGGACAAGTACATACAAAATGAAATCACTTTTTAAAAATTATGAAATGTACCTTATCAAGTGAATGCAATGAGCTTTCTAGGGTGAATAATGCAATATGAAATAATGTTTTATGTATGCTACCTTTAAAAGAAATTAAATGGAAATTGATAAATGAAGGTAGTAAAAAGCAACTGATTAAAATAAAAAGTGAGGAAGAAGTGAGCCATCAAGACCACGCTTTTTCTTACTGGGATGATGCTTTCTAACAGATACCATATGCAGTCTATTTCTGTCTAACAATAGCTAAACCCTTCAGTTTTGTAGGCTTAAATATAGCATTAATAAAAAAGGATAAGTTGGATGTTTTCTACCTAGTCCTGTAAATTTGTACCCAATCCAGTATTTTCTTCCTATGCCAACACAGTTAATGGCATGGTAATATGGAATTCTTTACAGATGGTGTTTGAGATCTGACAGCATTGGCATCATTTTTCTTCCTCTTATTAGATTTTGCTTTGAACAAAAATGAAATTGGGATGATATGAGAAGGCATCAGGGTGACCTCCTCAATGTGACTAGGAGAACCTACCTACATTAAAATCACTGATGCAAGTTATACACATGATTTAGTATCTCTATTTTGGAGAAAATGAGATCTGACCAAACTTTGAGAAGTTTTAATTACTTAATTATATTAAATCAAGTGAAAGTACATTATGAGAACTGTAACAAGTAGGAAGTGTTTCTAGAAATATTTAATCCATGACAAAACCATTCTATTATTGGGACTTCTGAATATTGCAACTGTTTCAGCCTTTTGTTAACTACAGGAACTAAACTTGATTATTTATTAATCATCTAAAAATGATCTCTTGCAACATTTTCTAAACATTCAGCTATATCTGGCTTACACTAGATTAGAAATTAAGAAATACTATCCAGGAGTTTGTTTCATATTCATTATCAATATTTCAGAAGAATTATTTCAGGTTTAGAGTAAATATCAAGTGTAGGAATTAGAATTCAATTTTGTGAAAGAATATGCAATAAAGTCCTATTTCTTTGAGTCTTTTAATTAGCTTTCAATCTAGACCTAATAATATATTTTTAATACAGAACTCATGACTCCTTACTACTAAAATTTAGAGTAAACATTATACTACTTTATAAAGCTACATATACTTTATTTCTATAATCATTAAGTGTATAGATCCACTGCATATTCATTTTTTCATAAGAGATATGTTGTGAATAGCTCCAATGTTTTGAGTATGGTTTGATGGTCCCAGAGGAGAGACAGGATGTTGTTTTTAAATATGGCATTATATTAAGTGTCTTACACCAAGAGCAATCACATTATAAATGTTTTTAATGTAAAACAAGGTTGACGAATTCACCACTATAGCTTCCCCCGGGATTGACAATAAGGAATTAACAAGATGTTTGCTTCCTTTCTCTAAACTATTAAAAATGCCTTTTAAAATTCTGAAATAATCTACAAACTATATTGTCACTTTGCCTTAAAATAAATCAGTCCCTTTTCCATCATTTGAAGCGGCATAAAATCAAAAATTGCTCACCACCAACTGTAAAGATGAGTAAACTTATAGTCCCCAGAGGGTCGGAAAGAGAAGCTAACTAAACTAGAGCTGGTTTTAAAGTGTTTAACAAGGCAGAAACCAGAACGGATGTGCCACAAACCAATATCCATTACTGCAAAGTGACTGCTAAATTTTCTTGTAAAATAGCTCTCAGCTGGCCTATTCAGTATAGTCCTGTTATAGCTAAAAAGAGTGTCCAACTTGTGATTGTTGCCATGAAAATAGCAGGCGACAGACTATACAGTAGCTGCAGAGAAGAAAACAATATGCTTCAAGAAGTTTTCTGACATTTAAATCTACATCAGGTTCTGTAAAGGTTGAAGGAATAAACAAATATCTTTTACAAAGTATTTTTTTCAGATATCTGGTATGCTGATTTATTAATTAATATACTTTAGATTTCTTATTATTCCTTATGTGTAATTAAGATTGACTTTTGGGAATAATAACACAGTTCTAGAGAGGATTTCAATAAACACTTAATTGATTAACGGAGAGAGTACAGCTTGGTAGAGTGGGAACCACCAGAGCCAGAAATGATCATCTTTTTCTCTTCAGTTTACTCTGAAGCCTTGCACAAGTCTGTTCTGGTGAAGAGACCTTGGTTTTCTCATTTGTGAAAGAGGGCATGGTAGACACTGTTCACTGTCTACTTCACAGTCATTTCCCTTGCCCAGTGATAGGTTTAGGAGTGAGTAAGAAAATATTAGGAAAAAATCTCCTGGAGAGAGCCTTTCTTCCTAACTCAAAACAAAAATCCTCAGGAGAAAGGCTTTACCAATTATTTTTTCTTGCCTGGAATATAGATGTGATGGCTGAACGTGTAGCAGCCATCTTGTGACTATAGGGCAAAGAGTCTTATGATTGAAAAAAAGTCAACATTCTAGAAAAACAGAAAGACAAAAATACGTTAGGGCACTACACAGGTTCATTCTTACACTGTTACAAAGAACTGCCTGAGACTGGGTAATTTAGAAAGGAAAGAGGCTTAATTGACTCACAGTTCTGCATGGCTGGGGAGGCCTCAGGAAACTTGCAATCATGGTGGAAAGCAAAGGGGAAGCAAAGCACCTCTTCAACAAGGCAGCAGGAGAGAGAATGAACACGGGAGGAACTACCAAACACTTATAAAACCATCAGATCTCATGAAAACTCATTCAATATCACAAGAAGAGCATGAGAGAAACCACCCCATGATTCAATTACCTCCACCCGGTCTCTCCCATAACACATGGGGGGTTGTGGGGATTATGACTCTTACAGTTCAAGATGAGATTTTGGGTGGGGACACAGCCAAACCATATCAGGCACTTAGTCTCTTATGGTACCATTGAACAATCAATTGCATTTCTGGCTAATATTTTTCTGACATTCTGTATTTATGTCATTACTATGACATCTGAAAATGATTCACAAGGTTATGTGTAGATCCAGCTAAGAGCATACGCTCTGCTATTTGTTTAGCAAAGAAAATAATATTTAGAAAAAAGATAGAATATCTTGGGTATCAGGAACAGGACAAATAAACAAATGAAAAGCCCTTCTAGGCAGGCTGTCATCTTAATTGTCCCTCTGAATGTAAGCTAATTGTGCCTAAATAAAAATATGAGGTTTGTGGAACTCCCCATTTTCCTTACCAAATCAGAGTGATTTGTTTCCTTGTAGGACTGCCTTAGAAGTTTTTATTACAATCATGTACATTTGGTTAAGCTACTCAGAAAATATCTTCCTACTGATGCTTGGATCCTGAAGTCCAATTTAGTGTGGAATGCTGAATAATTTACATGACTAGATGAACTGAAGCAATCAGGACACTTCGTGTCCAGCTAATAAACAGCACTCAATTTATTTCTGGTGCTTTATCGAGAAAAGCACCATATAAAGCTTCACTGTTTGAGTTAAAAAATGAGAAAAGGAGATGCCTTGTGTTTCATTTATTTTCTTTCTTCCATTTAAAGACTGTTGCACAATCAATATCATTTTTGTAAAAAGACTGACTGTATTCTAGCATCAAAAATGTGAAAGAATTCCAGCCTTCAAGCACATTCATGAGTTCTATGCAATGGAACCACATTTAATAAACATCATAATAGTAGTGGAATTAAGGCAAAAATTAACCCTTATTTTAACTTAGCTGTGCTAAGTGTTTTACATGGAATTCTCATTTAATCCTTACTACATTACAACCACTACAAGGTCAGTGGTTTTATTTTCCCCATTTCAGACAGGGAACTAAGGCACAGACAGGTTAAGTAACATGTTCAAAGGTACACCACAAATAAGTAGTAGAGCAGGAATCTGAACCTGTGATGTGACTCCAGAACCTTCAATATTAATATTCATCAATACATCATTTTTATTAGCAATGTCGCTTTTTTCTTTGTTAGATCTTTCAAGCTTTAAAATCTGCTGGTATTTTACATTTTGCTGTAACTTAAATGTCTGATTATTTGGAGTTCATTTACCCTGAAGATTACGATGACTACAAAATGGCAACTTGTGACGAACTTAAAAACTAAGTGGAAGGAGGTGGCCTGGGGACTTTTATTTGGCAAAGCAAACACATTTAAAAAAAAAAAAAAAAGAATTCAGGTGACTGTTTTGTAGGTCTTCTTTTTGTGGGGAGTAGTGGCTCTGTGTGAAGGATATCTGAGAAGTAGCATGTCAAAGTCCCTCAAGGCTATAGCACAGAGGCCACCCTCTCCTCAAGGTGCATGCTTCCACGAGCATATCTCTTCACACGTCCCCTGCAAGAGCCAACCAGAGTATTTTAGGGGATGCATCAATGCCAGTTTATGGTATCTATAATACAAATAAAATTTAGGATATATATATAATTGGAGCAGTTTTTTCCAGTTGGACAGGTAAAGTGAGAATTCTATTTCCAAATATGTATCAAATTAATTTTTAAAAATTTATTCTATTTATTGGCTCATTGGAAAGTATGATAAAGTGTGCTCCATGCTTAAACCATTTTCCTAGCCACTGGCTATTAAAATCTGTAATTTCATATTTCTGTTGATCTTCTTGTTTTACTCAAAGACAAGACCAGTGGAAAATAAAAGAGAAATAACTTCAGTTATTTAATTCTTCTAAAGTCTGGATTATTTGGAGAAAAACCACATGGTTTTGGAAGCCATGCATATAGATTCTTTTTCTGACTTGTAACATAGTATGGCCTTTTGAGAATCAAACAAATTTTGCACTGCTTTACTCCTAAGGGAAAGTGACCAACTTTGAGCCTTTATAAGTCCCAGGATCTGTGCCTGAAGCATCTCCTGTTGTCTCATCTACCTTCCATATGATATGCATATGGCTTGATATGCACTAGCTTATAGGTGAGGCAACTGGGGCTCAAAGAGATGAAAAATCGTATAAGCAGTAAAGGGCAGACCCAATTAAAATTTAGTTTAACTGACTCCACAGACACTGTCCAGACACTGACTCCACAGACATTATCTCTATGACAATATTGATAGTAGGTAACTACATAATCATTTGATTTGTTATATGTAGCATTAAGATGCACAAACATATAATTTGTGTCATTGCATATAAATATGTGTATATATGTGTGTGTATATATGTCTGTACACAGTGGGGATCTACATGTATACAGAGATATATATATACTTATGTATGCATATATATAAGAACATTCATACACATTTAAAATATATGTGACCACAAATTACAAAAAGTTGCATTTCTTTTTTTTTTTTTTTTTTTTTTTGAGACGGAGTCGCACTCTGTCGCCCAGGCTGGAGTGCAGTGGCACAATCTCGGCTCACTGCAACCTCTGCCTCCTGGGTTCACGCCATTCTCCTGCCTCAGTCTCCCAAATAGCTGGGACTACAGGTGCCTGCCACCAAGCCCAGCTAACATTTTTTTTGTATTTTTTTCAGTAGATACGGGGTTTCACCATGTTAATCAGGACAGTCTCAATCTCTTGACCTCGTGATCTGCCCGCCTCGGCCTCCCAAAGTGCTGGGATCACAGGCGTGAGCCACTGTGCCCGGCCAAAAAGTTGCATTTCTTAAATTTGTTAAATACCATCTGGTGTTGTATGTGAATTTAATTCAGTACTATTAACTTTCTCACATTCAATCCATAATTTATAAAGCATAACTGTGCACATTTGATGTCACAAAAAGATCCTGAACTTTTTTTTAAAATAAGTAGTTAAAACTGTTAACAAAAAATACTGCAGCAATTTTGTGCTATAAACAAACAATAAGGTAGGTGTTATTTTGATTTGTTATCATCTTTTACTCTTGCAAGAGAAAAGCCAAATTATTTTATGTAGAAATCAAACTTTCAGGTTAATAAGACACTAGCCTTATGACTTGAATAATAACTTTACAATACTGTCATCTGCATCGTTACCACAATATTGTTGCTACCAGGTCAACTAATTAATGTTTATTCAAAGCTCTACACTATGAAAATAAAATAAAACAAAGTAGCATTAAAAAATAAAAATGATTGAATTTTACTAACACTTGTGTCTCTGGTTTAGAGACCCAATAGTGCAGGCTAGGTAGACGCACAAAAGTGGATGCTTTCCTACAGATGGATTTCATCTGCAAGAGGATACTATAGGGCAAAATCTATTAAAATCTTAAGCATAGACAGATGGTAAAGTGTAAATTAAGATTCAGCACATTACAGGAAACTCACAACTACTTTCAGTAAGTGGTAGAGCATAAATAACCTAATTTAAATGTGTAAAACAATCTGATCACTGCCAGATTTCCTCCCCCACCCACCAAAAAAAGAAAACTCTTACTATTATCCCATAGCTAAAATTCCCTAAAAAATTAACAGTAGGTTTTTTTTTTTTTTTTCTTCTAACAGGCAAAAATAGTTTGAATTCCATTTTATCTGAATCTCTTCACACTGCTCATGTTCTGGTATACAGTTTAATGAGCAGTGAAATGGCCAGAAGAATAATATTCAGGTTTTACAAAGGCTGATGCAATCTAGACACTGGCTATTCAAGCCCAGAGTAATCAAGTACTTGCCATAATTGTATTTCAATGTGCACATAATATCTATTCCAACCTCTATAAAAATATTGATGGTTTACAATGCTGACTACTTACAGATTTATATCACATTATTGGGTTAGCGTATTTTGAAGAAATGGATGGGAAATCTAAGGTTGAGCAGTCCATGATTATTATTTTGCTCTTCTACTTTTACCGAATAATTCAATGACTTCTAAGGAAATAATAGCTAATATATATTAGTGTTTACTGAGTCCCTATTTTACAGAAGAGGAGTTGTGGCTTCCTCGGTAAAATGACTTGCTCAAGGTTACATCCTTCTACGCTGGCCTAAGCAGCAATTTGGAAAGTTATGAGAGCTATGATGAAATGAACCAGCTCCAAGAGATCATACATAAAAATAATAACAATTATTTTAAAGCCCTTAAGCTCATATAATAAAATTATATCATAGATAGATAGATCTCCCTTTCATAGTCAAAGTGAAGGTTCCTTCCCCACTGCAAAAAAGATTTCTCCCAATACCATTTTGTTATTCTTGTCAGGTTTAAGATTCCCTTGATGTTGCTGGGATAGAGGACAAAAAACAAAAAACAAAACAAAAACTAAAAAGGTTGTTTTTTCCTTTTATTTATTTATTTTTTTTGAGATGGAGTCTCACTCTGTCACTCAGGCTGGAGTGCAGTGGCATGATCTCAGCTCACTGAAAGTTCCACCTCCCAGGTTCATGCCATTCTCCTGCCTCAGCCTCCTGAGTAGCTGGGACTACAGGCGCCTGCCACTATGCCTAGCTAATTTTGTTTTTGTATTTTTAGTAGAGACAGGGTTTCACCATGTTAGCCAGGATGGTCTTGATCTCCTAACCTCGTGATCCGCCCACCTCAGCCTCCCAAAGTGCTGGGATTACAGGTGTGAGCCACCATGCCAGGCCTGTTTTTTTTTTCCTTTTTTAAAAAAAGACACAAGCATTTAGAATGAAAGCTTTTAGAGAGACAGACTTCATGGATTTATGACACAATTGTTTAAACAAGTACAAAATAAAACTTGATCTCACATTTTCATACAGTACTAAAGCAAAATTTCAATGCTGTTTTTTACAGAGAAGTACATTGAAAGAAAAACATATCATTCTAAACTGACCTTAAATCTTTAAAATACATGCGTGGTATCTAAAGAAACCTGACACAATCCTAAAATACAGAAACAGATACAAAATAGTTTTGAATGTTTTCCAAATGTTCTATTACCCAACATGTTGGTTTAAGACAGCAGTGATGAAGTAAAAGGAAGTGTTGTATTCTAAGAAGATTTATGAATACTATACAGCATTGCAAAATCAATATCTGAGTATGCCTCATTTTATTGCACTTTGCTTTACTGCACTTCACACATATTGCACTTCTCACAAATTGAAGATTTGTGGTAACTCATTGACCAAGTCGATCAGTGCCACTTTTCCAACAGCATGTGCTCACTGTTTCTGTGTCACATTTTGCCAATTGTCAAAGTATTTCAAACTTTTTCATTATTTTTATATCTGTTATGGTAATTTATGATCAGTGATTTTTGATGTTACTGTTGCAATTGTTTTGGGATGCCACAAACTGCACCCACATCAGACAATGAACTTAATGGCTAAATGTCATGTGTGTTCTGACTGTGGCACCGACTGGCTATTCCCCTATTTCTCTCTCTCTTCTTAGGTTTCCCAATTCCCTGAGACACAACAATATTTTAATTAAGCCAATTTATAACTCTACCATGACTTTTAAATGTTAAAGTGAAATAAAGAGTTACATATCTGTCACTTTAAATCAAAAACTAGGAATGACCAAGTTTAGTGAGGCAGGCATGTTGAAAACTGAAATAGGCCAAGAGCTAGGCCTCTTTCACCAAACAGCCAAATTGTGAACGCAAATGAAAAGTTCTCAGAGGAAATTAAAAGTACTACTCCAGAAAACACACAAATGATAAGAAAGTTGAAAAGCTTTATTGTTGATATGGAAAAAGTTTCAGTGGTCTGGATAGAAGACCAAACTATCCACGACACTCCCTTAGGCCAAAGCCTAATCCAGAAAAAGGCCCTAGCTCTTTTCAATTCTATGAAGCCTGAGAGAGGTAAAGAAGCTGCAGAAGAAAAGCTGGAAGCTAGCAGAGGTTGGTTCATGAGGTTTAAGGAAAGAAGCCATCTTCATAATATAAAAGTGAAAGGTGAAGCAACAGATACTAGTGGAGAAGATGCCACAAGTTCTCTAGAAGATCTAGCTAAAATCTTTGATGAAGACAGCTACACTACACAAGAGATTGTTAATGCAGATAAAACAACCTTTTATTGGAAGAAGATCCTATCTAGGACTTTCATAGCTAGAGAGGAAAGTCAATGCCTAGTTTCACAGCTTCAAAGGACAGGCTGACTCTCCTGTTACAGGCTAATGGAGCAGTGACTTGATATTGAAGTCAATGCTCATTTATCATTCCAAAAATCCTAGGGCCCTTAAAATGATGCTAAATCTACTCTGTCTTTGCTCTGTAAATGGAACAGCCTGGATGATGTAAATGGAAATCCTGGATGATAGCATATCTGTTTACAGTATGGTTTGTTTACTCACCATTTTAAGCCTACTGTTGAGACCCACTGCTCAGAAAAAAAGTTTTCTTTTAAAAGGTTACTGCTCATTGACAAAGCACCTGGTCACCCAAAAGCTCTAATGAAGAGGTACAAGGAGATCGATGTTGTCTTTATGCCTGCTAATACAACATGCATTTTGCAGCCCATGAACCAAGGAGTACTTTTGACTTTCAAGTCTTATTTAAGAAATGCATTTCATAAGAGTGTAGCTGCCACAGATTATGCATCCTCTGATGGATCTGGGCAAAGTAAATTGAAAATGTTCTGGAAAAATTTCACTATCCTAGATGCCATTAAGAACATTTATGATTCATGGTAGGAGGTCAAAATATTAACACTAACAGGATTTTAAAAGAAGTATTAACTTAATTCCAACCCTCACAGATGACTTTGAGGGATTTAAGACTTCATTGAAGAATTAATATTCTGCAGATGTGGTGGAAATAGAAAAAGAACTAGCATTAAAAGTGAAGCCTGAAGATGTAACTGGATTGCTGTGATCTCATAAGAAAACCTTAAGAGAGGAGTTGCACCTTATGAATGAGCAAAAGAGTGGTTTCTTGAGATAAAATCTTCTCCTGGTAAAGATGCTATGAACACTGTCAAGATGACAACAAAGGATTTAGAATATTACATAAACTAAGCTGATGAGCCAGAGGCAAGGTTTGAGTGGATTGACTCCAAATTTGACGTTCTGTGGTTACAATGCTATCAAACAGCATTGCATGTTACAGAGATACCTTTCACGAAAGGAAGAAACAACCAATGTGGTAAACTTCATTGTTTTCTTATTTTAAGAAATTGCCACAGTCACCACAACCTTCAGCAACCACTACCCTGATCAGTCAACAGTCATCAACATTGAAGCAAGACCCTTCATCAGCAACACTATGACTTGGAGAAAGCTTAAATGATCATTATGGCTGGGCGCGGGTGGCTCACGCCTGTAATCCCAGCACTTTGGGAGGCCGAGGTGGGCGGATCACCTGAGGTTAGGAGTTCAAGACCAGCCTGGCCAATATGGTGAAACCCCACCTCTACAAAAATACAAAAATTAGCTGGGCATGATGGCAGGTGCCTGCAATCCCAGCTACTCGGGAGGCTGAGGCAGGAGAATCGCTTGAACCCGGGAGGCGAAAGTTGCAGTGAGCCGAGATCGTGCCATTACACTCCAGCCTGGGTGACAGAGTAAAACTCCGTCTCCAAAATAAATAAATAAATAAATAAAATAAATCATTAGTATTTTTAGCAATAAACTATTTTTTAAGGTATGTACTTTTTAGACATATTATTGCACACTTAATAGACCACAGTATAGTGTAATATAACTATTATATGCACTGGGAAACACAAAATTCATGTGACCTGCTTTATTGTGGCAGCTAGAACTAAACCCGCAGTATCTCCAAGGTACGTCTGTATAATGAAAACAGTAGACTGAGGATATCAAGAGCAAATATATTTTGAAAATGCTCAATGCATTTCTTAAGTGCATTAGACACTTTGGTGTATTTGGGTCTATCATTTAACAACCCTATATATGTTTAATCAATGACATGAACATAAGATAAAGTTCTGTTTTTGTTTTGTTTTGTTTTGAGACGGTGTCATGCTCACTCATGCAGAATGGAGTGCAATGGCACGATCTTGGCTCACTGAACCTCCACCTCTCGGGTTCAAGCAATTCTCCCACCTCAGTCTCCTGAGTAGCTGGGATTACAAGCGCATGCCACCACGCTTGGCTAATTTTTGTATTTTGAGTAGAGATGGGGTTTCACCATGTTGGTCAGAATAGTCTCGAACTCCTGACCTCATGGTCCACCTGCCTGGGCTTCCCAAAGTGCTGGGATTACAGGCATGAGCGACCGTGCCTGGCCAGTGCTATGATTTTCATTAATTTTTTAATGGAGACAATATCCAGAAATGCATTATATAAATGCTAAAATATGAAATTTACCTTTTTTACTTTCCTTAAAATACCATCTAACCTTTCCTCAGACCTATAATTATGGAAAGAAAGTGGTCACTACATATTTCTATTTTATCTAAATTCAAGCTCACAGTAACAGATTCTGGGCAAAATCCGTTACTGTAAACTTCGTGACTTTTTTTTTTTTTTGACAACGTCTCCCTCTGTCACCCAGGCTGGAGTGCAGTGGCATAATCACAGCTCACTGCAGCCTCGACCTCTCAGGCTCAAGCAACCCTCCTGCCTTAGCCTCCTGAGTAGCCAGGACTACAGGCACATGCCACTACGCCCGGCTAGTTTTTTTTTTTTTATTTTTCGTAGAGATGGGGTCTCACTATGTTACCCAGGCTGTTCTTGAATTCCTAGGCTCAAGCAATCCTCCTGACTTGGTCTCCCAAAGTGCTGGGATTATAGAAATGAGCCACCTCAGCCAGCACTAATGTGACTTTTATGTGGTTTCAGCAAAAAACAAATGAGTCTTACATGAATTTGTCAATAACAAATTTGTGCTATTCCATCATCACTGACATGAAAAAGCAGATTGTTAATTTTAAAAATTGATATTTACTAGTAAGTGTAAATATAATTAGATTAATTAGAAATATAATTCAATTATATAAATATAATTCAATTATATAATTGAACATTCATTCAAGTGATAATTATAATAAAAGACAACCCATGAAGTCTTTGCTCCTAAAAATTAAGCACTAGTTTTCAGTTATTCTTTAGAGAATAGTCCTTTAGGAACTTTCTATTTAATACTCAAATGAGCATCTCATTGAAATTGGCCAAATTGACTTCATTTTCCTAGACTTTAGATAGATATTCAGCATAGAGAGTATTCATTTTCTTCAGAAAATACTAGTTGCATTAAATGATTAATTCAGCTGTTCTGACTCATGTCATAAATTAGGTCAAAAGAGTGGCCAAATTGTGAAGGAGCAGAGGTAAATATATAATTAATTAGACCCAACAATTCACTACCTACAGAATGCATTCACAACAATTACAGAAATGCAATTCCAATAATA
Organism: Chlorocebus sabaeus; assembly: GCF_047675955.1. Taxonomy (NCBI): domain Eukaryota; kingdom Metazoa; phylum Chordata; class Mammalia; order Primates; family Cercopithecidae; genus Chlorocebus; species Chlorocebus sabaeus. The sequence goes on along the minus strand of NC_132913.1, from coordinate 96,956,938 downwards.
TTTAATAAGTTATTTACTTTGGTCTTTATACTTGGCATTTTATAAGAACAGAAACAATCTGCATATTTTAAGGTAACCTTAAAAACAATCTCCAAAGTGACAATGATTCTGGACAACTGCAAGATCAGCAGATCAAATAAACACAAGGTTTAAAGAAAAATTAAAATGTTAGTCCAGAATATCATAAATTATGGAAATGATATTGTGTTCTGCCTTAAACATCAAGATCACACAGAAAAGATGTGTATCATTCTAATATTTTTTGAAAAACCGGTTATTATATAAGTGTAGTGTTTAATTAAAAGTTAATAAAACTAGTAATCTGTACTAGATTCTAAAAGACAAGATGGAAACCACTGATTATTTTTCCCGAACTTACAAGCAACAGTGATATTATTTGTTAACTACTCTAATCTATATATATTTAAGTTTACTAATTCACATCCTTTTCATTGAACAAACTTTAGGGTATTCAATGACAGATTTGATTAAATCAGTGTCATCAGTGTTAGGAAAAATGCTTGTTTTTTTCAGCATCTCGATTTCACCATGTGTTTTTATTAACTGCAGAGGCAGAAGGGGATAATATGGAGGTTTGATACGTATTTTAATCCAAAGTGTACCAGGCGTTAGCCTTCATCTTTTCCAATATGTACCACATTTTTCCAAAACCAATTTATTACTGTTCTATTTATACCCAGAATCATACACAGAGGAAAAAAAGTACTCTTCTGTCCGTTTGCTCTGACCCACTGATTTCTTGAATTGTGTCTTATTTCAACTTGATGAAAAAAAAATAGCAGACATTAAGCTCACTTCATCATTATTATTTTGCTAAAAAACATTTGAGGAACTTGAGCCAATGATATAAATATGGAATATGAACCAACGATATAAAATAGCAAAATTTCACTAACTCTTTTAACCTTTAAAGTCAGTCACCACAAAGTTCATGAATCTAAAATATTAACCTACTCTGACATTTCTCTCCCTTCTCTAAATATTATTTTCAAGTTTCAGTTCATTTATTTCATTATATCATAAATTGTATTAACCATTTGTAAAGTATTCAACAGAGATAATATTCATAGGCACGAATCCAAAAATGCAAAGTCTCCTCAGCAAAAAATAACCAACAGACTTCTGTGTGAAGACACAGCCAAAGATGGTGTGCATGTATGATCAAAATATTGTACAGTGATGTTCAAGTGAGACAGACTTGGTTCAATTTGCCTGACTGTGACTCTGGGTAAGTTACTTAACCTTGGTGAGCTGGAAACTATTATCTACCTGAAGATCAGCGATAGTCATATGCATTGTATTGGGCATAGGTGCCAAACATCAAATATTGTTGATATTATTATTTCTGTGCTTATTAGTGCTTCTATGAGCAACAGAATAAAAAGGAAATTAACATAGTAATGCTGCTTCTTGATAAAATGTATTAAAGGCTGAATCTGAGGAGGATGAAGGAAATAATAAGTGACAAATACAAGAATATCAGTGAGAGAGTCTTTGCTGTAAGTCCAGGATTTATTAGAATCACCCCATGACTATGTCAGACCTACAAAATGAGTTGACTCAATTACAAACCAAATATTAAAAGAATGGCTACTAGTTTCTCAATACTGTGCTAAATAATGATGGAGGCTGTAATACAATCACATAAACAAAACTCGTGTATGGACAGAAAGAGAGTACAATTTACACATACACCTGTAATTACTTTCTAATTAACTGCATTATCCAGAAAATCATACAATTTATCTTTCATTAGGATTGGATGAAAGTTTCTGGTGCATTTAACCATTTTACCTAAATATAGTCTCAGTACAGAAATTCTGAATTTTTATTTTTTTCTTAATTATGCTAATTGCCTTATTGATTTGCACATAAGCCTATCGAGGTATAAATTAATTCAACTCACATGGGAAATTTATTGTGTGTTTCTTTCAGTGATTCTTGTAGTTTTGGGGGTCTCAAAAACTACTATAGTATAGTAACATCAAAGATCACTGATCACAGATCACTATAACAGATACAATAAATAATTTAAAAGTTTGAAATATTGTGAAAATTACCAAAATGTGACACAGAGACACAAAGTGAGCTCATGCTGTTGAAAAAATGGTGCTGAAAGACTTGCCTAATGTAAGTGTGCCACAGACCTTCGATGTCTAAAACGTGCATTATCTGTGAAGCACGATAAAGCAAAAATAATAAAGCGAAGCACAACAAAATTAGGTATACCTGTATACTCTTATGCAGAAAAAAATCCTATAAAACACACGCCCCCACTGCTGTGAGCTATACTTATAGTATGTACGCACACAATGAACATATTCAGTGAGGAAACGCTGGTTCGACGCAACCCAATAGGATGGAAATTGAAACAAAGGGTGAAGATGAAAACTTCTGTCTTGGATAAACCTAAATTTATGTTCTGTCTGCCCACTTAGTGCTTAGATATTTCACAGGTTTATGAAAAAAAAAACTATCATATTTTAAAATTTCTTTAGATTAACAAGTAACTAAATTTAAGACACAAAGTGAGGCTCTGAAATCGCTTCATATTCTATTAGTTAAAATTTTAGTGAGGGATCCACCATGTCTTGTCTCACCATCACCCAAGATGCAGACATGGCTTCTGTTCACCGGACTCTGGAATCACGTGAGAAGCTACTGGATTCCACAGTGCCCAATACAGCTCTCACCTGACTGACAAAGAGTTGCGTGGTGTGTGGAGGGCAGTTCCAAGGTCAACAAACAACATTTTGTTTGGAAGACTGCTCTGACTGAAGAAGAGTCAAGAAAATCCTTTCAAGCTATTTATAGTATAAAGAAGTTGGGTAAAAGTATACATTTCTGAGCAAAATTTACCTTTCTGTCTACCTGGGCTCTCCAAAATTTGGAAACTATTCAGGAGTATTATTATTTTATAGCAATATAGTCATTTGCATAAGTTCAGTATGTTTTCTTTTGTAACAGGACACAATTGGAGACACTGATTATATCAGTTTAATTCTGGCCTTGTAATTTATTAATGGAGTCTAAAACTACAAACCTCCTCAAAATGGATTGACCCTACTGTTTTCTAATTGTTTGTTTTAAAGCTTTCTTTTTATTTCACAGCCATTGATCAGCTTTCTTCTACAGGAAAAAAAAAAAAAAGACACTTTGCAAGACTACAAGGCAAGGCTTCACTGAACCAAGCATTCAATGGCTGAAAAATATATTTATGAGGGATGAAAAGATGCTAAGGAGGACATGGGCGTCTCTGAAGTAGTGAAAAGTGTTATTAAAGCTTTGCAGGGATCAAAGACCTGTCTACCACAATGTACAAAATTTATAATTCTAAGTGATCCTTGGAAATGTTATGGTTATACAGTGAAGTTGTCCAGGATAAGTAGGGAAGCACATGTTATCGGCATCAAAGGTGTGAACCCTTAGAAAAAATGAAATACAAAGAACACAGTGAGCACATGCCACAAGTTGGATGAATCTTGAAAACATGTTAGCTGAAAGAATCCAGTCACCAATGTCCACATACTGTATCATTCCATTTCTATAAATATCCAGAATAGACAAATCTATAGAGACAGAAAGTGGATTACTAGTTGCTTCAGACTGGGGTGGGAGAGAGGAGAAGGGAGGACATGAAAGGGTGGAGAGGCAGTAGCCAGAAGACACTAGGAGATTTCTTTCTGAAGTAATAAAAATGTTCTAAAATTGACTGTGGCAATGGTTGCACATATCTGTTAATATACTAAAAACCACTGGATTGTATAACTTAAATGAGTGAATTATATAGTATATGAATTATATCCCAATAAAGCTGTTAAAAAAATGTATGTATTCCATTTTTGGGATGATGGTAGGCAGGGTACATGACCTTGAAATTTCATGTTTCATGAGTATTTCTTCCTGTCTTTGCAGACTAACTTTAAAACTCCTATTTCAGGGCAGTGATTCCGTTAAATTTTGAATTGTAACTCTTGTACAAGTTGTGACAATTGAGATACTCTGATTATATAATTCTTTGTTCTATGTGAATAAAACTGAAGTCCAGCTTAATTAAAAGGAAAAATGTTGATAGAATCAAGAGCTCAGAATTCTTCTAAGTCAGAAGTTAGTTTGAATATTTGACATATTTATAGACCTGGTTTATATAGAGCAATTTAGAACGGCTAAGCAATGTTACCTTGGTACAATAATTTGAAGACCTCCAGAAAATACTGCCTCCCACCCACCCCCATACACAACAGTTTCCTCCAGTATGTTAGACTACTACCATAACCCCCTGGCAAATGACCAAATCACAGACCATGTGGCAGCGAAGAGTAAGAATTAGAATGAGACAATCAGTGAGCTGGATTTCCTATTTCTCCATTTATCCAAGTGGCCTTGGGCAAAACCATTAACTTCTCTTAACTCTGACTCTTTATCTGTAAAATGGATATCCTAACAGTAACCGACTTGTTGTAAGGGCTAAATAAGATAACACCAGGAGATAGATTAGCCAGTGCTGGACACATACTCAAGAAATGTTGACTGTACTAATGGCAAACTAACAAAAGGTCTCACATCAGTTACTTGCAGGGCTCAGGAATAATCAAGTTGGTCTATGCTTGAAGGTGGAGGTTCTGAGCACTTTGGTAGGTCTTGGTATTTTGCATAGCCCTTTGGGGTACCCAGGCTGCTGGACAGCCCTTTGGAGCCAGGTCTCTTGGGATGCCCTAGTTCCTTCAGCCAGTACTCAGGTCCCATTCCCTCCAACTGGGCATGGTTTCTGCTCTCACTCTCCTTGTGTTAATAAAATTCATGGAAAGACCTATCTTCGCTTTGTCAACTCTCTTACCTAGACCAGCTCCCCTCACCCCTGTCTCATCCTAGTTGTCCCAGGAATGGTTTTGGTCTTCGAGCACCTCTCCTGTCCTCTTTGAGGGTGGCATCACATCGATGTCCCTAACACAGACAGATTTAGATCCTCACTGAACCCCTAGAACAATGAGACAATTTTGCATATCTGAACCAGAATCATAAGTATGCCTTGAGCATAAACATTGCTTTTGTTTCAAAGGGCTGTATCCTATTAAAAAATAATTCCTCATGTCTTAGAAATTTTTCATACAACTAAAGGCTGGAAGGAAGTTTGCCAAAATGCATACTGTAGCTGCATCTGGATGGTAGAATCATGGGATCTGTATTTCTGTTTCTTTATACTGTTCTGTACTTTCTAAAATGTTTGTACTGAAAACAGAGCAATTAGGAAACCAGAAAAAACAATATTTAAAAACATAGCCTGTAATCCCAGCACTTTGGGAGGCCAAGGCAGGCAGATCACCTGAGGTCAGGAGTTCAAGACCAGCCTGGCCAACAGGGTGAAACTCCATCTTTACTAAAAATACAAAAATTAGCCAGGCGTGGTGGTGGGCACCTGTAATCCCAGCTACTTGGGAGGCTGAGGCAGGAGAATTGCTTGAACCTGGGAGGCGGAGGTTGCAGTGAGCTGAGACCATGCCATTGTACTCTATCCTGGGTGATGAGCAAAACCCTACCTGAAAAATAAAAAATAAAAATAAATTAAAAATAAGAATAATAAAAACATACTTTGGCTGGGGAAATGGGGGCAGTAGAGAAGAATAATGAGAAAGTAAAATTGCACTTATTTTTCAAAGCTTGGTTTTGAAGTGGTACAAAGGGGAATGCATTGTGGACCACTTGAAGAAAAAAGAAAAGGTCTGAAGGGAGAGTGCTTGTGTCAGGGGTGTGGGGAGGAGTAGGCAAATCCCAGCTATTTCATGAGTTCACCAGGCAGCAGGCTAAGCCTAGTTTTTAAGATACATGAAAATCACCACTCAGTTCATTGGTGAAAACTTCATCAAATTTGTTGGCTAATTAAAATAATCAACCAATTAAATCAAAATGTGAAATGCAAATAGCCTGTAAAACTAGTCCACATTGATTTCTATGCAGAGGAACAAGAGGTTATTTTGTGGTCTTGAATTCTAGGAGGCCAACTTAAAAAGGAGAGAAGAGACTTAGTGAGACAACACTAAAGGCAGGGTCATTGAAACATGGCCAGTTCCACATTTAAGAATCTGTGAGATTAGGCACATAGGCATCATAGTATACTTTAGAGGGTAGGCTCTGGTTTTCAGACTGTCTCAGCTTGAATCCAGGCCCAGCCAGCTGTAAGCTATGAGACCCTGGGGAAATTGTTTAACTTGACCAATCTCAGTTACATCATCTTTAAAATAGGGATAACAATATTACCTAGGTTTTGGAACTGCGAAAGGATTCAATGAAATAACACATGGTAAGGGCTTAACACTTAGCATTAGGCATGTGATAAAGAAAATGAGGATGATGAAGAAGAGTGTATATGAAATAAACAGATCCTAGAACATATAAGAGCTGAAGTCCTGTTTTCATTTTCATTTTTTCTTCCTCCTCCTCTTCTTTTTTTTCCCCCGAGACTGGCTCTCCCTCTGCCACACAGGCTGGTGTGTAGTGGCGCTATCACAGCTCTCTGCAGCCTCCACCTCCCAGACTCAAGTGATCCTCCTGCTTCAGCCTCCTGAATAGTTGGGACTACAAACACAGCTACCATGCCTGGCTAATTTTTTTTATGTTTTGTAGAGATGGGGTCTCACTATATCGCCCAGGCTGGTCTCAAAATTTCGGACTCATGCAATCCCGCCACCTCAGCCTCCCATAGTACTGGGATTTCATGCGTGAGCCACTATGCCTGGCTGAAGTCCTGTTTTCTAACTAGCCAAAGTGAGGAAACAATCAACATTTATATTATAGTATTTCAGAAAACACTATTTAAAGACATCTTTTCTCAATAAGATCCTGCCCTTAGGAGTCTAAGATTGGTTGCATAAAAGTACCCTAATTTGGTCAATGCCCAATACCATTTGTACCTGAATAATTAAGCTCACTTAAATTTAACATTAAAAACAAAAAGAGGAATTGTCTGTAAAAGTAGCTTATATCAGCAATCCATATATTCCAAACATCATTACTTGAATTTCAAAATTCAGTTAACATAACAAATGTTTTAAACTACTGTAAAGTACACTGACAAATAAGTCATACGAGCCAAAGATTAAATAACTCAAGGGTATTGAAGGTAAATTTTCCTCAGCTTCTGGCTCATTATTCTCAAGGTTGACACGCATAAATTTAGCAAACACTCATTTAATTATTTTATAACTTATTTTATGAAAGTCTGATTCAGCCTCATAAAAAAGTGTTTATATTTTCTTTACTCTAGCAATCAAATGTAATAATCACTAAATGGCATTACACATGCTTTCTCAAATTAAATGACAAATTTAGAAGACTATGCTATTAAATAATGAGGAAAAGTTTCTGCAAGATAAAGAGTAGATGTTTGGGGACACAGAATACAGACAAAACAAGCCCACAACACAAGGACAGTCAGGTGCAATAAGAACTTAGAAATAAAGAGAGAGACATTATCTTTTCTTTCCTCTTTCATTTCTTTTTCTCTTTCATTTTCCTTATGAAGAAAAAATACTATTTGGAATATCCCATCTATCATGTCACTGAATTTGCTTAATAAAATGTTGGCCACTAATCAGAAATTAAACATAGCAAAGGCATGAGATGGTTTTAAATAGTCTACAAATAATAAAAGCATTTCACAGCATTGGCGAAAATAGTGGACTTTGTATTTGTATTTCATTCATTCGATCAGCAGCTAAATATACTGTTTGTAACATGGAGGATCTAAAGATGAATGAAACAAATTGAACACAGTGCTAATAAATACTGAGAAGCAACTAGGAAACAGAATATGGGAGAAAAGACATATTTTGCAACCCAACAGACATGGGTCAAAATTCAACTCTATTTGTTATTATCTATGTGACCTTGAGCAAGCTAACCAATTCTAATTTTCAGACTCTTCAACTACAAAAAAGGTGAATACCTATATTACTGGATGCTTATAAAGAAAAAAATAATAATACATATTGGGAACCTTGCATGCTGCCTGGAACCTCATAAATATTTGTTCTCTTATAAATACAAATTAGTAGAATTTATGTTTTAATTCAAGCTGAGAAAAATACACATCCTCATGAATAGCAGACAACTTTAAAAACTCAAATTAAATAATTTGCAAGAGATATTTAATTTCCTGTCTATATTTGTCCCATAATCATGTAACTGAACAGTGAACATTCACTGCAACACTAATAATCTGCACTTCCTCCTCTGATTAACAAATAAATAGGGCTAATTCTCATGCAGCAGAAGCAAAAAATTGTCCTTCATTATCAATTCTCTCCTTCTTAAGTAAAAGAACCCTCAAATGTTAGTTGGGCACATGTTTACTTTTAATAATGACCACATATCATCTATATAGCAAAGTACAATGAAATAACTAAGGTCTGGTCAATGGGATGTGAGAACAAGAAGTATGTGTGACTAGTCAGAAATATGTGTAAAGGGAGAGGTCACGCCCATCTCTGCATTTCTCCCTCCTGCTATCTGGGATGCATATGTGATAAGACAGTGGGGGCAGAAGCAGCCATCTTGGAAACAAAATGGAAGTTGCATGTTGAGGACAGCAGGGCAAAAATACAGAGAGCATCTGGGTCCTTGATGATAATGGAGCACTATGTTAAACTTGAGTTGGCTTAAGTTACTGTTATTTTAAATGTTTTGTAATTCTTCCCCATGTGGCAAAATTAAATATACCTAAGGAAAACTCTGCTCTCAATACTCATAGAATTATTGAGTTTGTTTCTCCTCCACAGTCATTAATGGGGTGGGGGGCAGGAAGAAGAAAGAAAAGAAAATATTGGGCTATAACAAATGACTTCAGCAGTCAAGACGTGAGTAATTGGTCTAGCACAGATGGGAGTACAATTAAAGGTTATGGCCAAAATGAGAAATAAATAGCTTTATAGGTACTTAGTGACATATGTATTTGCTCAAAGTATTTATTGTTTCTCTATGGACTATTTTTCATCTTGCTGATGCCCTTTAGTGAATGATGAATCTGCTTGCCTCCCACTTATTTTTAGAATAATTATAAAGGGATTTTAGGAGACCTGGTGTCATTATAAGACTGGATATGTCAATAAGTAACATTTGTGGTGATCAGACCCATATATTTTTTCTTGAAGAGTTGCTTTAATGGACTTAACAGTAACATCGATGATTTCCATAGGAGATATATGCTTTTCTCACTTACACCCAGTAATGTTCCTCACCTGACAGGTTCAGTTACTATCTCTTTATCAAAGCACACATACAAGTGTTTGTTAAGAAGTTTACTTATTCATGTTAGTTGATGTACAATGCATTAATTATAAGTTGGTTTTGACTGAATGCCTTGCTAATTTATAATCTTGACAACAATAGACTTTGTCTTCCTAAACTTGCTTACTTCTTTTCAAATTGGAATGCCCTTGTTGCTCTAATATTGCAAGCAAGGAAGCTTTAGTGTCCGCTCCACCACATTTGATAACTATTGCTGCTTCATCCACACCACCAGTTTTTTCTTTCTAACTAAAATCCTTGTCAGTTCTAATCTGTACTACAGCAAACTCCATTTGAGAGACAAGTAGCACCTCCTCATTCTCAGTTCAGACACAAAGTTCTTAAGGAACTATAAACAATTGGTCTTCCCCAGAGAAAAAGGCTAGATATGTCATTATGCTTTTTAAAATGTGAAAAAATGGTTGAGGATATATATACATACACACACATATATATATATTCATACATACATATATATACACATATATATACATGTGTGTGTATATATAGTCCTAAGATGACATGGGCTCAGCTATCCTTCCAGGTCCTCTATTGAGAAAGAACCCAAGTTCTGGTGCTCTTTCAGCTATAGTGAAAGGTCTGGGGACTAAAAGCCAAGCATTCCAAAAGGCTGAACTGTCAATATGTTAACCAAATTATAACAAGTTAAGAATGAAATGTGTGGCACCTGAAATATTTTCCTATAAATGAGAGAAGTAGTTTTAATAAAAAAGCAAATATAAAATTCTATTGCTATTTTATAAATTAAAGCAGATTTAGTACATAAAAATTTTAAAGTGAGCAACCATTCCTGTCTTTCTCTAAAACAGAATTACATAGAATTTCCAAGAAAGAAGACTATATAATATCTATGTAATATTTCCCATTCCAAAGTAGTTTAATTTTTAGCTTTACATACAATTACTGATTTTGAGTATTTGTCCTGAAGAACTGTGGTTCACCTACAACAGGTTCTAGGGTTGAATTTATATATATACCATGTGGGAAGTTTGCGGGGGATGAAGGGAGTAGGTATACACTTAAAAAAAATGGGAATTTCAGCCCAGTCTTCTAGAAACTTGAATTTGTCTATTTTCCAGGGTAGGTTGGGGGGAAAATAGCTTCTACCTTGCAAGATTCTACAGGGATACATAATCTATGCCTACCATGCCCATAATTTAGTAAATAAATGTTAAGCCCCTGCATTAACTTAGAGAGAGAACTTTGTATAATATGAATCTTTTTGGATCTCCCGAAGAAATATACTCAGAGAAATTACAGGGACTTTGAAAGGTTAAAAACAAAACCAGGAGGCAATCTATATATTCTCACTGATTCTCAAACTTCAGCATCAGAATTACTTGGAAGACTTGACAAAACACAGGTTGCCGAGCTGCAGCCACACATTTCTGATTCGCTAGGTCTGGGGTGGGGCCCAAAGATTTACATTTCTAACAAGTACCCAGGTGATGCCGATGGTGCTGGTTCAGGGGACACTCTGAGAACTACTGTCCTTCATGAAGGAAAGGCATAAAGAAGCCAAATTACAAGCTCAGCCCTCACCTCTAAGAGGGCACAGCCACACATGGTGTCACACTAAGCACCTGAGAAAGATCTAGAAGAGATGGTTCCTTAATCAAGAATGTAACCTCATTGTTGTGAAGAAAGCTGCTAGTGGGAAGGGAATGGGGCAAGTGGTGAGAAACAAGAGAGGCGGAGTACACGGCTGTGAGGGGAAGACCAGAGAACAGTAGGCATCGCTGTATGCATGAAAATAGTGACTAGACTCATATTCATTGAACAGACATTATTGAGCAACTATGATGTGCCAAAAACTCGGCTAGATGTTAGGGACTCATCAGCGATCAAAACAGAAAATGTTCCTGCTCTGTGAACATTCTAGTTAGGTGAAACAATAATTAATTGTACAAAAAAATATAAAACATATCAGATATATCAGTCATATAGAAATGCTATGGAGAAAAATACAGGGTAAAGTAGGTGAAGATTAAGTGTTCTTTTTTATTTCTACACAGGGTGATACAGGAAGGATGTCCACCAGATATCACAGTAAGAACTGCCACAAGAAAACGAAGCAATTCTAATGTGTAACTCTGCAATCACTTTTCCCCCAGATGCCAGGATTAGTATAAAGAGCTCCAGATAGTGAGGGTGCGGAATTCATAAAAGTCCATCTGCCTAGAGCTCTGTCCTATTCATATATTCACAAGTCTCCTGGTAATTCTGTGACAGAAGAAAAAGTATTTGTTGTTTTTGTAGTCGGTCAGTTTTACAGATTCCCTGCAATATTCCATCCATAGATCTGCCATGGAGGATCAAGCTTAGGAAAGACATTTGTACATCTTACATCTCAGGTATGAAATGAAACTTTTCTAACACATGATGACCATCATCAGAAAACAGGGATGTTGTTAGATTTAGTTACAGTTCTTATTATAGCAGCACTTCCTTCTTTCACTTTCAGGGTGGCAGAAAATAGGACTTAGGTCAGCTAATACTTCTGCAAGGATCTAGTATGAAAATAATCTAGTTAGAAGACACTGTTTGGTTGGTTTTCAATGATCCAAGGAAAGATTTGCTGCCAGGGAGAATCCTTGCTCTTTTAAATTTTAAATGCATATATTCTAAGCAAATGCTCACATATTTTACCCAAATAAATCTAGAGTGCTCTAAAAGGAAGGAAGGAAGGAAGGAAGGAAGGAAGGAAGGAAGGAAGGAAGGAAGGAAGGAAGGAAGGAAGGAAGGAAGGAAGGAAGGAAGGAGGAGGGAGGGAGGGAGGGAGAGAGGGAGGGAGAGAAACAAACAAACCAAAAAATGAAAGCCTCCCACTCCTGTACTTCTCTCTATGTGCTCATATGTGGATATTAATTTTATATTATTTAAATTGGACTTCACTTTCAGAATTCTCAGGCACTCGGACACTTAGTGAAATATGCTATTTACTTTTGTATATTATTACTATTTAATCTCTTAATTTTCTGCATTTTCATGAGGTCACTTCCTAGACTCCTAGTTTCCTCTTTTAAACCACAGCTGCATCAAGCTGACTATGCTCAAAATAATAGGACTTACGAAAAAAATAGGCATTGCTAATCCACTGCTAGTTGAAAATACTTTCTAAATTATCAGACCTTCTTTAAAAAGCCCATGATATGCTTCATTATGTAAACAAACCTCCTCTGTGTTGCTTTTTAAGCTTGAAAATATCAAAATCATGACATGACATGAGAAGAATTCTATTTTGACAAAATGAAAAGCACAAAAATTCTTCTACCCAGAAAAAAAAGAAACAGAATGTAATGGGGAAAAATAAATGCAAAAATAGAATTGGCTAGAAACCAGCAACCACAAGAAAAGAAATATGACAGGAAATGGAACTAATCAGTTACTATAGTGAAGAGTTTTTTCCCCAGACTTTCTTAGGAGAAAAAAGGAAATTGTAAAGAAATGTAGAAACTAAGAGTTTGGACAAAGTTATTTATATAATCTTGAACAATACAAAATTCCCTGTGAATGTATACGTTTTTTGATGGGACAATGGAGTTTTTATTTAGTGGAATTTTGAAAGTTTATCTTCTTTGGGATTCTTCTGGTAAAGCTTTAGTTAGAAGGGTTGGAGCTTTTGAGGAGTAATGTCTATATAATTACCTACGATATCTTTTTCCAGAGGCAAAATTATCTTCATATCTAATTCAAGGCCTCTCGAAAGCTCAGTCCATTCAGGAATGGGTTTGCTTTGGCAGAACCCTCTTCAGCTCAGCAACAGACACTGCCAACAGATTAGCCTTCCGTGAATAACAATTCTTCATACACTGCAAAATTTTTCACATGAAAATTGCTTCTTTCAGTTATTCTCCCATTACAACTTACTTTTATTATCGGGTTATTTTGGTATAGACCTATATCAATTTTTTTCAGCTGTTTTATGCCTAGATAAAATTAGAAGATGTCATTTCTAAATATAGATATGAAAAATTAATCTCTATATTAAAAACAAATTTAGAAATAATTGTCATTTATTTGCTAGTTGTTTTGTGACTCCAAGTTTCAAAAAAATTAGTAGCTAATTCACTTAACACAAGTCATTTACAAAATGTTTGACAACCTCTGAGCATGTCTGCAGAGATGGTAGATAGAGAATAGTCTTTATTTAATTTCCAATATCGTACTGGAAAAAATATGGATAAAAGCTAGAACGCATATTAAAAATCATACGGCTCATCTCCATTTAATTTATATACAAGAAAGCCCAGGTCTCAAAATTTGACTTTCCTTATTCAAGGTAACACAGCTGCTTGGCAGACAAGACAAAAATTGAAACCAAGTCTCTGGATCCCAAGGAACACTGATGGTCCCTAATTATCACGGGGTAAGAGAGATCCACCAGCAACTAAATAACAAACACAACAGGTAATGAATTGAAAAAAAATTGATATTAACTTTTTTCACATCCTGTTGTAATCCATAGAAGCTTATTCATAAATAAATTAGTGAATGTCTGGAAATTCAATTGAACCACCATTTCCCAATGTTCAGACATGACAGAAAGACTGAAAAGAGGATGAATGATGAAAAGGTTCCTGAGTCAAAGTTATTTATTGAATTTTTCTTTTTCCCGCTCTATTATTGTACACATATAATAATAAAAGTTGATGAATGTATATTTTATGCAAGTGTATTACATATATTACCTGGTAACATATTATACTGTATAGTGTATTGCATGTATTACCTTATTTATTTCCTTTTATTGCTATTATCTTAATGTTTAATCTCACGTTTTGAGGCTATTAACGTAGCAATTATCATAAAGCTAAGAACCAGCATTTGAAACCAAATCTAAATGATTCCAATGTATATCTCTATCCAGTGAATTATATTGCTTAATCCTTGAAAACTCCCCCTGATTCTGGATTATGTGTGTTAAAAACAAAAACAAAAACAAAAAGACTAAAGAAACTACTTCTGCCTGTTGAAAAAAAATCTTATTTCTAAAATTAGATACAAATAACCATTAAAACTGATTCTAGATTGGGATAAATAAGATAAACAGGACTTTCAAAACAAACGCCTTTATGTATCACTGAGCATCTAAAATGCCTTCTCAAGGTTTCCATGCCAACCCTTTCTAGAATGCTAAAATAAGCTGTGAAACAACATTTACTCACACCACAATATGTAGTTTTTGATGTACTAAACTGTTTCACTGCATTTTAAAAAGAAATAAGCTCAAATAAATTTTGAATATTTAGCAAATGGGGGAAGTAAAAACGGTACCAGTCATCAGTGAGGAGGCAAACAATGTAACTTTTGTTTGTCTAAATGAGACAAGCCTTAAGAAGGACTTAAACGGAACTTTTCATTTCTGCTAACATCCTTTTTATGTATATCCATAGTTAGTCATCGCTTTTCAAAATAGAGTTTTATAAAAGTTATGTTTAAATTATAAACAACACTAAGCACTTAACACTGAATATATAGAAGACAAATTTGGAAATCTAGGGCACTTCAATCTTTGATTCGGACCACCTGGCAAGAGAAAAATAAATGAATAAAAAGCCAAATGGAGCCGAATAGGTCTCATGCAGTTTGAAGAGATTTCTTTTTATCTGTCAAGCTCCTTAAAAGTAAATATTGCAGTTTGAATGCTGAATATGACAGGAGCCTCCAGCGGAGAAGAAGAAACTCCTGCAGGTCGGAAGAGATGGGCAAGAGAAGGGCCTAGTGTTTGGGTCCAGCCTCCTGCATGCAGAAGACGTAGGCCGAGGAGCTCAGACAGGGTGGTTAGAAAGGGAATACTCAGGACAGCAACAGAGAAGGGCACACAAGGCACTGGAATAGTAACAGCAACCCAACAACAGCAATGAGAGTAAGAGCGAATGTAGACAACATAACACTAAAATTATATCAGGCAATGCACTAAGTTCCAGAAAGACAGTAATGACAAGGCATGTGTGGTCTCTGACTTCAAACAACTAGGAATCTAATTAATCTTTAAAACATGTTGATTAGGGAGGGAGAATAAAGCGAAATGCCATGAGAGATTGCATTCGGGGTGTTATGGGAGTGCACAGTGAAGGCATCTGGCCCAGTGTAGGAAGGACCACTCTGAGTAACTGAGGTCTAAGCATTCACTCCAAACAGAAGAAAACATAGAGAATAAAGGGAGGAGAGATGGCAGGAAATAAGGCTGAAGAACCATTTACTAACTTAACTAATTTAAGTTGAACATACATGTCAGATTTTAATTTGTTCCTTACCAGATTTTTAAGTATATAATACGTCATACCTAAAGACCAATATTGGCAATCATAAACAGGAAAAGACAACTGTAAATTTATTAGAGTCACAACTACACTTACTCCATCACCAATAAATGTAGGCTTCAATGAGTTAATTGACATCCCTCTGATTCAGTGGTCTGGGTTTCCTGTGTAAGTTGTAACAGTTCAGATGCAACTGTTTTGTTACTGAGGGGGCAGCATCAACTGATACTTTCCCTTAATGAGGAAAATTCAAGATTTTACCAAAGATAAATAAACAAACACAAAAACTTCAGTATGGAGCTTTAAATAAATATCCTGGATTGAGGTCTTAGGCCATGTCCTTACAACTGCAGAGACCTTCAAGTGCAGGCCTCTTACATATATTATTTTGAAACTTTTTTCATATATGGACTTGAACGCTCAATCAGAAATACAATGCTTGTTTACACAGCGCTTTCAAAAGTTATTTTTAAAAACTATTTGTCACAAACATTTCTTGAAACATCATATAAGAAGGGGCAACATTTTCCTCAACCTGAGGCTTATGACTTGTCAACTACTTCACTGTGATTTAGGTCTCACTTATCCCAATCTGCAAGACTTCTTCCAAATCATTTTATTTTCCTGCATCTACGATACTCTAGTTTTTAGAGTTCAAACTGCTGTTTTGTGACAGGTGCCATTGGTTCTGCATTGGCCAATCCATTAAGAGATTGTAAATAGGGCTCTGCTTTGATACAGAAGTGTATGGCCATGCCTTTCTAATCTGATTAGCTCCTTGGAATTTATATTACTGTCTTTACTGAATATATTTTTCTCATTTCACAGCTGAGATCCAGCTGATGAAAAAAAAAAAAAAATGGAGGCCCATCAATCCTAATGGGACACCGGTTAAAAAGATGATGAATCTTGTTCTATATCCAGTGTGAGAAGTAGCTTGACACTGGTCTTTGCTGCTTCTTTAAAACTGAATGAACAAATTCTCCCCCATTTGAATTTTATTTATGAAAACAATATTTTCTGAACCAAAGCTCTAAAAATACGGCTTCTCAAAATATTTTTCTGTGTAATTTATGATTTAATTAATACGAAGTCTTACAAAGCTGAACTGAACTACACTGTTACGTATTTAATCTATAATTTTATTGGAAAAAGAATACCATGGGAGCTTTAGTACTTATGAAAGCAAAATTTAAGGAATTTAGCAAACAGTTTCTCCTTTAAAACATGCTATAGAATGGACCACGTAATGTGTTATTGATCGCAAAATCCCAATCTCCTGGTTTATCAGTTGAGATGGATCATGAATGTGCTTTTGATATTATCTTTGAGAGGCATAGGGGCCCAGCTGACAGAGCTCCAATACTGCAAAATCTCTTAACGGTTCTTTCTCTGAAAAGTTAGAAGAGAAAGGTATCAATCCTAACAGCTAAAGCAGCTTAAAAAAAAATATTTTTTGAAATAAGATTAAAGAGTTTACAAGAAGCAAGGAAGGAAGCATAAAGACAGATAAAAAGGAGAGAAAAGGTTACAATCCAATCAAACCCCCTTTATGCCTGAAGAATAAATTGAATCATATCCTAGTAATGACAAAAGCATGGGTGGGGGAGGAAGGATTGGACAGGTGCTGCCACAAAACAACTTTTAAAAACCATCAACTGATATATTTTGAAATTGTTAATAAATGCGGTCAAATCATTTAGGAAATGATACATTATATTTTGGTACATCATCTCAGTGTGTACATGTATGTACGTGGAAGGCTGTTGCCACCTGAATAAAAGTGAGCAAGACTGTGTCTTTCTTGTTCTCTTCTAGCACACTTCTCGGCATGATGTGGTGCCCAAGAAAGCATTTGTTTAGTGAGTAAATAATTCATTCAGAGTCATTTTACACATACTGGAAATAAGCTTAGCCTGCCTCAATACTATAAAGGAAATTATAAGAAGCTCTGAACCATACTTTGGGGGCAAATTGGCAAAAGGAGAGATTTTCAAAAGAAGACACTATGCATAACCTTTAATGTCATTGTCATTAACCAACATGGGGAGACCAACCAATGATACTGCAAAAATACTGCCACATCTCCCAACATGATATTTAGCATGGACAGTGTGTCATTCAAAAATTACTGCATGAGATGGGAGAGGTTAAAAATAAGTCCAATTAATACACAATAAAATTTAAAACTATAAGTCCTTTATAGTAAGAAAAAATGTAATAGGGAGCAAAGTAAACAATACTGTGAGAAAATATCCTATGAAACAACCACCTTTTAATAAGCAAATGACCTCGCGAAAGGGAAAAGAATTCATCTTGCTGGGAAGGTCTTAAGTGGCCTGAAGAATCTTCCCTTAAACACATACCCTTTTCATTAGAAATTAGGTCTTCATCTCAAAATTAATAAAAACAAAACAAAATAAAATAATATGAAATAATACTTTTGCTGGAAAGATTAAGCCCTTGTGACATTCTTTTTTCCTTGTACAGAGAACTAAAATTTGTGTAGGTAAAGGCTGCTACTTCATTATTAGTCATTACTAAATCTTCCCTATGTCCCTCTTTAGAATTCTAATTATATTCGCACACAAAAAAATACGCATTTTATGCTGTTCCTACTACATTTTAAAGAGGCATTTTAGCAAAATGTGTGAGGAAAGGAATGCTTTTATTAGAGCATATGGATTTAGCTGTGCATATGTATATATATTAAGAAATTAATCACTGGATGTCTTATAGGGAAGCCTGTCTTTAGTAATCTCCTGATCTATTTATCATCAGCAGATGCTCACTCTGGGTGCAACCTAAGTGATTACTCCCAGAAATCTCATAATTGCAGTAATTAGGGTCACGTGACCTTCAGCTTGTTCCTGCTAGAAAAAAAAAGGTGGGGGTGGGGAGGCAGATGGCCCACATTAGCATTTGAATGAGCACTGGAGATCTTGCAGTTGAGCAGTTTAAGTTAAATGCACCAGAAAGCTGTGATGTCCAGTCTCAAACACATTTCAAGTAGAAATTTAAGACCTTTTTTATATGATCCATTCTGCTCTCCACAAAGTCTGCTTTCCCTTGAAAAAGTCAAATATGAGCAGTACTACCCCCCAATAATTTACCCAGCAATTAAGTTACTATGATTGTGAAGGAGCAGTGATCCTTTTACTTGAATCTTTCCATTTTAAAGCCTATTTGTTCTTTGTTTTAGAATATACTGACAATATACTCAGAAAACCCAAAATATCCATTGACTACTTTTCTTAAAAAACATTTATTTCATTCATTTTACACTGTAAGGACAAATATACTTCTTATTTAAATCTTTATGCTGAAAACAAGAGTAGATAGAGGCTGCTTTCTACTGTCCCTTTTCTTATAGAATTTCTTTCTTTGTTCTTTGCAAATTTATGTAAATCTTAATGATGGCTAACTAAGCCTCCCATTAGCCTCGCAACTCAGAAATGTTTTCTCAAGAACCTTGGAACTATCTTTTTGAAATGCAAACATCAAGGGAGAAAGCTCCCCTATCTCCCAGTTCCTATGGGAGGATAGGAGCCTATCTTCAGTGTTACTCTTGCTCCAAGTTGCAAAACTTCTTCCTGTTATAAAGGGATAAGAAACTGGTTTCTCCTTGGAGAAAGTCAATTAGCTAACACAGGTGATCAACCCAATTACCTGAAGAATTTAGGATGGTGCAGTCAAGTCCTTTTACTTGAGTACTGGTTATTGTTTATCTTGAAAGCATGTGTGTAATCCCACTCTTGGCTACATCTACTTGGCAATATAGAAAAGTGAGATTTCTTTTGGTTTTTGCAATCTCTTAGTGGATTGCCTGTAATGTTCATCACATTCTGGTTTGATGCCTAATAGTAGAAGTGTTTTCTTTTTCTATTACTTTGGTGGAGGGGACTTCTGGGTTGGGATAAGATTTTGTTTTTAATTATATTCCCTCAACAATTTTGATTTTAATTAATCTGTCTCCCTGTAGTAGAGCCCTTTTAGATATTTAACAAAGGACTTAAACAGTAAAATTCCAAATTTCCCATCTGAAATTTAAATAAGAAGATAAAGTAGTTAATTTTACTATTTCATTTATCTTTAATTATAAACAAGCTTGATAATACTAGTGCCAAAATAAAATAATTACAGACATCAAGAGGGTTAGTTGGAACATCTAGTTCCCAAATGTTGAGATATCCATGTTTATTTTTTTCTCTTCCTAAAACCTGCAACAAAAATAGACTTTCATTAAAGGAAGCTTTTGAAACAGACATTCACAGCAGTATATATCTATGTAACTATTCTGTGTGCATGAAGAGAGAATGAAAAATCTCATGATGAATTGGGTTTCTGCTCACAGTTAAAGAAGTGATACACATACAAGTAATTCAACAAATATTTGTAGGGAAAAAAAGGTGGAAGACTAAGAAAGAAGGAAGAAAAGAAGAGGCAGGATACAGATCCACAGTAAACCTGTCCTGCACCCTCTGTTCAAGTTTCTCAACTTCCGAGTTCTCATTCCCTTATGCGTGCTTTGGTTTCCATAGACCCTTTTCAAGAAATGTCCTTTCTGTACCTCCAACTCTCTATTGTGGCTATTTAAATTCTACTTACCTATAAACCCAGCTGAAGGTCCCTTTTAAAAAATTTGGCCCGTCAAAATCAATTATATCTTCCCTGGGTCACTCTACACAGTTATATCTGTGCTTAGTATTTGATCGTATCATCATGTATTAGTTACTATTTATATGCATTAGTTTTCCCCTCTCTTGACTGTAAGCCATTGAAGAGCAAAGTAACCACTGTTAACACATTTAAAGCATTCACAGAATCTTGCTCTCAAATGAACTACAACTGGATCCTCACTACTCGATTTATTAATAACTACTCTGTTGTATTGGAACTGCACCTTCTTATGTAGGCTTACTTCATGTGTGCAAAGATTTAATTCTGAAAGTACATAGAATGATTTAGAGATATTATCATGTACAAATTCTCTTTCTCCGATAAAAATACATGATGAAACTATGGGACGAAAGAATGTAATTTGGTTTCCCAAAGGCTGGACCAGGCAAAAATGTGTTAGCATCTAGGCTGTTTTACTTTTTGTTTTTTTCTTTTACTTTTAAAAAAACATCTGTTTGGCTATCATTCACCTCATGGCTAGGATTTCTTTATATATACTTTTCTATTTTTTGAGCAGCATACTTCTTCCCCCATCTGCTTCCCTTGCCCTTCCACTCCGTAAAGTGGTGTATTTCAACGTGGGGTCATGTTAGCTAATGACTAGGATTCCTATGTCCTAGTAAATGGTACATTGTTTGAATATCTATGTGGGATACCATTTATGGCTATGTCGAAATGATGAAATAAAGAGATACATATCAAAAACTACAATTACGTGGGCTTTACGAGATAGACAACGAACTTGTTAAAAACTCTCTAAGCAGTCCATGACATGTAAATGAAGAAGATACTATGCTCAATCCAAAGAGAAACTGTTTACTTTTCTGAAAGCAAAAGTAAATCACATCACATTTCAAACACTTTTTATGCCATTGGCTAGTATCGTGCCACACATTGTGGTGACAAAACACACGACATTTCTAAAAGTTTTCTTGTTAATCAATGAAGTATTTGATGTTTTCATCCTCTTTATATTTATGTAAAGGTGAAGAGTGTCCTTCTTTTTTAAGCGCAAAGTTAAAATAACATTTGCCACTAAGTCTCTAACGGAGAACTTCAGTGATCACCAAGAAGAAAATTTACAAAAACTATCTAAATATAAGAAAATCAAAAAATTAATACATGTCTACTTAGTCCCTACAATGAAAGAGGAACACAGCAATTCCAGATACAGTGGAAGAGAGAGGATGATGCCTGATAGCGAAACTTGGTAAATACCCTGTGGGGTGTACATTTCCAGTACATGTGTAATCATTCAATAGCATACAATATTTTAACGTAACATTAGTAATTATTAACATGGAAGATTATGTAAATTTTTGTGTTGTACAACACTTGTATGAAATAGAAGAAAAGGTAATTTCACTCCATTGAAGTGCCTATGTAATAGCCTAGCCTGAATATGTAAGTACAATTTCTCTCTGAGCATTAATTTCACCTAAGGAAATTAACTGCCTGCCAGTACACCCCTCTAACATACTACAATAATAATTTACATCTTAATTTCCAAACAGGTAGAAAACCCCAAGGGGTACCCTAAGTGCACAAATCCTCCCCCTGCGATAGTGTAGCCAGACGGTCTAAATTAGGTCTTCGAGTCTCTAAGGGATAATGGAAAGTCGAAATGAAATTTGAAATGGTTTGCAACTATGAAGTTGCCTGTCAAGTTAAACATCCTGCTCGCTGACTCATTTTTTACCCCATATTTCCAAAACTTAAATAAATTTTAAAGGAGGAAATTCTTACATCTTTATTTTCAATAAGTTCCTTACCCCTTCCCTTTTTTTATTCCTGTTGTTTAATTTATTCTCCTCTATTGGTCTGATACTCCTTATGGCTGACTTAAAACCCCTTAAAGATGCCACTATAGCTGTTTTTTTAAAAGTAGATCAGCTTGTACTCGCACCTTAGTATTGTACCAGAGAGCTACTTCTGGCAGAACACTAATAGAAGGCAATCGTTTTGAGGAAAAGGTGGAAAAAGTATATATTCATTCTAGGTGAAGCATCTTTAAGCAAATGATATCAAGCCCACTCTCTACTCTCTTTATTATTCTGAAGATCAATATCTTATAGTTTAAGCCATCACTAAATGATGTATATCATAGGTAAGTAGTTACATTTAGATAAATGTGTATTTTTCTACTTACTGTTATTCCATAAAAGACTTTTCTGTATTTCTAAGAACTAACATATTTCACAGAGCAATGCTCTGTTTATAAAAATTCTATCTGGGTCAGGTGCAGTGGCTCACACCTGTAATCTCAGCACTTTGAGAGACTGAGGCAGGAGGACTGCATGAGCCCAGGAGCTTGAGACCAACCTAGGCAACATAGTGAGACCCCATCTTTGCAAAAAATAAAAGAAAATAATTTAGCTTGGCATAGTGGTGTGCACCTGTGGCCCCAGCTACTCAGGAGTCTGAGGCAGGAAGGATCACTTGAGCTGCGTAGGTCAAGGCTGCAGTGAGCCATGATCACACTACTGTACTTTAGCCTGGGTGACAGAATAAGACTCTGTCTCTACGTAAATAAATGAAATAAAAATAAAAATTGTTTCTGGTTTAATGATTAAGTTTTTCGATTCATAAAATGAAGACAATAGTACTTTCAGTTCCAAATACCTGCTGATATGGTTTGCTTCTGTGTCCCCACCCAAATCTTACCTCAAATGTTAATCCCCACATGTCAGGGGAGGGACCAGGTGGGAGGTCATTGAATCACGGGCGCGGTTTCTCCCATGCTATTTTAATGATAGTGAATGAGTTCTCAAAAGAGCTGATGGTTTTAAAGTGTGGCACTTCATCGTGCTCGCACATACTCCCTCCTGCCACGTTGTGAAGAAGGTGAAGAAAGTGCCTGCTTCCGCTTGCACCATGATTGTGTTTCCTGGGGCCTCCCCAGCCATGCAGAACTGTAAGTCAATTAAACCTCTTTTCTTTATAAATTACCCAACTTCAGGAAAGTTCTTCATAGCAGTGTGAAAATGGACTAATACACTTACTAATATTCAAAAAATAATGTACTAAGAGATAACTTGCTCTGGTTTTGAACTACAAACTTTGACAGTTTAGATAAATGAGAGAAAGAAGAAAGAAGATAGACATAGATGTACACATATAATGCATTGAGTATACAACTTTAGATAAATGAAAGAAAGAAGAAAGAAGATAGACATAGATGTACACATATAATGCATTCACTGTTTTCTTTATTCAACTCTTCACTAATTAGATTTGAAATGGTCGAAAGAAAGAAGACTCTAAAGCAACACAAAGTTGATAACCATAAGACATTGAATAATACGGAATGAAACTTAATCCATGTCGGTTTGTTATGGCAAATGATTTTTCAACATTTTTGTATTATTAATAACTGGGAGAGATTAGTTCAGAAAAGGCACATAATTTTACCCTCTTCAACAAAATTGACTCAGAAAGCATGCCTGAAAGTAAAGTCCTTGTATTGTGCATTGGCAAAACTATTTGCAACCAGCATGCCTATCTACTTACCTATCTATCACATGTGGGTATTATATGTCATATTCCTTTTTTCTAATACACGATGGATAATCTTCTGTTCTCAGGTGAATAACTGATGAAGCTTAACAAGTCTCACGTTGATTCACAGAGGAACAAGAGAGTTTATCCCTTTTACTACTATGCAGTTCTTATTCTGCAATAAGTAGAATATAAATAATTTCTTACATAATAAAGAAATTCATTTCTTTTGTTTTTAAATCCTACAAACTACCCTAATAAGATATAAGGCCAATATTTAGGTTATAATACTTTTTAATGATATAAATGGGCTGCAAAGAGATCAGCTGTGTTATTCTTTGGAATGGGATTCTTTTTTACAGACGAATTTAGGAAAAGAATAAAGATTAGCTGGTTAGTGAATTAAATCCACAGAATTGATTTCATAAGCATGGGGTTTGTATGAAAACATAGCCAGTGGTTGTCTTTTGCAGCCATTTGATACTATATTTAATTAAGAAATGAAGAATCAGCTAGAGCATTCTTTTCCCACATGAAAAAAAAGAGAGGACTTTAAACAATAATCACCCCTAAGATATTTGAAGCTGCAATAATTATTAGGTTTAATTTGGGAAATTTAGAAAACTTATGAAAAAGGTGATTATTTTGTCATTTTATTTGATTCCTACATTTAGCATAGTATAATATCTTTGTATTAAAAACAAAAATCCAGGATTCTAATGATTAGATTTACATATGATACAAAGTGACTTTGAGATTCTGGAAAGATTTATAGAATGCCCAATTATTTGTTTACTACTTTAAGGAGAAATACAAAGCTTCCAGAATCACATTTCAAACTGAAAAGACCATTTAATCCTTAGGATAATTTACTTTCTCTTGTGAAGCTTTCTGAAATTTGATGCATCATAAATACATATTTTCTCTTTTTAATAGAAAGTAATCCTTTCCTGTTAAAAACATGATTATCACAGAATTAGCTCATGACATGACTTAGAACAGGAGAGATGGGGAGGAGGTTGAAGTGAGGGTGGCAGACAAACTTGCTACCCCTCCTCATTTTTTCACATGACCTAATGAAGAATCTTGGGGATATGTGCTTCCAGAATTGCTCTTTCATTTTGACAGCCTGGCATACTGAGGAAATAGGCTTGTTGATGCCATGAAAGATGAATATGAAAATACTACCCACTGGAAGAATCTTAAAGAACAAGTATTGGATCTGTGGTTTTTTTTGTTTTTTGTTTTCTCAAGAGAGAAAGATAGGGTGCCATGAAAGAGGATACAGTGATTAATGATTATTATAACATACACGCATATATACACACATATATGTAGCTCTATATTTAGTCTTCATATGTAATACAATTGTTTATATTTTGTTTCACAATTTTATAATTTTTATATAATGAACTTTAAAGAAATTCATTATATAAGCATTTCCTAAGTGTCCATTTCCTCCAAAGCCCTATTGAGATAGCACGCATAAGGGTAGTCTCCAGTTTCTCCTTAAAAAACCTATGGGCTGCTAGGGGAGAATGGACCTATCCAAATATAATCATAACATGAAGCATAACAAGTCTATAAGAAATGTGTGAAGCAACATGAAGCAAGTTGGAAGAGAAATATAGCATCTCCCTGAGAAGGTACTGGAAGTTGACCAAGAAGCTAATCAAAATTTTGTATTGATTCTGGAAAGCTCAAAGCACCGAAGCTTACTGGTTAGACATTAAGAACATCCTCCTCTCCCCACTTCCTATTTCATTAGAGTATTAGCATTTTCTACACTGTTTTTTTTGTTTTGTTTTGTTTTAAGTGTAAGTCTGCTTAATTGTGCAATATGCTGTTTAGGTTAACAGCATCTTTAATGAAAGATATAATACTGTTCAGCAGAGCATAGAGAAATTACTTTCTGGCCAGTTTAAAATACAGCATTAAATTCTATATATTGGACTGGGTGTAGTGTCTCACGCCTGTAATCTCATCACTTTGGAAAATCAAGGCAGGAGGATCACTTCATGCCAGATCAAGACCAGCCTGGGCAACATAGAGAGACCCTGTCTCTATAAAAGGCATAAAATAAAAAATTAGCTGGGTGTGCTGGTGCACGCTACCACAGTCCTAGCTACTTAGGAGACTGAGGCAGGAGAATCACTTGAGCTTAGAAGTTTGAGGTTATAGTAAGCTATGATTGCACTCCATCCCAGTCTGGGCAACAGAGTGAGGCCCTATCTCTATAAAAGAAATATTTTTTAAAATTACATATATCATACATTATATATACACACACACACACACACACACATATAACTTCTGGCTTCTTTAATTTATATAATTTGAAGCTTTTATAAGAATAATTTAAAGATCCTCATTCATTTTATTTTCTGTTTTAAAAGAAGCATCAGAAATTATTACACATGTAAAATCTAGAATAAAAGACTTTAATAGAGTATTTTTTGGTTTGTTTGTTTTCAAGGCTCAATGGAGCAAACACTCCTATTTATTTAGCAATCACCATATGCCAGACATTGTTCTACGAGTCTTTTTTTTTCATTAAAATGTAATTTATTTATTATAATTGTACATATTTATCAGACACAATGTTTTGATACAAGTCTACAATATGTAATAAAGTAATTAGCATATTTTTATAGAGTGCTTAAAAGCGGATTAAAAGTTACAATTTTTAAGACTCACAATAATATCTCACTTAATCTTTTTTTTTTCTTTTTTTTTTTTTTTTTTGAGACGGAGTCTCGCTCTGTCGCCCAGGCTGGAGTACAGTGGCAGGATCTCGCATCACTGCAAGCTCCGCCTCCCGGGTTCACACCATTCTCCTGCCTCAGCCTCCCGAGTAGCTGGGACTACAGGCGCCCGCCACCACGCCCGGCTAGTTTTTTGTATTTTTAGTAGAGACAGGGTGTCACCGTGTTTGCCAGGATGGTCTCGATCTCCTGACCTCATGATCCGCCCACCTCGGCTTCCCAAAGTGCTGGGATTACAGGCGTGAGCTACCGCGCCCGGCCATATCTCATTTAATCTTAAAATGAAGTGTAAGTTATTTTTGTTTCCATTTTACAGATAATAAAATCAAAGGGCTTGACCAAGGAACACCACAAGCAGCTTAGCAGTCTAGAAGTATAGAGGGCATAATTAGAATTAGCAGGAAGGACTAGATCCAGGTAGAAAAGAAGCACAGCATCCACCCTGTGCTGGAGCACTGGATCAAAATCAGGGCTTTGATAAATAATTTCGGACAAATATTAATGATTCAATCATAGGCAACTGACCAGGCACAGTGACTCATGCCTGTAATCCCAGCACTTTCAGAGGCTGAAGCAGGAGGACCGCTTTAAGCCAGGAGTTTGAGACCAGCCTGGGCAACGAAGCGAGACTCGGTCTCTACAAACAATAAAAAATATAGCCAGGAATGGTGGCACAAGCCTGTAGTCCTAAGCTACTCAGGAGGCTAAGATGAGAGGACAACTTGAGCCCAAGAGCTTGAGGCTGCAGTGAGCCATGATTGTGTCACTATACTCCAGGCTAGGTGACAGAGGGACACTCTATCTCTTCAAAAAAATTCATAGGAAATCATCTCTTTAAGAATTCTAAGCACCAAGAAAGCATGAATTCACCTAATTTCAAACTCGGGTACTTCAACCGATACCACCAGAACACTTTAATATAGTCAAGTGCAATTGCAAAGGCAGGGGAAGTCTTATAGCACTGACAGCCTTGTGTTAAGCAATGTATCCCTTAGCACTAAATGTCAGTCTGACGAACATGATCCCTCTTTGGGAGCAAGATAGGATGGGGTTGGAGGTAGGGTCTTCATGGAATATATATGCTAAATACTGACTGCATTAGAGGGAGCATAAAAGGTTAGTGTATAGGATGAAGAATAAACGGATACAAAATAGCAACAAGTTATATCCAACATTTTCTTTTTAACTTTTGATTTTGCAAAATGAGACTAAAAGACAGTATCAATATAGAAAAGTAAGTATTTTTAAAATTTTGAGGAGAGAAATTTATAAAATATCTAAGCACTAGCTAGCACACAATATGACATTTTACTTTTAGATTTGTAGAGTAATCTTAGTCCTTTTCTGCTCGCAGCATTCCAAACACTTCCAGAAAAGCTATTGCACCTCATGTCACTTGTTGAGCAGTATTTCCACTGTAAGTAAACTTGAGAACTCTATTAAAGATCATCTCCCTTGTCCCATTCCTTAGGGTCCTCAACCTCTTTCTCAAGAAAACTATAATTAATATAATTAACATGATCATCTATCTTTATAAGGATGAAAATCATTTAGTTTTTGATTCTATCTTCAACAGCATAAGATCAAACAGCCTTCCCAGGCTGACAGTGGCAGAACCAATGAAATTAACATTACCTATTCACTCTATCTAAAAAACAAGTTATGCTGTTTAGATTGATACTTTTAATGACCCATAAGTATTCCTTTACAAGCACTTGTTTCCTATTTAATATTTTAAAATTGAGAAGCCATCATTTGCTTATCAAACTGAGAAATTTTTAAAATCCTAATTCCAATATTGGCATGAGTATTGCAAAACTCAGACTGCTTCTGCTACCAGTGAAGTGCATATTGGTATATAATTTTGTGGAACACTCACAATGTACACATTAGTCACCTCAAATATATTTATTCCTTTACACTACATAATCCCACTTCTACAAATTGATCCTAAGTACAATGTCAGCAGTGAATACAAACATTTTAGAAGCATATTTATTGCAGTGCTATTTATAATAGTGAGATATTAAAAATGGTCTGAATGTCCAACAATGGGTAAATGGTGAAATAAATTATGAAATATCCACAGGATAGTATATCACAGAGCCATTAAAAATCACCTTTTCAAGTAACTGGAATGTATAGAATAGAAAATTTAATTTACCTTTCATGAAAACAAACCATGATAAAAACTGGAGGAAAATATACGAAAATGCTGGTAGCAGTATTAATAATAAAGAAAAAGAAGCAGATCAGAAAAACCAATACATATTTTTTTAAAAGGCAAAAAGTGTGGCCTAAAATGTTGCTAAGAATCAATGCCAAATTTACCTTCCTTGTTTCTGGACTTTATTCTGACTTTTTTTTTGTAATAACTTTAGGAGATTAAAACACGTTTCCAATCTAAATTCAGTAACATTGTGTTTCATAAAATCTAAGATACCATTCATTACAAGACACACCTCATTTACTACCAGGAAAAAAAAAAAAATGCTGTCAATTTAACTATAGCATAACTTAATTTTACGTAATTTAATGTAAAATTACATGCATCACAGAACTGATAAAATATTGCAATGGCATTTCTGATGTTCTATTTTATATACCTCTATCAGTAGCTTGCGTTTATCTGGCAACACTAGTTATTTTGCTCAGCTAATATTTTCACAAAAAAACATGATTTTTCTGTGAGGGAAATTCTCATCTTAAACCAAAAGTACTTAGTTACAGTTGAAAAAAATGGTAATTTCCATTACATATATTCTGTTTTGATAACTTGGCTGTTTCTGGTGAGTTAATATATTTTTAAGAGACTTACTACATCTAACTGCTTTTACAAAATGTGATTTAGATAACTGATTAATCAAATGTAATTTAATATTATTTTCATTTCCAGATAGAAGGGAAAACAATACTAATAAATACTAAACCACACATATCCAAGTGGGAAGACCTGATAAAAAGAGAGGTTTAAACATGTTTCCATTTCTATGTACACTTTATTTTCACTGGTACATTTATTTATTAATTTGAAAATAGGCAAGTCATCTTGACCAAACACACTCAATTTTCATATTCTCACAACAGAAATCTCCACGTAGAAGATGGTTAGGGAATCAGATTATGAAACTTTTTGTGCATTACGGTTACTTTTTCTATAATCTAACAAAAATCTTTTTTCTTTTCAGTTTTCTTTCTGGAAAGTGGTCAGAGCAAGCTGAGATTGCAAACTGCCGTGTTTACCATATCGACTATATAATAAAAAATCAGGAAGAGAAGAGTTTACTTCTTATTAAAGAAGAGAAAGGAAAGGTTTACCTCTCATACAGATTTATTATTAAAACTTAACTCTGTGCATTAAAAACATTACTGATTCAATGATGTATACTTTAAAAAAATCTCATTCTACTTGTAATTTTGGTTTTGTAGGTGGATGGGATAGGGTCTAGCAGGGGGTAAAAGTAGAAAAAAGTTCAAAAAGTCTTTAAAAATTGCACATTTAAATGTTCACAAATCTCGATAGTATATGCTAAAAAGTGAATAAAAAAGAGAGACTTCAATAAATTTGACCCCGAACTAAATGAAAACACTTAATAAAATAATAGTTTATAAATAGACTTTAAATCAATACTTGTGGACATTTCACCTATTTTCTTTATTAAGTTTCCAATTATCTATAGGCATAATTTTAATATATTCTATTTGCTTCATTCTGTACAGATTTCAAAGATAGGAAAGCACAGTTTGTACCTGAAAAGAGAAATAATCGTAGTTTTTCATCTGTGTGTGTATTTGTGTGTGTGTGTGTGTGTGTGTGTGTGTATGTGAGAGAGAGAGAGAGTGTCTGTGTGTCTGTGTGTTTATGTGTATTTGGTTGCAGGAAAGTGAGGTCAGAATTGAGGCCAGAAAAGGTACATATTTACAGTGTGCCTGTTATATGACAGACACTGCAATCTGAAGGGTTAAACATGGGCTTTAAAGAGAAAATTCCTGATTAGTGTAAGGGTAAATGAAAAGCTAATGTTTTCCTTTACGTTAATTATTAATCAAAAGCCTATACAAAAAGTTTAGCAACACCTGGCATGTTGTTCTTTTATAAGCAATAAAAGTCTTCATTTTATTCAGCGTTTAGTTTTTTTTTTTTTTAATCTGAATACATGTTCAAAAAAAAAAAAATAGACGGCATAAATAAAATCCCAAGCTTATTGCTGTTAGGGCCTTCTGAGGTTCTGTTATTACTCTAAACTCAGTTAAGCTAGTTTCAAGTCTCAATTAAAGCCAATTAGTAAAAGCACAGAACAAAAGGAATGACATCTTGACACTCTGCTAACTGAAATTTTTTACTGAAAAGTACGTTTTCAACTCTACCCTCTTTAGGAAATACATCCTCGTTGGGTATATAATTGTGGAATTCAAAATGTTTTCCTGCAAATTCAGGAAGCTGACCATTCTTTGAAAGGTCAGCCTTCCAAGAAGTCATTCTTTTAATATTTCTGTTAATTAAACAAATGAATTCGAGTGGGATTTTTGTTTTTCATTATTTGAAACTCAGTAGTAAGATGAAATAAATTCAATATTCAAAAACCAAATAAATTATACTAACTAGAAAAACAAACAGTACTCAGGGAACCATGTTTGCTAGTAAGCCAACTCTGAAATATATCCAGGTTTTACTAAATTTCAGCTTTTACCACACATTGCAAGCACATTGTTGACCCAGCTATCTAAAGAGCCATGATGCCTTTATTTTATTTCACAGTTTAATCATGATTGACACAAATACAGTACTGACCTTAATTCCAGCCAGAAGTTATAAGATACTTTGGATTAGATCAATAAAATCTAAAAGAAGAAGAGAAAAATACCCAGTAAGTTAAATCAGTTGAACAATCTGGCTTTTTCTTTCACTAACGAGGAAGATAAAATCAGAAGTGACTTGTTCCTCACTCCGTAAAATGCACTGACTGAAACACATCCACACAACGGTTACGTATAATACAACTTTAAGCTTACAAGTACGTTCTACATTTTATTGGAAAAAAACATATATTAAATGCCAAAATTACATCCTATTTTTATTTTATACTTATTTAAAGTAAAAGTCCTATGCTCACATTCTAAAACAACCAACCAAAAAGAATTTTTAACACATTCTGTTCCCAATATACTACCATTGCTCTTAAGAGATGTTTAATCAAAAATAATAAAACTCATGCATTTTGATCCTGTCATAAGACTGAATGCTTATGTCCCCTCCACCCCAAATTCATATGTTGAGATCCTAGTCCCCCAATGTGATATTTAGAGGTGGAGCCTTTGGAAGGTGATTAGTGCCCCTACAAAAGAGATCCTAGAAATATAAAAAGTGGACTGTGCCTTTATACATGAGATCACAGAGAGCGCTCTCACACCTTCTGCCTGCCATATGAAGGCGGAGGGAAAAACAGGAAGCAGGACCTCAGCAAAACCAATCTGCTGCTGCCTTGATCTTGAACTTCTCTGCTTCCAGAACTGTGAAAAATAAATTTCTGTTCTTTTATGTTAGAAAAGTCTGTACAGGTTGACACAGGTCTTTAATCTGATTTAATATGCACAGAGAGTCTGTAGATTTTTAGTCCTGGGTTGACAATCAGTCTAAACCTTTGCTAATGGTAGTAAAGTTCAAATAAGACAATTCCAGTGGTAAACGATCAATCTTTCCATTGGTTTCTTGCACCTAAGCCTTGCTACTAAAATGTGCTGAGAAATAAATATGCAGAAAAGCATGTTGTCAAATCAAAGTTTAAAGAAGGTAAACCAGGGACAAAAAAAAACCAAAAAAAAACAAACAAAAAAAACTTTGGTGCCAAAAGTCAGCCTGCCTCTTGAACAGATAGTAAACAAAACAACTTCAAACTGACAAAAGAGACTCCACTCGCCACAGGGAGCATCTACGGCAGTCTGTAATTAAAAAGCAAGTTAGGTTCTAGAAGTATGTTTGTGAGTTAATTGGATAGAAAACAGCATATGTTCTTCTACACGTTAGAAATGTTTCATTATTAGACTCCTATGCTAAGTCCAAAAACTAAATTAGCCTAAAACTAGTTATTTACTGAAAAGAACAGTATAAAATAAGACAAAGAAAATACTAGTAAACCACAGAAAATACAACTGAATATGAAATAGTTGATTTTTAATCCTAAGGGCAGGTATTTAAGAAAAGTAAACTTTGTCCTATAATAACGAAATGATAGGTTGATATGTCTGTGGAGATTTTTTTTAAGTATCTGAGGAAATTATAAAGGACATTTAAGATTAATGCCTTTAGTATATCTATCTTGATTTCAAACAACTGACATTATTTTACTTGGATAAAAATATTATTTTTTGGCAATAAAGCCAACAGACCCCTAACTGTCATGGTGGCCCAGGGCACCATTGTAAACTCTCAGGGGAATGGTGAAATGTTTTATTTTTCTTTTATTTTTTTTGAGACAGGGTCTTACTCTGTCACTTAGTTTGGAGTGCAGGGGTGTGATCATGGCTCACTACAGCCTCAACCTCCCAGGCTCAATCAGTCCTCCCACTTCAGCTTCCATAGTAGCTGGAATTGCAAGCATGAACCACTCTGCCTAAGTTTTGCATTTTTTGTACAGATGCAGTTTCACCATGTCCCCCAGGCTGGTCTCAAACTCCTGAACTCAAGCAATCCACCCACCTTGGCCTCTCAAAGTGCTGGGATTACAGGCAAAAGCCACTGTGCCTGGCCAAAATGTTTTCAATATATGAAAACAAAAACAAAAACAAAAAACCCACAGCAATATCCATTAGGCAGCATAAAAACTATTAACTTAAAGTGGTTTGCGGTTTCAATATTAGATCATGCTACATTCCTCTCAATGATGTTACAGCTTTGCAAAGTTGGGTTTTGATGATCTTTGTGATATAAAAGCAAATACTGCATGAAAATCAACATGAAGTAAGAATTACCAAAAACCTTTTTTCCATAAAAAATTAAAGGAAATAATAATAGTGTCCAGTGTGACTGCAAGGTTTGAGGGCTGGGCAGTATTCAACAGGCACAAATCCCATTAGTAAGTGATTGTGGGTTTGCTTTCAAAAACAAAAATAGATTTGCTTTCAATTTATGTGTATTGTTTTTTCAAAAGGCTACTAAGTTGTTAGGACTTAAACATATTATGTTATTTAAATGAAACTGTCAGGTACATCTTTTGGCCTAGAGGCACCTTGAAAATAAAATTACTGAGATACTAAGGGTGCCATAAACTGAGAATATTTGGAACATTCCTGTTAAGCATAGTTTCTTATTTGTTTATTTTTTGTTTTGCTCCACAAATTTAAAGAGAAAGCATGATAAATTTAAAATAAAAATACTAGGAGAGTAAAGGAAAAAAGAGAAAAATATGTCTCTAAAATATGAAGAAAAAATGCTAAGAGAGCAGGAAAGACAGTGATTCAACACACTCAGTGACTGGATGTGTGGCTGGGTTGCATGTGCACTATTGTGTGTGCAAGAGATGGCTAAAATAGAATGTACATAAGAACACTAGGCTATGAAAGAAAGTGGACACACTGCATATGTGTTCATTTTAATCATATTATCAATCATTATCCCCTAAGAAAAAAGGAGACAGTGGAAAGGGATTGTGATTTAGATCTAAATATTCACTAGGAAAAAAATGATAGCTTGCACAGCAATGCAAATGTACTTAATGCCACAAAACTAAACCATTTAAAATGGTTAAAATATTAAATTTTATGTTACATGTATTTTACTACAATATAAAATAAGTGATGCTGTTATCCTAGGATCTTTCGTGATGTCTCATACAAAAACCTGCTCTGTAATCGATAAATGCATACTGAGCAATGAATACCAGGATGATACTGCCACTTAACAACTCTTTAAAGAGAAAGTGGTTCACTAGTTGCCTGGAATCAGGGGAAGTCTAACCTGAACCTGCCCATTTGTTTACTTGCAAGTTTTAGGCCTCAATTTATCATTTGACTATAGCGACTTCTTGCTAATTGCTCTTTGACACAGATCAGCATCCTGATATCTTCAATATTCTTTTAAATAGACTGGATTTCATTTCTTCTACATGCAC
The DNA here is from genome assembly GCF_047675955.1 of Chlorocebus sabaeus. NCBI lineage: Eukaryota > Metazoa > Chordata > Mammalia > Primates > Cercopithecidae > Chlorocebus > Chlorocebus sabaeus. The sequence goes on along the minus strand of NC_132913.1, from coordinate 96,922,297 downwards.
TCCCAAATACATACCTTCATAGCAAAAACAAAATGATATTGTGGATTTTTTTTTTTTTAAGTTGAGTTTTATGACACAGGAGCCTGACTTCTTTATGTGTTTGTTCCATAATGTGTTTGGAAAGACATTCCAACTTACTTGTCCCTCCTCCAGTGTTCCTCCTCCCCAATACTGGAAGCCCCATCTCCAAGAAAAATCTTCCTTAGTCTCTCTTTTTTTTTTTTTTTTTGTTTCGGAGACAAAGTCTTGCTCTGTCAACCAGGCTAGAGTGCAGTGGCACGATCTCAGCTCACTGCAATCTCCACCTCCTGGGTTCAAGTGATTCTCCTGCCTCAGTCTCCCGAGTAGCTGGGATTACAGGGGCGCGTCACCATGCCCAGCTAATATTTGCATTTTTTAGTAGAGATGGGGTTTCAATACAGCATGATTCAAAAACCAACTGTATTCAAAATATTAATACTCTTTCAGGTATGTGAACTTTGTATTTGAACCCAACGTTTTCAGCACACAAAATATCAATACATATTGTTAAATGAACAAAGGTGCTTACTGTTGTATTTTTTCCAATTCTATTTCAAATTTTAAAAAACAGTTGAAAATACCCTTTGTGGTGAGAATAAGAAAATAAAGTCCCATCCTTGCCTTATATAACTTCCACTGAAAGGACAGTCTCTTCAATAAACTGTGTTAGGTTAAACTGGGTACTACATGCAAAAGAATGAAAATGGACTTTTATCTTACATCATACACAAAAATCAACTCAAAAAGGAATGAAAACTTAAATGTAAGACCTGAAACCATAAAACTCCTAGAAGAAAACACAGGGAATAAGCTTATTGACATTGACTTTGCCATGATTTTTTGAATATGACACCAAGAGCTCAGGCATCACAAGCAGAAATAAACAGGTGGGGCTACATCAAACTGTCCACAAAAGGAAACAATAAACAAAATAAAAAGGTAACCTAGACAATGGGAGAAGATATTTGCAAACCATATATCTGATAAGGGGTTCACATCCAAAATATAGGGCTGGGTGTGGGGGCTCATGCCTGTAATCCCAGCAATTTGGGAGGCCAAGGAGGGTGGAGTGCTTGGGTCCAGGAGTTTGAGACCAGTCTGGGCAACATGGAAAAACCTCATCTTTACAAAGAATACAAAAAATTAGCTGGGCATTGTGATGTGCACCTGTTGTCCCAGCTACCCAGGAGGCTGAGGTGGCAGGTTCGATTGAGCCCAGGAAGAAGTCGAGGCTGCAGTGAGCTGTGACTGTGCACTGAACTCCCCCCTGGGCAACAGAGTGAGACCGTGTCTTTAAAAAAAAAAAAAAAAAAAGAAAAGAAAAAGAAAAAGAAAAAGAAAAAGAAAAAGAAAAAGAAAAAAAAATCCAAAATACATAAGGAACACACATGAAACAATATCTCAAAGCAAACAACTGAAAACAACAATTTTAAAATGAGCGAAGGACCCCAAATAGACATTTTTCCAAAGAAGACATGACAATGGCTAACAAGTTTATGAAAAGGTGTTTAATATCAGAAATCATCAGAGAAATGAAAATAAAAAACCACAATGAAATAGCTATCTCTCACCTGTTAGTATGGCTATCATTAAAAAAATTAAAAAGTAAGTGTTGGATGTGGGGAAAAGGAAAGGGAACATTGTATATTGTTGATGGAAATGTAAATTGGTACAAGCGCTATGGAAAGCAGTATGGAGGTTCTTCAAGAAATTAAAAAGGGAACTACAATTTGATCCAGCAATCCCACTACAGGGAAAATACACAAAGAAAATGAAGTTGGTACCTTGAAGACATATCTGCACTCCTGTGTTCATTGCAGCATTATTCGCAATAGCCAAAATATGGAAACAACCGGTGTCCATCAACAGATGAATGGATTAAAAAATTGTGAAATACTATACACAATGGAATATTATTAAGACTTTAAAAGGGAGATCCTGACATTCGCAAAAACAGGAAAACCCTGAAAGGCCTTATGGTAAGTGGAATAAGCCAGACACAGAAAAATACTGCATAATCTCACTTATGTGGAATCTTAAAAAGCTGAACTAATAGAAGCAGAGTAGCATGGTGGTTATCAGGAGGTGGGGAGGTTGGCAAAATGAGGACATGTTGGCCAAAAGATATAAGGTCACAGTTATACAGGATGACTAAACCTAGAGGTCTAATGCACAGCATGATGACTATAGTTAATAATATTGTAAGGTATACTGAAAATTTGCTAAAAGAATAGATTTCAGGTGTTCTTATTTTTTAAAACAATAACTGTGTGAGGAGACAGACATGTTAATTTGCTTCACTCTAGTAATCAATTCACTGTGTGTGTGTGTATATATATATCAAAACATCATGTTGTACACCTTAAATATATACAATTTTTATATAAAAAATTAGAAACACAGTTCTGAGAGAATAGAGGTATTCATTTTTGACCTGGTGGGCTCAAGCTGTCCTGTGGCTTCTGTTTGTTTGCTTGCTTTTCTTATCTTAAGAAGAACACTTTCATTTGCAGTGCCAGGAGCAGCTGCTTTGTAAATGACTCCCTGGAACTTTTTCTTTTTTTTTTCCCCAACCAAGCCAGTTATTGAGTAAATAGGCACAGAATTGTGAAGATTGATGTTGCCCCAAGGCTCAGTCCTCACTGTGAACATCTGCCATTTCAAACACACAGGTCAAGAGTTTTCGTGTAGTATTTTGCTAAACAATGCCCTAAGCAAAACACAAATAAAATTCTTTTCAATAGGATTTAGCATCTGCTTCCAGGTGGCTTAATGTATCAGCATACTAAAAGCACCAATTCTCCATCCTCTGTCTCTTTCTCCTCACCTACAAGGTAAGATAAATGTCAGCAAATAATCTTGAGTTGATTGGTAAAGCTCTTCTTCCCTCCTGCCACATCCCCACCCCAATGAGAAATGACTTCATGCCTCCATATTATTAATCATACTGTGATGGTCAGATAACATTATAAAGCCTATGTCAAACTAAAACAGTCCTGATTATACCTCACAAGGAGGACAAAATGAAAATAGCAGACAATTTTTAGCTATTGGATTATCAAAGTTAATTGTGAGCTGAAAATTCACAATTTTTATATTTCTTATGCTTCTGCCTTGTTAAAGTTACAGAAATTGTTGCTGCTTAAGTAACACAAAAGTTACTACTGGAGTTACACCTTACAGAAACAAATGTTGGCAATACTGCAGTTATAAGATATTTTAAAAATTCCATTAAAAATGGCAATGTTTTTTATTTGTTTGTAATTCTTGTAATTCTCATATTTTTAAGATATAGAGTAGGCTTTTTTTTGTTTTTTTGTTTTTTGTTTTTGAGACAGGGTCTCACTCTGTTGTCTCAGCTGGAGTGCATTGGCATGATCATGGCTCACTCCAGTCTCGACCTCCCCAGCCTCAGATGATCCTGCCACCTCAGCCTCCTGAGTTGCTGGGACTACAGGCATGCACCACCATGCCCAACTAATTTTTCTATTTTTTTTTTTGTAGAGAGAGAGTTTCCCTATATTGTACAGGCTGGTCTCAAACTCCCGGGCTCAAGTGATCCACCCTCTGAAATTGTTGAGATTACAGGCATAAGCCACCGTACCCAATTGGGTAGGGATTTTTGTTGTTGTTTGTTTGTTTGTTTGTTTGTTTTTTAGCATCATTGGGTATTTTAGGGATCCAGTGTTCTTTAATCTTAAAGAGTTCACTTAATTAGAATCAGGTGGGATAAAGGAGGTGGTGAAAAAGCCAAAAAACAAAAAGCCGTGATGGAAAAAAAAAATTCCTATTGTCACAAGGAAATACTAACAGAGCTTTTGGGAGATCAATGAAGGGGAGAAAAATCCTGTTATGAAGATAAAGATTCACAGAGGAAGTTGCATTTGAGTTAGTCCTTGAAGGAGGTAAGGAATTTTGATAGGTGGAGATGGAGTGGGAAGGAGACCAATTCAGACAATGGACAGGACACCACAGAAACAAACAGAAGAATCAAAGCCCAGCGGGTGTTTGGAAAAATACCTAGCCTGGAGTATGACACACAAGAAGAGCAGTAATTGGATGGAAAGCTAAGTTGGCTCTATATACTAAGTAATGACCCTGAATGACAATCTGAGGAGGCTATTGAATTAAATATATTTAATTTTGTAGGTGAAAGTGGACCACTGAAGGTTTTAAATTCAAGAATGGCATAATTAGGAAATTTAATCTGGTAATATTATATAGATGATTGGATCAGAGAGCGGAGTGCTTAAAGAAGTATTCATATAAGTGGATCCTTCAGAAGTCGAGGTGAATGGTAATGAAGAGACAATTCAGGTGGAGACAGTGTCCATACAAAGGAGAGTGTTAAAATTATTGCATGGATATGTGTATTAGTCTGCTGAGACTGTGATATAGTTCTGATGTTTGTCTCCACCCAAATCTCATGTTGAATTGTATTCCCTATTGCTGGAGGTGGTGCCTGGAGGGAGGTGACTGGATAATGGGGGCAAAGCTCTCTTGGCTTGGTGCTGTCTTCATGATAGTGAGTTCTCACAAGACCCAGTCACTTAAAAGTGTGTGCCACCTCCTCCCAGCATTCTCCCTTTTCTTTTCCTCCCCAACCCCTGTCTCTCTGGCTTGCTCCTGCTTTCCCTATGTGAAGTGCCTGTTCCTGCATTGCTCTCCACCATGAGTAAAAGCCCCCTGAGGCCTCCCCAGAAGCTGATGCCAGCACTGTGTTTCCTGTATGGATTGCAGAACCATAAGCCTATTGAATTTTTTTTTTAATAAATTACCCAATCTTGGGTATTTCTTTATAGCAATGTAAGAACAGCCTAATACTTTGAACTGAAGAGTAGGGTGTTGCTATAAAGATACCCAAATATATGGAAGCAGCTTTGGAACTGGGTAACAAGCTGAGGTTGGAAGAGTCTGGAGGGCTCAGAAGAAGATAGAAAAATGAGGGAAAGTTTGGAATTTTTTAGAGACTAGTTACATTATTGTGACCAAAATGCTGATGGTGATATGGACAGCAAAATCCAGGCTGATGAAGTCTGTGATGGAAATGAGGAACTTACTGGGAACTGGGGTAAAGGTCACACGTTTTATGTGTTAGCAAAGAGCTTGGCTGGATTGTGTCCATACCCTAGGGGTCTTTGGAAGTCTGAGCTTCATAGTGACTATACAACGTATCTAGCAGATGAAATTTCTGAGCAGCAATACATTCAATAGGTGGCCCGACTGTTTCTAATAACCTACACTCAGAAGCAGGAGCAAAGAAAAGATTAAGAGTTGGAATTTATATTTAAAAGGGAAGCACAGCATAAAAGTTTGGAAAATTTTCCACCTAACTATGTGGCAGAGAAAGAAAAAGCTTTTTTTTGAGAGAGGAATTCAAGCAGGCTGTGGAACAACCAATTGCTAGATAAATTTGCATAACAAAACCCCACCCAGTGCTGATAGCCAAGAAAACGGGAAAAAGGCCTTGAAGGCATTTCAGAGACCTTCATGGAAGCCCCGCCCATCATAGGCCCAGAGGCCTAGGAGGGAAGAATGAATATGTGGGCCAGGTCCAGGGCCCCACTGCCTGGCACAGCCTCAGGATACTGTACTGCATTGGAAGCTCTGGGTCCAGACTCTGCTCAAAGGACCCCAGACACTGTCATGCCGCTGCTCTGGAGAGCACAAACTGCTGTAAGTCTTGGCAGACTCCATGTGTTGTTAAGCCTGCAGGTGCACAAAGTCCAAGAGTGAATGAGGCTTGGCACCTTCCACCTAGTTTTCAAAGGATATATGGAAAAGCCTGGAAGCCTAGGCAGAAGCCTGCTATAGGGGCAGAGCCCCAACAGAGAACCTCTACTAGGGTAATGCTAAGGGGAAATGTGAAGTTGGAACCCTCACATCTGGTCTACACTGGGGCACTCCCTAGTAGAGCTGTGAGAAGGGAATCACCACCCTCCAGACCTCAGACCAGCAGCTTGTATCCTGCACGTGGAAAAGCTGCAGGCACTCAACAACCTGTGAGAGCAGCTGAGGGGTGTGGGGAGGATGCACCCTGCAAAGCTAAAAGGGCAGAGTTAACCAAGGACTTAGGAGCCCCCTCATTGTACCAGTGTGCTGTGGATGTCAGGCATGCAGTCAAAAGATATTATTTTGGAGCTTTAAAGTTCAATGACTGCCCGTGCTAGGTTTTGAACTTGCATGGGGCTTTTAGCCCCTTTCTTTTGGCCAATTTCTTCCTTTTGGAATATCAGTGTTTACCCAGTGCCTATACCCCCATTGTATATTGGGAGTAAATAACTCTTTTTGATTTTACAGGCTTGTAGATTGAAGGGATTTGCCTTATTTCAAATGAGGTTTTAGACTTTGGACTTTTGAATTAATGCTGGAATGAGTTAAGACATTGGGGGACCATTGGGAAGGCATGACTGTATTTTGCAATGTGAGGACATGAGATTTGGAAAGGGCCAGGTGCAGGATTATCTAGTTTTCATATTTGTCCCCACCCAATTCTCACGTTGAATTGTAATCCCCAGTGCTGGAGGTGGGGCCTAGTAGGAGGGGTTCAGATCATAGAGGTGATCCCTCATGGCTTGGTGCTGTTTTGTAATAGTGAGTTCTCATGAGATCTGGTCATTTAAGAGAGTGTGGCACCTCCCATTCTACTCTCTCTTTAGCTCTCGTTCTCTCCATTGCTTGTTCCTGCTTTGACTATGTGAAGTGTCCACTCCTGCTTTGCTTTCTGCCAGGAGAAAAAGCTCCCTGAGTCCTCCCCAGAAGCTGATGCCAGCACTATGTTTCCTGTATAGCCTGCAGAACTGTGAGCCAATTAAACCCCGTTTCTTTGTAAATTAACCAGTCCCATGTATTTATTTACAGCAGTGCAAGAGAATGGCCTAATATAGTCTAACATAATAAAATGCCCTAGCCTATGTGGATTACACAACAGAAATTAACTTTTTCACACAGTTCTGGAGGTTGGGAGGGTGAGATCAAGTGCCAACATGGTCAGGTTCTGGTGAGAGCTATCTTCCTGGCTTGTAGAAAGCCACATTCTCACTATGTCCTCACATGGTGGAGACAGACAGACATGAAGATGGGTAGGGAAATTTAAAGAACCCTCTTTTCCTCTTCTTATGAAGAGGAACCCTACTGGATTAGGGCCCCACTCTTATGACTTCGTTTAACCTTAATTATCTGCTACAGGCCCTATTTTTAAACAGTCACACTGGCACTTAGAACTTCAACATATGACTGGCGTGGGGCACAACTCAGTCCATAATAGTATTTACAGTCCATACAGAATTTAGGGATTAAAGCCAGGCATGGTGGCTCACACCTCTAATGCCAGTACTTTGGGAGACCAAGGCAGAGGACTGCTTGAGGTCAGGAGTTTGAGACCAGCATAAGCGACATAGAGAGACCACTACAAAAACAATTTTTTTTTTTTTTTTACATTAGCCAGACATGGTAGTACACACCTGTAGTCCCAGCTACTGGGGAGGCTGAAGCCAGAGGCATATGAGGTTACAGTGAGCTATGATTGCACCACTGAAATCCCACCCTTGGCAACAGAGTCCCTGTCTCACACACACAAAAAAAGAATTTAAGGATTGATTGGCCAGGAAAGGCACAGGATGAAGAAAGGAGCCAAGAGAATTTTGAGAGTGTAAGAAAAACAGACTCCCAGGACATTCTTAGAAACAGGAAAGCCTGAAGGGATATCAGGTTGCTGGGTAAAAGTAGAGGATAATGGGCTTTATTAGACATATTAAGTGTGAGTTTCTGGCAGGATAATAAAGGAAAGGCAACTGACCTATTCATGGAGGGTATGATTTTATGTGATATGCAAATGAATAAAAACTTAGTATTTAAACAAAACAATAAAGAAGTTAAATTTGTGGTGATGTAATTAGGCAAAATATATCAATATAGGGTTGTAGGGTCAGAGGTACATGTTCCAAAACATAGAATTAAGTTGTCTAGACAGCTCATATTATTGTATATTTAATCACACTTTGCCTTGACAGATACATATAACATTAATACAGTGCTGGCTATGTGTAAGCCCATATTGTTCTTAATGAATGCCATATCCTGCCTGCCCAGACTGTGGGTTGCTCTGGGTCAGTGACCCAGCAAATCTATGTTTGTATTCCAAGCACTTAGTGTGGTATACGGCACAAAGTCAGGAATCTATAAATGTGGAATGACTCACTCCCCGGAAAAAGAGGCTGAGTCATGAGCACTCCAACTAATTTCACCTCTAGACATTGTATTATTCATATAAAACAACATCGTAGGAAGCGAGGCACGAGGTATGGCTCTTAATGGAATGTTCTGTACTCTGACATGTTTGCTGTAGTTGCCATAACAATGGCTGGAAATGAAAGTTAAGGCTAAAGAAGGTCAGTTACATGCTGGGAAATTGGAACTACTTCACCCATTTGCTGTCACCACACTGAACATAAAATGACTAGGTGATGCAGCAACTAGAAATAAATGAGTATCAATTGAAAATGAAGAACTTTCCAATGTCTAAATCACAGAATTTGTTTTATGAAGGCTAGAATACCATTCTAATACAAAACAACAAGAATTATAGGAAATGAGCATTAAGTATTTAATATAACTCAACCATTCTACAAAGTTTGTCAGATGCATTATTGAGTTAATCTTCACAAAGACCAAACACAGCAAACACTATTTTTATTCCCCGGAGAAAACTAAGCTTATAAAGATTGAATATCCAATATCTCTGTTGGTTAGTTTTCCTTCTGACAGTCAAGTCCCTCTTCTGCAGGTCGGCTGAGTTTGCTGGAGGTCCGCGCCAGACCCTCTTTGCCTAGGTATCACCAGCGGAGGCTGCAGGACAGTAAAGATTGCTGACTGCTCCTTCCTCTGGAAGTTTTGTCCCAGAGAGACACCCACCAGATGCCAGCCAGAGCTCTCCTGTATGAGGTGTCTGTTGTCCACTGCTGGGAGGTATATCCCCTTTAGGAGGCACAGGGGTCAGGGACCCACCTGAGGAGGCAATCTGTTCCTTAGCAGAGCTTGAGCACTGTGCTGGGAGATTCGCTGCTCTCTTCAGAGCTGGCAGGCAGGAATGTTTAAGTCAGCTGAAGCTGTACCCACATCCACCCCTTCCCCCAGGTGCTCTGTCACAGGGAGATGGGAGTTTTATCTATAAGCCCCTGACTGGGGCTGCTGCCTTTCTTTCAGTGATGCCCTGCCCAGAGAGGAGGAATCTAGAAAGGCAGTCTGGCTACAGCAGCTTTGCAATGCTGTGGTGGGCTCCACCCAGTCCAAATTTCTGGGCAGCTTTGTTTACTAATGTCTTTTATTAAGACAAAGAAATAATAAAAATCACAGATAAAGTGGAATATATACATATATATGGATATATGGCCAGCATATATTATTTTTTCATCTTTTGTTTTTAAGTTTAGAGCACTGATAGATTTTCCTACCTATATAATTCTCTAAGGAGTTCTGGCATGTTCAAATTCAGGCAGAAACAATAGGGGAAAACGTGCTTTGAAGAAACTTTAAAACCAATGATAAATTTTTGAAATGAAAATATCTCAATCTCTTATAGTTCTTTCTCTAAGTGTTTTCAGTGGGGCAAAAACTTTGGAAGATGGCAGTATTTATTTATTTGCTTTTTAAAGTGAAAGCAAGTCTTTTAAGAAAGTAAAGGAATAAAGAATGGCTCCTCAATAGGCAGAGCAGCCCTGAGGGCTGTTGGTTTTCCATTTTTATGGTTATTTCTCAATTATATCCTAACAAGGGGTAAATTATTCATGCCTCCCCTTTTTAGACCCTATAGGGTAACTTCATGACATTGCCATGGGATTTGTAAACTGTCATGGCACTGGTAGGACTATAGCAGTGATCATGACCAAAGGTCACTCTCATCACCATCTTGGTTTTGGTGGGATTTAGCTGGCTTTTTTTTTTTTTTTTTTTTTTTAATTATACTTTAAGTTTTGGGATACCTGGGCAGAACATGCAGGTTTGTTACACAGGTATACATGGGCCATGGTGGTTTGCTGCACCCATCAAACCGTCATCCACATTAGGTATTTCTCCTAATGGCATCCCTCTCCTTGCCTACCACCTCCCTGACAGGGCACAGTATGTGATTTTCCCTGCCCTGTGCCCATGTTCTCATTGTTCAGCTCTCACTTATGAGTGAGAATATGTGGTGTTTGGTTTTCTGTTCCTGTGTTAAGTTTGCTGAGAATGATGGTTTCCAGCTTTATCCATGACCCTGCAAAGGACATGAACTCATTATTTTTATTACTGCATAGTATTCCATGGTGTATATATGCCAAATTTTCTTTATCCAGTCTAACATTGATGGGCATTTGGGTTGGTTCCAAGTCTTTGTTATTGTGAAGAGTGCTGCAATAAACATACATGTGCATGTGTCTTCAAAGAAGAATGATTTATAATCCTTTGGGTATATACTCAGTAATAGGATTGCTGGGTCAAATGGTATTTCTGGTTCTAGATCACTAAGGAATCACCACACTGTCTTCCACAATGGTTGAACTAATTTACACTCCCACCAACAGTGTAAAGCATTCCTATTTCTCTACATCCTCTCCAGCATCTGTTGTTTCCTGACTTTTTAATGATCGCCATTCTAACTGGTGTGAGTTGGTATCTCATTGTGGTTTTGATTTGCTTTTCTCTAACGACCAGTGATGATGAGCTTTTCTTCATATGTTTGTTGGCGACATAAATGTCTTACTTTGAGAAGTGTCTGTTCATATCCTTTGCCCACTTTTTGGTGGGGTTATTTTTTTCTTGTGAATTTGTTTAAGTTCCTTGTACATTCTGGACATTAGCCTTTTGTCAGATGGACAGATTGAAAAAATTTTCTCCCATTCTGTAGGTTGCCTGTTCACTCTGATGATAGTTTCTTTTGCTGTGCAGAAGCTCTTTAGTTTCATTAGATGCCATTTGTCAATTTTGGCTTTTGTTGTCATTGCTTTTGTTGTTTTAGTCATGAAGCCTTTGCCCATGCCTATGTCCTGAATGGTATTGCCTAGGTTTTCTTCTAGGATTTTTATGGTTTTAGGTCTTATGTTTAAATCTTCAATCCATCTTGCATTAATTTTTGCATACAGTGTAAGGAAGGGGTCCAGTTTTCTGCACATGGCTCGCCAGTTTTCCTAACACCATTTATTAAATGGGGAATCCTTTCCCCATTTCTTGTTTTTGTCAGGTTTGTCAAAGATCAGGTGGTTGTAGATGTGTGGTATTATTTCTGAGGCCTCTATTCTGTTCCATTGGTCTGTGTATCTGTTTTGATACCAGTACCATGACATTTTGGTTAATGTAGCCCTGTAGTATAGTTTGAAGTCAGGTAGCATGATGCCTCCAGCTTTGTTCTTTTTGCTTAGGATTGTCTTGGCTATACGGGATATTTTTTGGTTCCATATGAAACTTAAAATAGTTTTTTCTAATTCTGTGAAGAAAGTCAATGGTAGCTTGATGGGAATAGCATTGAATCTATACATTTCTTTGGGCAGTATGGCCATTTTCATGATATTGATTCTACCTATCCATCAGCATGGAATGTTTTTCCATTTGTGTGTGTCCTCTCCTATTTCCTTGAGCAGTGGTTTGTAGTTCTCCTTGAAGAGGTTCTTCATATCCCTTGTAAGTTGTATTCCTAGGTATTTTTTTCTCTTTATAGCAATTGTGAATGGGAGTTTGCTCAAAATGTGGCTCTCTGTCTGTCTATTATTGGTGTATAGGAATGCCTGTGATTTTTGCACATTAATTTTGTATCCTGAGACTTTCCTGAAGTTGCTTATCAGCTTAAGGATATTTTGGGTCTGATGACGGGGTTTTCTAAATACAGAATTATGTCATCTGCAAACAGAGGTAATTTGACTTCCTCTATTCTTATGTGAATACCCTTTATTTCTTTCTCTTGCCTGATTGCTGTGGCCAGAACTTCTACTACTATGTTAAACAGGAGTGGTGAGAGAGGGCATCCTTTACTTGTGCCAGTTTTCAAATGGAATACTTCCAGCTTTCGCCCATTCAGTGTGATACTGGTTGTGGGTTTGCCATAAATAGCTCTTATTATTTTGAGATATGTTCCATCAGTACCTAGTTTATTGAGTGTTTTTAGCACAAAGGGGTTTTGAATTTTATCAAAGACCTTTTCTGCATCCATTGAGACAATCATGTGTTTTTTGTCATTGGTTTTGTTTATGTGATGGATTATGTTTATTGATGTGCACATGTTGAACCAGCCTTGCATTCCAGGGATGAAGCCGATTTGATCATGGTTGATAAGTTTTTGATGTGCTGCTGGATTCCGTTTGCCAGTATTTTATTGAGGATTTTTGCATCGATGTTCATCAGGGATATTGGGCTGAAATTTTCTTTTTTAGTTGTGTCTCTGCCAGGTTTTGGTATCAGGATGATGCTGGCCTCATAAAATGAGTTAGTGAGGAGTCCCTCTTTTTCTATTGTTTGGAATAGTTTTAGAAGGAATAGTACCAGCTCCTCTTTGTACCTCTGGTAGAAGTCGGCTGTGAATCCATCTGATCCTGGGCTTTTTTTGGTTGGTAGGCTATTAATTACTGCCTCAATTTCAGAACTTGTTATTGATCTATTCAGGGATTCAACTTCTTCCTGGTTTAGTCTTGTGAGGGTGTATGTGTCCAGGAATGTATCCATTTCTTCTAGATTGTCTAGTTTATTTGTGTAGAGGTGTTTTATAGTATTCTCTGATGGTAGTTTGTATTTCTGTGGGATTGGGGGTGATCTCCCCTTTATCAATTTTTATTGTGTCTATTAGATTCTTCTCTCTTCTTTATTAGTCTGGCTAGTGGTCTATGTATTTTGTTAATCTTTTCAAAACACCAGCTCCTGGATTCATTGATTTTTTGAAGGGTGTTTCATGTCTCTATCACCTTCAGTTCTGCTCTGATCTTAGTTATTTATCTTCTGCTAGGTTTTGAATTTGTTTGTCCTTGCTTCTCCAGTTCTTTTAATTGTGATGTTAAGGTGTCAATTTTAGATCTTTCCCACTTTGTCCTGTGGGCATTTAGTGCTATAAATTTCCCTCTAAACACTGCTTTAGCTGTGTCTCAGAGATTCTGGTACCTTGTGTCTTTGTTCTCATTAGTTTCAAAGAACTTATTGATTTCTGCCTTAATTTTGTTACTTATCCAGCAGTCATTTAGGAGCAGATTGTTCAGTTTCCATGTAGTTGGGCAGTTTTGTGTGATTTTCTTAATCCTGAGTTCTAATCTGTGCTGGGAGATCTGCTGCTTTCTTCAGAGCTGGCAGGCAGGAGTGTTTAAGTCTGTTGAAGCTGTAGCCACATCCACCCCTTTCCCCAGGTGCTCTGTTGCAGGGAGAAGGGAGTTTTATCTATAAGCCCCTGACTGGGGCTGGTGCCTTTCTTTCAGAGATGCCCTAGCCAGAAAGGAGGAATCTAGAGAGGCAGTCTGGCTACAGCGGCTTTGCGGTAGCTTTGCCGGGCAGCTTTGTTTACACTGTGAGGGGAAAGCCACCTATTCAAACCTCAGTTATGGCAGACGCCCCTCCCTGCCCCAAGCTCGAGAGCCCCAGGTCGACTTCAGACTGCTGTGCTGGCAGCAAGAATTTCAAGCCAGTGGATCTTAGCTTGCTGGGTTCTGTGGGGGTGGGATCCACTGAGCTAGACCACTTGGCTCCCTGGCTTCGGCCCTCTTTCCAGGGGAGTGAATGGTTCTGTCTCACTGGCCTTCCAGGTGCCACTAGGGTATGAAGAAAAAACTCCTGCAGCTAGTCTGGTGTCTGCCCAAACAGCCATCCAGTTTCGTGCTTGAAACCCAGGCCTTTGTGGTGTAGGCACCTGAGGGAACCTCCTGGTCTACAGGTTGCAAAGACCATGGGAAAAGCGTTGTATGTGGGCCAGATAGCTCTGTCTCTCATGGTACAGTCCCTCAGGGCTTCCCTTGGCTAGAGGAAGGAGTTCCCCGACCCTTTGTGCTTCCCGGGTGAGGTGACACCCTACTCTGCTTCCACTCACACTCCATGGGCTGCACCCACCATCTAACCAGTCCCATTGAGATGAACCAGGTACCTCACTTGGAAATGCAGAAATCACATACCTTCTGCATTGGTCTCTCTCAGAGCTGCACACCAGAGCTGTTCCTATTCTGCCATCTTGCCCAGGACTCCAGCAATATTTATTTTTTAAATAAACTTGTTGCCATTGCCTCAAAAATGTACGGCAAAAAATTTTTACATATTCCCAACCAAGGTTCTTTTGTTTTTCCTTATTTTTACTTTTTATTTTATCAATGTTAGGTATATAAATAGTTTAAGAGGCTACCCTATTCAAGGGTTATAAAAATAGCAATAAGATGTATGAGTTATTTGAAAGTTAAAATGTATCTGAATAACACTGTATTTATGTGGATAATGAAGTAACAGAGATCAGTGATGAATCTGCAAAAGCCCCTAAGTTTATTTTTATCCATTTATTCAAATCATTCATCTTCAAAGTCTGCGTTTTTCCTTGAAATGCTTTTATGGTTAACTGAATGCATTATTAATTATTTGTTGAAAAGCTTTCATGAAACATCTTCTTATTAATACTCAGATTTACAACTGAGCTTTGTAAACATGTAGGATATACCTGAGGCACATGTCAGGCAAGCAGCTGTGTCTACCATTGGGGTGCTTTTAAGATTAATACCACAACCTAGATTTTCTCCAATTTGGAAAGTACGCATCCTCCTATCCCTACCAAAGCATCATTTTGTCATCCGAGTGAAAACTGAATTTCAAAGGAATGTACAGCTATAGGCAATCCTTGACAATAAAGTAAATCTGTTCCCCAAAGCTCTAATTTCCTGAAAACTTTGGCAATGCACTACTAATAAGCGAATACAGAGCATTCCACAGATTTCTGGACCCACATCTCTGAGTCACCGGCTTTCTCTTGGGTGAGTCCAAGTGTATTTAACTCCTTCTGTGTTGCTGTTATAACTAAAGTCCTGCATAGTTTAATGAATAAAATTAAATATTTACATTTAATTTTATTTATTAAATAAATTTAATAAAATAAAATAAATAAAATTGCAAATCCCCAAAAGAGGTATATGAGAATTTACTTCAGACCTATTTATTATAAAGAATATTTTCATCCATTTTAATATTATTATTGCATTTCATGTTACATACAAGGGACCAAAAACAGTCAGAATTCTGATGGAATCTATACACTAAGGAAATCCCATGTCTGGAATAAATGTAGCTGCAGCAAAAGTTAGGGTTTCCCATAAGTTTGAAAATATTAATCTATGACACAGATCTGCTCTTAATCCCTCTTACATATTAAGTACTTCACCAGATTCCATTATCTTTCAACTGTACTAATCAAGAGTTAATGCTTTAATTTTCCCCCAAAGTAGCACTGGAGCAGAAAGTATTATATTGGAATGAAAATGGCTTAAATCAACTTACATTTTCCCCTATAATTCACATATAAACAATCTTATATTTGTAATTTTTCAATAACATATTAAGTAATATTTTGCTTAAATAACAAGCAAAACATTATAAATGATGGTTAAATTTCTAATCTGGCCAATTTCATTTTTAGTATAATTGAAGTGGTGCTGAACACCTAAATAGAATGTTTACAGCCTGACTGTGAACCGAGACATACCTGCATCTTTATTCTACTGTAAGAAAGTTTTCCCTTGGCCGGGCGTGGTGGCTCATGCCTGTAATCCCAGCACTTTGGGAGGCTGAGGCGGGCAGATCACGAGGTCAGGAGATCAAGACCATCCTGGTCAATATGGAGAAACCCTGTCTCTACTAAAATACAAAAAATTAGCTGGGCACGGTGGCACACTCCTGTAGTCCCAGCTACTCAGGAGGCTGAGGCAGGGGAATCGCTTGAACCTGGGAGGCAGAGGTTGCAGTGAGCTGAAATCACGCCACTGCACTCCAGCCTGGCAACAGAGCAAGACTCCATCTCAAAAATAAAAAATAAAATAAAAACAAATTTCCCAAGCAAATAGAATATACGAGGGAGTTAGTTATTCATTCTTTTAACTAATGTTTTTTGAAGACGTGCTTCAGGGCAAGGCAGACCCTTTTCTAGGAACTGAGATATAATGGTGGTGAAGAAGTTGTCAACAAGGTTCCTGCACTTTTGAAGCTTACATTCCTAAAGTGGAACACAAATACTTAAGAGAATGATGACTCCTATCAAGAAGATAAAGCAGGGTATGAAGTTAGAGAATGAATGGTAGTTGGGAGTTTTCTCCATCCCAATTTAAGCAACAAGAAAGAAGCAGAAGTTGAAAAGACATTTATCATAGCAAGAAAGCTAGGTCCTAACCTTCTGCCCTTTCAGAAGGGAACATTTTGAATGAACAGATCCCTGATCTACAACTGTCCAGAAACAGATTAATCATAGGAGTGTTACGTTAGAAAGTGCAAATGACAAATTCATGTGAATTTTGAATGTGCACAAAAATATTTGGAGACTAGTGTGGGGTTACAGCAGCAGTGTTGGTGCCAATACTAAAACTAACAGCTTATATCTGTTCGTCTTCTAGTTCTTCCACATATAAAGTCTTGCTTAGTTCTGCAAGCAAACATATATCTCTGTTGGTCTAGATTTATCCGGTTCTGATTCATCAGTGTGAACACCTGCTTCCGAATGACAGGTAATCTTTGGTAATGGGCTATCCTCAATTGTTTGCTTGACAAAGTGTCAAATGTCATGCAGAACAAAACAATTCAGAAATAAAGGAAAAGAAATGACCTAAATTTTGAAATCCTCATTCAATAAAATGTTTTCAATAATAACATGTATTTTATTTCCAAACTTCTGACACAATAAAAAAAAAGAAAAGTTATAGGAGGTGGGATTTATAATCCACCCCTAATGAATTGATTAACTCTTCTTGTTTGAGCCAAGCACAAAATTATTTAAAATACAGTACTGATTGAATTCCTGTTGGTACATAAATCCTCACTTAACAGAGAGGGAAATAAGCTTTGACAGCAGTCAGGTACCACCAAAACACTGCCCAATGTGACTCACACGAGGACAGTCAGAATCAGTCTGTACAGCAGGTCAGCCCGTCACTTCCAGGAGGACTCAGCACTTGATGAATCTAGTGCCACAGCAAGGAAACTATAGACATGCTCCAGCAGTTACAGAAAGTTAACAGGCCTCTCCTTGTCTGTAATGAGCAGCCCATTTACTAACTTCTGTTGTGTGTCTGCCACAGTTGCAGACATGGTACACAACTGCCATCACGTTTCCATCGGCCCGATTTCAGTGTGCCTTTGGGATCAGGGATAACACATTTAAGTTCTTTAAGAAGATTTCTTTTTTCACTATTGCTAACAGTTGCCAATGGACATTTAAATAATTGAGGAGGCCTTATTTTCTAGTGAATCTCAAATCAAGAAGGCCAGGTTATTTAAAAGGCAGAATAAAAGCACAAAATAAGTATTTGCTGAGTTGTAGTAATTTGCCCCCAAGCAAAATCATTGAGAAAGAGGTGTTTTTTTTTTTTATTTGTTTGTTTGTTTGTTTGTTTTGAGACTCCTCTTTCTCTGTTGTCCAGGCTAGAGTGCAATGTTGAAGTCTCGGCTCACTGCAACCTCCACCTCCCGGGTTCAAGCGATTCTCCTGCCTCAGCCTCCCGAGTAACTGGGAATACAGGTGCCCGCAACGGTGCCAGGCTAATGTTTGTATTTTTAGTAGAGATGAGGTTTCATCATCTTGGCCAGGCTGGTCTCGAACTCCTGACCTGGTGATTGACCCACCTCAGCCTCCCAAAGTGCTGGGATTACAGGCGTGAGCCACTGCGCCTGGCCATCAAATACATTTTCTTTGACTTCCTGGTAGTGAAATATAAACCACCGAACACCTATCACTAAACATTCAGTGCTGTAAAAAGTCAGTCTGTGCCTTTCTGCTGCACTCAGGGGGAAGTCAATTTCCTAAGTCAACACAAATAGCCCTCACAAAAGTTAAAAATCTTTTTTTTCAAATGCAAATGCATTTTCTTTATATTGTTCTTAGAAGAAATAGAGAAGGTAAAGATTTTTACCTCTGTTTAAAAAAGGAATCAAGCTTAAGGAAATTTAGGAATGTTCTAGGGTTGTCTAACATATCAGAAGTTCAATGAGATCCAGCTCCCAGCTACCTGCAGGGATGATAACCTGGGTAAAGCTAAGGGAACGGGCAGAAAATGGATTCAAATCAATCCTCTGGAAGGGCTCTGAAGCCTCTAAGAAAATTTCTTCCAGCTGTCACCCACCTTTCCTGGCTCCATGTGTTCCATTTTATCTTCCCCATGATGAAAGGATGGATAAAAGTAAATGGTGTGTGCTCTCTTAAGGCAAAAGATGCTCATGTGACTTGAAAATTTTTCCAAAGACTACCACAAACTCTGGCATTGTCATAAGCAAAACTGAACAGTAAATTATTACACTTTTGCCTCCAATTTCAAAAATCGTTTTTTTGGTAGATAAACGAGACCCATAATAGGTAGACTGTACCGACAAAATACAATAAGGAATTTTAAAAACAGCTTTAAAAAATTAAATTATAAATTTTTTAAGAGATGGAGTCTCGCTTCATCAGCCAGGCTGGTGTGTGGTGGCACAATCATAGCTTAGTGCAGCCTCAAACTCGTAGGCTCAAGGGATCCTCCAGCCTCAGCTTCTTGACTAGCTGGGTCTACAGGCACAGGCCACCATCCCTGGCTAATTTGTTTTATTTTTCTAGAGACAAGGTCTTACTGTGTTGCCCAGGCTAAACACCTTTTTTTAAACAAAGGAGTAACTGTAACATTGAATCTAGGTATCAGGACCAGTAATAAAATAAACATTAAAACAAGGTATACTTTATAATGCTCACATTCTTCTCTTTGATCAACATGTATTACAGCCAATAGTAAAAGTATAAGCAAACATAATTTGTTCTCTGTGGTGGCTGCACAAAATTCACATTAAGAAAATATTTTTAAAAGGAGAATTTCAGATCATGTTTACAGTCATTACCGCTGTATGAATAATCTAGACTTAGCAAAGCCCTGAGGACAATTTCAGAACTTTAGTTCTAAACTCAGCGCTTTGTTAACATAAAATGTCATGTTCTAAAAAAGATACTAAAATCTACATCTCCCTAATCAATAGGACAGCTGTAGGAATGACAAGATAAAATGCAGTATGTTTAAGGCAGTAATATTTCATAAAACAGGCAATGATTCTGTAAAATGCAGATAGTTCATTTAAACAGACCACTATCATGTAGTATATTAGTATTCAGCTTTATTTACTACAAATATTGTTTAATCTTATAGAAACAGGCAAAAATTCAAGGTAGCTGGTAGAATGGAAAGAGCCCAGGCCATGTGTTTGAATCCTAAGACTTTTTTTCTATCAGTTAGTGATTAAATATGTCTGAGTCTCAGTTTTTTCATCATTAGAATGGGGGTAATAATTTCTCAGAGTTCTTTGAGATAATGAGATAATGTGTGTTAAGAGTGCATCAGAAAGTTTGGTATAAAATGGGGGCTTAAATCTTCATTCAATAATATGTTTGCAAAAATCTGTTCACTTCCTACGACCAACAATATATCAACCTGAACACATATTGCCACATGTGTCAAAGGGGAAAGGACTGACATAGTTTTTAGAGAGGCTGACTCTGAGAGGTTAAAATGTATTAACACTGAAGTCAATGCTGCTGACATTGGATTTCTGATGGTGACATTATTTCACTTAATTTTAACCTTAATTCTCACAATAACTATGAATTTTTTTAAAAAAAATCAGCACAATTAACTCACAGTCACTTATGCAAACATTTTTTCATGTCGATATTGTGCAATGTTGGATATCTATACTGTATGAGATAGAAAGCAAGCATAGCACTCTGCCTTCAGAGAGTTACCATTTAGTAAAAGAGCTAAGACACATGATCACTCTCTACAACAGAACCACAAATATTACTTTTTAAGTATGAATAGTGAAGTGTCAACACTGATTCTACTGCTGTCTTTGAGATTTTGGTCAAATCACCCCAGCTTTTCCTAGTGTATCTTCTTTTCTAAGATGTTCTACTTAAAAAAAAGAAGTTCCACAGTAAACTAAATGTATACATACACATAGGAATACATTATTCTGAAATAAACAAAGAGAATTCTCATGTATTTTAACTCACAAATAACTGTAGCATCATCAACACTATATGAACAGAAGTTCATGGAAGCTGGCTGTCCTTTAATATATGTTATATGGTGAGCTAATACATGCTCAATAATACAGAAGAAGATAGGTTTAGGGATAAACCATATCCAAATTCTATGTTCTGAATAAAAATGTATTCTACTATCATAATTCCCTTTACATTAGAAACCTAAAGACAAGCTGGCTTCATAGTTAAGTGACCTAAGACAGAGGTTGTCATGTATATCTCAGTTCAGCATTTCCCTTCCTTCATCTGGAGTCAAATTCATCTTTTTTGTGGGGAGCCAATTTTATGTGGTTTAGATGTGGTTGACCACATACAGTCCAATCCTACCCCAGCCTCAGTCACAGGATAATATAGGTCAATCCATGGACTCTATTTCTTGGGGACACTGATTGGTTGAGAGCTGGGAATTTAGGCCACATTAGGCTGGAGTGGTACTTTGGTGTACTGCCCAGTCCCCATCAATAAAACAATGTCCCAGCCACAGGGGAAGTTACCGTCAGTAGAGAAAGCTCCGGTGTTGGGCCCCTTCAGATATTGCCTCCCCTTCCCTGGGTAGCCCACATCCAGTGATGGATCAATGCAGGAGTATGAAGGCTGAACCATCTTCACCCAATAGGAGGCAAGCTGAAAAGCATTCTCCTGTTGGGAGATGTTGTCACTGGGTTGCAAAGCAGCTCAAGTTCTCCCTCTGCCCATTCCTGTTTCCTCTTCCTTCCCTTCCATGGACATTTATCCCAAGAAACATTCAGCAAGCTACATTCTGTGTCGGAGTCAGTCTCACTGAAATTCAATTTCTTTTTTTTTTTTTTTGAGGTGGAGTCTCGCTCTGTCGCCCAGGCTGGAGTGCAGTGACAGGATCTCAGCTCACTGCAAGCTCCCCCTCCCGGGTTTACGCCATTCTCCTGCCTCAGCCTCTCGAGTAGCTGGGACTACAGGCACCTGGCACCTCGCCCGGCTAGTTTTCTGTATTTTTTAGTAGAGACGGGGTTTCACCGTGTTAGCCAGGATGGTCTTGATCTCCTGACCTCGTGATCTGCCCGTCTTGGCCTCCCAAAGTGCTGGGATTACAGGCGTGAGCCACTGCGCCCGGCCAACTGAAACTCAATTGCTAACACAAGACAAAAAGAGTCTTCCCTGATACGTGAAGCCTGTACAGGAGATGGTCTCTTTTCCTCTCAGTTACTACACGTAACAATCTTGTAAGCTTGAAGGTACTGGTATCTCTTTTCACCATGGAGAAAGAGCCTTATGATGAACTTGGCATTTCCAGATGAAGCAGAGCAGCAAAATGGAGAGAAAATGAGAGGAAGAGTGGGAAGAAGGGAAACAGTGGGATGGAGAGTGAGAAACAGAAAGAGAGAACAATAAGACTAAGCTAATGATTACAATGGTAAACCTGGTTCCTGCCATCCCTATACCAACAGGACTTGTGGACTTTTTATATCGTATATGCATTAATATTTTCGTCTAAACTCTTTTAAATTTTTTCTATTTACAGGTGAAAGAGCCTGATTATTATAGTAAATATTGATACAAATCTTATTATGAACTTCAAACAACACAAAATGGCTGATAAAGCAGCATCATGTTTGGCAAATCCTGCTAATGGACTAGAACATACAGTATGTAGTAAAGAAAACAAACAAACTTCAGAGCATCTCCATTGCAAGGTACTAAGGGAAAAAAATGTGATTCCAACAACAAATAAAGCAATGCGAGCTTGTAATCATCTTTAAATATTTTTTCCAGGTATCCACAGACTCAGCCAGAAATTCAATGCTATTCAAAATTAAATGTGTAAGAAGAAAAAGTATACAATGACCTTATTGTTCCTTGTGTAAACTAGAACCTAGTAGTTTCCCTCCAAAAGGAATAAAAAGTCCCAGTTAATAAAGCGAATGGGTATAGTACTAAGTGGAGTCTACTAGTCTAGTAGACTACATTATTATATTCTAAAGTTCTATTTATCATTCTCCTAAGGAAGACCCTCATCCTTGGCAGAACATTATCAAGCTCTCCCTCTTTGACACAGTGACAGTCTAGTGATTTCATATTAACTACTCTTAGTCAATATGCATTTTTAGCTAGAAGCCTATCAGCTATTTGAGTATGTACATTATTAGGCAAGGAATGATGAGGAAAATTGTGACAAATGTCAAATGCAGCTCAAACTGTCACACTTTAATTAAACAAATTTATGTTACTTATTTAAGTAAAACATGGGAAACAGTAGCAATAAAACACATTTATAGGCTCAGTTGTGCAAAATAATTTGGGCTTTCTATTAGCAACTCAATTTTATTTTGATGCATAATTTGAAAAAGGTTCATCTATCATATCTGCTAAGGCTGAAGAAAGTTATAATTTACCAAGTCTTATAAAATGTTAATTTAAAAACTTTACATTTTTATTTGACATTTTTATTTTTAGTAATAGAACACAGGACTGAAAATATTGTTTTACGTAGTTCAAAATTGTGCTATTTTCTATCTCAAGGCAGGGGTCAGGCATACTGCATTTAATTACAGAATCTCTGAATTTTTCTATAATTTGTTGACTTATTCATATATCCTGCCCTTGGTTCTGAGAATGCTGAAATCCACATTGTTACTTTAAGATTTAGAAATTAATGAAGCAAATGTAACTACCGTGTATTTTGAATTTCAGATTTCCCGTTCATTCTTTATTACTGCCTAACCCTAGACAATTGATCAAAAAATTATCTTTATTATCATGGTTCCTATCTATTAAGCAAATAGTAATATGACAAAATATAATTGCATTAATAGAATAATGTAAATGTCAATGAAGTTCTGGTAATGAAATTTTATATAGGTGATGCAGAATATTAATATTTCAGCAGGTTCCTATGCCAATTTCAACAAAACCCCACAAAATCCCTTCTTTAGTTAATTTTAATTAAATACAGAATCTAATGAAAAGGAGAGATATGTGTCTTTTGCACAATCATATAAGGAAAAAATAGATCAATATTAAAAGGGAAACCAATGTATTTTCCATGGTATAAAATACTCCATGTTTGTTGAAGTCTAACTATGGAAGAAAAAAAATCACTTGCTTTTGTAACTTGAAAATGAATACACATATGTTAAGACATTAGATATGAATATTTACTTTATTCATTGTTTAAAACTGTTTCTTAATTGATTCTCAACAAATAAAACTACTTAAATGAAGGCAAGCCAATAAAACTGTGTGACTGGGTAAATGTTAGACACCTTTTAAAAAAGTTGTTTCAAACCCTGGAAGAATCTATACAGGCTATTTAATTTTCATCGACATGAAAATATGGGCAATTTCCTTCAAAGTTAAAACAAATATCACAGGACATCAATTAAAACATTTCTATTTAGATAATTAAATCTAGAGTGGAAATGGGAGACATATCAACAAAACAAAAATGTGGAACCTCATAGCGAATTGAAAATAGCAGTCACTAGAAGTTGGTATTTTAATAATGTATGATAAACATCAAAACCCTAAATTATTTATGTATGCCTGCCCTACATATATTTAGAAAGTGGACTCTGCAACAGGAGAGTTGCAGCAGCTGTGAAGTGCTGGGTGTCCATGACACAACCATGTTATCTCTTACTGCTCCTGTTTCACGTTCTTCTATAGTGAAGTTTTGTAAACTGTATTTCAAATATCCAGATACATTTTAAAGCTGGCAATAGTAAACATTTGTCTTCAATTACATAATTAAGCTAATAATCACTGAGCACTGCTTTATGCTGGGAATTCTTTGGAAGTGTTAACTCACATAGTTTTAAAAATAAATATGTGAGGTAGATAATATTATGGTCATGTCCATTTTAAAGATAATGACATTAGGCACAGAGAGTCACTTGCTAAGGGTCACAGGAGAGAGCATGATTGGGATTTTAAGCTGGACTGCTTGATTTTAGAGGCTGGGTTTCTAACCACTAAAATTGATGTCATTCTCTTACAGGTAACTAGCAATAATGACATGTTTACCAGAATTTTTTTGTTTGTTTGTTTTTCATTCTATTTTCCCCACACCTAACTGATCCTAATCAGGTGCCACAAAACTTTAGCCCAAGTAGCACTTTCTTAATACAATAGAATAAGAGTAATCTAGCAGTATTTTTAGTATTTTCATTTTATTTTTTGAGACAGAGTATTGCTCTGTCCCCCCAGGCTGGAGTGCAGTAGCCCTATCAAAGCTCACTGCAGTCTCAACCTCCCAGACTCAAGCCATCCTTACACCTCAGCCTCCTGAGTAACTGGGACTATAGGCATGCACCACCACACCAGGCTTTTTTTTTTTTTAATGTTTTGTATAGAGGTGGTCTCACTTGTGTTGCCCAGGCTAGTCTTGAACTTCTGGGCTCAAGTGATCCTCCCACTTTAGTCTTCAGAGTAACCAGGATTACAGGCGGGAGCCACCACACCCAACCTTTAGTATTTTTAACACCAGAACCGTCAGAGTGGAGAGACAAAGAAGGAAAAATGTTAGAAGGGATGCAGAGAAGCGGAGAGAGAGGTAGGGGAAAGAGAAGAAAGCATAGGTGGAGATTAAGACAGACTTAAATTTCCACTTAAAATTACTTCCCTTTGGTTAAAGAATAGCCTAATGTTCTTTATTGTGCCCTCTACTAAAGACAATTGTAAAGGGATTTAGGAATAGCATGAGCTTCTCACGCATGTGGCTAAAGCAATGGAAAGAAAAAAAATTCATGATGTATTCTTTATTCTGCCATTTAAAAAATTTTTTTAATAGAGCCTTATTTATGTACGACAGTGTAGCTTCTTCATATTTCATTTTTATGGCTTTTTTTTTTCAGTATAATGTTTTCTTTTGAAATAGTTTCAGATTCACAAGAAGTTGCAAAAGTGGCCCAGGCTATGGTATACGCTTCACTCAGCTTTCCCAGTTCCATCATTAATTTTTTGTATATGAAAAAGTGAATGGATCACTTTCATTGTTTCCAAATCTTCTGAAAAGCACAGAAACTAACACTTGTACAGTACCCACACCAATGGCCTGCAAGGTGACTCTGTTGCAAGACTCTTGATGAAGCTTGGGGAAGACGTCATCAAACTGTGGACTTGAATGCTAAACCTGCTGGCAGCCTGCCCTCTCACAGTATGGTCTTCGTCATGGGTGCCAACAAGACTTGGCATTGTTTAAAAAGAAAAATAGCTCAGCCAATCTTTGTGATGAAGGTTTTGAATGCTTAACCGAATTCAATTAAGACAGGAAAAAGGAACTGCCTTAACATGTGCAGAATAAAAAAATCTTTGTTTTTATTTTTTTCCAAAGAGCTCACTTTTCTCAAATGAGAAAATGAAGTTTAATTTAGTATAAGAAAGATAAATTGTAATAAAGAAAACTTAAAAGGCTTTGTGTCAAGACAGATTATATTCAAAAGCAATATTTGGGTGATGGGTTAAGAGAACAGCTGGCACAATTAAGGCCTGAATGTGCACCCTGTGGTTGAGAAGAAAATGAAGAGCACTTAATCATATGGACGTTGTATATTTTTCAAGACATAAAACCTCTAATGTTGCTTTTCCCAGACCAAGGTTGGTGAAAAAGCTTGGAGTCTGCTTTATTACATTGGGCTTTCTGCCCAGTTTTAATCACCATTAGGGAAATAGGGCTCTGACCAGGATACTATACTTCACTGTCAGGATGGCTAGTGGCAAATAGCAGTGTATTTCCTAAATTACAGCCTGAATTATAAGTATAGTAGAACCAAAAAAAAAAAAAAAAACACTAAGAAAAACAAATCGTGGGGAGGACTACTACAGGTTTGACTAATTCACCACTTTCTGTAAATGGATCTCTTTCTTCAGCATCGGTTTACTGAGATGTTTAATTCCAAAGTAAAGGAAACAATCTTATGTCAGAGGTCAACAGATCTTCTTTCTAAGTGACTGCTATCACTTTAAGATGGACAGAACTCTCATTTCCAAAACTAGGATCTACAATCATGTTCTTGAGAAGGCTTTGGCTTAAAATTCATACCCATTTTTAAAGTATTTTCTAAATGTTTATTCTAGAGGCATCTTCCTCTATTCTGGATGATAAGGAATTTTTTATTTTATTTTATTTATTTATTTTTTTATTTATGTATTTATTTATTTATTTTTTTTTTTTGAGGCGGAGTCTCACTCTGTCACCCAGGCTGGAGTGCAGTAGCCGGATCTCAAATATATTCAATCTAAAATAAAAAAAGCATTTTGAGTTGTACTAAAATTGTCTTCTCTGAAAGAAAGAAATGGAAAGCTTTGTCTAATAAACATTCAGCATGTACCAACTGACCTCCCATCAGTTTTTCCTAGAGAAAAGAAATTTACAGTTTTTCTAGAGACTCTTCATAGAAGGTTCTGGAATACTGCTACACTGTGACCCAGTGTACTTAAGTACTTAAGTACTATAAATATATTAAGTACTATAAATATATTCCATACAAGCTGACATAATTACATAGTGTTAAAAGTCAAATATGCATTAAAATTGGAATATATAGATACAAAGACTGATGCTTATTTAGAACTGATATAGTAATAGAACAGAACTGTAGTTCAAATAGGTTGAATTTTTTATTGCTTGTTCTTCAAACAAAAAATGGTTATTTCCTACTCGAACATAACAATATTGATTTGATCCCTAAGCTGTACTTCACTATTTTATATAATTTCTGATTTTACATTTTATGAGGTTTTTCCTCTCATATGTACCCTTAGATGAAATAGTAATATCTCTGTTAAACATTTATTTCTAAATGTTTTTATTTTTTCAAATACTATGTTTTGCCCTAATATTATAAAGTAATGTAGTTTCAGGACAATTGCATTGAGCAGAGATGAAAGGGAGTATTTGACCTTTCAGTTCAGAGTTGTATACAGTGGCTTAAATAAATAAAAACAAGAATAGAATTCTACACACAGTTTATATATTTTTACCGTGAATAAAGACACAATCTTACAAATATGCATTTTTAAAAACTGATTAGAAGATGGTTTTACATTCACTGACTTGTGATTTGTGTACATGTATAACACACAGTAGATGTTACCATTTTCATGTAAACTTCATGATAGGAGCAAATTACTTTAGTGTGACAGATTGTGTTTAAAGATATATAACTATAAATCAATTTTCCAGACTGCAGGATTAAGATAAGAAGTGGAGCTAAACCTCATTCCTCTTCATACACATAGAAAATTATTAGGTAGGAAAAAAATGCTTTCACCCAATCAAGAATAATATTAGAGTGAAAACTCATTACTTGCAAAAAGTGAAAAAGATATTTGAAATTATCTCTGGCAGGAAGGAGAATATAAATCATGACCAAATTGGATTCAGAAATAATATTGTTGAATTGAGAAAAATATATATGCTTTCCTCATGCCTATTTATAGATTTAAGTTGTTTGTATACATGTATGCATGTAGTAACAATCTCCATGTATTTTACTCACTGTGTAGTAAAATAGGATTTTATTTTATTTGCCTGAAAATCATCCATTTCAAGCTTTAAGTAGCACCTGCTTGTCCTAGTATTTGTGATGTAATAAAGTTATACTTTGTTATTTATACGCACAGTTAATTTTTGTAATACATACACATACACACTCATATATAATATACTTCTCCCCTCTCTTTCTTTCTTATAACAATACTGATCTTCAAAGCAGAAGAATATGGAATATAATGGTCCATACTATTATATTAGAATGTAATGGAATACTATTTGTCAGAAACCAGCATTGACAATCCTTTTTTATAAAGACTGTGCATTGTTCCTGGGCTGATGGAATAAGCAATAAATAATTATTTAAAAAGTGATATAACTGCCTTTCTATCATGCTATAACATATAAATTACACAAAGGACTCATAACTTTCACTATCTAAGAAAAAAAATCCAGCTGACAAAACATATGCAGTAAATTCACTGTCTTTAGGCACTTACCACATTTGGCTCAAATGAATTGCAGTGACTTCCTAAAACTTAGACCAAAGTTAAGTATATTTGCATAGATCAAACCAGAAATCAGTTGTAGCCAAAATTGCTTCGGTTCAACAGCTGGCAGTATGCCCATATCTCAAGCTCCCCTTGGGTTAACCACTATAGAGAGCATCTAAGGTAATGAGTATTATTTCTAAAGTTTGCCTCCTCAGATCGGCTCAATGTTAGAAAACAACATGAATCAGGTTTGTGGAATGTGAGTAGAGCATTGTGGGGTAGATCCTTAACTGGTGAAACCACACAGAAATAGACACAGATTGCATAAAGCAAATAAATACAGTAAGCTAGAAATAATCACATTTTCTCCTAGTGAAACCTTAAGAAGTAATATGTGATAATTTTTTAAAAATATATGCTGTAAAATACAAGGATACAAATATGCATTTAGTCATTCTTTAATAAGGTGCTATTAAGACAGTGATAAATAATTTTAGTTCTGTTTCCTATGTTCTAATTTTTCATTAGTTACTTCATATCTAAGGTATGTATTAAATATATCATAAACTAGTCTCATAAACACTTTAGAGAGCTCTATTAATAATTCCTGTAACTTTTTGCCTGGTAGGCCAAAACTGTAAGAGTAGACAACTACACATCTCTGTTTTATCTTTATCTGTTTCTATATCCCTAAGTATAAAATTTTAAATTAAAATTTAGACACTTGGGGGTAACAAATCACAACATAAAATTGTACAGGTCTCTTAATGAAAACGTATGTGATAAAAGCAAAACTTTTAAATATATATGCTGCTATACCTCCTTCTACCTCCTGGGTCTTGCTGAAGACTTTTTACCTTCAAGACCTTAACTCTTTAACAAATGGATTTTCATTATTTAGTTAATCTATATTAAAATACTAAGAAGAATGAAGGAAAGCAACATTTCTACTCATAAGTAAAATCCTCTAAAAGTCACTGAGTAGAAAGGCACAGACCACTTTTTTACCACTTATGTTCTCACCAAAGTATAAATATTTGCCCCCAATAACCTGACAATCACTGTAAAACGTGGGATTTATGGATGAACAAACTTGGTTCCAGGAATGCCAGTAGGTACTTGAGACAGACCAGACCAAAATACAGCACGACACTAAGCAGGAAGTGCAGTAATAGTTGATGTGGGGAGGACAATTTGTGACATACTTTTAAGAAGGGTATGAAGTCACCAAGGAGTAGCATCCTGGTCCTGGAGCTCAGACTGCAATCCTAGCCATCAAAGATGTTGGTCTGATGTTGAAAGAATCAGAAGAATGTAAAAACAATAAATATATACATAACAGCAATCAGAAATCCCTGTACTTTGTTTGAAAATTGCTAATCCACTTATGTTCGTTCCTATAAAACAGCCTTGACTAGAAGATCTCTAAACTTCCTTCTAATTCATTGCTAGCATTATATTAAATAGGATAACGCTTTTGTACCAACTCACAGTTGACTGTTCTTGGATATAAAACAATGACTAAGCAATTTCAGTGACAACAATAATTTTTTTTTTTTTTTTTGAGTAGTTCTAACTACTCATCTCTGTGTTACACAATCCTGTTTTTTTTTTTCTCCTCCCTCAAGGTTTAAGGGGGCAAATGGTCTTTGGTCATTAGTACTTAACTTCTCTTTCTTTCATTCACAAAGAGGTATTTCAACACTCAAGCCTTTGTCAGTACTTTGATGAATTGTGCTCTTCAATCTTCTGAAAACAAAAAGCAGACTGCAAGCTCTCACTTTTCCTGAGATTCACCTGGCCATGAGCTTTTTAAGTGTCACTTCACAACTCCAGCATAACCCAGGGCTGGCTATACCCTTCAGAACTCTGGTGGAAATGAAGCAGGAAGCCAAGTACCTTGGCCTTCAACAGCTTTCTGACTCTAGTTTTCAGCTTGGTGTTTATATACCTTCAACAATCCTAAGGGACCCATTTTCTCCTTAATAAACCTAGTCACCAACTTAAATCCTTGGCTAACAGCCCAGACACACACTTGCTCTGAAGGCCATCAGTAACAATATCCCAGAGGGGCTCCAAATGAAAATTAAAAATCTATAGCTTCTATGTGAGATGATAGATATGTTAATCTGTTTCACTATTGTAACCATCTTTTATTTTTATGTATAGCATAGCCATCATGTTGTAAACCTCATATGTACAAAATAGAATTGATTGTTTAAAAAATCAGTAGTTATATGATATGTAATTGTCAGCTGTTCATAACATATTTAGCATATTAACCCTTATGGAAAATCACTGTGATGAAGTGGTGGTGAAGAGAATAGCAAAATTGGCTGTGAAACTCCTTTTAACCATAAAATTTGATTTATTTATCTTTTCAACATGGCAGCAAAAGTACAGTATCTCATTTTCACGTCCTTATGTTAGGACTTTTTAAAGCTAGAAATTCCTACTAATAGAGACCAGGTTTATATATATTTGATCTTATCATTAAAATTTCTCCTTATTTGGCATTTTAAAACCCAATTTAACCTTTCATTCTCAAAGAAATACATTTTTAAGGTAATAACATATATCAAATAAGAGAAAATAAATATAAGTAAAGTATTTGTAGAACATGTTCCCTCCTTTTTATTCTTTTATTAAGGGGAGGGTTGGGAACATGAAAAAAATCATTTAAGTACTAGGTTAAAAAGCTCCACTGTTCTTAAAAACTTTTAGTAAATTAATTTTGAAATAATAGCTTTCTTTTAACAAATTTACCTACAATTTTAGAACAGTTAATGGTCAAAACCCATTTAATATTCCTCCCTTACCATAGCAGCACCTACTTTTGTTTAACAAGTCAATAACTAAATGCATGTCAGGCACCATGCTAGGCACTGGGGATATCATGGTGACCAAAACCAGTCAGTTTGGGAACCCAGTTCCCATTCTCAAAAGGCTTACAGTCTAGTAGAGAAGACAGGTATTAATAGGTTTAACATAATTAAAACCTGAAGTGAGTATTCTGAGGCAAAGGAACCTGAAGGAGTTTGAGTAAGGATTCCCTTCCTGTGTAGGATGAGTCAGAATTAACCAGAAAGAGGGAGAGTGGGTGAGAATGTGAACTAGAAGAAAATGTATGTTGCCTTAGAAAAGAGAAACATGGTGTATTTGAGGTAAAATGTGGCAATGTGGAGAATGGTATAAGTGAGACTAGGAAAATAAGCAAGAGTCAGACCATGCAGAACCATGTCAGTTATGGAAAGATTTGTCTTTGTACCAGAAGACAAATGGGAAGCTACTAAAGACCTTTCAACAGGGACATGAATACTGATAAGTTTGTATTTTTCCAAAATTAGTCTACTCCAACATGGAGAACAAGTTGAAGGGCATGTTCAGGAGATACGGGAAAAACAGAAAGTCATTGTCAAAAGCAAGAATGTGTTTGTGTTCATTAGAGAAAATGAATGGGGAAAGATGACATGCAAGTGGTTTTTGCCCTCAAGAAGGTGTTCCCTTTCAGTATTTACTTTTGGAATCCAGGTATATTAGTGCAGAGAAGCTGGACTTGGGAGTTAGTATAGCCACACCAAGTGCCCCTAGATGACCTCAGAATTGAAAGTACACGGTGCAAGGGAGCTATGATGGAGACAGAACAACCAGGGGCAGTGGCTGTTAATGGGGGTGAGGTTGAGAAACTTTTGATGACAAAGACAGGACATCTTTCTGATGAGATTTTACCCTTACCCAATGCAGTTCAGTGACATCACTTATTTTACAGGGGAAAAATACAGGAAAAAGTAGAAAAAATATGTAATTATATATAATCATACACACATAAAAATATATATATAATATATATGATATATATATATATATATTTTACTTAATTTCCTAAGTAAGGCAGAAGAGAAGTCCTTGAGGGGGGAGATGTATGTGTAATTACAGTATAGCACAAACTCAAACTGCTAAAGAAGACACGTTAATAATATGCTTGGCTAGATAAATACACAAGATCCCTTGCCATATGTAAAACCATTTCTTTCCCACTTTTAAAACAGTGCCAAGGGGCACTGTGCATGTGCATGACAAGCTGTTTCTAATGATCATCTCCTGCACAACATTTGCCTTGCCCAAAGCACTGTTTGGATTTTCACTTCTTTCAATTACAAGGGTTTAAATTCAAACATGCTATACTAATTTTGAACATTGAAGATTTACTATATTAAACAAATATGGATGACTAAGTTCTGAAAGCAAACATATGTGTTTGATGCAGCAAACCATAATAAAACTGGTAGGTGGGCTGTTGAGAATGTAGACCTACAGAACAGAAACCAGTAGTTCTTGAGTATTTATTGTGAGCCACGCACTCTCACATTTACTATTTCACTTAACAGTCAATACTGGCCAGTGTGACAAGAATTATAACTTCAGATTTGTAGGTTGATAAAATGGAGGTGCATCAAGTTGAAATAATTCTCTTAGAGAAACATAACTAGTAAGTGGCAATGCTAGAACTCAAATCCTAGTGTGTGTGGTTGAAAGACAAATTATTTTTATAACACCTAGCCTGCAAGAATGAACTACACTTGCTTAGATAATTCTTAGCCTGAGTAGGAACCAAGGCACTGACATTCCTATGGGTGTATGGAGGGATGTGTGTATGAGAGACAAAGACAGAAAGGCAGAGATGTTGACTGGCTGTGAAGGGAGGCTGCAGCAGGTGTAGAGGGAGAGTAAGAAAGGATAAAGGATGGAAAGAGCGTATCATTGCTTCTCTTCCTAACAAGATGGAGATGGAAAGAAGATAGAGCATATTAATCATTAACCAAAAAAAGTGGATTGTGCATATACTTACTTGAGTATGGCACCCCACAATGAAATTTTTGTGTTTTTAAAAAACAAAATACAAAAAAAAAGTTATATCAGAAATGTTTTAGAGAACTAAGCATATTTTGGCCCAGAGAAGACGACTCACTGGAGGGCATGGAATCTGTCTTCGCAACCAGGAACAAACATCTTACGGAAGATAATGGAACATATTGTATCTAGTTTAAGGGAAGAACTTACACAAATGAGTGAAAACTGCAGGACAAGATATGGCCTGAGACTAAGAAGTTCCATCTAGCAATGAGAAAATGTGGTAAGCTGACTCAAGAGATAATGAGTTTCCTAATGGAGGAATTCAAATAAGGCCCAGATAAGCTCAGGTCATAAATCTGTTTAAAGAGGATTCACACATTTAAAATTGAACAAGATGATTCCCCAAATCTCTTCTAACTCTCTGGTTCTTATTAATAAGATTTCATGACCTGGTTCAATTTCTGGCTCAGTCATAAACTTACAGTGTGGTCCTGATATATCATCTTGAATGTTATCCTGGAAGGTGGAAGTTAAGAGTCACAGAGAAATGTTCCCACATGTTGGTGGCCCCAGGCACTGGAGCAGTCCCATCAACATTACTTGGTTGCCCTGTGCCTCTGCCTCCTGTTTCCTCACCTACTAAGGGTAATATATATCCAGATCAAAGATATCCATATGGTTTAATTAGATGCAGTCTATAACACTCTTTCCAAAGGTACCATATCATTATCTGTTGGTGCAGTTTGCAAAAATATAAGAATCATGACTCATGTTGCTGAGTGTTGAAGCGACAAGCTCTTGATAAACTGAATGTAAGGTTTTGTGTGCTTAAAGAAACACTAAACTGAAAAAATCCTCCGTGAGACTTTTTAGTTTTCTAAAAACTGAAATTAGCCTACTCGGAGAGATGCGAAAAAATTAATGATCAGATAAAACTGGCCCAAATTTTAGAATAATTCTATTGAGAATGGACTAGTCAACTACCGAGATGAAAGTTGAATTTTTCAAGAATCAAGTGCCACCCCACCATGGGAAAATACGATGAAAAAAGCAAAAATCTCATTCTCACATTAGGGCTGAGGGACTGAGCAGGCTTAGGTAAGACAAGCATGCAAATAACATGACATAAAATGTGATCTCTGTCATAAGGTAAGTATAAACCAGTTGCTGCAGCCAATTCTTAATTATTTTATGTAATAACTTCTTGTAGCACTTCATATGAGCTAGGCATTGTTCCAAGTGCTTTATATTTAATATAATCATCATACCAACCTATGAGACAGGTACCATTATTGTCCCTATTTTGCAAATGCAGAAACTGAGGCAAAGGGATGTTAAGAAACTGCACATGGTCTTACGGCTAGTAAGTGGTGGAGAAGAGAGATTGAGCCCTGGTGATCTGTCTGCAGAGTCCACGCTCTTATTCTCTTTATTTTCTTGCCTCTTCAATCTAGACAAGAAAGAGTAAACAATTCCTACTCCAAGGAGAAATGCCAAGAAATAAAATACTTTAGGAATAATGCATATATGAGATTTTACCTGGTAGAACAGAATCAAAATGGTAATACAGAGAAAGAGTAGCATAACAAAGGGATGATGAGAAGAATGTAAGGGGAAAGAGTATGTGAGAAATGGTGAGATCATTCCAGGCTGGCCAGAGATTCAGGGCCATGAATGGGAGTAGCAGGAAGAGACAAATCTAAAAAAGTATATTTTAAGTAGCGCTCATTGGTATGTTGTTGGAAGCTGAAATTTATATTTTAAGAATTGGGTAGACATCAGAAATGATTAATCAGGAGAGTGACAGGACAGAAGATGGAATTTGGAAAGCATCTTCTGGTGGTATATTATGTAGGACAAAATGACAGGGGTAGAAACTGAACAGAAACACCCCAGGAAAAACGTCGTTGCAATTAATTTAATAAGGGACAGAAGGCCTGAATAAGTGAGGTGGAAATAAAGTCCAAAAGAAGACACAGCAAAGGTAATAAGTGACACAATTTGTACAAATTAAATGTGGGGGTGAGAGAAAGCTTTTGCTCTGTCAATTAGAGTCTGGGCGGCTGCACGGGTATGAAGTGTTCTCCTTAGAAATAAGGAAAACTTGGCAAGACGGAGAAGGTATGGAAGAGGTGACAAGTTTTGACTGGGACATACTGAGCTTAATGTAGCAGTGGAACACTCAAGAGAAAATGCCACTGGGCAACTGGAAATGTTAGTAAGGAACACAGCAGAGGGGATAGTGAGGAAAGACAGAAATTCAAGTCTTCAGTCCCTCTCATCCAGTGAGAACCAGGTAGCTCTTTTATTTTGAAAGTGGCGGCCTGGAGCCGTGGCTCATGCGGAGGCAGAGGCGGTGGATCACGAGGTCAGGAGATAGAGACCATCCTGGCTAACACGGTGAAACTCCATCTCTACTAAAAGATACAAAAAATTAGCCGGACGTGGTGGCGGGCACCTGTAGTCCTAGCTACTCGGGAGGCAGAGCTTGCAGTGAGCCGAGATCGCACCACTGCACTCCAGACTGGGAGAGAGAGGGAGACTCCGTCTCAAAAAAAAAAAAAAAAAAAAAAAAGAAAGAAAGTGTCAATAATTCGATCTTCTACTGTTTTCTTAGCTTTCTGCCATGATATTAGACAAACTCCACAATTTGTTTTCAATTCCTCTATTTATGAAACAAATGTATTCCCTATCTTTAAGTGTTTTCATGCAGAAAGAAATATGCAGCCTTTAGATCATGGAATCACTCAGACCAAGCTAGCTTAAATCTTTGCTCCACTATCTCTTAATTAAGTTGCCATCCAAAGTTCTACTTTCTTTGTGTGAAAAATGGGTATTATTGCCATGATATGATTATGTAAAGTACTTGGTACCTAGTAGGTCCTTGATAAATGTAGTTATTTATTGGATATTTAATGTGATCCAGCCACTTTATTTGCTTAACCTACAACCCGATAAAGATACTACTATTAGTCCTTTTTACAGATAAGAAAACTAAGTCTTAGAGAGGCAAGTAAACTTCCCAATATCTATTTCCAAATGTCATTTTAGGGAAAAATCAGTCTAGAAAAAGTATTCAGGATGGATTAGAGCTACTTTTATTGAAGGAATGTGGTAAGTGTAGACAGTTATTTGTAGGGAGTCTTTTAATCAAAAGCTAATACTAGAGATTCCATTTTCTTAGGTGACAAATGTAGGCATTAATAGCTGATAAAATCAAATTCTACTCTGTAAGAAACTGAGACAAACCTACAGTTTATGATTCTTTGGACTAAATAATCATTTCTTTAGTAGTATCTTGGGACTTTAACACAAACCAGCCTGCTAAATGTTTGATCATACTTGAAGTCATAATTCAATGATAGCTTTGGGTCATTTGGTAAGGAAATATTCTTCATAACCCAGAACAAATTCCAGCATTTTGGATTCTTTGGACTCCTTGTGCAACAGTCTTAACTAAGGTGAAACCTGAGGAAGATCTGGGCCTTGATCTTTTAGAGGCTTGGCTTCACCATCACAGTGCTTTTGGAAAATGAAGCACAGCCCATTGATACATCCATTAAAAAAAATTACACCTCTGCACAACTAGAAGAGGCGAAGGCAAATCTCTCAAGAACTAACATGAGTTTTAGACGTAAGGGTGTTTGCTAACCAAATTATCATTTAAACTGCTATGGAGGCTATAAATTATAGTGTAGTGAACAAATATAAGAAAATGAAAAATAAGTTAAATGCCAAGTGGTTACATCCTAGAATGGAGAAAGTTCTTTGTAATAACTTAGACTATTGAAATGGAAACAATTTTAAAACCCAGGTTTACTTTTCAACATGTTCTCACTCTATATAGTCATGAAATTAACTCAGAATTTTTAGAGAAAGTAGACTAGAAATTTATTTTCCGGTTTTCATGCAATACCATATTTTGTGTGTCCTCCTCTTACAATGATAGAAACTAGAAAAGTTATATGCAATTATTTTGCCTTTTAAAATGTGAAAATATATTTATAGCAAATGATAGATTACTCACTCCAATGATAGATTACTCATGCACATTTTTTATTCTATTTTGAATGTGCCTTGACTGATTTAGTTTATTTTTCTTTTACTTTTTTTTAAGACAAAAGTATTTCCGGAACTATGTCATTTATATTATTTTCCTAAAGAAAATAAAATAATCTCTCAGGCAATTTTTTTTTAAACCTTAGTCCTAACCATAAAAATCTAATTATAAAAGAAAAGGGACTGGATTAAATCTTCCCTAAGTCTCCTTCCAGCTCTATGATTTTATTAATCCATGACCTTTGGAAAAAACTAAAATGCCCAACACTAGGGGAATGGTCATAGTCTATTCCTATAATACGATGCATGCAGCATTGAAAAGAAAGCTTATGATATTACATGAGAAGGGTGGGATACAGAACGGTATATATTTACACACACAATTATAATTATCTGAATGTGTGAGTATACCTATATACACATACACATATACATACACAGCAGTATAATTACACCAACAATAAAAAGAACACTTTTTAAGAAAGATGTTACAAGATGATTTCAGTTTTGAGGGAATACAGGCAATTTTAATTAATGTCATTGTATTTTCAAAACTATATTAGTTGTCTTTAATGACCTTATAATATAACTAGTTATTTTTAAAATCCATTCTTTGTAACCTTTAGTAGAAGTTGATTTTTTTTCTAACCTAAGCAATTTTATTATTAATATGTTACTGATAAATACAGTATAATTAATTGAATGCTGGACTGGAATCAGCCAATCATGTACAGTTTAATATCTGTAGAGTAATATCACTGTTTTCCAGCTTCATTCTTTCAGGAAAACAGAAACAATGTCACCTTCAAGTGTCCTCAAACTCTCCCACACCAAACAACAAATATTGCCTAATAATGTCACAAAAATGGGCCTGACTGCAATATGTATTCTTCATTAAGTAGTATAATTTGAATAAATCTAAATTATTTCATTGACATTACTTTAATCACATGTAGAGATTTTTATCAAACTAATTCAAGAGTTGGAAATAGATGGTTGTGAGTTCCTAATATAATCTATATTGTTTTCAAAGTACCTGTGCTAATTCCTCCAAAAAAAAAAGACTAACATTGAAACTATGTCCACAAGGACAAGCTAATTTTTCTTTATACTAAGATATAATCATCTATTTTAGTGAACCATTTCAATCATTCAAAGCATTTGGGATGGCATAGAGCACAGTCTCAAATTTTGGACTTGTTACGGCAAACAGATCTGTTCATGAAGAAAAATAATACAGTAATACAGCTAATTTTCCCCAGTCATCCATTAGTCATTCCTAAACTTTGTGATTTGAACACCTGTAACATTTGTCATGTTTATAATTAGATGTCTCAGAATGAGGGAGATGTCTGTATGTCAAAACCTATATAAACCACTCTAAATCTAGCGACTGAGAGCTAGTTTAAAAGGCAATCCCTTCACCAACAATTTCCTTTACTTCACTGAATCTACAGTCTCTAATTTGGCTCAGGCAAATAACAGTATTTTACCAACATTCAAACTTTCAACAAAGAGGCATCTACAAAGATAAAAAAGAAAATGGGACTAGACAACTACCATAGATTATTTCAATGATTTCTTTTAGAAACAGTTAAAACGTTATAACTCAGGTTTTACCCTTTTATCCTGGGCAATTTAGGTTAGATTCCAGTTTCCTCATATGTGAAATATGGGCACTGAATTTCAGTGCATACATTTTTATGATTTCTCTTTGTAAATGTATTATGATTATATCTCATTGGTATATATAAGAATTATAATTACTAACTAACAAGCATGCCTTGATTTCAACTTTTATAAATTCACAAGGAAAGAATATGTTGAAAGCTGCTTCCTCCCCAGAGAGAGAGACCAAAAAAAGAAGAAAAACATTCTCAGGCCTCTAGCGGCAGAAGTCAGACTTTACCTAAAAGCAGACCAGAAAGCACTGCAGGGACACTTCTCCAAAGGAACACTTTCGTGAGGCAAGTTAAGAAATGGTAAGAAGTTGACTTTTATAGTTTTGTATGAAATAAAACAAATTAGAAATAGCATGAGTTATCAGAACAAATTTTAAAAGACCATATTATTAATTAAAGAACAAATATGAGGTGATTAGAGCAAGCTTATAATTGTAGAATGATACTATAAGGACTCAGTATAGAAACAATTTTTGCCATTTTTTCCTCCATCTCTTCCTGCCTTTTCTCATCTCAACATTTAACAAATAACCACATGAGATAGATTCTGAGGATCCATAAATAAAAGACACACTCATGTCTTCAAGTTGCTCATGCATATGCGTGTGCACGTATTTGTGTGTACGTGTATGTGTGTGTGTGTACATTTGCTGGGAGTTGACAGAAGAGCAGGTATACAAACAGATAATTACACAAAAATCCCTTTTCATTTAAAGAGGTTGGGCTCCCAAAAGCCACTCTTATAAGATTATTTACAACTGAAAATCTTAAAACTAAGTGGAGAACATTATAATTTAAATGATGTCTTTGCAATATATTTATTTACTAAACTCAAGCAATCAAAAACATAACTCTAACCAAATACTAAATAAATTATATCCTATGCATCTTAAACTAGTCATAATTAGATTAGTTTAATAGCTAATTACTGCTACCATAATAGCAATAATTGGTAAAAGATTTGTGGAAGAGAACATCCAAAGTAAAAGCATGGCGTGGTCTTCTAATTGGTCAATGCTTTTCAGTTGCATGACTAGAGACTGACTATTTTTTTGTCTCTTGGATCCCAGCTCCTAGGTTCTATTGAGCTCTCAGAGATACAAAGTAGTGTGCATGCCTGAAAAGGTTTGTGGTTGCCTATAAATAACATAAACAACCTAATTGGAATAACTAAGTATTTTTCAAACCTCTGGTCCAATATTTTTAGGTCCATGGCATTAAGTCTTCTTGTGATAAATCCATGACAAAGTCACTGTCCTTTTTACATATGGCTCACTTTTCAAGGATACCACTGGAGTGCAGTTCTGAAACCTGTTTTTACCTCCTTTATTTTTCCTGATCTTGCCCGATAAGGCCTAATTGAAAAGTCCAACCATCTGCCATCCATTTTATTTCTCTTTCTCATATTCAAACACCAATTTCCCCTTTTCTCCCAACATTTATTCTCAAAAAGAAAACTGGAACAAAATGTTTCATAGTTGTCAAAAATTGAATTGAAATAACACTAATATATTTTACCAGATTTTTTTTATAAAGCAGCTCAAGGTAGGAGAGGAATTAAAATACAGTCTTGATACATGTGATGACTCATAAAATAAGCATGAGGTACTACTGAGACCCTTAGACGCTAAAGGCACCTAAACCAGAGAGTAAAGGCCCAGGAAAGTTTTCTGCCAGATTATATCTGGATTAAATTTCATGGATTAGAAAAAAATCAGAAGAAAAAGGGAAATTCAGAGGAATATCATGTGTAAGAGTACTGAGATGAATGAGAATACAACAGACCAGAAGAGTGGCAA
Organism: Chlorocebus sabaeus; assembly: GCF_047675955.1. Classification (NCBI taxonomy): domain Eukaryota; kingdom Metazoa; phylum Chordata; class Mammalia; order Primates; family Cercopithecidae; genus Chlorocebus; species Chlorocebus sabaeus. Next base: position 96,881,675 of record NC_132913.1, on the reverse strand, counting down.
AAGAAGAGGCTGAAATATTGGAAGATTAGAGATAAAAGAAACAAACAACAAAAACAATTAATTCATCCCAACACTTTAGAAAGCCGAGGCGGGTGGATCACCTGAGGTCAGGGGTTCAAGACTAGCCTGACCAACATGGAGAAACCCCATCTCTGCTAAAAATACAAAAATTAGCCAGACGTGGTGGTGCATGCCTGTAATCACAGCTATTCAGGAGGCTGAGGCAGGAGAATCACTTGAACCCGGGAGGCAGAGGTTGCGGTGAGCTGAGATTGCGCCATTGTACTCCAGTCCGGGCAACAAGAGTGAAACTCCATCCCAAAAAAAGAAAAAAAAAAAGAATCTATTAAACTACAAATTTTAAACAGGAATTATTTAAAGCCACGCTATGCAGTCAAACTTTCTGCAATGATCCAATATAAAATTATGTGAAACCATACTGTCTAGCATGGTTGCCACTAGCCACATGTGTCTCTGGAGCACTTGAAATGAATGCAGTGCAATTGAGTAACTAAATTTCAAATTTTATTACATTTATTTAACTCAAATGCAAATGGTCATGTAGTTAATTTTGGAGAGCACAGATTTTTAAACAAATGCTTTATTTTTAATTTTAACCACTGTGAATAGTTTTCTGGTAGTAATAATTAAGTTTACTTAATAATCAGGATTTCTGGAGTATTTAATGAGATTTTTATTTTTACTTTTCAGTGAAACAAGTTAATATCTTCAAAGTTTCCATTTTTTGGCTGGGCACAGTGGCTTACTACTATAATCCCAGCCCTTTGGGAGGCTGAAGTAGGTGGATCACTTGAGGCCAGGAGTTCAAGACCAACCTGGCCAACATGATGAAGACCTGTCTCTACAAAAAATACAAAAATTAGCTGGGTGTGGTGGCACGCACCTGTAAATTAGCTGGGTGTGGTGGTGTGTGCCTGTAATCCCAGCTACTCAGGAGGCTGAGTCAGGAGAATCACTTGACCCCGGGAGGCAGAGGTTGCAGTAAGCCAAGATCATGCCACTGTACTCCAGCCTGGGAGACAGAGTGAGACTCTGTCTCAAAAAAACAACAAAGAAGTTTCCATTTTTAAATTACCCACAAAGTAAGATTCTACTTACCACAAACAGGAGAAAGAGAAAATTTATTATAAATTAGTTAAAAGATGAAAAAAGAGAGTGAAAAGAGAGAAAAAATTAAAGAGAAAGGAAGGGCAGGGAAAGGGAGGAGAGGGAAGGGAGGGGATGGGGAGAGGAGGGGGAGGGGAGGGAAAGAGAAGGGCAGGAAGGAAAGAAAAGCAAAGGAAAGGGAAAGGGAAAGGGAAAGGGAAGATCATTTCTCCTAGTTCTCCCATATCCCAATTACTAAGGGATTTTTTTCTCTTTCAGCTCTAAGGCACCGGAGTCACTAAATTTATTGCACTGCAGTGATTTTCTAGGGCCAATGTCTACCTTATGAAACCAATATCCATGCCCCAAAGAACAAGTTTGTTCTTTTTAAAACCACCTATGTTGTTTTCCTCTGAATAGGCATAGCTGACATAGACCGCCATTGTAAACACGGTTAGTCAGATATTAGTAATCTTCATACATTATGACAGCCAATTTCTTCATCTATTTTATATACTTCTTACTTCATGAAAATGATAATTCCAGAATTTATTGAGGAAACTATGCCCACATGCACACACACAATGAAGTGTCACATTTGTACTCACAAATTAAAATAGGTTTGTAAAAACTGAATTATAATTTCTAAACAGAATAATTTATGTGCTGAGTTGAAAAATTTTACTCCACTTAGTTGAATCTCCAAGTATTTGTTTTGTAAAGGAGGTTGGACTCATAGAATATCAGTTAATCTAGCAATAGGCCTTATTTGCTCATCAGAGGTTGTGGTTGATGGGCAAGAAAGACAAGGAAAGGGGTTGGAGAGACTCTCCATGGTCCTGGGAGGGTTTCAAGTACTAAGAGTAGAAGCTCCATGGAATAGTCAAACATGATGGGTCCAAGACCTACAGGACATCTAGCACAGTCCTGCAGGCATGAGGACTAGGGCCTGCAATTCCCAAACTGCTACTAATCAAAAAAACGCATGGTGGCCTGGTAGGAAGTGCACATCAGAGAGATTTGCCAATGAATCTCAGTAATGTGATTGTTCTCTAAGGCAGTAGTAAAGCACCTCAGATGGAAGAGTCCCGGGAGTTTCATAGAGTGCTAGAATAGAAATCCGGACAAAAGAATTACAGTAGAAACCCACATATGAGAGCTAGACACCAAGATCTGAATCTGCCTGGAGGGCAGAACAGGATGATGCACTGCTGAGACAGACTTAGAGTTGTTTTCCTGGATCTTTAACTTTAGGCCAGGCTTCGTCTTGAATATTAGGAAAGGGGTAGATTTTAAGGGAGCATCTAGTGGTCCCAGTTATGGAGAAAAAGTGAGTTCCAGAGGAAAATAATAATAATGATGATAGCTAGCATTGGATGAGCACTTAGGATGTGCCAGGCACTGTTCTAGGGCTTTCCATGTCTCACTTCATTGACTCACTACTCAACCTCAAAACTATATGATTGGTATTATCTCCATTTTACAGATGAGAAAACAGAGTCATGAGATGTTAAATACCCAAGGTTAGAGCTAATAAAGAGTGGAGCCATAATTTAAACACAAACAGTTGGACTGCATAACTCATTCTCTTAATTAGTACCCCATATATACTGGGCATGAAAGGGCCAGAATACTAGGGAAAAAATTAAAATGTCTTACAGAAGTAAAATTAATTTCACAAATAGCAATAGCTTGATCTATATTTCCCTATCATTCAACTTTGTTCGATGATTATTTGTCAGATAACATTACCTTTCTAAGCACTTTACATGTATTAAAAATCATACGATCTTCTCAACAGCCCTATGAGCTACATATATGTATCATCTCTGCTTGACATATGAAAAGACTATGGTATAGAGAGCTTAGAGCACTTACACAAAGTTACTCCAGAACATATGCTCTTAACCAGTATCCTTCACTGCTTCTCAGGCAGGTGGAGGGAGCATTGTATGCCTCAAACACCTCTATGGGACTTCTGATGGGCAGGAGGCAGCCTGTGTGATTCAGGTTTGGAAATACTGAGCTCTACCCACATGAATTATTATTGTGACTAGACGTAAACAACACAGATGCTGGAGAAAATCCAAAATATCTTAACTTTTCCTAAACTCCCAGTTGCTTTATTATTCAAATACAGTGACCATCCCCTTTAGCCAATTTCAACTATTTCTCAATGGGCAGCCTGACCTCTTACTGTGAATGAGTCCTAGTTAGTTAATTACTTTGCATGGACCATATTTTGGTTGGCGTTAATCTTAATCTCAGTTTTCCCATTTCCTTTGCTCTCGATATTATTTCTACCTCCATGTCCCTATCCCTAGAACAGTTCCTTTCTGAAAAGTTTTAGTTACAGAGGGTATAGTTGGAATGCAACCACTCATATAATAGTGGTATAACTATCCAGTCTTGAGTTGTTAGGAAGGAGGTAATTTCCCTCCAGACCCTCTGTGTTGCTTCCTCTGGGTAATTTACGTTCTTCTGTGACTCCAAACAGTGTGATGAAGACTTTACTAACAGGTGGTTTCTCACTGGGGAACCTCCTGTTCTGGGAGTCTAGCCAAGCCTTTTACAATGATTCTACTTTATTAAATGGGATTTCTGGCATTTTAGCAGCAGAGAGTTCTGCCAAAGTGAAAAAAAAAATTACCTACTTATTTGTATTATTATCCCAATGCTCAGGACACACTAATGATCAATACTGGAAACATAGTGCAGCCTTTTAAAATTTAACCAAAAAAAATTTGGCAGTCCCAATAAAATCAAGATAAAAACACACCGTGGAGATATCTTCCTTTACAGCTGCAATTCATTTGAGTGGTTGAGAAGGGCAGTAGCATATTGTGGCTCATGGTTTGTGGTTCACTTTGGACCATCCTAACTTAAGAAGGAAAGGCAAAGATGGCAATGAAACTCAGGTATCTACACTAATAGGACACAACTTGGGCTAATTCCCCATCTCCATGTCCCTACCTCTAGAACACTTCTCAGGTATCCTCCCATTTTCAGAGAACTTTCATGTGATGCATAGAGTTTAGTCATTCCAACAATCCTATGAAGTACATATAGTGGATATCCCTGTCCTCTTTTAATGGATGACGAATTTGATGCTCAGAGAGAATAAGCTACATATTCAGGTCACAGAACTCATAAGAGTTGCAGTCCAGAGCTTCATTATATGACCACCAATTGAATATTCTTTCTACTATACCAAAGTATCCCATTCACTCAAAAAATCTACACTGAATGAACTTCCTTAGGCCTCCATTTTTGTACTGTATCATTCCTGTTTCCAAAAATGGGCAATAACGTAGGATGCAATTGTGCATGTATGCAGTCATTTTCTACCGGCTAGTTCACTGCTCCCCAGATAAGATACACAGGTCAACAGGTACCTCTCCAGACTAGGTGGTAGGTAATTTAGGAATATTTTGCCAGACTCAGTGAAAGTGCAGAAAAGACGAGCCAATACTCATGCGAAAGCTCATCTGGGTAGCTGCCATAGCCAAACCATTCATGCCCTTCACAATTCTTAATATCTTCATCTGTAAAACCAAGAAAGGAATAACTACCACCTCAAAACAGGTTGTAATGTTCAATGAAATAATGGTATTGAAACACATTTTATACAGTAAAACACTAACTAAATATTAACTGTGATTAAAATGATTGCCTATAAGTGGAATAGGGTTCTCCTTAAAGTGATCCACCTGATTTCTTTTGATCTGTGCGTGTGTGTGTGTGTGTACATGTGTGTGTGTTGGAAGAAGTGGGCCACCAATTTACTTCCCTAAGATTCCTACAATGACAACAATTTATCTATAACAAAGACTATGACACAAAGATGAAAATTGTTCTTTACCCCAACTCCCAATTTTTGAATGTGACTTACGTGGAGTTTGCAGTTTATAACATGCTATTGTGAGCTAAGTGTGTCATATGAGGAAGGCACATTGGTTCATAGGCTAATGTCTGACCTAAGGAAATAAACAGGTAACTTGTGGCCTGTACTTGTTAACATGTGATCACAGTGAACAACAATGACCACAACACTTCCTCTTTGAGGGATCAAGGAAAAGTGCAATAAACAGAACAGAGAAAGTAGAGCTACTCCTAGTCTGTCACTGGCTCTTTTCTTCCTCCCTTCCACATGGCCTATATGTCTCGGTATCTTTGCAGGCTTCCCTAATCACAGATACAGATCCAGTTTGCAGCCTTTGTGCTTCCACCATTCTTTCTCATATTTAACATAGATTCACTAGGACCCATACTGGTTTCAGAGCTACAGGCCTGAGTGGTAAAATGATGGTTTTTCATTATACCACAAATGAGGTACATTACCTTAAACTGGCTGCTTCATTCCCTGGGCCTCAGTTCCCCCATTAGTAAAATGAAGGTTTAGAACAGTGACATCTAAAGTTCCCCCCAAGACCTGATATTTTTAATACTATAAGCAGAAAACCAATCCTCTTGGTTTGAGATTACAACTGCTAAGGATGCACTGGAAGATCTTATAAATCCTTTCAGATTCTTGAAAGTGAGAGGATTCACCATTTAGCACCTTGGATGAACCTTACCACATGATAAAGTTTATTTTAAAAATTACTTGAAGGCACAAGTGTGACAAGATGCCAGGGAGTATGAGTGATAGTCACTTCTTTTTATGCTGCTTTAGATCAAAGACTCCGAGGTTTTGACCTTGGGTCCTAAGCAGTTGTCAATAAAACTGGGGTACATGCTGAGGATTACATGAAATAGTGTAGATATCATGCTTAATAATATGCTTGGCACTTAGAAAATCCAAAAAAAATTCACAGTAACGGTGGTAGTAGTAGTAGTAGAATGGTAGTACTCGCAAGGATAATATGGGTCAGTCAAGTGTAGAGCCAAGTGAATAATTAATACCTTCAGAATGAGAAGAATGAGAATCCAGTTATTCTAAATCACCATAAGCAAGACATCCATTCCTCAGGACCAGCATTACAAGCTGGATTTTTAAAACATTACTAGAAACTTTAAAAAATATATTTCTATGTCAGAGACATCCAGCTCTACATATATTAAGAAAATGAAGCTGTGATTTTTATTAATGCTCTGCATTTTATACAAGTACTTCATGCTAATAATTTTTGAACTGTGTCAGGAAATCTTCCTAAAGATGCATCCATATTTTGAACATTTGAGGATCATTACAAGGAATGATAAATATGAAACAATAGTACACTTTCACCGTTCACTCTGGTTATCATGGGTAGAGGCCAGCTTTGACATAACAGCACAGAGCTGGAACAATTTCAGAGATAAAACCACTTGTTAATCTATTATATTTAATGTGCCTTTAAAATGTGATTGTTCATAAAGACAAAATAAGATCACAAAATAAAATTCTAACTTTACTACTTACTATCTGTGTGACCTTGGATAGATTATCCATCATCTCCTCATGTCAGTTTCTTCATTTGTAAAATAAGGTTGATAATGGTACCTACTTAATAGGAAAACACTAGGGACTAAATTATGTCCCCACAAGGTTTATATGTTGGAGACCTAACCCCCATTGTGATGGTATTTGGAGATGGGGCCTTTGGGAGGTAATTAGGTTTAGATGAGGTTAATGGGGGTGAGGTCCTCATGATGTGATTAGAGCCCTTATAAGAAGAGACCAGAGAGCTTGCTCTTCCCCTTTCTCCACCATGTGGAGACACAGCAAGAAGACGGCTGTCTGCAGTCCAGGAAGACAGCATTTACCAGGAACTGAATCTGCTGGCACCTTGTTATTGGACTTTCTAGACTCCAGAACTGTGAGAAATAAATGTCTGTTGTTTAAGACGCACAATCTATGGTATTTTGTTATGGCAGCTGAAGCTGACTAAGACAGAATAAATTATTACACACACACAGACACACACGGAAGAGTGCAATGCACATGTTTAACCCTTAGTCTAGTACACAAATATTTGTTATCATATATTTACATAATAATGCAACTACATATGATTATGTATTCTATATTTTAAAAGACTCTTTTAGTTTCCTATGCAATGGAATTTATTAAGATATTCAGTATTCAGGACAGGCGCGGTGGCTCATGCCTGTAATCCCAGCACTTTGAGAGGCTGAGGCGGGTGGATTACTTGAGGTCAGGAGTTCGTGACCAGCCTGGTCAACATGGTGAAACCCCGTCTCTACTAAAAAATACAAAAACTAGCCAGGCATGATGGTGGGTGCCTGTAATCCCAGCTACTGGGGAGGTTGAGGGAGGGAGAATTGCTTGAACTCGGGAGGCAGAGGTTGCCATGAGCAGAGATTGTGCCACTGCACTCCAGCCTGGGTGACAGAGAGAGATTTCATCTCTCTCTTTATATATTCAGTATTCAGTGAATACATTGATGATTTCCTAACATATTAGCTTTGGTTGAACAATCCTGCCTTACACCAGAAAGAAGAATATAAGATTCCTTTTTTCTTATTTTAGAATTGAACTTTTTCACTCTCTCCTGGGCTGAGCTAACTGCATTAAAATTTGTCCTCTATTTTTTTTCAGTCCAGTAGAAAGATTATCGTATAGTGCCACCTGTGTACCCTAATCGTGTCCACATTAAGATAGCTCATGTGAGAAATATCACTTTTCCTGACATGATACTCCATCTATGTAAAGAAAGAATAGGGAATCCTTTGTTTTTTAAAAAAAATTTATCAATAAAAAAATTCTAAACAAGAATTTTAGTTACTAAGAGAATATTATGTAATCTTTTTATTTGGAAGGATAAAATGGGCACATATAAATGCTTGGGATGATGTAGGCTTTAATTTTTTAGAAAAAAACATAAACAGTAACAGTCATAGGTGTGTGTGTGTGTATACATATATATATATATATATATGTGTGTGTGTGTGTATAATCTTAATCCTGTTCCAGCCCTTTTAAGTTGTTATGTTGCATCGTTGTGTATTAAAACTGTACATTCCAATCTTAAAGTACTTTGATATTAAGTGGGTAGAATCTGTTATTTTATTTCTTAAGTGGGGAAAAAAGCTTTCTTGTTAACACATGAAATTCAACTTACGTAGGAATGAATTTGCCAGGCAAAATGCCAAACTATTACTATCATGGCCAGTTTGTCATTAATTTCTTAAACAAAGAAAATACAAGATAGATGATGGCTGATTATGCATCATTAAAGCAGAGAAATATCCAGGGGTTCAGATAGCTCATCAAAGGAACAACAACATCTCTACAATTATTTTGTCATTCTGAGATGGAATAACAGGGTATTAATCACAAAGACCATAAGGCACACTTCCACTCTGTATGAATTATGTTTTCATATAAGCCACAGAAATCACTTTTTGGCTACCCTACATTTAAAATATAGACATGCAGGAGAAAACAGAAAGAGAAAGAAATACAATTGCAGGACTGAAATATAAGAACTTTGAGCAAAAACTAAAGATTAAGGCTAAATAGTTCCAATTTCTTTTACAATGAAGAATAAAAAAATTGATAGGTATAAATTATTTATAAATATAAAAGATCAATAGTGTTATAGAGACAACTGTGACCAACTAAGTGTGTCCCTTTAATTGTTAAATAAAAGAATGCTGTAAGATTGCAGCAAAGGCGTTAAGAATTTATAAACAGTCCCCTCTGCTTCTCTCCATGTTTAAGGTTGCATAAAGAACCATCGGCTGGTACTGAGGTATGTATGCAGGCTAAAAACTGAAGGGAAGAGAAGCATTATAAGAGATGGGACTGTATGCTAGAGGTATCAAATATATTGCTATCCAGAGTACTAAAAGGTGGATCCATCCTTTAATATGGTTTTATTCTAATACAATTGATGAAGTTTCATTCAAAAAATGCACTTCGTTAGCACTGTCATTATCAGAGGCAAAAAGAAAATGGGATGCCTAGGGATATCATATGCCTCAGGATACCTTAAAGGGGTATTAAAATACCATGATGATTTTTTTCTAGGTATGTGAAAAAATGCAAAATGTATTCAGAGATGTTTAGATGAAAGGAACTGATCTATACTTAACAGGAAAGAGGAGAGTTTCTGATAGAATGTCTTTCTAGAGAGATGGACCTGCCAGGGGACTGGATGAAAGTGGGTTTTACATCCTTGAAGGAGCTGCTGAAACCAAATAGCTCCTAGAAACAGGTCTTTAGTATTTGCATATAGGTCAATGCTCTCCCCTAGGCTGTCTACTTGTAGAGATCACAGATGCATCTCCAAAGGAGAAAAATACCTAGACTGTCACTTCATACCCTTTCACACTCCTAACCTCAAAGAAATGATATGGTTTACTCTCAAGGCTAGACTTGCAAACAGCCTATTTCGATTTCAAGGTGTTCTTTTGGGTCCTCAATTAGTTCTACATGAACTTGGTGCTTTCTAAAATTGCATTAACAATCAATACAATCTTTTTATCTAAAAGAGAGAAAGTTGAAAAACAGAGTTCTAGGCTGATGTATGCCTCTCTAAAATTCATCGATTTTAAAATATTGTGTGATCAGTAACAAGGGTAACTGGTGACCAATATCAGGTTCTTTGTGAGAGTAGAGAGAGGATTAGGTTGCAAGAAAAAAGCTGGCACCTAAAGATAAAGTCTTTACTGAGTCCCCCAAAATGGAGCTTAGAATTTCAAAAGAAAAAACAATGCTGCAGACAGCTATTTTTAGCCTTCTACAGCTGTGCCTATATACACCCAGCAGCAAGTCTGCTGAATATCTGTATTAAACACTAAAGCTCTGTTTAGTATATGTATGTGTCAGGCTCCAATTAGAAAAGTGGGCTTTTGATGAAGGGATCCCTCATAAAGAGCTACGGATAAGGTTACGGAAACCAAAGAGGGAAGTTGCAACAGCCAAGGGCTAGAAAAGTAGAAAACTGTTACCGTCTCGGAGCCATGGGAGCAAGGGGAGGGAACAATGTAAACAGACCCCACCAGAGCTACTGCCAGGAAAGGGGGCCTGAACTACTTACCCGGAGACACAGACACTGTGGGAATCTTAGCAGCAGGGCTTGGAGGGAAGGGGGAAATAAAGAGCTGGCCTTGCTCCTTTCTCACCTGCTGATCACCTATTCTTGTTCCCCATTGTCTGAATCCAACAGGAAGCCAGAGGAGTAGCAGCCTGATGGGCAGACACTTAGGGTCACACTCACCCCCTCACCAGTGTAGAGAAGGTGGAGAGTGGATGGGTGTGATGAGTAAATGAAGATTATCTTTTATACATTTTTCCCTAAACATGGTCCAACTTCATTTTATAGAACCTCTAGGTGTATCTTAACTAGGTGTATCTTAGATCAGTATCAGAGGATAAATAACTCAATTGTTCAGATTCAATGTATGTGGATTTGGATTATATTCCTCAGGTTACCAGGCCAGCAGATAATGTCTTCACATACCCAGCAGAAGAAATAAGGAATAAAACTCAAACTTGCTAATGGTTTGGGAAAAGAAAAGAAATAAAAACAAATTATTTCATAACTTAGAAATACAATTATTATAGAATTAGAAATTCTAATAATTATATAATTCCAATAATTACAATTCTGCAGTAGCTTACAGTTTGTAATCCCATTCTTTTTTGATATTATATACTATACTGCCCATTTTAATAAGCTAGACTGAGGTGATTTCTCTTTTTCTCTGATTTATTAAATATATGTAATGAATCAAAAAAGTCATAGAGAAGTCAGACTTTCCAATGAGCTACAGTCCTTAATCACATAGTATTTTGAGCATTAACTTTTTACAAGATACTCTTGGATGATATAGAAGATACTGAAGAAGTATAAGACATGAACCCCATCTTCATTACAGACATTCTGAGGGGCATATAAATATACTTGAACAAAAGCAAATAATGAAGAGTTTTAGATATTCAAGTACTAAGTGATGCAGAAAAAATATGTGATTTATATTGAAGTGTAGCAAGCAGATATTAGAAATTATATTTATAATTTTTTCCTAAGGAGAACAACTGAAATGAAATGTTACTAATCTGTAAATTGACACTGGAGACTTCACTTGGCCTATAAGTCAAAAGCCACTTGTTACTGAGGCCAAGAGATGACTGGATGGTTCCTAATAAAGGGAGTAAGAAAAAGTTCCTCTTGTTCATTGCTCTTGGTTTATTACATGAGTGACAGTTTATGTGTGCCTTGGCCAGTGGATATGAGGTTTTTATTTAAATAATCTATTAAAAAAAGGAAAAGTTGGCTGTGCATGGTGGCTCATGCCTATTAATCCCAGCACTTTGGGAGGCTGAGGCCGGTGGATCACTTGAGGTTGGGAGTTCAAGAACATCCTGGTCAACATGATGAAACCCCATCTCTACTAAAAATACAAAAAATTAGCTGGGCGTGGTGGTACATGCCTGTAGTCCCAGCTACTCAGGAGACTGAGGCAGGAGAATCACCTGAACCTGGGAGGCGGAGGTTGCAGTGACATCAGACTGCGCCACTGCACTCCGGCCTGGGCTACAAGAGTGAAACTTTGTCTCAGATAAATAAATAAAATAGAATAGAATAAAATAAAATAAAAAGATATATGACTTAAAAAATTCCCTATGCATAAAGAACAAATGGAAGACAATACTAATAAACAAGTATACTCCTGCAACACACAGCAATAAAAAGTGTCACTAACCTTCAATACAAAATCTTTTCAGACATACACAATGAAAACATATTTAGATCTGATGAGAAGTCAGACAAAGAAACTGGAAGTCATCAACACTACTTGCAATATAGCTTTATATTCAATATCATTAATGATGAAACTCACTCAAATTACATTTTTCTTTGAGATATTAAGCCATTGTGATTTGCAAGATATTTGAAGTTATTCTTTATTTTAGGCTTAATTTGCTCTTTTAAATTTCAATCGTTATATATATATATACACACATATATATATAAATAAAACAAGTTCCGAACTACGAAACTATTAAAAGTACAATAAACAAATTACTATGCATTTAGGCAGTATGTTCAATACTGTTTTAGCAATATGTATGTCATCAAAAGGTTTTGAGATCATTGGTATAGACTATGGACATGGAAGGAGAGGGAAAGGCATTCTCAAAACATCCTGTTTTCTTAAGCAGTCCCTCTCAAGTATTTTGTAGTTCTGGAATAAGGAGTGTGACAGTTTGTTCCTTCCCTAAATGCCTGTGTCTGTTGGGCCTGAAACAATTTTTTAACTCTATTGTTCCTTCTTTAATTTTTTTTTTTTAAGTGCTAAGCATCTACTACGGTCCAGTCAGTGTGCTAGGTGATACAGTGCTAAATAAGACTGGGAATGTATAACCCAATGGTTGAGTCTTCCGTTGCCTCTTTAGACCAAGGTGCTGAACTTGGAAGCTCCATATTCTAGTGCCTAGAAAAAAATCATGTGCCAAGTCAGGGAAGACCTAATGGAAGTATGTACAAGACTTACCCTGGTTAGTTATGGGACTCTAATAATGACATTATAAAAGCAGGCTTTAGTTACAGAGTCCCCCATATCTCTCTAATCCAAAAATTATAGCCATAAGTACCATAAGTATGCAAGTGGCTACCACATGGTATGGTGGTTAAATGGTGGCCCCGCAAAAGATATGTCCATGCTTTAATTCCCAGAACCCGTGAATGTTACCTTATTTGGAAGAAGGTTTTTTTACAGGTATAAATTAAAGATCTTGAGATGTAGAGACCCTGGGTCTGATGGGCCCGAAACCCAGTGACAAGTACCCTTTTATAAGAGACACACAAAGAAGATTTGAGAGACAAAAAAAGTCCATGTGAAAAAGGAGGCAAAGATTGGAGTGATGTAGCCACAAACCAAGAAGCATCAACAGCTAATAGAAATTAGAAGAGGCAAGGAATGGGATCTTCCCTGGAACCTCTATATGGACTACCATCCTGCCAATACCTTGATTTCAGAACCCTGGCCTCAAGAACTATAAGAGAATAAATTTCTAGTGCTTTAAGGCACCAAGTTTGTGGTAATTTCTTACGGCAGCTACAAGAAATTAACACAACCAAGTGAAGACTCTAGTCCTAGTATGTGGTCCAGGTGTGTTGTTCTGTTACTCCTTGGGAAGTAGTAAATTATTAATTATTCTGGTTTGGGGAGCATGCAAGAAGAATGCCTGCCAGCTTTAGGGTCAACAGGAGGGGAAAAACTACTGAAATGGTCTTTTCACGGTTATAACAGATATCTACCTCCCAACCTCAAGTGGTTATGTGAGAGCAATTTTATGTTTTACATATTTATATATGTTGCCCAAATTTCAACAACAGACCTCTTTATTTGTATCATCTTTTGGGTTCAATGCCACATTGAATTACCCTGGAGCAATGCTGCTGTAGGACAGTAGATTTTTCTTCTACTTGTTGTATATTACATGGTGAGGGATGATACTACACATTAAGGCAGTGCTTTCAAATCTTTAGTGTGCATCTGAATCACCAGAGGGCTTGTTAAACATAGTAAATATGAAGTAGAATTTATATTTCTAATATGTTTTCAGGTGAGGCCAATACTCTTACTCCAGGGACCATACTTTGGGAAGGGCTGCTTTAAAAGCAGAATTTTAAGTTACGAGTTATAATAGAGCTGATGAGCCCTCTACTGAACTTTGCAGTCCTTGATGTGTCTCTTTTAGCTATGGCACAGAGTTATCTTCCACTTCTCTGAGTGATCAGGACATAACTGATAGTCCCTTATTTGGAAGTACTGATAGTCTCAAACTTAGAGAATTGGGAAACAACCTGACACTGGCTTGAATGACAATCTGCTAAGGGACCCTTTGGGTTAGCAAAATCACTAAGAATAGTATCAAGAATTGATACCCTCATCATGACTACCCTCTCCATCAACATGTGAGGCTGTTCCTTGAGATCCTCTAAACAAAATGCTATTGTTTCTTTTGCTGGCTACTCAAATTTTAGTAAGAATTTCTCCATATGAATGCGAGAGTTGCTACCAAGATGCTAGCAAAGGAGATTTCAATAGCCTGGGGTTATGTAACATATTATATTTTATCCCTAGCAAAACCTTAAAAGTGAAATTCTGAGCCCAAACAGACCAATATGATCCACAACGGGTAGTTTAGAAGATATGGCTAGCAAAACTTCAGCAGTTCAAGGTAGGAGAATATTTGGTAGTTCTATGAAAGTGGCCTCTTTCCTAAAATCAAGCCTGCAGACTCGTGAGCCACTAAGAAGCCACATTTTTATCAAATATAAAGTTCATGATCAATTTAATGAAATGCCACTTGGGGCTGAACAAAAAGGATGTTTTAGTCCAGGCACCAAGGAAGGCCATAATTTCACATTCGTGTAGAACTTTGGCCTGGGAGAAGAACGAGTTACTGTAGTGCTTTACTGCTTTTAGTTATCTACTTATACATTAGCTCCAGAAAGAAAAATCAAGACATGGGTTGTGGCAAGCTGCAGCTTTGCCAGAAAAAAAGATTGGCCTTAGAGGTCCTAGGTAATCTTGAAGTACCTACATTACCTAGGTAGGTAGTATCTGGAAAAATATCTGCTATTGAAGTGACACTGTCAAACCTCTGAAGTTTTGGAAAACTAATACCACTCTTTAATTTTGAACTTGGATGGGTCACTTAAATCTCAATAGAGGGCCAAAGGTACTCTATTTAAAACACAGAAGTAGGATTCTCTCTCTCAAACAACCTTCTACGTCACACCCTCCTACTATTATTAGTTTCACAATTAAAATTTTTTTGAAAAACTTCTCATCATTTGAGAAAAAAGATGTACTTACCCAAAATGGGGTGGTGAGAAAAGTCAGCTAGGACCTCATTTCCCCTCCACCTATTTTAATAATGTAATTTTAAATGCTTTTGGTATTACCATAAATTTTTTCCTTGGCTCATTCATGTCTAGGCAGTTCTAGGTTAAGCCTCTAAATCAAACATTTTCTACAATTTAAAATGTACAGTCTGTTTCATTTTTAGCCATTAAATACCCAACTTTTCCAAAGTAATTTAATGCAATGGCTCTATTTTTTTTCCAGAACTGAGATTGGTGATGTCGGGGTTTGGAGGGTGAAAAATATATTCAAGCTACCCTTGGGATCCTTCTTTTTTAATGGAAAGGATAAAATATACAATGTAGTATTAAAGCTAGGTCAATGAAGGAAAAATTCCAAGGCAGAACTTTGGACATAACTACAGTCAAATTGTTGACTAAAAGTCTATATGACTCTAAAGAAACCAGGTATAGTAAGCCAGAACCACATTTAGCGATGTATGTGTTTGAGGTTTACTAGTCAATAGAAATATGATTAATTTTAAAAAGTAAGAAACTATATGAAAACTGACACTTTTCTTAAATAATTTTACTTTTTTTTCTGAAAACACATCAAGTTTATGACCATATTATGGCATTAAATTGAAAAATTTTAAACAACTACCCCCAAAATCCAAATATTTTATTTCTAATATCTATTGTTTGGGTTCTTGCAGATAAATCTTGTGATGGAACATTTATTTTTTTATGGTATTCTATAATGGGCAGGAAGTGTAGGTACTCAGGTTTTGATCGTCAAAAAACATGTGGCTTTTTGTTCATTTAGGTTACGGTATGTTTTATAGTCTGTAGACAAAAATAAAAGAACTGCTATATTTTCTTGTTGAGTTTGAGCCCACATATTATTAAAATACGCTGCCTAATACCTCAATGCAAATTGCTATTATGAGTAATTTTCTTGGAAGATGTGGGTGTTCGAATGGTTTGCCAGTGCTTCTCATTATTATTCTCGAGTTCAGTCCTGTTGGTAGAACATGATTTTCTTGATCATATTTAATAAGTCACCACAGTTAAGATATTACATAAAAATGACATCTTACTCTTAATACAGATTATTTATGTGCCCAGGAGGATCTCGCGTTCTGAGTGATTTTTACTTTTCCATAAGAAACAAGAGCACCAACTTTTTTGTCTCCACCCACATTTTTGGCTATATGTTTTAAATGTGTTGCAACTTCTCTGCTGAAAAACCTGTGCCGCATAGCTTTAGGGTTTTAAGAAAACTCAAACACTGAAACCATACTCTTGTCAATCTATTCTGCATGATAATCATGATGTAGCTTTTGCTTTCAGTCATATTCACTTTCACCATTACCTCAGCAGAGAATGACATTGTGCATCTCATGGAGTCAGGTTTAAAGGTGAACGTAAACCTCTCTCTTGAGAGCACGAAGGCAAAAATGACTGTAGTGTCCCTATTGCTCATTAGAAGTATTTTAATAGGATTAGGCTTTATTAGCAATTTTTAAATATTACTTAAATATGGAAGCCACTTTTAAGTGGAGCTAATTAGATACTTATGTGATAAGGTATCACAATATGAATATTCTCATTGATTCTAAATCAAAATCTGAGTGATCCATATATATTATTTTTTAATTTCAAGAGAATTACAACTAAATAGTCCCTAGGAAATTTATTGATTATAGAATCGGGCAAAAACAATGTAGCATTCAAACAAACAAAAAAAACCCCATGTCTGTCAGAGTAGTGATGGTAACACATCATCACAAAAACGCTTGACTTAAGCTTTTTTATATGTGACAATCAAATATTTCTTTTTGAAAGTGTGAGATTTTATAAAGTACTTTAAAATTTTTAAAATATGCTATTTAGAAAAATTGCTCCCGATAAGAAGTTTTAACCAAGAAACGAAGTGTCTCAAATTTCCTTAAAGAATACATGATTGAATAGCAAATTAAGTTTCAATGACGACTCAGTTTGAAAAATAAAAAGTCATTATAATTAAATTTCAAGTTAAACAATTAACTTACATACTCCTTTAGTAATTACTATACTGAGGTTTGAATTTTACTTTAATTTTCATTTTCCCTCTGACAAAATATCTTAAAGTAATTTTACTAAACTGCAACCAAAGTTCACTTCAGATCTTGATTCAAAATATCAGCCCAGCCCAGGTTCTAATTTTAGACAAATAGGCTTCCTCCCCATAAATGATACTGACTTACTGAATCTAACTGGAATGTATGGTTATTTTACCCAACAGTGCCACATACTTGGCATACAAGACTTTTAATTACAAGATATTAATTAGTACAACAAAAATGTTCACCTATGTAATATTTAAGCATTAATTATTAATTTCTTTATTCATTGAGACTGAGTAATGTAATTAATCCTTGAGCAAAGACAAGAAACACTGAACTAGAGAGACATACACATTTCAAATTTTAGTCCCCGAGAAAGAATTAAAGATGGGAGTTCTAATTTCCTGCATTAACTTGAGACAGATGTCTGAAACTTCTGACTACTTTGCTGGTGTTAATGGTTAATGTGCTTGGTAAATCATTTATTGTCATTAAATTAAATTAACCTGAGCAAAACAATATAGATTTCAAGCATACAGACATCTCTGTTGACCTTATGAAAATCTCTAAAATTGAAACAAAATACTTAACTATTATATAAAGGAAAAGTTAAAATTCTTTCTCAGTACTTAAATAACATATTCCTAAAGCTGGTTTTGCTTGGAGATTTGCTAAGTGTAAAGAATCCAAAGTGATGACAAATGTGGAAACTGAGCCCCATAGTAGCCTCCTCTGGTAGATTAAAGTTTTAGCTCACCTCTTTCCTATAAGCAGCTGTTCATCATCTTTATTTTCCAATGACAGTGTTGAAATATTTCAGAAAATGTTGAGTCTTCATGTTTCATGAAAATTCACTGAATATTTACTCAACTCCAATGATGTGTGCCTGACATCATGCTTCCATGTTTACATAAGCTCTCCATCAGTTAACTCTCACAAAACTTTGGGAAATAAACTATCCCCATGGCAGAAGTGAAGAAACTGAGGTTGAAAGTAGTTTATCCAGGATAGGGTGTAATAATGGAACAAGTATTCTTTGGGTGTGGGTGTTGAAGAGACTGGTAGCATATATCAAGAAGTATGATAAAAATATTTGTTATACTAAAGCATTTGACTGATGTTAGCTCTGTAGAGAGAAACAGTGCAGTAGACAAGCACCAATTTAATCAAAGTAATCACTCGCAAAAGTTAAACAGAACTGTGAACTGCATTGTTGTTTGGTTAAGCAAATAATTATTCAGTACATAGTATATGCTAGGCACTGTGCTAGAAAATGGATTTACAAAAATGAATATGACGGTTACTTCCTGCAAGAAGTATAAATAGCCAGTGGGACAGAAATACAAAAACTGAGCTGGTTTTGAAAGATTAAAAGCAGCTAGCCAAGGAGAAGAGAAAAAAAAAAAAAAAAAAAACCTATAATGGGAAGAACAGAGCAAGTAATGTGTGGAGACTACTGTAGATTGGTATTTCTGAGGCCAAAAATATAGGCAGGGAGTGGCTGAAAATAAGATTGAAGAGATAGCATGCTTCCAGATTTGCATGGTTTTATATGCTATATTAATACTGGAGGAAGGATTTTAAACAGAGGAGTGATTTGGTTAAATATGCAGTTAAGAAAGATCACTCTGGGTCATATAAATAGGGAATTTAATAGGAAAAGTTTGGAGGCAAGGAAATCAAATGCTATATTTTAGATGAAAGGTGAAAAACAAATTCAGTGACAGTAGAGATGAAAGGGAGAAAAAATTTGAAAGAAATATATATTTAGGAGTCTAGGATGACTTTTCATTTCTGACTTGGAATAGTTCCATGACCTAAAATGGGGACTCTAAGAGGAATGTAAGGGTGGATGTTGAAATAAGTTTCATTATGAACATGTTGAGTTTCAGGTGCCTGCAGAACACCAGTGAAGCCACCTGGCAGGCAGTTGGATATATTAGCCTGACTCTCAGGGAAGATGCCCAAACTGGAGATACAGATTAGGAAGTAGTCAGAATACGAATGGTTGTTAAATATTGGACAATGGAAAAGATCATCCAGTGAAAGTGTAAACAGAAAGAAGAGTCAGGGACCTTAATAAAATACTGGAGGTAGAGGATGAGGAGATAATGCCAAAATTTAAGCTGATAATTAAACATTTATTTGCTAACAAAATCCCTTATTATTTCAGTCATTAACTGCAATCTGATCTTTAGTCATTTGGACACTATAGAAACTGTTCACCAGCCCATACTAAAAGGCAAAATCATTGATTAATGTCTTGGGGGCCTCTAGACCCCCCAAATTTTTGAGGTTAAAGTTCTTTAGCTCCCTCAACTTAGTGGTTTACTTGTGTAAAAACCAATTACAAATCAGTATCTCTACATTTTTTCCTTTCCTCATCAATATTTTATTTCCTCATCAGATAACTATGACATCTGATTGACGTTAAATATTAGGACTTAATAGGAATAGTTAAATGAGTATATTCTATGTACGTAGCCCTGGTTAGAACATTTGGGCCTTTCTGAAGCACTTAAATTTGTAGAAAAACATAATAAAAACTAATTTATTTGTGAAAATCCTCAAATTTAAAAGCTTTTATGGGTATTTGTCCAATAATTAATATAGATGATCCTGAGGAAACATATATAATCTTTCTGCTTTGTTCCCATGTGGCACTGACTGTCTGCATTGTGCTAAAAGACCTCCGTTTTGATTCAAAAACCACATGAATTGAAATGCAACTCATGCCAGCACTGTAGTTCCATTTACAGTCCTGCTATAGTACTAATGTAGTGACTTCCTAAGTTCCATGCACAGTTATCTTGTGATTTGGATTCAGGCCCAGCAGAACTGAAGGTCTGTTCCTCAATTAATTCAACTTCTAAGTGTCCTAGACAATCAGTGGGTTGTGTTCACTTAGTTCCTTGCAAATCACTTCCCTCCCAGCCTTTCACTTCATCATTTGTGACTTGTGCATAGTAGGAAATCTCCCTAAATCCTTTTCTTACTCTGATTGCACTGGGCATTGTTTAAAAGGAATGGCTCTCATTATTTCCCTTTGATAATTTACATTTTAATTCTAGTTCCAAAAACAGCTGGCCTCCACTTTGAAAAGCAGTACAATAAATCCTTTGGGCATACCTCCTTTTTCCCTTCTTTTCCAAAGCATCATGTCCTCCAAAGGACTTATATTTGAAGTGGAAGACATTCTCAGAGAATTAAAACAGACATTTGTAGATCATCTGCATATTACAAAAAATTTAAAGGATTTATGAGTAATGTTTTATCCATACATCTAATGAATTGTTTTAAGACTTAACTGCCCAAAGAAATAAAACATGGTATTATGTACATTGGTGAAGAAAAACAACCTTATTGCCTTTCTATTGCAAATTATTTTTTTCAAAAAGATTTTTTATTCTTTTAAAAATCCACACCAGCTACAGGAAGGGTGAATATAATCTACAAAGAATGTAAAGTTGTATCTGTCTTTTCCCAAAGCTTTGTCTCAGTCTCATCTTTCCAACAGCTCTGATTACTTGTATCATTATTTACATGGTTATATATTACAATCATCATTTTTATACATGACCATAAATGATGGTTTTAACACACAACTATAATCATGACTGGGCTCTTATTTAAGTGTATCAAATGTGTGTTTCTTACTCCCAAAGACTTTTGTAACTTAGTGATATGATAAGCATTTATTTATAGTCTGTTTAGTAACCAAAAGGATGTGAGGTGGCTGACTGGGTAACAAGCTCCAGGAAGGCAGGGATGTGGGATTGTCTTTTACTTTGTACTGCCAACATGGCTCATCACAGTAGGAAACTCATAACTGGTTCTTAATAAAAACTTGCTGAATATAAAGTAAGTGCTCGCTATGGATAGATTTGTTTCCTCTGGAAGGTGCCTTATAATTCCAACCTTCCTTTATGACATTCAGATTTCCCTAATAAAAATAAAAATAAAAATAAAAAACTTACCTGTCCAGCATCCCAACTACTGCAGTCTCTTCTGAGCAAACAGGTAGCTAAGATGACTGATTTGTGTGAAAGTGTGAATTAATGCAATGCTCTTCCAATTAACCATAAAATAGAAGCAGTCTTGGAGACAAATTTATCCCCTTATTTTATTAGAAAACTAAGGCCCAGAGGGTCAAATGACTTTCTCAAGGACTCAATAAGAGGGCGGTGTTATAAGGATTTCTGTGTTGAAGGCAAAAATCGGATATTTTTAGACAAATGAATGAAGGCTTCTTTTTCTTTTTAAGAGAAATAGACAGTGTTAATTCTTTCAAATCTTATTGTCTCCAAAAGTAGTCACCATTTCCTTTTTGGTATAGGATGAAACAAGTTTTGTTAAACCTTTTGGGATTCTAAGCTTGTGTCTCTAAAACCATTCATTTATTCAAAAATACTTATTGACCATTCCCTTCACAGACACAATTGGGATATCATGGTGAATAAGAGAATAAAATATTATTGCAGATACTGTACAAACAAGGAAACAAAAATTATTTAGTGACTATGGTGTCTTGTTCCCTACTTTAAAACTGAAATTAGTGAATGTTTCAAGGATAAATATTTAAACAGTGAACTATTCCATAAAAATTATGTGGCCTATACAATGATACAGAGTGATAAATCTAAACACAGTGTAATAGAACAGTTTGTAACTTATCATGATTTTTAAAAGTTATTGTGTGGACAACAAAACCATAAAATAAATAAGGGTCAGTAAGATGTTATTTTATTTACGTTCTCTTCCACATAAATTCAGTGCTTTGTCTTTATCTATTCATGTTGGATACCCCAGTACCAAGCACTGGGATAACATAACATCGATTTAAAATTTTATAAACTTTATACAATTTTATAAAGGGTGACAGTTGCTTACTTTCTGACTGTTCTCAAATGGCTAATGTGACCTAAAAGTGATCAGCATCCCTTATGTATGGTAAACCTGTTGACATTCCCTTTTTCTATGGAACTACCATTGTGGTATATAGAGTATTTTGTTCACTCTCTCTCACTTCCTGAGAAACAATAAGTCTTTGCCCTAAAAGATAGCTTTAATTTGACTTCCAGATTCTTAGATGTGAAGCAAAAACAAAACAAAAAACTCAGGAGATCTTTGGTAACTATCCTCACCTTAAAAATAATGAAACAAGGGCCAAGAAAGTCATAGTTTAGTTTCAACTTAGATTTTTTTTCAGTACTTCCTTTACGAGTCTATGCAAAGTTATCCTTTAAAAATTATATATATGTACATATTTATACACGCACATATATTAGGCATCTTGTTCAAAGAAGTATAGGTATTAATAAATGTGGACCTTAGTAACCACATGTAGTTATGGAATTAGGTAATCAAATGTATAATCTTATAAATGACAAAATGGAGCAGCAATGTGGGTACACAGAAATAACAGCACTCAGTCAAACTGGAGTTATACAAAGCGATCACCATATGATACCCCTCTTTGTTCTCCATTTTATTCTCTCCAACTTCAGAAACAGAGAAGAAACTTCATTTATATACCATCAATGAGGAGGCATTACACTGTTCATGTATAACCTCAAATGTTTAACTTACAAATTTTTAAGCAGTTAAATGGCAACCGAATAAAAATCTGTATGTTATGTTTAAGAGCAAAATGAAATTTTTATTAGAGTTGGTATGGATTTTTCCAACAGGAGGTCTATTTTATTCTATTATTAGATTATATTAAAAACATATAATATAGTTATCTCAAAATCTGAAATGTTGTTTGTGTTTTGAATATATGTATACCTAGATTTTATGAAGATGATATGTAACAGCAAATCTGACCACCAGAGAGCTGTGTCATTGTAAGGTTACTTTTCATTCCATCCTGAGGATGCTGACATGAGTTCAGAAATGCCATGAATAAGTGCTGCCACTCTGTTTAAGCCAATAGTACTTTTCTAAGGAGAAGCATTTTCCAGATGTGCCTTGGCCTAAACCAGGGCTCCTCAGCTCAATGGTGAGAGTTGATTCTCCATAGACATATAGCACCTTCTCTTCAGGTTTAAGAAAGTGCATACTATTTTTAGAAAGGCAACTGCAATTGTTCAATGTTTTTTCCTAATTATATTCCCAGAAAAAGGATGCTGAATAAAATCAGTGAAGTTATTTACATAATAAACTATGTTTTAATCACAAGATACAAAGTCATGAATATTTATTCATCACAAAGTTTCCAGTGGCTGCTCTTATGTTTGAAATATTTTGTGATGCGAAAAATAACCCAGCATAATACAGGAATCCTAAGCAATTTTTACTTTGAAATAATTACTTTAAAATAATAAAAATAATATCCTCAAGGTTAAATATTCATACTCCATTTACATCCACATCTTTATCTACAGACTGTTTCCATAAGTATCTGATATCTACAATAAAATATGAATTTTTTCTTTGCCACGGGAAAATAAAAATTGAACTCACTTTAGCAAAGTACAACACCATCTTTTCATCTTGACTAACTTAGCTTAATCTAACCTCTTGCTAATATTTGAGATACTTTATATATTTCACTACCATAACAATAGTACAGTCTCATGCCAATTGTACTTTCCTTGCAACTGCACCTAGGCAACACTATTTGTTGAAATCTGGTTCTGACTATACACATGGCTCATCACTCAAGGCGTCGTCTATGTTCCACATCTGGTTGAAATGCAACTTGTTACACTTCTAATTCTCTGTGACTCTAAACAATGCAAGATGATTACAGGGGAACAACTTATCTCAAATACAAGTCCTGATAAGGGGGAACAAACCACTAACTATCTGACAACCAAGAACTTTCTAACTTACGTATTTTTGTACAGTATTCTTCAATTTTTCTTAACTTTTAAAGAAGAATATTGCCATTTCCCTTGACACTCCCATTGATTATGTCTAAGAATCATTATCAAGTCACAGCTAATTAATAACTTTTTGTTTTCAGGCTAATGGTCACATGAGGAGC
Source organism: Chlorocebus sabaeus (assembly GCF_047675955.1). Lineage (NCBI taxonomy): Eukaryota > Metazoa > Chordata > Mammalia > Primates > Cercopithecidae > Chlorocebus > Chlorocebus sabaeus. Next base: position 96,857,697 of record NC_132913.1, on the reverse strand, counting down.
TTTCTTGTCCATCATGTTATTTCTGGAAGAGTCAAACAATCTCACTATTGATTTAATAGAACAGTGAAAATTAGGCCAATTATTTAATTATAATTCCAATGTATCCACAATATCTACCTATTATCGAAATTAGAAGGCAACAGTACAATTTCACATGAGAATATGTAAAACAAAACAAAATCAAAATTCATAGTTATACTGTAAGTCCCAGATTTCAGTTTGAATGAGAAAACCTCATGTGGCATTCTGAAGAGAGACAAAATAGTGCTTACATATCTAAATTCTAATTCTCAGAATATTTTCATGACCATGCACTTATAAGACAAAACACCTGGGTCTTAGCATCTTCCTACCAGGATCACTAAAGTTGAGAGGGTTGCAAAATGGTTTAAAAGACATTTTTGATAACGAACAGTGAAAGGGGCAGAATCAAAAAATCCACCCCACTTTTTTTAAGTGCATGGGTAACAGATTTAACAAATGTCCTCCAACAGCATATTCATACACATGTTATAATTTATTTTTGAGAAAATGGTCTCACTTGTGAAAACTGAACAAGAACAATGCAATCTGTCCTAATTGACAATACAATATGATCAATATGACCAAAAAGGCCATGCCATCTTTTCCTTCTGAAAAGTGAATATTGTTCTGGTCACAGACTTTCATTGAAAGTAGATCTCTGACGAAAACACAGAATATAGTTTGATTTACATTTTACCTTTTAATAAAAAGATTCAACAAAATTAGGATAAACAGAAATCATAAGAAAATGATGCATGAAAATGTTAGTGTATGAAATGTCTACTAAAGATTCTACACAGTTACTTGAAGGGGGACACGATTTTATTCTGAGATTACTAGAAGCCAAGAAAAAAATGGAGACACAATCAACGTCACAAACACTGATTACAAAACCAAGCTAATGGCTTAGGAAAGAGTCTCCAGTATCTAACATGCTCTGACTTGAGAGAAATCTAAAGATTCCATCCATGGGACTTCATAAAGGGAAATATATTAACTATTGTCTTCACATAGTCTTCATGTATTTATCTTTTAACAGTACGGTTTTTATATTTTCAAAGCTATTTTCTGGATTAATGTTCAAGCATGACAACATATGCCAGGGTTGACAAAATACAGTTTGAAGGTCAAATGGGACTGTCACTTGTTTTTGGTAATAAAAGTTTATTGGAACATGATAACCACTGTTTATCTATTGTTTGTGACTGCTTTCTTGCTATGACAGCACAGCTGAGTAATTGTAATAGAGACTATACGTGACCCACAAAGCCTAAAAATTTTCTCTCTGGCCCTTTGATAAAATAGCTTGCCAATCCCTACCACAGTACATTAACTATAAAAATATTAACAGGTCTTAGTGCAAATCTTTAAAATTAGAAATAAATATCTAACAAGGTGTGTTTATAATCTTCTGAAAGACAATTTGTTAACATACATAACATACATCATACATACATACATCATACATACACACATACAACTGATTTTCAATAACCGTTTACTAACTTATCTGTGAAGTCATGAAGTCCATTTCCATTAAGGTCTAGAAATTAGAAGGAATTAAATAGAAATTAATCTTTGTTCTTTTCCTTTATTTTTCAAGGCCAGTGCCTTTAAATATATATATATTTGGCAAGCACGTGACATAACCCCAATAGAAGCCTATATTATTCACTGACTGACATTTCTGCATGGCTTCTCTCACCCATCTCCACCAGCATCACACTATCCCATTCTTTAATGTTGATATTTTCTTAATTGTATGTGAAAATGTCTGCAACCAAAGTTTCCAAAGAAGTCCCTTAGTTTCCCAGTCTAAATAGTTTGATGTCTCTATGCTACACCATATGTAGAAATTCTAGGCAGGCCATTATCTTTCCCCAAATTTTTCTTGCTAATCTGAATATTTCACATTCCTCACACCATTTCCCAGGTCAAAAATCCTTCACTGATGCCAGTGGCCTTACGATGAACCCAAATCTCTTACTAAGGACCTCTACAAATCCAGCACCACCCACACAGGCAACTGTTCTCCAAAAGAAACCCTCTATTATAGGCAATCTGGTTTGCTTTGCTCACTGTCACCTCAGTGCCTTTGCTATTGCTATTGTCCTATCTAGGTGCTTTTCCAAACCTAGACACATTCATGCTGCTTCTGACATAATGTGTTTCACTTCTGCACATGGCAATGACTCTCCCTCCTCTGAATTTGCTAGCACTTACAAGACATACTTTATTTTTTTACCATCCATATGGTTGTAAATTATATTATTTTTAATACTAGTTTTATGTCTTATATCTCTAGTGACTGTCAACTAGAGGAGACCAATATGCTGTATATTTGATATTCTATAGCACAAGCAGGGTTGTCTATATAGAAGAAATTAATTACTTTTCTGATTCTTTTTAAAGCTCTTTCATTAACTCTTTGAAATACATTTTAATTTAAATTTGATGCTTAGTAATATCTCAATATTAAAAAGGCCACATTTTGGATATAATTCCAAAAATACTATTCAGACTTTAATATATATTTGAATTATTTGTTGATTTGTTTTATATATATATAAAAACACATGTATATAACATATATAACATATATATAAAACATATATATATAGAGAGAGAGAGAGAGGATCTGGCTCTGTCATGCAGGCTGGAGTGCAGTGGCACAATCATTGCTCACTGCAGCCTCAAACTCCATGATTCAAGCAATCCTTTCACTTCAGTCTCCTGAGTAGCTAGGACTACAGACACGTAATATCACACCTGGCTAATTTTTAAAAAACTATTTTGTAGATTTGGGGTCTATGTTGCTTAGGCTGGTCTTGAACTCTTGCCTCAGACTCCTAAAATGCTAGGATTATAAGCATGAGTAACCACGCTTGTCCCATATTTTTAACATTTAAGTAACTGCAAGTCTGGGAGATCCCTATATCGAATGGTTCCATATTAAAGTAATTTACATAATAAAAAATAATACTAAAAATAAAACAGAAGTCAAAGAAAGAGGCTTAAAGAAAAATCAACAATAATTAAATACCGCATTATAAAATAAAAATATTAATTGCTCCTAAATTATGTGATACTTTGGAAATGTCCAGTAACTACCATAACATGACAAAACAAAAAAAAATTAAAAAATAGGCCAGGCATGGTGGCTCACGCCTGTAATCCCAGCACTTTGGGAGACCGAGGTGGGTGGATCACGAGGTCAGGAGATCGAGACCATCCTGGCTAACATGGTGAAACCCTGTCTCTACTAAAAAACACAAAAAATTAGCCGGGCATGGTGGCAGGCGCCTGTAGTCCCAGCTACTCAGGAGGCTGAGGCAGGAGAAAGGCGTGAACCAGGGAGGCAGAGCTTGCAGTGAGCCGAGATGGCGCCACTGTACTCCAGCCTGGGCGACAGAGCAAGACTCCATCTCAAACAAATAATAATAATAAAATAATAAAGATAATAATTTTGTTTATTGAAGGCATGCTTAAGAAAAAAGTAAACAGCTTTGAACCATGCCAAAAGTATAATCAATCAAATGTCTGCAAACTGTATTTAAAGTTAAACTCAATACAGCATTATACTAAGGCCATAAATAACTGAAAAGTGCATTAAATATTTTAGTATAAGCAATAGATGCATAAAGAGGTACACTGTTTATTAATCTCATACATGATTCAAGATTATCATGAAATTGGATCAGCTCACTTACCAAATTATCAGGAGATTTAGACCATTGTCTCTAAGAAGCAAAATGTGTGTTACACTGTTATTTAATGTTGGTTGTTGCTTGGCACCTGACCTTGTTTACAACTAAATCTGCTGTCGGGAAATAGCCAAAGGACACATTCATATTGAGAATGGAATTTTTTTTGACTACTTCTCTCAAACACGAATTTGTACCTTTCTGTTTAGATTGTTTTGAAAAGCTTAGTTTGGGGTACAAAGAGACTACAAGTGATTAAAATTAATTATGCATGTAATTCTCCAACAGCCAAAAAAAAGACACAGGTTGAGTTACATTACAGCATTAGATAAGAACAGCTTACCAAAAGTCTATTCTTGTTTCCACCATTGGTTTCTGATTTTCTAAATTATTTCTCTCTTGTGATTTAACACATTAGCAAATAAGATACAGATATATCTAGAGGGATTTAGAAGATATAATTAATCTTTGAAAGCTTTTACAAGATCCTAAAAAAATTCTGCTTTTAACAACCTCAAAAATTACAATGCAGCGCAAGTTAAATAAAAGACAAACTCCTTATCAGGGTCAAAAGCCAGCACCATTGGTCTTTCTGTTTCCCAAATATATCAAGCTTCGTCCTGCTTTGAGGCTATTCTCTCTCACTTGAAAGCTTTTCCTCCGGGTACTCCTATGGCTGGCTACTTCTCATCACTCATGCCTCCAAAGGCAGCCTATCCCACCACAGACAAGCTCTATTATATATGTTTATTGTATATTCCCAACAGCATTTATTTGTGTCTGAAATGTTCATTTATTATTTTACTTGTTAAAGTCTGTCTCCTGCTGCTAGAATGTTAGCTCCATGAGGACAGGAATTTATACGGTTTCTTCTGATATTCTCCACATTCAGAAAAGTGCCTGCTAAATACCAGGAACCCAATAACCATTTGTTAAATAAATAAATGAATGAACCACGGGCTGTGATCTAAGAAAAGACACACTAGCCTGATATTCAAGTAGAAGAGAGAATGAATCCCTCCCGAGTAAGAACATCATGTTCTAAAAGGCATTATTTTAATTCTTTACAGATTATTTAAATTTTCAGACCATCAAATAAAATAAACTGAGAAGAGTATGAAATATCTTACTTTAAGAGATCTGCATTTATATGTGTTGACTCTTGATATACAATTAAGGTGGTTTTATTCCTTGTACCACATAAAGACACTTCAGAGGAAGACAATATGCACAACCCATTTTTCATCAATGTATATGGAAATTTTAAGAAACTTTGTTCTATCTACTCAGTGATAAAACAGTCACTCTGATTCTGTTAGATGATTAGACATTTTCGTCTAGAGAATTAAGACATACTACATGGAATATTCTAACAGAACGGTGGCATTAGAATTCTTCTAATTTTCTCGACAGTGGTATGGTTTCAGTTTTCAGTGACCAGGAATATGTTTCTCCTTGAATATTTAAGCACAATTTCTACTTAATTTCTTTCCTTCAAGATGCTCTTCATGGCTTTCAAGTATTTGTCAACTGAAGGCTCTACAACGCTTAAGTAGCATGGTGCAGGTGAAGCTCTGCTGAACACAGTAACCACAGCAACACCCAATTCTTATATAATTTGAAGTCTTGGAAAAAGCAAAACAAAACAAAACAAAAAACAACCAAACAAAAAAACAAAAACAACAACCACCACCAAGAGGGATGGAGCACTGTCAGCAGAGAAACAGAAAGGCACGTAAGAGCAGGAAGGTAAGTGGGAAACAGGCACAAACACAGAGGCCCACAGCCTTTCTAGCTAACCTCCTCTTAGCTAAAAATGTTAAATCTGGGGGAAACGCAAAAGGAAAGCAATTTTAAGAAAATTTAATGGCACTATAGATGAGAAAAAAGTTTCAACCTGCCTATTTTTGTTGCATTCCCCTTATATGTTGAGCCAAGTTTAAACATAGACTCAAATCAGTCTGGAAGCATCAGTAGGGATAGTTCAAGCTCACAGAAAAGCTCATTGGCTTTCCAAGTCTGGGCACACATCCCCAGAGTTTAAACTACTATCCTGAGAGATCCAAACCACAGGAATGGCCCTGGAGCAGTAGCTTTGTAAGTGTTTCCTGGATCAGATTTAGTCTCAATGCTTATAGTAGTGTAGCTGGCATGTAGCTGGTTGGAATGACCCTAGAATTCCGAGCCCCTCCCTCTTTTATATCCATGTGAGAGTCACAGTTGAGTCACAAAGTTGGGCAGGTATGACTGCCACCTCACTCCACCCTCAGCTCAGAGAACAGAAATACAAGCAGAGTTGGGAACGGCAGTCAGAATGAGATGAGTCTTCAGTGACACCTCTTACCAAGCACTGATTTTGAGCCTGAATTACTGAGTCCCAGGCCTGCTTCCACTACTAACTAGACAAGGAAAATCACTGAAATGGTCACTATCCCAGTTTACTTATATGTACTCCACAGGTTCACAACATTTGCTCTTTATAGTCTCTTTTCCCCATCAAACATCCTCTTATTCAATAGAAGTAGCAAGTCTTGAGAATTGAAGCCTCTTCAGTGATTGCGCAGAGGCACAGAAATAAAAAATACATTTGTAGCTCTCATTTGTAAATGTAGAAAATAATTAACTAATTATAAAAAGAATGCATTTAATAGCATTTTAAATATTTCCAGATATGTAAACACACAGTCCTTCTAAGTCCTGTAATTAACAGGGCTACGAAAAGCTATTCCATTACATAAATTGTAAATATGTCAGGAAGCAAAATATTAAAAATCAGTTTATCCATTTTAAATACCATTTTTTAAATGGAGAACTTTGGATTCCTATTAAAACCCTCATGACACCATTTGGGAAGGGGCTAAATAAGGCAGTAAGAATCTCCAGGATTGTGTAAAGCTTCATACTGCCAGTTTTGATATTGACCACTCTCAATATGGTGCTACTGAAGACAAAAGAAGAAAAAACATGAAATTTGTGACGGAGTTTTAAAGCTATAAGAACTTAAACAAATGAAAAAAACTGCTCAGTTTCACCAAAGGCCACTCAGTGCTCTATAACAATCTTCATCCTGAATGAGGCAAAACTTTCGTCTGAGATACAGTGGCCAAAGCTTTTTTTTTTTTTTTTTTCTATTATACTTTAAGTTCTAGGGTACATGTGCACAATGTGCAGGTTTGTTACATATGTATACATTAAATCCTAGATCATAGTCACCTGGTTGTTTTATAAGAGATTCAGGTTTCAATAGATGCTTAGTATTTTATGTTTCCCTAGCAGCAAAATTCTTAAAAGTTTCATCAGTCCTGGTTTCTGGTGTTTAAGTGAAGATAAACTGCATTTTCCATGTGAAAACAGTGTCACCTGAACTTCTTAAAATATACATTTTAGTAGCCAGTATTGCAACTTAGGACGTTTTGATCAACATGGAGACGCTCTAATTCTGAGCACAAGATTTAGCTTTACCCTTTGATTTCAATAATGAACAATGGAATCTGGACTATCTTAATCTAAACAGAAAAATACAGTGATACTTTAATATTAATCTAATTTGATTTCATTAATAAATACTTGGTCATTTTCCCCTATTAAATTGTATTTAATACCAATTATTCTCATGTGGAATCAACTGATTGCATAATAATTGATTTCATCTATGAAAAAAGTAAATATATAAAAGTCTAACTCTATCTTAGAAAGTAATTATACACAAACATGCAAATACCACCACTACCACCATCATGTTAGCCCTTGTGAAACACCAGGTAGACAAAATTAGCAGGCTGAGAAGTTGTTACAGGTATTATAATTCCATGTTCTCATCCACTAAGTAAAGAAATTGTATGCTACAGATTGCAAATTTTGTTCAAACAATAAGTAAGTTTATGTAGCAAATTAAAGAATCAAATATTTTCCTGGCTATACTAGATGACCTACTAAGATAAAAAGAATGAATAACTGAATCCTAAAAACTTTTTTGCTTGTTTTTCAAAGTGGGCCAAAAGAATGTAGTGTATCATATAAACAATAAAAAATAGGCAGCCTATTAGTTAATACATTATTTTGCTCAAAAAAGTAAACTCTTAAGGGAAGACTAAATTACAAATTTGAGAGGCACAATACTCAAATAAAATAGTAAAATGTCAAAGCTGAGCATTATTTAATTGCCTTAATACCAATCAAAATGATATCATATTATTCATTCTAAAATTGATACTTTCTCATACCAATTCATTATATAATTTCAGCACCATGCATTAACAACACAATGTTGTACTTTTAAATCGTTATAATGCAATGCAGTAGCCACCTAAAATCCATTACTACTTAAATAAATATAAAAGGTTCATATTGAAATGATTGTTTTGTCTCAAATAGAGTCAGTTTGTACATTTACTTGTGAGTTTGCTTTAACTGCAAAGGACCTAGACAGTTAAGTGACGAAATATACTCATGCTATTCAAGCACTGTATTTTATGGTCATTTTTAGGTAGATTAAGATGACTAAAAATGATGCTGTACAGAGAAATGTAATTAGGAATATTTTACTTAAAATTAAATTAATTTAGTTCAACATTTACTGATTGCTCATATAGTAGTTCATACTCCACTTAATAGGTATACATTAGTGGAATCAGTTAACTAACATAAAATAAAGACAATGGACTGCCTGACACATAGTAACTTTACTAGTTAAGTTTTTTAAAAAACTAGTTGAACCATGTTTTATAGTGTCTGATGAACAAAATAATAAAAAGTCAGTTGGCTAGTCAAATTTTTTATTTAAAAAAATTCATTGTATAGATGTATTATTTTTGACTGCAAAATGTCTTTAAAGTAATTCAAAGAAGGCTGATGAGGATATATTGAGGTGAGCAACTATCTACAACCTAAGGGAAACTGAATAAACTTGGATACAAACTAACGGGGAGAAATAGGGTAGTAACTTTTCTTCCGATTTTTAAAGGCCTTTTTGAGGTAGAAAGTATTATGAAAGATTGGTATATAAGGAAAAAATTGTTGAAGCCTAGGAGATATAAAAGCCAAGTATAGTCTGGGTGCAGTGGCTCATGCCTGTAATCCCAGCACTTTGGTAGTCTGAGGCAGGCGATCACGAGGTCAGGAGATTGAGACCATCCTGGCTAACAACGTGAAATCTCATCTCTACTAAAAATACAAAAAATTAGCCGGGCATGGTGGCGGGCGCCTGCAGTCCCATCTACTCGGGAGGCTGAGGCAGGAGAATGGCGTGAACCCGGGAGAAGAAGCTTGCAGTGAGCCGAGATCGTGCCACTGCACTCCAGCCTGTGTAACAGGGCAAGACTCTGTCTCAAAAAAAAAAAGCCAAGTTCAAAGAAAGGACCAAGATAGGGATAGAACCTTGAGAAGGGGGAGAAGTCAGCATAAAACTTCATGTTAAATGAGAAATATAAATATAATGAAAATTAAATTTCAATAAGAATATCAGGCTATATTAAAGACCAATGTTTATTTCGCCAATACAAACTGAAAGGAAGGGGCAATCTACGTAAAGAAGAAAAGAAGAAAAGGGAAAGGGAAGAAAGGAAAGAGAGAAGACAAAAAAGGAGGAAAGAAAAAAGTCAAGGTGTATGATCTTAAAAGTAAATTATTTGCCCTAAAAGGCTCATTAACACAACAAAAAGCAAAAAAAAAAAAAAAAAAGAAAAGAAAAGAAAGAAAAGAAATGTGCCCCGTCTGGTGTGTGTTTTAATGGAAAACAAATTGTCTAAAACTTTCCCCAACTTCCACAATATAAACTTAACAACAGACTGAAAGAGGATTCTGAGCACTTTGTTTTGCCTAACTTTCCATAGAATTTTACTGAAACCTTTAAGTAAAATGTATTACAGTTAAAGTACTACCATTCAAAGGAAAGTTTATGTCTTGAACAGGAAAGATCAAAGATTAGATTCAAAGTGTTTTTCATACAAATTCATCTGATTGTGTTCACATCATTTTAAAATTCTGAATTCACCTAATTCACCATAAAACTCCTTCCAATAAACATACTGTGTAATTTTTACAAGGAAGCACCATGCCTTAGTTCAAAGACATGACAGAGGAGGGATGGGGACAAAATATGTTGAAACAGAAAAACAAAACATTTATTCCTTCTTCACCCTCTCAAACAAAAAGGCCGCATGTTCTCACTCATAGGTGGGAATTGAACAATTAGATCACTTGGACTCTGGAGGGGAACATCACACACACACTGGGGCCTATCATGGGGAGGGGGGAGGGGGGAGGGATGCCATTGGGAGTTATACCTGATGTAAATGACGAGTTGGTGGGTGCTGACGAGTTGATGGGTGCAGCACACCAACATGGCACAAGTATACATATGTAACAAACCTGCATGTTGTGCACATGTACCCTAGAACTTAAAGTATAATAAAGAAAAAAAAAAAAAAGGCTCATCTCTACCCTACATGGACAGCTTTTAATAGCTGAGAATTTGCTTTCATTCCACATCTTCCTCTACACCCACCCACCCAAACCTCACTACACATTCTCTCCCTTGACTTTGGCCTTTTGTGTACTACATATTAATTTGCAGCCCTTTAACTGCTTTTGGTGCCTAGAGCCATTTTCTGCAATTGATAACTGAGAATATCAAAAGTTGTTTCTCATAATGAATAAATAAATAAATACATAAATGGTAGTAAGTGCTCTCCTTAATGAAAAATAAAGGCCAAATTTTTATCAAGAGAGTAACATTACTGAAACAAAAATAGCTAGAGAACAGTAAGTCTAACATCCAAATATCAAATTTAAAAGAATGGTGTGAAGGGAGGGAAAATATGGTGAAATAATCAAAATACAGCCCTTACATGAAAAGGTCTAGATTGAGTAGATAAAGGTAATAGCAATAGTAAAGAGATAACTAAAGTAGCAAAAAGACTTGATATATTTGAGAGAATCAGATATGACTCAAAGAGTTTATTAGCATCTTTAACTCATCTATAACAGAGACAAAAAAATTTGAGATTGTTTCCAAACTGTTATCTTCAGGTTCATGCATTTAATAATGACATGCCTAAAGTGACTACTTTTAGCATTAAGGAGGATAGTTTTGATCTGGGTGTGGTGTTATCTTCTATTGTAACTGTTATTTCAGATTCTTTATTTTAATCTGTTAAGAGGAAATTAAGTATTGAAAGGATTCAATAATCAGAGTTACCAACTTGAATACTAAAATCCCCAGTTTCATACGGTCAGTCTTATACGGACATCAATGAATCACTGAAGGACGCACCTATTGTCCTATAAGCAAATGTAATAATGATTTTTAAAATTGTCAACAATGCAACTATATTTGTTAAAAGCATGTCCAGTCTGTTGTCTAATTGCTAGTAAAATTCAACACTAAATACGTATGTGTGATAAGAAAATACACAAAAATACACCAACATTTTTCTTCCTTTTCCCTTCTGATGTTTAGAAAATTTGGAAACTGGTTTAAACCAAAAGGGGTAAAGGAATGAAATTATTCCTTCAGGCTTAGAGGATTCTGTGCCAAGTTTCATTTCTGGCTACATACTTCTAACCAAGTTCAAGATCCCTGAAAAGGAATACACAAAAGAGAAAATATCCCTTTAACCTCAGTGGAACGACATTAGTAGAGGCTGCTATGGGAAGAGAAAGGCTTTTGCCCTGAGATGGGTGTGCTCCTGGTGTTTGGTTTCCACTGAGAGGATGCCTGCTCCCTCAATGAATCTGAAGTACCTACTAGGATGAGGTAATGGCTGTGCCAGTTTCACTGGGTCATGCTCTTTCAGCACATTCTTTCCCTCTCTCCTCCCTGAGAAGGTGCTGTAAACAAGTCATCCTGAGAGGTGCTGGAGAGAATGAACAATCCTAAATTCAAAATTCTTGAGAACACTGGACCTGCTATGGCAATCTAGACATAAACAGAAGACTAAAGCAGCCATAAAGAAACAGGTTATTTGATAAGAAAAGGGGAAAAAAAATAAGAGAGGAGATAAATAAAATAAAAATTAGTATAACTAAAATATTATTTTATAAAAGGTAGCTCTATTTTTAAATTACTTAGATCTTCAGATGTGTGTTAAGCAATTTTCTACTTATAGTTTTAAAAAAAGAAAACTTTGGACATTAAATAATATTGTAGCAAACTGTAAAATATGAAAAATTAAAATTGAATGAACAACAGATAAACAGCATGTACCACTGATCCTGAAGCCACAATGGCTCTGATAATATACAAATCATGAATGCAGATGTAAACCTATGATAATCAGATGAAATCACCAGGAAATCAACACAAACACACACACACACAAATATAATAATCCTTACTGAATGAAAAAAAAAAGCCTTTTTCTTGAAGGAAGGGTTCTTTGTGTGCCTGGGGCTGGGGCTTTTGGAACTTCCATGATTTGCAAATTCATAAGGATTTCTACCAAAATACAGACACCTATTGCCCAGTTAAAGTGCTGTTTTGTGTTATATTCTGATGGAAGGCTGTAATCTTTTCCTTGGGCATAAAATTAACAACATTCTAAAGGGCTTCTATTTATTCAATCTATTTGACTGCCAAAAAAATCATAATTGTCCACAGTGAAATGACATAGTGAAAGAACTATGCTTTTGAACTGGGCTGGTACCTGCAGCTCATGCATGGGACATTTTGCATCATGTGGCTCACATAAAAGGCTTTGTTCTCCATCGCCTCACTGTGGCTGCAAACCTCAATTTCACTTTGCAATCATTTCCTTTTCCAGACGCATCATTTTAAAATAAATTATATCTTTAACATTTAAGTTAGTTCCTTACCAACAGTCATCAATCCCTTTGCCTCACACCCAAAGTTATATACCACCACCAATATTTTTTTTTTGTTTTGCACTACATATTTTATTCATAACATAATTTCGAAACCCTCAAATACAATTTTTAAAAGTCAGTCTTTTAAGTACCAATTTCCTTTTGTAACCTGTATGTAGTGTATTACACATTTGTGTGCATACTTGTATGCTTATGCATTTAAACAAAAACCCTTTACACTGGACTCAATTTTAAAGGGTCTATGTCCTGGCAGCATTGTTCCTAGGGCTTACAACAGATGGCACACAGCAATTGTCACAAACGGGCTTGTTGCTAATGAAAGCTTTTTATTTTCTGACAAAATCCTGAAGCCCCGATGCCAGGCAGAATAACATTAATTTCGTTTTCAAGGATGTTTTCTTCTGACTCCATCCCCTTTACTACCCCTCCCCCCAATACACACCCAAATATACACCTCCCCATTCCTAGTCCCCCACACACTCTTTCTTGAAATTTCCATCCTTAAACAAAAGACGAGGTGGGGGAAGGAAGGCAGCGAGCACTGCAGTCCCCCTCGCCCCACCGAAAAAGCCTTTTAAAAAGAAAAGGAAGAAAAGAATAGATGTACTGTAGATTCAGACGTCCACCCCCATCGTTTAAAAAGCAAAACGACTGTGTGGAAGCTCAACTAGACTCATTTCTTCGTGCCCCGCCCTCCAACACCACCAGACATAGATTTTTCATTTTCCTACAATTATAAATATCAGTCCTCCTCTCCCAGCTGTTTCTGAAGGATTTACAGAGAAACATGATTTGAAATGGGCAAGGCTTCCCTCACTCACTCACTTGCCAGGGTGCAGTTCTCTACAGCTGGATGAACAAAAAAATCTCCTACCTCGAATTCCTATTTTCCACTATCTTTGCAGAATCCACCCCCCTTCTTTCCACAGCTCAGGTAGCACTGGCTTTCGATACACGTATTCTATCCTGGCCTAAGTTTTCAGTCGTTTCAAAGTGGTACCTAACAAGGTCACTCGCTCTTCTACGAAGCCAGGGCTCAGGTACCAGTAGCGTCCGGCCCTCTACTCCGCAGTGACACCTGGATAGGACAGGCCCGAATCTTCTGCCAGGTGCACGGCTGGGCAGCTCGGCCAACTCCCAGACTGCCTGCTAGGAGTGCTAGACGATGAGACACGACCCCTCCCCATTCCCACCTCTTTCTACTCAGAGACCGAGGCAAAAGGAGAGGCGCCCTACATAGAGTCAGAGGTGGGGACGGTCTCTTACCTGGGCGCAGAAACTGGATGCACCCGCGGTCGCGACTGCCGCCGCTTACGGACTTAGCGTTCTCCGGAGAAGAAGCAGAGGGGTGGAAGGGTTAGGGGAAGAAGGGGAGGGGGGGGGGAAGAAGGAGAAGGAAGAGAAAGAAGCGGAAGGGAAGTAAAGGAAGAGAGGATGCTGCTGCTGCTGCTGCTGCTGCCCAGAGCCCGCGCAGCCCGAGCGCCCGCCCCAGACTGAGAGGGGCGCCCCCACCAGCCTTCTCGAGCGGCAGCCCCGCCCCGGCCCTTCCTCCCCGCCCCGCGCAGGTCCCGCCTGACTCCGCGAGCCCGTGGGCTGCCGCGGCGGGGCTGGCGCTGCCACCGCCGCAGTGTCCGGGAGGGGGAGCACGGCCGCCCCGCCTCCTGCCGCAGCCGCCGGCCGCCAGGCGGGGACCGCGAGGTGGGAGCCTTGGAGAGCCCCGCCCAGCCGCTGGCCTGGGCGTTCTCCAGAGCCCTGGTCCCCTCCCGCGACAAAGTGAGGCCAGTGCCCGGGCGGCGGGACAGGCGGGCCTTCCTGACTGGCGTCCTTGGAAAATCGGAGGCAGCAGCTTTAGTCTCGCGGGAGCAACCTCCACAGACCCCCGGCTTCCCTCCCCTGTGTCGCTGTGAGGCGGGGATACCAGTGGCACCTCATCAGGAAAGCTCAGGGGCCTTGCCTCACAAACCCAACCACAGGTGCATCCAGAAACGACAAGGGAAATGTGGGGCGCTTGAGAACATAGAACAACTCTTGTCAGCACTAAAGGAGCAATGGCTGAGGGAGTAGAGAATTCTAGACCCGGCTCTGTCACTAATTACATTCATTTATTGAGTCAACGAATGTTTATTGACACCTAGTATGTGTCAGGCACTCTTCTAAGCACTAGAAACATCAGTGAATAAAACAAACCTTTCCCCCAACCCTAATAAAAAAGATCCCCTCCCTTTATGGTTATTACTTTCTAGATAGCCAGACGTATGCTCTAGAGACAGTTCACTTAATCTAACTCTCAGTGTATTCATGTGTCATATGAGAACTAAAAATGACAGTCCAATTCTCTCATGCTTAAAAAGATAATGAATATGAAGAATCTTTGAAGAATGATACAAATACAATGAATTAGAAAGCACGGAAAATGTTGACCTTGAAATATCACCATTAAAAAAAAATTACCTCTTAAATCCTTTTGAAAGTGAAATGACTGAGAAAATAAATGATTCTTTACCATTCATACCATGCAGTATGAATCTTCATAATCAGAGAGCATTTTATTTTAAGTAAGAAAAGTAAGATGCAACTTAGAATTACTTCGAGTGTCTATATCAAGTACCAACAAGGTGTTTTTAAGGTCAGCCAGCATTCTGAGGTGTGGCTTGTACAGTTTTCACAGTGCTGATGAAACAGCAGCCATACGGTGGTTCTGTCACTTAAATTAACCATAGAATCTTAGAACCGGCACATTAGAGTTGATTTTTTAGGCAGTTGGTCTAATTTCCTCCATTTTCAGATGGAAAGAGACCCAATGATGGGAGCCTGCAAGGATTAGAAACCATCACAGAGGAAGCTGTGAAAGCCTGGCCTCCCCAGTCATGTCCATTGTTCTGTGTCCTACCTCCCCTGCTCTGCTTCATACCATGTGCCAGTGACGCTTGCAGTGAGTTTGGAAGTATCAGGGCACACCCAGGAGCTGGGAGGCTGGAGGAGTTGATACTCCTCCTTGGAAGATGGCCTGATTGAGAAGAAGGAGGTCTTAGGAGACTAGGAAATCATAGACAGTATGTGGATAGGAGGAAGGAGTAGGCACCCTACCAGAGTGTTAGCAGCTCACATTCATGACCAGGCATGCAGGTGCAGGTGCTCACTGAGAGTAATTTTCCAGGGCCAGGAGCGGTGGCTCACACCTGTAATCCCAGCAGCTCAGGAGGGAGGATCGCTTGAAGTTTGAGGGTGCAGTGAGTTATGATTACACCACTGCACTCCGGCCTGGGTGACAGAGTGAGACGCTGTCTCTAAAAAACAGCAATAAAAAGTAGATTATTTCTCCAATAGTTTAAAGTACAGTGTTCCGCAGGTTCCCCCCCACCCCCCCACTTTAAGATTAGCTGAGGCAGCCAAACTCTAATGACTTTTCTCTTTGGGGAACCTGGTCCTTATATGGGAGATTGCCTCTTCTCAACACACATCTTAGAGTTCTTTCAGAAAAATAACATCTATATGTTGTAAGTCAATAGAGAGAGTTTAGTATGGGGAACAAATTACAAAGGATTCAAACAACTAAAAAGCCAACTAGGGGATGATGAGGCAACACGATGATAGTTACTAGTAGGAAAGTACTACCACTCTCAGGCTGGGGAGTGCTAGAGAGGAGGCTTTACCAGGAATGAGGAGCCCAAGCTGCATTAAGGGAACTGAGACCACAGTGGAGATGCTTCCTGGGAGACAGATAATAATGCTGGAGGGTCCTCCACAAGCTGAGAGTGAAAAGAAATACTGTGGCTCCTCTTTAACCTGTATTTCAAAATCCTGTCATTTGTGAACCTAGGAGAAAGTCATTGACAAAGCAGCCTTACAAATACAGTTTGCAGGAGTCAGTGCCCTGGGATGTCAAACGACTTTAGGAGGGGACTGTATGTGGTTAGGATTCTAGTTTAATGAGGGATCTTTGTGTCGAAGTGAAGTTTTTTTTTTCCCTCAGCAAAGCTTCCCTTCCTTAGAGGAACAATCCTTTTCATATGATTCCCAATATGATAGTAAAATGTGTGCCTCTCTTCTCTTTCTCAGAGGTGAACATGTGACCCTGGCTAAGTCTATAATAGAACCTGTTCTCCTTGTGTATAGTGATTGATCCAGGGTGGTCATATGTCCCAAATATTTCCAGTCAGGTTTTTTCCATGAGATGTGTCATATGAACAATAGCGAATCAGATGGATATAGGTATAGAGTTGTCAGTGACTATATTTCCTTCTATGTAGAAAAGCAGCATGGAGAGATGGAGAAAAGAGCCCTTGAAAGACTCCATGGATCCTGCTATGTCTCAAGGTAGAAATGCCATTTTTCAAGCCAATAGGTTTTTGTTTCTTTTCTAAGCTTGCTGTAGTTGGATTCCTGTCATTTGCAACTGAAGAAACCTTGACTATACAGTGCTGGACTCCAAAAAGTAAACCACAGATAGCAAGAGCCTGCCAATATTGATTTTCACAATTATTTGTCTTGTCTTCAGGCTAAATTCTTGATTTGTATTTCTTTGGCCCAGAAGACTATGTACATAAACAACCGTACCCTTTTCTCAGGGACAGGCCTTCTGATAGTTTCTCAGTCAGAAAACCATCGGAATAAATGTCTTTCTACTGATTAGAGAAAGGTCTACCGGTATGAAGGAAGTGATGAAACCTTCTCCCCAGAGAGTCAAAGAGTAGGTGAGCCTTTGAGGAGGTTGTACTGCATAGTGTTAAGAGCACCAGACTTCAAATCAGATCTGAGGGCCCATATTTGCTGTTCCCTGCTTATGTGACCTTGGGTACATCTCTCTACCATTTTGAACCTCAATATTTTTATTAGCAAATGAGGAGACTCAACCACATGCCACCTAATGTCACTTTAGTTTTATAAATCTGTGAGAAATTATAGCTCAGCTGGGCATTTGCTTATTAAATTGATAAACATTAATTAAGTGGCCCCTAGAGAAACAATGAGCAAAGTTCATACACACACAAATAATGCTGATACAATGTGCAACCCATCATAGAAAAGATGTGGATGTAAGATGCAGGTATGACACTGAAGAGCAAACACTCATAAGTCTTTCACCTTCTATGCGTGAAATGGGTTTTTGTGTTTTGTTTTTAATTTCTTGACCTTTTCTCTATGGATGACTAGAGGCACATCTCTCTAAATTTCTATCATGTTTCAAAAGTTTTGACCATTGCAATGGCTTTAAAATTTAAAAATGAGCTTTGTAGTATGGTCTCCCATTTCCAATTCTATGTCTAGTTCATTGAATGGGTGGTCAAATTACCACTGACTTCTTCTGGACCATAATGTATCATTCTGTTCAAAAATTTTGTTGAGGTATAATTTACATTCAATTAAAAGTACAGATCAGAAATGTTCAATCTACACCTTCAGCCCCAACCCATAGAGGTAACTACACTTTTGATTATGTTTCTCTGTGGATTCACTTTGCATACTCTTGGAATTCCCATAAAAGGATTCAGACAATATATACTATTCTACGTCTGGCTTCTTTTGCACACATATTACTTTTGAGATGTATTCTTTATTTTGTAAGTTATCAGCAGTTTATTCCTTTTCATTGTTCAATAGTATTTTATTATATGGATATACTATATTTTCTATATCCATTTTCTAACTAGTGGGCATTTGGGGTTATTTTCAGTTTCTGCCTGTTAGTATTAAGATTGTTACAAACTTTTTTATAAGGTTTTTTGTGGACATGTTGTTGTTTCTTTTAGTCATATACCCAAGAGTGAAATTTCTGGGTCGAGTGGTAGATATATGCTTCCCACTTTAAGAAACTGTTGAAGTATAAGTTTTCAGTACTGCTGAGTAGACTTTTACTGGATCTTACCGTCCCCCAGATAACGTCTCCTGTAGGGGTAAAACAAGCAAAAACAGAAAGCACTGGAATGTAAACAAAATGGCACATTTTAAAGGGGAATCAACACTTGGAAGAAGGAATGGCACATTCAATGCCTTTTAGCTTGAGAGAAGATTGCACACAATACTGCCAGGGGAAAACACTCATAGAAAAATTACAATTTTCCTGAAATAGAGTATAGAGTTTGGGGAAATGTCCTGTGATGGAAAGTGAAAATAAAATACTGAAAAGAAAAGAGACACTGGAATAATCCAAATTTCTAGGTATAATCTATGCACAAATCTCCATTTTATCCCTGAATTATGTTTGCATGGAAAAGATTCAATGCTTCCCAGTCAAAGATTAAAACAAAACAAAACAAAACAAAAACAGTAATCAAATACTGAACTGAGGTTTGAGTTGCTACCCAAGTGACAGATGTTGCAATGCAAATCTAACCAAATTAAATGAATACTAAAACAAAAACTTAAACACTGGAGTAATATAACGAAGTCTTCACAACTTAACATCCAGGATACCACCCAAAGTTATTCAACATTCAGAGAACCAGGAAAATGTGGCCCAGTTTCAAGAAAAAAGACAATCAACAGAAATTAATTTTTAGATGACCCAGATGTTGGAATTAATAGAAAAGTGTTAAAATCAGCTGCTATAAATATACTCAATTAAATAAAGGAAATATAAGTGAATAAAATAGAGAATCTCAGTAGAAAAACTAAAATTATTGAGAAGAACCAAATTTCCCTGATGACTAATGATGTCAACATGTCTCTGTGTTCTTTTTTGTCATTCTTACATCACATTTTGTGTTGTCAAGTGTCTGTTCTAATATTTTGCTGGTTTTTAATTGGGTTGTTTATCTTCCAATATACAAGGAATATATAAGGAATATATTTTGATAATATTTTCCTCCAATTTTTTGTTTGCATTTCATTTTCTAAATGTCATTTTTGGAAGTGCAAACTCCTTTAATTTTGATAAAACCCTATTTCCTCAATCAAATTTTCTTTTTACGCTTTGTGTTTTTTTTGGTCACATCTAAGTAGTCTTCTGTCTACTCCAGGGCTACTTTTTTTTCCTGTTCTCTTCTAGGAATTTGATAGTTTTAATGTCTATGATCTATTTCAAATTAATAGATATAAGGTATTACTGATTATTTTTCCATATAGATATCAGTTGTTCCAGAATTATTTTGTGAAAAGACCATCCTTTCCTCATTGAATGACCATAATATCTTTGTCAGAAATCAGTTGGTCATATATGTATAGGTCTATTCCTGAACTCTGCTATGTCATTGATTCTTATGACAATTTCACATTATTTTCATTACTCTGGCTTTATGGTAAATCTTATAATCAGGCACGGCAAATACCACAGTCTTATTCTTCTTTTACAAATTTCTTTTGACTCTTCTAGTCTTTTGCATTTCCATACAAATATTGATGTCAACTTGTCAATTTAAATAAAAATTATGTTTTTTATTGGAATTTTCTCAGGTCTGTAGATCAATTTTGGCAGAATTGCCGTGTTAAAAATATTGAGTCTTACAATCAATGAACATGGTATAGATCTCTATTTAATTAGATTTTTTGTAGTTTTTGAAAAATATACACATAATTAATAAGCTTTATTTCTTAAAGCAGTTTTACGTTTACAGAAAAACAGAACAGAAGGTACAGAGAGTTTCCATACATTTCCTTCCCCCTGCCCATGGTTTCTCCTAATATTAACATCTTGCATGGGTGACTTACTTTTGTTAAAATTGAGGAACCAATATTGAGGCATTATTCTTAATTAAAGCTCATAATTTATATCATGATTCACTCTTGGTATTTCACAGTTTTGTGGGTATTGCCAAATACATAATGTCATGTGTCCATCATTCTGGTATTATACAAGATATTTTCACTGCCTTAAAAATACCCTGTACTCCATTTACTCCTCCCTACCATCTTTCAACACCCCACAAATATTATATAGTTGGAATTATGTGGTATATAGCTTTTCTTCTTTCATTAACAGTAAATATTTAAGATTCCACATACCTTTTCATGGCTTGATAGCTCATTTTATCACTAAATGATATTCCATTGTATAAATGTCCCATAGTTTGTTTATCCATTCAGCTATTGAAGGACATTTTATTTGCTTCTAATTTTGGCAATCACAAACAAAGTTGCTGTAAACATTCATGTTCAGGTTTTGGTGCTAACATAAGTTTTCAACTCATTCAGGTAAATACCTGAAGCACAATTTCTGATTTGTAGGGTAGACTATGTTTAGCTTTGTAAGAAACTGCCAAACTGTCTTCCAAAGTGGCTGTACCTTTCCTCCGGTGATGAATTAAAATTCCTTTTGTTCATGTCCTCAAGAGCATTTGATATTGTCAGTGTTTGAATTTTACCTGTTCTAGTAGGCATTAGTGGTATCTCATTGTTTGAATTTGCAGTTTCCTAGTAATATATAATTTTGAACATCACTTTATATGCTTATTTGCTGCCTGTATATGTTCCTTGGTGTAACAGTTATTCAGATATTTTAACCATTTTTTAAATTACATTTTTTCTTATTGTTGAGTTTCAAGAGTTTCTTTATATTTTGTATTCAAGTCCTTTATCGAATATGTGTTTCACAAATGTTTTCTCCAAATATGTGGCTTAACTTTCCATTTTCTTAATAATGGTATTCACAGAGAAGAAATTTTTAATCTTAATGAAGTACAACTTATTAATTTGTTTTTCATGGATTTTTTAGTTTTGTATCTAAAAACTCATTACCACATACAAGGTCACAAGGATTTTCTCTTATGTTATCTTTTAAAGTTTAATTGCTTTGTGTTTTACATTTAGGCCTATAATTCATTTTGAGTTAATTTTTATGGAAGAGGTAAGATTAGCATCTAGATTCATTTCATTGCTTTCCAATGTCCAGTTGTTTAAGCACCATTTGTTGAAAAAATTATCTTCTCTCCCTTGTATTGCCTTTGTTTCTTTGTCAAAGATCAATTTACTGTATTTGTGCAGGTCTATTTCTGAATTTTCTGTTCTGTTCTATTGGTCTGTTTGTCTCTTTTGGTTTGTTTTTGCCAGTACCGCACTGTCTTCATTACTATTGCTTTACAGTAAATATTAATATTGGATAGTGTCAGTCCTCCAACTTATTCTTCTACTTACACATTGTGTTGGACATTATGGTTCTCTTTCTTTTCCATATCACTGTAGGAAAAGTTTGTAGATATCCACAAAGTAACTTGCTGAGATCTTGATTGAGATTGCATTGAATTTATATATCAAGTTGAGAAGAACTGAGATATTGACAATATTGAGTCCTCCCACATTCATTTATTTAGATCTTTGATTTCCTTCATTGGGTTTTATGGTTATTCTCATATATATCTTATACATAATTTGTTAATTTGTACCTAAATATTTAACCTTTTTGGTGTTAATGTAAATGGTATTATGTTTTTAATTTTTAATTTCAATTGCCTATTGCTGGTATATAATAATGTGATGGATTTTTGTATATTCACCTTGTTACCTGCAATCTTGTTATAATCTCTTATTAGTTCCAGAAGTTTTGTTGTTGTTTGTTTGTTTATTCTTTGGAATTTTCTACATAGACAAACATGTTACCTGCATATAAGTTTTTTCTACCTTTCTAATCTGTAAGTTTTAATTTCCTTTTCTTGTCTTATTGCACTAGCTAGGACTTTTAGTAAGATGTTAATAGGAGCGATGAGAAGGATGTCCCTACCTTGTTTCCAGTCTTAGGGGGAAAGTATCTAGTTTCTCTCTGTTAAATATAATGCTACATGTAGGTTACTTGCAGTTGTTCTTTAACAATTAATGAAAATGTCTTTTTATTCCTAGTTTTCTGATGATAAAAATGAATGGAGGCTTGATTTTCTCAAATATTTTTCTGCAGTTATTGATGTGATCTTATGATTTTACTTTTTGACTCTAGACCCTGCTTTTGCTGCATTCCACAAATTTGATAGGTTATATTTTCATTTTATTTAGTTCAAAATATTATTTAATTTCTCCTGATACTTCTACTTTGGCCCATGTACTAGGATAAATCATTGAGTTAGGTTTTCTCCTCACAATATAAGCATTAAAATGATAAATTTTTCTGTAGGCACTTCATTATCTACATTTCCCAAATTTTTATATGCTGTGTTTTCATTATAATTTACTTCAAAATTTATTATTCTTTTGTGATTATTTAATTTGAATATACATGTACATTTGAAATATACTAACTGCAATGGTTAATTTATGTGTCAACTTGACTGGGCTAAGGCATGCCCAGAATGTTGGAAAAAACATTTCTAATGTTTTTGATATTTTAAATATCTGTAAGAGTATTTCCAAAAGAGACTACCATTTGAATTGATTAATTGAGTAAAGAAGATCACCTTTACCAATGTGGATGGTCATTATCTAATACATTAAGGACCTGAATACAACAAAAAGGTAGAGACAGCACAAATTCACTTTCTCTTCTTCAGCAGGGATATTCACCTTGTTCTGCCTTCAAAGATACATATTCTGGGACTTAAATCAGTGCCCCTTTTATGGTTCTTAGGCCTTCACACTTACCTGGAAATTACACCATCAACTTTCCTGGTTTTCAGACCTTCAGACTGGGACTAAATTACAACACTTGCTTTCCTTGTTCTCCAGCTTGCAGATGACAGACTATGGGATTTCTTGGCCTCTATGATCATATGAGCCAATTCTCAAAATAAATAAATAAATAAATAAATAAATAAATAAATAAAATATTATATATTTGTTTAGTTTATGTATTTGTTTAGAATATATCCATTCTATAATTTAAATTTAAAATATAAATTAAATTAAATTAATTTATATTATAATGTATATATTTATAAGTTAAAAATAAATTATAAATGTATTTATATTATCAATTAAATTTAATTAGAAATCTAAATTATAAATTTAATTCAGTTGCGGTAGAAAGCATATTTCATATGATTTTCATTCTCTTCAATGTATTGAGGCTTGTTTTATGGCCAAACATAGGGTCTATCTTGACTAATATTCTATGTGGTCCTAAAAATGTATATCAAAAGTTGACTTAAAATGGGTGAGATACCCAAATATAAGAGATAAAGTTTTAAAATTAGGAAAAAACATAGAAGAAAATATTTGTGATTCAAATTAGGCAAAAACTTCTTTGGTATGTCACCTAAAGTATTATCAAAAATAGAAAAAATAATCAATATCTTTAATATCAAAAACTTTTGCTCTCCAAAAGATTCCATTCAGAAAAAAATTGGCAAGCCAAAAACTGGGAGTAAATACTTCCAAATCATTATGTCCTATAAAAGACTTGTATCCAGAAATTATAAAGAACTCTCAAACATGATAATAAAGAGATAAACATCACATCCTACCCTTGCAAAAGGCAAAATATTTGAATAGACTCTTTACCACAGAAGATATAGTAAAGGCTATTAAGAACAAAACATGTTAATATCAGTAACCATTAGGAAAATGCAAATTCAAACCACAATGAGATAACACAACATACACACTAGAAAGAATACAAACAAACAAACAAACAAAAGGAGAGACAGTATCAAGTACTGATGTGGGTGGGAAGAAAACCGGAATTCTCGTACATCATTGGTAAGAGTGTAAGATTGTACATCCATGTCTTAGTCTGTTTTGTGCTATAGTAACAGAATTTCTGAGACTAGGTAATGTATAAAGAAGAACGATTTATTGCTTACAGTTCTGGAGTCCGAGAAGTCCAAAGTGGAGAAGCTTGCATCTGGTGAGGGCCTTCTTGACACGTCATCCCCTACCAGAAGGCAGAAGGGCAATATCACACACAGGGGTTGGGTGGAGGGTGAGGTGCTGAAATCTTTTTTCATCAGGAACTCACTCCCTTGATAACCAAGTCACTCCCGCAATAACAGCATTAATTCATTCATGAGGGCGAAACCTTTATGATCTCATGACCTCTTAAAAGTCCGACCTCTCTGCACTGTTGCATTGGAGATTAAGTTCCCAACACATGAACTTAAGGGGCCACACTCAAGACATAGCAGCGTACTCTAGGAAGCAGTTAGTAAGCTTCTTAAAAATTTAAACATGCACTTGCCATATTACCTAAGTATTCTACTCCCAGCCATCTACCCAAAATAAATGAAAACATACGTCTACATCAAGTTTTTCATCTTAATGTTCATAGCAGCATAATTCATAATAGCTGAAAATAGGAATTTATCAAAATGGCCGTGAACTAGTGAATGGACAAATAATTTGTGATGTATTTCTATACTAGAATAATGCACACAATTTAAGGGACAGGATACTGATACATGCAACAACCGGGATACAATTTCAAGAGATTTTACTAAGTTAAAGAGATCAGATGCAAAAGACTACTTACTGCATGAATTCATTCATAAGAAATTTAAAGAGGCTAAACAGTAGAAACAAAATGTACATCACTGGTTGCCTAAGGCTAAGAGTGGGAGCAACAATTCACTATAAGCCGCATGAGAGAAATTATTGTGGTAATCCTAGTGTTCTAAAATCGTATTATTGTTATGGGGGCACAACTACCTAAACCTAGTAAAATGCATCGAACTATACACTAACAATAAGTAAATTTTATGGTATGTAAATTATATCCCAATAAATCTGTAAAGAAGCAGTATGTGCCTACTGCTAAGTGGAGTGTTTAAAACTGCCAATTGTATAAATTTGCTTAATATTGTTTATATCAATATTCTTACATATTTTCTTTGTATTCAGCCCAACCCCTGTGCTTTATTCCATTTATAAGTGGAGGCAAGAGTATTGAAATGTCTGACCAAAATTGTAGATTTGTCATTTTTCCTTTCCATTCTATTAGATTTTCCATCATGTATTTTGAACCTCCAAAATAGTATATATGTGTATGTGGGATTTTCTGCCTTCTTGCTGAATTGTTCCCTGTATAATGGTTAATATCCCTCCTTGCCAGGTAACATTGTTTTTCTGAAGTTTACTTTGTGTAATATTAATAAAATAATTTCAGATTTCTTTTGGTTAAGATTGACATAGCTTATCTTTTTCATGTTTTACTTTTTAAATTTCATTATAATTCAGATATCACAAAATTCACCCTTGTAAAGAGTACAATTCAGTAAGGTTTAGCATATTTACAGTGGTACAACCATTGCCACTAATTTCCACATTTTTATCACCACAAGACGAAACCTACTACTTCCATTCTTCCTTCTCCTAGGTCTCTATAGATTTGCTTATTTTGGACATGTCATACTAAAGGAGTCATAAACCATGCAGCGCTTTGCGACTGGCTTCTTTTACTTGGCATAATATTTTCAAGGTTCTTTCATGTTGTAGCAAGCATAAGTACTTCATTCCTTTTTTATGACTCAATTGTGTTCTTTTGCATGGCCGTAACACTTCTGTTTATCTGTTGATAAATAGAATTGATGCACATTTGAGTGGTTTCCACTTCTGTGCTGTTGTGAATTGTGCTACTAAGCACATTAGTATACAAGTAGTTTTATGGACATTCTCAATTCTTTTGTGTATATACCTAGGCATGAAATTGCTGGGTTATATTTTAATTATTTTTTTAAACAATTTGAGTAATTGCTAAATCTTTTCCCAAAGCAGATGTACCATTTTACATTTCCATAAGCAATGCATGAAGGTTTCAATTCCTCCACATTCTCATCAACACTTAAAAAAAAAATCAACAAAAAAGCCTTTTTTGATTACAGCTATTCTAGTAGGTGGGAAGTGGTATATTATTGCGATTTGGGTTTGTGTATTCCTAATGACTAATAATGTTGAGCATGTCTGCATGTGCTTATTGGCCACTTATATATTTTATGTGAAAAATTGTCTATTCTTTGCCTATTTAAAAAATTAGGTTATCTATAGTTTTATCATTAGTGTTCTTTACACATTTTGGATACTAATCCTTTATCAGACATGTGATTTGCAAATATTTTCTCTGGTTCTATGAACTATCTTTTTCACTTTCTTGACTCTCTCCATTATAACAAAAGTTTTACAATTTTTATGAAGTCCAATTAATTCATTTTTTTTCTTTGATTGCTTGTACTTTTGATGTTATTTCTAAAATAACGTTGCTTAATTTAAGGTCGTGAAGATGTATACCTTTTTTCCTCTAGGACTTTTATAGTTTTGGTTTCTACATTTAGGTACTTGGTCCATTTTGAGTTTTTTTTATATGACATGAGATACGAGTCCAATTTCATCTTTTGCATGTGATTAACCAGTTGTCCCACCACGATTTGTTGAAGATCATTCTTTCCCCTATTGATTTGTCATAGCATACTCTTTAAAATAAGTTGACCAAAAGTGTGAGGGTTTATTTCTAGACTCTCATTTCTATTCCATTGAGCTATGTGTCTATTTTTATAAGAACAGAACACTGTCTTAATTACTGAATTTTGTAGCAACTTTTGAAATTAGGAAGTGTGAGTCCTCCAACTTTGTTCTTTTTCTAGGTTATTCTGGCCACTTTAGGTTCCTTGCATTTCCATATGAGTTTTAGGATCTGTTAGTCAATTTCTGTGATAACACCACAAAAAGGAAATTGCAACTTTGTTAAAGATTGCATTGAATCTATAGATCGGTTTGGGGTTACTGCTATTTTAACAATATTGAATCTTCTAATCCATAAACACATGGTATCTTTCCATTTATTTAGGTTTTTATTAATTTTTTCAATGTTTTCAATATACAAAAATTATACTTCTTTATGCTTCTTTTGTTAAATTTATTCTTAAGTATTTTATTCTTTTTCATGCTATTGTAAAAGGATTAGTTTTCTTAATTTTATTTCTGGATTGTTTGTTGATAGTTTGAAGAAATATACTTGATTGATCTTGTATTCTGCAAACTGGCTGAACTCATTTATAAATTTCGATAGGTTTTTTAAAATCCTTAGTATTTTCTATATTC
Source organism: Chlorocebus sabaeus (assembly GCF_047675955.1). Taxonomy (NCBI): domain Eukaryota; kingdom Metazoa; phylum Chordata; class Mammalia; order Primates; family Cercopithecidae; genus Chlorocebus; species Chlorocebus sabaeus. Next base: position 96,830,257 of record NC_132913.1, on the reverse strand, counting down.
AAAATCATGTCAGCAACTGGATATAGGTTTACTTCTTCCTATTTAACATGGACATCTTTATTATTTTATTTCTTACCTAATTGCCCTGGCTACAATGTTGAACAGAAGCAGTGAGAGCACACATACGTTTCTGGATCCTGATCTTAGAAGTAAATACTTCAGTTATTCATCAGTAAGAATGATGTTAGCTGTGGGTTTTTCAAGAATATTCCTTATCAGTTGAGGAATTTTTCTTCTATCCTAGTTCTTTAAGAACTTTTTATAATTAAAGGGTGTTGAATTTTGATGCAGAAAATGCATTTTCTGCATCAATTGAGATGATTGTATGGCTTTTGTCCTTATCTTATTAAATTGGTTTATTATAATTGATTGATCCTCATATTGAGCCAACTTTGCATTCGTGATGATTAATCAAACTTAGTTATCTGTTATTGGCTTTGGATTGTTTGTTGAGGATTTTACTTTTATATTTGTATTTCTAGTTGTATTAATTTTTGAAATATAAAATGTCTCTCTTGTAAAATTTAAAAATTTTTAAATTTTAAATTGATAACTAAAATGTATATATTTATGGTATATAGCATAATGTTTTGATATACATGTACATTGGGGAATGGCTAAATCAAGCTAATTAATATATGCACTATCTCACATACTGTTTTTTGGTATGGAAAACAGCTATATCTACTGTTTAGCAATTTTCTAGTACACGGTACATTGTTATCAAACAATTTTTATCATCAGTTTTTGCCAATATCTGCCTTTTTTTGAAGTGTTTAATCTATTTACATGTATTATAATTACTGGTAAGATAGGGTCTATATCTACATGATGCTATTTTTTTCTATATATCACTTTTTATGTTACTCTATTGTTCTGTTACTGACTTCTTTCTTTGTTAAGTAGATATTTTATAGTTTGCTCTTTCTTTTTTCTTTTCTTCTTTTTCTTTTTCTTATTTTTTTTTAAGACAGAATCTTCCTCTGTCACCCCAGGCTGGAGTGTGGGGGTGCAATCATGGCTCACTGCATCCTCGAACAACTGGGCTTAAGTTATCATCCTTCCTTAGCTTCCCAAGTAGCTGAGACTACAGGTGCCCACCGTCATGCCTCGTTATTTATTATTTTTTTTTTTAGAAATGAAGATCCCCCTATGTGGCCCAGGCTGGTCTTCAACTCCTGGGCTCAAGTGTTCTTTCCACTTCAGCCTTCCAAAGTGTTGAGATTACAGGCATGCACCAGTGTCCTTGGCCTGTGTGCCATTTTTTATAGTCATTTCTTTTAGTATATTTATCCCTTAATTTTTACTGGATGCCAATACAATAGTATTATAATCAACATCTGAGTTTACGGAAGCATAGCTCATATTAATACCAATTTAAGTTCAACAGTATAGTAAAATTTTGTTTCTGTGTAATACCATTTTCTACTCCCTCGTTTGTTCTATTAGTGCCATTCAGATTACATCTTTATAGATTGTATTCCCATCAACAGGATTTATAATTACTGCTTTTGAAGTTCTTTTCAAATTAGAAAGGAGAGCAAAAAGTTACAGACAAAAAATACATTTGTACTGTCCTTTATATTTACCTATGTAGTTACCTATTCCAATATTCTTGTATTTCAGGTCTACAGGTGACAAATTTTCTCAGAAATTTATTGTCTAAATTTTCACTTTCACTGATTTTTACAATTTCACTGATAATACACTTTTAAGATGACAGTTTCCTTTCAGCACTTTAATGATATATTTCCATTGCCTTCAGGCCTGCATATTTTCTGATGAGAAGACTGCAGTCACTATTGTTTCCTCAATGCAATGTGTACTTTTTTTAATGGCTGCTTTTATAATTTTTCTTTATCAATTATTTAATTATGATATTTCTTAGTATGCAGTTTATGTTTTTGTGCATTCTGTGATATTTGTCTTCCTTTGGGGTTTATGATCTTGATTCTTTGCATTTAAAATTTAGAGTAAATTTCAAAAATTTCTATCCAATATTCCTTTAATATTTAATTAATGTTTATGTGGGATATAAAATGTTAAAATACATGGATATTAAACAACTTATTCATGTATCGTATGTCACTGAATGTTTCATACGTCACTGAGATTCTATTCAACAATTTTTTCAATCTTTTCCTTTCTGTATTTATGTTTTGAAAAAGTCTATTGTGTCATTAGATTCATGGTATTTTTCCTTATCATTTAATCTGCAGTTAGTCTTAAACAGTTAAATTTTCATTTCACATATGTCAAGAAGTTCCATTGTTTTTGACTAATTTCTGTCTTCATTAAATACTTAAATATTTACATACTGGCTGTTTAAAGATCTTTTTGCTGGTTGTATTTTCTATGTCATTTCTACTTATTTTTTTCTTTTGAGTAATACTTTTCTTGGTTATAAGTAATATTTTCTTGCTTTTTGGCCCAGCTAGTACTTTTTTATTGGATGCTACACATTCATTTCTTTTTTGTTTTTTGTGGGTTTTTTTTGTTTTTTTCCTTGAGACAGGGTCTCATTCTGTCACTCAGGCTGGAGTGCAGTGGCCCAATCAAGAGTCATTGCAGCATTGACCTCCTGGGCTCAGGTGGTCCTCTTGCTTCAGCCTCCCAAGTAGCTGTGACCATGTGTGCATACCATCACATCCAGCTAATTTTAAAAATTATGTATAGAGACATGGTCTCACCATGTTTCCCAAGGTGGTCTCAAATTCCTGGGCTCAAGTGGTCCTCTCACCTCAGCCTTCTATAAGAACTGGGATTACAGCTGTGGGCCACCTCACCCAGACTGTATTTTAAAAAATTGATACATCATAGTTGTACATATTTTGGGAGTATATATGATATTTTGATACATGTATACAATGTGTACTCATCAAATCAGCACAATTGGGATACGCATCACCTCAAACATTTATTTTTTCTTTGTGCTGGGAGCATTACAATTCTGTTCTAGCTATTTTAAAATATACAATGTATTGTTGTTAACTATAATTTCCCTAGGCACTATCAAACACTAGAAGTTATTCCTTTTATCTAGCTGTATTTTTGTATCCATTAACCAACTTCTCCTCATCCTCTCTCCACTTGCCTTCCCAGCCTCCGGTGACATTTGGTTCTCATATAAGAAATTAAATAAAAATTCTCTCTAAATGCTGCTTCATTGCATCCCACAAATTTTATGTTTTATTTTTCTTATCTTTAAGGTTGAAAGGTAATTTCTCTTATAATCATAACTGTGAAAAATTTAAAATACTATGTTGTTTACTATCCTTGTGATCTTATTTTTATTGATTTCTCATTCACTGTGGTCAGAGACTATACTCTGAATGATATTATTCAACCTGGCTTCCACTTACACAAGCTTGTGAAGGCATTTTTCCAGAAGTTATATTGATTAAGTTTTATACTTACACGCATCATATACCTGAAATTAATGTTTAATGATATAAGTTGAGCCAAGATTTTTTTAAATCATAGATTTCTTATTTACCCAGCATCATTTATTGAAAACACTTTCCTTTTTCAAGTGTCATTTTTATCATAATTCAGGAGTGCAGTGTGTATGTTTCAATTTCTCTTATGTCTATCTTGTTATCCTGCTCTATTTTTCCATTCTTGTAACAATAGCATACTATCCTAATTTCTCTAGCTATATTATACATTTTGATAATTTGTACAGTACATACTCAGTTGGTTCTTTTTTGTGTGTGTGTGTGTGAGATGGAGTTTTGCTCTTATTGCCCAGGCTGGAGTGCAATGGTGGATCTCAGCTCACCGCAACCTCCAGCTCCTGGGTTCAAGCAATTCTCCTACCTCAACCTCCCAAGTAGCTGGGTTGCAGGTATGCAGCACCAAGCCTGGCTAATTTGGTATTTTTTTTTAAGTAGAGATGGGGTTTCACCATGTTAGCCAGGCTGGTCTTGAACTCCTGACCTCAGGTGATCCGACCGCCTCGACCTCCCAAAGTGCTGGGATTACAGGCCTGAGCCACCATGCCCAGAAGGTTCTTTCTTAAGCTTGTATTTTCACATTTGGACCTATACATATTTATATAAAATTTGAAATTAGTATGCAAAATTGAATGTACAGGTAATTTTGGGAAAAATCTAACAACTTCATTTAGGTCTTTTTCAATACACCTGAGAAAATCTTTATAGTTTTATGTGTAGATGTATCACATATCTTGCAAGGGATAATTCATAGGTATTGATATTTTTGTTCCTCTCAAAATGGTATCACTTTTAAAATGTTATTTTCTAACTTTTCTTGCTGATATGTGAAAATACAATTAATTTTATACTGACTTTACATCCAGTAAAATGTCTTAACTTCAATTTTTAATTGTAGTAGTTTTCCTGAGATTCTTTTAAAATGTTGCATTCACAATAATTTTATCTATCTTATTCTTTCTCTCCAGTCCTTTATAAATTTTACTTCTCTTGCTTGGCTTTTGTTACTGACTAGAACCTCCAGAATGCTGTTGGATATAAGTCATAATATTGCACTCCTTTGTCTCATTTCTCATCCCAGGGAGAATGCTTTCAGTATTTTACAATTAAGTGGGATGCTCATTCAGTTTTTTTTTCAGTAGACATCTTATGTCAGATTAAAGGTTAGCTTTCATATTGTTATTTTGCAAGCAATTTAAAAAATTATGCATACATATTAAAATTTATCAAATACCTTCTACATATTTGTAATAGTTTCTCATTTCTGACACAAAAATTGCCACAAACTTAGTCACTTAAAACAATACAAATGTATTACTTTACAGGTTTATAGGTCGTAAGTCTGGCACAGGTCTTACTGGGATAAAATCAAGGTATCTGCAAAGCTGCCTTCATAATGGAAGGTTCTAAGGCAGAACCATTTTCCTTGCTTATTTCAGTTGTAGGCAGGATTCAGTTCCTTGTAATTGTATGACTGAGGTCTCCATTTTCTTGCTGGCAGTAAGCTGAGAGTGACTTCCAGCTTCTAAAGACTACTGTACTTCTCAGCCTATGGTCCCCTTTATTAATCTTTAAAACCAATAAAGGTGGGCAATTTTTCTCACATTGTATCTCTCTGACCACAGCTGAAAAGTGTTCTTTACCTTTAAGAATTAATGATACAAGAATGAATCCATCTGGGTAATCTGGGATTGTCTTCCCATCTCAAGCTCCATAACCTTGACCACATATATGTGCAATGTCATTTTGCATTCTTGGAGTAAATTCAACTGGCTTCTGTTGTATCACCTTTGTTGTATATAGAACTTGGTTCGCTAATACTTTATTTAGGTTCATGGTTCATGGTTCATGTTCTTTGTTCTACATCTTTCTTTATGAATGAGAGAAATTGATCTGTCTATATTTTTTAATTGCAGTATTCTTTTTTTTTTTTTTTTTTTTTTGAGACGGAGTCTCGCTCTGTCGCCCAGGCTGGAGTGCAGTGGCCGGATCTCAGCTCACTGCAAGTTCCGCCTCCGGGGTTTATGCCATTCTCCTGCCTCAGCCTCCCAAGTAGCTGGGACTACAGGCGTCCGCCACCTCACCTGGCTAGTTTTTTGTATTTTTTAGTAGAGACCAAGTGTTGGCATCAAGTTTATTGACCCTACAAAATCAGTCTGGAAATTTTTCTTCTTTCCTATGTTGGATGACTTGCATATGTTTGGTATTCTTCCTTTCATAAATGATTGGAAGAATTTGCCAGTGATGTCATCTAAGCCTGGTGTTTAGTCTGTGATTATTTTATTAAGAATTCAGTTATTTAATAAATATGTTTAGATTTTATTTATACTTGGGTGGCTTATAATGTGTTGTGTTTTTCCAGATTAACCTTCTTTTCTAAATTTCCAAATTTATTGTTATGACATTTCCCACAATACCTTTATTATTATAAACATTATTTTGATTCATAATATTGGTAATTTGTACTCTTTTATATTTTGTTTTCATTAGCTTTGCCAAGCTGCTGTCATTTTGAAATTTATTTTGAGAAAACAACTTTTCTGTTAAAACAGAAAATAATTGTTTTTTATAATATTGATTTTTTAATATTTATTTTAATACTTCCTTTTAGTTTCATATGCTACTTTTTTCTTTTGCTTCTTGATATGCAAGTTGAGATTCTTTTCTAACATATGCACTTAAGACAGTACTTTCTCTCCAAGCACGGCGTTAGCTACGTCTCATAAATATGTCATATTTTAATTATTATTAAGTTACAATTATTTATTTTCCACTGTGATTTTCTCTTTGGCTCATGGATTATTTAGTATTGTTTCATTTCCAAACATTTGAATATTTTTAAGCTATTAGTTTGTTATTGATTTATAGCTTTAGAAGAAGATTCTCTACTATGACCAGACACTATACTCTTAGGGTCTAGCATATGGTTAATTTTGCAAATATCTCATTTGTACTTAAAAATAACATGTCATCTGTAGTTGTTGAGGTCTGTCTTTCATATATCTACTAGATCAATTTTTAATTTTTTGTTTTTCCATCTTCTATTTCCTTACTAATTTTTTTGTTAGCTTGTTCTTTATGTGTAATTAGCTTGTTCTTTATGTGTAGTTCTGTTAGTCTCTGAGGGTTGAATGCTGAGATTTCACACTGATTATCTGGTACATTTTTTAGTTCTATCAATTTTTTGCTTTACTTGTTTGAGGCTATACTAAGCAATTGAAACTATTTTATAAGATATTTATCTTTTTTGTGGTTATGTGTCAAAGCCTACTTTGTCTCATGTTAGTATACACCTCCACCAACATTCTTTTGGTTAGTGCTCACATGGCATCTCCTTCTTTTTCCTTTCAGTCTTTTTATGTTCTTTTAAGCCATTAGTAATTTGTATACAACACTGAGTTAAGTTTAGTTCCTTACCAGGTCTGAAAATTTTGGTCTGTTTTGTCTGTTTCCATTTAGTGTAATTAAAATTATTGTAGGGTATAAATGTACCATTTTATTACTTATTTTATATATGTTGAAACTGCTTTCATTTCCTTTTTCTTTTCTTTCTTAACTTTACTTGGATTAATCAATCATTTTTGTTATTTCATGTCACCTCTATTGATTGTTAGCTGTATATTCTTTTATTGGTCTTTTGATGGTGCTAGTGATTATGACCTGCATGTATCTTTTTATCATTTCATGGAAATAAAAGGATCTTAGGACACCTTAATTCTATTTATATTTCCTCCTGATTCATGTGAAATTTTCATATATTTTATTTACCTGGTTATTTTTAAACTACAAAAGATCTTATTATTGTTTTTTATATCATCAATATTCAACTGGAGCTACCGTCATGCAGATATAAATTGCGTTTTGTGCAGTCGTTCTCATTCTTCTTGAAGGAGAAGTAGTGTACAACAAACTATTCTACAACTACCAGAAGCTGTAGTTTTTAACATTCTCTATCATCTAATTTTTAGTCAAATCCAGAGAAAATAAGAATACTTTACTCTGAGTTACCTTGGGGTAAATAAAAACCACTGGAAATAATTTAAGCATACAAATTTAATACTATAAATAAAATACTAACACATTTTCTGAACAGGTAACTTATGGGACTCAGGCCTGGTACTCAAATTAGAACAAGGAAAACACTTCTAGGTTGGTCAGTCAGGAAAGCAGCTACCTCCATCACAACCAGAAAGCTACAAATCATGAAGCTACTATTGTAACTGAGTTTAACAACAGTGTCCTAAATGAGATCAGTGATCAGGAAACCGCTTTTGCTCAGACCACTACTGCCCTGACAATCACTAAACTAGTGACAGATGCAGAAAAATCTGACATCCCCTCAACTGCACTTGTCAGCAGCAATAGCCAAGTCACCAGCCTTATTTCTTTCTAAATGGCAGGAAATAGAGAATATAATTTCCAGAATTCTATATATGAGAGCATGAGATGTGTATGTTTTGGTTTTCTAGCCTCTGCAGTATGTAATAGCACGATGGTGTTGGGATGAATCCTGTGTGCCAATTTACCGTATCCAAATTAATTAAATTACAATGTGTAAGCAAGTTGTTCTCCAAATATGAGTCATTATGATGTAGTTCTCCTCCACACCATGAACAACTCAGCACTCCAAAAGAAGTCATTTAATAATGAGATGCTGCTGTAGAGAATTAATAAATCTTCCCCTGTGGAAAATAGCACTTTTCCCTATTCTATCTGTATAATACCTTCTCACTGATCAAAGATTTTTTTGGCTGCACCTCCAGCTTTGTAGAATAATGTACTAGTCAATGTAAAATGAGAGTAGTTATTCTTGTGAAGTGACAATGCTATAAAGCCTATATAAAATAAAACAGAGAAGACTATAATGTCTAGCTGCCAAGAGAAACAGTTTCCCCTCCATGTCTTGTCAGGTGTTTAGAAGCCAACCATAAGGGTGATCATCAGCACCAAGTATCTCAGCTGGAAAACAAACGTGCTGCTCTAACTATTAGAAAGGGAGTCAGAAATCTGAACATAATTGTGCTGGAAAAGGGACAGGATTGAAGTGCTCCAGACACAGAAGCCAGTTTTCCCCAAGACCAATGGAAATAATTCAGACATTTTGTATTTTTCCATCAACATAACAACAGAACTTTCATGCTGCATTAAACCAATCCTGAGTTACGGTGATCACAACTGAACATGCTCAAACTTTGGGCAACTCAAATGCAATAAAAACTTTCTAGCAACTGAGCTGAACCACATGCAGCAGCTGCTTACTCATTTTCTTTGTACAAAAGCAATATTGCTGATACTTGAAAGCAAAATGAATGATAAATACAAATACATTTTTTCTAACACATTGTATATCATTTGGACTCTCTTCCTAACTTCTCAAACTCTCTTCCTTGCAAACTTACCTAACCACACACATTCCCCACTCCAAAACACAAACATCTAAATGATTACCACATACTCCAAGTAGTCAATATAATTAAGAATAATCTTTTCACTTTGTCATTTTTCAAAAATTATAATGCTTGACAAAGTCATAAAATAAGGTCTTCTGATACCTAGAGGCCAAATAATTTGCAGTGATTTTTGTGGTACTCTGAATGAGTCTTTATTTTTTAATTAATAGGATTGAGAAATGGAGAGATAAATGTAGTTTGACATATAGAAGAGTACCAGAAGTTTTGCAGTCACATATACTGCTCCCACTAACCTACTGCCGTTTTAACTATGCTATATTACAAAATGTGTTGTATATTTAAAGATATCTTTAATTAAAGCAATAAAGTATACCACAACACTAATACATTTAGCAGTGATCAACATATTTGTATATCATTTGTTTTTACTTGACTCTTTTCATATGAAAAATTGAGAACATTTGTAAGCTTCAAAACTCAAGGAATTTGTTTTTATTTTAAGAGTAATAGGATATATGCATATATTTTATTTTATAAACTAATAAAAACCATGGGATTTTAAAATTATTTAGATCAAATTAAAATTTCATTCAACATTTGAGATCTTGACCAAGCTGCCTTAAAAAAAAACTATATAAGCCTTTTGTCATTATTTATTACACACTGTTTAGAAAAAGGTTTTCACAAAAAGTCAAAATAATATTCCTCATACTGCTATAAATTGAGGTAATGAAGTAGGTGGGGAATAGCTTCTAATCATTGATTTCATTCAAAATGTACTTTTTTAGGCAAAACTAATCAATGCCATAAGGAAAAATATACAAATGAATCTCCACAACAAGGCCATAAAAAAGGAGAAATGCATTATATGTAATAGCAGTTTTTGTTAATAGGTTGATCTGACAAAAAGCAATGACTAATGTTTATCTTGATTGACATGTAATTTAATTCAAGTTTGTCCTCTTAAGGAACAAAGTGAATATCGTACTATTTAAGAAAAAATGTTGGTGGAAAAAAGGGACACCATTATTATAATGAATTAAATGTGGCTCTTTTGCAAGGAATGCTTTTTCGCTTGTGAAGATCTTAAAGACCTAGGGCTTGAACTTTTCATGAGGCATTTTGAGTACCAATTTTAACAGTGAATACCATGTTGGCTCCTAAAGATGGAAACAAACCAGCTGTAATACTATCTTCAGTGTGAGAATATAAATAACAATGGTATTTGGGGACCAAGTGTAAAGTTTGCAATTGTCAAAGTGTGAATTGGATATTATCATCAATAAATTCATTTTCCTTTATGCATACTGATATCTTAATGTAAGTCTCTTTTTTGATCAACTGAATTTCTGTTTATTCTTTCAAAATTTAGATTCTTATGATTCTTTCTGAGAAATACAGCATGTTTTATTGGAGTATCTAGTCGCTTGTACATAATATTTTGCAAGTTCTTCTAACATTTACCAATACAGTCAAATCAAACAGAAAGCAATTTTTATGTTGACACAGGTTGATGAGATGTTAGCTTTGTGTCAAAGGTGATACCATCAAAAATGTTTTCAGTTAAACTGTACCAAATAAATTTTATCATTTTTTCAAGGAATTATTCAGCTGTGTAGATGCTGAAATATTCTCATTATTTGAAGAATAACTGAAAGGAATGATTAATCTTTGCTCCAGTAAAAATTGAGAAATTGTCAACAACATCCAGTAAGTTATGTATAAAAATCTCAACTGTTCTTCACAGTTTTTGTTTCTTTAAATCGTGTTCTGAAGGTGCCTACACTTAATTAATATTCATAATGATTAGTGAGTAATTAGTATTTATGCTTTGTTCAATGAAATTCAAAAAGCCATTAGTATACACAAGATTCTAGGTGCTATGCAATATGCAAAGATAAGCCAAATTCACAGTTAGGTTTTTATAGAAAAATATAGGTTTTTTGGTACAGTGTGGTTTGCTCATATCTTCTCTTAACTGTTATGACAGTAATCTTAGTGATTGGGTCTTGCTTTATAAATATAACATCACCAATTGTCTGGTGTCTGACAGCCAAACTGCATGTAGAATGTGTTCAATGATAGGTAGAAATAAATTGATTCTGCAAATCTAGTCTTGCAAATCAAAAAATAAATCACTCAGGACTTAAAGTAATTTTCTTATGATCAAGTTGTATTTCTGAAAGCTGATCCTCAATGACGCAAGCAAAGTCACTCTCTATTGTTTACTAGATAATTATTCCCCAGTGCCTTGTGGTGAAAATACATTTATTGTTCTCTGGTAGTCCTTTCTTTACACAGACCGTTCTTCAACCTTGGCATTCTTAAATATTTTTCTATTTTCCCTAACATCTCTTTGTTACCAAGCATTCAAAAATCAAATATTCTAGTATGTCTTCTTGTCTCATATGCTGCCTTAGAATGTAATTGTCCTTATAGCTCTCTCAAAATCATTTTCTCTCTTATAAATATTTCTCCTAGCTGGGTCATGCACAAGATGGTTTGGTGTCTCCTTGGCAACCGCATGGTCTTAACAGTTCCCAGTATCCCTTTTACTCCCACTCATCACACTTCACATTTTTGTTCTTATTATTAATCTTTAAAGTGTCTTCACGTAGTCCTTATCTTTGCTTTTATATATCCCATGTTAATTATTCACATTTTCATATATGTTCTAGATCCTAGCTTTTTAATGGCATTAATTAATTTTTTTTTTGCATAGAAGAGTACAGATCAATTTGAGCTACCAATATCTAAGTCTCTCCTGTAGTTTCTTTAGCAGGATTAAGAAGCCTTATAATCAAGCTGGAAATTTGGTGATGCAGATGCTCCTATATCAAGGCTATATTACCTATTTTGATATCAGATATAAATGTAAAATTTACACGGTAGGTTTAGGCAACCAGGTTTTGTGAGCCTTCCCTATGCTGGCATTGAGCTGCTATTGCTAACCAAAAGTTCAATAGCAGAGTGTTCAAAATAACAGACTTTAGAATCATGCAGAATTCCTAAATTTGAATCTCAACTCTTCCTCCTACCAGCTGTGTGATGTTGAACAAGATGCACAAGATTCCTTTTAAAGGAGGAATATAGTATTCTCATAGAGTGGTTGAGAGGATTAATTGAAATAATGGAATATGCAGAAAATAGTTAAGAGACTTTTAATAAACAGTCCTCCTAGTTACATGGGATAATTTGTGGGCTCTATTTTAGGTCTAATCCACATTCACTTACCCATATATCCACTTAGTCGATTTCCTAACTCCATCTTAGATCATCTTATAGAAAAATCAAGGGAATATTTCGACTTATTTTCTTCTTCCCTTTATTGGCTCTGTAAACCCTGAATTATATTTTTTCATTATCCTTCTCGTATTTTATAAACTAGCTTAACAGGGCACTTCCTAAAATGTTGCAATATCTTTTACCTAAAGAAAAAAAAACTGTATACAATATCTAAGAGTAAGGATGTAGAAATACATCTTTCATTGTAGAGGTTTTTCATTAGTTTATCTTTGTTTTTAGTTTTTCTTGTGTTGAAAATTTTGCAATTTTTACCCAGATGTAGAGCAAAGGGAATTGTGCATTATGCTTCAACCTTTGCATAGATAATTTCATGCACTGCTATGCTTCGGAGACGGTGAGTTTTCTATAGTTATAATTTCTTCCTTCTCTGGGCTTTGGAATTTTCCATGGCAAGATTACTTTACAGTTTTGGGGTAGATACATTATAACATGGAGAAGTATATGTGATTCAAGAGGATGTAGCCCCGATCCCTCGACTCTTTTCTGGCTACTGACTGTCCACAGCTCTTCACTGAGCCTCTGTACCTTCTCTTGCTCAGTCAAACACAGCTGACATACTGCTGGATTTAGTTTTTATATCAGATTTACGCACAATTTTCTTTAGAAACAAACTGATCCATTATTTTTGAAGTCTTGGTCCTTTAAAAGATGTGTTATAGACTGTGTTATTTTTTTCTTCTAGTGACACATAAGTGTGTAACCTTGTGTTCTATATGTAGATTTAACAAAATTCCTGGACACCCATCACTTTTGGTACTGACATTTTTTATGTTTGTATTTTTTGTCGCTTGGTTGGATAATGCCTGTCAGTATTCTCTTAAGAGAACTGGTGGCAGGATTAATTATTTCAGGCTGCTATTGCAAGCCTGGAATGTTCCGAAATGCTTAGCCTTTGACCTATTATACGTGGCTTTCCTTAATCCAGTCACCAATGTGCAATTTACATTGGTCACCTGAATTGAAGTTGCATCAGTTAAGGGCATGATTTTGTAATTTTAATTTTTTTTCTCCTAACTCCCACCCTCATTGTGAAGTTACAGTTTTCTCAGGCACATATCCTTGTACCACTGAGGCACCTTTATTTTATCTCTTTTTTTCTTTCCTGAACCAAATGTAAATGACTAAAACTCTAAAATGGGCTTGTATTTTAACTAGAAATTTCATCTACTCTTAAGAGTACATAAGGAAGAAAGGAAATAAAAAACGTTTTGTGACAGGAAAACTTGTTGTAGCATTTATAAGAATGGAAAAATTTGGAAGCAACCTCAGGGGTGACATATGTGGATTGGTTAAATAAATGTGAGTATAAACTTATAATGAAATATTGTGTACTATTAAAATATACAAATAATTTAATGATTAATTAGTATTTGCTAAGCACCGTGCTAAGTATTTTATGTATAATTCCATTTAATTTGTACATTAGTGCTATGGGGTTGGTATTTCTATTATCTTCATTAGATTTAAAGGCAATACAATCTTAGAAAAAAATGAGTAATTTAAGCAAAACTACACAAGTCTCTGTAGTAAGTAACAGAATTTAAATTCCAGAATTTCTGTCTTCAGAACTAAATGCCTTAAACTCCAGGGTGTCTTGAATTTGTAATAGAGGAAAAATATTCATGATTTAAGTTAGAAGAGATAATATTAGTTTGGTGCAAAAGTAATTGTGTGTGTGTTTTTTTTTTTTTTTGCCATTATGTTTAATGGCAAAACCACCATTAGTTTTACATCAATTTATTTTACGTTTTCTATGCTTCATATATTTGTTACTTTATAATAGAGTAATACATGTTGAAATAAAAGTATGAAAAGAAATGCACAAAAGATTGTTTAATCCAAATTTATACATAAAGTGCCTTCTCTATTTTCTTTAGTTATAATGTTTTAAAATCCTTCTCAAAGCAGATATTCTTGGTAATATGGTCAAAGGGCTCAGTGCCATGAATGTAGTTTTCCACTCCATTCCTGTTCAATACCATAAATATCATTATTATTGACTGTGTCCCCCATTTCATAATAACCAATTAGACACCTCTTTGGATGTACATCAAGTACACTTTCTACTTTAGAGCAAACAAAGTGAAATGCCTTCTCCAGTGTTATTTTCTGTTGACTCTAACTGAACTCAATGACCACTCTTCAAAATCCACTGCAATTATCCTTCAGGTCCATTTTATAGGTTAAATGCAATCAATTTTTAAGGGCTGGTGATATTCTTAGTAAGTATTCCTGTATGGATTTATTTCATTGAGATCTTTTTGACAAAAGTGATTAAGAACAATCTAAAACTATATTATTTTTCTTCCTTCAGTACGTTTAATTAATGCTTTAACCACTCAAATAACTTTGGTGGTCCTCTTTTCTCTCACTCTTTGCCACTTAGCATTCTCTCTCTCTCTCTCTCTCTCTCTCTCTCTCTCTCTCTCTCTCTCTCTCTCTCTCTCTCACACACACACACACACACACACACACGTACCTAAGAAATTAATGAAATGGATTTCTAACATGAAAGGAAGATGAGAAAATTGATGAAGCAGCATCTTATTGGAGTATTTCCTGCTAAAGATGGCCATAAATTCACCAAAGCTTTCAACTTTCAGTGTGAAATACAAGAAAGTTTTAAAAAATAGGAAAGCATGTATTTCTTCTTTGTTGTCATCATTCCATCAAAAACACATTTTTCTTTCTGCCATACATTATTATATTCCTAATATTTATAGTTTACAAGAATAGGGAAGAAAACACTGGACAAAAAATAGAATATTTGAATTCTATCTCTCTTATTGCTTGTGTGCCTTTAGAATAACTCATCTGACTATGAATGGAACTAATATCAATTACCTTAAAGAGTTGTTTTAATTTGCAAATAGATAATGGATGTGAGAATGAGCAGTAAAGTACTTTCTATCCTATATATGGTAGTGTGTGTGTGTGTATATATATATATATATATAGAGAGAGAGAGAGAGAGATAGATAGATATAGATATCTATTCAGATTTTTCTTCTGAGTTCCAGATGCCTCTACCTGACTGATCACTAGACATTGCAGCTTGGGTTACAAATATCTAAGTTAACACATCCAAATAGAATGTACATTTTCTTATGGCAGATTCTGTTCATGTTATCTCTATACTGGGAAATAATACTTTTGTCAATCAGTCCCCCAAATCAGCAAGCTAAGATTCATCCTGGATTCCTTCTTTACTTTATCTTACAAATTAAATCTTTTCATTTCTCTCTTCAGTATCATTCCATATTCACAGAAATAAAACAGACTCTTTTTTCCTGGCATCCTGTGTGTACTTCTATCATGGAATCAAGTGTTATTTTTTCTTACTTTCCTTTTTCTCCTATTTGACTGGAAAACTCCTTGTAGATAGAAAATGTGAATTACCATTATTGTTGGTATTGTGGTTTGTAGCCTCTCCTTCCATTCATTCAGCACCTGTTTGTTCAATATCTACTATGTTCTGGCCACTGATCTTACACTGGTGGGTAAGACAGACAGATATGCAATCTCGCATATAGACAAGATGCTCTCTAGAACTTCCATTCTTGGGTAGGGAGAGAAATACCAGATACCAATGGGTGCTATGTACAGAATTAAAAGCAGAGTAGAGTGATGAAGAGTAACTGGGTGACTATTTTAGATGGATGATCAGAAAGGGGGATGTTTAAGCTAATATCTGAATGACTGGGAAAGAAGGAAGAAGGAAGACATGAAAGGTCTGAAGATTTGAAGGTAGTGGGCAAGAGGTAATATGTTATATGAGGTCCAAGAAGAAGATAGGACCATCTAATGCATGGATTTGTAAGCCAGGATGTTTAGATTTTATTTTAAATGACATCAGAACCATTTGAATATTTATGTAATTGAAGAAATCACTTTAGCCTCTGCAGAGCATGTATTATAGGGGGGAACAAGTTAAAATAATAACAGTTAGGAGGCTGTTGTAGGAGTCCAGGCAAGCAGTGTTGATGGCTAGTATCCTCATGGCAGTGGTAAAATGGAGATAAATGCATGGGTTCTAGTATGGTTGGGGCTAGCACTATACTGAGTACATGACAAATTTGCAATAAATAATTGTTAAATGAAAGAATAAGTGATTGTAAAAATTACCAAAATCAAATCTTTGCCTTCAAATAGCACATAATCTAATTATGGAAATAAATGTACATGAACAATTATAATCAGAATCATTTTTTGATATCATTTTTATTGTTTGAATCCTGTGCTAAATAGGCAAAGGATTTCACTCACCCCATTCATCCTCGTGTTCTTGTGGAAAGATTAACAAATATTTTTTAACCTTGAAGAAAATCAAGATTAATATGCAGATTCTACAAAAGAGTTGCAACAGATACCCACAAGATCTGAGAGTAAAATGGATAGTAACCTTATTTTAACATTATTACAATACAACTTGATATATATTTTTTAACTTACAGTTGTCTTACTGTTAAAAAATTTCTTTTTAAAAATTCACTAATTTTTAAATTAGGCACAGTGGCTCATGGCTGTAATCCCAGCTGCTTGGGAGGCTGAGGCACAAGAATCTCTTGAACCTGAGAGAGGGAGGTTGCAGTCAACCAAAATCGTGCCCCTGCACTCCAGCCTGGGCGAGAGAGTGAGACTCTATCTCAGAAAATAAATAAATAAAAATTAGTAATGGAACAAATTATCATGAGGAGAGCAGCATAAAAGGCAAAATAAAAGGAAACATTAAATAAAGTCATGCTCTTTAGATTTACAAGAATATATTTTATTAGACTCTTGCTATGTGTCAGACTCCTGGCAAAACCTCAATATGCATTGCATCACTTAATAATGATACCTAATAAATAAACGACACATTATTTAATATATATTCATTTGTAATTTGAACTATTTTAAATATTTATTATGAATTCCAAGCTAAAATATGTACTTTAACAAATGCTAATTTGTTATATCTGTGAATTTGCCCAAGTGTATATTGACAGATAGTGATGAAGTTTCATTCCAGAATAATCAAGTTTTGAATCATCAGGTAAACATACAAGCATGACTAATCTCTAGGCACTTATTTTTATAACATTAAGTTAAAGTGCTTATGTTTCTTTACAAGTGCCGACAAAGATACCAAAGAAACATTTCAAAGTAACCATTAAGCCTAAGTAGGATAGTGTCATTCTTGATTTCTTGATGCTTCTTAATATTTTTGGATTAAATGAGTAATAAGACTTAAGAGATGATCTATTTTGGTCATGCATAAAATGACTGTGAGAGAAACATACTGAGGTAAGAATAGTGCTGTTTTTCTACAAGATTCAGATTGCCATGCAACTGAATCACCTAAGGACAAATGCCATTATTAAAAACAAACAAACAAACAGACAAAACCCCTGAAATTTGGGACTCAGGTATGGTCGGACTATGAACCTGACTACTTATCACAATTTGAAGAGAGCTGGGAAAAGTCTCTCCTCTTTCGCAACTCTAAAACAATTTCCCCACCTGCTTTGCCACAGTCCCTGAAAAATTCCAATTAGACATATTGTGGTTAATTTTTATGGGTTATCAGACAATAGAGAAAAATGTAGCTTGTTGGAAAGAGCATTGAATTTGGAATCAGCTATTTTTCTTTGAACAAGCTTGACACCTCTGACCCTCCTACTGCAAAGTTGGGAGAAGAATATCTTTCTCAAAGAGTTGGTCTGTGAGAACTAAATGTCATTCCATAAGTATTTGTGTACTAGAGAATGCTACATATAGTGATGCTAGTTCACTTAATTTTTCCCACAGTGGACAGACAGCTCATAAGTTTTGGAAGATGAGAGCACCAGCTGTCCTCTAAGGATTCAGGTAATATTATGAGTCACACTACATTGCAGAAAAAGGCAAGCAAAGCACATTTTGATTACTTCACTCTTTTGTAAGAGGCAGGCCATCAATGAAGGCAAAGTTTGATAAGCATGTGAAAACATGGAACTGTATTAAATAATCTGGAAATTCTAGTCTGTCCTTCAGATTTCAGGATGGCATTGTTCCCAGAGAAGTTACTCATCCTGTTCCTAAAAACTTCAGATAAAGAATTTTCTGCCTTAGTAAAGCATCCTACAGTTTGCCAGTCACAACAACGCAGAAAGGCTTCCAAATATCTTGCTGCATTCCTGCTGTAGTTGGCCTGATTGTGCCCCTATCGGAGATGGAAAAGTCCAAATGGGATTTGCTTAACAGAAATTCATTATGTATTGTGGGAAAAAAAATTGATGACATTAACAATTCACTTTGCAAACCGTTTGTTAAACTTTACATAGCAAATTTGTTGTTAAATAAAATAGCACTTTTCATCTGTTTATAAAATAGGTTTGAAATCAAATGGATAAATTTAAATACATAAATATACAAATATTCTTGTGGTAAGTGGCTTAATGGAAGAAAATTCTCCTTTGGGTCCCTAACACTTTCAGTTACCAAAGGTCTAGATAACTGAAGTCACCTTTGAACAATTTTAGTTAGCTTTGTTTATTGAAGAATTTAAAAAGGGTAAAACCACAAAGAATAAGGGAGAGAAGGAAGAAAAAAAGATGAGAATGTCGTAAAGTTGAATTTACTTGAAAACAAACAAATAGAAAGATCCAGATGTCTGAATTTTACTAAGATATATCAAAAAGCTGTTTGACTCTGGATGGACTAAAAAAAGTTTGCTTGAAAAAGCATAGGAAAGTTTTGTTTGTACTGCTTTTTAAAATAATAACTAACATAAATATTAATAGGTTGAGCATATTTTCAAAGAAGTAATTTCATAAGCTTTCCACATTCAATATATGCATTAATTTTTTCTAATAACTTTTTAAATGATAAGAATAACGCCTTCTTATAGGGTTTTATTATTAACCAAACAAATTAAAATATGTTAGAGTCCATTAGGCAATTAGGTAAACAATGAACTGCTTCCTTTGGAGGCAAAACACATTTGGGCAACTAGACTATTATCAATAAGCACTTTAGTGCACTAAATGGTGCCCTAAGGAATGCTTCTGAAATGATAAAGTGATAACAGTTAATATTTACTGAGTGCTTATTATAGTCAGGCACTACTGAATGCTTCATAAGTATTTGTTTATTTTTTACAACTCTATGATGGAAGCACCATTTTTATATCTATGTTGTATATGTGGAAACTGAGGTCAGAGAGAATATGGAGGTTGCCCAAATTCAAAGATCCCAGAAGGGACAGATTCAGGAATGGAAACCAGGTTGTCAGATCCCAGGAACACACCCTTTTATCTACTGGATAACATTACTTTATTATAGGGAGGCCAAGGCAGAAGTCAGGGATGTGTTGGAGAACAAATGAGCAGAGTTCAGGGTCGTTTCCTGCTATGCAAATTTAGAAGATGTGCTAGTGCTTTCTAACTTTCTTACATTTGCCAAAGGAAATGATGAATATGCAGTGATTAACACTAAAAAGAGTTACTTGTTTTGTTTTGAGATGGAGTTTCACTCTTGTAGCTTAGACTGGAGTGCAATGGCACAATCTCTACTCACTGCAACCTCCACCTCCTGGGTTCAAGTGATTCTCCTGCCTCAACCTCCCGAGTAGCTGAGATTACAGGCACCCGCCACCACACCCAGCTAATTTTTTGTATTTTTAGTAGAGACAGGGTTTCACTATGTTGGCCAGGATAGTCTCGAACTCCTGACCTCAGGTGATCCACCCACCTCGACCTCCCAAAGTACTGAGATTACAGGCATGAGCCACTGCGCCTGGCCCAAGAGTTACTACTTTTTTTTTTTTTTTTTTTTTTTTTTTTTTTTTATGTAGAATTAGAAAGCTAATCCTTCCAAATCCCAACAAAGTGGTCTATGCAGGATAAAAATATATCCTTAGGTTGTTTCAAAATGAAAATGTTATGCAATGCACAGCAACCTGGTGCAGTGCTAACTATATTCTTAGAACTTCAGCTTTGCTCATATTATTGATTATCTTCTAAGGGATATCAGTTTGTGTAAAAGTCTTATTGTCAGATAGAACATGGCATCATATTTTTCAGTTGATAACTTGAAGATCCTTTGAGATAATCCAGTTCCATCCTGTTATTCTAAAAAGGAAGAACCCAAGACTCAAGTATTACTATAAGCAGTAAGCACGAGTGATTAAAACCTAAGCCTTCTGAATCTTTGTGTTTAATATTTCCAGACAGCTCACATAAGTAAATAGAGGCACTAGAGGCAGAATGCCTGCATCCTCCAGCCCCTATTTCCTCCTGCTTTGTACTCTGAATACTCTATTAGTTTCAAGAAAGAAAAATGAAGAGAAAGCTTCGGGATGGAATTTTATTCCTCTCAAGAGGTGTCAGAAAGTCATGAAACCAAAGGAAGGATTATCCCCTTCTGACAGTCAGGGGATAATCTTTGCTATTGCGGGTATGGTGGTCTGACATGACTAGTGACTCCCTGGGGCTATTTGATATTTCTTAAATAAAGAACCTTTGGAATACCTTGCCTGATATAGGTTTCCATGGAAACAGTGGAGTCAGCTGCAGTCGGTTAGTAAAAGATTTCACCAATTTGCTTACCTTCCAAAATACGGTTGGTGCAGACTCTCAAAACAGAAGCTCTATCTCTAAAGCGTTTGACACTGATCACTGACTCTGTTTCAGGAGGTCACCTTTTAAATGCTACTCTGCAATCAATGATGCTAAAGCAGTCTGAAAAAAAATTCTATAAGGGTTGTCAAGCTGACAACAGTCTCACTATGGAGCTTGAAGTAAGAATGCCTGTGTTAAAAAGCCAGAAAAGCATCTCTAGCTCCTTCCAGCCCCCTGCCTCTACTCTTCACCCTAGAAAATTTAGCTATAGACATCTTTCAGTTTCTATGTCAGTGATGGAGTGTAGAGAAGGAAGGAAGGAAGAAGGAAAGAAGGGACAGAAAGGAGGGATGGGTGCAGGATGACTTGCAAAATTAAAATGCACAATACCAAGTGCAAGCAAAGAAGGAACCAGTATAAACTCTTATGTACTGCTGATGGTAAACCTTTTCAGGAAAAAAAAAAATAGTATTCCTAGTGGGTTTGAAAATGCACATAATCTGTGACCTAGGTGTCGCACTCCTTGGAGCAGTCTCAAGACACCCTGCATATGTGTACCAGAACAGATGGGCAAGAACATTCCTGGCATCCCTGACTTTAATAGCAAACAAACTCAAGTCTATACTGAATATTCTACATGTAGCAATGTGGCTGATGCTCCCAAACTAATCTTGAGTGAAAAAGCAAGTCATAACAGGATAAACACAGTAAGAGAGTAAAATGTTCAAAAGTAAATGGTATATTATTTAAAGAAGCATTCAAAAAAGATACAATTACAAAGAAAAATAAGATAATTATTAACACAAAATTTAGCATTGTGTTTATTTATGTTTGGAGAAGAAAGAGAAGCATTTTTATTGGAGAGAATAACATGAGTATTGGTAATACTCTACTTTTTTGTATTTTTAAAATTTAACCATGCATATCCTGATAGACACTCTTGAAATTACTTTTAAAATAATGATATTACAAACTTAATAATAAAAATTGAAAATAGAAATTCACTTAAAATGTTATATGACTTTAGTCATTACCTTTATCTTTCTTAAAGAATATTATAGCTAAATGGATATTCTTGTTATCAGATATAATAACATTTGCATAGAATTGTGTGATTTATTAAGATTATTAAGAATATTTGCAATACTTTAAAGTGGATTTGACTATTTCTGAATGGCAACAAAATAGTAGAAGCTCAAATGTGATGTATCCAAGAAAACAGAGCTAAAAAATGAATACACTGGTGGCTCACTCATGTCTGTAATCCCGGCACTTTGGGAGGCTGAGGCAGGCAGATTGCCTAGGTCAGGAGTTCGAGACCAGCCTGACCAACATGGTGAAACCCCGTGTCTACCAAAAATACAAAAATTAGCTGAGCATGGTGGCAGGCGCCTGTAATCCCAGCTGCTTGGGAAGCTGAGACAGGAAAATCGCTTGAACCCAGGAGGCAGAGGTTGCAGTCAGCAAAGACTGGGCCATTGCACTCCAGCCGGGGCAACAAGAGCACAACTGTCTCAAAAATAAAATAAAATAAAATAAATGAATACACTGAAACTCTGGTCTTGTGACTCAGCGACCCAATAATCTTCTTACTTGATCGTACTAAAATCTCACACCCGTTCTTGCTGTGCTTCTTATATGTTACACTCGTTAATTATAATTACTTGGCAGCTCATCATTTTCATTTCATCTCTCAACAGTCCCCTCTTCAAACTCTTCACTCCATTTGCTCACAATTACCTTAAAAATCTTCTGCTCTCTCACATGCCTGGGTCTTTGCATATCTTCCTTCGCCTTTGGTGCGCTATCAAATTGTACTTTCTCTCTAGTCCTTTTAGTTCACTCATTCTGCTTCATTCTTCAGGTCTGAGCTTAGATGTCACTTGATCAGGACTCAGGTTAGGTGTTTCATAGTATCCTTCACTGCATTTACTTTCAGGGTACTTATTGATATTATTTACTAAATTGTAAGTCCTTTGAGAGCAAGCGTTTTGCATTGTTCACTCTCTTATTTCTAGTATCCAGATCAGTGTATCTGTTAGCTGTTGGCTTAACGAGGCTGCAAAACAAAATACCACAAAACAGTGGCTTAAGGCAGCAATCATTTATTCTTGCTTATGCATTTGCAGATTTCCTGGGGTTTGGCTAGTCTGAATTTGGCTGCAAGATGCAGATTGAATTCATCTCTGCTCCACATGTCTCTCCTCTTCCCAGGACCTGTGAACTAGCTGGGTCATGCTTTAATCATAGAGCATTCGTACAGCATGCAGAAGGACAATAGAATATGCAAGCACATTTAAAGCTGCTAATTTACTTACATCATGTCTGCTAGTATCCTTTTGAGATAGTCATGTGGCCAATCCCAAAGTCAATGAGTAGCAAAGGGCACTCTGCCTTTAATGAAAGGAACTTTAAAGACACATAGTAAAGAGAGTGGACACAAGGAGGGTTAATAACTTAAGACCAATATATATCACACCCAGTGCATGCCATACACAGGAGAACTTCTAGATGCCAAATGTTGCTTTGTTGTTGCCTTGTCTTTCCTTTCTTGGGCTCCTTCCTCAATCACAGAGTCCTTTTCTTATGCTGCCTCTTCTCCAAACTTCACCTACCCTAGGCTTTTACTCATAACCAGAACCTATTTCTCAACTGAGTATATCCTTCTGTTCAGCTTTATGCATCATAATGGATGACTTTAGGCCACCAAAATGTCTCAATAACCGGGATAATGGATTGTTAATAGACTTACATAGGTGGGAGTGATGATTTGGAGAATCCAATAACTTTTCCTAGAACTCCTTAAATTCCTCATTAGTCTTCAGGGATCTACTTTATGGATAGTAGAGCTGAGCCTCCAACATCTCCTGGCCAGTGTGTCTTATGGTTACTGTTACCTTGTCACTAATTATAAATGTGTCTTGCTTACTCCTTAATAGTAAAAAATAGAATTATTTTTCATCCTTCTATAAATCCCTTTTAATTTAAATTGGTAAAAAAAAAACTAGACGGAAAAGGAATAAGTAATAAGTATATTTTTTTAAATGCAATCTATCTTTAGTCTCTGTCCCAGATATATTTTATTTGAGTAAACAAATCTTTTAAAGGTTCTTTAGGAGCCAGTATATATAGTTTTATGACATTAATAAAAAACATTTAGTGTATTGTATATGAATAGTGGGTGTTTTTAGAATTGGAAATAAGTTTAATTATGGAATTTTGGTGAGCACTTTAGAGGTAAAGATAGTGGAAATAATTTCGTTCCACTATTTTATTTTTTATTTTTAATTTTATTCATCTTTAGTAATGTTTTTGTTAGCAAAGCTTTTTATATTATTGGAAAAAGTCAAGTATATATACTGTTTCCATAGAAAAACTGTATTTTAAATTGTGTAGCTATAAAGTTTTATTTGGGTCTGTTTAATAATTAACAGAAAAGGAAAACAATAATGATTTGATTTAAAACCTTATCTTGTTCACTTGGACACAGGAAGGGGAACATCACACACTGGGGCCTATTGTCGGGAGGGGGTAGGGTGGAGGGATAGCATTAGGAGATATACCTAATATAAATGATGAGTTAATGAGTGCAGCACACCAACATGGCACATGTATGCATATGTAACAAACCTGCACGTTGTGCACACGTACCCTAGAACTTAAAGTATAATAAAAAATAAAATAAAACCTTATCTTATGAGAAATGTGTGAATGTATTATAAACGTAGGCCTGGTTATTTATTTTTAGTTTTCATTATTAATTATTATGGATACATAACAGTTGTACCTATTTGTGATGTACATGTGATATTTTGATACAAGGATATAATGTGTAATAATCAAATCAGGGTAATGCGATATTTACCACCTCAAGCATTTATTATTTATTTGTATTATGAACACGCTAATTCTACACTTTCATTTTGATTATTTCATTTGTTGGGTCTGTGGTGATTTTAAGACGTCGTCGCAGTCCGTGTTTTTTTCCCCATCAAGATCAGCTGAGATATTTGCCACTTAAGAAAGGATAACTGTTTTTTCTCTGTTTCATATGTACTTTTATTTTGATTGTGAACCCTTAAGTCTTTTGTGATATGAGGAAGTATGCTCAATCTTGATAAATGGCTTCTTTTAAAGATGAAAGCCAACTCACCTTGTTTTGTGTGTTCCAGTTAATTTGTAACCTTAGGGTTCTAATTATGTTTCAATTTGTCATATCTAGACCACCATTTCTTGCAGATCAGTAGACACTAGTTCACTTGTGAATATCTACATAGAAGTCTATGGCTTCCTTGCTGGCATTTTGCTTTTTGGTATTGAGAACTTAAAGTTTAGGCTTCCGGCATTTAGTTATATATTTGTTTTGAGTCTACAGAAGCTTAATTAAACTATCCATGTTACATCTTTGACTTTCTTCCATCATAATGTTTATTAATAATGTGATTTGAGTTATAAGCTTCTAGTTCCCAGGTGGTTGAGCTCGGACAATAATGCAGAACCTTGAAGAAAAGCAGACAATACAACCTCTCCTAAAGGGGAGCTTTTCTGCCTCTTCAGAATCATTTGCTAAGGAACTCCCCTGACTTCTTCATCTCAAAGCAAAGATGGCTAATCTTAGACAAATTCTCTTACAGCATAGCACTCTCTGACTCAATAGATATGACTCAGCATGCTTGACAGCCAGATCTAGCCTTGAAACATCAAATGCAATTTCCTGGAAACTGTTGTCAAATCTGTTTACAAAGCCAAGCAGAAAAGGTTTCATCAGGAACTCATTGTACACCTGTCTTGAGTATCTGTGGAAGCTCTTTTATCTGTAGGGAGGCTATGGAAATTACAGAGAAGGTGAGATGTAAAATGTTTACCTGTGGCAATGAACTGAATACAGAGAGAGAGAATGAGTTTTATTTCCTTTCTCACTCCTTCAATCTCAATACACATGCACATATACAAAATCACAAAACACAGACACACACACACACACACACACACACGGCAAAGAAGTGTAGGGAGGGGAGGAAAGACAGAAAATTGCCATTTCAGTGGAGACCTGGCTAGGTGTCCTATTAAAGTCTGTGGAGAGGAGATCATAAGAACTAGAAGAACGAGTTTTTCTCTCCACTGCTGAGGCGGAGCAAAGGGTGTGAGAATGAGAGGAGAGTCAGAGAGATTTGGAGAAAGTGTATGAAAGGTATGTTATACCCCTCCAGCCCATCCTCCTCATTATGGTAGTCAAGTTAGTGGTACTTGACTCATTTTACCATGGAATTGGATGCTCCTATGGGACCTACTCATGGAGTTTTTGGGTGAGTCTTTAATTAGGAACCCTTCATGTCTCATTTAGGAGTGACAGTCATTTCTAAATTTCTCATATAGGTCAAGGGCATGCCAGAAAATTAATTCAAATCAAATCATGAGCCGGATCAACAGTTTCTCTAGAAATTGCTCAGTAATGGAAGGGTACCCTTTCAACAGTTTGTCAGATGGGTGGTGTTAACTAGTCATCCAGTGATGATCAAGTGGTCCACAAATTGGTACTTTACCCTTCCATGGGTCTTCAACTACAACTGTAAACACCTGGCCATAAAGCAGCTAGAACTGAAATATGCATGGTTCTCCCTTTTCAACTCCCCTCTACCTTCTCCAATCCCTGCCTCTGCCAGATCACTATATCAGAGTCCTTCATCCCCCCACCAGGAGTTAGGCATTTGTGACTCCTGTGAAATTAAAAATAAGAGCAAGAGGAAGGGGAAGAGTAAAGAAATCAGAAAGAAGACAGATTGAAAAGATGTATTAAATAATAACCTTAGTGTTAGACTGAAAGACATCATCCCCCAAATTTAGGTTTTCAACAATCAAGCAGAAAAGGAGGCTCCTGAGTTGTGATAATTCAAAGTTTTGTACACACATTTGATTGTGATTGATTGGACAATCAGTTATATCTGTTATGCGTGCTTCTTTTGGCAGTGAGGGATCAGCTTCTTCTTTAGAAAGTTTTCTCCCACTTATGAAAAACACTAATGCATCAACACTTCACCTAATTTCCTGGTCAAAAATGTTATTTTTGTTTAACTATATTCAATTTCTTTAAACTTAAGAGGAAAAAGGAAAGTCTTTTGGTTGGTCCTGATTTTATTACATTTATTATACTAGTCACGGTAAATATATTTTATGCTGTAGTAACAAATAAACTAAAATTTCAGTGATTTGCTTAATGCAACAAAAGATTCTCTTACTCAGACAGTGGAATGTAGAGCAGCCCACCTTTATCTTGTAGCAAGACTTTCTAGAACTTTGTTACTTAACAGAGTAGTCACTAACCCCGTGTGACTACTGAACACTTGGAATGTGTGGAGTCTGATTCCAAATGTGCCATATGTGTAAAATACACATGAGATTTATTAGACATAGTAAGATAAAAAGAATGTCAAGTATCTCAATAATTATTTTTATATTGATTGCATGTTGAAAGAATAATATCTTAGATATATTAGACTAAGTAAAAAAATTATTGAATTATTTAGTCTATTAATTTTAATGAGGCTGTTAGAAAACTTAAAATTACATATTTGGCTTACATCATATTTCTATTGCATAGCAGCTTTAATCTAGGAACTCATGGCTACTAAGAGATGCAGGGGTGTAACACTTATCTTAGCTACATAGGACTCTAAATAACACGTCATTGCCATTCATATTTTACTCCCCAAAAGTATTCATGAGACCCAAACCTAATTTGGATGATTGGTGAGTCCCCAGTGTCTGTGCCACACCATCCTTTTCCTCTGTTTGTAGTTATTCATTACTCTCTTACATCTATCCTTTCCTATTCTCATTTTTTTCTCTCGTATTTCATTCTTTGTGGAGACACAGAGGTTTCCTTCTTCCAGATAATCTTATTGTCAATGTTTGTGACACTACTTTCTGTCCCCAGCCTCCTAGGTAAAGTAATTCAATTGATCCTTCTCTTCTGCTAGAATCCCATATGGAATCATCATAGAAATCAATGTTCAGTGCATCATTTGATATACTATTATTCATCCAATTACAATATCATTTATGGCTTAAGAGGTACATGCTGAACTGCGATATTTAACTGTTCACATTTAATCAATTTAAGATCACGACACAACTGTCCAGATCACCCGACTTTAACATTTCACATATGATTATTATGTGTAAAAAGAGATGAATACCAATAGAAACTGCTGCCGAATTAAAAGAATTGAAAGGATTGGTAGAACCAAAGGATGGAGGCAATAATTCTACTAGTATCATGCTACCAGATATATATTCTAGAAATTGAAGAGTTTAGAGTAAGACATTAGTATGAGAAGAAACTAAATTTTATATCATGAGGTTTATTTTCATTCACTCTACTTCCACTTTTTAGTACCTCGGAGTTGTAAATCTTGTATGTCTCATTTAACAAGAAGGTCTCTGTTTTTTGTATTTTTTTAAATAAGGAGCTTAAAACTAAGAAGTGATTCAGAAAAGGAAGCAAGAAAGCCACTGGGTTCCACAGGAGGTCAGATTATGGATTGAATTGGCCTATTAAAAATGCTAGGAGCTGCTCTAATACAGCCTCTAGGTTTTCTTTTTCAACTTCCTGCCTCAATGTTCTACTGCATAAGCTCCTATTACAGAGCCACAGGCCTTATTGACTCATTACTGGGGTCAGTCAGGTGTGGAATGGGTTAGGAATTGCTATAATATCTCATTACGTTGCTGTTCTGCTTCATTATCTGACCAGCCTCGGGCAGGGTGCTGGGTATACTGCCGTTCTGCAGTGCAGGAAGAGACAGCTTAATTCTAGCAATCTTAACAACCCATAAAGAGAATATTCTAGAAATTAAGGCACATAAACAAACAAGGATATCTCATCTGCTACACACTTACTTCCAAAACTAAAATGCAGTTACAGTTTTCAAGTTAAAATGCCAAGAGTATAGGAAGGGATTCCCTGTCACAGTGAGTATTTTGAAGTACAGTTGTTGGTTAAGATCAACCTGCAGATTTCTTTCACCTGTAGGCTCAGGAGAAGTTTTTTCTTGGTCGAAGTTGGCAGGGACCTGGCACCAGGAGACTGACCCATGCCACATTGCCGGGTCCATTGTCCTCTTATTCCCAATTCAATTTCTGGCATCTAGTTTAGTATTCCCTCATGGTAATTATACTGCCAACTCTATCTGCTGTCAATGCAGTCTCAAAGTGCATTGGAAGCCCAGGGCACCAAAATCTAACGGAAAGTTGCTTGCAATCCCATTTGGGATAGGGGGATATCAATTGATGTTATATCATGGGCTTTATTTTTATCCACTTTTACTTTCTTCTATGTCAATTGAAATTAGATTTTTTACATTAAAAATAATATGACTACCACGACAAAAACTAACAGCTGATTTTATACGTACTGAGTTTATGGCAATTAAACTTTTAGATTTATTTGAGCACTATTTCACTTGTAATTTATTAACTGTTTAGGGGCTTGTTTCATGACTGTCTCCTCCCAGAGATGGTACAGTCTTTGAGGGTAAAGACCTAGTCTCTCTTGACATCGTGGGTTCTTCATAGATGACGGTTGTAAGAATGGACAATCCTCTTTGGTGATTTGATAACAGTGAATATTTTAGCTTCTTTTCTCATCTTTCTGCTACTGCTGTTCAGTGCAATTTGAACCTGCTATTACTATTTTTACTTTTCTGTAAGTGGGGCATTAATGCGCCTGGGTGCATTCTTGTGACCAAGGGTGGATTCCATCAGGAAGTGGCACACTTATGTCCCAGAGGCCTCTTTGGATACTTAAATAATTATGACATCAGAGGGAGCCATTGGGTAGACCACTAGACTGGAAGCTAAAAGCATCTTACATTGCTACACTATCTTACAATGTCATTTAAGTTCTCTGAACCTCTGTTTCTCATCGAAAAGAAAAGAGATAAAAATGCCTTTTGTACTTGTGTTGTTTGTGAAGCTGGAATGTGAAAACAACCACGGTTATACTTTGCATATAATACAAATTCAATTCATGCTGAACCTGATCTCCATGAAAATAAATGGTTGTCAGATACAGTTCAGATATATCAGATAACAAGTGTTGTTCTTCAGGCCTGACCCCTATTGCAAGTTTTTGAGTCTTCCAACTGGACCACCTATTCCTTTGCTCACTCATACACATCTCAAGTGCACTTTCATATTTCTGAACTTAGACTATTGTAGCAACTTGTAACATTGAAAATGCTCACATCATCTTGCAGAAGTCTTATGAGAAAGTGTAAAATGTGAAGTAATCTGCAATATGTGGGTGCCTAGGAATTCTGCCATCTTTGGATAGAAAAGTCTTTGGAATTCCCAGACTTTCCACTCAAACCATCTTTCCTGATCCAGAAATTTTATGGAAATCACCTCACATGGCCCGATTTGTTAGTGAGGATTGAGGACCTGTCCTTCATGCTTCTCTAGGTGAAGCCAAAAAGGGAATCATGGACAGAGGCCAGAAGGATATGGAAGCAGTGGTAGGAATCATAGGAAAATAACTACACTATTTTTTAAATGAGCCTTTTAAATGTCCCTGAGGCGCAATATCCTAGCTCAATTATAAAGTAATAATTGAGAAAGATTCTGGAATTGTCTAATTTGGCCATATTCTGCAATCCCTGTCTCTAAAAATAAGAAAAGGACGGTGTTGGGTAGGCTCACATGATGTATTTTAAGTGAATGAGTCTTATTTTAATTACTCAGAGGGTAGCAATATTCCTGACAATTTGTTCACTCCACTAGGATTCAAAATCATATTTTAAAATATTTTTTTATTCATGAAATATTGCCACAGATAATTGAACTTTCTGGTGATTTTCAGTCACGGGATGTGCGCTCCACCATCATTTCAGTGGACACCTGGTGACTGCAGCTCTGCTAGTGTGATGTTCTTCGTGTTAAGTCTTTGGTTAATGCTTTATTTTTCTCCATAATTCTTCCTACTCACTGCCATTTGACCTTCATTAAAAAGGCTGAAAACCTGCCTACCACTTCTTCTGCTGCATCTGGCCTCATGGCTAATCTATGAATAACAGTAATTAACATCTGTGCAGGATGATTTTTTTTCACAGAGTTTTGAGACATTAATTAGTGTTATAACATCCTTAAGAGATAAGTAATTATAGTTCTCACACTTTTTACAGAGGAAAAAGCTGAGACACAGCTGGGTTAACTCACATGTCTAAACTAATGCTCAAGAAGGCAAAGAGTAGACAGTACCTGGGGTGCACGCTACTGCTCTCTGCCTGATGTCACTAAGCTGTCTGCCGATGTGCTTGCTGCCTCATACTCTCAGGCCTCTCCCATGGCCCCAAACCCTTACTTTAGTTTGCAGAGTGGGGGCCTTGAGTAGAATCTGATAAAAAGGGCATATTTTCTGAGAAATCAGGCTGGGAAGTCAGCATGGGTTTTCCTCATGGAGGGTTCTAGGGGAAGTAAGAAGTCCCCTTGTGAAATCATTTGAAATGAATTGAAGACATATAGGATGCTTGTCAGCCATTTATCTTCCTCTTACCATTATTGGTAAACATGACCCCATGATTTTTACCTTACACTCTAATATAGAAGTAAGTTAGTAAAAATAAGTGGCAACTAAACATGTCTACATCAGACCTCATACCTAAATGAACTATAATAGAGCTAGTACTAAAATACAATTTTTCAAAATTATTTGGCTTTTAATTTATGATGTCATAGCTTTCCACATGATGCATAGAGCCTGAGTACTATCCCATGAATAACCTTGGGTATCTCTTTAGCTACATCTTATTTTTAAGTTAACATTTATTAACAAATCTTTGATGTCTCCATTTTGCGTGTGTGCATTGCTTGTGTACTTATGCACTGATTACAGACATAATTTCTTAAAACTATTCCATTTTTCAAAATTTTCAAACTACCTTTTTAACATTTTACATTAGATGATAAAATATAAATTATGTCTTCAAATTATTGCTTGAAAAGGAAGAATTGTTCATTTTCAACAAAATCGGAAAGGTTTTTACAAGGCACAAGGTACTTGATTGACCTCTCTAGTTACTTTTATGGAGCAACTGAACACCCTCTGCTGATATTTCATGCCCTTCTTTTCTCTCTGAAGTGAGACAGAAGTGAGAACTCATGCTGCAGCTGACTGGTTCCCCCTGCACACCTGTTGGTCAATTTGGTTTCATTTGGGATATACGTAGAAATTGATCCTGTAAATTTTATTTAAGTCTAGACTCCAGGTTAAGAAGAAGCAATGTTGTCACTTTAGACGAGAAAGTCTTCAGATGAAATATAGAATTATGTGATTTCTGAATCTATATGTACTCCATTTGGTCATGCAGCAACCCAGGGAGCTAGGTTATGTACCGCTATATTGCAAAACCAAATCTAGAAATGTCCTGAGGAGAAAAAATTGGCACGTTTTAAGAAGCCAGTAGAGAAGGAAAGTTATCAATTACATTTAAAAGCATTGAATTTTGTTATTTATACCTGTAAAATGAGAGTTGAAACTGCTACCTTCTCTTCATTCTCAGTGCTGCAGCTTAATTTACATCTTTCTTCCCTTCAACTTATTCCCTTTGTTGTTCAAGTTAATGAATTGAGCCAGTCCTTCTTTACAGAAAAAAATCTTCTGTAACACAAGTGGGATCATGTCATTCGCTCTCTTATGTCAACTCCTTCAGTGATTCCTGGGAGCCTAAAATAGATTTAAGATTTCATAGCATGGGTTTATAGGTTCTTCACCATGTGGTTTCTATATATTCTAAAATCTCCTACTGAAACTTTGGATTCATCCAGGCCTGCTGTATTGGTATAATTTTATTTGGCTGAGAAAGACATTTCCCACTTCCGTACCTTGGTATGTCACAGTGCTCTCATGGGAGCATCGTTCTCTTCTCTGTCTGCTAAATAAAATTCCACTCTTCAAGATGCTCCATCACGGTTATTTTAGAAGCACATTTTCTACCATTTCCCCACAAATGGCAGTGAGTTGTTTCTGCCCCATGCTTCAACAGTGCCTCAAACAAATCTCTTCATACATATCAGATTCTATTGTAATTGCTTTAAGGGCAAAAACAATTCCTCTTTTCTTTGTTTACAAGGCACATAATTATGCCCAATAATTATTTAGTGAGCTATTATTTCGCCATTCCTATGTAGTTCTCCCTCTGCAAATAATAGCGTTGAAATATGGCTCCTTACTGTCCTGTGTTATTAGACGCTTTAATGGAGTGTCTGTTGTTTTGCCTGGAAAAACTTGTGAAAATTGTAATTATTCACTTCATAAAGATAGTATGTACATTAATCAGTAGATTCAAAGCGTTCTGAAAATGTAGGGCATACTGTTCAGGTGTCAAGTTCTATTACCTAAGATCAGCAGTGAGGCTTTCTAAATGTCAAGAGGAAAGTTTGAGAACCTGCTGCCACAGAAAATCTGTAAGAAGGTGTGAGCTAGGTGTGAAGTTTCCTCTTAAGTAATTTCACTTATTATTATTATTTTTTTGAAACGGAGTCTTGCTCTGTTGCCCAGGCTGGAGTGCAGTGACCTGTGACGTGATCTCGGCTCACTGCAAGCCCCGCCTCCCGGGTTCACGCCATTCTCTTACCTCAGCCTCACGAGTAGCTGGGACTATAGGTGTCCACCACCACACCTGGCTAATTTTTTTTGTATTTTTAATAGAGACGGGGTTTCACCGTGTTAGCCAGGATGGCCTCGATCTCCTGACCTCGTGATCCCCTCGCCTTGGCCTCCCAAAGTGCTGGGATTACAGGCTTGAGCCACCGCGCCTGGCCGCAATTTCACTTCTGAATCTTCAAAATTGAGTTGACAGGAATAAGATGAAAGAGTAAATGGAGTGTTCTGTAGACATACGTAACGGTGCATTTATAGGCACATGCACAGTGTATATGTATATTTTCATGTGCACATAACTAGATATGGTACATATGTAAAAATTATGGGGCACATACATAAAAATATTTTATACATCTACAGGTAGACGAAGAGAGAGAAAGAGAAGAGAGTTACTTGTTTTTGGTAAACCTGCTGAAGTTTAGGGAGAGTTTGGGTCACAGTTCCAATTGATGAGCACTGAAGTTTTTCTTTTATCATTTAGAAAATTTTGACTGTATATTATAATGTCTGGCGGCTTTTTTTTATACTTTAAGTTCTGGGATATACGTGCAGAACATGCAGGTTTGTTACATAGGTATACATGTGCCATGGTGGTTTACTGCAACTATCAATCCATCATCTACATTAGGTATTTCTCCTAATGCTGTCCCTCCCCTAGTCCCTCACACCGTCATAGGCCCCAGCGTGTGATGTTCCCCTCCCTGTGTCCATGTGTTCTCATTGTTCAACTCCCACTTATGAGTGGGAACATGTGGTGTTTGGTTTTCTGTACCTGTGTTACTTTGCTGAGAATGATGGTTTCCAGCTTCATCCATGTCCCTTCAAAGGACATGAACTCATCTTTTTTATGGCTGCATAGTATTCCATGTGTATATGTGCCACATTTTCTTTAGGTAGTCTAACATTGCTGGGGATTTGGGTTGGTTCCAAGTCTTTGTTACTGTGAAGAGCTCTTTAGTTTAATTAGATCCCATTTGTCAATTTTGCTTTTGTTGCCATTGCTCTTGGTGTTTTAGTCATGAAATCTTTGCCTATGCCTATGTCCTGAATGGTATTGCCTAGGTTTTCTTCTAGGGTTTTTATGGTTTTAGGTCTTACGTTTAAATCTTTAATTCATCTTGAGTTAATTTTTGTATAAGGTGTAAGGAAGTGGTCCAGTTTCAGTTTTCTGAATATTGCTACCCAGTTTTCCCAACACCTCTTGTTAAATAGGGAATCCTTTCCCCATTGCTTGTTTTTGTCAGGTTTGTCAAAGATCAGGTGGTTGTAGATGTGTGGCATTATTTTCTGAGGGCTCTGTTCTGTTCGTTTGGTCTATGTATCTGTTTTGGTGCCAGTAAAATGCTGTTTTTGTTACTGTAGCTTTGTAGTACAGTTTGAAGTCAGGTAGCGTGATGCCTCCATCTTTGTTCTTTTTGCTTAGGATTGTTTGGGATATACAGGCTCTTTTTTGGTCCCATATGAAATTTAAATTCATTTTTTCCAATTCTGTGAAGAAAGTCAATGGTAGCTTGATGGGGATAGCATTGAATCTATAATTACTTTGGGCAGTATGGCCGTTTTGACAACATTGATTCTTCCTATCCATTAGCATGGATTGTCTTTCCATTTGTTTGTGTCCTCTCTTATTTCCTTGAACAATGGCTTGTAGTTCCTTGAAGAGGTTCTTCACATACCTTGTAAGTTGTATTCCCAGGTATTTTTATTCTCTTTGTAGCAATTGTGAATGGAAGTTCACTCATGATTTGGTTCTCTGCTTGTCTATTATTGGTGTATAGGAGTAATTGAGATTTTTGCACATTGATTTTGCATCGTGAGACTTTGCTTAAGTTGCTTATCAGTTTAAGGAGATTTGGGGTTGAGATGATGGGATTTTCTAAATATACAATCATGTCATCACAAAGAGAGAAAATTTGACTTCCTCTCTTCCTGTATGAATACCCTTTATTTCTTTTTTTTGCCTGATTTCCCTGGCCAGAACTTCCAATACTGTGTTGAATAGGAGTGGTGAGGGAGGACATCCTTGTCTTGTGTCGGTTTTCAAAGGGAATGCTTCCAGTTTTTGCCTACACGGTATGATATTGGCTGTGGGTTTGTCATAAATAGCTTTTATTATTTTGAGATACGTTCTGTCAATACCTAGTTTATTGAGAGTTTTTAGCCTGAAGGGGTGTTGGATTTTATGGAAGGCCTTTTCTGCATCTATTGAGAAAATCATGTGGTTTTTGTCATTGGTTCTGTTTATCTGATGGATTACGTTTATTGATTTGCATATGTTGAACCAGCCTTGCATCCCAGGGATGAAGCCAACTTGATCGTGGTGGATAAGCTTTCTGATGTGCCGCTGGATTCGGTTTGCCAGTATTTTATTGAGGATCAATGTTTATCAGGGATATTGGCCTGAAATTTTTTGTTGTTGTTGTGTCTCTGCAGGTTTTGGTATCAGGATGATGCTGGCCTCATAAAATGAATTAGGGAGGAGTCCCTCTTTTTCTATTGTTTGGAATAGTTTTAGAAGGAATAGTACCAGCTCCTCTTTGTACCTCTGGTAGAATTCGGCTGTGAATCCATCTGGTCCTGGGCTTTTTTTTGATTGGTAGGCTTTTAATTACTGCCTCAATTTCAGAACTTGTTTTTGGTCTATTCAGGGATTCGATTTCTTCCTGATTTAGTCTTGGGAATGTGTATGTGTCCAGGAATTTATCCATTTCTTCTAGATTTTATGGTTTCTTTGCATAGAAGTGTTTATAGTATTCTCTGATGGTAGTTTGTATTTCTGTGGGATCAATGGCGATATCCCCTTTATCATTTTTTATTGTGTCTATCTGATTCTTCTCTCTTTTCTTCTTTATTAGACTGGCTAGTGATCTATTTTGTTAATCTTTTCAAAAACCAGCTCCTGGATTCATTGATTTTTTTGAAGGATTTTTCATGTGTCTCTCTCCTTCAGTTCTGCCCTGATCTTAGTGATTTCTTGTCTTCTGCTAGCTTTTGATTTCGCTTACTCTTGCTTATCTGGTTCTTTTAATTATGATGTTAGGGTGTAGATTTTAGATCTTTCTCTCTTTCTTCTGTGGGCATTTAGTGCTATACATTTCCTTCTAAACACTGCTTTAGCTGTGTCCCAGATATTCTGATACATTGTGTCTTTGTTCTCATTGGTTTCGAAGAACTTGTTTATTTGTACCTTAATTTCACTATTTATCCAGTAGTCATTCAGTAGAGGGTTGTTCAGTTTCCATGTAGTTGTGTGAATGCTTAATCCTGAGTTCTAATTTGATTGCACTGTGGTCTGAGAGACTGTCTGTTATGATTTCTGTTCTTTTGCATTTGCTGAGGAGTGTTTTACTTCCAGTTATGTGGTCAATTTTAGAATAAGTGCGTTGTGGGAGCACTGAAGTTTTATGTCCACTCTTTTCAAGCCACGGTATATATCTTCTTGACTTCAGAATTAACTGTACATAAATCAGTTCTTCCTTGGTTCATGATGACTTCTTCATTTGTTGACTGTGAATTTTTGGTAATACAAATATAGGTTACTTACTTTAAATTTCTATAAGACTTTACAATCTTTAAAATTATTTAAAATATGTTTGAGATAAAGCTGTGTTTCCTGGCATTATCTGGACCAATGATGGGCTGGTTAGTTGGAAGAAGGATCATAAAAAGGCTCTCACTTAAAAAGCTTAAAAATAATGCATGCTTAATGTGCTGCATTTTTATTTACATTGATTATAAAAATTAGCATTAATATATAAATATTTTAATATTGTGCTAAGGCAATTTTTAAAATTCTGAATGCCCTGCTTTGTATTCCATCTCCTTGCCTAATCTTCATCTGAAATTCCTTATATATAACTTCCTCATTTAGTTTCTTTAAAGTAAAACAAGACTATAAAGATACTTGTGGAGCCAATAAAGCACAAATTTCTTTTATATATTTTATCATCTCTCTCAATTTTTTAGTTTTCTCAAGACAACTGATTTGAAAACGAATTTAAATAGGTTCACATTTATGAAGTCTTTTCAAAGGATCCAGTTGAGTTTTCATAGAAACAACTCTTTTTTTTACATACCTATTTCCATAAATGTATATAATAATTAATTCAAATATATATTTACAATGCCAAGAGCCACACCATAGTGTACTCGTTGGTGGGCACCTGGTAAACATGCAACTCAAGTGATAGGAGCAGATTACACAGGCCTTCTAGGGACCTACCATCATAGCATCAGTTGGTATATTCTGCAGAAAGACAGGAAGATACTGGTTATCTGATAATGCAGAGTTTCTTCTCTCTTTCATTACACATGAAAATGGCCTGTTAGGTAAACTTTGGGGAAGTACATTCTTTTGCCTTCATAGTAAGTGGTCATCCCCATTTATGCAGCTAACAAGTGGATCTTTTGCAATTCAAGCCTGTATTCCTTGAGCTATTGTCCAGAGTTTCTCATTCACTAATTTTTTTTTTTTTTTTTTTTTTTTGAGACGGAGTCTTGCTCTGTCACCCAGGCTGGAGTGCAATGGCATGATCTCAGCTCACTGCAACCTCCATCTCCTGGGTTCAAGCGATCCTCCTGCCTCAGCCTCCCAAGTAGCTGAGACTACAGGCACATGCCACCATGCCCAGCTAATTTTTTTTTTTTTTTTTGTATTTTTAGTAGAGATGGGGTTTCACCATGTTAGCCAGGATGGCTGTGATCCTCTGACTTCATGATCCACCTGCCTCAACCTCTCAGAGTGCTGGGATTACAGGTATGAGTCACCATGCCTAGCCAAATGTGTTTTTAAATACTTACCAGTGCCAGACATTGTGCAGTATTTGTGTTTCCATAACAATATGCCACTTTTCACTTTGCAGGTAATATTTTCTGCACAAATTAATTCAATATTGGCATCATTCTCACAGATGTTGGAGCCTCGGCCATGGATAACTCCACGACTCCCTCCCACTCTGTGTGTTATAGACTTATGAGTCTGAAAAGGTAGGCAATGGGGCAGATAAAGAATATCAGAGGGATAAAATAGAATATGTAGAGCGCTAAATGTGAGGATGCTAATCATGTGTGTATAAGCAAAGGTGAGACAGGTCTAAATCAAAGGTCACTGCTGAAAGTACTTTGAGCTAATTATCATATGCCTAAACTCATTTTGCTCTCTCTGTTGAGTGAAAGTCACCTCTACCCATGTCATCCTTTGGCACCCTCCAGCTTGACAAACATACTCTTACAACATCAAGAACGACCATAAATCCTTTCATAGTAATGCAGTCTGCCAGATAACTGCTTTTGGCCATAAATCATATTGTACTTGTCATTATTATACAGTTTTTATTACTAGTTAGATGACTTAAAATAAATTAGGTTCAAATGGTGATACTGAATTTTTATCACCTTCATAATGTAGAAATGGATAAAGGAATACAAAATGGAGATGCATCTTGCCCCAGTTTTTAAACAAACAATAGGGCTGGTGTGAGATGGTGTTAGATTATTCAGGGCTGCACTCGTTAAATGACTATGCCTTGAGGAGGCAGAGAAGAATCAGGAGTCTTCTCTCTTTGTGATGTTTCTCAGCATGACTTCTTCCCTTCTTAAAACAGTTGGACAGGTCCATAGATTTTTGTTTTACTCTGAAGTTGCTTTGTCTTCACAATAGTCTAAGATAATTGATGTTTGTTTTTTAAAAAATTAAAATGTTTACCATAATGGTTGCAATAACATGCCTGGAATACACTGGTATGCTGTTTTCAATACCATGTTATACTCATAGTTGAGGCTAGAGAAACTGCAGAAATATATGCTTTAAATATGGGTCATTTCCCTGATTCAAGAAAGAAATGCATCAGCAATTTAAATGCAAGGAAAATGTTCCAGCTCCGACTTGTGATCAACATGCAGCCATAGCTCTAGATGATGTGTCCGTGATGCCATTGTCTACAGGACCTGTAATTTCAGTCCCACTTGTTAGCTTCATTTCAATGCCATGAGTCAATGAGCTGAGGTGGCGTCGCCTCAGTTGGCAGTTCTAACAGGTGAGAATTCCTGACAAGGCTCCAATCAGATAAGGAGCAATCTAACCAGCTAGTGATGCCAGGTCATCCTGAGAAGGAACAGAGAATGCTGCAGTGGTCTAGAATTAAAACTACTTTATTATGATTAACAAGTAAAAATCATTTGTAGCTTTGAAACTTCTTTTAGGCAGGCACCAAAAAGAAAAAAAAAAAACTTTACTATTAAACACTTGCAATGCAGTTTCATATACATAGCAAGTCTTGTCATGAAGAATAATGTTTTACATAATAGACTGAAATATTTCTCTTTTTTTATGGTATTCAAGATTCAGGTGCTGCATAGAGCTTTTTTAAGTATTTTAAGCCATAGACTACTAAGGCATGGAAAGACTGATCCTGAGCAAAATTGCACAGGAGTAAAGCTTATATTTGAGCATTACTCTTTCTTTTTTTCTGCAGTCTTTTATTTGCACTTCTGTCTTGGTGCACAATAAATCATTTTGGTAGGGCAGGCTGGACCTGATGTCCAAACTCTTTACAGGCAGCGGGGCTAGTCCTCCTGTGGAATTCTTCTTTAAAGAATGCATCTTCAAACAATTGATAGAGAGGGAAAGAGTGATGATAATACGCATATTCTATTTCCAGATTCTTTAGGAATGAGAACAATGCTGAAATTTGAAGAAAAACAAGGCATTATAAATGCTGAACAAAAGCTCCTAATAGGCATTAGAGTCAAATTTGGATCTTGCTATTCAGAATGGCAATTAGACCTATCCTCACAGAACATACCTGACAATAATAACAAACATTAACATGAGCAGTCAGCTATTGAGTCAGGTGATTTCATTTATTAGCTCATTTAATCTTTAAAAGCACTCATGATGTAGGTATTATTATCATCCCCACTTTGCAGATGGGAGAATTGAGATATGGAGTGGAAAAATATCTTGCCCAAGTTCAAATGACTGGTAACAGCTGGAGCTGGGATGTAAATTCAGGCTAGAACCTGAATTTAGCTCTGTTAAATTCAAATATGGCACAATGCACGATGCTCTTTAGGTTAAATGACACCAAACATGTATTAAAATATTGAACATGCTGTGGCAGAGACTGTGAAATGCCTACCGAATACTCACTCAAACTTTCTTCCTTAGTATGACTTCTGATTTTATTTTGGATTTTATAGAGCCCAGTTAAAAGACTGTATTTCCCAACCACTCTTGGAGTTAGTGGAGAATAAAGAAATACTATCAGAATTTGTTAGGGAGGAAGTCTGAGATACCTTTCAGAGGGGTGGGGCAGAGAGTTGTCGTGTATAGTTTCTGTCCATCACTGCTCCCTTTCTGCTTCCTTCCTGCATTTGACACCTGGATAGCTCTAGCTGCTACCTTGGACCACAAAGAAGCCTTGAGGAT
Organism: Chlorocebus sabaeus; assembly: GCF_047675955.1. Lineage (NCBI taxonomy): Eukaryota > Metazoa > Chordata > Mammalia > Primates > Cercopithecidae > Chlorocebus > Chlorocebus sabaeus. Next base: position 96,789,413 of record NC_132913.1, on the reverse strand, counting down.
ATAAGTCATCTGCTAAGGGTAGGGAATCAGAAGGGTAGGGCACTGATTCCTTGATGACAAATGGAGTCACCACTGCTACCATGGTTGCTTTATTTTAGCTTTTAAAATTAAATGCAGAGAAATGAACTTCTACCTTATTAAAGCTAGTTATTTATGGTTTCTTACTAGCAGCTGACATTAGTCATGAAAAATTAAGTTAAAATTTTTTATATTGAATCACACAGAGGTTTTCACTGTGCTCTTAATGCTAACCACTGTGAGGAAGGTGGGAAGAGAGGTCCTAAGAAATTATTATGTATGATTCTGCTACTCAACATGCACATGCTCTTGTGGTAGAGATAAAATCAATACACAAAACAAGATTGAATTTCTTAATAGTGTTTTGTAAATTTGGTAGAATCTGAAAATTGAGAGAAGAGAGTGACTCATAATCACTGGAATAGTTAGGTAATGCTTCCTCCAAATGGAGAGACGTGGACCGCATTTTGGGAATGGGAAAAGTTTGCCCAAGAAAGGCAAGAAGGTGGGTAGACCATTCTAGAAAAGGTGTAAGATACTAGTACAGTTATAGGAATGTTTTCATGGGGCTGTGGAAAGTGTGGTGGGGTTAGAACAATGCTAAACAAAATAATGTATGTAAAAGCTCTTTTTATTTACTATTATTTTTTAGATGGAGTCTCACTCTGTCTCCCAGGCTGGAGTGCAGGTGCATGATCTCGGCTCACTGCAACCTCTGCTGCCTGGGTTCTAGCAACTCTCCTGCCTCAGCCTCCCAAGTAGCTGAGATTATAGGTGCCTGCCACCACACCCGGCTAATTTTTGTATGTTTAGTAGAGACAGGGTTTTACCATCTTGGCCAGGCTGGTCTTGAACGCCTAACCTTGTGATCCATTCGCCACAGCCTTCCAAAGTGCTAAGATTACAAGCGTGAGCCACAGTGCCTGGAACAACTTTCCTTGTTATATTTGGCTTAAAATATTCAATTTACATCCCAGTTTCTAACCTCTCCTATCTTCAAAGTAATTTTTTATATTACTTCTAAAGTATTTTTTTCTAAATTACAAATTAATTCACATTTCTCTAATGCTTAAAATTATGTATTAAATTTCTGTTGCATACAGAAAATAGTCCAAGCTCATTGTTTTGGTTTTCATAAGATGACCTCTGTTTATCTCTGCAAAACTCTCCTCACCCCGCCCATTTCTTCTAATAAAGAACAAACTGCTTCAAAGTATGCTCTGCCATGTTCACAAAGTTATGCCTTTAAACATGCTATTAGTTCTCCCTGGAATGTCCTCGTCCTCATGTCTACCAAGTAAACACCTTTGTCTTTCAATTCCCAGTTCAGATATCACCTATCACCTCTTTCCTTAAACTCAGTAAAGTTAACCTATTTGTGTGTGTGTGTGTATGTGTGTGTGATACGTACCTTTAATACAAAATGTATTAATTTTTTTAAAAGTTTAATATTTTAAAATAAGCATTTATTGGTTTAATAAATGCATGCAATAGGATATAAAAATCAATGAGAAACTTTCTTCTAAAGATAGAAAAGAGGATGAGCGCTGTGGCTCACGCCTGTAATCCCAGCACTTTGGGAGGCAGAGGTAGGAGTTCGGGAGTTCGAGACCAGCCTGACCAACATGCAGATACCCTGTCTCTACTAAAAATACAAAATTAGTGGAGTGTGGTGGTGCATGCCTGTAATCCCAGGTAATTGGGAGACTGAGGCAGGAGAATCACTTGAACCCAGGAGGCAGAGGCTGTGGTGAGCCAAGATTGCGCCACTGCACTCCAGCCTGGGCAACAAGAGAGTAACTCTGTCTCAATAAATAAATACATACATAAATAAATTAGAATAAAAATAAAATACAACCAAATCAGGAATACAATGCATCTTATTTTAAACTATGTAATACAATAGGTGAAGTTGGATGAAAATGTTGTTTTAAGCTTCTCATAGAAGAAATTTTTGAGATTCAGTACATCTAAGAGATACGCCTGTATCAAAATATTCCATGTACCCCACAAATATATACACCCACTATGCACCCACAATGATAAAAAATAAAATAAAATAGCAAATGCAATTAGAAAAAAAGCCAGATGCTTAAGAACCATATAAATTTCCATTGTTCTGAAAGAAATTTTTCCCAATGACCTTCATAATAAGCTATTTCCTGATATAATGATCCATTGCATTCAGGATTGATATTCAGCTAGTATGCATTAGTACGGGCATCCTGGTTATGAAAATGTTGAAATATCACACCTTCTTACTGATTGGTAAATAGCCATTGCTTTGAATGTTTTCTCTTTACCCATTTCTGCTATGGACCCTATCTCAGAAGGCTCTGCTAATCTTTATCCTCTCCCTCCAGGAGCCAGTGATGAAACCTGGTGCAGCATGGGTGGGGGAATCTTCAAGATCTGCTCCAACACTCTGGGGCTGTTTCTCCTGATTGGCCAGTACCAGTGCCTCCTTACCTGTTAAATACAGCATGTGGCCTATTACCCCTGCTTTTTTTTTTTTTTTTTTTTTTTTAAATAAGACATGGTCTAATTCTGTTGTGCAGGCTGGGGTGCAGTGGTGATCATAGCTCACTGCAGCCATGAACTCCTGTGCTCAAGTGATCCTCCTGCTTCAGTCTCCCTAGTAGCTGGGACTACTGTTGCATACAGAAAATAGTCCAAGTTAATTGTTTTGATTTTCGTAAGATGACCTCTGTTTATCTCTGCAAGTCTTGTGACACCACATCCAGCTAATTATTAATTTTTTTTTGTAGAGACAGGGTCTCTCTGTTGCCCAGACTGCTCTTGAACTCCTGGCTTCAAGTGATCCTTTCATCTTGTCCTCCCAAAGTGCTGGGATTACAGGTGTGAACCACGGTGCCCAGTCTCTTCTCCATTTAAAACAATATACCTCTTGGAACTTAAGATACTTCATTCCTGGCTTTACATATCCACTTGGATTTCTGACAGGAACCTCAACGTTCACATCATAAATGAAGTGTTTTAAAAAGTTGAATGAGTAATTATATATTGAGTAGTTAAGTATTGAGTTTTATGTATTCTTCCTAGGAGCTGTCTCAACCCAAGCTGATGGTCTTATGCCAAAGTATTATATAATTTATTAAAAGCAAATTTAGGAAGATCAAATAATTTATACTTCTGGATGAACAGAATAACCATTCATTATTCTGGCAATGTCCCAAATAAGATTATTTGTCACAGTCAAAATTTTAATGAGAATTAGCAACAAAGTGTTTAAGATCTTAATTTGGCAAGAAGAAGAGCAGCTGTTTTGTATTGCTAACTAAGGACAGAACAGGCGTTGATAATATGCAGGTGAAGGAGACCTATCAAAACTTTCAGTGAAATTGGAGAAGCCAATCGGGACAGTTGTCTGGACAGATGGCCACTTCCTCTCAGTACTGAGGTGGCAGAGGGTTTTTCTTCAGAAAATAGTTCTGGGTCCATGCCAAATTTGAAAAAAAAAAACCAAAAAAGCACCCAAGTGCATTTATATACCAGAAATCATGACCGTGCTATGCCATTATGAGGAATTAACAAAGCATGTTAAACTAAATCTCTTGATAATAATATTTTTTGAATTTTAAATCAACTTTATTAAGGCATCATCTAAATACAATAAAAAAGAGCTCATTTTAAGTGTACAGTTCAGAAAGTTCTGATAAATGTAGCTGCCGATGGAGCCCATCTACCATCAAGGTATGTAATATATTCATCACATTCAAAAAGTTACTCCATAGTCAATTTCTTTCTAGTCAATATCCACAACCCCCTCCCAGTACCATAAGCCCCAGGGAACCACTTATATGGTATCTATCATTTTAGATTGGTTCTGCTTATTCTGTAATTTCTTATTAATAGAATTGGTCAATAATTATTTTTTGGTGTTTGTCACATTTTCTCAGCATAATATTTATGATATTCATCCATGTTATAGTCTATTTTTTCGTTAGTAAATAGTATTCCATTGTATAAATGTAACAATATATTTATTCATTTTACTGTTACTAGGCAGTAGAGTGATTCATGGATATTAGAGTTTGATTCATGTTAGTAATATCACTGTAGAAATTTATTTGTTTATAAAAATTTGTGTGAGCATATTTTATATTTATTTTAGATTTCATTTTAACTTTTTTTAGACTTACAGAAAAACTGCAATAATTCCCATTTACTCTTTACCTAGATTCCCCTACTGTTAACATCTTACATAACTGTGGTACGTTTATTGAAACTAAGAATTTAATATGGATATACTACTACTGACTGTAGACTTTATTTGAAGTTCCCCAGTTTTGCCACTAACATCTTTTTTGATCCAGGACCCAGTCCTGGGTATTACATTTTATTTAGCTGTCATGTCTCTTTAGTCTCCTCCAATCTATGACAGTTTCTTAGTCTTTTCTCATCTTTTATTACCTTGACACATTAAAGAGTAATGGTCAAGTGTTTAGTAGAATGTCCCTCAATTGGGTTTACCTGATTTTTTAAATGGTTAGCGTGAGGGTATTAATTTTGTGAAAAAATATAACAGAAGTGATGTGTCCTTTTTAGTGTATTACATCAGACATACACAATATATATCAGTGTATCTTAGGACAGGTGATGTTAATCTCGATCACTTGGTTGAGGTGGTGACTGCTAGGTTTCTTAATAAAAAAGAAGTAATTATTTTTAGATTTTTAAACTCTAGTCATTAGCAATGAGCCACTAAGTCCCAAATAAGATTATTTATCACAGTCAAAATTTTAATGAGAATTAGCGACAAAGTGTTTAAGATTTTAATTTGGTGAGAGGAGCAGCTGTTTTGTGTTGCCAAGGACAGATCCACAGGCATCAATAATATGCAGGTTGAGGAGAGGGATCAAAACTTCAGTGAAACTGGAGGAGCCAATCACTTGGTTAAGGTGGCGCCTGCCAGGTTTCTTAATAAAAATGAAGTCATTATTTTTACCTTTTTAAACACAAGTCATTAGCAATGAGCTTTTTTTGTCTCTAGCCCCGTAGTATCAAGTCAAAACTCTGTACTGCTGTTACTTTGGGCAGCTTCTTTCTTTCCTAATACCACCATTGCTAATCACAAGTCTATTGCTTACTAACTCTGTGGTATTGGACAAATTTCAATTACCATTGCAATTACTCCAAAACAAGGATGAATGTCTAGCAAGGATTAAAAGGTAAACATTAAATCATAATTTCTCTTTAGTGGGAAGATATAACATCCTCTTTCATAATGACAAATTTTGTTCTTCTGGTTGTAATCTGTTCTGGTTATTGTGTTCCCTTTAATTCTCACAAGTATTTTGCATGAGAAACCATTAAAGAAATATGAGATACTTATATCCATCTTAATTTGGAATCTATAATTAAGAATTACTTTATGCTAGAGAAATACGGATATAATGAAAATGAAATATACATGATAAACATTCCATATTCTTTTACTAAGTACCCAAGGAGCTTGGAGAAATTATGTTTTAGGAAATCAGGAAGTAATCTATATTAACCTAGATATAATAATTTGTAATTATAGAGCAAAATTAATATAAGTATATATAAGATTTTTGGAACTAATAACATTTGTGCTTTAGCAATGGCACTTGATAATGTTTAAGTAGCTAACAATTTAAAATGAAATTTAATTTGCCCAAGAAAATATTATTTGCCCAAAATGATTAATGTAATTTCTGGTATCTGAGAAATTTTCATAATGTAAAATTTAAAAAGAAGATAAGATTATTAAATAAGAAGAAACTGATTTTTTCTCAATTTCCATAAAAATATCATACAGCAAAATTTATGCGTATCAGTACAACTTTGTAGACTCTTAAATAGCACACATTTATACCAGGTATTGAATATTATATCTCTGAATTGAGGCAAAATTACTACCTTCCAAGAGAAAGAGATAACACATTTGTATTTTCACATTTGTGTATCACAGTAACCAAAGCTTAGGTTTCTGTGGAAGCAGGAACATTAATCTGCTAGGTACTGAATAATAAACTAATTGCATTATTGTGTTATAGCCAAGATGATAAGTGTCTGCAGGAAAGCTATGCACTAATTGTCAATCATAAAACATTTTGTGAATAAGCATTTTTGTCAATGTACTAATCTATATCCTAGAGAATACAAAAATCAATAAGACACTCCATTTGTCTACATGTAGAATTACAATACAAGCTTGAAATTGGTGGGGGCCTAATTAACATTTTTTGAAAAGGTGCAAATAAAAGGCAATTTTAAAACTGTATTATGCTTCAGTGAAATTAGCAACAAACACAAGCTTAGTGGCCTATTAGGAAAAGGACTTACCCTTGATCTAAGATGCTGTTTTTGAATCAAATCATCAACATTTCAATATCAGCACATTGGTGGGCAGGGATGCAGCTTTGAAAATATTACAGTAAATACACACAAACACTTTATTCTCTATCTAATAACAACATGATTTTTTCATATTATCCTAAACCGTCTCCTTGTTTAACATCACAAATTTTATTATTTTCTTCATGTTTAAAGTATGTATAAAGATTTATTTTAATTTAATTTACTTTGGCCATTGGCAAGTATGCATATTTAGCATTACTGGTACATACTGCTTTTCATAACATGATTTTAACCACTAGCACCTTTAGGATTGTTCACAAAATATCCAAGCACAGCAAATAATACAGAGTATTTTTTGCATTTCTTATTTAGCAGAATCTATCATTTTGTTTTTCCTTTAATTTGCTTTAGCATTTCTTGAAGTTAAACAGCTTTTCTTGAGAGTTAGCCAGAAGCCTTTGACAGGTACTTTTTAATAACTTAAAATGGTGAGGAAGGTTTTGATTTGTTCTGAGATAATTGTCCTCAGATTTCTCAGTGTCAAAACAAAGCTGAGTTTTATCTACTTGTAGGCTTATTTCTGAGCTATACTTCTGAATTGGTTCTGCAATACAATTGACTATTGCTTTACATGAGGTCTAAATATGGTAATTCTTCCAGTAATGAATATTTATTTCATTTATAATCAATATATTCGATAAATCTAGGTTCATTCTTTGGCGTATGGAAAACTTTTTATTTCAAAGATACCACATGTAAGTTAATAAATGTCAGAAAAATAAAACAAGAAAAAGGAAAACTTTCTATTGTTCCCTTATACAAAATCCATTACACACACATATTTTTAAGGAATGATGTGGCTAAGCCTATGCAAAAACATGTAAATTTGTTGTTCCAGCCAAATGAGTGCCTGTGTCCAAATGGGGACCCTAAATTATATAAGCAGACTTGGCAACAGTGTTCTGAAGAGCTACCTGCACTGTACTGGGTGCTTATTCTCACAAAAAGTAACCCCATAGAATCTAAATCACTTCCAGTAAATCTATAGCCAAAAGCCTCAGAAGAAAGACTTGTTGCCTTGAAAGAGGCCATTTCTATTTTTAAACCTTATCACTTTTTAAGTTATAAAAGCAATAATCTTCATTGTAATAAATTCCTACAACACAGAATAAAATGTTAACAACTTTCATTCCTTTCTTATCAGTCTCTTACCTCAAGGAGGATCACAGTTTGGGCATCTTTTAAGGTATTAGTGTACGCAAACATTCTCAATGTGTACACATTCTCACATTGTTAGTCCTTTTTCCAGCAATTGTATTATAGGCTGCATTCTCAAATATAGTTTATGTATTGATTAGTGTTCTTAATTGCAAACAGCAAAATCTGCTTCGGCTAGTCTCTACATTAAAGGAATTTGTGGATGTTAGATGGCTCACAGAATCACTGAGTTGCTGAAGAACAGATTAGAACCAAGCTTCCAGTGCACTTTCTGAACCACCATGCACCACAAGCCCAAATAGCAGCCACAATCGACTCCAGCACAATGCCGTATCAGCCACACTCAACTCACCAAAAACAGAAACCTGTTCATTCACATAGGTCAGATCTGACACAAAGTCTCATGTAGGTTTATTTTACTGTAGGACACTGGCTCATATCCTTGTCCTATAGCTACAATGAAGACTAAAATACCACATTTCATTAAATCTAAGATGTTACCAATTGTAAGACGCACAATATCTTGTGTACCACTAAAAAAAATGAAACATTGATCATTTAACTCTGATACAATGCTTTCAATTAGAATTTTTATTTTCTAATTATTGAAAAGGAGAATATTTGGGTTTATTCAGACAGATTTTTATTATATATTCCTCTGCATACCCACAAAGGAAATTATAGGCAAAATGATTTGGTTAAGCTATTCTAAAACCGGATAGTCCTAGTTTCAAACACGGAAATAGAGGCAATGAAATATTCCCTAAGGAACTTCTAAGAATGTAGATAGCAGCCTTAAGAGTGACTAGGAGCACTTCATCCAAAGTCACACTTGAAAATAGGATTCTATCCAAGTAGGGAAAAGAACAGAAAAGTTCCCTGCTGTCTGTACCCACTTTTCCAGTCATTCTGTTAGCAATGGCTTATATTGTGTCAATATTCCATTAAGGGGCAATAACAAAAATTGCTCTCTTCAGACTATGGAAAGAGCTTTATTCAAAATACGGAAATAAATCATAATTTGGGGACATATCCAGAAGTCTAAATTAGGGTCTCACTCGTAAGAGGGCTGCCCCTTTTGACTCAGACAACCTTCTAACCCAGAAAGTACAGAATTTCACATTTGTAAGCTCTTGGTGAAAAGATTGCATGAGAAAAAAAGAGCCTTTTATAGATACTAAAAAGGCCTACTGAATACAACATATGTATGAAAATAGAAAGAAAATGCTCAAGAAGGAAATTGATCAAGTAAATATCCATGAATACCTCTGGGCTGATACTGAGATGGAGGAAATATGGAGAAGATTTGATGAGAAACTTTCCTTTTTATTTATTTAATTTGTGTTTGGAATTTTTTTTTTTTTTTTTTTTGCAATGAGAAAGAATCATAATCCCTTCTGTAGCTAAAATATTAATTAACCTCTCTTTAAGGATGTAAATTAGTATTATCAGTGTGTCAGCTGGGGCCTTCCTGCCCCATGAAATCTAGGTATGCTTACCATAAAATGCCAATTCCATGGCCTAAGGAATTGTAATGACTAGATTTCAGGAATTTACGCTTCTGTAATCTCATGTGCTTCTTCCTCTATCTTTATGTGTGATCTGTATTACACTAGGGGGAGCTGAGATGAATAGCTCAGTAACTGCTAGGTCCCCTCTGAAGATCCCTTCATGTAAAAACTGTGAAGATAACACAAAACTTTATGAAGAGCCCATATGGGACGTAAGGGAAGAGTGGACATCGCCCAATCTAAAAATGCTTTTGTATAGTTGTTTTCCAGGATGCTTTTAGTTGCTCTTCTACTCCAATTTTCACTCTCTCCATATAGCTTCAAGGCTCCTTAAATTCTCTCTCTCCCTTTCAAATTCCTAATTACCACACTTCTATTGGCCTTTGTTATTTAACTCCTACTACCAATTTCCATATGTAAACATTTCAAGGTGTTTTACAAAACGAAGCAACGAATTTATAGTGAAGTTACTGTTAAAGGTGCCAATTATTATCATCTATAAAGTTATTCCTTCTTCCTTTGAAAGAAAATATACATATGCAATTTTCTTGTCTGGTACTTTCCACCTAACCCATGGAGTATCATTCATCCCCTTCCCCAAGGTTTTAACTACACTGGCCTCTACTCCAGCTGGTTCATGAAGGGGCTTTGCTCTTTATATATTTCAGCATCCAGGCTGATTCATTCTTCTGTGAACTCTCATTCTCCAGTTGCCTCCACTCCTAAAGCAACCCTTCAGTTTTGTTCTGTGGGGATTGCCGAAGCCATTTTCCTCTCTTCTTTATCTCAAATTATCTTCATTTTCTATGATAATTTATGGAATCACTCAGGGCTCTTAGATATGGTGTGCATCCATAAAATATTCTGCACTAAATTGCCTCTGCAGTGACCTACCACAACCAAACCAGATTTTTCAAACTTAATTCAGTAACAACTAGTTGTATGGTTCATTGCAATAGTCTGTGACTTTAAAGTGTATGCAGGGGACTATTCAAATAAGCATAATCTACAATTATTTTTAAAATCCTGATATAAAACTGAATAAAACAAAATAATCAATATAAACATCATCTGCAATTTTTAAAAAACTGAAATTGAATAAAACCAAATGTCAATCAATACTGGAATGAATATATATATATTTTACAGTAGAGCAATGTACAGTAGAATTTTTACAGTGGAGGAATAAATGATTATGAACTATATCCAGAGAACTGAATGGATCTTGATTATAATATCGAGTGGAAACATAAGATGTACATGGATACTCATTGTATAATTTCATTTGTATAAAGTTCAAAAGCATCCAAGTTCAGAAAAACCAAAAACTTAGTACAAATATATGTGGTAGTGTTACAGGAAAGGGGTCCCAAGCTAGACACCAACAGAGGATTCTTGGATCTAATGCAAGAAAGAATTCAGGGCAACTCCACAGGATCAAGTGAAAGTAAGTTTATTAGAAAAGTAAAGGAATAAAAGAATGGGTACTTCATAGGCAGAGCAGCCCCAAGGGCTGCTGGTTGCCCATTTTTATGGTTATTTCTTGATATACTAAACAAGGGGTGGATTATTCATGCCTCCCCTTTTTAGACCATATAGGGTAACTTCCTGACAATGCCATGGCATTTGTAAACTGCCATGGTGCTGACGGGAGTGTAGCAATGAGGAAGACCAGAGATCACTCTCGTGACCATCTTGGTTTTGGTGTCTTGGCCGGCTTCTTCACTGCAGCCTGTTTCATCAGCAAGGTCTTTATTTTGTCTGTACAAAATACAGCAAGGTCTGTATTTTGTGTCAACCTCCTATGTCATCTTGTAACTTAGAATGCCTTAACCATCTGGTAATGCAGCCCAGTAGGTCTTAGCCTCATTTTACCTCGCTCCTATTCAAGATGGAGTTGCTCTAGTTCACATGCCTCTGACAGTAGGACTGTAAATAAAAATAGAGGGATGATAAATCCTGAATTGTTTGTCTCTAAGAGGATGTAAGTGGATAGGATTGGGGAGGAATACTCAGGGATAATCTCAGCTGTCAGGGGACATCAAAGGCATTCGTAATAATTTTCTTCTTAAACTTGTTGGCAGTCATGTTTTTGTATCTTCATTCTTTATGCCTTACATAAAATTAGACTTCATGTACATTCATATGTCTCAACGTATACTACAATGTGCTATGTTAATATAATTGTGAAATTGGTTTTAATGTTTGTGTCAGTCAGTTCATACACTGCTAATAAAAATCTATTAAAGACTAGGTAATTTATAAAGAAAAAGAAGTTTAATGAATTCACAGTTCCACGTGACTGGGGAGGCTTCTCAATCATGGCAGAAAGCGAAGGAGGAGAAAGGCAAGTATTACATGGCAGCAGGCAAGAGGATGTGTGCAGGGGAACTCCCCTTTATAAAACCATCAGATCTCATCAGACTTATTCACTATCACGAGAACTCACAGGAAATACTTACCGCCATGATTAAATTACCTCCCACCGCGTCCCTCCCACAACACTTGGGAATTATGGGACCTACAGTTCAAGATGAGATTTGGGTGGGGACACAGCCAAACCATATCAATGTTTGAAACATTTTGTTTGGAATGTGTTTGGGGAGTAGGTTCACTATGTCCCACAGATAACTAAAGTGACAGGAGAGAGGTACAAAATACTGGAGCAAGAAACCAATTTTACTGATATTTTCAGTGAAACAATCTGTTTTTTGGTTTTGTAATTTTAGAAAGAAACTCTTGTTAGTTAGCTATGCTAGCTGCAGACTAATACAAGAGACTAATGAGGTAAGGTACATTGATGCTGAGAAATTTCTAAGAGATTAGGCACACATAGATGAGAACACTGCATGAAAGAAGCCACTTGAAACACACTGGGTACTGGATTCCAGAAACAGGATGAATGGCACAAGATAAAGGCAGTGGAGTTTCATCCTGGACATTTCTGTGAAGCAACCAGATTTTTACAATATCTTCCTCAGTTTTCCAGGAGAATCAAGTCTGACAATTAAGAACAAGCGTTTGAGGAGAAACTGGCAATCAATTAAAGAGGCCAAAAACAGCTGTGCAAACTTCAAACAAGTTCTCTGATTGTGTCTCTCGGGAGAGTCACCTTCACACCAACACATGTGCCCATTATTTCCCTGTGGGATCAATCATTAGCAACTGAATGCCATCCCCCAGAAAGGACACCTCACTTTTACACACTTTCTGTTGGCCAAAGCAAGTCAAATGACAATACCTAACATTAAGAGAGCAGGGCTGGGTGTGGCAGCTCATGCCTGAAATCCTAGTACTTTGGGAGGCTGAGGCAGGTGGATTGCCTGAGCTCAGGAGTTCGAGATCAGCCTGGGGAACATGGTGAAACCCCATCTCTACTAAAAATACAAAACATTAGCTGGGTGTAGCAACGTGCACCTGTAATCCCAGTTACTCAGGAGGCTGAGACAGGAGAATTGCTTGAACCTGGGAGGCAGAGGTTGCAGTGAGCTGAAATCGCACCACTGCACTCCAGCCTGGGCGACAAAGTGAGACTCCATCTCAAAAAAAAAAAAAAAAAAAAAAAAAAAACCGCAGGGCAGTACTAATTCTTCAAAAGTAAAAAGTATTTGCAGAGGCACACACAGCAGTAATGTCTACAACCCAGACCAGGTACCAAAAAGCACTTCATTTTACATTCCAATTTACCAACTTATAAATGTTTCTGCAAGAAAACAATAATGATCAAAATATTATCTAAAAAACTAATCAGTTCCAAATTTTAAAATAGATACTGTAAACTCAGATAATGTTAAAAAAAATTCCTTTATAATATGTCTGCCTTCATCCACTTATTAGAAGAAACGAAATTAATCTAAGCCCAATTGGAAAAGAAAAAAAAAATCGCTCATTATATGAGCATTCATCACCCAGCTCTCAAGGACTTTATGGTCCCACGCAGCTTTTGCCCTTTAGAGAGCTTCCCCAGTGAAGAAAAAGGTAAACCTCCCGTATATCATTTCAACAGACTCTTCGTAGGCCACAGTCTGCTTGGTTAAAAAAATAAGGAAAATATGTCAGGAAAGAGAAAAATGTGTGCGAAATGACAGAATATTATTTAAAACAGAAGAGCAACGGATTAATTTTGAACAGTTTTGACTGAATTATTTCTCCATTTATCTGTAGTTAGAAATGTTAATCAGCTTTTAAAAATTAAACAGCTGTCAATCTTGTAAAAGGAAAATTGTGTCTTTTCTACAGCTGTGAGAAAAAAATTACGGGAACATTTAGCTGGAAGAGATGTTAGCTTCCATTTTACACTTTTTCTTTAAAACTTCCACCTTAGGCCAGGCTAGGTCAGATATATTTCTGTAATTTTTCTCTGTTTTTTACTAGCTATTTGTTTTCTCTAATCCATAAAAGCCCATGGCTGTGTTGGTGAAAAAAAAATCTCATTACCAGTGATTTTCAAAAGATTTATATATTTAAGGGTGATTATTTAAAAAAATTCTATTCCTGGGTGTCGTCTCTAAACACAGTGACTCATAAACTCTCACATAGGGTCTGGCAACTCCCATTTTAAACCAGAGCCTCTGGCGGTTCTGAGATCAGAGGTCTCACTATTACCCTTTGAGAAACACTATTACAAAGTGATCAACTGTCTAGATCGATCAATTCAAGTATTTTATTTTATTTTTCTTTTGCAACCAGCTTTGGATTTTCTTTAAGCTATGTGCAAAGAATGAAAGGTCTCACACCAGTTAGAATGGCGATCATTAAAAAGTCAGGAAACAACAGGTGCTGGAGAGGATGTGGAGAAATAGGAACACTTTTACACTGTTGGTGGGGCTGTAAACTACTTCGACCATTGTGGAAAACAGTGTGGCGATTCCTCAAGGATCTAGAACTAGAAATACCATTTGACCCAGCCATCCCATTACTGGGTATATACCCAAAGGATTATAAATCATGCTGCTATAAAGACACATGCACACGTATGTTTATTGTGGCACTATTCACAATAGCAAAGACTTGGAATCAACCCAAATGTCCATCAGTGACAGACTGGATTAAGAAAATGTGGCACATATACACCATGGAATACTATGCAGCCATAAAAAAGGATGAGTTTGTGTCCTTTGTAGGGACATGGATGCAGCTGGAAACCATCATTCTCAGCAAACTATCGCAAGAACAGAAAACCAAACACCGAATGTTCTCACTCATAAGTGGGAATTGAACAATGAGATCACTTGGACACAGGAAGGGGAACGTCACACACCGGGGCCTATTGTGGGGAGGAGGGGACAGGGGGGAGGGATAGCATTAGGAGATATACCTAATGTAAATGACGAGTTAATGGGTGCAGCACACCAACATAGCACATTTATACATATGTAACAAACCTGCATGTTATGCACACGTACCCTAGAACTTAAAGTATAATAAAAAAATAAATAAAAATAAAGTAAATATATTTAAAAAAATAAAGAAAGGTAACGATGGTTAAACAATGTAAAGTTAGGAACAGCTGCCCAGTTAATGTTGCTACTAATCATTTACTTGTACTTTTTGAATTGAACCCTACTGAAGGTTAATAGTCAAAGCACTTACAGAAAGACACACAAGGTTTGGAAGTAAAAACTGATCAACTAGCTTTACAGACCCTTAAAACTGGAAGAGATCTGAAAAAGGGTGATCTAACTCTTTATTTTTTAGATAAGAAAATCAACATCCTAAGATGTTAAATGACTTAGTTGGACCAGTTGATCTTGAGCTGGGATTGGTATCTGTGTTTTTTTCCCTCCAGTACTGCATTCTTTATTCTGCAGGAAGTGCTGGTCATCTCTAAAGCTCAAGCTTCAGTCTGACATAACAGTAGTATTGAACAATATCTATTGATGGCCTTCCCTCTGTGAAGTTTTTCAGAGTTTTTAGTATGCGTGCAGTCACAGTTCTCTGCCATATTGAGAAAAGCCATGCAAAACAAACACTCTTTCTATTGATCATCTTTTTGATATTTGTCACCTTTTCCCAGAAGTTGTTCCCATCCAGGTAGTAAACAACAAGTCACATAAACCTTGGTCTCTAGGTACCCATTTATTAATTTATTCAGCTCAGTCATAATTAAGTTTATTAATTCACCCAGTTATTATTTATTGAGCAGTTACTATGTGCTAGTATCATATAGGCACCAGGAATATTATGGTTATCAAAGGAAAAAAGAAAGAAAATATTCACCCTCATGTAGTGGAATAGAGTTTTATGGAGAATATTTAAAAGCCTGCAAGAGTAGGTGCATGAGTCACCTGCATTTTTACTTTTGTTAACTTTATTTAACATTTGCAGGCTCAAATCCACCACATACTGGAGGAAATATAAGAGTGAAGAAAAAGAAAGACTGCACCACAGGGTTGAGGTTTAACCTATGCTGTCATGATTGCTCCATTTCACCATTCTATCTCTTCTGGACTTTGTATTCTATAGTCTTGATTCAAATCCACAATATCTGCTAGTAGAGCCTCAAATTTTGAGTTCCTAACCAAGGGGTTTCTGACTTCTGGAGGATCTAGAATTATCATATATAGTTTTTGAATCCATATGTGCACCAAGATTGGTCTGTAGCCTGAATACATAATGTTTTTTGATCGTGTACCTATTGTTAATTATTATATATACATAAGTGTCATCATCTTTGTTAAGGTATAGGTTCATCAGGAAGTTTTACCTAATTTCAGGGGGTTTTTTTGGTGAAGGTATGTATATTCCTAATCATCACGCACACATAAATGCACAATAATTATAATATGGCAGGCAGCACAATTTTGTGACTTTCAAATAGAATCCTCATGAAATGGTGTAACCATTGCATTCAGTTAACACCCTGAACTTGGTTCCT
This sequence comes from Chlorocebus sabaeus, assembly GCF_047675955.1. NCBI lineage: Eukaryota > Metazoa > Chordata > Mammalia > Primates > Cercopithecidae > Chlorocebus > Chlorocebus sabaeus. The sequence goes on along the minus strand of NC_132913.1, from coordinate 96,773,441 downwards.
TGTATGCCTAAACCTATGCTATTAATGATGCTCTTCCTTCTTGCTTGGACTCCTAGCCTTAACTGTATTCTACCACCTGATGTCACTTATGCCTTGGAATGCCTTCTGTCAGCTTTGTCCTCATCTATGTAAGACATTTTCAGCAGAATCGCTCAGCACCTATAGCATCTGTAAGCAAATGGAACTCTGGTGCAAGAAAGTGGATGATCAGAAAACTGGCTAGTTACTATTTCTGGTGACACTCGAAGGAAGTTGTGACAGCCAACTGTGTTTCTATAGCACTGATTCTTCATGAAATTATTAACATTTATTGTCCTGTGACCTTTATCAAACTAGCAGTGAGTTCCACCATGAATAAAACACAAATATAACTCCTGTGGAGAGACAAGATAAACAAGATATTGACACTGATTTCAAAAAGCTTAGTCTTTGGGGGCACTGAAGTGAGAAAGACCAGTTACAAAGCAGAAATAGACGCAAAGAGATGGTAATTGGGCCTTGAAGGAGGGATAGCATTTTGACAGGTACCTACATAGGTAAAACACATCCCCACTAGTGGGGACAGTATGGACCTAGAGAAGTGCAATAGTATGTCAGGAAATGGCTATTGATCCAGTTTGATTAGAACATAATGATATGATAATTTTCTAAATGATTTGTTTGCATTCTAAAATCTGTAAACTGATTAGTTTTTGTGTGTGTGGGATGAGGGCAGAGTGAAAGAGAGAAGGAGAAACAACTGACATTATTCGTTTCCTCTGATAAGTAACCATAACAAACTGTAAAATTTAATCTTATTTATTCTCAGGTGAATCCTTTAGTGAAAAGACAAGAAAATAAAATCATGTCAAAGCAGACAGTAGGAGGGAGGACGGAGAAAGGAGAGAAACGCAATGGAGTGAGAGAGCTGCCTGACTGTGATGTGCTTTAAAAGAACGTTACCCAACTGCTGGGGTTGGTGTGATCCTATTTGATTAAACTTGGCATAAAACAGCTACTTAGGAACTGGCAGCCACACAAACGAAGGCAAAGAGGAGAAGGACCTGGTTTTAAAATACATTCAGCTCAGAAACTCCCAAGAAATTACTTAATGTATTCAAGCAAGTAAGATGTAATTTGCCTAAGAATACCACGTATAAACACCATTTCCGTTGGTGATAATATGTAACATATGTTCAGGAGAAATACATTGCTCCTAATTAGAATGGCTATTAGAGAAATGAAAATCAGCTTGCCTGAGGAATTTATTCCATCCCGTAGATGTCATTGCTTGGGATGCCTATCTCTGAAAAACACTTTAGTTATGACAGAGTATGGCCCTCTTATTTTTCAATTTATTTTTGACATTATTTTTAAAAGAATTTCTGAAATCAGAAAATGAATTGCCTTTTCTTTTTTTGCCAAGAACAAGCTGCATTGCAGTAGGTTCTAGAGAAATCTACTTAAAATGCATAAGTCAGAAGGAATGTTTCTCCAAATCAAGATGAGCTCTGAGAAATATAAAATAATAAATTTGAATTTATTATTCCCTTGTGTAGGAAGGTGTCTTCGAGTGGAGATAACATAATCTTTACAGATATATTAATAATGTGGTTTTGAATCTGTGCCAGGTCATCAGGTTAGAGTTTGGGTTATTTTTGTTGATACACTTCATTCATTATCTAGTATTCCCTTGATTTAAGAGATTGTGGTAAACAAAGCCAGGTGCAGTGGTGCACGCCTGTAGTCTCAGGTACTCAGGAGGCTGAGGTGGGAGGATCACCTGAGCCTAGGAGGCCAGCCTTGGCAACATAGTGAAACCTCGTCTCTAAAAAATAAAATAAAAATGTTATGGTAAACAAATTCCCAACCTGAGACATTTTTCAAAAAATTCTGTATATTCGAATTACAGAACTTATTACCCTCTACCCAAAAAAACAAACAAGCCTTCTTTTGAAGCATTTAAATCATAATTTACTTGAAAAAATCTATTTTCACCTAATTTTTAGGAATCTGTCTGGTAATCTTGAATATGGCAACAGAAACTAAGGGAGAAGATTGGAATCTATAGTACATAAATTATGGTAGCATGAGGTTGCAGTTGCGCAGGAGCAGAATTTATCTTGAATGGATTTATGGATAGACTGAAATTCTCTAGCAACGGCTATATGCTCATTTTGAGCATTTATTTGTTCAATAAACTGGAAAATGTACCAGAACAATTTGGAGATACTTTCTCTGTCCACATTGAACAAACTGCTTGGCATTGAGCCAATCACCTAACTTTTCTGCATCTCATTTTACTCACCTGCAAATAATGAGGTTTGAACAAATGCTTGCCATCAAAACCTTTAAAAATGCAAATTAAGTCCCACCCAGACCTACTGAAATTGAATTTGTTTTTAACAAGACCTCTGGGTGAATTCCATGCGCATTCAAGTTTGCAAATCACCAACCTAGATTGTCTTTACATTACCTGGAGTTATACTTTTGAGGTCCATCCCCTGCTCTGTAAACTCTCCCTTCTGTAAAAAGTTTGAAGTCTGACAACTTGGGTTGACATCTTGCCTCTAGCACTTAGTTGCTTAGTGTCTCTGGATAACTGACTTCATTTTCCTCAATCACAGTTTTTTAATTGATCAACATTGTCTATCAGTGTTCTCCTTGCACATTTTCTGTGTTGATTAATGTATGTCAATCTCTGGAACATAGCTGATGCTTAATAACTGGCAGCTATACTTATTGTTACTATTATTTTTACAACCCTGAATTTTCCTCCTTAACTCATGTGAGCTAAGGGGTAAGTCTAGCTAATATTGGCTTAAGGATTGATCTCGCTGTCTCCTTCTGTGTTTTCAAAAGAAGACTCTTAGGCTGTTGTTCATGGGAGGGTATATTCAAAATAACCTTCTACTCAGTTGTCTCTGATTGTGACTGGACACTGGATAAGCAACCACATCCTGCCATTTAATACATTATTAATACATTAGAATTATAGGGAAGAGCAGTGATGTGATGGCTTCCCATTACCAAATGGACAGACCCTAGATCCTTTCCCTCTGTAACTCAAGAAGTAGAAAGTTTCCTGTTTCAGAAAGATTGCTGGTTTCTGATTTAAGGTTTGAAAAATACCAGCCATTAGATATTGCATTCTAGGTGGGCTGAACGAAGTGTCTACATATTAGCGCCTGTCACATACACAGCCATTTATTTATTTATTTATTTATTTATTTATTTATTGAGATGATGTCTTGTTCTGTTGCCCAGGCTGGAATGTGGTGATGCAATCTCGGCTCACTGCAACCTCCGCCTCCTGGGTTCAAGCAATTCTCCTATCTCAGCCTCCCAAGTAGCTGGGATTACAGGTGCGTACCACCACGCCCAACTACTTCTTTTGTGTGTATGTATTTTTAGTAGAGACGGGGTTTTAGCATGTTGCCCAGGCTGGTCTCAAACTCCTGACCTCAGGTGATCTGCCTGCCTCAGCCTCCCAAAGTGCTGGGGTTATAGGCATAAGCCACAATGCCCAGCCCACAGTCATTTTTTAAAGCACTTGGTCCAGTCTAATTTCCTTCTCCATCTTAGCGGGCATTGCTAGTGCCACATGTTTTGTTAGGGGAAGGTACTACGCCACTCATGTGGCCATAGCAAATTTTTCCTGGACTGTTGCCTGATCCCGAAACAGGCTGATTCTTTACACTCGGCATCTCACAGCAAGAAAACATATGGAGGCCTACATACCACATCTCTTAATTACTAGAAGTTATAAAAACAGTATCAGAATTATTTAGATATCCAGAATTCTAAAGTTCATTTAAAAAATTTAATTACATTTATAAATTACTTTAATAAAACTGTAACTATTTACAATTCTACTATTCAATATCTACCTATGTATCCATGAAATAAATAGTATTACACTTCAGGTCTTTCTCCCCTATGTGCATATATTTTTGTTTGTTATTTAATACATATTTTGAAGCAATTTAATACCAAAAAAATTCCTCAGTAGCCATTTGCAACTGTCACAAATATCCTCCTACTTAATCAGTTTCCACAAATTAAGATGTAAAGGGAGACAATAAAATGAACTATCATTATTCCTGGGAACGAATAATTAATTATGCAAGAATTAGTATCTGGGAAGAATGTTGCAACAACTTACCTGATTAATCTTTTCAGTCACTTAAGAGCTTTAACTCTTCAAATGTCCCCTATACTCTGAAGCTGTGTCTTTTTCCAAAATTGGTAGCATCGTAAAACCTATAAACTTTCATGATATTTTTTATTTGCTTTTCTTCTGAGAACTTAGAACAAAAGATGTTGACAAGATTTTTTATAAAACTTGAACAGTGTTCACCAAGAGAAAGGATATGTAGGTTACAGTTTATCTATGCTAAGTAACAGAAAAGTCCGAATGCCCTTTAGTACATTTCTTATTTTGTATATGTGTGATACGTGTAACCCTTTAAATACATGAGTTTGGTGTAGAGGACCTTCTTTTTTTTTTTTTTTTTAATTTAAGTTCTAGGGTACACGTGCATAACGTGCAGGTTTGTTACATATGTATACTTGTGCCATGTTGGCGTGCTGCACCCATCAACTCGTCAGCACCCATCAACTCGTCATTTACATCAGGTATAACTCCCAATGCAATCCCTCCCCCTGTCCCCTCCCCATGATAGGCCCCAGTGTATGATCTTCCCCTTCCCGAGTCCAAGTGATCTCATTGTTCAGTTCCCACCTATGAGTGAGAACATGCAGTGTTTGGTTTTCTGTTCTTGCGATAGTTTGCTGAGAATGATAGTTTCCAGCTGCATCCATGTCCCTACAAAGGACACAAACTCATCCTTTTTTATGGCTGCATAGTATTCCATGGTGTATATGTGCCACATTTTCTTAATCCAGTCTGTCACTGATGGACATCTGGGTTGATTCCAAGTCTTTGCTATTGTGAATACTTGGCTTACGGGCAGGACCGAATAGGGTTCTTTAGCTGTTCATGCAGACATAGCTAGCTAGGACTGCCCAGTAGAACTATAGTACATCAAATGATGTCCAGACCATCCAAGCAAACTCTTCCCTTTGGAAAATGGGTGACTTATGTGGCCATAATTTCTGACTTAAGGATTGGCAAGCATGTTTCTGTGTAGTTATGCAAACTCCTTTACATTATGGAATTTGAAGAATTGGACCTAGGTTGACGTGCAGCTGATAAACTGACTTCTGCTGCTACCTCATGCACTGTCATCCTTGCAATAGATATACGTTATTATGGATAACCAGGGTTTGTTTTTGTTTTTGTTTTGAGGCACTAGGTGGCCTAAACAGCAGGTCTAAGGTCTAATACATAGTCTTTCACAAACGCCTTCAAGTCAAGCTGGGTTATTTTATACAAGCCACTGATATCCTAGAGCTTCAGTTACCTTTTAATATAAAATGAGGGAAAGTATCTGTCTCTCAGTGTTGTTCCAACATTATCAATGCTCATATGTTTAGAAGGTGCTTGTTTAATTAATATGAATGGAAATGAAAACAACAGAAACAGTTATTGTCTTGAGCTGCTGTTTATTCCAGTGCTGTTTTCACTTTACTGAGTCCAATCATTGGTAGATTCTATTACTTCTACCAAAACTTTTACACTAAGATTTTCTTAAAGCTGCTCTTGTAACTTGTTAGGTTTCCTTGAAATATTTTGTAATAAATGTATGGTTCAGAGTTATTTTGCAGAGATGAAATTCAATATCAAATATGGATAACAATAAAAAATGCAGAAAAAACATTCAAATGTATTTTAATATGATTTGCTAATTTTTTAAGTGTTTTATAGTTGTTTTGTTTTCTAAAAGAATTCATGGTAACTAAATGGCATTGATACACACTTGAAATAAATATTTAAAAATCTGACTAAAATGCTTAGGAAATGAGAAAACTGTATCACAAACTTAGGCTTAGTTAACCACTGCTATGGATTAAATATTTAACCCTGAGTCTCAGAATCCAAAAGGGAGAAGTATTTACATTGAATGAAATAGATAGCATACTCATTGTGTGAGAAAATAAGTGGTCCAAATTCACCTGAAGACACAAAACTATATTAAATACGAATCTTGTCCTCTGCTAGAATCGAAAGCTCCTCAGGTCATTTATCTTTTTAAGCCTAACACTCAACACAAAGCCTGCTCCATAGTACGCATTCATCTGAGTTTGGAAAATAAATTAATTTACTACATAGATCTTTGTATCTCAGCAAATATAAAATATAATAAAATGTACTCAAAGTTTTTCAAAAGATTCTAGTTATAAAATTGGAACATGATCCTTGTTTTAGAAATTTTTCTTTGGAAGTCATTTGTTTTTGTTTTTGTTTTTGTTTTTTTTTTTTTTTGAGACGGAGTCTTGCTCTGTCACCCAGGCTGGAGTGCAGTGGCCGGATCTCAGCTCACTGCAAGCTCCACCTCCCAGGTTTACGCCATTCTCCTGCCTCAGCCTCCCGAGTAGCTGGGACTACAGGCGCCCGCCATGTTGCCCGGCTAGTTTTTTTGTATTTTTTAGTAGAGACGAGGTTTCACCGTGTTAGCCAGGATGGTCTCGATCTCCTGACCTCGTGATCCACCCGTCTCGGCCTCCCAAAGTGCTGGGATTACAGGCTTGAGCCACCGCGCCCAGCCCTGGAAGTCATTTGTTTAACTTTATTTTCAACTTTCTTCCTTTTTCTACTTCTACTACCCTGATGCCATAGTATTTGGTTATCTTGGTACATACATGTCCTTGCACAATATGCAGTGTTATTTTGTATGTGTATGTTTTCAACACATAAAATATATGTTGCTATAAATTTCATTATCCTTCTCAGCCCTTTTTACCTAACATTAACTATATTGCTGTACAAGCATTAATTGGCTCTAATTGTTGCAGAGTGTTTCCTGGTGCTTAATCACCACAGTTTATGTATGCATTTTCTTATGGACACCAAGATAGCCTCTGACTCCCCATAGCCTCAAAAATACAACTGTGTCAACCCGTGCAGTTTTTACTCTAGGGTATAATTCTTAAAGCCAGGTCATTGAGTTGTAGTCTATCAGTGGATTTGGCATCATTTATACTGTCAGACTGCTTCTAAATATCAGATACACTTCTACCTGCACGGCATGATGGGTTACATTTCTCTACATACTTACCAATATTTGGTAAGTTCTGTTTTTAACTTTATGCTGATTTGATGTTTTTAGAGCAATTTCTTGTTTACATAAATATGAATTTATCTGATTACTGATGAAGATGGATATCACTTCACATGCTTCTCAGCAATCAAATTTCTCCTCTGGTATATTGTTTTTTCATATTTTTTCCTATCAATCTATTCCTTTTTAGACTCCTTGTATATTCTACAGATGATCCTCAATCAGCTTTAGGTATAACAAATATCTTTTCTCAGACTATCATTAGTCACTTAACCTTCTCTGTGGTTCAGGTCAATGATCAGACATTCTTATTATTGAGGTGTTAAAATCCAATTATTTTTGCTTTTTAGTTTGATGCAATCTCGTTTGCATATTTTTGCTTTTGTTACCTGTGCTTTTGGCGTTATATGCAAGAAGTCATTGCCCACATCTATGCTGTGTAGATTTCCCTTTATGTTTTATTCTAGTAGTTTTACAATTTCATGTTTTACATGGAAGTCTTCAATCCATTTTGAATTAATTCTTGTAAAAAGCGTGAGACAAGGGCCCAGTTTCATTGTTCTGCATGTGGACAGCCAGTTTTTCCAGAATCATTTATTGAAGAGACTGTCCTTTTCCCCTGTATATTCTTAGCGTCTTTGTAGAAAATCAATTCACCATAATGCATGAGTTTAATTCTGAGCTCTTTATCCCGTTTCACTGGGGGATGCATCTGTTTTTATGCCCATACAATGTTGTTTTAATTATTATAACTTTGTGGTACATTTTGAAGTCAGATAGTGTCATGCCTCCAGATATTTTTCTCTAAATTACTTTGACAATTTGACATCTTTTGTGTTTCAATACTTATTTTAGAATTTTTTTTTCTATTTCTGGGAAGAATAACATTGGAATTTTGATAGAGATTGTATTGAATCTGTGTGTTGCTTTGAGTAGTAGTAGGATCTTCCAATCTATGAACATGAAATATTTTTCCATTTATTTGTTTCATCTCTAATTTATTCCATTGATGTTTTATAGCTTTTAGTATATAGGTTTTCCACCACCTTGATAAACAAGTGTTGATGAGGATATGGAGTATTAAAAATAAAATTTCCATATTCAACTTCCTTTAGTACATAACCAAAGGAATTGAAATCAGTATGTTGAAGAGATGTCTATATTCCTATGTTGATTGTAATATTATTCACGATTGCCAAGATTTGAAAACAATCTTAAATGCCCATCAACAAATAAATGGATTAAAAATGTGGTATATCCTAATAGTGGAATACTATTCATCCTTAAAAAAGAAATAAATTCTTTCACTTGTGACAATGTGTATGAATCTAGAGGACATTATGCTAAGTGAAATTAATCAGGCATGGAAGAAAGATATAGCATGATCTCACTTATATGTGGAATCTAAACATTTGAAGTAGAGATTACAGTGGTGATTACCAGGGTCTGAGGCAGGGGCTGTCAGGGGGATGTTGGTAAAAGAGTACAAAATTTCAGTTAGGTGAGAAGAAAAAGATCTAGTGATCTATTGCACAGCATGGTGAATATCGTTAATTATTATATGTTGTATATTTCAGAATTGCTTAAAAGTGGATTTTAAATGTTTTCACCATAAAAAAAGATGAATGTGTGAAGTGATGGCTATGTTATTAGCCTGATTTTGTTATTCCATAATATATACATATATTGAAGCATCACATTTTACCTCAAAGATATACACAATTATTATTTGTTAATAAAATTAAAATTATATAAAAATAGAGATGCTAAGACGGTTTCTTTCATATTAGGTTTGTGATTTGATCTGTGAAATTAAAGGAATTCTAGTTATATTAGGTATAGAAGCAATTAGAAAAAACCTAATGGTCTTGGGTCTGTACACAGATTGTACATAAGTGAATCCTGAATCTGCAATTAAGATCTGATGAAAAATTGCATCAGGAAACGTTGGAGCTCCACCCCGATTCCTAATCCCTTTGTACATTTCTGTACCTTCCTTCCCTTCCCTGACCCTCCCAAGCACTTTCTACTCCTTGTTTCTTGTTTCTCAGTATATTTTCAGTGGCCAGACCTAGGGCTCTTCTTCAGCAGACTGACCTAGACCCAGTTTGTGTGACCCACCACTCTCATGTGGGAAGCTTAAATTTCAGTTCTGTACTCTCAGGTGTGGACAACTCTGAGGGGTACCTCATGCTTCAGAGTCTCCCCTGCAGAATCGAATTGGAACTCCTTGAGATGGAAATTTTCCAGAGACCACACCCCCACCTCTCTCATGACTCACACTTCTAGGAAACACTTCCTTAAAAACCATACGTGTACACACGTTCTCTTCATAAGACCTGCTTCTGGGGAACCCAATCTAGCGTAATAATCAAGAAACTCTAACGAGACTCTTAAGCCTTCTCTCATGTAGTGAAGCAGTACAGAAAGGTTCAGTTCCATCTCAACTCTACTTGTTTTCAGAGTTGGGGAACCCAGTCCACCACTGTTAAAAAAAAGAAATTTACGAATATTAAAGAATTTTATGGAATACAGCAAACTTATTTGTAATTATTGTTTTTTAAAATTTTGAAGGTGGGATGGGTTCCCTTTTAAATTTATTCCAGGAGAAACATAACTGAGGAGCAAAGAGATAATTAGGAGAAATGAATATATCATCAATTCTGCAATGGGAGAGACTTTCTTTTAGAACATTAATTTTGCTTTACAACTAATGGAATGTTTTAAAGTAGGTACTGAATCTGGAATTCACCCAGGAAATCAGTTAAATCTATAAATTTCAGGCAAATTATCATAAGGATGTGAACTCTTCTGAACTGACAGAGCAGACATATGCATCTATGCTTTCTCTTACCAAAACTTTACCAGAGGCAAAAATATTTCCAAAATCTGCATTTGTATTGACCACAGTAGTTGTCATCGAGTTTCATTATATTCAATTTAGTTTTCTTCATTATCCTGCTTGTTATTTATAGTAACATCATTTATTTAAGTATTTTTGAACAGGCGTATTTGTATGATTCCAAAAAGTCTCATACATGTCTGTTACACATTGTCTTGGTTCTCATCCCCAAAGAAATATATGATTATTAGTATTTTGTGTAATCTTCTACAGTTTCTTTATGTAAATATGAGCAGATATAAGTATAATTTCTTATCCCTTCCAGTGCCCTGATGCCTAGATATAGAGCAGTCAAACGAGGTTGCAGCCTCTGAGTAGATGTTGCTGAGAGATTATGGATATGGCTGTTTGAAGAATAGTCAGCAGGATAGCCAGGCATGGTGGCTCACGCCTGTAATCCCAGCACTTTGGGAGGCCTAGGCGGGCTGATGGCTTGAGGTCAGGAGTTCAAGAGCAGGCTGGCCAACATGGCGAAACCCCGTCTCAACTAAAAAAAAAAAAAAAAAAAAAAAAAAAGAAAAAAGAAAAATTAGCTGGGCGTCGTGGCAGGAGCCTGTAGTCCCAGCTTCTTGGGAGGCTGAGGCAAGAGAATCATTTGAGCCCAGGAGGCGAAGGCTGCAGGGAGCAGAGATTGCACCCCTGCACTCCAGCCTGGGTGACAGCGTGAGACTGCATCTCAAAAAAAGAAAAAAATCTCAGCATGATGCTGAGAATTATTCAGACCTCAACTTGATCTTCTTGATCAAGTTCCTCTTGCAGCAGTGTGAGAAGGGAAGCTGTTGAATGGGCATGTTTTGGATTTCCTAAGGAACATATATTGATACTGATATTTCCTAAGGAACATATATCAGTGGGAAGATAAAAGGCTTCAGGTTTAACTTTGATGGCAATGAATCAAGATAGATCCTGTGAATAAGCCTGTCCAGATTTCATGTATGAGTGTGACCAATGTGTGAAATATAAAACTGACATGTTTGATTCCACATGTCACAGTTTTTACTTTGCATTTTGTAACATTAATTATTAAAGACTGGAGTATATTCTGTACACTAGCCAAAGTTTGTGTTCCAAATGAAAGATAGGAATAAAAATGAATATGATGGGGAACATATTGAAAGTCTCTTGTCTATAGTCCCTTTGTCTTTGGAGTTTACATAGAATGGAGAATTAAACTTTATTAAAGAAGACAACTAGCTTTTATAATATTCCTCAAAAGTAATTTTTCCTTTTAAACTCAAAATTGTTATAATAGTAATGCATGAGTACATTCTTTTTGTTAAAAAGTTCAATGCTACATAAAAAGTTAAGTTACGCCTTGATGACTTTTCTGGCCCTGGGAAATTCCATTGTCAGAGGGAACCATTGCAATCAGTTTTGTCTTTACTCTTCCAGACATTTTCCCTGTATACTTCTATACCTATATACCCATCTGCACATCTAAACACAATAGCTTTGTTTCTGTCTGTGCATATGTGTTCATTTTCATAAATGGAGTCATACTCTATAACGTGATTTCTCCGCTTTTCTCATAGAAAAAGGCCAAAAGAGAGTGAGCAAGAGGAAAGTAGAAGCAAATGAGATTGACTAGGTAGCCACTAGTCAGAACATGTATAATCTAAAAAGCTGTAGAGAAATTTGTGTCTTTTTCTCTATATTAAAGAAGGTTATTGGAAAATTTTTAGCAGGGAAGTGACATGGTCAGACTTTGAGAGTGGTAGTGGCAGATAGGAAGCTATTACAGTCATGTGGGTGTGAGATAATAGTGACCTAGACTAGGGAGGTAGGTAGGAAATTGGTAAGAGACATTTGTATTTGCTTTAAAAGAAGAAATTTGTGAAAATTTACTAAGAAAATGATGGAGTAGAGAGAAAGAGAAGCCTCACAGATGATGTCAAAGGTTTGGCTTGAGCACCTGGGTGAATGGCAGTATTGTTTACTAAGATGTAGAAGAAAAAGTGAAGAATAGTTTTACAGGAGTGGATTAGGTTGTGTTTGACATATTATATCTAAAATGACTATGAGACAACCAAGTGGAGATGTCAAGTAGGCAACTGAATATGCAAACCAGGGTTAGAAGACAGAGCAGGACATAAATTTGAGACTCTTTAGTGTATCGATGGTATTTAAGTAACGTTGCTTGTTGAGATCACTTAGACATTAAGGTTAATTAGAGATTCGGAAGACAAGGTAAATTGAACAAAAACAAAAACAAAAAAAATGAGTAAAATCAGTTTATAAGATAGAAGGAAAACCAGAATCATATCGTGTTCTGGAAACCAAGTGCAAAAAATATTTCTATCATATACAACGCTCCTGAGAGGTCGAGTAATAAGAGGATTGAAAATGACAAAGTGGGGCCAGGCGCAGTGGCTCACACCTGTAATCCCAGCCCTTTGGGAAGCTGATGCAGGTGGATCACAAAGTCAGGAGTTCAAGACCAGCCTGGCCAACATAGTGAAACCCCATCTCTACTAAAAATACAAAAATTACCCTGACATGGTGGAGGGCACGTGTAATCCCAGCTACTTAGGAGGCTGAGGCAGGAGAATTGCTTGAACCCAGGAGGCAGAGGTTGCAGTGAGCTGAGATTGTGCCACTGCACTGCAGCCTGGGTGACACAGCGAGACTCTGTCTCAAAAAAAAAAAAAAAAAAAGAAGAAGAAAGAAAGAAAAAGAAAGAAAGAAAATGGCAAAGTGGGAAGAATAAATAACACAACATCACATAATATCCATGTAAAGCATCTGCATTCCAAACCAAATTGCAAAAGCATTGCCCTGTGCAAAGATTCTATAAAGTCAGGATAAAAAGACATTGTACTGGAATTTCTTTAGACTCTATTTTTGCCAAGGTGCCAAAATGGTAGCTATAGCTGCACAGTCCACAGTGAGACGTGAGACTTAAAAGAGAAGGTAGAGGAATATTCATCTCCATAATTGGCTGACCACCCACCTCTAACACCTAAACAGATCTTGGATAAGCTAAGAAAAACTGATTGGAAATCCAAAGAAGATTTTTAGATAGAGTATTGGTATTCTGTGATTCTTCATGATAGCAAAAGTCAAGATGCTTCCTTTTTCTTTCCAACAAGAGAAAGGGGTTAGAGGAAGTCAACCTGGCGAGCTTAACCTATTCTCCTTACTACCACCATGTTTGAGTAACTCACTCCTGAGAAACTCAGAAGGCAAGGCCTGAGCTGGCTTTCTGGAGATGATAAAAAAGAGGCTGCTGTTGCTTCAGAATCATCCTACACTCTCAGTGGTAACAAGGCAAAATTGTGTAATTTTCTCCTCTACCATACCTGTTGTGGGCCATGTCAAGAGTAAGCCAGCCTGAGCTTGTCTTGGCTCTTGTCTAAGAGGAAGTATCAGTTAGAATAAGCTGGCCAAAAACTCAGTAGCTTAAAACAGCAAATGTTTATTATTTTCATGGGTCAGCTGCATGGTAATTCTGTGGTAAGCTGGCAGCTCATCTTGGGCTGGAGTGTCAAGAATAGCTTTATAATCTATAGCTTCATTATCGGCTAGATGTTAGTTGGGTGAAGGTGATGCTATGTCTTCATTCTCCAGCAGGCTAGCCTGAACTTTTCACAGGATAGCGATCACAGGGCAATTGAAAATTTCAAAGAATATGTTGTCTTCAAGCCACTCAATTGTTTTAAAAAATTTCTTGTGTGTAGGTCTTATATGTTAATTGCTAGGTTATAGTATTGTTACTGTTATTATCAGCAACAATAATAGTGAATATAAAATTACTCTTTGACATTTATTAGCAATTTATTTTGCAGTGAATGGTCAATAAATAGGCCAGTTAATTTTCAATGTATTGATTTTGATATATAATTCTAAGACCTACTTAGCTATTTTTTATTTATGGTCTGTACTTTTTGTATACTTCTGTGTCTGAGCTGACAGATGTGACAATTCTACTATCAATTGTGTCCCTATCTATTTCCACTCATATGTCTTGCAGTTTTCTTTTATTGTTTTAATGATCTGTAACTTGATGTATAAATATTATCGACAGGTCTGATTTATCTTCATTTGTAATTGTAGGATATCTTTCTTTTTCTCATTTCATGATTATCGTTTTGAACTTAAGCTTACATGCCTCTTCTTCCATATTCTTATTTTAGTAATAGATTTCTCTAAACTTGATGAAGGTTTTGCAATTCATACTTTTGCATAATTCAGACAAAAATTAAGCTGTTTATATTCAATTAATGAATTATTTATTCATAGTCATCTAATTACTTATACAATTACAAGAATTAAGCTTCCAAAATTTCAAGAGAACAAATTTCTATTTACTATCTTAAAATATATATTTGAAAATGCATGGTTTAGTAACTACACTCTTCACTAGGCCTAAGAATATTGTCTTCTTTGACTGAAAATAAATCTTCAAGACAAAAGTAAATGTGGTTAAAGATTTCCTAGAAACTGTATAAATTATAGTGTATTGTTTGCATGAAAATATGTATGGAAATAACATCAGAGAAATTATTTTCCTTGCAACAAGCACTATACAAAAACTATTAATAAACTAATCACAACTAATAGTATCTATTCAATAATGGAATCATTGTTTGCCAAGACTTTATTCTATGCACTTACATTGTGTTAAGCATTTTTATGTATTGTCTAATGAAATTCTCACAATAATAATATAAAGCAAGTATTGTTATTTGTTAATTACAGATAAAGGAATTGAGGCTCAGAGAAGTGACCTCTGACACCCAGCTAACTAGTGAAAGAGGTAAAATTTGGACTAGGGGGGTTTGATGCCAAAGGTCATGCACTTGGTCTGTTTTGCATTTACACTTAATACCTTTTTAAGGAAATAACTTGAATGAATGAAGGTATGTTAACTTAATTAGGAAGAAATATATTTACAGAAAACAATTGTAACTTTAAGTATATAATTGGAAATTTTTTGCTAATTCAGGAAAACAGGTTTTTAGCTACACTGAATAATGAAGTTTAACTATTCTGAGTATTTTTTTACTACGACACTACCGATTATTTAATAATTTTTATAATTTGGATAATTTTCTAAAATCTGTTTCTTTTTTTAGGAAAACAAATAAAGATCTTAATAATTGGAAAGCTTTTAATATAACTAAATTATGTGAATTTGAGGCCCGATCTGAAACTCAGTCACGAGATAGCATGGTGAAATCTCCAGAGGAGAAAGTGTTAGTGCTGGCTTTCACTGGCCTCGACAATCTACAGAGTGTGCAGGGCAAGGCGAGTTTTTATTTCCAAGACTAAACAGAACGAAATGCAGTAATTCTGCTGTGTGGGCGGCTGGTGCCTTCTACAGGTCAAATAGATGCTGTACAGCTTTAAGTTTCCCCTGTTAAAACGTCCTTTTAGCACTGAAAGAACTCTGGGCCGGGCGCGGTGTCTCACTCCTGTAATCCCAGCACTTTGGGAGGCCGAGGCGGGCGGATCACGAGGTCAAGAAATCGAGACCATTCTGGCCAATATGGTGAAACCCCGTCTCTACTAAAAATACAAAAAATTAGCCGGGCGTGGTGGCACGCACCTGAGGCTGAGGCAGGAGAATTGCTTGAACCTGGGAGGAGGAGGAGGTTGCAGTGAGCCGAGATGGCTCCACTGCACTCCAGCCTGGGCGACCAAGCGAGACTCTGTCTCAAAAAACAAAACAAAACAAAACAGAAAAAACCACTCTGGGTCCCATTGCATAGTGGCTTCTTTACAGGGTACTGTCACTCTTATTGGCATAAACAATAGAAATATTGAGTAAAATCACCTAAATAACCGCATTCATGTGTCTGGCAGTTGGATACGTGTTAGCTGGGATGATGGTGATTACAAGTCTCATTCTTCAGCAGCCTAGAATAGTTATTCACATGGTAGTAGTCACAGGAACAATGGAAAATACCAAAGAATATATTTTATTTATGCTCTTCAGTTGCTTATTTAAAAATATTTATATAGTTGTTATGTAATTGTAATGCAACACTCATATATCAATATCTTAAGTTATTCAATTACATCAAGATGATTATTTCTTTAAAAAAGTATGTGGAGACACAAAAGTGCAGACGGCAGAGTACAATTTTTATTGTAAAGATCAAATGAAATCAACTATGTAAAGCTTATGGAACATAATAGGTCCTCTGAAAGCAATTATTATTTAATCAAATTTTAAAGTTTTATGTGAGAACAAAGCAAGCGAGGGTGAGGGCGGAATGGTTGGGGATTGTGCAAAACAGTAGGCAACACAGAGGAAGGCCTTACTCAGTCCTCATTTAAAATACCTCATTAAATATATCATGTGTACAAAATAGAAAAAAACACAAAATATAAACATATTTCAAGTGCAGTTAGGGAAAATACATTTGTGGTCATTAATATGTATTATTTTTCTGTATTAGAAATCTAAGTTTTCAGTCTTTGTTTAGAGTAATCCTCTAATTGTTGGTTGAATTATTTACAACATTTTGTAACAAAGATTAGTTTGGAGCTCCTAACTTTACCATAGTAAAGAGACAATCTCTAGTTCTGTTTTTGAATCTTTTATATGGTAATACTGTAGAGTCATAGTGTCCTAACTTCACTGTTTTTTTTTTTTTTTTTTTTTTTTTTTAAGGCTAAATAAGAGATTCATATAAAAACACCCGAGGCTTTTCCTGGGCGTGGTTCTAAACTCTTCACGTATATTAATAGTATTTTTTCCATTTTTCAAAGAAGGAAACTGAGGTACAGAGAATTTTAATAAACTGCCAAAGACTATACATTTTGTAAGTTTTGAAGCCATCCATGTTGGACAATCTGGTTCCAGGATTTGTATGTTTAACTGTCTGTTCAACTTTGAAAATTTGCAAAAAATAAAAAGTATGAATTAAATCAAGATATTA
Source organism: Chlorocebus sabaeus (assembly GCF_047675955.1). Lineage (NCBI taxonomy): Eukaryota > Metazoa > Chordata > Mammalia > Primates > Cercopithecidae > Chlorocebus > Chlorocebus sabaeus. The sequence continues at coordinate 96,756,489 of NC_132913.1, read as the reverse complement.
CCATTAGGATTAACATTAGTCAGATCATTATTTCTCACATTCAGCTGTCTACATTAACAAAGTTAATGTGAACAAAATAGGATCATTTAGCATGATCAATTCCTGTGGTTTTAGGCTCTTGGGTAAGTGTTATTCTTAGAGTTCTAGATACTGTAATTTGGGCACCATTCAAACTGAAGGCAAGGTACAATATTTCTCTTCATTCAAATAGATTTGATTATTTTGGTTACTTAAGGTTTTCTGCAACTTAATGCCACTAAAGCACCACTTGATGGCAGTGGTAACCTGGGTTATTACGTCTATTTAGGTATGGAGATAAGAGGGAAATACAGTGATTTTTTAAAGTTGAATCCAACTAAATATCTATCTAAGATATGGTACTTAAAAGACAAAAAGACATGGTTCACATACATATTTGAAATACAGTTTTATCAAATATAAAACTCTGTGTCCTGCCTGTTTCCCATACCAGATTCATTATTTTTAAAAATCAGACGAAAGCAAACCAAAAACCAATGTTAGGTTTCTTTGTGGTCGTTCTGATAGCTCTAAGGACTATACCTATGACACTTTTAAAATTATATCAACCTTAAATTTATTTAAATTTCAGCTTCTCCATCTATTACTCAGTTATCACCACTCTCTATTTCTTAGCTAATCACTTCTACAACTCCAAACATGCGAAACCTCTAATTCTTTACTTCTCACTTATATAATGAGAATACTAATGTTCCCCTTCCCTTCATCATCTCTTCTTATTCTCACCATTTCTGTCAGTTTTTTCAAAGTTGAGAAAAATTTATATTCTATTTTATTTGATAATTAAGTACTGCAGATTTTGCTTATAATTTTAGTCTAATAATTAAAAACCAAAACCTGAATTTATATTACTGTGAGTACAAAAATACTGCTTATTTCAAAGAACAGTCATGCCATGGTTACATTACCTTTTCTACCAAGGCAATGACACAAACCTGTGCCATTAGATGGAAAATGTTCCCAGCATTAGGTACAAGTGGATTGTCCTATTTTATCCTGAGACCATTTTAAAATCTCATTGTTAAGGTCTTCTAATGTGCTTGATGGGTATTCTCCTGGTATTTCCCATTCATTCTCATTTTTATGGTAATTTATTTCTTTAAAAATGTATTTACCATCATTTTAATGGGTTCTCATGGGAGTAGGACTAAACAAATAAAATGACCATTAAATAGTATAAGCTATGTAATGTTTAATCAAGAGTTGATGTAAGGAGAAACTTTTAAAGGAAACACAATGCCCATCATCATAGGACCAGTCAACTTTAGGGCTATAGAAGTCTTTCTGTTATTTTACAAATCAAACCAAAGTAGAATAAATTAATTTTCTAAAATTGCATGAGTTAGTCTACAATGAATATCTTATCTGATATGATTCTTTATTTCTTACCTAATGACAATTGATTTTAAGGATACCTGATAACTAATATTTGCTTAAAGCATTCGAATTTGATATAATCTATAACCTTTAACCTAATAATTAAAACCTTTAGATCACTTAAGTCAACAGAGGCTTAATAAAGTATTTAATTTTTCATTGTCCTGACTCTTGGACTGTACTTGGTATACTTTAAACCTCTTATACTCTTCTAGACAGAACAGGGAGAAGCTGAAGGTTTTTTACTATGCAAACCTTAAAATATCAGAGTAAGCTTACAACTAATGTAGTTTTTCTTTTCCAATCAGAGATTCCTATGAGAAAAAATAGGTTTTTAAAATAAACTCCCTTTCAATGAATAATTTATTAAGCAACATTTCATTTTGTTATATTGCAGTTAAATTTTAACCAGAGCTAATGATAAATCTGTGCTGTAGTTTTTCTTTTTTTAGAACATAAAGTATAATTTTGGACTAATTTATCAAACAGGACAAAATAAGCTAATCTATTAAGAAATCATAAGTTTCTATTCATGACAATGAAGTGGCAAAAAACACAATAAAATATTTGGACACATTTTTCTCAATGTAGAAATGCAAAAGACATTACACAGTTAGTGATTTCACTAATGCCCCTGAGTTATGTGACACTAATTATTTTGTTAGTCTGCCAACACTATGAGGTTTAAATTTTGAGAAGAACTGCAAATCCAGACAAACACTGCTTTTCAATTAATACTTTACAAGAAAATTAAAATTATATATGCATCATAAATTTTCTTCAATATTATTACTAATGAAATCTTGAGATTGTATTTTCAGAGTTAATGCTCTGTTATTATAAATTCATTAAAAACTAAAAGCTGGAAGAGACCCAAATTCAGCCAACTAATTTCATAATCAAGTAAATGAAGGCATTGGGAGTTTAAATGGCTTCCTCAGATAGGCCAACGACTAATTACTGGTAAAGTTGAAAGTATCTAACAACATTTTCTAATATTGTAGTTTTATTTTCATTCTGTTCAACGTATGTAAAAATGCTTCTTTCAACATCTTTGATATCAGCTTATTCAGAAATTTTAGAAAAATGTCGGAACTTTTAAATTTTTATTTATTTTTTTTTTTTGAGACGGAGTCTCCCTCTGTCGCCCAGGCTGGAGTGCGGTGGCGCTATCTCGGCTCACTGCAAGCTCCGCCTCCCGGGTTCACGCCATTCTCCCGCCTCAGCCTCCCGAGTAGCTAGCTGGGACTACAGGCGCCCGCCACTACGCCCAGTTAATTTTTTGTAGTTTTAGTAGAGACGGAGTTTCACAGTGTTAGCCAGGATGGTCTCCATCTGCTGACCTGGCGATCCGCCCGCCTTGGCCTCCCAAAGTGCTGGGATTACAGACTTGAGCCACTGCGCCCGGCCGACGAAAAATGTCTGAACATTTGGGAATTTTGCAAATATCTTTACTTAGTTGATTTGTGATTTAATTCCATTATGGTATTAAAAATACTTTGTATCAAATTTCATTTCCTTTCAATATACAGAGACTTTATGGCACAAAATATAGTTTGATTTGGTAATAGCTCTGTGTGCACTTGAAAAGGTCAATTATTTTGCTGTTGTTAGAAGTCAGTCCCTGAAGGTGTTGTTGACCTTGACGGGGAGTGACCACACTGCCTGCAGAACTTTCTGGGAAACTGTCCATACGTGTCTGGGTTTCCCACTTGCCAGGTAAACATTGCAGGAGTAAGAATTTTTAAAAAACAGAAAGGGAAGACCCCCGCTTTTTTTTTTTTTTTTTTCCTGCAGTGCAGGCTTCCTCTAGTGGCAATCTTAATGTCTTGCCAGCCGGAAGGGGAAAGGTTTACAAGATTTAGCTCCACTAGTGACAAAGCAAAGAAGAGGGAATTTGGAGCTGATAGGCAATACACTGATAACGGGAACACCTAAAACAGTATCATTTACATAACTCTTGTTAACATTTATGAAAATATATCTTATTGTCTCTATTGCATTGTAAATGAGTAGAGGGATCATACCATTAATAAGTTATATAACTTAGATTTTAGCACTTTATAAAAATATTCAAAATTTAAATCAGATTTGGTAATCTAAGCAACTAGCAAAACATCAAAAAAAATGCAATTGGATTAGAAGGTTCAGTACTCTCTGTGCCTACTGTTGGAACAAAACATAAAAGTGGAAGTTTGGAGAATATGAATAAATATATTCTAGAGCAGAGAGTGATGTTTTGAGAGCGGTATACATTTTGCTATCTGTCTGGTAAATTAGCTCTTAATTGTAAGTACCTCATTTAATATAAAAAATAAAGTAAAATTGATGGATAATACTAAAAAGCACTTAGTGTACCTTTGTTGAATTGATTTTCGCATGAGTGACTTCAGGTATATAATACATTCTTCCAAATAGGAAATTAAATGGCATAGTCAAGTGGAGCACCTAAGACACCCTTTCCCACTTACTTTGCCTATCAAAAAGTTAGCTTTAGTAGAATAGATACACTCAGATTGTAGAAACAGATCACAGTGTTGCCCAGAATTCTGAAAAGTGGTAAGTAGTCAGTTGGTTTTGCTAAAGATGAGAGTTGGGCATATTTTACTATTGGGAGGAAATAAGAGTGGGATAGAGGAGTGAGGTCTATTTAGACCTTTAACAGCTTAAAAGAATCAATAATTACAGCTTTATTAAATACTACTTTGCTATTTCACCCAAAATATATCATGTCATATTTAAAAAGGAATATGATTTTACTTAGAAGAATATATATGCTTTATATGCTAAAAGCAGAGTCCAATATTTGACTTACAAAATTTTGTAGAAAGCTGGTAACTTCAGAATACTGCCATATATTACTCTTGCTGTTAACTCTCTAGTTATTTGGAGAGGATTGCCAATAGAATATTGTCTGTTGTTTGTTTGTCACCTAGTTTACAAATGCACACCTTGTGTATAAATAATCTTTATATGTAAACATGTGCCTCTGCAACACTGCATTACCATTTGAGTCTTCGTCATCATTGCTGTGAACATTGTGAAAATCAAACTGAACTTTTTTTTTTGAGATGGATGGATTCTTGAACTGTCGCCCAGACTGGAGCGCGATGGTGCGATCTCAGCTCACTGCAACCTCTGCCTCCCGAGTTCAAGTGATTCTTCTGCCTCGGCCTCCTGAGTAGCTGGGACTACAGGCGTGTGCCACCATGCCCGGCTAATTTTTTTTTTTTTTGGTAGAGACGGGGTTTCACCATGTTGGCCAGGATGGTCTCAATCTCCTGACCTAGTGATCCGCTTGCCTCGGCCTTCCAAAGTGCTGGGATTATAAGTGTGAAACACCGCGCCCTGCCCAAACTCAACTTTTATATTGATTTTTCTCAGTGTGACACGTATTATTAGAATTGTGTGGTATACTTCTTAAAATAAAAACTCTTTAGGGTGGAACATGGACATTTGAACTATAGTGAGTTCCCCTGAGCTGTCACTGTATTCTAAAACACCTTTGCTTTCCACATTTCTGAATCCATAGGAAACATATTTTTCTGTATGGTTCATACTGTACTGAAAAGGAAAGGGGAGAAAAACTATTAGAACATAGTATGATAACATAATCATGTTCCTGCATCTATGCACAATTATATTTGTGTACACATGTATCCTTTAAAAAAATCAGTAGTAGTTGGAAACCAATAACCAGTTACAACAGGATTAATACAAGGACATCTTCTGGATTCTAAATGGTTGACTCACAAATGAATTTTTTTTGGTTACTACTGTTTAACTATTGACGGTTTTATACATATATGTGGGTTATATATGTATGTATTATACACATATATTGAGGTTTTGGGATATCTCTCTCACACACACACACACACACACACAATTGCCCAAAAGTAATATAATTTGAAAGACAATGATTTAAGTGGTTTGCTTATAACAAAATGGCAGTTTTTAAAACCTTATTTTTGTAAATTCTTTTTTAAGATTTTAAAATGATTTTTAAAATAAAATTCATTTATGATTCCCAAACAAAATCGCTTACATCTTCCCATATTTCTGGACTAGTTTGTGTCTTCTTTATTTTGCATGAGCTCTCATTTCATGTTTACTTTGTTATAGCAACATTGAAGAATGCCAAACCTATTTCAGGATTCCACCATCTATCTAATGTCAGTTGATATACAATTAAGAAAATGATAGAAAAGCAGAGGAAGAAATGCACTTTCTAGAAAGGCTGAAATGTACTAGTGAAATACACCTAGAAATTATTGTGGTATGGTGTACAGTAATTCAAGGGGTGTGGCGACCATGGCATGTGCTCCTTCTTTTACAGATTGTCACTGCCACCTTCAAACCAGAGCTTTCAGATTTTTAAATAAGATAAATGGAATCAAATTAGAGGCCAGATATACAAGGTTATGAAATATATTTAAAAATACATTCTAAGACTAACCGTTGATTTTATAACGTTTTTCAATTCATTATCAAGCCTCAGTTTGTACTTCCTCTTCCTCTTCCTTTCTTTTCCGTTTCCTTCCTTTTCCTTTTATTCCTGAACCATTCCAGAGTAATTCAATCCTGAAGCCCTAGGAAGGGCGGAGCAGTGTCGTAATGGGGAAAGGAGGCAGCTAAGTGAAGACCAGAGGGAAGGAGCAGGGCATCTGCGGAGAGGGGCTGCTTGACTCCCGTGAGGACGGAACGGGGCTCTCAGCGAGTGCTATCAGGAGGGAGAGGAGGGTATCCTTGCAAGGAGCCCATCGCAGGTGCGGAGGGAATCCATGGGGTGGGTTAGGTGGCGCGCGGTGTGGAAATTTGAGCTTGCTGAGGAGGGTATCTATGCATGGGGAGGCCCAGTGTGGAGTTCAGGGCCGGAGCACTGTGGAGTAGCACGACTCTGAACACCAGAGCCCGAGCAGAGTAAGGACAGCATGCATGTGCGAGTGGGAGGTGACCTGAGAAGCACGTTTCACACAGGCTGAGGCAGCCCCCTGAGGGGTGGCAGGCGTCCAAAATGGGACAGTCCATTTGGATTTAAAACTGTGGACTGAATGAGCTAAATACAATTAAAAAATTAAATTTGCTTCCTAACATAACATACTTGCTCTTTATGGTTATGATTCAAAGTTGTCCAACTTGTGACGTTTATGACTGTTGCAGTTCGTTGGATTTTATGAAGCTCCACTTTTTTTTTAACTTTTATTTTAAGTTCAGGGGTACCAGTGTAGGTTTGTTACATGGGTAAACTTGTGTCTTGGGGGTTTGTTGTACAGATTATTTATTTTTTATTTTTTTATTTTTTATTTTTTGATTATTTCATACCCAGGTATTAAGTCTAGTAACTATTAGTAATTTTTCCTGCTCCTCTCCCTCTTCCTACCCTCTACCCTCCTAAAGGCTCCAGTGTGTGTTGTTACCCTCTATGTGTCCATGTGTTCTCATAATTTAGCTCCCACTTATCAGTGAGAATATGTGGTATTTGGTTTTCTGTTCCTGTGTAAGTTTGCTAAGGACAAAAGCTGCACATTTTATGGTTATCTTAACCCAGGAGGCCTCAATGAGAGCAAGGAAGAGAAGCTCTTGAAATTGGCTATCCCAATCTCCTTGGTTTCTTAAAGAAACACTGGCCAGCATTTCCCACCAGTGGGGTCTGGGACATCCTCATCAGGTATGAGCATGTCTAAAAATGTTGGAACGTCCTACAAACTTCTTGTTTGCCTTTCCTGTAAGTGAGGCACAATTGCCATTTGTCTAACTGACAGGACATATGGGAATGCACTTAACCCAACCCGTGAATGTGCATCCTGAAACTGTTCGTGCTTTGGGAATCCCCTACATCCCACCCACATTTCTACACCACAAATATAAACATTCAAATATAGAGATTTCAAGACTGACTTCCATCTCTCATTCAACGATTGAACGGCATCCTCTCTGAGGCAGGGGAATAGGGAATTAGGGTAACCAAGGGTTAAGCAAAAGCAAAAGAACAGCAGGTGCAGCCAGTTCTAGGCAAGATGAGGCAGGATACAGGCCAGATCTTCACTCCTGTGATAACAAGACAGAAGTTTCCACTTTAGCCTCTAACCATGGGCCAGATCTCCACTTCAGCCTCTGATTGGTCACAGGCCAATCCTTCATAGGGTGTAACCAATTGGAGGTCTCTAAAGGGCATCTAGGAGTGTTACCAAATTCTTTTAGCTTAATAAAAACTATAACTGGGGTTGGGGGTTGGGGGCTTTTGAGCCACTTGCTTGAGTCGGTTCTCACTCTGTAGAATGTGCTTTCACTTCAATAAATCTGTGCTTTTGTTAGTCTGTTCTTTTGTTGACTTGTCTGTTTTTCGTTAATTTGTTCTTTTGTTGCTTTGTTTGTGCGTTTTGTTCAATTCTTGGTTCAACATGCCAAGAACCTGGATAACTCACAGTCAAGATGTTCCATCCGGTACCACTCTTCTCTACCAAACTTTCCAGGAGAGTTAAGCTTCTGATTGGAGATTTCTTGTGACAGAAAACTCGCCAGCTTGCTCATTCTGTTTTCACTGAGTTAGAATGATGTCCATTGCCTTGGAACAAAATCATCTCCCTATATTTTTGGCCCTTGGAAGTCATTCTATGCCTGAGGAAAACGAGAAATAGAACATGACCCATCTTTCCCATGACCCCATTCAGATACTTAAAGCAGCACTCTCTGTTCTGCTCAGTCATGCCTTCTATGAAAAAAAACCCAGTTGCTTCTGAAGCTTGTTAAATGAAGTGGTTTTCTGAAGCGTTGTATCTCATCTCCCTGATGTTAATTCACCTTAACATGTTCCCATTTTTCAGTGTCCTGATATGGTTTGGCTCTGTGTTCCAACCCAAATCTCATGTTGAATTGCAATTCTCAGTGTTGGAGGTGGAGCATGGTGGGAGATGATTAGATCAGGGGGGTGGTTTCTAACGTTTTAGCACCATCCCCCTACTGTTGTCTCATGATAGAGTTCTCACAGGATTCAGTTGTTTGAAAGTGTGTAGCACCTCCCACTGTACTTGTTGTCTCTCTCTCCTGCCAGCCATGTGAATATGTGCTTGCTTTCCCTTTGCCTTCTGCCATGATTGTAAGTTTTGTGAGTCCTTCCCAGAAGCAAAAGCTTCTACAGCCTGCAGAGCTATGAACCGATTAAACATCTTTTCTTTATGAATTACCCAGTCTAAGCAATGTCTTTATAGCAGTGTGAGAACAGACTAATATAGGCACTCTTGTACTTTCATATTCAGAGTTAAATGTGACACTCCAAATCATTTCATCTTCATTATTTTGGTATAGACCGAAGTTAATTAGTGCATACTTACAAGTATGAAAAATGACTCTTTACTATCTTTGCAATTGTTCTATAAATCTGAAATTGGTCTAAATAAAAAGTTTAATTAAAAATGCAGAAATCGGTATTCTTACTGTTGAAATATTTAACATATTTAAACATGTACACACTCATTACATAAATACACATTTATAACTTTTTAATAAAAGCCTGAAATCTCACTTACTGTGTAAGTTTAAGTAACTCAATTTCAGAAGACCAGTTTCCTTATTTAGATCATGATGGATTTGGATTAGATGGCATCTAATTTTATATATTTATTTAAATTCATAAGGTAGAGTTTTGCATATTATTTTTAGTAGAATTTAAAAGTTAAAGCAGAGTATTCCTGATGCTCAGTAATTTAGTAGTACAGTAATAAATTTTTCTGACAGTTTCTATGATATTCCATGAGATGGTGCTATATTACTATGAGAAAATTTTCATATTTCCAGTTGCACAAAGCTTGGCGTTAGTAGTCATCCCTATCAGTTAGGTTGTATCTATTGTTTCAAAAACTATTGGAAAAAATATAATCAATCAATCTACTTGATAAAGAAATTAATTTACGTTAAACCCATTCTTTAGAGGTTGGCAAATTCTCTTAAATGGCTAGATAATAAGTATATTATTAATAGCATTTGTGGATCATATGGTAGTCTCTGTTGCAACTACTCAAATCTGCCTTTGCTACCCAAAAGAAGCCATAGACAATACACACATGGATGTGGTTGTGTGCAAATAAAACTTTATTTACAAAAACAGGTAGCTGGCCTATGGGCCATAATTTGACTACCTTTGATATAAATTACGTATGAAATTGAGCCACCATATTATCAGTGACTATGTTTACTGAGCCAAAATTGGTATTTATAGACAGACTTGAGGGTAGATTTCCATGATCTTTGCCTGGCGGTGTTGATGCCTTTCTGTGATCCCCTCTTCTTGAGTCTGGGCAGGTATGATGGTTAATATTGAGTGTGAATTTGATTGGATTGAAGGATGCAAAGTATTGATCCTGGGTGTGTCTGTGAGGGTGTTGCCAAAGGAGATTAACATTTGAGTAAGTGGGCTGGGAAAGGCAGACCCACCCTTAATGTGGGCACCATCTAATTAGCTGCCAGCTTGGCTAGAATATGTGAAAAGATTAGACTGGCCAGACTGGCCTAGCCTCTCAGCTTACATCTTTCTCCCATGCTGGATGCTTCCTGCCCTTGAACATTGGACTCCAAGTTCTTTAGTTTTGAGACTCGTACTGGCTCTCCTTGCTCCTCAGCTTGCAGAGAGCCTGTTGTGGAACCTTGTGATTGTGTGAGTTAATACTTAATAGATTCCACTATATATATATATATATATATATATCCTATTCTTTCCCTTTAGAGAACTCTGACTAATAACAGCAGGGCCTGAAACCTGAGACTTCCTTTTAACCCACACAATATATAAAACTGATGGAATATTGCTCTTGGGATTTTATTTTGTTCTGTAAAACTCCGATTTGCTAGCTGACTTGCTCTGGAGACTCTCCTTGCTGGCATGATAAATAAGAGGCTATGTTGGGGAAGTCCACATGGAAAGGAACTGAGGGTCATTTCCAGCAGACATCCAGCAAGAACTTGGAGCCCTCAGTCTACAGCCACTTGCCAACAACCTGAGTGAGCTGAACAGTGGACTTTTTCCTAATGGAATCTATAGATAAGAATCTGCTCAGGCTGCCACCTTAACTGCAGGTTGGCAGAGGGCCCTGTTAAACCATGCCTAGATGCCTGGCCCACAAAACTGCAAGATAAACAATATATGTTGTTTTAAGCTGTATTTATTGTAGAACAATAGAAAGCTAATATATCATAGTTTCATCTATAGCTATAGCTATATGTAGACATACATATGCATATAAATACACATATATACACATACATATATATGTGTACATATGTATATTTTTCTATGCACACACATTAATGTACATTATATTGACTAAAAATATATATTTTCATGACATTCATGGAAAATACAGAACACTATAGCTGTACACAATTTCTTATTTACTTTATTTGTGTGTGATTCAAGATCTGCGACTTTTTTAACATTACGGTATTATAAGGTTGTTCTTTCGTCACTGTAATAACAAAAAGTAATAGAAAACACTTACTCATCTGTGAGATCCACTAGAACTAGAACTCATTTACAGCACAATTTAGTAACTGGCTTTCCATTAATTGGAAGATTATTAATTTTGACAACTCCAGTGCATCTAACATATTAGGACCTCTGATGTCTGTAATGATTTCATCAAAGTATTGGAAATCAATGAATAACTTATGTCTAATAAATACTAAGACTACTTTAATTTTTGTAAATTACATAAAATTATTCATCTGTGCAGAATATAGACAGAAACCTAACTACAGTTTTTCATTAGCTATATCAACCTTTTCTCAATAATGCTGGATAAAAGTGTATTCTGTTTGAAGGCCACTGCGTATATATTTTTTAGTTATCCCACAAATCAATTAATAGGTAATCATGAGACAGTACACATGGATATTCCTAAACCATTTTATAATATTTTATTCGTGTTATTATTTCTTACTTTTCAAGTATTTCAGAATTTCAATCAAGGTGAGACATCAACAATTTCCATTTTGTTTCCTCTTTTCCCGTTCTAATTTTAATGATGTCTAGTAAAAAGGATGCAGTAAAAGTAGATACTTGCTGTGCAAAAAGGAGAAATACTCTCCTTCCCATATTTATACCCTAATATTTCCATTAGGTTATGAGGGTATTTTGTGGCGTTCTGAGGTCACAGTTTTTGCTAATTCAATGATGACTAAAACTCCGACAGAGAATACAAACAATGGAAATGCTCTCATCCTTACTACATTTGAGTTACTTAAAAGCTATTTTCTTGTCTTTATCTGTCTCTCCTGTCTCTGTCTCTTGGCCTTCTCTCTCTCTCTCTCTTTCTCTGTCTCTCTCTGTCACACACACACACACACACACACACACACACACACACACACAGACAGACAGACATAGGTCTTTGTTGAAAGGAAATTTTCCTAAGTGTCTCTCATAGAGTTGCTCTAGGAATGGAAAAGTGGGAATACAAATCTTGTCCACTTAACTTTGATTTTATTTTTGAATAAATAGGAGTGAGATAACCAAGAGAGGCTGTACAAAGGACGTAAATGCTTACTGGCTGGAACTTTTTATTTTCTGAAGCCATCATTGAGAACAGGGCAATGTCACATTGAGATAAAATATTGAACTATTGCAAAAGTTTTTCTCATATATTTGGCAAGCCAATTTGGGAAGGTGTTTTCTAATGTGTACTGTAATGTTCTATCCTTAAAAACAATAGATAAATTAACTTTGTCTTTGAAAATAATCTGCACATGTGTTCTTTGTGGTTTCTGAAATCCCATTATATATCTTTAATAGTATTTGAGCAACTGTAATTATTCTGAGGATAAAGTAAAAACAGTGCATAATCCCTGATTTATAGAAAATGCTACTACCTTAACTTCTCACCTTAACTTCTGGGTATCATTCATATGCTGATTTTCATCTTTAAACTGCTTTTACTCACAGAGTCAGTGACAAAGGTGTTTTGTTTGTATTTTTGCAAAGATTATAAAAGATTTATAATAGATATTCAGATTTTTGGACCAATGCCATTCATTTAAAGATAACACTTGTTCATTTGTACTGTGAAATCAAGATATTATCAATATTCTACATGTACTCAGTGAATATATTTTAAAATTCGTTTTTCTCTTTGAGTGTTTTGCTTTTTGCTTTTGGTTTTCATTTTTCTTCTTTGGTAAATATGAAGCAAGCAAATACTGTCGGATAAAAGGTAGGTATTTTAGAAAAAGTCTAATTCTAGACAAGGACATTTAAGAAAGGTGAGATTTATGCTCTAGCCTATAGAAGTGTATATTCTTTATAGTTCCATGTGACAGAATGGATGATAGTCAGTGGATCATCATACAGGAGTGGCATGGTACCCTGTAGTATTTTGATCCAGGCTTTCTATGTTGACAGATTTCCTTTTCCTCAGAAAACAGCATTATAATAATCCCCTATGTAAAGGAAGTTATAGCATACAAGGAAACTACCTCTCCATTAAATTGTGGGTAATATCATCTGACACTGTGTCTCTCATCAGCTAAATAAACTAGTTTGCAAGATGAGGTATACATGTATATGTGTATTTATTTTTTTCTGTTCTTATTCTTTTATTTTTGTCCATAGAAGAAAATTTTGAAAGTTGCTGGAATTATCTGCATTAGGCATTGTGATGTGAAATGTCACATTGTCACTACCTCTGAAAGATAGCGACATATTAGTGCATAATTGGAGAGTAGATACTTTTTCAAAAGAATTAGCAACTGTTGAAATAGAGTCACTAGGCTGGTTTGCTTAAGGAACATAGGAAAGCGAAGAACAATCAGTTTCCGAGTTTGTTTGCATTAAATATGTCAAGTGATTCAGTTTACCTCACAAGTGATAGTATTTATACAAAATAGTGAGGGGTTACGTCAATCAGGATTCACCTGCAAATTAACTCTTCATCCATTCTAAAGTTGATAAAACTATTCAGAACACATTCCCTGTGTGACTGCACCCCTAAAGTCCTACAGTAACAGCAAGGAATACTTAGAAACTGCCATGGAATCTCGAGAGACAAGTTGCCCAGCTGTTATCTTCCATGTTGCGAGTGTGACTTTTCAGGGCAATACTGAATTGGAGATGAAGACATTCACTGACTTAAGTTACTTTAAAAGTGCAATAACTTTAGTATCTCCTCCTAGCTTCTCTTTATTCCTCCTAAGATCATAGGTCAACCAACTCTTTCCCTGTGACCACAGGGAGGGAGGGAAAAGAATCATTACCTAAAGAACTCACAATCTGTGGGATGGAGGGGATTAAAGTGTGATGTTCTGGAGATGCCGACAGAACGTTTTCCAAGATTATGGAAATAACAGCAAAGTGTTGTAAGTACTTCACAGACATAATCATTTAAAGGACAGGCGGAATATACCCTGTTTTAGAAGTCATCCCCTTTTGCAAAATTTCTTGCTAAGGCCAGTAAGCAAGAAACTGCAGTTTGAACCGAGTGAGGCTTCAAAGTGTGTGTCCTTAACCAGCAGGGTGTAGTGTGTCTTGTAGCACAAAAGCGAACAATGTTAAGCTCATCCAATATCAGTCCACACAGCCTTGCCAGATCCATTGTGGACTGGACAATCCAGAGCCTCTTTTGAAATCCATAGATCTGTGATACAAAGGGTCCAGATTTTTGCTCTATTTCCCTCCCTATGTCTAGAACTGGATCATAGCAAACAGATGATCCAGAGAATAACATACCCGTCACTAAACAGAATGCTAAATAGCAATCAGTGCTATTCTCTGAATGCAAGTTGGTTTGAATAATTGGAAGGTGGGAATAGAAATAGCAATGAAGAAATTCTTTTCTCCTTAAAGTCAGTGAGAAGTAGAAAGATTTAAGTTATTTCAATTTTAATTCTGGTTTTTTTTTTTTCCTCTTAATAGGTAACACTGAAACACAAGGATAGATCTGAGGGACACAGCATTCTATGTACATTTACATTCGAGATAAAATGCTTCACTTATGCACATTGAGTATGCATGAAGATAAAAATGTAAGTTTCTCTCAGAGGTGTTGAAATTGCAGGCCTTGTATATCAAAACCAATAGCGGTGCATGGGTGTGGAGCTGTACCCGGAAACTGGCAGGACCAGAGCCATCTCTCAGCGCAGGTTCTCCCAATTTCTCCTCTGTGCTTTTTTTCCTGTACTTCCTCAACGAGTTTGCTTATTTTCCCTCTTCTTCCTTCTGACTGGCCTGTATACATGTATGCATGCATGTGTACGCATTTATTTATCTCTAAGCATTTCTGTTCTTAGTTTGGGGTACTTACTGCTATCCACACGTATTAATTCTTGGAAACACTTTTTAAAATCCAAATTTTCAGAAAAATACATGCCAACTTTTCTTTTTATAAACAAATATTAAAGTTGTAGCAGATCTACTTATCAGTCTTCATTTGTTATTTCTTAGTAGCCAGATTTTGCATCCCCACCCTTGTGACAGCTTCATGGTGAACAGAATACCGTTTTCCATTCAATCATTGTAGAGTGTGGCAACAGAACTTGTTTTGGCCCATGGGCTGTTAGTGGGTCTGAAACAAGTAGAATGTTGAAGAGTAGTTAAGTCATATGGCTTGGTTTTCTCTCTTCTATTAATGTCACTGCCAAGAAAAGAACATATTCTGGGTAGCCTATGGATCTCAGAAGAAGGAGAAGCCCATGGAGCAAACCAAACAAATTCCACAGTTTGAATACAGGCCTTCTTGAGCTTATCTGAAGTCAGCTGAGTCTCAGCAGATCTTGAGTCAGATGAATAACAAATAATTGCTTCCTATTTGACACTACTAAGTTTTAGAGTTATTTGATATGCATATTATTGTGAGAAAAGTTGACTAATATATGCAAGTATGGAAATAATTTGTTAGTGTTTACTGGTTTTAAACTAATGGATCACAAAATAATTATTTCTTTATTTTTTATTATTAGTCATAACTCCTGGACTGAAGTTTAGGGCTAATGTGAATTATAAGTAAATTTTAAATCAATTCCTATTGGTTCATGTGTCCGTATTTCCTAATTTCTTTTTCTTTTTTTTTTTCTCTTGATGAACAGGACTTTCCCATATCATATTTTTCTTAGAAAAATTCTGTAAAGTAATTTCAATGCACTGTCCTTGAATCTGAGAAATAATATATTTAGCAGAATTCAAAGGAAAAATATTTTACCTTTTTAGACTAATGACTCATTTGGCAGTTTCTTATTCTACTGCTGATTATTTTTCAAAATAGGCTCTTACAAGTTTTAAAATAATTATTTCCAGTTCCGTAGTAATCACACTAATTAGAATTTTCCAAGCAAGTATATTCTTAGAATTTATTTTAATGGTAATATAACAGTCTGAAACTCATAATGTGCACTGTTACACCTTAAGTATATTTATTTTGAAATTGAACACTTCAGTGCATTATCTGCTGAGAAACAGTATCCTCACGATCTCAAGAACTATTAGCACATTTCTAACTTAGTACCATGAAGTGGTTTCAGCACATAGACACAAAATCAAATTCTAAGATATAATAAGAACAAGACCATAATGTTGAAGTAGTGTTTCACAAAATCAAATTCTAAGATATAATAAGAGTGAGATCAGAATGTTGAAGTAGTGTTTGCAAGGTAACTCTTTAGATGCCACAATTTGAGACCTTATTATTTTTGAAGACACATACAGATTCTCAATTATGAGCCTCACATCACATTGAGATTTTATTATTTCTGGTCTTTAGGATTCCTCACTGTCCTCAGTCTCTACAAACCAATCTGACTGCCATTAATTCATTTATTGTCCTATAATAATTCAATGTTAATTTATTGGAGTAATAAAGCAATTAAGTTGAACTAGATGAGAACCTATTGAGATAATCATGTGGTTTTTGTCTTTGGTTCTGTTTATATGCTGGATTACATTTATTGATTTGTGTATGTTGAACCAGCCTTGCATCCCAGGGATGAAGCCCGCTTGATCATGATGGATAAGCTTTTTGATGTGCTGCTGGATTCGGTTTGCCAGTAATTTTATTGAGGATTTTTGCATCAATGTTCATCAGGGATATTGGTCTAAAATTCTCTTTTTTTGTTGTATCTCTGTCAGGCTTTAGTATCAGGATGATGTTGGCCTAGAGATGAAAACCGTGATAAATTGAGGTATTATAAACAGAAAACATTGAAACAACGTGTGACTGCTTCATTCTCTTATACTTAACACGTTTTACAGTTTGTTCCTTTTGCAGGAACACATACCCCAAGCTATACCTCAATACCTTGATAATGTAAGTCTTCTTTTCTCACAAGAAGTAGCATAACTATTTTTTTGTGAATCCTTCTCTGACAGCCCTACATAGACATAAATACTTTGCTACTCTGCTTCCCTTATTGTTAGCTATTTTATTGTTTGGTAACTGTCTTTCCATTAGATGGTGAACTCTTTGAAAGCAGAGAGTATTATCTCATCCTAATGTAATTTTGTGAAATTTTCTGATGCTCCAAATATATCTGTAGAGTTAAAAGACAATCACAAACAGAGAATGAAAAACAGCAATCTAGTTTATCCCTTCTTTTACACTTAATATTGAGAAAATAAACATCTTAGTTAAAAATCTTTTGTCAAGCATATGTGTTGCTAAATATATTTACTCCTCATTTGATATGAAGTTGACATAAAAACAAATATTTGCCTTTGTTATTTGAGCAAAAAACTTTCTCATATAAACTTAACAATTTTTAGAATTACCTGGAAGACTTTACAGGTATGAGATTTTCCCCATGTACTGAGCTATGTAATACAATCAAAATACTATGTTTGAATGCATGAAAATTATGTTGCCTTTAAAATAATTTCCAAATCCACAGTAAGCAGTACCATTTCCACACTTACCTATCTCTTTATAAACGTTTTAAACTGCATATCTTGGGAATTTCTTCTTTTTGCTTGATTCTTCATGGTTTTTATGCTTGGCCAAAATCATATTACCTTCTACTCCTCTCAGGAGTTTGAATTATTTTGGCTGACAGAAATTATTTATTACTCCTTTCTAAGGAAAATTTGAGTGTTATATGATATAAAAAGGCAGTGAACTAAAGGTGGCAAAAGACAACAAAGTTTTTACAACAATCCCTTTCTATGACAGACACCATTCAACTAATCCCATATTAAATAATTTCAGCATGGAACTACAAGAATTAAAAAGGGTAAAAATATATTGCACTGATCTCATATCTCCACACATGTAACTGGAAATAGACTACCGAGGACATTAGCTGATAGGAGATGGAGAGATAGGATATGCCTAGTGCAAATACGTTCCAAAGCTGCAGAACTAAGTTAATAAATGTAATTTAAATTGTATTAGGCAATTGTCAAAGTTAAAGAAGCTTATTGGTTCTCTGTTCGGACTTTTTTAAAGAAAGCTAGTATTTGCAAACTAACTCATGAGAAAGAACTGTCCATCCCTCTTATAATCAAAAAGCTGCTAATAGGTTTATATAAGGAATCACTGATCTTGCTGAAAAGTGAGCCACTTTAAATACAGTGAGAACAGATGCTTCAGGGGTTTATTACATGCTTCTGAACCACTTTAAATCATAGCAGACAGAGTATGCTATCATCTCACACTAATTTGTCATATTTGCCTTTTCAAATAAGTTAATGCATTATATACAAATGATCTGAATTTCAAATGTGAGTACATGACAAAATCCAGGTGTTTAATCTTTCAGAGAAAAAGAACAAATCAATAGTTCTCTCAGAAACTCATTTAAATGAGAGAAATGAGTATAACAAAAAGGATTTAAGTCACATGATTTTTGAAAATTGCTAATTTCTTTATCATTGTGTTTGAGAATGACATGAATCCTTTAGCAGCCAAAATTTCAAAGAAATGGTAGTGTTGATTTTATAACCTTGGGATTTATTTTCTTGTTCTATCAAATGATTTTATCATATGAAAAGGAATGAGAGTTACAGATTCTAAAGGCACAAATCAAAATTTAACATCAGAGAAAAATACAAAGTTAATTTAAACCTGAGCACTCATTAAAAAAATCCTTAAATTTAATCTTAGGAGATTTAGTAGCATTACATCACAACAATTTATTAAATAAGCTTAGCTACCCAGATATCTGGGAACTTTTTAAAACATGGCTCTAACTTTTGATAACCATTTTATTATATTCAACATTATTGAACTGCAATTTATGAGAAACTATAAGATGCCATTTTGGGTGCTCAGCTTACTGAAAGGACCTATGATATATGTGGGTTTTTTTTTTTCTCAATATTTTATTGAGCTGGTGTCTGCTTAAAGCTTATAAAATACTAGCCTATTAGAAATAGCCTACTAGAAAGAAAATCACTTCTTTTTTCTTTGCTTTGCTTTTTTTTTTTTCCTGTCTTTCTTTCTTTCTTTTCTTTTTTCTTTTTTTCTTTTTTTTTTTTTTTTGATGGAGTCTTGCTCTGTCACCCAGGCTGGAGTGCAGTGGCAGGATTTCGGCTCACTGCAACTTCTGCCCCCCAGGTTCAAGTGATTCTCCTGCCTCAGCCTCCCATGTAGCTAGGATTACAGGCACCCGCCACCACACCTGGCTAATTTTTGTATTTTTAGTAGAGATGGGGTTTCACCATGTTGGCCAGGCTGGTCTCAAACTCCTGACCTCAGGTGATCCACCTGCCTCGGCCTCCCAAAGGGCTGGGATTATAGGCGTGAGCCACCACGCCTGGCTAGAAATAAAATCACTTCTTCAAATAAATTGATTTACTCTATTTTTGTTTAAAACTTGGTTAAATCTTTATGAACTCAGTGAAGGAGCTGGCCACCTGTCATGATCACTCTTATGAAACTGACATGAGAGACTTGCTAAGAATAAGTCATAGCTCTAAAAGAATTATGTACTCTAATTAATTACATTTTACAATTACTCTTCCATTTTTCTATTTGCCATAAAATTTTGAGGATAAGCTTTAAATTTACAGAGAATTTAGACTCCTAACTATGATTCTTCCAAATTCTTCTGTCATTCTCCTGCATTTATGAAGTGTATGGGAGTTGGCTTCTGGGGAATACTAACTTTGGACTCACATATTATTCTTTGCTTACCTAGTGTCAACATCTCAGCCCTCTCTTGTCACTGTGGAGACCTTTAGGAAGCTGTGTTGGTCTTGTGGCCCTCACCATCAACCAGCTCTTTCACCCTTCCAGGAAACTGGCTGAAGTCCACGAAGAGACTTGCTATCTTCTCTGGAATTGAAATGCATGGACTACTTGCACATATGCCAGATCTTGAGATGCATGTCCCAAGTCTTAAAAAATGTTTTTGTGATTCAAACTACATTCATTTCTACAAGGCTTGAAACAGAAATTTTAACTTAAACTATACACTTGACTGTCAGCTTACTGAAGCCCCTTCTGGTTGGCTGGGGAGTCATATGCATAAGCCTAGTACACATATCATTCCTGTTTCTTCCCTGGTGTGGGCTGAACTTGCCTGTGTCCTTACATTTGTCTGACATCTTGGTCTTGACTCTGTGTGATAGTGTCATATTCTATTTGTAAAAGAGTTATCCCTTGATTATAATAGCCCTTACATTGGATAAGATGTTTTACTTCCTTCTTGCCTTATCCTATTCATAGATCTTTATAACTCCCTAAATAACAACAATAACCACATGGCACAGATGTTTGGGAATCATTCTAATTTCCACTGTATGTCTGCTATGAGGCAAGGCAATACAAAATGTATGCCTATGCTTGATTTAGAAAACATTAATGTCTAAATTTGGCCATAATCTACTACAATATTCCTTATAGGAAGTGAAAAGAACTTCATCCTAGCCCCAATCTGAATGTTACTTATCTCAAATTAGAGTATCTTCAGGAAACATTAAATATTTTCTAGTAAAGATGCACACATTCAAATATCCTTGCATATAAAACATTTTCCAAAATCAAAATTAAATACTCTTTATCTTTCATAGAAATCTGTACATAGCATATTTAATTTTCAATTTTTAGATAGGATTTTTGAATGTGTAAGAGATAATTCAGTGCTACATATAAACTTCTTAAAGTTAAAACCAAGAAACTTGCTTTCCTTATTTTCTTGATTCCTATTAGTTCTTCTTCTCACTCAAATCTGTTTTCTGCTTCCATCACTTTATCGATGTTCCTTTTGTTAAAATCACCAGTGTATTAGTTTGCCAGTGCTGCCATAACAAAGTACCACAGACTGGTTGGCTTAAATAACATAAATTTATGTTCTCACAGGAGGTTATAAGTCTGAGATCAAGATGCCAGCAGAGTTGACTTTTTCTGAAGCCTCTTTTCCTGGCTGTAGGTGACCATCTTCCTGTCTTCACGTGGTCTTTTTTCTATGTATGTTTGTGCCCTAATTTTCTCTTTTTATAAGGACATCAGTCAAATTGGATTAGCCTAATGAAAGTGTTTTAACTTAATTATCCCTTTAAAGATCATTATCTCCAAACACAGTCACATTCTGAGATATTGTAATTTAGGAGTTCAACATCGGAATTTTTTAGAGTGACACGGTTCAGCCCATTACAACCAGCAACTTTCATTTTCTAAGTCAAATATTTATGCCATATGTTTTAATAACCTTTGTTTTTATCTTCTGTGTTACCATATCATCAGACATTTTGAACATCCTCCATTTTATGTTTGATCTCTCATCTTGACTGCTTTCTGAGCAAAACTTCTGCACGGTTGAGAATCTCTTCCTTCTTAAAACACTATCTTCACTGGTTCAATGAAATATAACAAGCCTTTCTTGGTTCTCCTTCCATCCCCTTGACAGCTACTTCTGAGTCTTTGTTGGTAACTGCTCTTATAATTGACAAATTTTGATGATTGTAAGGACTAAGTAGTAGGCCCTTCTTTTTTTTTTCTTTCTGTAAAGGGAAACCCAAACTCAACAACTTTCAGGTCCTGGGCATGTAATATAAAAGTATGAAGCAACTAGGAGTTTACAGATAAAGTTGACTGGACTGTGGCATTGAGGAAGTCAAGTTCTGCTTAGAGGTATTGAAAAATGTAAAGTCTCCCAGGCAATCAAGAAATATCTATTGTTTTGTTTCAAATTATTAGTCTGTTTTACACTATCCCCCTAGAAAAAGATCCATCACACACAAGTAATTACTAAGCCCTAATCATCTGCCTCCTAATTTTCTTAGTTCTCTCTACTTCTTCCAACCCTCGCTTGCCACTTCAATTTAAGCTATGTTCTCATGGCTAGCTGAAATTCCCTATTAGCTGATCCTCTAAAACGTGCCCATTTCCAACATTCACAGTAATTAATCTTCTCAAATTCTGAATGAGAAAAAAATAATATCGTTGTTTAAGATCTCCTACCAGCTAGACATTAACCTTAAATGAAAAAGTGAGGTTTTACCATGTCTTATGAGGTTCAAATGGCCCATATATATGTGGGCTCATATATATACATATATACACACACACACACACACGTATGTGTATATATATGCCATATGTATTTTTTTAAACTAATCCACCTTCATCTTTTGCCACTCCTTTCCTGGTTATCTTCCTCTTGTTGTAAATGGGCTTCTTTCAGTTCTATGAAGAACCTGAGCTCTTTTTTACCTTAGGGTTTTCCCACATACTATTTCCTTTTCCTGGAACTTTCTCCTACAGAGGTAACATGACCAGTTTCTCATCCTTCAGGTCTAGAAGGAGCTCCCAAAACTCCATTATGGGACTTTTTTGAGCTTTATGGAAAGGGTTCTTTCTTTCATTCCTGGAATTATGCAAAATAAGATCAATGATCTTCAGTGGCAAAATCCTGGACACAATGGATCCTGTCTGGAGGTGCCATACTTAACATTGATATCAAACTTCTCTAGAAATTGATACTAGAATTTTCAGCCAAATTAGTCAATGCTCTTGCTTAAGCTAATTTGTATTTACTGTTACTTGTAACTGAAAGAGTCCTGAGTGACATACCTGTTTAAAGAACAAAGAGCTAATAGGAGCAAATAATCTTTTGCAGAAACCATTTTAATTTTCTTATTTGCAAAAAACATTTAAGCACGGTGTTCCAGAAAGATTATGGACACTGATACTTCTGTAATCTTGAATGCTTGTACAAAATATGTGGCCTTAAGAAAATTGCTAGAACCTCCTAGCTTTTAGATTTCTCACTTGAAAAATGAGAATAATGGGAATTATAAAATGTACTTCACATGATTGCCTGGGCATTTACATGAAAGACGGGCTAGAAAATCAAAACTATAGCTCTTTAAGGATGAATTACAAGGAAGAATTATTAGCCCTTGGATCAGTGAGCTTGAGAAAAGCCATACATAGTAAGAAATGTTATGTTAGTGAAATCTTATGCATTATCATATAACTCACATGTGATCTTATTCACCAGTGTACATTGAGAGCAAGATATTTCATTTGCACTATATTGTTAGTGAAATCTTAGACACTGTCACACAACTGTGAGAAGCATATTATCAAATAAGGGGGCTAACCAAACCTTGTTCATCACCAAATGGTTTGTAGAGTAAGAAACAGTTCTTCATAGCTTCTAGAAACACTACAGCAACCTACATCCTGACTGGTTGAAGGACTGAGGCTCAATAAGTGGGAGACATGGTTTCAGGTTAAAGGCAAAAATGCCCAGTGATCTTATCTAATAGCCTGGGTTTAAAGCAAGGTAGCTCACTATGTTTGTAGGAGGGAGAAAGGGAGAGACTCAAGATGCAAGAGAGAGGGTGGTTATTTGAGAGAGCAAAATGCTAGAGCAGTGTTTTATATAATTCTTCAACTTTGAGACCTGTTGTCCAAATAGATGGAATGTAAGAAGCAGGGGAAGACCAAGTAGCTATAGGTAAAGAGAGACTTAGAAGCAAGGGCCCAGTCATTAGCATTCAGGAGCACTACTGGAGCCCTTGGAGGGAGCAGAAAGGGATGGCAATACTCCTAAGCAAGAAGGAAGAATATTTATTTTCCTGAGACAGGATGAAAGAAAAAGAGGTGTGTGAGAAGAGAGAGCAAATTAACAGGCAAGGTTCAATATATTCCCACTGATACAATTTGGCTTTGTGTCCCAACCCGAATATCATCTCTAATTGTAATCCCCACATGTCAGGGGAGGGGCCTGGTGGGAGGTGATTGGATCATGGGTGTGGATTTCCCCCTTGCTGTTCTCGTGATAGTGAGTTCTCATGCGATATGATAATTTGAAAGTGTATGGCACATCCCCCACCCTCTTGCTCCACCCTTGTTTCCTCTTCACCTTCTGCCATTGACGGCAGTGGGGGAGGGACATCAGCTGCAGTGGGTGACGCAAGGCCGGGGCTGCACACTCTACAGAGCCAGCAGGAGCTGGGAACTGGCGGGAGCCCTGCCGGCTTCTGCGCTCCCAGGCACAGCTGCAGCTGCGCAGCTGGGGCAGCAGAACCAGGGCATCCTTGTGATCTCAGGGGCTTGGGAAGTCCCCTTCCCCTGTAGACTCGGAAATGCCTGCTCCTGCTGCCTGGCCTCTCCCCACTCCTGGTGCCCACTCTGATTTGGGAGCAAAGTTGAAGCTGAGCCCAGGCACTGTTGCAACCCAGCCAGGTGTGTGCATGCTCGGGGCAAGGCCAACACACCAGCCCCCTGTCACCTTGGTCCCCTCTGGACTTTGGGTACAAACTAGCATGGGAGGGAGGCCAAGGTGGTTGAGGGTGGCTCGGCGTAGCCCTGCAGGCACCACCCAGCATGAGCAGCCTGGGCGCCGTGGATGGTGTGTTGATGGTGGCAGGCAGGCTTCTGGGTGGGAAGGGTTGAGTCCCTGGTGAAACCCCACTTTCAAGCCTGGGGGCCAGCCTCCAGTTCTGGGTGGAGTCCCCGGCCTGGAGTGAGAACTTATGGTGCTTTTTCCAGGCCCTCCCATGATTCCCTATGGACCAATCAGCATGCATTTCCTCCCTTTGGAACCCATGAAAACCCTAGACTCAGCCAGACTTGGACAGATGTTGGGACTACCAGCTGCGGGAAGGATCCACCCACCGCAGGTCTCCTCTCTGCGGAGAACTGGACACTTGTCAGAATGATCTGCATGTAGAACTGCGGGTCTCCTGAGAACTGTTCTGCAGCTCAATGAAGCTCCGCGTCACCTTGCTCACCCTCCAGTTATCCATGTACCTAATTTTTTCTGGTTGCGGGACAAGAACTCAGGACCCACCACATGGTGGGACCAAAAGAGCTGTAACACAAACAGAACTGAAACATGCCACCCCTCTCCCCATGTTGCAGGTAATGAGAAAGAGAGAAGAGCTGGAGTTCTTTCAGGAGCCCAGACCTAGGGGCCCTCTGAGCCAGGGCAGCGACACCCTCTTTGGGGATCTGCGGTTCCTGCTGTCTCCAAGGGTCCAGGTGCCCTGAGTTCCGTGGTGCTCCCAGTGAAAGCTGCTTGTGGTATGCCTGGTCCAGTCACAGCTTCACACAGAGCCGGCACCTGTGCTGGTTCCTGGAGCTGCCCACCTTGCCACAGCTGGCCTGCCTGGCTGTGGACAGCGGCCAGACCCCATGCTTGCTCACACACTCCTGGCTGCTCCACACCTGGTTCTCCCTTGGCAGGTGTGGGATCCTGGCCAGTGGCACAGCTGAGCATAGGCTGCCAGGCCAAGTGGGTAGAAAGAGCCCAGCAGACCTGAGCAATACTTAGGCAAAGGTGCCACTGGCCACAGAATTTCCAGCTGGAAAAGCAACACCCCAAAGATTCCTTGACACCATGATTTAAGTTTCCTGAAGCTTTCAGTCATGCTTCCTGTTAAGCCTGCAGAACTGTGAGTCAACTAAACCTCCTTTCTTCATAAATTTCACAGTCTCAGGTGATTCTTTATAGCAGTGTAAGAATGAACTAATACACCCACTAAGGGTTATATAAAACAAGGAGCAATCCTTAAACTAGATACTATCATTCGAAAGATGAATTTTAGGTATTTCCATAGATACTTCACAGAAATATGTTTGGATGTGGGCCTTAGAATATTCTACAAGGTGTCTGATCTGTAAGAACAGCCTTGACGCTCTGAGAAATATCCTTTAGAAGGGGCTACATTACGTATGTTTTACATTCATTTTGGAGTCAAAAAGATTTCATTTGAATTCTGATTCAGTTCTTAGAGAATTATATAGCTTTGAGGAGGTTAACTAACATCAAATTGTTCTCACCTATGGAATGTAAATGTACAGTGATGCCTACCTCATGGAGATTTTGTAAGAATTAAGTCAACCCATGCATGTCAAGAAGACAATATGTTTCCTACTGTGATTACTGGATGCTGATGTTAGCATAATTGATTTGGTCACAGCTAGAGCAGTTCACAGGATTCTTGTTCCCCTTCAAGCTAAAGATTTAAATTTAAATATATTTAATTTAGATGAATAATTAAAAGGAAAGTATTGGCTCTGAAGATGAGAACCAATTCTTGAAAATTACCCAAGAATTATATATACTTCATGGTACATATTAACTATTCATCATTTTATGAAATAGTCATTTTGAAAAACACATGATTGACATTTCCTCCTCCCCTAAAAAGGAAACTGGCAAAAATTTTCAGAGAATATTTTGCATAATGTAGGAAATCTAGTTAGCCCTGAGTTCTATATACTTCTAAACGCTTTAGTTCTGAAGAGGTATTTCACAGAACATCTCATAAAATTCTTCCTGTGCTTATCTCCTCTTAGTAGAATGAAGAAAAGGGAAACAGTGGCAGCCTAAAGTTGTGGAGAGTTCTTAGCAGAATATTTCTGTGATCGCATGCTGTTGAAAAGACGTTAAAACCCAGTATTGAATGTATCCAAGGTTGGGCATTTAGTGTGCATTGTTTTAAATAGGGAGGCCACACTAGAAGGGTAATATGATTTCCTGTGTTACATAAAGTGGTTGAGTCATTAGTTCTCCTCTGACTGGTCATTAAGAATAAAGGAGGTTTAAAAGGCAAGCACCTACTTTTGCTGTAACAGCCTCAGGGTGTAGGAACATTCAGAAAGCCTGCTTCTGGTAGGCATGACTGCAGTGGGAACCATGTCAGGTAATGGAGTAAGGACCGAACACTCTCCAGGAGTAGGAGCTGCTGTGGTGTAAAACCTTCTTATGCAGAGTATAGTAAGGCTAAGTAAGGTCCCTATGTGGTCCCCTAAAACAGCCTGTCAGAATCCAAGAAGGATCAGAAAAATCACAGATATCTGCAGCCATGTTCATTCTTACAGCTTGAGCAGTACACAGGATTTGATGTTAATTAGCCTGCCCAAAATTTGATGTTGATTAACCTGCCCAAAGCTATATAATGCCCTTTTCTGGGGGTAAAATTAGGGGAAAAGATCATTGGTGCCACATCTACAAATTTCTTGTCTATAGAACCCCAGGCATTTCCTCCTCCTGTTTTCTTTTCTCTTTTAAAAACTGCTAGATGTTTTTTTTTTTTTTTTTTTGTTTGTTTGTTTGTTTGTTTGAAATGGAGGCCCGCTCTGTCGCCCAGGCTGGAGTGCAGTGGCGCCATCTTGGCTCACTGCAAGCTCTGTCCCCTAGGTTCACGCCATTCTTCTGCCTCAGGCTCCTGAGTAGCTGGGACTACAGGTACCCGCCACCACGCCCGGCTAATTTTTTCTATCTTTTAGTAGAGACCGGGTTTCATCAAAAACTGTTAGGTGTTTTTTAATCCAAGCTGAGGGTAGGAATTACTTCAATGAGGTAGTCTAGAGACTATTCTGTATAATGTTTTGTTCAGCAAAGTCAATAGATCTGAACCAGGAATTTTGAGTCATGGTCAAAGCTTGGAGTTCAGAAAATAAATTCTTATATTTTGTCAGGAATATTTTCTAGAACTTCCAGTGAGATGATAGTTCCAAAGGATATACTAAATAAGAAAAATAGAAACATAAAATACAAAGCAGCAAAAACATAAAAGCTCATATTTATTTATTGAGCAGAAAATATATTATTCTAGGGTTGTCATTGTGTTACCTTTTACAAACTTATCCTTAATGTAATAATTTGACAGGTATGAAGTGTTTTTACTGAGATCCATTCATTATCCTTCCATTCTAGTTGAGAAGCAAAGAAAACTAAAATAAGAACTAAATTTCAAACTCATTGAAGTCTCTTTTAATTACAAAAGAAAGATTACATGAAAGCCAGGACTATTTTTTTTTTCCTTTGTGTCAAAGACATGATTACTGGATTGTTTGAACATGGTATTACAAGATATTAAACCAAGTGAAATTCTGCCCATAGTGCACAAGCACTACAGATATTTGCTTGTTTGTTTCTGAGACAGAGTCTCACTCTGTTGCCCAGGCTGGGATGCAGTGGCACCATCTCAGCTCACTGCAACCTCTGCCTCCCGGGTTCAAGTGATTCTCCTACCTCAGTCTCCCAAGTAACTGAGACTACAAGCATGTGCCACCACACCTGGCTTTTTTCTTTTTTCCTTTGGTGTTTTTCTAGTAGAGATGGGGTTTCACCATGTGGGCCAGGCTGATCTCGAACTCCTGACCTCAGGTGATCCACCCGCTTCAGCCTCCCAAAGGGCTGGGATTATAGGTGTAAGCCGTCGTCCATCATCCCCGACCACTACAGGTTTTGTTTGTTTGTTTGTTTGTTTTTCCCCCACTTGTTTGTTTGTTTTGCAATAAAGACATATTGAAAGTTGACATCGGATAAAAAGTATTTTTCAAAGTCATATTAGTTTGATGGGGATTCCCCTGCCATTTCTTCATCAGCGTGTGCTATACTGTTATTAAGAACCTCAACTTTAGTTTTGTAGAATTTATATTCATTGTATTCTAGTCCTAGATGATATGACTTCTGTCCAGATAAGAACTCTTATCTTTACTCAATTATCTAGACTATCTCAAAAGAATCAAGAGGTTTTTGCAGCCTTTTTAATGAGACCATTGAAGAAGTCAAATTTTTGACATGCCTCCCACACAAGTGTGTGTGTGTGTGTGTGTGTGTGTATTTTTTTTTTCTCTAGTATTTTGATACTTTCATAAAAATGTTGAAAGATATTTCAAAATTCTGTGTATTTTACTGGGTTAACTTTCTCCATTTTCTAATTAGTAGAAAATCTTTAGTTTTGGCATACAGATTTAATTAAGAACCCATTAGGTCATTCATATTTAGGTAGACTTGTTCCAATAACCCACATCTACTTTTTTTCCACTTATAGGCTATGTTAATCAATGCTTTCATCTAATTGCCCCCTAACAGGAGAAACAGTTTTTTTACATGTTCAACTATATGGAAAGATTTTGAAAAGGATCTATATCTATTGATGGTTTTAAACTCATATCTTTGCCTGAAGTGAAAAAAATTAACTAAAACGTTAATATAAATGTTTATCTTATAGTCATAACAAGTCCTTGAAATATTCATTTGTTTTTTTCTATCTTCTGTAGAACCAAAAAAAAAAAAAAAGAAAAGCCGAATACCTTTTCTTTACTCATCATGAGGTTCATGGCAGAAGCAGCTATAACAAAAATAAATGAAAAAGAGGAAAACCTACACATGCATTTAATGTAAATTTTACATGATACTGCAGCTTTCAGAAAAGAAGACCCTCCAAAATAGAGAAACCTGTGTATATTATGCTGAATTTGATGAAAGGATAGTTGTGGAGAAAAATGATTAGAGGACAAAGGATGTGATCTAATGGTAATAAACTAGACAGGTGGGAACTTAGCAAGGCATGTTTGCTCAGGTTCTTCTCAGCTTTTCTGTATCTTTGATGATAAGGATATTTTATTTCCTTTGGGGAGAGGAAGAAGAACTCTGAAGTAAAGGCTTTATGGCCTGCTTTAGAGTAAGTTCAGAGCTTTCTTTTATGGCTTGCTTCGGGAGAGAACGGCAGGGTAAGGTGAGAGTGACGTTTCTGCTTCTGCTGCTGCCTCGAATGCCACGGTGCCATACTTTGAGGTAGTGAGTCCTGAAACCTGTCACTTCATTATAGCCATGTTAATGTATTTTTATTTTATTCATTCATTAAAATGAATCTGATTTTACCTTCCTGATTTCTTTCAGTAACACATAAAACATATATAGTGAAGATGTTTCCAGGGATATGGGTAGCGTTGGAGGAGAAAAGCTCAAGAAGCTTAGTGGATACAAAAGGGAAATAAAGGAACAAATTTATTTTATTTTTTATTTCCATAAGTTTTTGGGGAACAGGTGGTATTTTGTTACATACGTTCTTTAGTGGTGACTTGTGAGGCTTTGGTTCACCCATCACCTGAGCAGTATACACTGAACCGAATTTATAGTCTTTTATCCCTCATACCCATCCCACCTTTTTCCTGAGTCCCCAAAGTCCATTGTATCATTCTTATGCCTTTGAATCCTCATAGCTTAGCTCCCACTTATGAGTGAGAACCTATGATGTTCAGTTTTCCATTCTTGAGTTACTTCACTTAGCATAATAGTCTCCAAACCCATCCAGGTTTCTGCAAATGCCATTAATTCATTCATTTTTATGACTGAGTAGTATTCCATTGTGTGTATATATATACACCATATATATATACACACACCATATATATACACACACACCATGTATATATATATACACCATGTATATATACACCATATATATACACTATATAGATATATGTATGTAGATATATGTGTGTATATATACTATATATATAGTGTATATATATACACACTATATACACACACACATATATCTATATCACAGTTTCTTTATCCACTCATTGATTGATGGACATTTGGGCTGGTTCCACATTTTTGCAATTGCAAATTGTGCCACTGTAAACATGCATGTGCAAGTATCTTTTTCATATAACGACCTCTTTTCCTCTGGATAGATACCCAGTAGTGGGATTGCTGGATCAAATAGTAGATCTACTTTTAGTTCTTTAAGTAATTTCCATGTTTTCCATGATGGTTTGTACTAGTTTACATTCCCACCAGCAGTGTAGAAGTGTTCCCTTTTCACCACATCCACACCAACGTCTATTATTTTTTTATTATGATCATTCTTACAGGGGCAAGTTGGTATCTCATTGTGGTTTTGATTTGCATTTCACTGATCATTAGTGACGTTGAGCATTTTTTCATATGTTTGTTGGCTGTTTGTATATCTTCTTTTGAGAATTTTCTATTAATGCCCTTAGCCCACTATTTTATGAGATTGTTTTTTTCTGGCTCATTTGTTGGAGTTTCTTGTAGATTCTGGGTATTAGTCCAGAAAGAAACAACTTTAAATAGTGCTGTGGTTTGACTGTCCCCTCCAAAACTCATGTTGAAATTGTATCTTAAATGTGGCCATATTGAGAGGTGGGGGCTTTAAGAAGTATTTACAACATGAGGTCTCTGTCCTTAAGAGTGGATTAATCCACTCATGGACCAATGTATTAATGGATCAATGGATAATTATGACAAGGGAACTTGTTGCTTTCTAGAAAGTGGAAGAGAGACCTGAGCTAGCATGCTAACATGCTCAGCCCCCTTGTCATGTGACACCCTGTGCTGCCTCGGGACTCTGCAGAGAGTCCCTACCAGGGAAAAGACTCTCATCAAATGTGATCACTAGATCTTGGACTTCTCAGCCTCCATAAATTCCTTTTCTATATAAATTATCCAGTTTCAGGTATTCTGTTATAAGTAACAGAAAACAGACTAAGACAAGTAGTATTGCTAGGGACTGTGATTATGCCTCATGGAATTCAGGAGATAAAGGTAGTGAACTTGAATTATTATGAGTTCATATTCAGTGCAATGGATCATATGTTTTTAACCAGAACCACACCATTCTTGGCTTTCTGCATAGGCAATGTGGTTACAGTTTTTCCACTACTGATAATGAAGTTGGATAGATACAGCCACACTCCTTTTTGATTTTTCTGTTCACTAAGTAGTGGAAATAGTTTCCTAAAGCTAGAAATTAAAATCCAAGTCCATATACTTCAATTAACATTTCAAATGATAAAAAATATATATAAATATAAGTAAACTTGTGGATCTTAACTGATTTTAGGGGCTATTTGTTTTTTAAAAATCTCTGACGCTCAAAGCTAAACTAATGTAGCTGATGAGAAGCATCTTCAAATCAATGGAAGCAGCTTCTTATCGATGGAAGATATTTCTTTTGTAATGACACAAACTTGAATAGTTGTAGTTGTAGTTTATGTTTAGGAAGTGAAACAAAATAACAGGATTTTTTTCAGCTTGGTTTTATGTCCATCCAAGTTATCTTGATTTATATTCATATCTGTGAATTCCATAAATGCACAAACACATAGTCTTTCATAAATCACCACTCAATGTCTCTGAGTTGATACAATTATAAAGGAAATATTGATTTAAATATGATAATTAAGCCTAGAGAGCAATCTGATGATAGGTTTTTTTTTCCTGCTTTTATTTTAGGTTTAGGTATCTGCACAGTTTTATTACATGAGTAAATTTCATGTTGCTGAGGCGTGGTGTACAAATAATCTTGTCATCAAAGTAGGGAACATAGTACCCAATAAGAGGCCTTCCAAGCCATGCCTTCTCTCCCCTCCCCACTCAAGAAGTCCCCAGTGTCTATTGTTCCCATCTTTGCATCCATGTGTATTCAGCGTTTAGTCCTCACTTCTAAGTGAGAACATGTGGTATTTGTTTTTCTGTTCCTGCATTAGTTCGCTTAGGATAATGGCCTCCAACTGCGTTCATGTTGCTGCAAAGAACATTATTTCATTCTTTCTATGGCTGTGTAATATTCAATTGTGTACATGTGCCACATTTTCTTTATTCAGTTCACCGTTGATGGGCATCTTTGTTGATTCCATGTCTTTGCTATTGTGAATAGCACTGCGATGAACATACACATGTGTGTGTCTTTTTGGTGGAATTACTTATTTTCCATTGGTTATATACCCATTAGTGGGATTGCTGGGTAGAATGATAGTTCTTGTTTTTTGAGTTATCTTGACACTGCTTTCCACAGTTTCTGAACTAATTTACATTCCCACTGGCAGTGTATAAGTGTTCCCTTTTCTCTGCAACCTCTCCAGCATCTGTTGTTTTTTTGACTTTTTAATATTAGTCATTCTGACTGGTGTGAGATGGTATCTTATTGTGGCTTTGATTTGCATTTCTCTGATGATTAGTAATGATGAACATTTTTTCATATGTTTGTTGACCACATGTATGTCTTCTTTTGAGAAGTGTCTGTTCACGTCTTTTGCCCATTCAATAATGGGTTTTATGTAGTTTATTTTTTAATTTTTATTTTCAAGACAAGGTCTCACTCTGTCACCCAGGCTGTAGTGCTGTGGCATGATTACAGCTCACTGCAGCCTCGACCCCCTAGGATCAAGCAATCCTCCTGCCTCAGCCTCCCAAATAGTTGGGACTATAAGTATGCGTCACCATGCCTCATTTTTTTGTTTTTATTTTTTGTGAGATGAGGTCTTGCGATGTTGCCCAGATTAGGGATTTTATGTGATTTTGAGCAATCCCAAATAACACCAGAAGCAAACACATTGTATAGAGACAAAAAAAAAATAAAAGAACATAAAAACCTAGTAGCATTATTCCCATGGATTTATATTTGTTGAAATAAAAATAATACTAAGAGGAAGCTCTTAGATAGAAAATGTTTTCAAAGTTTTTTTCTTTTACAGAATCAACTGGGTTCCTTTTTCTTACTTAAACTGCTAGCAAGAGCAAGTTTCAATGAAAGTCTTCTTCATATCAGTGTCATACTGATAGCAAGCAATATCTCATATATATATTTATTTTTTTAATTGACATTCTAATTGTACATATTTATGGGATACAATTTGATGTTTTGATACATATTTTTGTTGTATAACAATCCAATGAGGGTAGTTAGTGTATCCATCACCTCATGCATTTGTCATTTCTTTGAGGTGAGAACTTCCAAAAGCTTCTCTTCTAGCTATTTTGTAATATACAATACTTTAATGTTAACCGTAGTCACCCTACTGTACAATTGAACACCATAGTCTATTCCTTCTATCTAATTGTAACTTTGTACCAGTTGACCAACTTTTCACCATCGTCTCTTTTTCTAATATGGAATATTTGCTGAACTCTGTCTTTTATGTTACATACTTTAGTACTCAAAACAACACCTAGGATTGCTATTAGACCAATTTCAACTGAAAAAAAAAAAAGTCTCAGTGAAGTAAGGTGACATATCTAAGCAGGCTGGGATTTCAAACTAAAGCTTATCTCATTTCAATATCTTTGATATTTCCACATCACAGGGACAGTGGGTTTATGTGTGGCATGTCATATGATAGGGCTTTCTCCCTTTGATAGATATGGATACACTTTTTAAAAAAAGAAACTAAATTTACATAGCAGTCCTGCATTTCTTATGTTATGATTCAGTGGATTTTTTAAAACACAAAAATATTGAGATGGCACACTGGGTAGAAGTGCCTGTCTTTCTACCTGCTACAAGTACTTCAAAATAGAAGAAATTTTTAGAAAGAGAAGTCTATCACCACATGGAAAGCAATATGCAATATCGTCAATGAATCTGACATTGAGGAAGTCATACGGAAACATGTGTAGCACTCTTAGAGGTAGGAGCTGTATGGGAAATCTCCAGGGTAAGATGTTACATATACATGGAGGGGGAGGGAAGTCAAAGCACAGCTATCACTTAGTGTCAGGGTACCACCTTGGGATAGCTAAATGTATTTTCCCCACCTGTTTGCATATATGTGAAACAGTGGCAGGAGAACTGAGGATAATAAATTGGGCTGAGAGATTGAGTAAAGTACCAGGTAGATGATGAAATCCAGCAAGAATTGGGAGATTTTATATACAGAAAGTAACAGTAGACAAACCTTGTCTATCAGCTTATTCCCCGCACTTCAATCTCGAATCACCAGATGGTGGTCAAAGAAAACTGAATCAGTACCCACTGTTGAATAGAGAATTTCAAACAACACAACGAGTGAAGAATTAGGAAGCAACAAACATGAATAAAACTGATATCAAAGATGAAGCAATATACTCAACATATAGAGGAATATATATTCAAGGAACAAACAGAATGAATCTTACATATACTTATCTATGTTGTATAATGATCCAATCAGAGTAAAATGTTAACATCTTTAAAAAGATAATATACAAGTGTAACCTTTAAACAAAAACAGATTTGGTATTTTGGTACAGGGATCCTTAATCCCCAGGCCACGGACCGGTACCAGTCCCTGGAACCCAGCCACACAGCAGGAGGTGAGGATGGCAAGTGAGCATTACCGCCTGTGCTCCACCTCCTATCAGATCAGCAGCGGCATTAGATTCTCATAGGAGTGCAAACCCTGCTGTGAACTGCACATGAGAGGGATCTAGGTTGCCTGCTCCTTATGATAATCTAATGCCTGATGATCTGAGGTGGAACAGTTTCAGCCCCAAACCAACTCCCTAGCCCTCGTATGTGAAAATAATTGTCTTCCATGAAACTGGTCCGTCCCTGGTGCCAAAAGGGTTGGGGATCGCTACTAGTACAGACGTGACCAATATAAAGAAAAAAATCAGTAATCAGAATGAATACCTAAAAAGACAGAACTTCAGAGTAATGTATGGAAATGAAATAATGAACCAAGTGGAAAAAGTTTCAAGAATGTTATTCAAAAGTGTGAAAAGAATATATAAAAACAACAAAAATGAGGCATTGAGGGAAAACCAGTTCCCTAAGAAGTGAAAATACAGAATGGAGAGAATGAAACAAAATATATATTAAAAGAAATTTTCTCAGAGTAGAATAAATGTACTTTTCTTTAAATTGACATCAAAGACTTAATGGGCAAAATGAAAAAGACCAGTAGCAAAGCAGGTTAAAATGTTCGAAAATTAAGGAGAAAGTTGTAAAAGCATTTAGAAATAAAACTTTACAAAATTGCAACAGATTGACCACAGAGTCATTTAGAATAAAGATGTTTATCACATATATCACCATTAGGGTTAGAATCTGGTGGAGTATGGCAGCACATCTTCAAAGTTCTAAGGAAAATGTACTTTGAACATATTCAAATATATCACATTCAGAATAAATAAAATGTCAGAGGCTGAATCTGAAGTAGCTAGGGTAATACTAATTTCAAATAAAATAGAGTGCATGGTGGCATGCTTTAAAAGCAGCAAGGAGAAAGTACCTGGAAAATGTGATCATAGAGAAAATTTCAGCAGATATTCAAGAGCAGAAAACAGAAATAAACAAACAACTACTTCTTGCAAGAGCAAACAGTAGATAATCCTTTGGTAGGTCTGATTAAGGAAAGCAAAAGAGGAATTAGGAGGGAAAAGAAGGCATATATCTTTTAGAGACTGATATTTTTTAAAAAAGAATATTATACAAGGACAAAAATGAAACAACTTCAGATCAACATCCTTAAAGAACGTAGAGGTAAAAATCTACGTAGAGGAAATTGTAGAGGTAACGATCTACATAGAGGAAATTGTATTGAATATATTTTCTTTCTTTCTTTATTCTTGATGTTCTAGCATTTGGGGTTTTGATCCTGCAAAGGCTGCCCCTCCCAGGACTAGCTAATTTCTACAGTTAGCAAAGACTCCCTTGCAAGTGTGCCTTTGATATACATGCAAAGCACTCCAGAGCCCATATCTTCAACTATCTCCTTTATGAAACTTCCATGTACCAAGTCAATATTCCCCTGCCCTAAATCATCCTAGGACCAGGTATTGAACAACTAAGGACCATCCCTATAACCCAGAACCTACCAAAATTATTCAATCCTAAACTTACTCAGTGCACCAATTCTAGCACACCAAGTTCTGGCTCAGCAAAATTGACTGGAAAAGTACAGAGAGTTCTCATATAACTCTTGTCCCCACACACGCCACAACCTTCCCTGCTATCAGCATCTACACTTGTCACAATTGATGAACTTATATTGACACATCATTATCATCATAATTTACCTTAGTGTTTACTCTTGATATTCTACAATATATGGGTTTTGACAAATATATAATGACACAGATCCACTATTGTAACATTATATAGAATAGTTTCACAGCCTTATAAATTCTCTATGCTCTACCTGTGCATTACTTCTTTCCTTCTAATTGCTGGTAGCCACTAATATTTTCAGTCTCCATAGTTTTGCCTTTTTCAAAATGTCATATCATTGGACAGTAAACAGTTGTTTCATATTGGCTTCTTTCACTTAGTAACATGCATTTAAGTCTTCTCCATGTCTTCTCATGGATTGGTAGCTCATTTCTTTTTAGTTCTGAATAATTTTCCATTGTCTGGATGTACCACAGTCTATTCATTCACCTACTGCAGGACATCTTGGTAGCGTCCAAGATTTGGCAATTATGAATAAAGCTCCTATAAATATTGTGTTTTTGTATAGACATAGGTTTTTAATTCATTTGAGTAAATACCAAGAAGCACAATGGCTGGATTATAAAGTAAGAATATATTTAGTTTTCAAAGAAACTGCTAAACTATTTTCCCAAGTGGCTGTATCATTTTTGCATTACCACCAGCAATGAATGAGAGTTCTGCTGCTCTACATTCTCTTTGGCTTTCACTGTTGTTTGCATTTCCGATTTGGCCTTGTCATTCTAATAGGTGCATAGTGTATATCATTATTGTTTTAATTTGCCAATTCCTAATGACGTATGATGTTAAGCTTTTCATATGCTCACTCAATATCTGTATATCTCCTTTAGTTAGGTATTTGTTCAAATCTTTTGCCCATTTTTAACTGCATTGTTCATTTTCATATTGTTAAATTTTAAGAATTCTTTGTATTTTGTATAACAGCCCTTTATCAGATGTATCTTTTGCAAATATTTTCTCCCAGTATATGACTTATCTTCCCATTCTCTTGACATTGTATTTTGCAGAGCAGAAGTTTTAAATTTTAATTCATTCCAATTTATCAATTGTTTCTTTCACTAATCATGCCTTTGGGTGGTATATCTAAAATGTCATCACTATACCCAAGGTCATGTAGCTTTTCTCCTATATTATCTTCTAGGAGTTTTAGAGTTTCACATTTTATGTTTAGGCCTATGATCCTTTTCGAGCTAACTTTTGTGACGAACGTAAGGTCTGTGTCTAGGTTCACGTTTTTATGTGTAGATGGATGTCCAATTGTTCCAGTACCACTTACTGAAGAGAGTATCTTTTCTACACTGTTTTGCCTTCATTTCTTTGTCAAAAATTAACTGACAATATTTTTCTGGTCTGTTTCTGGGGTCTTTATTCTGGTCTTTATTCTACTTGTCTTGTCTTTTGATAATACCACACTGTTTTGGTAACTGTAGCTTTATAGTATATTTTAAAGTCAAGTAGGCCAGTCTTCCAACTCTGTTCTTCTTCTTTTTCAATATTGAGTGGTCAACTAGATGATTCCCCTTAGGCAAACCTTAGAATCAATTTGTAAAAATCCACAAAATACTTGCTGGGATTTTGATTAGAACTGCATTGAATCTATAGATCAACTAAAGAATTGATGTCTTGGCAATATTGACTCTTCCTATGTATGAACATGGGATATTCCTTCACTTAGTTTTTCTTTCATATCTTTCATCAGAGTTTTGTAGTTTTTTTATACAAATTTTTATGTATTTTGTTATATTTATACATAAGTATTTTATTTTGGGGGTACTCATGCAAACAGTAATATGTTTTTATGTTAAATTGCACTTGGTGATTGCTGATATATAATATTAATATTTAATATTGATTGAATTTTGAATTTTAATCTTGTTTTCTGCAACCTTTCTTTAATTACTTATTAATTCCAGGAGTTTTTTGATCAATTCTTTCATATTTTTCTATAGAAGATCATGACATGTATGAAGAAAGACAGTTTTATTTTTTCTTCCCAAACTGTATATCTTCTGTTTACCTTTTCTTTCTTCTTACATTAGCTAGGACTTCCAGTATGATGTTGAAATACAGTAGTAAGAGGGAACATTCTTGCCTGGTTCTTGAACTTAGCAAAAAGCTTTGAGTTTGTTATGAGGTATGATGTTAGCTGTAGATTGTTTGCAGATGTTCTTTATCAAGTTAAGGAAGTTTCCCTCTATTCCTCATTTGCTGAGATTTTTAAAAAATTATTAATATCACAAGTGGGTACTTGATTTTATCAAATGCCTTTCTGCATTCATTGATATAATCATGTGATTTTTCTTTATTCTATTGATGTGATAGATTACATGAATTGATTTTCAAATTGCTTA
Organism: Chlorocebus sabaeus; assembly: GCF_047675955.1. Lineage (NCBI taxonomy): Eukaryota > Metazoa > Chordata > Mammalia > Primates > Cercopithecidae > Chlorocebus > Chlorocebus sabaeus. The sequence goes on along the minus strand of NC_132913.1, from coordinate 96,717,813 downwards.
TTGCTTTTGTGCTAGGACATAGTTTTGATTATCTCGATACTCAAGGAATGGTTCTAAATTTGAAATAGTTTTTCCTCACATACTACCATATTTATTTAGACATGGTGTGAGATCTTAATTAGAAATTATTAGAGAGTAAGAGTACTATATAGTCAGACTCAAAGACATAAAGGACAAAAATTAAGATATTAAAAATGTCATTATCTGCAGATAAACAAAGATCTTTAACTTCATCACACCAGCAAAAGTCCCCATTTCTTCCTAACATATCATGTTTACATGTATGAGGAATTAGGACATGGACGTATATTTTAGGATCGGGGGGCATTATTCTACTTACCACGCTCCTATAAAGAGGTAGAATTGTTTTGATCATTTCAAGCTTTTTGCTTCTTTCAGTTGTAAAAGATTGGGAAGAACTTCATTAAATTAAGATATAAATATAATACATAAAGTAATTACTTTAAAATCATAAGTAAAGGCATCAAATGAAAAATAACTCAGGAGAATAAAAACTTAAAATGTCAGATTTTAAAATCCACATTAAAAGTAGAATTTATTTGACACAATCAGATTATTTATATGGAGAAGAAATTCTAAGTACTCCAATTGAAAACAAAGTAAAAAGGAAAATTGTTAAAAAATTTGATAGAGAAGATAGATTTAGGAATCGGGGAAGAGCCATCTAATTGTATGCTTTTCCTGTAGAAGTAAAGTAGTCAACAGTGACAAAATTGATACAAGATATCATTCCTTCCTCTTTAAAATATGTATATTTTTTGAAGTAGTATTTTGACTTCCAGGACAGGATTTTTCATGATTCTCATCTCACTTCACAGACCACACCTTCTGAATCTCCTTTGCTGGTAGGTATACCTGCATTATCTGACCTCTAAATATTGGAGTTTCTTGGACATTAATCCTCTTTTTCTTCTTTTCTTTTTTTTTCACCCTTGACACTTGTTTTTCAGGTGACTTTTATCACTTCCATCACTTTCATAGCTAATATAACACTGATATTCTAATGACCCTAAATTCACATCTCCAACCTAGAAATCTCTCCTGGATTCCAAAGACTTCACTTGATGTCTCAAAATTCCCGGGATACATTTTTTATTTCCCCCAAGTCCCTTAAAATGGCAATCAATTAACCTAGTTTCTCAGGCCCAAAACTTTGAAGTCTTCCTTCACTCCTCTTTTTTTTTCGTTTGTTTTCTACACCCCACATTCAGTCTATCAAAAAATCTTTCCAATTTTATATCTAAAACATCACTACTTTTTATACTACCTCTACCACTACCACTCTAGTTTAAATCACTGTCAGCTCTCCCCTGCATAACTGCAGCAGCCTACTGGATGGTCTTCCTCTGTCAACACTTTATCCCATACACTCTATTCTACACATGCAAAAGAGTGGTCCATTTAAAATATGTCTGATAATGTCTGTTCTCTGCTCAAAATCCTGCAGTGTCTCCTATTTTCCCTTAAATAAAAGGCAGGATCTCCAGGCCTTCTTTGGTCTGATCCCTAGTTCTCTCTCTGAGCTCCTTTCCTGCTAATCTTCTCACTATCTTGTAACCACCCAATGGGTTCGCATTGCCCTCTGCCTAGACAGAGCTGATTTATCAAGACAGGGGAATTGCAATGGAGAAAGTAATTCACGCAGAGGCAGCTGTGCGGGAGACTAGTTTTATTATTACTCAAATCAGTCTCCTTGAGCATTTGAGGATTGGAGTTTTTAAAGATAATTTGGCGGGTAGGGGCTCAGGAAGTAGGGAGTGCTGATTGGTCGGCTGGATATGGAATCATAGTGGGGTTGAAGTGAGATTTTCTTGCTGTCTTCTGTTTTGGGTGTGATCGCAGAACTGGTTGAGGCAGATTACCCATCTGGGTGGTGTCAGGTGACACATTAAGGGTAGGGTCTGCAAAATATCTCAAGCACTGATCTTTGGTTTTACAATAATGGTATTATCCTCAGGAACAATTTGGGGAGGTTCAGACACTTGTAGGGCTGCCTGACCCCTAACCAGAATTTCTAATCTTGTAGCTAATTTGTTAGTTCTACAAAGGCAGACTGGTGCCCAGGCAAGAAGGGGGTCTTTTTGGGAAAGGGCTATTACCAATTTTGTTTCAGAGTCAAACCATAAACTGAATTCCTTCTTAAGGTTAATTTGGCCCACGTCCGGGAATGAACAAGGACAGCTTAAAGTTTAGAAGCAAGATGGAGTCGGTTAGGGATGATCTCTGTCAGTGTCATAATTTCCTCAGCTATAATTTTTGCAAAGGCAGTTTCATTGTGAACTAAAACCATTCTGGCTTCCCTTTCCTTAAATGCACTAAGGATTTGCTTCAGCTTTGAACTTGCTCATTCTACTTCACCCCCACCTTACTTTTCTTAATAGTTATATAGTGGTGTTATATCTTAATTAAACATGGGTTTGATTTTAATTTCAACTTATAAAGTGATTGTTGAAAATGCCCTTTGAAGATAACGTAAGTCACTTTTGAAAGTACATTTTACTTATATGCTCTGTTACAATAAATCCAATTCGATTTTGTCTGCAGATTGCAGGATTTCTTTTTGAGCACCAAATGAAGATGTTGTCTTAAATTTAGAGGCTGTGTAATTAGTGGATCCACACTCCACAGGGTTTATGCTCACACTATTAGAGGCAGGACTGAGACAGATGAGAGAAACATCAAACACAAACCACCCATCTTTTGCTCTCCCTAGGTGTATGCTCAAAGAGTAGAATGTTGTGGCCTATACTAATTTAAATGTTTCTCCCTTTCCCTAAATGAATGCTTGAATTTGAATAAATGGAATGTGTAAATGATGCTTCTCCACTGTAACAGATCCACCTCTTTTCTGAGACCTGGCAGTACACAAGCTTTCAACTTCTTTTGTATCCATCTTTGCCTGAATAAGTGTGAACCATAGTATCCCAGGAGACTTGTCAAGAAGAAATTTGCCTTTAGATGTTAGCAAGATCTCCTTTCTCTCTGTGTCCCTTTCCTTTATAGGTTTTATCTTTTTTATCATTTTGCTGATTGACATACACTTTTATTTGCTTCTTCAGAGTTCTACAAACTGCACAATTTCTCCTCCTTATATCCTATGCTGGTTAAGTATTGTCTTTCAGCTTTAAATCTCACACTTGTGTACTCAGCTTATATGGCTTGGCTGAAATTCTCATTTCTTCTCTTTCAATTGGGTTGTCCATTAGGCTTTACTTGTAAGAGCAGCAAAGGTTGACCAAGAGGAGAGAAGAGAGACTTTTCTATTAGTGAAAGAGGGACTTTCCTATTAGCTGTTCTGGAGTAAACACTTCTAGTAGCAACAGTTGCTTCCAATTTGCCATTTTTCCAACACTCCCTAAATAAGGCTCTTTCTTTTTTTTTTTTTTTTTTTTTTTTTTTTTTAGTTTTTTAAAAGTTTCCATAGGTTTTTTGGGGAACAGGCAGTGCTTGGTCACATGAATAAGTTCTTTCGTGATGATTTCTGAGATTTTCGTGCATCCATCACCCGGGCAGTACACACTCTACCCAATACTTCCCCCAAAGTCCATTATATCACTCTTATGTCTTTGCATCCTCATAGCTTAGCCCCGACTTATGGTGAGAATATATGATGTTTGGTTTTCCATTCCTGAGTTATTTCAATTAGAATAATGGTCTCCAATTCCATCTAGTGAATGAGGCTTCTTCTGATATTCAAAGACACCAGCACAAGTCTTGGCAGCTCCTCCTCAGATGTCTGGTCCTTGCTCCAAGAGCTTCACCTGCAAGCTTCTGAGTCACCAGTAGGAAGGAGCTGATTAGCATCCCTCCTTAGAGGTCTGAGTCCCAGCTATATGGTACTTCTCATCCAAGTGTGTGTGTTTTCAAATCACAAACTCTTTTGTTCCCCCTGCCTCAGGTGTGGACCCTGCACTACTTCAGTGACAACATTGGGTTTCCCTTTTGCCTTTTCTGTTCTCTAGCAATACCCAATTAACAATTATTCGTATTAAATTCAATCTGTTAAAATAATGGCCATGTTTTTGGCATGCTGACTGGACCCTGATTAGTATGTGGTCTATTTCTATTAAGATAGGCAGTAGTAGTTTAGCCTTGAAAAAAAATTTAGATAGCGTAATTTCTGGGCTTGCTTTAAAATTAATTTTTGCTTCTTTTATTTTTGCTGGTACATTGTAAGCTCCAGATCATTAAGTGCATTTTATAGACACAAAGGGAACTTTATCTGGAATACAAAAGAAAACGTGTTCATAAAGCTTCAGTGTACTTTCTAGCAATAGCTTATTGCCCTTCTTCACAGTCCATTACATCCAACAAATTTGGAAACAAAAGATATCCCATAATTTTGGATCATGTAAAATTTGCAGCTTAACTGCTTGTTCTCCAATTGAGCAGAATAAACAAACTTAACCAGGATAATTTCCAAAAAGAAGTCCTCATAATTCATAAATAGAAGTTTTATTCCTCTAAAATTTTCAATTATTTACTTGGCTTGGGCTCTCCAAAGCCATCAATTCTATAGATAAATGATGAAAACTTATTTTTAACCCAATTAGAAGTCTGAGTTTATAATTCTTTGTTTGGAAAACACCAGTCTCATCTAAAAATGAGAAAAAGATTGAAAACTTATTTAAAAATGAACATTTCAAATAATCTTTTTAAGAAAACGTCTGGCTCTGTTGCTCAGGCTGGAGTGCGGCTTGATCTTGGCTCACTGCATCCTCTACCTCTCAGGCTCAAGCCATCCTTCCACCTCAGTCTTCTGAGTAGCTGGGACTACAGACGCACACCGCCATGCCTGGCTAATTTTTGTGCTTTTTGTAGTGATGTGGTTCCTCCGTGTTGCCCAGGCTGGTCTGAAACTCGTGAGCTCAAGTGATCTGCCTGCCTCAGCCTCCCAAAGTACTGGGATTATAGGCATGAGCCACTGTGCTCAGCCTAAAAATTTTAAAACATTAACGTATGGTCTTCTTCAACGTACACAGAAGCATAGTCTTTAGCTCATTTATTCATGGCCCAGTGGCTTATTACCAGTGGTGAATCCACACAGGTTGGCAGCAAACTCAACCCTTGCCTCCTCAGAAGACAGAATTTGGCCAAGGAGCAGAAGTAGGTTTAAGGGTCAGGGAAAGATAGAGATAACTTTTAGAGCAGGAGTGAGAATTTATTGAAAAGTTTTACAGCGGGAGCAAAGGAAGCAAACTAAACTTGGAAAAAGGCCCAGCGGGTGACTTGAGAGATCCAAGTGCCCTGTTAAATCCTTGACTTGGAGTTTTATACATTGGCATGGTTCCAGGGTTTTCTTTTCTCCTCCCTCGATTCTTCCCTTGGGGTAGGCTGCTGCTGAACTGCCACATATACGGTGTCAGTCAGCACTTTGGAGGGTGACTGCATGCATCTTGCATTTACTGAGGCTGTGTGCATGCTCTCTAGGGGCGATTTTCCTTTACCAGTCAAATACCCACAAAGGAAGGTCATACATTTGCCATTTTGCCTCTGAGTGCACATGCTTGAGCCTGCTCATCCAACTCCTGAGATCTTATCAGGAAGCTGCTGATCACTAGCTCCAGGTGTTTTCTACGTATTGGGAGACTGTCTTCCCCAGGCACCGGCTGCAACCAGTTATCATTTCAGAGAGACAGTTTAACAACTGCCTGACCATCACCTGATGACATTCCTTGGTGGGCTCTCTCCCGCCCCTCTCGTGTCTGTCTAACTACCTACTCTAACATGCTGACATTAGCAACTCAGGAACATCCTACTTTATACTTCCTTTAACACTAAACTCAATAGGCTACAATGTTATCCTTTAAGTCCTCTATGTCCTCTCATTGTCTAAACTCCCAAAGTTCATTCATCCCGATGATTAAGCTTCAACCTTCTCTAGACTTTTCCCAATGTCAAACTTTTCAAAAACCAAAAACCAGCCTTGATGTGGTATATTCAAATTACCTCCAACTTATGTTTTGATTTTATAAAATAACTACTGAAGTTATAATTTTAATCAGTAAATTCGGTGGTTCTTTAAACATTGTCATCTTATTTTACAATCCTAAAAAAACCCAAACCCTCTTTCTTGAAGCCTCCTTTGTTGGCTCTCCTGTCTCAAATATCACCATTCTCCAACTTCTGATGGATCATATTCTGCCCCATTTCCCTCCTTTAGATGATTAAGTGAAAGTTGTTGGATTTCTGTCAAAAATTCCTGAGATGGGCTGGGCGCAGTGGCTCATGCTTGTTATGCCAGCACTTTGGGAGGCCAAGGCAGGTGGATCACATAGTCAGGAGATCGAGACCATCCTGGCCAACATGGGAAAGCCCCGTCTCTACTAAAAATACAAAAATGAGCTGGGTGTGGTGGCAAGTGCTTGTAATCCCAGCTACTTGGGAGGTTGAGGCAGGAGAATTGCTTGAACCAGGGAGTTGGAGGTTGCAGTGAGCCAGGGTTGTGCCACTGCACTCCAGCCTGGGTGACAGAGTGAGACTCCGTCAAAAAAAAAAAAAAAAAAAAAAAAAAATCCTGACGTAGAGCAGTCAGGATACAAAGTTAGTCATTTTCCAAATATCTTAACACAGTAATCCCCAAATAAAATATATTTATTACAGGGACTAACCTGCCATCAGTCTGAATGCTGAAAGTCTTATTAATTAGATAATTATGGAAATTAAAGTGCCATTATATAGTAATCCTAAACTTTTAAGCATCTAGCAATATGACATATAATATATGAAGTAAGTAGACTGAATTACTGGAAGAAATTTATAAATCCAAAAAATAGTGGATATTTTAGCACATATTTAACTGAAATTAACGTATACATATTATGTTCTCTGACTATACTAATTCTAATATAATACTAGAAATTCCCTGTGTTTGGAAATGAATAGTTACACATCTAAGGAATCACAATAAAAATTACAGAATTACTGAAACTGAATAGTAACTAAAATACCATCTCTCAAATTTTGCCGTGTTTAAATCCACTGAAATCATCACAGGAGCACAGTGGGGTAGATCATATGTTCATCCTAGATTTACAGGGAAGGAATTTGAGGAAATAGAGTAATTAACTTGTCCAAGCTGTTGCTAGAACTAGGATTCAATCCAAGTTTGAGCTCCTAACCACTAAGCTGTAACACTTCTCACTAGAAAACCATTATATTTCAACAAAGGGGTGATATTATTAATGAAGTAATAATGCTTATGAATCATTATGAGATAAATTATGTTGCATATATTGTTATACATTTAACAAAAGGAAAATTATTTTAAAAATGCAGAATTTGTTATTGGGAAGTGTGAAGGTCCTTAGTTCTTGCCTTACTCTGGTCTGTGGTGGCTAGTTTATTATAGTTCATAGCCTTGAGTTTTAAAAATTTTTTATTAGACACAGGAGCATATGGTTCCTGGCCCCTATTTTTGTCTGTAGTCCCAATTGCGGTCCTGCTGGGGAACAGTTGTAGCTCTCTCGGGGTAGTTGACGTCTGCCAGGTGTAGGTCATCCCCACAGGACAGTGCTGCCTCATAGATGGTTTGTCTTTTTTCTCATGAGAGGGCTTGTCCTATGAAAATACTTACATCCTTTCAAGGTAGTCTAAGAGTCAATTTTTGGAAGCCCTTGATGAGTCTTTTGGGGTCCTCTGAGAACTTTTTAAGATGTTTTCACAAGATTGTGAAGGTTTCTAAATAGGGGACCTCTGACTATTTGCCCTGATAGCGGCAGAAAAGGTCCAGCTGGAGGATGGTATTAAAATTCATACTTTAGTTCTTTGGCCAGGCTTCGTCTGGTATTGTAAAGTAAAATTTGTGTTTTTTTTTGTTTGTTTGTTGTTGTTTTTAGGGTTTAAGGGTCAAATTTATTCCAGTTTTTAAGGATGCATCAGAAGGGGGAAAATCCTGGGGTATGGAGATCTGGATTCCCAGTGATTCTGCTCTGTTAAAAGGCCCAGTAGTCATGCCCCCGCTACAGTGTGCAGAGAAGGAACCTCAATCGAGTGTCCTTTGGTCAATCTACAAGTCCTGGTATTAGGAGTCTTGCTTATAATGTAGATTTGTCCTTGACATGATCTGAAAGACAGATAAGAAATCAGAAAGATGCCAGCGGACCTGGATCCTGTAGGAGGCCAGTCCTGCAGTCAAGTCAGGGATACTAGGCTCTACAACCTGCACTCAGACATCCTTGGATACCCACCTGGACTAGTTTCCCCTGGATGGAGTTCCCTGGTGCAGCTCTATTCTCAGCAAGTGCTTATTGCCCAAGTATCTGCAGCCCTTTGGGCTTTGGAAAAGAGAAGGCTTTCAGAATCATATAGGACAAATAATAGGCCTGATTTTATGATGATGGGAATGTTGGTATATAATTGAATTGATTAATTGTTTATTTTTTTGTGGGGAGGTATGGGTAGCCACACCCATTAGGCTTCTTAGGTTTCACAAAGGGAGTATTGCCAAAAGTATGTTTTACCCAGCAATTAAAGTCTTTTCTGTGTAAAGACAAACCTCCATCTGCCTTGGTCGGATGCAAGGGAGTCTTGACATACACAGTTGAAAAGGATCTCTAAATTATACTGGTAAGTCAGAGATAAAAGAGAAGAATGAACAAGAGTTTCTGAATACAAATAGACCAGAAAAGTAAGAATATAATTGGCATGTCCAAAGATTTCTGAAGGATAAAAGGCCCTAAAGGGCAAGGGGTCTAGAAAGATAGGTCCTCTTCATGATGGTATTTAGACAAAAGGTATAGATGATTAGAGGAGTGGAGAAGGATTTGAAACTCTTCCCTGTTTTAAGGAGGCTCTTTAGGGATCATGTAGAAAAGGTGTTCGAGGGGTCGTGCACGGTGGCTCATACCTGTAATTCACAGCACTTTGGGAGGCCAAGGTGGGCAGATCATGAGGTCAGGAGATCGAGACCATCCTGGTCAACATGGTGAAACCCTGTCTCTACTAAATACAAAAAAATTAGCTAGGTGTGGTGGCACAAGCCTGTAGTTGCAGCTACTCAGAAGGTGGAGGCAGGGGAATCGCTTGAACCTCGGAGGCGTAGGTTGCAGTGAACCGAGAGCATGCCACGGCACTCCAACCTGGGCAACAGAGGGATACTCCATCTCAAACAACAACAACAACAACAACAACAACAACAACAAATTCCTGTCTTGACATATGCATGACTTAATTATTTTAGATTTCTGGTCTCTCTTTATTAAGCAATGTGCTATAAAAATTTTAATATAATTTAGAAATTTGTGTTTCACATATTGCCATCTTATTTCTACTTTATGTCTAATGCACTTTATGTCTAATCTAATATAAAGGATAAATGAGCAAGCAATGCAAATAAAATTCAAAATTATTTATAATTTCTCCTAATGGATATATTACAACCTGGGTACCACTATGCAGTCTGAATCTGTAAACAGTCTGAAACTGTAAAGTCTAAATGTTATGTGCAGCTCGCCATACTTGTGTTTTATATTTGTGTGTAATTTTAGGCTCATGGTCAACTAACATTCCCATAGTGACATCACATATACCAATGCTTTAGATCTATTTTCTTTAAGTATTTTTTTTCCCTATCATGTTATCTTGGCAATTGATATTACTTGATCATTCAGTGTGTTTATAATCCATGCAAGATTAAGGCTATGAATGAAAGTTGAAAATACATTCTGTTTTTTGTAGGTGCAAAAGTCTTCACTGAAAGACATTCAGAAAATAATTCACAATATTTTCTTCAACCAGCAGTCTTTGAAACAAGTTGATTTCACAAAAGGTGAGCATATCCCCATATTTTTAGTATTGTGCTTTTTCCCGTCCTATAATCAAATGCAACATTTTGTTGAGAAAAACTTATGATTTAAATAAAATACCATACTTTATAATGATAAGGTTCTGGCTAAAAGAGGAAGAAAAAACATTTAACAGGTAATAACTCTCCATATAAACCCATTTAACCAAGACATGACTTAACCCAGCGTGAAGTGGCATGCTATGCTTATCCTTGCTACTTCTTTTCATCACCTCCCTAGGAGGGTGAATAATTATCATTGGAAAAAATGAGCTGAAAATTATTGTAGTGAAAAATTAGATGTAAAGTTTTGTAAAAAGCTCTTGAAGCCTCTGTCAAAGTGGTATGCTTCATTAAAGTGAACAAAGGAAACCAAAGAGCTTATTGTTTTAAATAGTTCTATTATTTTTTAAAGCCATTTTTCTACCAGCTACTTTTGCCCTTTTACTGTTTAAAAAAATCCTACAAACAAGCAGACTATTTTTATGCACTCAATTCAACAAATATTTTCCAAACAATCTTCACTTATATAAAAGTTCCAAGGGCTGTTAATTTTTGCTTTATAAAAATTAAAACAATGGCATGTACTATGATCAAGTAAGTTTAGGGAATGATGGATTAAAGAAAATAACCCAAATACTTACAGCCAACTGATCTTCAACAAAGCAAACAAACAAACAAAAAACTGGGGAAAGGACACCCTTTTCAACAAATGGTGCTGAAATAATTGGCTGGCCACATGTAGGAGAATGAAACTGGATCCTCATCTCTCATCTTATATAAAAATCAATTCAAGATGAATTAAAAACTTAAATCTAAGACCTGAAATTATAAAAATTTTAGAAGACAACATTGGAAACACTCTTCTAGATATTGGCTTAGGCAAGGATTTCATGACCAAGAACCCGAAAGCAAATGCAGTAAAAACAAAGATAAATAGTTGGGACTTAATTAAACTAAACAGCTTTTGCACAGCAAAAGGAACAGTCAGCAGAGTAATCAGAAAACCCACAGACTGGGAGGAAAATCTTCACAATGTATACATCTGACAAAGGACTAATATCCAGAATCTACAAAGAACTGAATGAATGAAATTAGTAAGAAAAAAGCAAACAATCCCATCAAAAAGTGGGCTAAGGACATTAGTAGACAATTCTCAAAAGAAGATACACAAATGACCAACAAACATATGAAAAAATGCTCAACATCACTAATGACCAGGGAAATGGAAATCAAAACCACAATGTGATACCACCTTACTCCTGCAAGAATGCCATAATAAAAAAATCAAAAAATAATAGATGTTGGTGTAGATGAGATGAACAGGGAAAACTTCTACACTGCTGGTGAGAATGTAAACTAGCACAGCCACTATGGAAAACAGTGTGGAAATTCCTTAAAGAATTAAAAGTAGAACTACCATTTGATCCAGCCATCCCACTACTGGATGTCTACCCAGAGGAAAAGACGTCATTATACAAAAAAGATACTTGCACATGCATGTTTATAGCAGCACAATTCGCAATAGCAAAATTGTGAAACCAACCCAAATGCCCATCAATCAACGAATGGATAAAGAAACTGTGGTATATTTATATGATGGAATACTACTCAGCCATGAAACAGAATGAATTAATGGCATTTGCAATGACCTGGATGAGACTGGAGACTATTATTCTAAGTGAAGTAACTCAGGAATGGAAAACTGAATATCGTATGTTCTCAGTGATACGCGGGAGCTAAGCTATGAGGACACAAAGGTATAAGAATGACACAGTGGATTTTGGGGACTTGTGGGAAGAAGTGGGAAGGGGCCAAGGGATAAAAGACTATAAGCATGATGCAGTGTATACTGCTCGGGTGATGGGTTTTCCAAAATCTCACAAGTCATCACTAAATAACTTACTCATATAACCAAATACCACCTGTCCCCCAATAATTATGGAAAAAAAAAAAACAAAATAGAAAATGCGTTAGAACGTAGTTTTTAAAAAAGAAAGTAAATTATCTATGTTCTGAATCCCACGGGTGAGGAATCCATATCTGTATTTCTGTACCACCTGACCATTCATCCCAAGTGGCTAAGAACATCTCAAATTCTTATGATGATATTGCTAATGCAAAAGTTTTATCTTTGTGCATTATAAATCTGCGGCTCAATCTTCACCAGGACAGACTGTTCCAAGAAACACATTTCTTTGAAAATGTCAGTTAACATTACATGTTGTAAAAGTAGTCAGTGAACTATGTCTTGACAGTTTGTTCTAATCTAAAAGTTGATGGCATTACACAAGAAATTGGAAAAGATTTTAAAGTAAATATTTTGAGTAGAATAGTGGCATTCTTTAGAAAAATATTTGTATGAGACAAGACTGCTTAAAAACAAATAGTTATGTTGGAGTTTGTGGATATGATAATGATATTATTTCCTTCTTGTGTTTGAGATCAACTGTCCAGACAAATAAAGTCTGGCCTGGCTCTGTGGCCACCTTCAAGGACCTAATACTTCCCCTACCTCTGTTTTTAGGAAAATCCCATCCAAAACTGAATTACAGAGCAGATGTAGCAGAAAACCATGAAGGAAATAACTGCATTACCTCCTATCTATTATGCCTTTACCCAGGACAGAGAATGATAGTCCTTTAGACCTGTCTGAGGAAGAAACACTTGGGTCCTCTCTCAGCTGTGATGGCTGGAGAGAAGGTGGAGTAGGGCAGCGACCACATGCTCTTGGAACAGATGGCTATAAAACAGTCTGAACAAGGCAAATCCACTTCCTTTTCTCAGCGTCACTAAATTGGACAAGTCATGTGCTAATCTTCTAAAGGGAAATAGGTTGTGTGATGGGGGAAGAAGACATACGTTTGCTTTTGATTACTTATCACTTGAAGAGTGTAACTATTTTTTTTTCAAAGAAAATGAGGAAAAGAAACAAACATTTCTCTCAATAGTTTGACAGTTTGTGTATTCTTTCAAATGTTTAAAAATATCTAGATTGTTAATATCAAGCAGAAAAAATGTTTAGATCTCTTTAATTTCAGATATTAATGAAGATAATATGATCCTTTTGTGGAAAAATTGAACAATTAGGCATTTTTGCTTAGGTCATATCATAAATTGGGTGGGAGACTCTGAAATAAATCTCTGTCATATGAAACCAAAGATATGGTTCACTTTGTTCAAATGAATAATACATGAAGCTTTTACCTAGAAAGTCACTGATGGAAAGTAACTATCATCCCCTCAAATTAGTAGATGTTAACAAAACCAACAACCATGGAAATTCGCGTATACTTAATGGAGAATGTGTCTGCTTATGGATAATCAATATATGTGTTAATACATAAAACATAAGCAATTTTTATGTATTTGTAAGAAATCGTATTTTACTATTTTGTTTTAAAGCATTGCTTGGTTTTCTTTAGAAAGTCCAAAGTTTGAGTGGATAGCCGCAACTAATTCCTTTTTAAATTTTTAAAGAAAAGGAACATTTGCTATACAATGAGAATATGTTTTCAGCATGACGGCCTTGGTATGGCTTTTATGCCAAAAATATGCTTTGCTTCATACCTCGCAAAAATCTGTAACTGAGTATTAGCTAATATTTTTATTCATTTTCCTGCAGAGACAAATATGTATTTATTATAATTGTTGTAGAATGAGCTTGGGACTAAGGATTTGGATGCTTGGGATTTGATATAAACTCTGTCAGCTCCTTAAGCAATATTGTGTAGAAGTAAAACGTGTGAATTTGAAGTCAGGCAGCCTTAGCAGGCTCCCAGTGAATATGCTTTGAATTAATTTAAATTGTTTAAACAGTCAAATTTCAAAATTTGTAGGATACTTTAAAAGACCTATTTGTTGTTCTTCAACAAACTTATTGACCATATGAATAAAGCTAAAATTTTTATTGCCCTTTCTTTTCCTATTTAAGACAGAAAATACTTTATTCAAAAACCCATCACAGAAATGGACAGACTACATCTATAGCATTCATGTTTTAAAGCATAGGTCAGTAATTGTCTGCAAGAGCATACAATGTGACATACAAAGTAACTGGTCATACAAAGTAACTGGTCAGACCACAATTTTTCAATAAAATTTTTGAAAAAAAGAAAGTTTTAGTAAACAAGGAAATTTCAAAAATTATATATTTTACTGAAGTCTTTATAAAAAATAAGATAGGGGCCTGGCACGGTGGCTCACGCCTGTAATCCCAGCACTTTGGGAGGCCGAGGCGGGCGGATCACGAGGTCAGGAGATCAAGACCATCCTGGCTAACACAGTGAAACCCTCTCTCTACTAAAAAAAAATACAAAAAAATTAGCCGGCCGTGGTGGCGGGCACCTGTAGTCCCAGCTACTTGGGAGGCTGTCAGGAGAATGGCGTGAACCCAGGAGGCAGAGCCTGCAGTGAGCCGAGATGGCACCACTGCACTCCAGCCTGGGTGACAGAGTGTGACTCCGTCTCGAAAAAAAATAAATTAATTTAATAAATAAATAAAATAAAATAAGATGGATACAGTTCATGTTCTGAATGGGGTTATATTCTTTGAAGAAATGTTTGTGGGGCAGGTATGTGGTATGAACAATTGGTTTGTATATGCATTTAAAAATTATTTTAATAATAAACATGATTAAATTACAAAAACATTTTAAAATTTAAAATACAGTTACTTAAATACCCTCTGAAAATTCAATTAACTTTTGTATTTTGGTAAAAAAGTAGAAAAAAAAGTAAAGAAAAAAAAAAAAGGTGGCTGGGCACTGTGGCTCATGCCTGTAATCCCAGCACTTTAGTGAGGCTGAGGAGGGCAGATCACCTGAGGTCAGGAGTTCAAGACCAGCCTGGCCAATATGGTAGAAACCCCGTCTCTACTAAAAATATAAAAATTACCCGGTTGTGGTGGTGGGCTGCTGTAATCCCAGCTACTAGGGAGGCTGAGGTAGGAGAATTGCTTGAACCCGAGAGTCGGAGGTCGCAGTGAGCCAAGATCGCGCCACTGCACTCCAGCCTGGGCAACAAGAGCAAAACTCCACCTTAAAAAAAAAAAAAAAAGTTAATATTCCAAGGACCCACGGAACATGCGATTGTGTTGTACTGAAATGTGCTGCCCTTCCTTACATTTTATGACTAACACATATCTTAATGAAATTTCTGGTTGAAGACAGAAGTGCTGCTTTCACAATGACCCCAACAACTGATGCCATATGTGGGGAGTGCATTCCTAATGCACATCGTACACACTCAAAATTTGAAACCACCAATTCACTAGTACAGTAAAATATTCATGTAGTTCGTAACTCTGAGATGTTTGGGTTTAGTCTACCCTAATATCAATGTCTTAATGCAAGACATTAGTGTACCTTTAAGTCTTAGTCAACTCAGGCTACTGTATCAAAATAGTATATACTGGGTGGCTTGAACAATTGAAATTTATTTCTCACTGTTATGGGA
Organism: Chlorocebus sabaeus; assembly: GCF_047675955.1. Taxonomy (NCBI): domain Eukaryota; kingdom Metazoa; phylum Chordata; class Mammalia; order Primates; family Cercopithecidae; genus Chlorocebus; species Chlorocebus sabaeus. Next base: position 96,702,551 of record NC_132913.1, on the reverse strand, counting down.
GCTGGAAATTCCAAGATCAGAGTGTCAGCATGGTGGGTTCTAGGGAGAACCCTCTCCTGGTTTCCATAAGGCTATCTTTTTGCTGTATTCTCACATCACAGAGAGAGCACTCTGGTGTCTCTTCCTTTATTGTAAGGGCACAAGTTCTATCATAAGGGCTCCACTCTCATGACCTCATCTAAAATTAATTACCTCCCCAAAAACCCATATCTTAATACTATCACATTGGAGGGTAGGGCTGCAACATAAGAATTGTGGGGAGACAAAAACATTCAGTCTATAACACCTATTTTTTTTTTTCTGCTAGTTATGAAGACATTTAAGAGAGAGTTTCAAAATACTGTGAAAAACTAAAGTCATATTAAAATTGAAACTTTCTTCAATTACTTTAAAATGGAAGTAATCAACATATATGATTAAGTCCATAAAATATCATAGGATGACAAAGAAAAGTAATATAAGTGATATATAATATCTGAATTTAGAAAATTCCCCTTCATGAGGGGCGTGCCCAAGATGGCCAAATAAGAACAGCTCCAACCTCCAACTCCCAGTGTGAGTGACACAGAAGATGGGTGATTTCTGCATTTTCAACTGAGGTACTGGGTTCATCTCACTGGGTCGTGTCGGACAGGTGGCACTGGTCCGTGGGTGCAGCCCAAACAGCGAGAGCTGAAGCAGGGTGAGGCATTGCCTCACCTGGCCAAGCGCAAAGGGGAAGGGAATTCTTTTTCCTAGCCAAAGAAAATTGAGACACACAACACCTGGAAAATTGGGTAACTCCCACCCTAATACTGAGCTTTACCAAGGGTCTTAGCAAAACGGCACACAAGGAGATTATATCCCATACTTGGCCCAGAGGGTCCCACGCCCACAGAGCCTCCCTCATTGCTAGCACAGCAGTCTGAGATCTAACTGCAAGGTGGCAGCAAGGCTGGGGGAGGGGCACCCGCCATTGCTGAGGCTTAAGTAGGTAAACAAAGCCTCTGGGAAGCTCGAATTGGGTGGAGCCCACCACAGCTCAAAGAGGCCTGCCTGCCTCTGTAGACTCCTCTTCTGCGGACTGGTCATAGCTAAACAAAAAGCAGCAGAAATCTCGGCAGAGGAAATGCCCCCATCTGACAGCATTGAAGAGAGCAGTGGATCTCCCAGCATGGAGGTTGAGATCTGAGGACGGACAGACTGCCTGCTCAAGTGGGTCCCTGACCCCTGAGGAGCCTAACTGGGAGACATCCCCCACTAGGTGCAGACTGACACCTCACACCTCACATGGCAGGGTACACTCCTGAGAGGAAGCTTCCAGAGAAAGAATCAGACAGCAACACTCGCTGTTCAGCAATATTCTATCTTCTGCAGCCTCTGCTGCTGATACCCAGGCAAACAGGTCTGGAGTGGACCTCAAGCAAACTCCAACAGACCTACAACTGAGGGTCCTGATTGTTAGAAGGAAAACTAACAAACAGAAAGGACACCCACACCAAAACCCCGTCAGTACGTCACCATCATCAAAGACCAAAAGCAGATAAAACCACAAAGATGGGGAAAAAGCAGTGCAGAAAAGCTGGAAATCCAAAAAATTAGAGTGCATCTCCCACCTCCAAAGGAACGCCACTCATCGCCGGCAACGGAACAAAGCCTGACAGAGGATGACTTTGACGAGTCGAGAGAAGAAGGCTTCAGTCAATCAAACTTCTCAGAGCTAAAGGAGGAACTACGTAACCAGCACAAAGAAATTAAAAACCTTGGAAAAAGATTTGACGAATGGCTAACTAGAATAACCAATGTCCTTAAAAGAACTGATAGAGATGAAAACCACAACACAAGAACTATGTGACAAATGCACAAGCTTTAGTAACTGACTTGATCATCTAGAAGAGAGAGAATCAGCGATTGAAGACCAAATGAATGAAATGAAGTGAGAAGAGAAGTGTAGAGAAAAAAGAGTAAAAAGAAATGAACAAAGCATTCAAGAAATATGGGATTATGTGAAAAGACCAAATCTACATCTGATAGGTGTGCCTGAAAGTGACGGGGAAAATGGAACCAAGTTGGAAAACATTCTGCAGGATATCATCCAGGAGAACTTCCCCAACTTGGTAAGGCAGGTCAACATTCAAATTCAGGACATACAGAGAATGCCACAAAGATACTTCTCGAGAAGAGCAACTCCAAGACAAATAAATGTCAGATTCACCAAAGTTGAAATGAAGGAAAAAATTTTAAGGGCACGTAGAGAGAAATGTCGGGTTACACACAAAGGGAAGCCCATCAACTAACAGCAGATCTCTCAGGAGAAACTCTCCAAGCCAGAAGAGAGTGGGGGCCAATATTCAACATTCTTAAAGAAAAGAAATTTCAACCCAGAATTTCATATCCAGCCAAACTAAGTTTCATAAGTGAAGGAGAAATAAAATTCTTTGCAGACAAGCAAATGCTTAGAGATTTTGTCACCACCAGGCCTGCCCTACAAGAGATCCTGAAGGAGGCACTAAACATGGAAAGGAACAACAGGTACCAGCCATTGCAAAAACATGTCAAAATGTAAAGTCCATCGATGCTAGGAAGAAACTGCATCAACTAACGAGCAAAATAACCAGCTAATATCATAATGACGAGATGAAGTTCACACATAACAGTATTAACCTTAAATGTAAATGGACTAAATTGTCCACTTAAAAGACACAGACTGGCAAATTGGATAAAGAGTCAAGACCCATCAGTGTGCTGTATTCAGGAGACCCATCTCACATGCCGAGACACACATAGGCTCAAAATAAAGAGATGGAGGAACATCTACCAAGCAAATGGAAACCAAAAAAAAAAAAAAAAAAAAAAGCAGGGGTTACAATCCTAGTCTCTGATAAAACAGACTTTAACCCATCAAAAATCAAAAGAGACAAATAAGGCCATTACATAATGGTAAAGGGATCAATTCTTCAGGAAGAGCTAACTATCCTAAATATATATGCACCCAATACAGGAGCACCCAGATTCATAGGGCAAGTCCTTGGAGACTTACAAAGAGGCTTAGACTGCCATACAATAATAATGGGAGACTTTAACACCACACTGTCAACATTAGACAGATCAATGAGACAGAAAGTCAACAAGGATATCCAGGAATTGAACTCAACACTGCACCAAGTGGACTTAATACACATCTACAGAAGTCTCCACACCAAATCCACAGAATATACATTCTTCTCAGCACCACATCACACTTATTCTAAAATTGACCACATAGTTGGAAGTAAAGCACTCCTCAGCAAATGTACAAGAACAGAAATTATAACAAACTGTCTCTCAGACCACAGTGCAATCAAACTAGAACTCAAGACTAAGAAACTCAGTCAAAACTGCTCAACTACATGGAAACTGGACAACCTGCTCCTGAATGACTACTGGGTACATAACGAAATGAAAGCAGAAATAAAGATGTTCTTTGAAACCAATGAGAACAAAGATACAACATACCAGAATCTCTGGGACACATTTAAAGCAGTGTGTAGAGGGAAATTTATAGCACTAAATGCCCACAAGAGAAAGCATGAAAGATCTAAAATTGACATTCTAGCATCACAATTAAAAGAACTAGAGAAGCAAGAACAAACACATTCAAAAGCTAGCAGAAGGCAAGAAATAACTAAGATCAGAGCAGACCTGAAGCAGATAGAGACACACAAAACCCTTCAAAAAATCAATGAATACAGGAGCTGGTTTTTTGAAGACATCAACAAAATTGATAGACCGTTAGCAAGACTAACGAAGAAGAAAAGAGAGAAGAATCAAATAGACGCAATAAAAAATGATAAAGGAGATATCACCACTGACCCCACAGAAATACAAACTACCATCAGAGAATACTATAAACACCTCTATGCAAATAAACTAGAAAACCTAGAAGAAATGGATTATTTCCTGGACACTTACACTCTCCTAACACTAAACCAGGAAGAAGTTGAATCCCTGAATAGACCAATAGCAGCCTCTGAAATTGAGGCAATAATTAATAGCCTACCAACCAAAAAAAGTCCAGGACCAGATGGATTCACAGCCGAATTCTACCAGAGGTACAAGGAGGAGCTGATACCATTCCTTCTGAAACTATTCCAATCAATAGAAAAAGAGGGAATCCTCCCTAACTCATTTTATGAGGCCAACATCATCCTGATACCAAAGCCTGACAGAGATGCAACAAATAAAGAGAATTTTAGATGAATATCCCTGATGAACATCAATGCAAAAATCCTCAAGAAAATACTGGCAAACCGAATCCAGCAGCACATTAAAAGCTTATCCACCATGATCAAGTGGGCTTCATCCCTGGGATGCAAGGCTGGTTCAATATATGCAAATCAATAAATGTAATCTAGCATATAAACGGAACCAAAGACAAAAACCACATGATTATCTCAATAGATGCAGAAAAGGCCTTTGACAAAATTAAACAGCTCTTCATGCTAAAAACTCTCAATAGATTCGGTATTGATGGAATGTATCTCAAAATAATAAGAGCTATTTATGACAAACCCACAGCCAATATCATACTGAATGGGCAAAAACTGGAAGCATTCCCTTTGAAAACTGGCACAAGACAGGGATGCCCTGTCTCACCACTCCTATTCAACATAGCGTTGGAAGTTCTGGCTAGGGCAATCAGGCAACAGAAAGGAATAAAGGGTATTCAGTTAGGAAAAGGAGAAGTTAAATTGTCCCTGTTTGCAGATGACATGATTGTATATTTAGAAAACCCCATCGTCTCAGCCCAAAATCTCCTTAAGCTGATAAGCAACTTCAGCAAAGTCTCAGGATACAAAATCGATGTGCAACAATCACAAGCATTCTTATACACCAGTAACAGACAAACAGAGAGCCAAATCATGAATGAACTCCCATTCACAATAGCTTCAAAGAGAATAAAATACCTAGGAATCCAACTTACAAGGGACGTAAAGGACCTCTTCAAGGAGAACTACAAACCACTGCTCAGTGAAATAAAAGAGGACACAAACAAATGGAAGAACATACCATGCTCATGGATAGGAAGAATCAAAATTGTGAAAATGGCCATACTGCCCAAGGTAATTTATAGATTCAATTTCATCCCCATTAAGCTACCAATGACTTTCTTCACACAATTGGAAAAAACTGCTTTACAGTTCATATGGAACCAAAAAAGACATCGCATTGCCAAGACAATCCTAAGCAAAAAGAACAAAGCTGGAGGTATCATGCTACCTGACTTCAAACTATACTACAAGGCCACAGTAACCAAAACAGCATGGTACTGGTACCAAAACAGAGATATAGACCAATGCAACAGAACAGAGCCCTCAGAAATAATACCACACATCTACAGCCATCTGATCGTTGACAAACCTGACAAAAACAAGAAATGGGGAAAGGATTCCCTGTTTAATAAATGGTGCTGGGAAAATTAGCTAGCCATAAGTAGAAAGCTGAAACTGGATCCTTTCCTTACTCCTTATCCGAAAATTAATTCAAGATGGATTAGACACTTAAATGTTAGACCTGAAACCATAAAAACCCTAGAAGAAAACCTAGGTAATACCATTCAGGACATAGGCATGGGCAAGGACTTCATGTCTAAAACACCAAAAGCAATGGCAACAAAAGCCAAATTGACAAATGGGATCTAATTAAGCTAAAGAGCTTCTGCACAGCAAAAGAAACTACCATCAGAGTGGACAGGCAACCTACAGAATGGGAGAAAATTTTTGCAATCTACCCATCTGACAGGGGCTAATATCCACAACCTAGAAAGAACTCAAACAAATTTACAAGAAAAAAACAATCAACCCCATCAAAAAGTGGGCAAAGGATATGAACAGACACTTCTCAAAAGAAGACATTCATACAGCCAACAGACACATGAAAAAATGCTCATTATCACTCGCCATCAGAGAAATGCATATCAAAACCACAATGAGATACCATCTCACACCAGTTAGAATGGCAATCATTAAAAAGTCAGGAAACAACAGGTGTTGGAGAGGATGTGGAGAAATAGGAACACTTTTACACTGTTTGTGGGACTGTCAGCTAGTTCAACCACTGTGGAAAACAGTGTGGCGATTCCTCAAGGATCTAGAACTAGAAATACCATATGACCCAGCCATCCCATTACTGGGTATATACCCAAAGGATTATAAATTACGCTGCTATAAAGACACATGCACACGTATGTTTATTGCAGCACTATTCACAATAGCAAAGACTTGGAATCAAGCCAAATGTCCATCAGTGACAGACTGGATTAAGAAAATGTGGCACATATACACCATGGAATACTATGCAGCCATAAAAACGGATGAGTTCGTGTCCTTTGTAGGGACATGGATGCAGCTGGAAACCATCATTCTCAGCAAACTATCGCAAGAACAGAAAGCCAAATACCGCATGTTCTCACTCATAAGTGGGAATTGAACAATGAGATCACTTGGACACAAGAAGGGGAACATCACACACTGAGTCCTATTGTGGGGAGGGGGGTGGGGGGAAGGGATAGCATTAGGAGATATACCTAATGTAAATGACGAGTTGATGGGTGCAGCACACCAACATGGCTCATATATACATATGTAACAATCCTGCATGTTGTGCATATGTACCCCAGAACTTAAAGTATAATAAAAAAAAAAGAAAATTCCCTTTAACCCATTAAATGTCAGCTAACAAAATTTGTTTTCACTAACCAACTAAATTTTTCCAACAATTTTCTGAACTAGAGAAAATAATTATAGTAACAACAATCATAGGTAATATTTGTTAAGTGCTAATTGTACAGACTGGATGCTAATTAATCTGGTTACATGTATTCATTCATTTAGTTCTCACACCAAACATAGGGTAGGTTCTCTCAACGTCCTGTTGTACAGAGGAGGAAACTGAGGCACAGAGCTTAAATAACTTACCCAAAGTCACATAACTATGAATTGGTGGAATAAGAACTAAATTCAGCCAGCTGGGTTTCATATTCTCTATTATTCATCTTTATGCCATAATAAAATATAATGAGAAATGAAATATCAACATTGTTAGCCTTGCTTTCGTTTGTCAAGTTATTCTAACTGACTAAATAACTTGTATTTGAATGTGGAATAAGATATAGCATTAAAATTACTTTTTCGACATGCACTGAAAATGTATGCTTTGCTTTTATATTACAGTCCTGTCTTTGGTGACATTTTATTAAATTAAAAATATGATATGTCAGGTGACATTTTCTGACAGGTTAAAATTTCTAGAAAAAAATTCCCTTTAAACATTTATTTGAGAGATTTTATCTATTTTCAGTAGTTTAATTTGTAAGTGTCATGTGAGAATATATGCTTGTACTTTTTATTTCATCATGCTGTATTATTTATTTATTTACTTAATTTTTTATTATACCTTAAGTTCTGGGATACATGTGTAGAACGTGCAGTTTTGTTACATAGGTATACATGTGCCATGGTGGTTTGCTGCACCCATCAGCCCGTCACCTATATTAGGTATTTCTCCTAATGCTATCCGTTCCCTAGCCCCTCACCCCTCAACAGGCCCCAGTGTGTGATGTTCCCCTCCCTGTGTCCCTGTGTTTTCCTGATTCAACTTCCACTTATGAGTGAGAACACGCCATATGTATTTTAAATTAACCATCAAGGCAATCTTTATATTCTAGAGAGAGCTTTATACTGATAGGTGAATTAAGAAGTGTATGGAATTAAGTAAAACTATAAAAGCATTTGGCCTCCAACGATAACAATACTATAAATCCCAGAAATGATTCATTTCAGACTCACTCCTATGAATTTATATTTATGATCTCCCTACAATACTTCTAACTACTAACATCCTAAAATTTAATAACAAATTCCAAATAATGAATAAATAAGCAAAAAGTTACCTTTTATAATAAAGATTAAAATAAAATCATCTGCATTAAAGTTCTTTTAAAATGTAGTGTTTAATTCACCACAGCCTCACATAATAAGTAAAACTTGCTACTTTTTAGGAATTCCAGTCTTAGAATAAACCCAGGCTGATTGGATTGGTTTAGCTCAGATAACAACCAACAAGTATGATGTAAATAAACTTTATGCCTTGTCAGCCTAAATAACAGAGAGGGAGATTCTTTAAAAGAAAATGATGTTTATTCAGGAATAGGCATGGTGATGAGAATATGCGTACGATAGTAAATTATATACGTATTCAGGGAGATAAGGGAAAACAAAGGATTTTAAAAGGAAAGCAAGAAGGGTTACATAATTGTTTTTAGATAATTATCCTTGGCTACAGAATCAAGTGGCCTTTGTGCAAGATTGTGTTTTTTGCAGAGTCTTTGTGATAATTCTTATTATCAAGTATTTATGTATGAGAACCCTCCCTTCATTGCCTTCTGCAGCTCTGTTTTTCAGGGGTTTTAACACAAGTAACTCCATTTTGATTCTGACAACTTTGGCAGCCTCAAAGGAGATTTGTTGTGAACAGCAGATAGAGAAAATATTCTCTGAGTCTATTTACTAGGGTAGGACCCACTGCACCTCTTCTTGGTAGCACTGCTCACTATGGGAGTTCATAGATTTTTGAACTTACTTATTTAAAATTTGCCTCCCTTCACTGGACTGTCTTGTGCCTGTGTCCAGCACATGAGTGTCTGAAAGATAGTAGCTGCTCAATAGGCATTTTTGAATAGTCAAAAGAAAAAATTAGTTGATGAATTGATTTTAAAAAAAAAGATTAATGAATTAATTACTCTTTCTACCTTTTCTGCTAGGAAGAAAAGTTTCCAGGTTGGAAATGGTCACTAAATGATTAAGAGAAAGGTCTGAAGAGATGAAAAATTAAGGAGATAACACATGGCTACATGTGTTATCCTAGACACTACATCAAATGATTGCAAGTGTCTAGGAAGAGGTCTATTTTATTCTTTGGTGCTAAAATGAACTATTCTTAACGCTGGGGACCCCAATTCCTGGGCTGTGAACCAGTAGTGGTCTGTGACCTCTTAGGAACTGGGCAACACAGCAGGAGGTGAGGGGTGGGCAGGCCAGCATTACCTCCTGAGCTCTGCCACTTGTCAGATCAGCTGCAGCATTGGATTCTCATAGAAGCACAGACCCTATTGTGAACTATGTTTGTGAAGGATGTAGGCTATGTGCTCCTTATGAGAATTTAATGCCTGATGATCTGAAGTGGGACAGTTTCAACCCAAAACCATTCCCACCCACACCACCTGGTCCATGAAAACATTGTCTTCCACAAAACCATTCCCTGATGCCAAAAGGTTGAAGACAGCTGCTCTAAAGTTTACTCATTATTCCTACTAATGTGGCAACTTCATTGAAGAATGACATGGAAATTCTAAAAATATATAGCTATTTCTACACCTTACTCTTCACATTTTGAATTTTGTCTGGCATGGAGGTTCAGGAATCCTTATTTTGTAAGCAACTTCCTAGCCTGGTTTGAGAATCACTGCATATGGTATGAAGCAGAGAGATGAAGATTCATTTTGCTCATATGGAAATTCTAACCCCACATGATTTAAAGAATGCTGAAGCATTCTCACTTCTTCACATTTGTCACAAACTGACTTCATGTTTCTCATTTGGTGCATTATCCTACTGTTTAAAATTAAAAGTCTGAAGCTTCCACATCCTGACTGCAATTTCTATTGTTAGTAAAAACTAAGGATTCTCAAGTTAAACCTACTTTTCAGCATCAGATCCCCATCTTCATGGTAAGTGATGTCTGTGCTGCATTGTCTCCTTTTCCTAAGTCCTTGGCATTGTGAAGATACCTCTCCATGGGGCTGTCTGATGAACGGCATGGTGAGGAATTTCATACAGTATTATAGCCTTGACAGAAAGAAAGGTGAGATTTTAGAATTTTATATGGTCAAATATTTTACAGCAGCTGAGAAACAGATATTTGGATATTCTTATGACTTTTAGTAAGAATAAAAATTGTGAGAGCTAAAGCTTCATAGAACTAACTTGTCATGAATAATAGCACTTACCATCCATTCATCTCATACTCAATATTCTATTTTGTTTAGAGTGTATTTTGCTCTTCACAACACAACTTTACTTCTTTCTAAGACACTTTTCATGTATTATTTTCTCCATCTAGGATTTTAATAAATGCTATGTCTTATTCCTCTATAAAAATAAATCAATAAAATAGGGAAAGAATGAAATATAAGTAGATCATAGCATAAGCCCAAAGCAATCTAGGTCATTAGTAGGGAAATGTTCTGATTACTGCCATTATAGCATGGATGTATTCATTTTTCTTTTCGGAATTATGACGCAATTACAAATAAATGATGTTTTGATAAAAGAAAGTAAATATATTGTAGTTTTTAATTGCATAAACACACATTTTGGTTTATCAGTTTGCACAAATATCAGTAGTAATATTCTTATTTCTAATAATCAGATGATCAAAGCCACTTTGAATTATAATGTTTGGTTGCACAGTTAATGATAATAGGCTTTCTGCATTTTTGACAGAATTGAGTAGATCATGTTTTCTGTGTCTATAGAAGACATTGAGATGTACCCTGGATACATTTTGTGTCCTGCTTGGATATCACTTATGAACTTCATTATTTAAATTTAAAGTATATTATTTACATTAAGAATTTAATAAATATAAGAAATTTTGTTTCTCAGTGTCTTCGTTCATTTCATGATATTATAACAGACTACCTGAACCCAGATAATTTCTAAAAAGCAGAAATTTATTGGTTCATGGTTCTGGAAGCTGGGAAATCCAAGACTGAATGACCACATCTGGAGAGGGCCTTTTGCTGCATCATAACATGGTGGAAGGCATCACATGGTGAGAGACGGAGAGAGCGAGAAATCAAACTCACAGCCTCTAACCCTTTTATAATCCACATAATCCATTCATGAGGGTGGAGGCCTCATGACCTAAACATTTCCCATTGCGCCTCATCCTCCAACACCATTGCATTGAAGATTAAGTTTCCAACACCTTAATTTTTGGGGACATGTTCAAGTCATTGCACTTAGTATTTCTTATGTAACAGGGCAAAGTATCCTGCTGCTAAATTGCCATTATCATCATCTCCGCCAACATCATCAAATAAAAATCAAATGGTAAGTAATAGCACTTTGGCAAATTAAAGGAGTATATTTTTCCCAGTAGCAGAAAACAGTGAATTAAATTTATGAATAATGAATAAATTTGTGCTCTATTTATTAAAAATGATTAAAGTCAAACCAAAGATGTAACCTAGTTAGATGGATTGGAGTTGTGTCCAAGTCAGTTACTTATGTTAGATTTTAAAATTATTTTCTCTATCAAAATAAGAAGTAGTTCTTTATCCATTCTTATTTCAAATGATTTTGAAAAATTCAGCAACTTCCTTCTTAAAACTGAAGTTATATGAATTGCAACAAGTTAGAATAGATAATATGACTAGAGATAGACTTTCTAGATGCATTCCTTAGTTCAGCATGCAAGATCCACATTTTTGGGGGGCCACTGGTCATAGTGACATACATACTCAGATGCAGTCCTATCTTCAGAACAGAACATGTTCCTGGGATCAAACCACCTTCAACCACACTTCTGCAATTGCCATCATTTTGGGTTGATAACTTTTCAACTTGATGAATATGTTTTCAATATCTGCCTGTAACCTCAGGTTTGTTCAAGAATGACTCTTTGGTTATTGACTTCATGGCTGGATGTACCAGAGCCCAGCAACCTATGAGGCGCCATGGGTTGAGGCCTTTGCTAAGTAAGTTATGTCTGTGTTCGGCGGTGATTAGAGAATGAATTCTGATCTCTTTCTTGGAACATCTTGGTTTCTTGAGAGGGCAATAGAAACAGGAACTGAAAGTATAAGCACAAATAATGGAGGGAGAAACTGACATGGAACAGAGTTATAAGAAGAGTGGAGTCATTAGGCTGACCAACAAGAGAGAGCTGGCTTCTGAGGGAACAGTGCGATGCCCATCTGCGAACTTTTTTGGGTTTATTCAAGTTGCTATTACGTCTTATGTGGTTACAACCGATCTTCTATTTTTCCATAGGCTCAGAAAGCTTGCTGAGTTTTGTTACTTTCTGGCATACAAATAATAAATTCCTTGGTGACCATGGCATGTCCTGTTCCTTGTAACATAAGGGATCCTATCATAATGTTTATGGAGTAAGAAAAGTGAAAGAAATAAATGAATGTTCTGCTGTGATCACACACATTCTAACAGTAGGTTAACCTCACACCATACTATTAATGTTTAGCCTATACTGTTCTAACATTATGCAGTCAGCAATGATTGCATGTTTTTGCCAAAGTTGAATGAGCAGTATTGAATGCTACTGGTTGAAATATCAGGCTTCTTTATAAGAGTTGATATTTAATTTTTTAAATATTAAAAAGTAACTGGGTAATCTGAAGAAAAGATTTTATTATATATTACACTAGAATAGTTATTATTGGAAATAAAATATATACTTTCAAATTATTTCTTGAAAATTTAAATAAACTTGAGGTATACAAATATGTCATTTTCTTCATGGGCTCTTGCTAACTGGAGATGAAATACTTTTGTAAACTTTCAACATATTTGCAATTAAAATTTTATGTTATCACATGGATTAATGAACAGAAGCACAAATAGGATGTGCAAATTGGTTTTGAAAGTCCCTATAAGGCTCTAGTTATTGTTTTCTGGACTGACATTCAAACCCATATAGGCAGTTAAGTAACAGAAATAGTGCAATAAAATCCATATCTGAGACAGTCATAAACATTAGGGCTCCTCTCAGTGACACAGTATAGTCAGTTACTATAAACCTATTATTTAGCACACTGCCTTAGCTATATTCACGTTTAGTAAATGTAGGCCCCATTGCCTGTATTTTTAATCCTTTTCTCATCTTCCCTATACCATAAGTTCCCATTCCTATTTTCATTTGTGCCTTTTTTATGAATGAAATGTAGAATATGACTGCCTAATGGTTTCAGGTCTCTAATGTCATGCCAGGGATTTGAGATAAATCCTATCTCTGTGTACAAAGAAGAAGACATTCAGAATAAAATAAAGAATCCTTCCAATTATTCATATGCATCTGGTCTTTTAGAGAAACATACTTAAAAAGGTCTTGAGCACTAGCAGAATTTAGATATGTTTTAAATAAAACATAACAGTTATATTTTAATTTAATTTTTTAATAAATCCAGCTTAGATGATAAAGTACTCTATAGGTAAAAGTGGCTAAGAGAGGTCATATGAAAATTTATATACATTTTCTACTTTACCACTCTGTGGATTTCAAACCAGTTAGAAAATCTGACTTTAATTCACAAACTTAGACCTGATCCTCACATGTTATATTGGGCAAAAGCAAAAGAAACAAATTTTTAGTACAAATATATTAAGGTTAGAAATAGGATGAAATTTTTTATATAAGTTCAAGAATTTCTTATAAACGTTGAGAACGTGTTAAAATGAAGGGATGTGAGAAGACAGTAAATTATTATCATTATCACCAGATTTTTTTTAGCTCATCTTCTTTCTTTTAATTCCTGAACATATGGACTAGTATACTTAGATAGGTTAAGATCATGGAAATGTATGCATAACCAGAATCCTGACTGTTTCAGTATGTGTATATTTCTTTTTATTGACCCAAGAAGTCGTCAAATATTTAATGAGTGAAAAATTTGTCTCACATATGAAGAATATTTACCAGGGGAAATTTGTATTTGCTCTAATAGTATTTTAAAATGTTGCTACTTTCCTTCCTTCCTTCCTTTTTCTCTCTCTCTCTCTCTTTCTTTCTCTCTCTCTTTCTCTCTCTCTCTCTCTCTCTCTTTTTCTCTTTCTCTCTTTCTCTCTTTCTGATGGTGTTTCTCTCTTGTTGCCCAGGCTGGAGTGCAATGGCACTATCTCGCCTGACTGCAACCTCTGCCTCCCAGGATCAGGCAATTCTCCTGCCTCAGCCTCCCAAGTGGCTGGAATTACAGGCATGCACTACCACACCCTGCTAATTTCTTGTATTTTTAGTAGAGACAGGGTTTCTCCATGTTGGTCAGGCTGGTCTGGAACTGCTGACCTCAGGTGATCCACCCGCCTCAGCCTCCCAAAATGCTGGGATTACAGGCATGAGCCACTGCGCCTGACCTACTTTCTTTCAAATATTTATAAAGCCTGCAGTGCATTCTTGAGATATGTGTTCTCTGATACTCTTTTTGGATTCTGCCAAGTAGTTTATTAATGTTATTGTTATCATTTGTTGAAGAAAGAACACTTAACATGTGTTATGGTCTAAACATTTCCCCCCAAAATTCTTAGGTTGAAATCTTAATTCCCAAAGTGATAGTATTAGGAAGTGATAAGTCATGAGAGAGAAGACTCATAAATGAGATTAGCGCCCTAATGAAAGAGGCCTGAGAAAGACCTTTCACCCCTTTCACCATGTGAGGACACAGTGAGACAGTGCTCTGGAGGGAGAAACTGACATGGAACAGGTTTATAAGTAGAGTGGAGTCACTAGGCTGACCAACAAGAGAGAGCTGGCTTCTGAGGGAACAGTGCAATGCCCATCTGCAGCACTTTTTTGGGTTTATTCAAGTTGCTAATGCATCTTACATGGTTACAACCGATCTTCTATTTTTCCGTAGGCTCAGGAAGCTTGCTGAGTTTTGCTACTTTCTGGCATACAATAATAAATTCCTTGGTGACCATTCCATGAAACAGGAGATTGGCCCTCTTCAGACACTGGATCTGCTGTTGCCTTGACCTTGGATTTACCAGATTCTGGTAATGTAAGAAATAAAATTTTGTTGTTTATAAGCCACCCAGATTATGATATTTCATTATAGCAGCCTGGACAAATTAAGACAACATGAGTTCTACCCTCCTAGAAAATTTTGAGTTCACAATATTATATTGCTAATTATAGACACAATGTTGTATAGCAGATCTCAGAACTTATTCATCTTGTGTAACTGAAAGTTTATACCTGTTGATATGGTTTGACTCTGTGTCCCTACCCCAAATATCATCTCAAACTGTAATTCCCATGTGTCGAAAAAGGGAGGAGATTGGATCATGGAGGTTATTTCCCCCATGCTGTTCTTGTGATAGTGAGTTCTCACGAGATCTGATGGTTTTATAAGTGTTTGGCAGTTCCTCCTACACATATGCCCTCTCTCTCCTGCCTCTGTGTAAGACCTGTCTGTGTCCCCTTCCACTGTGATGATAAGTTTCCTGAGGCCTCCCCAGGCATGCAGAACTGTGAGTCAATTAAACCTCTTTCCTTAATAAATTACCCAGTCTTGGGTAATTCTCTGTAGCAGTGTGAGAATGGAGTAATACACCTGTTGAAGAGCAATTCCCCATTTCCCGTTCCCCTCATCCACTGACACTTCAATTTTACAACTAGTGTTGCTATTATCCTCTCAGTTCCATGAGTTTGACCATTTTAGATACCTCATATAAGTGGCATCATGAGTATTTGCCTTTCTGTGACCCGCTAATTTTACCTAGCATAATTTTAACATAATGCTTTCTTGATTTGGGCATGATGCATGTGATGATTTTCTTCTTTTTTAAAGGCTGATAAATGTTCAACTATCTGTATGTACCACGTTTTCTTTATTCTTTCATCCATCAATGTGCATTAGGTTGTTTTCAATTGTTAGCTGTTATGAATAATACTACAATGAACATGGGAGTGCAAATCTCTCTTCAGGGCCCTAATTTCAATTCTTTTGGATATATACTCAGAAGTAAAACTGCTAGATCACATGGATCAAATTTCTATTTTAAATAGGATCACAATTCAATTTTGTATTTTTAAAGAAGCATTCATACTTTTTTCCATAGCTGCTGTACTATTTTACATTCCCACTAGTAATGTACGGGGTTCCAATTTTTCTTCATTCTTGTCAACATTTGTTATCTTTTTTTAAAATAATAGCCATCTTAACAGGTGTGAGGTGGTATCTCATTGTAGTTTTGCATAGAGAAACGTTTTATTCAGGTTTGTGCCCATGTGTTTATTTGTTATTTGTGTTTTTGTTATTGAGTTGTAGAAGTTCCCTATACATTTTAAACATTAACCTTTTATCAGATACATGGTTTGCAAATAGTTTCTCCCAGTATTTAGGTTGCCTTTTCGTGCTGTTAATTATTTCTTTTGCTGTGCAGAGCTTTCTGGTTTCACCTAGTCACATTTGTCTAATTTTGCTTTTGTTGCTTGTGCTTTTTGTGTCATATTCAAAAAAATCATTACCAAGACCAATGTCATGAAACTCATTCCTTTCTTGTCCTAGGAGTTTTATAGTTTTGGATATTATTAAATGTTTCATCTATTTGGAGTTGATTTTTGTGTATTTTATAAAATATGAATCCAATTTTATTCTTGTGCACATGGATGTCCAGTAATCCTAACATCATCTGTTAAAGAGATTATCCTTTCCCCACAGCATTTTTGAAATTCTTGGTGAAGCTCAGTTGGCTGTATGTTTGTTGATTTATTTCTCGACTCTCTTTTTTATTTCGCTTGTGTATTTGTCCATTTCTCTGCCATACCATACTGCTTAATTTGTAGCTCTACAAATATTTTGAAATCAGGAAATGTGAAACCTCCAGCTTTGTTCTCCATTCTCAAGATTGCTTTGGTTATTTGGAGTTTTTCTTGGTTCCATATGAATTTTTGGATAGAATTACCTATTTCTTTAAAAAACATCCATCAGAATTTTATTAGGGATTGTATTGAATATGTCAATTGCTTTTGGTAGTACGAACATTATAACAATATGAAATTTTACAATCCATGACCATAGATGTTCTTTAATTTATTTGTGTCTTCTTTCATTTCTTTCATCAATAATTCGCAGTTTTCATAATACAAGACTTTCACCTCCTTGGTTAAGTCTATTCCTAAACATTTTGTTCTTTTGGATATTACTGTGAATGGGATTTTTTATAGTTTCCTTTGAAATGATTCATTGTTAGTGAACAGAAATGCAACTTATTTTTTGTAGGCTGATTTTGCATTCTGCACCTTTACTGTATTTGTTTATTAGTTCCAACAGGGTTTTTTTTTTTGTGTGTGTGCAGAATATTTACAGTTTTATACATATAAGGTCATGTCATTTGAAAACAGACAATTTTACTACTTCTTTACCCATTTGGATGCCTTCATCTCTTTTTCTTTACTACGTGCTTTGACTAGGACTTTCAGTACTATATTAAATAGAAGTAGCAAGAATGGGCATCTGTGCTTTCTTTGTGACCTTAGAGAAGAAGCTTTCAGTTTTTCAGTTGAATATGATGTTAGCTTTGAACTTGTCATATATGACCTTTATTATGTTGTAGTACATTTTTTGTATACCTCGTTTGCTAAGAGTTTTTATTTTGAAGGAATGCTGAATTTGGATGAATGCTTTTCCTGCCTTAATTCAGATGATTATTTCGTCTTCATTCCGTTAATGTGGTGGATCACATTAATTGATTTACAATGTTAAATCATCCTTAAATCCCTAGTATAAATTCCACTTGCTGATGGTGTTTGAGCCTTTAAATGTGCTATTGAATTTAGCTTGCTAGTATTTTATTGAGGGTTTTTGCATCCATGTTTCTAAGGGGATACCAAACTGTAATGTTGTTTTTTTTTCCTGTAACATTTTTTGTAGCTTTGGAATCAGGGTAATGATGACCTCATAAAATAAGTTTAGAAGTGTCCCTTTTCTCCAATATTTTGAAGTAGTTCAAGAAACATTGGTATTAATTCTTCTTTAAATATTTGGTGAAATTCACTTGTGAAGTCATCTGGTCCAGGGCTTTTCTTTGATAGCAGGATTACTGTTTGAATCCTGACAGACTATTTTTTTAAATGTATGTATTAATCTTTATTATTCCCATATTTCTGCTAAATTTAGGCTTAGTTTATTCTTCTTTTTACTTCCTTGAAGAGTGAAGTTAGGTCATTGATTTGGCATAATTTTTTTTCTTAAATATAGGCATTTATCATTATAAGCTTCATCTAATTTCATTTTTAATTTATTCTTTAACCTAATGATGGTTCAAGAGTGTATTGTTTAGTTTCATGTGTGTGTGAATTTTTCTATTTTCTTGTTGCTATTGATTTCTAGTTCCATTCCATTTGATTCAGAAAAGGTACTTGGAATGATTTTGATCTTTTAAAATTTGTTATGACTTGTTTTATCCTAACCTGCAATCTTTCTGGGATAATGTTTTATGTATACTTGAAAATAATATGCATTCTGCTACTTTTGGGTGGAATGTTCCATGTGTCTGTTAGGTCAATTTGGTCTATAGTGTTGTTCAAGCTCACTGTCTTCTTATTGATTTTCTGTCTGAATGGGCTATCCATTACGAAAGTTGGGTATTAAAATCTCCTACTAGTATTGTACTGCTGTGAATTTCTTTCTCAGTTTTGTCAAAGTTTGATTTAGATATCTAAGTGCTCTGATGTTAGCTGTATGTATATTTATAATAATTGTATCTTCCTTCCAATTTATCAAATTGACCCTTTTATCATTATATAATTACCTTCTTCATCCCTAGTGACAGTTTTTGACATAAAGTCTATTTTTTCTGATATTAGTATAGACACCCCTTTTCTATTTTGATTACCATTTGCCTAGAGTATCTTTTTCCATCCCTTCACTTTCAGTTTATGTGTGTCCTTAAGACTAAAGTGTCTTATACATAGAATATAGCTGGATTTTGTTTTTAATTGGTTGGTAAATATTCCTCCATCCCTTTATTTTGAGCCTATATGTGTCTTTGCACATGAGGGTCTCCTGAATACAGCACACCAATGGGTCTTGACTCTTTATCCAATTTGCCAGTCTGCATTTTTTTTTGTTTGTTTTAGACAGAGTCTTGCTCTGTCGCCCAGGCTGGAGTGAAGTGGTGCAGTCTCGGCTCACTGCAAACTCCACCTCCCAGGTTCATGCCATTCTCCTGCCTCAGCCTCCTGAGTAGCTGGGACCACAGGTGCCAGCCACCACATCTGGCTAATTTATTGTATTTTTAGTAGAGATGGAGTTTCACTGTGTTAGCCAGGATGGTCTCAATCTCCTGACCTCGTGATCCACCCACCTCGGCCTCCCAAAGTGCTGGGATTACAGGCATGAGCCACCGTGCCCAGCCCAGTCTGTATCTTTTAATTGGGGCATTTAGCCCATTTCCATTTAAGGTTAATATTGTCATGTGTGAATTTGATCCTATCATTAGGATGCTAGCTGGTTATTTTGGTCATTAGTTGATGCAGTTTCTTTAGAGTGTCGACAGTCTTTAAAATTTGTTATGTATTTTCAGTGGATGGAACCGGTTTTTCTTTTCCATATTTAGTGCTTCCTTTAGGAGCTCTTGTAAGGCAGGCCTGGTGGAATGAAAATTCCTCAGCATTTGCTTGTCTGTAAAGGATTTTATTTCTCCTTTGCTTATGAAGCTTAGTTTGGCTGGATATGAAATTCTGGGTTGAAAATTATTTTATTTAAGAATGTTGAATATTGGCTTCCACTCTTTTCTGGCCTGTAGGGTTTCTGCAGAGAGATTAGCTGTTAGTCGGATGGGCTTCCCTTTGTGGGTAACCTGACCTTTCTCTCTGGCTGCCCTTAACATTTTTTCCTTCATTTCAAACTTGGTGAATCTGATGATTATGTGACTTGGGGTTGCTCTGCTCAAGGAGTATCTTTGTGGTGTTCTCTGGATTTCCTGAATTTGAATGTTGTCCTGTCTTGCTAGGTTGGGGAAATTCTCCTTGATATTATCCTGAAGCGTGTTTTCCAACTTGGTTCCATTCTCCCCATCACTTTCAGGTACACCAATCAAACATAGGTTTGGTCTTTTCACATAGTCCCATATTTCTTGGACGCTTTGTTTGTTCCTTTTTATTCTTTTTTCTCTAATCTTGTCTTCATGCTTTATTTCATTAAGTTGATTTTCAATCACTGATATCCTTTATTCCACTTGATTGATTCGGCTATAGATACTTGTGTGCTCCATGAAGTTCTCATGCTGTGTTTTTCAGCTCCATCCGGTGATTTTTGTTATCTCTAAACTGGTTATTATAGATAGTAATTCCTCTAACCTTTTGTCAAGGTTCTTAGCTTTCTTGCATTGGCTTAGAACATGCTCATCAGCTTGGAGGAATTTGTTATTTCCCGCTTTCTGAAGCCTACTTCTGTCAATTTGTCAAACTCATTCTCCATCCAGTTTTATGCTCTTGCTGGAAAGGAGTTGAGATCCTTTGGAGGAGAAGAGGCATTCTGGTTTTTGGAATTTTCAGCATTTTTGTGCTGGTTTTTCCTCATCTTTGTGGATTTATCTCCCTTGGGTGTTGATGTTGGTGACCTTAGGATGGGGTTTTTGTGTAGATGTCCTTTTTGTTATGTGATGCTATTCATTTCTGTTTGTTAGTTTTCCTTTTAACAGTCAGGATGCTCTGCTGAAGGTCTGCTGGAATTTGCTGGAGGTCCATTCCAGACCCTGTTTGCTTGGGTGTCACCAGTGAGGGCTGCAGAACAGCAGAGACTGCTGCCTGTTTCTTCCTCCAGAAGCTTTGTCCCATAGGGGCACCTGCCAGTTGCCAGCTGGAGCTCTCCTTTATGAGGTGTCTGTCAACCCCTGCTGGGAGGTGTCTCCCAATCATAAGGCACAGGGGTCAAGGACCCACGTGAGGAGGCAGTCTGTCCCTTAGCAGAGTTTGAGCACTATGCTGGGAGATCCACTGCTCTCTTCAGAGCTGGCAGGCAGGAAGGTTTACATCTGCTGAAGCTGCACCCACAGCCACTCCTTCCTTCAGGTGCTGTGTCCCAGGGAGTTGGCAGGTCATTTTTTCTTTTTTATTATAATTTAAGTTCTAGGGTACATGGGCACAACGTGCAGGTTTGTTACATATGTATACATGTGCCATGTTGGTGTGCTGCACACATTAGCTCATCATTTACATTAGGTATATCTCCTAATGCTATCCCTCCCCCCTAACCCCTCCCCACAATAGGCCCTGGTGTGTGATGTTCCCCTTCCTGTGTCAAAGTGATCTCATTGTTCAATACCCACCTATGAGTGAGAATATGCAGTGTTTGGTTTTTTGTTCTTGCGATAGTTTGCTGAGAATGATGGTTTCCAGCTGCATCCATGTCCCTACAAAGGACAAGAACTCATCCTTTTTATGGTTGCATAGTATTCCATGGTGTATATGTGCCACATTTTCTTAATCCAGTCTGTCACTGATGGACATTTGGGTTGGTTCCAAGTCTTGGCTATTGTGAATAGTGCTGCAATAAACATACGTGTGCATGTGTCTTTATGGCGGCATGATTTATAATCCTTTGGGTATATCCCCAGTAATGGGATGGCTGGGTCAAATGGTGTTTCTAGTTCTAGATCCTTGAGGAATCTCCACACTGTTTTCCACAATGGTTGAACTAGTTTACAGCCCCACCAACAGTGTAAAAGTGTTCCTATTTCTCCACATCCTCTCCAGCACCTGTTGTTTCCTGATTTTTTAATGATTGCCATTCTAACTGGTGTGAGATGGTATCTCATTGTGGTTTTGATTTGCATTTCTCTGATGGCCAGTGATGATGAACATTTTTTCATGTGTCTGTTGGCTGTATGAATGTCTTCTTTTGAGAAGTGTCTGTTCATATCCTTTGCCCACTTTTTGATAGGTTTTTTTTTTCTTGTAAATTTGTTTGAGTTCTTTGTAGGTTCTCGATATTAGCCCTTAGTCAGATGAGTAGATGGCAAAAATATTCTCCCATTCTGTAGGTTGCCTGTCCACTCTGATGGTAGTTTCTTTTGCTGTGCAGAAGTTCTTTAGTTTAATGAGATCCCATTTGTCAATTTTGGCTTTTGTTGCCATTGCTTTTGGTGTTTTAGACATGAAGTCCTTGCCCATGCCTATGTCCTGAATGGTATTACCTAGGTTTTCTTCTAGGGTTTTTATGGTTTCAGGTCTAACATTTAAGTGTCTAATCCATCTTGAATTAATGTTCATATGAGGAGTAAGCAAAGGATCCAGTTTCAGCTTTCTACTTATGGCTAGCTAATTTTCCTAGCAACATTTATTAAATAGGGAATCTTTTCCCTATTTCTTGTTTTTTGTCAGGTTTGTCAAAGATCGGATGGCTGTAGATGTGTGGTATTATTTCTGAGGGCTCTGTTCTGTTGCATTGGTCTATATCTCTGTTTTGGTACCAGTACCATGCTGTTTTGGTTACTGTAGCCTTGTAGTATAGTTTGAAGTCAGGTAGCATGATGCCTCCAGCTTTGTTCTTTTTGCTTAGGATTGTCTTGGCAATGCGGGGTCTTTTTTGGTTCCATATGAACTTTAAAGCAGTTTTTTCCAATTGTGTGAAGAAAGTCATTGGTAGCTTAATGGGGATGGCATTGAATCTATAAATTACCTTGGGCAGTATGGCCATTTTCACAATTTTGATTCTTCCTATCCATGAGCATGGTATGTTCTTCCATTTGTTCGTGTCCTCTTTTATTTCACTGAGCAGTGGTTTGTAGTTCTCCTTGAAGAGGTCCTTTACATCCCTTGTAAGTTGGATTCCTAGGTATTTTATTCTCTTTGAAGCAATTGTGAATAGGAGTTCATTCATGATTTGGCTCTCTGTTTGTCTGTTACTGGTGTATAAGAATGCTTGTGATTGTTGCACATCGATTGTGTATCCTGAGACTTTGCTGAAGTTGTTTATCAGCTTAAGGAGATTTTGGGCTGAGAAAATGGGGTTTTCTAAATATACAATCATGTCATCTGCAAACAGGGACAATTTGACTTCTTCTTTTCCTAACTGAATACCCTTTATTCCTTTCTGTTGCCTGATTGCCCTAGCCAGAACTTCCAACACTATGTTGAATGGAGTGGTGAAAGAGGGCATCCCTGTCTTGTGCCAGTTCAAAGGGAATGCTTCCAGTTTTTGCCCATTCAGTATGATGTTGGCTGTGGGTTTGTCATAAATAGCTCTTATTATTTTGAGATACATTCCATCAATACCAAATTTATTGAGAGTTTTTAGCATGAAGGGCTGTTGAATTTTGTCAAAGGCCTTTTCTGCATCTGTTGGGATAATCATGTGGTTTTTGTCTTTGGTTCTGTTTAAATCCTGGATTACATTTATTGATTTGTGTATGTTGAACCAGCCTTGTATCCCAGGGATGAAGCCCACTTGATCATGGTGGATAAGCTTTTTGATGTGCTGCTGGATTAGGTTTGCCAGTATTTTCTTGAGGATTTTTGCATTGATGTTCATCAGGGATATTCGTCTAAAATTCTCTTTTTTTGTTGTGTCTCTTCCAAGCTTTGGTATCAGGATGATGTTGGCATCGTAAAATGAGTTAGGGAGGATTTCCTCTTTTTCTATTGATTGGAATAATTTCAGAAGGAATGGTACCAACTCCTCCTTGTACCTGTGGTAGAATTCGGCTGTGAATCCGTCTGGTCCTGGACTTTTTTTGGTTGGTAGGCTATTAATTGTTGCCTCAATTTTAGAGCCTGCTATTGGTCTATTCAGGGCTTCAACTTCTTCCTGGTTTAGTTTTGGGAGAGTGTAAGTGTCCAGGAAATTATCCATTTCTTCTAGGTTTTCTAATTTATTTGCATAGAGCTGTTTATAGTATTCTCTGATGGTTTGTATTTCTGTGGGGTCAGTGGTGATATTCCCTTTATCTTTTTTTTTTTTTGCATCTATTTGATTCTTCTCTCTTTTCTTCTTTATTAGTCTTGCTAACAGTCTATCAATTTTGTTGATCTTTTCAAAAAACCAACTCCTGGATTCATTGATTTTTTGGAGGTTTTTTTGTGTCTCTATCTCCTTCCGTTCTGTTCTGATCTTAGTTATTTCTTGCCTTTTGCTAGCTTTTGAATGTGTTTGCTCTTGCTTCTCTAGTTCCTTTAATTGTGATGTTAGGGTGTCAATTTTAGATCTTTCCTGCTTTCTGTTGTGGGCATTTAGTGCTATAAATTTCCCTCTCCACACTGCTTTAAATGTGTCCCAGAGATTCTGGTATGTTGTATCTTTGTTCTCATCGGTGTCAAAGAATATCTTCATTTCTGCCTTCATTTCGTTATGTACCAAGTAGTCATTCAGGAGAAGGTTGTTCAGTTTCCATGTAGTTGAGCAGTTTTGATTGAGTTTCTTAGTCCTGAGTTCTAGTTTGATTGCACTGTGGTCTGAGAGACAGTTTGTTATAATTTCTGTTCTTTTACATTTGCTGAGGAGTGCTTTACTTCCAACTATGTGGTCAATTTTGGAATAAGTGTGATGTGGTGCTGGGAAGAATGTATATTCTGTTGATTTGGGGTGGAGAGTTCTGTAGATGTCTATTAGGTTAGTTTGGTGTAGAGTTGAGTTCAATTCCTGGATATCCTTGTTAACTTTCTGTCTCGTTGATCTGTCTAATGTTGACTCTGGGGTATTAAAGTCTCCCATTATTATTGTATGGGAGTCTAAGCCTTTTGTAAGTCTCTAAGGACTTGCTTTACGAATCTGGGTGCTCCTGTATTGGGTGCATTTATATTTAGGATAGTTAGCTCTTCCTGATGAATTGATCCCTTTACCATTATGTAATGGCCTTCTTTGTCTCTTTTGATCTTTGATGGTTTAAAGTCTGTTTTATCAGAGACTAGGATTGCAACCTCTGCTTTTTTTTTGTTTTCCATTTGCTTGGTACATCTTCCTCCATCCCTTTATTTTGAGCCTATGTGTGTCTCTGCATGTGAGATGGGTCTCCTTAATACAGCAAACTGATGGGTTTTGACTCTTTATCCACCAATCTGTGTCTTTTAATTGGACCATTTAGTCCGTTTACTTTTAAGGTTAGTATTGTTATATGTGAACTTGATCCTGTCGTTATGATATTAGCCGGGTATTTTGCTGGTCCACTCCAGACCCTGTTTGCCTGGGTATCAGCAGCAGAGGCTGCAGAAGATAGAATATTGCTGAACAGCGAGTGTTGCTGTCTGATTCTTGTTCTGGAAGCTTCATCTCAGGGGTGTACCCCACCGTGTGAGGTGTGAGGTATCAGTCTGCACCGAGTGGGGGATGTCTCCAGTTAGGCAACTTAGGGGTCAGGGACACACTTGAGCAGCCAGTCTGTCCATTCTCAGATCTCACCTCTGTGCTGGGAGATCCACTGCTCTCTTCAAAGCTGTCAGACAGGGGCATTTACCTCTGCCGAGGTTTCTGCTGCTTTTTTTTTAGTTATGCCCTGTCCCCAGAGGAGGAGCCTACAGAGGCAGGCAGACCTCCTTGAGCTGTGGTAGGCTCCACCCAATTCCAGCTTCCTGGCAGCTTTGTTTACCTACTTAAGCCTCAGCAATGGCGGGTGCCCCTCCCCCAGCCTCATTGCTGCCTTGCAGTTAGATGTCAGAGTGCTGTGCTAGCAATGAGGGAGGCTCCATGGATGTGGGAATCCTCCTGGCCAGGTGTAGGGTATAATCTCCTGATGTGCTGTTTGCTAAGACCCTTGGTAAAGCGCAGTATTAGGGTGGGAGTTACCCGATTTTCCAGGTGTTGTGTGTCTCAGTTTCCCTTGGCTAGGAAAAGCAATTCCCTTCCCCCTTGTGCTTCCCAGGTGAGGCGATGCCTTGCCCTGCTTCAGCTCTTGCTGGTCAGGCTGCACCCGCTGACCAGCAGGGACTGTCTGACATGCCCCAGTGAGATGAACCCGGTACCTCAGTTGAAAATGCAGAAATCACCCATCTTCTCTGTCTCTCATGCTGGGAGCTGGAGCCTGGAGCTGTTCAGGTCATTTTTTTTTTTTTTTTTCAGCACTTTGAATATATAATCTGTCTCCCTCCTGGCCTGCAAGGTTTCTGCTGAGAAACTGGCTGATAGTCTTATTGTGAGCTCTTTTGTATGTCACCAGTTTCCTCTTACTTATTGCTTTCCAAAT
Organism: Chlorocebus sabaeus; assembly: GCF_047675955.1. NCBI lineage: Eukaryota > Metazoa > Chordata > Mammalia > Primates > Cercopithecidae > Chlorocebus > Chlorocebus sabaeus. The sequence continues at coordinate 96,676,614 of NC_132913.1, read as the reverse complement.
ATTCTCAGTGATTCAGTTGGTATAACTTGATTATAGGGTGTCTTGGTATAGAGTTTTCAAATTTATTTTATTTGGGTAATTTGCACTTCTTGGATGCAGATGTCCATTTCTCTTTTCAGATTTGTGAGTTTTTGTCCATTGTTTCTATAAATAATCTTTCTGAAACTTACTGTCACTCTTCTCCTTCTGAGGTCCTCCTAATGCCTATATTGGTTCTCTTGATGATGTCCCATTGTCATTTAGACTTTCTTAACTCTTTTTATTTTTTACTTTTGTTTCTCTGACTGGGTAATTTTAGATGACTTGTTTTTAAGTTCATTGATTCATTTTTCTTGATCAAGTCTATTGCTGAACCCCTTGAACGAATTTTTTATTCAGTTATTGTTTTCTTAAGCTCCAGAATTTCTTTTTATAGTCTCTATCTCTTTGCTGATATTTTCATTTTGCTTACATATAATTTTCCTGATTTTATTTATTTGTTTATTTGTGTTCTCTTATAACTTACTGAACTCCTTTAAGATGATTATTTTAAATTCTTTGCCAGGTAAGAGATCTCCATTTCTTTAGTGTCAGTTACTGAAGATTTATTTTATTCATTTTATTATGTCATGTTTTCCTCGGTCTTTGTGTTTATTGGAATTTTGCATTGGTATTTGTGCATTTGAAGATACAGCCACTTCTAGTCGTTATGAACTGGCTTCTAGAGGGAAGGACCTTCAATGCCCAGTCTTACAAGAGATTTTGGAAGTCTTTTAAGCCTTTTCTTTGGACTCATGTGTGACTTAATTAAAGAGATTTATTGGTCTCTCTCTCTCTCTCTCTCGCCCATAGTCTCTTGTTCTCACTGGTTTCTGACTGCTCTTCCTTGTGCTAGGACACTGAAAGTATGCTATACTCCTCTCCCAATTTCACTCACTATCTCCCAAATTCACAGAACCATACCAGCTTCAACCAGCTACCTGCACCTTCCCTTTATTCTTAACTACTCATAGGCATCCAAAATATGCAGGTTTCATCAGGGCTCTGGGTAAGGTGAAACATAAACTGGACTCTCAGATAGCACTCTGAAAGGCCAGGGACACTGGATGCATGCTCCTGCCTTTCATTTCCCTCTGAGGGGGAAGTCATACACTGAGGTGCTCTGTCTTGGTATGAGCTGTGCTGTACTGAGGGAGGGACTAATTCTGGTAAAGTAAACTTGTTGTAATATAGGCTACTTAATATGAATATGTTAAAATATATTTTCATGTTTTTATTAACTTCCTCTTAAGTAATATTTTCATTGTAATTTCATTTTTTAAGAGAGATGCCATGATGTAATATAGTGGCAGATGTTGGAGTGAGGGAAAACTACTTGAGGTCTAATCTCAGCTCTATTACTCATTAGCTCTGAGGCCCTGGACTACTCACTTAACTTCCTAAAGGTTTAGTTTAGTTGTTTATAACATGGGAATAAGAGTAGCTACCTTGCAAGGTGGCTGTGGCAATTAGAGATAATATGCATATCTGATCAGTGCCTAATACATCAATATGTAATACTTTAAGTGATATAACTAAAGATGCAGCTGAAAACTGAAGATAATAAGTGAAATCCATCATTTCTCTACACATTATACAATTCCACTAGGGATTTCCCAAGTGTGACACTGCAATTTATACCATCACTTTTATGCATTTCTAATGCATTTTTATGCATTTCTGATGCCAGGATGGATTAACTTAAATGGCAGTTAATTATTAAAGTCATTCAAGAGCCAAAATATATTATAAACAATAGTAATTATTTAATTTAATATTTTTATAGAGTCTAAACTTTAAAAAGTATCAGTATTTTAAAATGTTTTAAAATGAATAGAGATAGTTGGCACAGAATATTCCTTGCAGAAAATATCTAATCTATTCAAACACAATTTTAAAAAAAGCACAGAATTATTCTAATTTAAAAGTTCCAGATTTTATGCACATTCTTAATATAAGTTGGGCACTTATGTAAGTTTTGTGAGTCACAGATTTCTCTAACAGCTAACCAACTGGTTGGCCATGAGTGAACAGCACATGTCAAATCTCCCTGTCTCCAAGTAGGTTCCCCCTAAAATGTTAATTTCTTTCTAGCTATGTTAGCACCAGCAATATTAATTTTTGATAGCCTATGTTAAATTTTAAAAGAAGTCTCATTGAGCTTTGTGAAAAAGGAATATACCAAATAGCATATAAACCTTCAATTCACAAACTGCTGTTTTGTAAGTAATAATGATTCCCAGCACTTACAAAGAAATTTGTAAAGTTTGAAAGTGCTTTTATTTTTTTAAAGTCTTTTCTCACTTGGGTTTTATCAAGACTCTTACAGGTGTAAATGACAGAAATGTTCCGTAGGATTTTGAGGGAAAAAATACACAGAGCTTCACTGGAAATAGAATCATTACGTATGTTTCTGTGTGTGTACATTGATGTGTATATGTATAATATTGTCCTGTCCTCTCTAAAATATCAATCCTCTTTATATTTGAGGAAAGAATATTTTCCCTGTCCTCTCCTCATTGCTTTGTAGGGACAGAGACTGAGGTATTGATATTCTTTCACTTGCTGCACGCTGGTCTTGTGGAGGCAGTCAGCTGGAGAAGTTTGTCTGCTATGTAGAGCTAAGTTTCTCTTGTGTGGACTAGACTGATTCAAAGTCTAGACTGACGGAGTAGTTAGCAGATTAAAACCATTTCTTTATTATAAACTTTGTCAGTATTAGAAGTGATAGTTTGGTCCATACACCCAAATTTTATGTACATCTATAAACTGGTTATGTACTTGTTTGGTGATAAATGACATCTTTTCCCCAGTCAATCCTCAGAACTAGTACTACTACAAAAAAAAGTTCTGACTACCCACGTTCCTACAGCAAACAGGGCATTCAAAATGTGAATCTATGACTTCAGATACAAAGTCCAGAGCTCTTTCCAAAATATTATGTGATCTATATATAGTATCCTTTTTGTTCATAAATATACCATTTAGCCTGGAAACTTTATTTGTTGGGCCACTGTTTTACTAGGTTTGTGATTTATGGGATTCTCTAATCCCCAATATCCTCATTTCTAAAGTAGAGATATAATACCTTCATCTCTAGGTTGTTGCAATGCCTGTGTGTGTATGTGTGTGTGTATAATTTATAATATCAAATATATGGCATTATTATGTTCCTGAGATGGAGTAGATACTTCAGAAATGTCTCTTTCATTTCTATTTGTAATAATTGTACTGTAAAAAATTCATTTAAACCTTAAAATCAGCTATTAAAATATGTTTTAAGGGTCATTGCTACTGGAATAATACAGGTTGCCAATGTAAATCTTTGTAAAACAAAAAGACTTCTCTTCTCATGATCGATTATACAAGATCATGTAATTTACTTAATCACTTATCTTCCAATACAAAAGTACTGTATTCTACACTTAAAATTTCAATATATTACATTGAATAAGCATTATGCTATCACCTTTAAATGATAGGGTTAAACTTTCCTCTAGTAGTTACTGTTTAAACAACAAATTGGAACTTGGAAAGAAAATATTTTAAGTCATACTTTCATAAAATGATTTACTAACAGATGGAAATCTTTTTGATGAATGTAGGAGGAGGGGTTTTAGAGAAGTTAGATTAAGAGACAGATTGCAAATAAGAGAAGGAAAAAGGTACTAGAAATGAATTAAGCCCAATTGTTCACTCCTTTCTACCTCCATGCCATTTGCAGTTTTTCCTATTGACAGAGCAGAGTACATTTCCTTAACTCTTTTTCATAATTTTGGTCAAGTAATTTGCTTTGATCAATCCAATGTGATTCAAGTGAAGATGTGTCAGTTCTGAGCCTAAATGTTAAGCATATTTCTGCTTGCCCTTTGTGCCTCTGCCATCCACTTGAAAAAAAAATACAGATCACTGCTCAGTGGTTGAAGAAGAATGACAAAGACATGGAGCATGGTCACTCCAGCCTACACAGAGATACAGACGAAGCAGAGCCACCTAGCCCAGCACAACCTGGATCCACCAAACACTGCCTGACCTGCAGATCTGAAAGGATAAATGATTACTGTTTAAACCATGGAGTCTGGAGGTGTTTTACTACACAGCATTATTGTGACAATTGCTAAAAACAAAATGACATGTTACCAAAAACCATCAAAGGAAGATTTTAAATCTATGAAAAAATAGATTGAAAAAGAGGTTTCAGAGATAGGCAAGGTATAGTTAGTATAGGAGGAAATTTAATTTGCTATATGAAGCTGTCAAATGGAAATGAAACGTTATATTTTACTCATTTATTTCCTGTTTGTGGTGCTGATTTTTAGCAGCATAATTAATTATGTGATTTTTTTCAAACATGAATGGCTATTTCAGTTTTATAATAGAAAATAAAACCTTCACATTCTAAAAGTTACTGATGATGTAGACTTAGTTATAAATAATATAAATATTGATGAAAAGGTAAAAAGAAATTAATCTATCAGTCTATTTTGTAGTTTAATGATGTTAAAATGTTATTGTCACCTATACCCTCCTGCATTTCCAACAGCTGGATTTAAAGAGCTATCAGTTAAAGTGCTCTACTTACCTAGGTATATTAAAGTTATTTAATATAGCTTTAGCATTTGTAGTAAATATAATTGTTATATTTGTTCAGATATTTTCATGATATATGCATGTCTGAAAATGCCTGGCAATAAGTATTCTCTCTAAATATTTATTGTATATTATTATCATGTATAAATCTATTATCTACCTTCATTCAGAAAAAATAAGAAATAGCAGATAAGATGACAAGAAGACCTTAGGGATATTACAGCAACACAGTATTTTAGATTTTTCTCCATAGTTCTCTACAACAATAAAGAAAGTAAAGCACATGAATTCTCAAGATAAGAATGCAAGTTGTTCAACTCTAAGGGTTAAGTCTTGATTTTTAAAATTCAGAGTGTGGCTCAAAATGATCATATCAGTTGGTAATGGATTAGGTATTATTAAATGACCTGAAACCGAGACGGGTGACTTACTACTGTATCAGTCAAAGTCTCAGCAGGAATAATAACTTAACCCTATACCTTAAATAAAAAGACTTCCAGGCTGAAACTAATTACTGAAGGTTACTGAAGGTCAAATGCAACTGATCAAGTCATTGAGCTACCCAGAGACTAGCAGTAGCAGCAATCTTCTGGTAGTTAAGAGACCAGCAGAGAAAGTAGTCTTTCCAGAAACCAGGGAAAGCAGGAGCTGTCCAGCAGAGAAGTAGGATTAGAGGAATGCAGCTGTAGCCAGAGTAACTGCACCAGAGAAGGGAGAGAATAGTAGGAAATGCTCTGAGCTCTCTCTTCTCCCACTCTCTTGCCTCTGGCTACTATCAGTGGAACCCACCTAGAAGCCAGGCTGGAAGAGAACCCAAGTGATGCAATCCAGAGGAGTCAGCTTCCTGTGTCACAGAAGGTACAGAGAAGTGGGGAATTAATACTGGGGATGAAAGAGGTTATACAAATTGAGAAGAAGCAACATAATAAACTAGTTAGAATACCCACAAGAATCAGGAGTTAGTATTAGGTTTTGACTTAAATTAGAAAGAATTTTTCTTCATCTTTCTTCCTCCTTCCTTTCTTATCCATTTATTTATATTGTTTGTTTACTGAAGACCTACTATGTGCAAGTTGTTAGACTTCTGTCTCATGCCAATGGACACACTGCTTGAGCAGAGGAAGCTTTGGATTTGTTTAACATAAGCATGAAAAATGACCCTATTACATGCAATATCTATACACAGGGATTATTCAATCAACAAACATTTATTTGAATTTCATTGGGTCTTATGGGATTTATTTATATATATATATATATTTGAAAACAATGTATATATCATGTCTATATAAAAACAATAAAATTTAAAAACACTGGTCCCTGGCATTATATTGTTTATAATCTACATAACATCCTTTTAGTGTGTGTATAAATGCAATTTTATTAGAGAATAAGATAATATGATTTGAAAGAAAATTATATTTATGAGACTACAAAAACCATTCATCCATCTATTTTACCAAAATGCTGCAAGAAATGAGTCAGTATATTGTGGAGCCGTTTCCAGGATTGAATAACACCATGAATGGTTGTTTTGATATAAAGGCTATAAAAATCATTCTTAAGGTTTTGGTAAATTAGTCTGGGATATCTTTTCTTAAGTGACTTTTTCTCATTTTTAGTTGAACTAGACTTGCAAAATTAATACTATGATTAAGTCAAGGCCATTCATCTCTCAAACATTGTTAATTGTTAAAAATGGTGTAGTATTGGGTTGGAAGGCACATAATTGCCATCTTCCACTCTGGGGATTTAAACTTTAGGTTTTCCGAGATACCATCTGAAGAGTTTGCTTTTGTTTAGTCATGGCTGCCATCTGATCTGTTTTCTGGACATGTTGCCCACTTAATTTTAAGTTTATGTACTCATTTTACTAAGTGTCTGATTTGCTTTTGGAGGCTGGAACTCATGATTTTTATGTCTATAATCACTGCATGATGGTTGAACGTTAAAAGTCTTTAAAAAAAAATCACACAGGTAAAATATTTATAAAAGCTGAAAAGTTTCTTGTTAATCACAGCATTATTTTCAAATGTTAACCCACCATATACAAAACTTAAACACAGATAAAAATAATATATTGAAGTGGAACACTGCTGAATTTAAACTGATTTGATTAAAAATAAAAAAATGTAAATGGTATGATGATGTTAGTATAATAAACATCATACAGAATGTAAAATATTTTACACAATTCTAGATGTTATATAATTCAGACAACCTTGCAGCTACTATGGACATAAACTTCACATCATCAACTTAATACTTAAGGATAAATTTAAAATTTATATTTAATAACAATAATTTTTAAAAATAATCATTAAAAATCATCTTCATTTATATAATTTGTATTCTTTTCATCAGCTTTTCTTTTAGGAGGATGTATCCCATAATGCCTAAGACAGCACATTCTTTATGGTTTATACTGAACCTGTACAAGCTTGAACTTTAGAGTCATTTGACTTTGAGTGAAATGATTTTTCTTAGGCTCTCAGTCAGAGTCCATTTCTGACCTACTCCCATCAGGAAGCTATTTTAGTTTCCGTTTAAAGTAAAGTAAGCAGAGTATAAATAACTTTTTAATTGCCTTACATGATTGCCGAGATGCTCACAGTAGATTAGAATAAAGGAAAACCTGAGAGCCTTCAAAATCCTGAGAAAACAAGGTTGCAGAATGACACAGATTTACTCTGTAGAGTGAGTTCTTGAGAGTTCAGAAGCACTATACGCATGATATAAACAGTTTGTTCAAATATCTCCAATGTTGTTTTATGTTATGGCTAAACTATTGAATAAACGTAAAGAAAAAAATACTTGTCGTTGTAAATATTGCACTCCCAAAGGGTCAATAAATGCTTGTTGAATAATTAGATAACCTTTTTTAACTTCAAAGAAAAATCACTAGGTGAATGAATACAACAAGAAAAGTATTGAAGTTTTCTTGAAACGATATTATCTCAGTATTGATGTCTAGTATTTCTTTTCCTCTTTAGCATTTATCATTTCCTTCTCAAGATTAGCACTTGTATATGTAGGCATGTTTGGGTTCATAACAGTGCTCAATAAGAAAATTTATCATTGGAAATTGGCCACAGAATCTCACAGAATTAAATTTTATCTTTCAATGTAGTTTTGTTGTTGTATGAATTACTTAAGTCTTTTTGAACCTGAAATACATTTGGTCTTAATGGCCTCTTTCCTTTGATACTTGCATATCGTTCCATTGTATAATTGCCTTAAATCCTTGATAAGATAGGGTGATGGTACTAATAATTCTGTTAAAGGAACAAAATGCTTTCCTAATGACAAGAACAATCAAATATCCAACTCCTTTAATGGAGAATCAACATATACATTTTCACTTTACAAGGTACAGGCTGCAATTCTGAAGTATTACTTTTTCAATTAGGTGAAACTTATCTGAATAGAGATCAAATGTTGTTTTCTGTATTATACAAATTTAAAATGGTGTTCATTTTATTTATTAGAAAGAAATTGTATGTCAAATAAGTTTTTAGAATTTTTTTATTGCTAATCTCCTAGGCAAAATGAATCTCGATGGTTCCTATAATATAATGGAAACATCTACAATTTTGACATCTAACTCTTCTGTGTAGATATTCTTCCATGTTTTTTAGAGCTTTTATCTTCTAATTTATTCTTCTTAAACCACAACCAAAACTGTCCCAACTGTGCTTGGAACTTGCACAAATTAACTAGGATTTCAAGTAAAGAGTTGTGAGATGTCTGCACTATTCATTGATCTCTACATGTAAAAGTGGATATTATAACATTTTGACTGTAACAATGGAAGATTCAGTTTGCCAGTTAAACTTTTATTTTAAGTGACACGTGGAAAGGAGTCATCTTTTCATATAGCAATACTCATTTTGTAAGTAAATTGCATAATTTCTTTTTACTAATAAGTCTTATTATTTTATAAGCTACTCCCTCCTTTTCCAAAAAGGTCATTCTAGAAATGAAAAACTAAACACAGAACAATTGAGTGCTTTTAAAAACTAGTAGTGCTTAACTTGCACTTAACCACAATGAGTAGTTATGGCTATTTTTCAAATTGCCAAGATTTGTAGATGGCACTTTTACCTGGTAGGAAAAACATAGTGATGTAAACAAGATGCTCCTGCATTGTTAGCACATAAACTTAACTTAAAGGTTTTTCTTGTCTTTGCAATACATCACAGTAGGGTTCTTTTTGTGTATTAGTTTTCCCCTGGATACTTGATTTTGGAATAAAGTGATTTTTCCTTTATGGAGGACAATTTACCAAGCAGGTAGAAAGTAGAAGAAAGCAGGGGTTGCACTCCAAGTTTCTGACAAAATAGACTTTGAACCAACAAAAATAGAAAGACAAAGAGGAGCATTACATATTGGAAAAGGGATCAATTCTACAAGAAGAGCTAACAATCTTAAATATATATGCACCCAATACAGGAGCACCCAGATTCATAAAACAAGTTCTTAGAGACTACAAAGAGACTTGGACTCCCACACAATAATAGTGGGAGACTTTAACACCCCACTGTCAATATGAGGCAGATCATCGAGACAGAAAATTAACAAGGATATTCAGGACTTGAACTCATCTCTGCATCAAGTGGATCTGACAAATATCTACAGAACTCTCCACCTCAAAACAACAGAATATACATTCTTCTCAGTGCCACATGGCACTCACCCTAAAATCAACCACATAATTGGAAGTAAAACACTCCTTGGCAAATGCAAAAGAACTGAAATCATAATAGACAGTCTCTCATACAACAGTGGAATCAAATTGGAACTCAAGATTAAGAAACTCACTCAAAACCACAGAACTACATGGAAATTGAATAACCTATTCCTGAATGACTCCTGGGCAAGTAATGAAATTAAGGCAGAAATCAAGAAGTTCTTTGAAACCCATGAGAACAAAGAGACAATGTATCAGAATCTCTGGGATGAAGCTAAAGCAGTGTTAAGAGAGAAACTTATAACACTAAATGCCTACATCAGAAAGCTAGAAAGATGTTAAATTGATACCCTAATATCACAGCTAAAAGAACTAGAGAAGCATGAGCTAACAAATCCAAAAGCTAGCAGAAGACAAGAAATAACTAAGATCAGAGCAGAACTGAAGGACATAGAGACATGAAAAACCCTTCAAAATTCAATGAATCCAGGATCTGGTTTTTTTTTTTTTTTTTTTTTTTTTTTTTTTTTGAAAAATTAATAAAATAGATAGACCACTAGCTAGACTAATAAAGAAGAAATGAGGAAAGAATCAAATAGATACAATAAAACGTGATAAAGGTGATATCACTATTGACTTCACAGAAATACAAACAACCATCAGAGAATACTATAAATACCTCTACAAAAATAAACTAGAAAATCTAGAAGAAAATGATTAAATTCCAGGACACATACAACCTACTAAGACTAACCCAGGAAGTAGCCAAATCCCTGAATAGACCAATAACAAGTTCTAAAATTGAAGCAGTAATAAAAGCCTACCAACAAAAAAAATCCCAGGACCAGATGAATTTACAGCCAAATTCTACCAGAGGTACAAAGAGGAGATGGTGGACTATTTCTTCTGAAAATATTCCAAACAATTACTAAGGAGGGAATCCTCCCTAACTCATTTTATGAGGCCTGCATCAACCTGATATCAAAACCTGGCAGAGATACAATAACAACAAGAAAACTTCAGGCCAATATCTCTGACGACATCAATGCAAAAATCCTCAATAAAATACTGGCAAACAAAATCCAGCAGCATATCAAAAAATATATCCATCACAATCAAGTCAGCTTTATCCCCAAGATGCAAGACTGGTTCAACATGCACAAAATGATAAATGTAATTCATCACATAAACAGAAATAAAGACAAAAACCACCTGATTATCTCAATAGATGCAGAAAAGACCTTTGATAAAATCCAACAAGCCTTCATGTTAAAAACACTCAATAAACTAAGTATTGATGGAACATATCTCAAAATAATAAGAGCCATTTATGACAAACCCACAGCCAACATCATACTGAATGGGCAAAAGCTGGAAGCATTTTCCTTGAAAACTGGCACAAGACAAGGATACCCTCTCTCACCACTTTTATTCAACATAGTATTAGAAGTTCTGGCCAGGGCAGTCAGACAACAGAAAGAAATAAAGTGTATTCAAATAGGAAGAGAGAAAGTAAAATTGTCTGTTTGCAGATGACATGATTCTATATTTAGAAAACCCCATTATCTCAGCCCCAAAACCCCTTAAGCTGATAAGCAAATTCAGCAAAGTCTCAGGATACAAAAATCAATGTGCAAAAATCACATGCATTCCTATGCACCAGCAACAGACAAGCAAAGTGCAAAATCATGAATGAACTTCCATTCACAATTGCTACAAGGAGAATAAAATACCTAGGAATAGAACTAACAAAGGATGTCTAGGACCTCTTCAAGGAGAACTAGAAACCACTGCTAAAGGGAATAAGAGAGGACACAACAAATGGAAAAACATTTTATCCTCATGGATAGGAAGAATCAATATCATGAAAATGGACATACTGCCCAAAGTAATGTATAGATTCAATGCTATTTCCATCAAACTACCATCAACATCCTTCACAGAATTAGAAAAAACTACTTTAAATTTCATATGGAATCAAAGAAGACCCCATATAGCCAAGACAATCCTAAGCAAAAGAACAAAGCTGGAGACATCACACTACCTGACTTCAAACAATACTGCAAGGGTACAGTAACCAAAACAGCATGGTTCTGGTACCAAAACAGACATATAGACCAATTCTATCAGAATAGAAATTATTCTATCAGAACAGAGACCTCAGAAATAACACGACACATCTACAACCATCTGATCTTTAACAAACCTGACAAAAACAAGCAATGAAGAAAGGATCTCCTATTCAATAAATGGTGCTGGGAAAACTGGCTAGCCATATGCATTGAAACTGAACCCCTTCCTCACACCTTATACAAAAATTAACTAAACATGGGTTAAAGACTTAAATGTAAAACACAAAACCATAAAAACACTAGAAGAAAACCTATGTAATACCATTCAGGATATAGGCATGGGCAAAGACTTCATGACGAAAATGCCAAAAGCAACTGCAACCACAGCCAAAATTGACAAGTGAGATCTAATTAAAGAGCTTTGGCATAACAAATGAAGCTATGATCAGAGTGAACAGGCAACCTATGGAAAGGGAGAAAATTTTTACTATCTATCCATCTGACAAAAGTCTAATATCTAGAATCTACAAGGAACTTAAACAAATTTACAAGAAAAAAAACAACCCCATTTAAAAATGGGCAAAGGACATGAACAGACATTTGTCAAAATAAGGCATCTGGCCAGGTGCAGTGGCTCACACCTGTAATCCCAGCACTTTGGGAGGCTGAGGTGGGTGGATCACCTGAGGTCAGGAGTTTGAGACCAGCCTGGCCAACACGGCGAAATGCTGTCTCTACTAAAAATACAAAAATTAGCTGGGTATGGTGGTAGGCACCTGTAATCCCAGCTACTTGGGAGGCTGAGGCAAGAGAATTGCTTGAATACGGGAAGCAGATGTTGCAGTGAGCCAAGATTGCACCACTACACTCCAGATTGGGTGACAGAGTGAGACTCTGTCTTGAAAAATAATAATAATAATAAAAGAAGGTATTTATGCAGCCAACAAACATGAAAAAGAGCTTAACATCACTGATCATTAGAGAAATGCAAATCAAAACCACAATGAGATACCATCTCATGACAGTCAGAATGGCAATTATTATAAAGTCAAGCAACAACACATCCTGGCAAGTCTGTGGAGAAATAGGAATGCTTTTACACTGTTGGTGGGAATGTAAATTAGTTCAACCATTGTGGAAGACAGTGTGGCAATTCCTCAAAGATCTAGAGCCAGAAATACCATTTGACCCAGCAATCTCATTACTGAGTATATACCCAAAGGAATATAAATTATTATCTTATATAGATACATGCATGCATATGCTCATTGCAGCATTATTTACAGTGGCAAAGACATGGAATCAACCCAAATGCCCATCAATGATTGATAGATATAGAAAATGTGGTACATATACACCATGGAATACTATGCAACCGTAAAAGGAATGAAATCATGTCCTTTGCAGCTACGTGAATGGAGCTGGAAGCCATTATCCTCGGCAAACTAATACAGGAACAGAAAACCAAACACCACATATTCTCATTTATAAGTGGGAGTTGAACAATGAGAACATATGGACACGGGAAGGGGAACAACACATACTGGGACCTGTCAGTGGGGCCAGGAGAGGGAGAGCATGAGGATAAATAGTTAACGCATGCGGGGTTAATACCTACGTGATGAGTTGAGAGGTACAGTAAACCACCACTGTACATGTTTACCTATGTAACAAACTTGCACATTATATACCTGTATCCCAGAACTTAAAATTAAACTTAATTAAATTGAAAAAGCCCTCCCAATCAGATGTGTCACATCTATTAACTCGATTGTGAATTATATTTGTTATATAGAGATGAAGCTAGTAGACAGGAAACAGCATTCAGTGATGACTCCAATCCATTTAACAATGTGCAGCAGAGAAAAAGATATGTTTAGGTTCTTTACATATATTCTTTCAAGTTTTTAAATGAACACAGGAAATGATTTTGTAATGTGAAATGGATTGAAGTAATGCTTGAGAAACCTAGATTGAGAATAGCTGCACTTCAACTTAATGTATAAGTCTAGAGGATTTGAAGGTACACAGTGAAAAAGAAAATCACTTTCCTGATATACTCAGAACAGAAACTTACCCATATTGTACTTGGCTTCAAGTGGTGATCTGCTGCTTAAATGAAAACATAAATTCTATGCTAAATGTGAATTTACCATAATGCAAATAATACATCCAATCTAATCCAGGACCAGATTTAGAACCACAATAATAAATCACTTTGTTAAATGCTCATTGAAAAATTTTGTACCCTTCCCAAAGGTACTCTATCAGCACTTGTTATAGAAAAAATAAGTTAGTAATACTATTAAAATAAGTTAATACTACTCTCCATGCTTTCACTTCTTTTGAAATATAGCCATTAGAAATTGCCTTATAATAGGAGTAAACTTTGCTAATGTTTGTCATCAACAGGTTTTTTTAAAAAATGCTTTCTTTCCCCTCTTTTCCTCTTCATTCTTTACACCCCTCCCAGGGAAACTTCTGCAACCTGAGGCATTCTTTCTTACCTCAGATTTCAGAGAGTTCTTATTCTTTCATCTAATTACTACAAAAATTTTATTTTATGTGGTAAGCTTGTGAATTGTCTTCACAATAAATTATTAATGGGAGTTAAACCACAACTCTTCCCAAAGATAATAAGATAAGGAAGAAATTTCTAAGTTTTGAATGGAAGTTATCAGTGAACTTTTTATAGAATATCTGAAATTGTCCAATTATAGCACATTGGTGACCAATATAGGACTGGTAGTCAGAAAAAAAACAATGTTACATTTTTAATTACTTGATTCTATAAGTCAGGAAACTCTTTCTGATGTTTTGTACAATATGTGGGTTGCAAATAACTCAACATGCCTTCTTAGTTAGAAAAGAGGTTACTCTAATTTTAAATTGTCTTGGTTTCAAGGCAACTTCATAGGGTTGTTGTGGAAGATCAAATGAGTTCGTACATTAGAATCACAATGTAAACTTGATAACACTTTATACAATTTAACGTTATTACTGTAAGTAATTATGTACTCACTGTGTTTTCTTGCTAGTTATACATTATGGTTTTAAAGTTCTACAAGATATTTATTCAATTATACATATGAATTCCATAATGTAATTGCTTTTTTGTGTGTGTGTGTGTGACGGGGTCTTGTTCTGTTCCCATGCTGGAGTGCAGCGGCACCATCAAAGCTCACTGCAGCTCCAAACTCCTCAAGTAATCCTCCTGCCTCAGTCTCTGGAGTAGCTGCAACAACAGGTGTGCGCCACCATACTGGACTAATTTTTAAAATTTTTTATACAGATGGGTTTTCCCTGTGTTGCCCAGGCTGGTTTCAAACTCATAGGCTCAAGTGATTCTCCTGTGTTGGCCTCCAAAAGTGCTAAGATTACAGGAGTGAGCCACTGTGCCTGGCCTGCATTTTTAATAGCGTAAATCTTCAGGGTAATTTAACTCAGTGAACTTTTTTTTGAATTTTAATTACATTGTAGGCATGTCAATGTCATGCTTAGAGATGACAATGAGGAATGTATGATCTTGCTACTTAAATGTATGTTACAGAAGTACATTTAGCTAAAGAATATATATTATATGGCATATACATATACATTTTATATACTTATTAGAAATATGTTTACACACCAGCCTAAAGTTTTATAGATGATAAATAGATAGATGAATACCAATAATGGAATATAGACTATGTGCTGAGGAAAAATTAGTTCTGACTCTACATTTAGGCTGAATTTGAAAATGTATAAATTCAATAAATAGACACAAAGAAAGATTTTTTTTCGCGTTTAGACGGTATTATGAGTAAGGCACCAAGTTCAAAAATGCAAGGGTAGTCACAGAGCAGAATTTTTCTGGTATGACTAGACTTGAATTTATAGAGATTAGGATGAGACAGAGATATGGTGGTATGGATTAGAATCATTTTATGAAGGATCATGAAAACCGTTTAAAGTTTTGAAAACTTTTCATCCTTATATATTTTGAGAAAGGCTATGATATAATTAGATCTTGTTGTTGTGGGTGGTGGGAGATAAAAACTCTGACAGAAATGTTTAAGGTAGATTTAATAGCTATAAGGGATATGGAGACAAATTAAGAAGCTGTTTGAGTTATCCAGTGAGTCCTAATATTAAACAGAGGAATAGTTAATACAATTTACATTGCTTTAACATTTTTATATACCAAAAACTGTAGCAAGTACTTTACATGCATTTTTCTCATTTAACTTTTACAGAAGTTCAAAATGAGGTGGGCATTATTGTAAACATCCCCCATTTTACTGATGAACAAACCGAGGCTACATGTTTCTTAGGGTTCTAGGGAAACTCATAAATCTCATACATTTTCATGACTAAATTTCAAATGCAAACTAATGGTAAGCATCTAAGTCAAGCAGATGGAAATACAGTGGAGGAGAGAAAGATTAAGACAGAGTGGGAGAGTGAGGGAGGGAGGGAGAGAGAAAGAGAAGCATTGCTTTTTGAGGTTCAGGTTATGTTAGTTTCTTATGAACGTTTGTGAGTTTATACATTATGATTGGTTCATTTGTCTCTACTTATCTTATACTTCTATAAAATTTACCCCATAAGAGAAGGAAAGAATGAAAAGGAATGGCAGAAAGAGAGAAAAATCTGAACGAAAGAAACTGCAAAAAGAGAGATTCATTCTTTCTGTAAAAAACCAATTAAGGACTCACAAGGGTTAATACTGGCCCAAATCTCCTTTTGCAAAGTGTTGTATAAATAAGAAAGGCCCTTTGAAAACACTAAATTTATAAATAGTGTTTTGGAATTCATTTAAAGCCAAAGTTGCACAGATATTTTCCAAGGAAGAGTGAAATTAAAATAAAAACACTACCATTATCATTTCACCTGGAATCATGAAGTAGTGACGCTTAAAAGAACAGATTGTTATAATTTACTCTTTACTTTGTTCAAGACATTACTTGAGAATATCTGCTTTCTATATGTATTAGGCTGTTCTCACACTGCTATAAAGAACTGCTCAAGACTGGGTAATTTATAAAGGAAAGAGGTTTAATTGACTTACAGTTCTGCATTGCTGCGGAGGCCTCAGGAAACTTACAATCATGTCAGAAGGCAAAGGAGTAGCAGGCACCTTCCTCACAGGGCAAAAGGATAGAGAGAGTGCAAGCAGGGGAAATGCCATACTCTTATAAAACCATCAGATATCTTGAAAAATCACTCACTAGCACAAGAACAGCAAGAGGAAACCGCCCCTATGATTCAGTTACCTCCACCTGGTCCTGACCTGGACATGTGGGGATTATTATAATTAAAGGTGAGATATGGGGACATAGAGCCAAACCATACCATTATATTTTTAGCTTATGTAGTGTTGAACTTCATAATTGTGTTTACCCATATTAGTTCTCAATTTAACTAGACTTAGAGAACAACTTGATAAACTATAAAATAAACCTATTAATCAGTGTTTAATTTTGGTTCCTTTGTATTTACCACTTAAAGTAGTGGTTACCATACCATATCATACCATTATTTTGTGTTCAGACTGGGATAAATGAAGTTCCATTAGGAAATGTTCTCACAACAATATTCTTAAATTGAGAATGTTGGAGCAAACTGTGACATAAAATCATTCTGTTTGTAAACCATATGATACTAAGTCTGTCCTTTAGCCTCCTTGAGTCCCAGTTCAGATCTGTCTAGAGGGAGAATAACTTTCCATGCCTGCCTCACAGAGTTGGAGTGAAGATTCACTGGGGAAGTCTATGTGAGGAAATCTACAAACTCCTGATCACTCAAATAATACTTACCATAATCATTAAATAATTTGATAACTTTCGTATAACTAGACCTGAATTATAAGTTTAAAATATATGGGATGCATTACCTGCTTGCAAACAGCATAAATTCCAGTCATGGGGTCTAAGGAAAGTCTTCAGATGCAATTTTGTTATCTGTTTGATTTGAGGACCAGTTGACAATATTGAGAATCAGTTAAGAAATATATAGATTAGGCCAGGCGTGGTGGCTCACACCTGTAATCCCAGCACTTTGGGAGGCTGAGGTGGGCAAATCATGAGGTGAGGAGTTCAAGACCAGCCTGGCCAACATGGTGAAACCCTGTATCTAAAAATACAAAAAAAGTTATTGGGGCATAATGGTGGGTGCTTGTAATCCCAGCTACTCAGGAGGCTGAGGAAGGAGAATCGTTTGAACCGGGAGGCAGAAGTTGCAGTGAGCCTAGATTGCGCCATTGCACTTCAGCCTGTGTGACAGTGTGAGACTCTATCTCCAAAAAAAAAAAAAAAAAAAAAAAAAGAGAAAAAGAAAGATATAGATTGCAACCTCACCTTTAGTACAGAGAAAGCTATTATATAGGGGACAGTGGACAGTGGACCGTTTAGGACTTGCCAGGTGTCTTGTAAATACTTCCTTGAACCACATAGGAATTACCCTCAAAAGTGTAGCCCTGCCCCACGCCCCACTATAATTGAGCAAATGAAAATGTGTTATTTTCTTTATAATGAGACAGAGATAAAGAGGAAGCAAAGAGGAGGTGGTTGAGTATATACATTCAGTTACGTTTTCCAACTCACTCATCAGCTAAGTTGCTTCTTCCTGGAGAGGAGTGTGTTGGAGGGGTGCATGATGGAGAGAATCTTGGATTATTTCTCCAATGAAGATCAGCCACATTTAAATTGTAAATGAGACATAAGCTTTCCCTCCTACAGTTTAGTTTTGCATAGAAGACATAGCACGAGAATATAAGTAAGCTCTGTACCAAGCAAACAGAATGATGAGCACAGATCCAATAGCAGTTTGCCATTGGGAGCTTAGTTGGGGACTGGAATGTTTAAGGGTAAGTTTGCGGTAAATATAAAAACTATTTTGAGCCTTCAATAGTAGAGGTTGGTGGGGTGGATGGAACAACATCTTACATCAAGAAGAGATCGTATCTATAGACATGGAAATTTCACTTCAGAAAAACTGTTGGTAGAAAAGACAAGGATATGAAGAATCATAATAACCAGTTTAAAGAAGTTTTTATAAGAGACCCTGGAAATTTGGAGACTGGGAGATAAATGGTGAAAGTTCTTGTCCAAAATTCTGATCTAACATTTTAAAAAATAGTAAATAATAAACCCAAACCATTATACCAATCTGTTATCTCCTCCAAAAAGAATCATTTCATTCACCATAATTTTATATAAAAAATATTATTAATTTTAGCTACATACTGTGTATTACATTCTTTAGAATCTTTTTTTTTTTTTTTTTTTTTTTTGAGACGGAGTCTCGCTCTGTCGCCCAAGCTGGAGTGCAATGGCCGGATCTCAGCTCACTGCAAACTCCGCCTCCCGGGTTTACGCCATTCTCCTGCCTCAGCCTCCTGAGTAGCTGGGACTACAGGCGCCCGCCACCTCGCCCGGCTAGTTTTTTTTTTTTGTATATTTTTAGTAGAGACGGGGTTTCACCGGGTTAGCCAGGATGGTGCCGGGCGCGGTGGCTCAAGCCTGTAATCCCAGCACTTTGGGAGGCCGAGACGGGCGGATCACGAAGTCAGGAGATAGAATCATTTTTTTCTTTGGAGAAATATTCAATTAATAAAATGCAATTAAATATTGACACTCTTTAAATAATGACCAAATAATCATAGCTGTTGTTTATATGATAAATAGCAAACTGATTCTGCTTAAATACTTAAGAATGAGGTACACAGCCAGGCGCGGTGGCTCGAGCCTGTAATCCCAGCACTTTGGGAGGCTGAGACGGGCGGATCACGAGGTCAGGAGATCGAGACCATCCTGGCAAACACGGTGAAACCCCGTCTCTACTAAAAAATACAAAAAATTAGCTGGGTGAGGTGGCGGGCGCCTGTAGTCCCAGCTACTCGGGAGGCTGAGGCAGGAGAATGGCGTGAACCTGGGAGGCGGAGCTTGCAGTGAGCTGAGATCCAGCCACTGCACTCCAGCCTGGGCAACAGAGTGGGACTCCGTCTCAAAAAAAAAAAAAAAAAAAAAAATACCACCACATATTCACATAATTAAATAGTTTTTCCAAGCAAAGGAAATGGGGAGGTGATTCATAAAGAAAAAAATTGAAGTGGTCAATCAACACATGAAAAAAGTTTCAACCTCAGTGGTAATCCAACAAATAAATAGTTCATGTTAAAATGATGAGATAACACTTCACATGTCAATTTAAGATTTTTTAAAATAGGTATATGAACCGTATTCTTTTTGGGAGAGTGACCATTTCCATATGCTGCTGGTAAAACACAAATCAGTAGAATGTTTCTGGAAGGCAATTGATTAACACATAGTAGACATTTTAAAATGTTCACTTTGATCCAGCAATTCCACTTCTAGAAATGAGTCTTTAGAAAATAATGATAGATGTAGACAAGGATTTAGCTAATATCCTTCAAAGATATACTTTTAATAATAAAAAACTGAAAATAATATAAATGTCCACAAATCAGAGATAGCTTTATTAACTATGGTAATCTATACCATAGAAGGTTATGAAACTATTAAGCATGAAATAATTTACGAAAATAATGTTGTAAAGTTATTAACTTCTTTTCACTATTTCTGTCATAATACTGGGATAATTTGTATGTCATCAGATAAGCATCAAAGTGTCTCTAGTTGTTGATAAGTGAAGTTGGTATTAGAGGTTCCACAGTCTTTTCTATGAAAAACTGAGGTTTATATTGGTGTATTAGTTCCTTGGGGCTTCTGTAACAAATTTTCACAAACTGGGAGGCTTAAAACAATATGAATTTATTCTTTCACAGTTCTAAGGGCTAGGTAACTGAAATTATTAATAGTATCACTGGATTGAAATCAAGATGGCAACAGGACTGCACTCCCTGTTGAAGATCTAGAGGAGAATCCATCTCTTTCCTTTTCTGCTGTGTGTGGCTGCTAGCATTCCATGGCTTGTGGCAGCATCAGTTTAATATCTGCTCCATGGTCACATTACCTCATCATCTTCTATAAATGTCAAATATCCCTCTGACTTCCTCTTATAAGGATACCTGTGATTGTATTTAGGGCCCACTGGGATGATTAAGGATGATGTCTCCATCTGAAGATACTGTGTACATTTTTTTTTCCATATAAGGTATATTTCAAAGGTTTCAAAGGTGTGGATATCTGTTGCTGCTGGTGGTAGGGAACTATGTGTCCTATCACAGTTGGCTATTGATGCTATGTTTCACGAGTAGAGTGTTTCCATCTGTGATTCTTTTTTTTCTTATTTCAATAGGTTTTTGGGAGAACATGTGGTGTTTGGTTACATGAATAAGTTCTTCAGTGGTAATTTCTTAGATTTTGTAATTCTGAGCAGTGTACATCGTACCCAATGTGCAGTTGTTTATTGCTCACCCCCCTCCCACCCGTTCCCCTGAGTCCCCAAAGTCCATTGTATCATTTTTATGTATTTGCATCCTCATAGCTTAGCGCCCACTTATGAGTGAGAACATATGTTTGGTTTTCCATTTCTGAGTTACTTCACTTTGAATAATGGTCTCCAATTCCATCCAGGTTGCTGCAAATGCCATTATTTTGTTACTTTTTCTGGCTGAGTAGTATTCCAATTTCTTTATTCTTTGATTGATGGACATTTGAACTGGTTCTGTATTTTTGTAATTGTGAATTTTGCTGCTATAAGTATACATGTGCAGGTATCTTTTTCATATAATGACTTATTTTCCTCTGGGTAGATACCCAGGAGTGGGGTTGATGGTTCAATGGTAGATCTACTTTTAGCTCTTTAAGTAATCTCCACACTGCTTTCTGTGGTGGTTGTACTAGTTTATATTCCTACCAGCAGTGTAAAAGTGTTTCCTTTTCACGAAATCCACGCCAACATCTGTTTTTTTTTAAATTTTTTTATTATGAGTAAGGCAGTATTGCATTGTGGTTTTGATTCACATTTCCCTGATAATTACTGGTATTGAGCATATTTTTATATGTTTGTTGGCCATTTGTATATCTTCTTCTGAGAATTGTCTATTCATGTCCTTAGCCCACTTTTTGATGGGATTATTTGTTTTTTCTTGCTGATTTGTTTGAGTTTGTTGTAGATTCTGGATATTAGTCCTTTGTCAGATGTATAGCTTGCAAAGATTTTCTCCCACTCTGTGGGTAGTCTGTTTACTCTGCTGATTATTTCTTTTGCTGTGCAGAAACTTTATTGTTTAATTAGGTCCCATCTGTTTATCTTTGTTTTTGTTGTGTTTGTTTTTGGGTTCTTGTCATGAAGTATTTGCCTAAGACAGTGTCTAGAAGGGTTTCTCCAATGATTTATATCTCTGATCCATCTTAGGTTGATTTTTGTAAAAGGTGAGAGACGACAATGCCGTTTCATTCTTCTACATATGACTTGCCAATTATCCCAGCTCCATTTGTTGAATAGGGTGTCCTTTCCCTACTTTATGTTTTTGTTTGCTTTGCCAAAAATCAGTTGGCTGTAAGTATTTGGCTGTATTTCTGGGTTCTCTATTCTGATCCATTGGTCTATGTGCCTGTTTTTATATCAGTACCATGTTATTTTGGTGACTATGGCCTGATAGTATAGTTTCAAGATGGGTAACGTAATGCCTCCAGATTTGTTCTTTTTGCTTAGTCTTGCTTTGTCTATGTGGGCTCTTTTTGGTTTCATATGGATTTTAGGTTTTTTTCATATTGTTTTTTCTAGTTCAGAGAAGAATGATGGTGGTATTTTGATCGGAATTGCATTGAATTTGCAGATTGCTTTTGGCAGTAAGGTCATTTTCACAATATTGATTCTACCCATCCATGAGTATGGGATGTGTTTCCATTTGTTTCTGTCATCTATGATTTCTTTCAGCAGTGTTTCATAGTTTTCCTTGTAGAGGCCTTTCACCTCCTTAGTTAGGTATACTCCTAAGTTTTTTTTTTCAACTATTGTGAAAGTGGTAGAATTCTTGATTTGATTCTCACCTTGGTTGCTGTTCATGTATAGGAAGCCCACTGACTTGTGTACATTACTTTTATATCCTAGAACTTTGCTGAATTTATTGACCAGGTCTAGGAGCTTTTTGGATGAGTCTTTAGGGTTTTCTAGGTATATGATCATGTCACAAAGAAACAATGACAGTTTGACTTCCTCTTTACTAATTTAGATGCTCTTGATTTCTTTCCCTTGTCTCATTGCTCTGGCTAGAAATTCCAGTACTATGTTGAATAGAGGTGGTGAGAGTGGGCATCCTTGTCTTGTTCCTGTTCTCAAGGGAAATGCTTTCAACTTTTCCCCATTCAGTATAATGCTGGCTGTGGGTTTGTCATAGATGGCTTTTATTACCTTAAGATATTTCCCTTGTACATCAATTTTGCTGAGGATTTTAATCACAGAGGGATGCTGGATTTTGTCAAATGCTTTTTCTGTTCCTATTGAGATCATGATGTGATTTTTGTTTTTAATTCTTTTTATGTGGTGTATCACATTTATTGGCTTGTGTATGTTAAACCATCCCTGTATCTCTGGTATGAAATCCACTTGATCATGGTGGATTATCTTTTTGATTTGCTGTTGGATTTGGTGAGCTAGTATTTTGTAGTGGATTTTTGCATCTATGTTAATCAGGGATATTTCTCTGTAGTTTTCTTTTTTTGTTATGTCCTTTCCTGGTTTTGGTATTAGGGTAATACTGGCTTCATAGAACAATTTGGGGAGGATTCCCTCTTTCTCCTTCTTTTGAAATAGTGTGAATAGGATTAGTACCAATTCTTTGAATGTCTGATAGACTTCAGCTGTGAATGCATTTGGTCCTGGACTTTTTTGTTGTTTTTGGCAATATTTTTATTACCATTTCAGTCTCACTGTTATTGGTCTGTTCAGAGTTTCTGTTTTTTCCTGGTTTAATCTGGGAGGGTTGTATATTTTCAGGGATTTATCCATCTCCTCTAGGTTTTTAGTTTATGTGCATAAATGTATTCATAGTAGCCTTGAATGATCTTTTGTATTTCTGTGGTATTGCTTTGTATTTTTTTGTTTTATTTTTATTTAGTTCTGTTCTCATCTTGGTTATTATTACTTTTTTCTTTTGCTGGATTTGTATTTGGTTTATTCTTGTTTCTCTAGCTCCCTGAGATGTGGCCTTAGATTGCGTATTTGTGCTCTTTCAGACTTTTAAATGTAGGCATTTAATACCATGAACCTTCCTGTTAGCACCACCTTTGCCATATCGCAGAGGTTTTGATATGTTGTGTCACTATCGTTGTTCAGTTCAAAGAGATTTTTAATTTCCATATTGATTTCATTGTTGACCCAATGATCATTCAGGAGCAAGTTACTTGATTTCCATGTATTTGCATGGGTTTGAGGGTTCCTTTTGGAATTGATTTCCAATTTCATTCCACTGTGATCTGAGAGAGTGCTTGCTATAATTTCGATTTTCTTAAATTTGTTCAGACTTGTTTTGGGGCCTATTATATGGTCTATCTTGGAAAATGCTCCATGTGCTGGTGAATAGAATGTATATTCTGCATTTGTTGGGTAGAATATTCTGTAAATATCTGTTAAGTCCATTTGTTGCAGGGTATAGCTTAAGTCTATTTTTTCTTTGTTGACTTTCTGTCCTGATGACCTGTCTAGGGCTGTCAGTGGAGTATTGAGGTCTCCCACTATTATTGTGTTGCTATCTCATTTCTTAGGTCTAGTAATAATTTTTTTAAATAAATTTGGGAGCTCCAATGTTAGATGCATTAATATTTAAGATTGTGATATTCTCCTCTTGGACTAGTCCTTTTATTGTTATATAATGTCCGTCTCTGTCTTTTATAACTGCTGTTGCTTTAAAGCTTGTTTTGTCTGATATAAGAATAGCTGCTCCTGCTCACTTTTGGTGTTCATTTTCATGGGATATCTTTTCTCATGCCTTTACCTTAAGTTTATGTGAGTGCTTATGTGTCAGGTGAGTCTCTTGAAGACAGCAAATAGTTCGTTGGTGAATTCTTATCCATTCTGCCATTCTGTACCTTTTAAGTGGAGCATTTAGGCCATTTACATTCAACATTAGTGTTGAGATGTGAGGTACTATTCTATTCATCATGGTCTTTGATGCTTGAATATTTTGGGATTTTTTTCATTGTGTTGTTTTATAGATCCTATGAGATTTATGCTTAAGGATATTCTATTTTTGTGTATTTTGAAAATTTGTGTCAGATTTAGAGCTCCTTTGAGCAGTTCTTGTAGTGCTTGGTAGTTGCAAATTCTCTCAACATTTGCTTTCTGAAAAACACTGTATCTTTCTTTCATTTGTGAAGCTAAGTTTCACTGAATGCAGAATTCTTGGCTGTTTTGTTTAAGGAGGCTAAAGATAGGATCCCAATCCCTTCTAGCCTGTAGGGTTTCTGCTGAGAAATCTGCTGTTACTCTGATAGGTTGCTTTATATGTTACCTGATGCTTTTGCCTCATAGCTCTTAAGAGTCTTTCCTTTGTCTTAACTTTAGATAACCTGATGACCTTGTGCCTAGATCTTTTTGCAATATGTTTCCCAGGTGTTCTTTGAGCTTCTTGTATTTCGATGTCTAGATCGATATCAAGGCCAGGGAAGTTTTTCTCAATTATTCTCTAAAATGTGTTTTTCAAACTTATTCCTTGGGAGCACCAATTATTCTTAGGTTTGGACATTTAATATAATCCCAAACTTCTTGGAGGCTTTGTTCATTTTTAAAAATATTTTTTTTTGTGTGCTTTTGAATTGGATTAATTCAAAAGCCTTGTCTTCAAGCTCTGAATTTCTTTCTTATACTTATTTGAGTCTATTGCTGAGACTTTCCAGTGCATTTTGCAATTCTCTAAGTATATCCTTCATTTCCAGAAGTTGTGATTTTCTTAAATTTGTGCTTTTTATTTATTTCTCCACAAATTTTTCTATTTACATCCTGTATCTTTTTAAAAAATTTCTTTAAGTTGGCCTTCACCTTTCTCTGGTGCTTTCTTGATTAGCTTAATAGTTGAGAGTCTGATTTATTTTTCTGGCAATTTGGAAATTTCATCTTGGTCTGGATCCATTGCTGGTGAACTAGTATGATCTTTTGGGGGTGTTAAAGAACCTTGTTTTGTCATATTACCAGAATCATTTTTCTGGTTCTTTCTCATTTAAGTCAATGTAATTCCCATTGATTCAGTTTGCCTCTATTGTAATAGATGTTAGCTCTTCCAAATTCTGGCAAATTTTATCCAATAATATTTCTTATTCATTCCTATAAGATTAATATTCTCTAGATAAATAGGTCCCTCTTCTGCTGTCCTAGCCCATTCATATTGAGAAAACTGCACTGTGACCGTTGTACCATCAATACCTGTGAGCACTCTGAATCTTCCTATTTTACATGAAGTTTGGTCTCCAGGTGTCCCTAGTGAAATTTTTCCGTTAGTAAATCATGATTTATTAACCAATATAAATCTTGGCTTGTCATGCAGAGCTCCAAGAGAACATCTAATTTCATCAACCTTATACACCAACATATTTTAGAAAGTTTAATTTTTTTAAATCAGAATAATTATCATAACATTTTGAGAGACACTGAAATATAGATAGGATTACTTTTGTGATAGATTGTCAGAGCAAAACTCAAACATACCTTCTTTCTTAAATTCTAAGTTTTTCTTATAACTCATAACCAAAAAATGGTGTTTAAATAAATTCAAGTTAAATTAACTATTTTTAAATTAATTATTAAAAACTTTAATTAAAATAATTTAAGTAATAGATTAACAAACCAATCTTCAACTTCTTTCTGCACAAACTCGATTATATTAATACATGAAGAATTGTAAACTCTTTCTTAGCTTTAGAATTAACAATTGTCAGTTTGAGCCAAATTCAATCCTCATCATTTCCCTAGATATTGCAAGGGTGTTTAAACAATTCAAGGTATGCACCCATTTCAGCGGGGATGGGTATGATTAAGATCTGGAACACAAATCAATGTATGTACTAACTTGCCAAAAATAAATAAATAAATAAAGCCATCTCATTGATGACAATGAGATCATATCAGCAATAAAATTATATGTCAGATATGATCAGCCTTCTATTGCCACAATGCCAATAGTTTAGAGAAACTTCCTCTAAGCAATAAATGTCTCCCAAGACCAACATAGATATTTTAGCTGTGTGTATTTATCCTTACTTACAATTGCAGATGTGCAAAGAATCAGAAAAACAATATTTTCAACACCATCTTTTTATCAAAAAGAGAAACTGAGGCCTAGTCTTGTTAAATAACCTGTCTGAAGGCAACAGTTAATTAGAAGTAAATCTTGGATGAAAACTTATATCTCCTAGGGCTGTTAAGCTTTATATTACTCTGTCTGACTGTATTATATTTTATTTTCACTGTTGTCACCAGTCACCATTCATGTCAGAACCGTGTGGTTAAAATTCATCCTTCTTTCACCCTGCAATTTGCCATAGTACACTTACTATTTCAATTCATGTTTCAAATAATTATATCATAAACAAAATGAATTAATATAAACAGTGTTTTTGGAAAACCAAATTGACTTTTGGTAATAAAACTTTCATCAATATTTTTTAGACACTGTCAACTTCCAATAAATAAAACCTTCAATAAAATTGTAATGACTTATTTCTTCAACATACTGATTTTAATTCCTGTGGATATATATACCCAGAAGTGAGATTGCTGGATCATATAGTAATTCTATTTTCAGTTTTCCATAATGGCTGTACCAATTTACATTCCCACCAACAGTGTAAAACGGTTTGCTTTTTTCCATATTCTCACCAGGATGAACCTGGAGGATATTATGCTAAGTGAAATAAGCATGGCACAGCAAGACAAATACTGCATGATCTTACTTACATGAGAAATTTTGGAAATTTGAACTGACAGACTTCAAGAGTAGAAGGGTGTTTACTAGAGTCTGGCAGGTGGGGGGCAGTGAGGGAATGGAGAAAGGATAGATATTGATTAAAGAGTACAAAGTTTCAGTTAGACAATTGGTTCTGAAAATCTATTGCACAGCACGATAACTATAGTTCAAAGTAATGTATACCCTAAAATTGCTATAAGAATAGATTTTAAATACTCTCACCACAAAAAATAAGTAGGTGAAGTGATAGGTACCTTAATTAGCTGATTTAATCATTCTACAATGTATATAGATATCAAAACTATATATAAATATACTATGTCCTATAAATATACACAATATTTTTCAATAAAAAATCAAATATTAAAAATTATAATGATTTAACTGACAACACATTATTGGGACTGTGTCTGATAAAACACACAGGAGAAATTGGAAAAACTAGAAAAGCACAGTGCTTAAATGTCCTGATAAAATTGTCTTAGTAAGAGAAATAAGACAGATAATGATATAAACAATAAGTAAATAGACCATGAAGCATTATATACATTAAGAGATTTTGCTAATGAGTTTTAAATGATATTTTTCAGAAAGTCAGAGCTATCAGCAAAATAAGATTACTGGGTAATTCTGCCAAGTAAAACAATGCCCTCAATGCTGATAACCTATTTATGGCATGTTTTTGAAGACACACATTAAAATGTTAAAAATCATGATGCTGTAGCTGAAGTACACTTATATAAGTATTAAAAGCTATAATTATGAAGGCCACAAGTAAAATAATAGATATTGTTGATTTTCAAGGTAACATTTGCCAACATAACAATTTAGTTTATTCCTTAAGGCACTTCTATACTGAGGTCTACACTCTTTTTCCCCTTCTCTTTCCCTTTGAGCCTCTCAAATCACACAGGGAACTACCAGGCCAAAAATGAGGACCACACTTTCAGCAGGCTTCCGATGGCTGGTGCTGTAACATTGTACACAATATACTGTTGAAAGTCCATGGCTGTTCCATACTTTATTCAACAGAAAGAAAAAAAAAAAAAAAGAAATCCCATTAAATCCACATGTCCACATTACTCCCCTCTTTCCATTGCCATGTTCATCCAGGATATTAGGACGGAATAAATCCATGTTATCATTGCAAGAATCATGAAACTGCCTTGAAGCATCTGAGCAATTTAAGATCAGGAAAATATTACACTTCCATCCCAGCCTTTACTCCTTTTTAATAATTATATCCCTGTTTCCAGCTACATATTCCAAGTCATTTTTTGAAAAATCACAATATACATCCAGGACAGCACATCCTTATGTTAAAAAAAGGAAACATAGGCCAGGTGCAATGGTTCATGCCTGTAATCTCAGCACTTTGGGAAGCTGAGACAGGAGGATTGATTGAGGCCAGGAGTTCAAGATGCCAGCTCTACAAAAACTAAAGAAATTTAGCCAGGAGTGGTGGCCCCTGCCTGTAGGCCCAGCTACTTGTAAGGCTGAAGTGGGAAATCCAGCCTGAGGTTGAAGTGAGCTATGATCGCACCACTGCACACCAGCCTGGGTGACAGAGTGAGACTTCATCTCTTGGGGAAAAAAAATTGAGACATAATACACATTACTGAAGTGTTGTGATAATTAATATGGAATGTTCTTAGCTGAATGACATGTTATAATTAATAATTAATAGTATGTTGAGGGATAGGGAGAGAAGTGAGAGTGTGCTGAAGGTAAGGGGCAAGATATTTTATTTGTAGAGGTGTGAAAATCTCAGGGCTTTATATTCTGTGCATGACAGATCTTTAATATGTTGCAGAGTTTTAATTTTCAGTGATAATTTCTATATACATGCCTTTAAATTTTTTACTACACAATTCTTGAACGCCCGATAGGTAGGGTAACAACCGGGCTACATGTTTTCTGCCTCCTGAAGTCTGCATGTTTTTATTTTAACTGTGATTTTTCATGGTCAACAGTTACAATCTGTGCTTGTGTAGAGAACACGTTTTCCTGTCCAAACCATTTCACACACAGCATTTAATATGATTTTTCAAAAACTTTTGTAAAGTAGAGAAGACAGATACTCCTATTTTAGACATAAGCTTTGGGAAGATTAGAGTGTAACTAAAATTTACTCAACAAATTCTGTCAAATAGAAATATAATTTGAGCCATATATGTAATTTAAAACGTAAAAAGAAACAAGTGAAGTTGATTTTAATACTTTTCATTTAACTCAATATATCAAAACTTTAACAATATAAATTGTATTAATGAGATATTTTATACTTTTATATTCATCTCGTCTTTTCAATTCAGTGTGTATTTTATACTTACAGCATATCTCAATTTAGATACTACATTTGTATCAGAAATAAATTTGTCTATGCAAATTAAGTAAATTCCCTAACTCTTGAGTCACACAGTATTAATATTGAATTCAAAACAGTATTCTATTAATGAAAAAGCAATGCTACATTTATACATATCAATGAAGTGTTCAAATTTTTCTTGTAGATTTTCACAGCAAATTTAAATAATACTGCTGATCAAAATTAAAATATTTTGAGGCTGATGTTAGAAAAGGTTTAAAAACTTTTTTTATGGAAAGTTTTGATGTCAACATAAATTCCTGAACCTAATAAGTCAAAAATAAGGTGTCCCTTTTCAAGGAGTTTCAAAGTTAGCTTAATTCATCTGCAATGTGATAGCAGGGCAAAGACAAATTATATCACCAATTTTGGGGCCTTTGAATATTGAATATTTGTCAAGCATCTGTTTACTTTCAGGCAAATTTTGTAAAGCTCTTTTGATAATTAATGAGCATGGCAAAGCATACAAGACCATTAAATCATCTTCTATTTCTTTCAATAGTTTCATAAACTGGAGATGATTCATATCATTTGCATGTGTATAATGAACGATTTTAACAAGTGTATTTAAGACATTTTGCATAGGTTGTTTCAGAAAACAGAGAACAAATATTTTGAACATGGATTACATTGTGAAATATAGCATTAAGGAAGACATCAGTGTTTTGTTCCAAATTTCATTAAGTAGCTGGAACATTATCTGCTGGGATAAAACTCACTTTTTCATATGTAGCTAAAATTCATCTTTGATAATTGTAAGAGATTAAAAATTATCAATGATGCAGGATAGTCAAGCCCCTAAATTGAGGCTTAGCCAGGGAGGGTTCTTGGCTTTGCTCAGGAAAGATTTCAAGGGCAGGCTAGTGGTGATAAACAGCAACTTTTTTTTTTTTTTTTTTTTTGGTGATTCTTATTTATTTTTATTTTTATTTTTTTAATTATACTTAAGTTCTAGGGTACATGTGCACAACATGCAGGTTTGTTACATATGTATACATGTGCCATGTTGGTGTGCTGCACCCATTAACTCTTCATTTACGTTAGGTATATTTCCTAATGCTATCCCAATTTGGTGTGCTGTCCAAGCCCCACCTTTGGAGCCTAATACCGCTTCCTACCTCACCTACCATCATGAGTTCAATATTTTGGGCCACAAATGGACATTTTTCTATAAGTATGCAAGTCCAATCTGGTTAGGTCAGAGTCAAAACTTCAGAGGGCTTCCTGGACCCGGCAGCGAACAACCCAGAAGCAGGGCCCGCCTGGTCTCGGGAGCCTTTGTCCTAGGGCAGACGGTCAGCGCGGGCAGGACAGGAGGGGCCTTCTGGACCACTCACTCTTCGAGGACCCAGGGCCCCCTAGAGTCAGGGCCTTGCAACCTGGGTCAGAGGGAAGCAAAAGCCTTGCGAGTTGGCGGTAGCGGCGTCTGTGACCTCCGCCCCCTGAGCTGCGGGACCTGGTGACTCCCAGGAAGAGCGCAAGCGTCCGCTGGCCGCTCCAGCAGCCGCTCCCTTCACGCCTCCCGCTCCCTGAGGGTCAAACCCAGACTCCAGCGGTTCCCCTCAGAGAATGGCACTAACCCGGAGCCCCAGCGCTGCAGGACCTGGCCTGAGTCGCCCCAGCTGCAGCTGCGCCTCGCTCCTGGCTACAAGCTTGCTCCGTGCCCACCAAGTTGGCGAGTCTGGAAGCTTCTCTTGGGCTCTGGGAAGAGGGTCTCTGCTTCCGCTCCGACTGTTCCCTGCACGGGCAAGTAGGGGGCGTCACCCCGTCTATAGGTGTCGCTGAATCTTGAGCCCCAGGCAACACCTGTTTCCCAGAGCGTCGGGCGGGGACTCCGCGTTAGTGAAGCGGCGCGCACACGAACACACACGCCCTGACCACACACACTCACGCACACACGGGGGCCGGAGAGAGGCGTAAGGCCCAGTTTCACAGACGTTTGGTGGAGCTGCAACGGTATGCTTTAGGTGAGTGAGGTCCTGGGGCTGGCACAGCCCAAAGGAACGTTTGGCATCTACACTCGAGGGAATTGTTTATAAACAACTGGGTGGAGGATTGAGTGCGAGGCAGGGAGGTGAAGGAACTTTTTAAAATTTTTTTTCCTCTTTGACTACTTGGCCCCATTTAGTAGATCTTAGTCTTGCCTGCTGGAAATTAACCCTTAGTTTCTAGCTGAAACTTGTGGAGCGATTATGATCATTATTTTAAGGGAAAAGGCAATTACATATCATTAAAGTGAAGAGGCACAAAGATGGAAAACACTGTGGTTACTGATTGTTAATGTTCAGTGTAGACGATGATAGTTAAGATTGTTTATTCCGTAGTAAATGCCAATTTAGACACTGTGTATGGGAATGTTTCACAGTTGAGCATCTCCAGTATGGTGATAACTGTTTATCCACAGATCTGTTGAAACAAATAAATTGTAAATTTTACCCTCAGCTTTTTGGGTGAGTGAAAAGGAAGTTTAGTGTGTGATAAGGACTGTTGTATGCTTACAAAGTAAACTATTAAGTTTCGGTTTAATTTTAATTTTCTCCCTAGTGCCATAGGGGGCGCGCTAAGACCGACCAATGGAAGTTTTGAGCGCATGTTATTGATCATCTACTAGTGAAATCTGTAATAATACTGTATACCGTGCTGTCGGATCACTAAACATTCATTTAGTCTAACAATACAATTTCATCTTAAATTACCTGTCAGCCATAACTTAGTAAGTTACTTCTACTAAAGAAAAGCATCTCTAAGTGCTTTGACAACCCAATATGGTCGAAAGGTTTAAAACAGAGTGCTTGTAAAGCTTGTTTTGCATGCGTTGGCCAATTATATGAGCAACCAACTCTTGAATGTAAAGTGAGCTGATAATCAATTTACCCTGAATTTTTCCAAGGAGTTAGTTTGAAGACTGTGAGTGCAGGAAATCTGTCCATCTATCAAGAATTTGATATATAAATGACACTGGTAGAAAACAGCTGAAACAATTTATCTCTAAATGCTTAAAAACATTTTCTGGCTATGCATGGCACAAATGAATTATAACAATGTACGTTGTCTATCAAAAGTGTCCCAACTTACTTTTTCTAAGATAATGGGCAGTTGCTATTTTGTTGAAAAAGAAAAATTGTTGCAGGATTCTATGTAAACTATTTTATATTAAAAAACACAGTTTGTTTTTGTCTTCAAATATAGTGTGAATGTTATTATTTTTCCAAAGTAACTTCAAACTGATGTGTCTTTATGATTGCAACTTGTCATATAAAATGATAATTTATGTTGATATATGAAATGTGACCAAGTGTTTGGTGATTCAAAAAATCTAACTGCTAAATTAAATTGTTTCTTTTTTTTTTTTGAAAAGAAATATGTATTTTTTTTATTTTACTTTAAGTCCTGGGATACATGTACAGAATGTGCAGGTTTGTTACATAGGTATACATGTACCATGGTGGTTTGCTGCACCTATCAACCCATCATCTAGGTTTTAAGCCCACATGCATTAGGTATTTGTCCTGATGCTCTCCCTCCCCTTGACCGCCACTCCCCGAGAGGTCCCAGTGTGTGATGTTTCCCTCTGTGTGTCCAGGTGTTCTCATTGTTCAACTCCCACTTATGTGTGAGAACATGTGGTGTTTGGTTTTCTGTTCCTGTGTTAGTTTACCAAGGATGATGGCTTCCTGCTTCATCCAAGTGCCTGCAAAGGACATGAAGTCATTATGTTTTATGGCGGCATAATATTCCATGGTGTGTATGTGCCACATTTTTTTATCCAGTCTATCACTGAAGGGCATTTGTGTTAGTTCGAAGTCTTTACTATTGTGAATAGTGCTGCAATAAACATGCGTGTGCATGTGTCTTTACAGTAGAATGATTTCTAATCCTTTGGGTATATACTCAGTAATGGCACTGATGGGTCAAATGGTATTTCTGAGTCTAGATCCTTGAGGAATCACCACACTGTTTTCCACAATGGTTGAACTAATTTACACTCCCACCAACAGTATAAAAGCATTGCTATTTCTCCATATCCTCATCAGCATCTGTTGTTTTCTGACTTTTTAATGATCGCCATTCTAACTGGCATGAGATGGTGTCTCATTGTGGGTTTGATTTGCCTTTCTCTAATGACCAGTGATAATGAGCTCTTTTTCGTATGTTTTTTGGCCACATAAATGTCTTCTTTTGAGAAGTGTCTGTTCATACCCTTTGCCCACTTTTTGGTGGATCACTTTTCTTGTAAATTTGTTTACGTTTCTTGTGATTCTGGATATTAGACCTTTGTCAGATGGGTAGCTTGCAAAACTTTTCTCCCACTAACACTTTTTCTAATCTTCAGTGCCTTCATTTTTGTATTATTATTGTATTAGTCTTTATTGTATTAGTCTTTATTATTGTATTAGTCTTTATTCAACTCTAAAATTATCGGGCTACAATTTCAAGTTATGTTTATTCCCTGTTCTGAAATTTCATTTATCTATCTGGAGGTAATATGCCATTTGAATAGTACAGGAGTATGTCTTATATTCCAGGTTTACTTTCTATTTTTATTAGCACAAGTATGGTAGTATTTTTTGTTTAAAAAAACTTAGCTTATTACAATGGATAATTAATGTTGCCAATAAAGTTACCTCAAAGTTGATTGAACACATTATTTTAAATTCCAGAAGAGTCATCCGTAAGATATGAATTTGTACAGAACAAAAGTTTAATATACAATAAATGGTGAGTAGTCTCACAAGATACAGTAAATTAAGAAAGACTGAAGTGAGGATGGATGAAAGGAAACATAGGGTATTCACTTTTAGATAAGATGTTTGAGTAGCCTAGTTGAAGAAATCTAAGTGTAGTTGGATATCCTGATAAATAATTTCATAAATAAAACTGGATTCAAAGCATGGATTTAAGTTTTAAATTCAGTGGAAGTAGCTGAAACCACATATGTGAATGAGATTATTCAAGAAGAGTTTGAGTAGGGGAAGTTTGGTTAACTAAGTTGTTTTGCAGAAGCACGCAGACTTAAATTCTGTATAATTGCTGATAGATTAGAAACAAATTTGCATCCCCGTGTGGCAATTAGCAGACTACATTTTGGGTAATTGATGCTTAGTAAGTTTTTGAAGGATTAAACTTGTACTTTTTCTATGTAGAGAAAATTTCTCCTCCTCAATCTCATGTAAAATTAAGTCTCTAATCATTTGCAGTCTTTATTTTAATCAGGTATTTATGTCCCAAGAGAAATGAACAGCTAAAGCTAAGTATATATGATGGAGCTGGACCAGCATTTATAGCATGAAGACACACAAACAGTAATAGTTGTCTGCCTCTGGAACAACATCTCTTCACATTTTAAAATGCTACTCTTGTCTTTAAACTCACATGCAGAGCAAACTGATGAGGTTTTACCGGCCCAAACAAAGAAAATCAAAGATTTCAAGAAAAGAAATATGATAAACACAATGGCTCAGACTATGGGCTACAGTGTTAGACAGTTGAATTTGAGTGTAGTTGTGCCACATGCTAGCGGCGAGTCTCTATGTTACTTACCCCTCCAAAAACAAAGTTCTTCTTTCTTGAGGTGCTAATGGCAAGAGAAAATTTCACCGGAATGCTGTGAGGATTACATGAAATGCCCCTGAAAAGTATTTAGTCTGTGCCTGCTAGGTGGTAATCATATAGAAAATATTAGTCATCATTAATCACTATCATCATCATTTCTCTTTTATATACTAATTGGTTTTAACCAGTATGAAAGAATTCTCTGTATTATTTTATTAATATTGATCTAACACCCAGCACTGGTCTATAAAAAGAAGAAAAAAGATTTTCTTCCTTATGTATTTAGTATGTATATTGCTTATTTATATTTTTTCTAGTCTTATTGCTTTGGTAGCACTACAGTACAATGTTGAAATGTAGTGGTTACCACAGGCATCTTGATCTTTTTTACTTTAGTGGTAGGATTTCTAAAATTACACCATTACATATCTTTTAAATACTTTTGCATACTTTTTTGGTAGCCATAATATCATTTTTATACCTTATTTGGCTAAATGTAAGAGAAGTTGTGAATTGCTATAAGACATACAATTTTGAATTTAAAATTTATAAAATTTAAGTTGGAATTACAAAAATGCATCAAATTTTTAACATAAAGTATTTGTATTACTTATGTAAATGATATTGTGCTCCTACTCCAGATTTTGAGCTAAGGACAAGAGTTGATTTCTAATAATTTGTTCACTGTGATTGGCATCTTCTAGATGCTCATCAAATATTAGATGAGGTCTGTATGACTACAGCTCTAAAGCCTTCAGATTGACAGTTGTTGACTATATTTTTTAGTAAGCTCCGGCTGCCATAATATAACACCACAAACTGAATGGTTTAAACAGAAATTAATTTTCTCATGGTTCTGGAGGCTACAAAGTTCAAGATCAATTGTTAGTAAATTCATTTCTGGTGAAGGCTCTATTTCTGAGTTGCAAATTGCTGCTTTTTATCTGTGTTTTCAAATGGTAGAGAAAGAGAAAGCTCTGGTGTCTCTTCATCTTATTATAAAGGCACCAGCCCTATCTGGTTAACTCCCCACCCTTATAACCTCATTTAACCCTTGTCATCTCACAGTCCTTGTCTACAAATACACCCACATTGTGGTTTCAACATATACATTTTGAGGGGACACAAACATTCAATCCATAACATTAGCAAATGGGTATGAAATTCTTGGTAATAAGATACAGATCAGTAGAAAATTAAAATACAGAAAACAAATCAACAAACAACTTTAAATACTTTTCGACTTAATAGTTAGCTGGTAAAATAGGTATAGATCTTATGTGTAAAATGTCTCTCATGAGAGCCTGTTGCCTCTACTTGATTTACAGCAAACTTACGCAACCCACAGCTTGCGGGCCGCATGTAGCCCAGGATGGCTTTGAATATGGCCCAACACAAATTTGTAATATTTCTTAAAACATTATGTATTTTTTTGGCAATTTTTTTTAGCTCATTAGGTTTTGTTAGTGTTAGTATGAGTGGCCCAAGACAGTTTTTTGCCAGTGTGGTTCAGGGAAGCCAAAAGTTTGGACACCCCTGATTTACAGTAAATTATGAACTAATGAAAATTTCCTAATAATTGTCACTTGCCTTACTTATCACTATACTTGTCACTTGCCTTACTTAAGTGGTTAGGTTGGCTCTATTTTCTATTAGAGAGAATTTTTGGGTCACTTTTATTTGGTTCATATTTGAACCAATTGAGTGGGCATGAGATATATGTGAGCTTGCATATTTTTCTGCCTACACTATAAAGAATGTAGTTTCTACAGTTTCACAAAGATGCTCACACATATAATGAGTTCCTAAATGTAACTTCTAGTCTCATCACATATTCTGGCAGTTCATTTCCTGGATGAGTAAAATCTGCAAGACAAATAAGGTTTTAATAGCTTGTGGTCATCATGTACACAAAACTTCAGTTCATTTTTTGTATTGACTAATATGGCCTATAGATATCTGCAAACCTGAAGAAATCTTAAATAGAAAGAATGTTCACAGAATTCTCTGGTACTTCTCCTGCAAGATAAAAAAAATATCTAACAAATCAACTCCAAGTACATTGTACAGCACCATTATGTAGCAGATTGGTAATATTAGTAAAGGAATTAAGTTTACAGGCCTGTTGCCTTTGGTACCACACATGGAAGTTGTCATATAACTACTTGTGTCACAAATCCTTGAAAATGTATTGTATCTCTTAAGTTACCTGATAGCTATAACCTTGGCTTTAACCATCTACCTTCTGCCATTGTGCCCATAGAGAGTGCTTTGCTATGTGTGTGTGGAATGAATGAACTCAATTGTCCTTGCCGATGCAGCAGTATAATTTGGTCTAGGATATAGGTAAACAACTGGCTAAAGGGTTTTCTTCACGTAAAGTTATTTTTTACCTATGTCTTCCAATTCTCAAAACAACAGATATCTATTAACTAATATTAAAGTACTTATAATAGTTTTAGAATACTGTTTTTATTATTAGTTTATGCTTAAAGTTACCTTCAAATAAAAGTAAGTGTTTATATTTGCTGTCCCATAAAATCAGTACCTTTCCTTTCATGAATTTTGGTTTATGAGGATTCCCTTCCTCCAAAAATTGCTGGTTGATGGGGTACTTTGATCTAAAATGAAAGCCTGAACCAGAGCATTTTAAAATCAGTCTTCTGAATTTCAACAAAGAAAATATTGTAAATTTAAAATACCAGTTATTTTCAAAATTCCTGGGCATCATAAAAAATAATGTTTGAATATTATTAAAAATTTGAATGGAAATTTGCTTTCTTCAAAATAAGTGGTAAGTTTAAAAGAGGCAAAGCCTTGAGAATTTACACATTACCTTCCAAAGTTCAAGACCATCTTCAAAATGCATGTATAACAAATTTTCAGTGAAAAATAGGTTGATAAAATATCATTTTGAAGAAGATATTCTAAAGGTCATCTTGTCTGCCTTCTTATTTTGAGCTCCAAGAAGGTTGGGACCAAATCTGGTTTTTTTTCCAGATTATGTCTCCAATGCCTAGTATAACAACGTTCCACAAATATTAATACTTGTTAGAGTAACTACATTTCAAGCATTGTTCTGGGTACTGAGGATAAAGTGGTTAGCCAAAAAAGACGTAGCCTCTCTTCTCCTGGAGTTTTAGGCTAGTGAGTGAGACTGACCTTAACCAAATGTTACCTGTACTGAGAATCTGTGTTTTTCCTGTCCAGCCATTATTACTCTAGGACGTCCCCCTGATTCAGTTTTGGGCATCTCCTCTGAGTCTATGGATAGGGTCTTGGCGGATCTGTCAAACAAAGTGCCTTCTCTTTCCCTTCCCTGAAAATGAGAATATGACTCAAGGTAAGCCACTCAGAACCACTCTTCCTGGAATTTTCATTTTGAAAAAACATGGTAATACTGAAGCTTTAAAATAATAGAGTATTAACATAATAACAAGGGCCAGAAGGGGCTGCTTCCCAGAAGTGGTAATAAGCTAGGGAAGCATAAGAATGAGCTGTAAGAGAGGGAAGTAGAACACTTCAGGCAGAAGCATGTATAAATGTCCTATGGCAGTAGCGAGAATAGAGATAAAAAGATCTGTAAGGTGAGCATTGTAGAAGCCTTAGGAGCTATAGGGAACCTGATGCAAAATGAGACTGAAGAGAAGGGTATGGGGTCAGGACTTTGAGGCCCTGTAGGCCACGTAAAGATGTTTGATTTTTATTCTGAAAGCAACAAGAAGACTTTGGAGTGTTTTAAGCAAAGGAGGTGAGGGGAGCAAATGTGCATATCCAAAAATGTTCTTCCAGTATATGGAGTATAAATGGTCAGAAGGCAATAATATGAACTGGAATCTAGTTTATTGAGGGTAGACTATGCTCCAGGCACTATTTAAAAAGGTTTGCAAATAATAATTCACTTATGCCTTGTAACAGTACTATGAGGTAAGTAGTATTATCATCTACATTTTTAAATTCACTTATGTCTCATAACAGTGCTATGAGGTAAGTAGTATTATCATCTGCATTTTATGGAGGAAGAATCTGAAGCTCAGAGGTTACTGAATTTGCCAAAATTCTCTACCCCAATATGTAATAGAGCCAGCATTTGAACTCAATCTGCCTTCAGATCCTGAGTTCATAATTATAAACACTAAAAAATATGTATAGTCTTATTTGAGGTTATTATTGGTATTATAATTGCCATTTTTATAACCCATAAAATTTAAAAAATTGTGATAAAATTTGCCTACCATAATATTTAACATTTTAACCATGTTCAAGTGTATGGATCAGTGGGATAAGAACATACATATTGCTGTGCAACTATCACCATCATTCATCTCCAGAATCTTTTTCTTCTTTCAAAATTGAGATTTTATGCCCATTACATAATAACTCCTGGAAGCCACCATTCTACTTTCTGGTTCTATGATTTTTACTATTCTAAGTACTAAGTAAGTAGAATCATACAGTATTTGTCTTTTTGTGACTAGTTTGTTTTACTTAGCATAATACCATAATGCCATAATACTCAGCATAATACAATAATACATTGTAGAATATGTCAGAGTATTCTTCCTTTTTAAGGCTGGATAGTATTCCATTTCATATCCATACTGTATTTTGCTTATCCTTCCATCTACCCCTGAATACTTGGGTTGTTTCCACATTTTAGTTACTGTGAGTAATGCTAAACGTGAACACGAGTGTGCAAATGTCTCCTTGAGACCCTGCTTTCAATTCTTTTGAGTATATACCCTTAGGTGGAATTGCTAGATCAAGTGGTGGTTCTATTTATAATTTATTGAGGAACTGCCATACTGTTTTTGACAGCAGCTGCACCATTTACATTCCCACTATGGTGCACTAGGGTTTCAAGGCCTTTACATTTTGCCAACAGTTATCTTCTGTTTTTGATAGCCTAATGAGTGTGAGATAGTGTTTCATTGCGGTTTTTGTTTGCATTACCATAATGATTGGTGATGTGAATCACCTTTACATGTGCTCATTGGGTACGTGTATATCTTTTGCATCAGGTGGCTTTTGTAGTCATTGAGTTTTAGAAGTTCTTTATATATATGGCTATGAATTCCTTGTCATATACATGATTTGCAAATAGTTGACCCCATTCTTTCAGTTGCCTTTTCACTCTGTTAATGATGCTCTTTGATGCATAAAAGTCTTTAATTTTCACAAAGTCCAATTTGTCTTATTTTTTTCTTCTGTAGCCTGTGCCTTTAGTGTCATATTAAAGAAATCATTGCTGAATCCAATGTCATAAAACTTTTGCCCTGTGTTTCTTTCTGAGTGTTTTGTAGTTTTCACTCTTAGATTTAAGTCTATAATTCATTTTAAGTTAAATTTTGTATATGGTGTTAGGTAAACATCCACCTTAATTTTTTTGCATGTAGATATCCAGTTTTCCCAGCACCATCAGACTGCCCTTTTCTCATTGGAAGATCTCAACACTCTTCTTGACAATATATTCAATTCGAGGGTTTATTTCTGAGCTCATTATTATGTTGCAGTGTTCTGTATATCTGTCTTTATGCCAGTACTACATTGTTTTGATTACTGGAGCTTTGTAGTAAGTTTTGAAATCAGGAAATGTGGGTTTTCCAAATTTGTTCTTTTTTCTCATAGTTGTTTTGGCTGTTCATAGATCTTTCAGATTACATATCAATTTAAGGATGGATTTTTTATTTCTTTGAAAAACATCATTGGGATTTTCATAGGAATTGCATTGAATTTGTAGGTTTTGGGGGGGCTAGTATTGACATTCTAACAATATTAACTCCTCCATCCCATGAACATGAGGTGTCCTTTTATTTATGTCTTCTTCAACCTTTTTCAGCAATGTTTTTTAGTTTTTATTGTCCACATCTTTACTTCTTTGATTAATTCCTGACGTTTTATTCCTTTTGATGCTATTATAAATGGAATTGTTTTAACAATTTCCTTTTTAGGTTGCTCATTGTTAGTAAACAGAAATGAAACTAATTCTTGTGTTCACTTCGTATCCTGCTACTTTGCTAAATTTGCTTAGTAGTTCTAATAGTTTTTTGTAGAGTCTTTAGGGTTTTCTATGTATAAGATTATATAATTTGTGAACAAACATAATTTTAATTATTCCATTCTAATTTAGATGTGTTTTATTTCCTTTTGTTGCCTAATTGTTTTGGCTAGGACTTCTAGTACTATTTTAAATAGAAGTGTTGTAAACAGGCATCCTTGCCTTTTTGATCTTACCGGAAAAGCTTTCATTCTTTCACCATTGAGTATGATGTTCTCTGTGAGTTTTTCATATATGGTTTTTATTATGTTGATGTAGTTTGTTGTGTGTCTTTATCATGACAAGGTGTGGGATTTTATCAAATGTTGTTTCTGCAGTAGTTGAGATGATGACATGTTTTCTTCCTCCATTCTCTTACTGTGGTGTATTATACTGATGGATTTTTGTATGGTAAATCATCCTTGCATATCAGGAATGGACTCTGTTTGGTCATGATGTATAATTTTTTAAATTACTGATGGATTCAGATTGCTAATATTTTGTTGAGGATTTTTGCATCAATATTCAAAATGCATATTTGTCTGCGGTTTTATTTTCTTGTAGTGTTTTTGTCTGGCTTTCGTGTCAGGGCAAGGATAGACTCATAGAATGACTTAGAAAGTGTTCTCTTCAATGTTTTGGAAAAGTTTGAAAAGGATGGTGTTTGTACCTCTTTATATGTTTGATTGAATTTGCTAGTGAAGCCATCAGGTTCAGGAATTTTCTTTTTTGGGATATTTTGATAACCAATATAACAGGTCTATTCTGTTTTCTTATTTCATCATGATTTAGCCTTTATAGGTTTTTTTATTTCTAGGAATTTGTCCATTTTATTTAGGCTATCTACTTTGTTGGTATATGGTTGTTCATGGTACTTTTATAGTCTCTCTCTTTCTTTAGAATCAGAAGTAACATCTCCACTTTTATTTCTGATTTTTGTAATTTGAGTCTTTGTTTTATTAGTCAATCTAGCTAAACATTTGTCAGTTTTGTTGATCTTCAAAGATCCAACTTTTATTTTTCTTTATGTTCTCTATTGTTTTTATTTTTCTATTTTGTTTGTCTCTGCTTTAATCTTGATTATTTCTTTTCTTCTGCTAGCTTTGAGTTTAGTTTGTTCTTTTTTCCCCTAGATCCTTAATTTGTAAAATTAGGTTGCTGATTTGAGATATTTCTGGTTTTAAAATGTAAGCAGTTTTAGCTATAAATTTTCCTTGTAGCACTGTTTTCACTGTATCTCATAGGTTTTGGTACGTTGTGTTTTCTTTTTCATTCACCTTGGAGTATTTTATAATATACTGTCTTAGTTTGTTTTGTGTTGCTATAACAGAAAGCCACAGACGAGTAATTTATAATGAACAAAAATTTATTGGCTTAAAATTCTGGGGACTGGGTATTCCAAGATTGAGGAGCTGACATCTGGTGAGGTTTTTGTTGTGTCATAACATGGTTGAAGGCATCACATGGGCAAGACAGAGAGAAAGGTGGGCCAGATCCATTCTTTTTAAAATAACCCACTCTCACAATGAAGAAACCACTCCTGTAATAATACCAATAACCACTTCTTAAAAGTCCCACCTCTCAACACTATTGCATTGGATTACATTTCAACATATCAACTTGGGGGGATACATTCAAACCACAGAATTTATGTTATGTTTTGTTTGCTAATTTATTGGTGATTGATAGGGTGTTTTTTAGTTTAAAAATGATAATGTTCTATTTTTCCTTCTGTTAGCAATATCCAACCTCATCTCCTTGTGGTCAGAGAAGATTCTTTGTATGACATTTATTTTCAAAAATATGTAAAGACAACTTACGGCCTAACATATGGCCTATCCTGGAAAATGTCCCATATGCATTTGAGGAGAGTGTTATATTCTTTTTTGGGGGGTAGAGTGTACTGTATATATCTATACAGTCTGCCCAATAGTTGGTCTATTGTGTTGTTCAAGCCCTCTATTTCCTTATCGTCTGTGTGGTTATTTTATCCTTTATTGAGAGTGAGGTATTAAAGCTTCTGTTATTGTAGACCTTTCTACTTCTTCTCTCAATTTTGTCCATTTTTACTTCATATCTTTTGATGGTCTGTTATTAGGAGCATATTTCTAATCTGTATATCTTTGTTGTATTTAACTTTTTATTAATATGTCTTGTGGGTTTGTTACACAGGTAGACGTGTGCCATAATGGTTTGCTGCACCTGTCAACCCATCACCTAGGTATTAAGCCCCGCATGCATTAGCTCTTTATACTGATGCTCTCCCTTCCCTCCTGCCTGCCTCCACAGACCCCAGTGTGTGTTGTTCCCCTACCTGTGTCCATGTGTTCTCATTGTTCAGCTCCCACTTGTAAGTGAGAACATGCCATGTGATGTTTGGTTTTCTGTTCGCTTGTTAGTCTGCTGAGGATAATAGTTTCCAGCTCCATCCATGTCACTGCAAAGGACATGATCTTGTTCCTTTTTATGGTTGGATAGTATTCCCTGGTGTATATGTACCACATTTTCTTTATCTAGTCTATCATTGATGGGCATTTGGGTTGATTCCATATCTTTGCTATTGTGAATAGTGCTGCAACGAACATATGAATGCATGTATCTTTATAA
The DNA here is from genome assembly GCF_047675955.1 of Chlorocebus sabaeus. NCBI lineage: Eukaryota > Metazoa > Chordata > Mammalia > Primates > Cercopithecidae > Chlorocebus > Chlorocebus sabaeus. The sequence goes on along the minus strand of NC_132913.1, from coordinate 96,632,808 downwards.
TAGAATGATTTCTATTCCTTTGGGTATATAATCAGTAATGGGATTGCTGGGTTGAATGGTATTTCTGGATCTCACTTTCTTAATCTGAAAATAGAAATAATAGTGTTCAGCAGTAAAACTACTGAGGGTTTATTAGATTAAATGGTTTTGATTTTCTGCCCTTATCTTCAGGTATGTAAAGCCAGAAAGAAATCTTAAAACTGTCCCAAAGGTAGGATCCTAAGGAGAGGGCAGTTACTGGGCTGCGGTAAGTCCAGTATTGAGAGAAAAGCTAGGACAACTGAAGAACTAATGAAAAACAAGGATTGATAGCATTTCCTGGAATAATATCTGAATATCAGTTGCTCCTCTAATATCAAATATTTTCATGTATAACCAAAGAGATAAATTTCATGTTTTAAGATAAAACTGGGTTTGATCTACTTCTAAACACAACCGTGTTACAATGTTATTAATAGAATTGTATAATGGAGTCTCAGTATTTTTAGAGACAGTGTAGAGAGATATACTGTATTTCCCGTAAGGAAGAAGATTGCTGAGATGATCCCCAAACCTCAAAAACTGAAAAGGAAATGTGGAACCTAATAGATTTATAGCCTGTGAATCATTGCCCAGTTTATATTCACTCAATATGTGTCAATGTGTTACCTTCCTTACAGCAGAGAGCCCTTCTAACAAACAATATTACAGTTTCTGCAAGGACAATCAGTATCTTTTAAAGTTTTATTTTTGTACTTGTGTTGGGTTAAAAATAGGTATCTATAGGTGACTCTAAAAAATATTAAATAATGCAATTTCTCATGTTTTCACATCTCAAATTTATGGCAGCCAAAATCGATCACTCAAAAATATAAATTTTAATTTGTGCTGACAAGGTACTTTGTTATGAAGGATTCATTAATTAAACTATGGTTTATCCACCTAACGGGATCCTGGGAAGCTCAGTTCTCTATGTATGGATGTGAGGGAAAAAAATAAAGAATAAAATGTTAAATAAAAAAGTGTACTTTACTGATGATAATATATTTTATCTTTTTAAATAAAGGTAATAGAAATTAAGAATACGTATTTTCATGTGAATGTGTACAACTAAAAGACAATAAATGAATACATTTTTTAAAACTAATAAGTTACCTATCTGAGACCGAGCTAAAGAGGTAGACAGGAATGCAAATGGAATAAAGCATTCTAAATTTACATATATATTTATATATTCTAATTTTTGAAATATTACCTATTACAAATCTTAACTTAAAAAAACGTATCCAGTGCCCTTTGGGTATGTTAACTAGCTCAGTACAACAATAAAAAGCATTTTATTGTTCTTAAATGTTTCATTAATCCCATGTGACTTGCTTTAAAATTTTCATCTAGAATAAACCAAAGTCCACTGTAATTTATGCCTGATAATTGTCTTATAAGTTTTCTTTATTTTTGCCATTGTTATCACTGAAGTGGCTTATTGAAAGAAAAGAAAATAAAGACTCTTATTTATTTGTCTAAATTTCTCAAAAGGGCAAATTAATATTTTAGATATAGTTAGTGTTTACTTTGTGCATTTGTTTTAGCTTAAAACCTAAGGACATATTGGATGGCAATGAGTCAAACTTATTTTGAATTCATTTCCCTTTAATCTAAACAAATGTTTATTTAGCATGTAATATGTTCCCATGGATATATTCTACTGAAAGAGTTGCCCTTATGAATCTTATACTTTGGTTGTGTGTGAGGGTGAGACGGCTAGCAAGAAAAACAATAAATAAGTCAATTATACAGTGTTAATATTAAGTAAGTCTCAGAGGAAAATGAAAAAATAGTATCAGAGTTTAAGTAAAATTATTCAGAGTGCCAGTCAGTGTGAGTGTGGGGGCGAGGGATTGATTAGATTTTTAAATATGTTGGCCAGTGTAGACCTCATTGAGCAAATGATATTTGAGGAAAAACTTAAAGGAGATGAAAGAAATAGCCAAATTGATATTTGGGGGAAGAATATACCAGACAGATAATATTAGTTATCTATAGCTTCAAACAAATCCACCCCATAAAGCAATTAATATGATTTATTTTAGTTGTTTTACTGCATTTTCATGTCAATAAAAAAGAAAGCTTCTAAAACTCTCCCCTCCCTTTTTTTCTTTCCTTTCTTTTTTCTCTTTCTCTTTCTTTTCCTCCTCTTTCTCATACTGTATGTCTGTTACATACTGCAACATGCTAAGCACCCAATAGGGAGGGGTTTGGAAGGATAACATACAGGGAAATAACAGAATATATGAAAATGAAGACTGATAATAAGATTCAGTGTAAAGCGTTGCTCAGGATTCCATTTGATCTATTTTTATTAAAGGGCTAAATGGAACTGTCACCAAGAGATATTCTGCAGAATCACTCTACTATTGGTTATAACAGTTAAAAAAAAAAAAAAAAAAAGACAAGAGTGACTTATATTTGCTGCATTGGACCTTATTTCCTTGTTTTTTTTTTTTGTTTTTGTTTTTGAGATGGAGTCTCGCTCTGTCGCCCAGGCTGGAGTGCAGTGGCGCGATCTCGGCTCACTGCAAGTTCCGCCTCCCGGGTTTATGCCATTCTCCTGCCTCAGCCTCCCGAGTAGCTGGGACTACAGGCGCCCGCCACCACACCTGGCTAATTTTTTGTATTTTTAGTAGAGACGGGGTTTCACCGTGTTAGCCAGGATGGTCTCGATCTGCTGAGTTTGTGATCCACCCAGCTTGGCCTCCCAAAGTGCTGGGATTACAGGCGTGAGCCACCGCACCCGGCCATTTCCTTGTATTTTTAAATCACAAATTGTGTCTGCAATTCAAAGGAATATAAAAACTACATATATTTGCTGTTACCTGATTCTCAAAATATTTTCACTTGATTGTCCTTGATCGTTCTCTATTGTTTGAATAGAAAAATATGCCAACTTTTGTATATTCATGTCTCTTAAAATATTGTCAACATTTTGAGAACAAGACATTCATACTATTAAATAATATATTGTTCAATATACTTCACATTTTCATCTTAAATTAGATTATTTGGTAATCTCTTGATTTTTTTTTTTATTTATTTATTTTTGTTTTTCTGTTCTTTTCTTAGATTACAGTGGCATCCGGTTTTAATTACTAAGGATTTAGGCTTGCAGGATCCAGAAGGAAGGGCAGCTGTTGAAGTGCCTGTAGGATTAATCTGAAGACTAGAGAAAAATCTATCTTAAGTTATTTCTTAAAACAATCTAAGAGAAAAACAAAGTACATTGAAGTAGTTCTCATTTTAGAAGATAATTGGCTTCCATTCTTAAAAATGAGAAATAAAAGATGGGACAATTTTAGAGAAACTAGCTTGCATATTTGCTGAAGTACTCTCATATCAAACTAGAACAGATCCATAGTTAGGGCTCAAAAATAGATTCTGGATAAAGGTATAAATGATAACATATTCTTATTTTTCAATTTGAAAATTGAAAAATAGTATCACATCCCCTGGCATCCAACTATATCCCTGAACAGGCATCACTGATATTAAAGCACATTTGGATTATCTTCAAAATTTATTTAATGGAATTCATTTTATGTTTAACTGGATTTAATGCTAATGATAATCTTATAGCACACATGTTTATGAAGAATTTTATTTTTATTTATTTGAAGTTTGTTTACATAGTAAACAATTGTTTTAAAAAAGAATGAATCAGATATGTTTGGATACTGTAGAGGTATTGCTCTTGTGTTTATTCATGAATGACAGCCTGATTGGCATAGAAGTATTGACTCATATTTCTTTGTCATCAAACTCTGAACTGGTGCATCCTTTGTCCTTTAAAATTTAGTGTTAAGAATCTAAAGCAGGCATGATTTTGGCTCTTTTGTGGCTGTCTTTTTTTCTAGCTTTTTTTTTCCCCCCCAGTAGAAGTCTATTTTTTCTTTCTAGTGTGAGGAGAACACTTAAAATTGAGGTCTAACCTCAACATTTTTTGAAGTAGACAATACCATGTTGTTAACTATTGGCACTATGTTGTATAGCAGATTTCTGGAACTTATTTATCTGACACAACTAAAACTTTATACCTGTTCAACAGCAATTTTCCATTTTTCCTTCTACCCAGCCCCTGGCAACCACCATTCTGCTCTCTGTTTGTGAGGTTGACTATTTTAGATAACTTATATAAGTGGAATCGTGCAGTGATTTCCTTCTGTGATTGTTGGATTATATGATAATTCTGAAGTGAAACCATAAATCTACTAGAAGAAAACATATGGGAAAAGCTTCATGACATTGGGCTTGGCAATGATTTCTTGGATATGACAGCAAAAGCTCGAGTAACAAAAGCAAAAATAGACAAGTAGAACTACATCTGCTATAGTTTGGGTCTGATTTGTCCCTGCCAAAACTCGCATGGAGATTTAATCCCCAAGAGGTAGTGTCAGGAGGTGAGGCCTACTGGGAGGTGATTGAGTCATGGGGGCAGAACCCTCATGAACAGATTCATGCCTTTCTGCCAGGGCAGTGACTGAGTTCTCACCCTTGGGAATGGATTAGTTCCCAGGAGAGTGGGTTGGTAAAAAGAGTCCGGCTTCCTCTACTTCTTTCTTCTGCTTCCTCTCTTGCCACAACCACTACTGCAGGACAATTATAACTCCTTTCATTAATATAGTGGTTTAATTGATGCTAGTATGATGATTTAATTCAAGTAGTTTATTTTTAAGCAAGACAGATGTGAAGAAGTTAAGAAATGAATCAGATAAATTAGACCTAACACTTCTTTTAAATCTCAAAAGTCAGTGTCTTTGTGAGGCAAGGCAATGGTAATTAGCAGGAGTGGATGAATATGTGAAAGAAAATGCAAAATCTAACAGAAAAGAACTTGTTGACTGGGCGTGGTGGCTCACGCCTATAATCCCAGCACTTTGGGAGGCCGAGGTGGGTGGATCACTTGAGGTCAGGAGTTCAAGAGCAGCCTGACCAACATGGTGAAACCCATTCTCTACTAAAAATACAAAAATTAACCGGGTGTGGTGGCACGTGCCTGTAATCTGAGCTACTCGGGAGGCTGAGGCAGGAGAATCTCTTGAACCTGGGAGCGGGAGGTTGCAGTGAGCCGAGATCGTGCCATTGCACTCCAGCCTGGGCAACAAGAGTGAAACTCTGTATCAAAAAAAAAAAAGAAAACTTGCTGATTTTTTTTTTCCAGTTTACTCAGATGTCAAGGAAGTGTTCAATGAGAAAACATGACTATTTATGTATTTGGTATAAATTCATCCTTTATTATATAATATTGTAACAATGAGCAAATTTTAAAGCTGATTCTATCACTTACTTTTTGACTTTAGACAAGTGATTACCATCTTTCAGCCACTTTCCTCATCTGAAATGGAATCTTCACATAGCTGTTGTCTGGATAAAATGAGACAAAGGCTGTAAAAGCCAAAGTACAATATCTAGAACCTATGCTCAATGGGCAGCAGATTCACTAATTGAGAACCTTCATTGTGACACATACTGTTCTAGATACCCAAGAGGAAAAGGTAAAAGGTGAATAAGACATGTTCTTATTCATGTCTTTTAAAGATCCCACAATCTATCAGAAGAGACAGAGGACTACTCAGAACATTAGAGTAAATGAGGTATGTGCCAGGAAAGATGCATGCACAAAGTGTTATGGGAATGTGGAAGGAAAGACTAATTCACCTCAAGAGAAGTGAAAAAGAGGTTTTATAGGAGTGATGATTTCTGAGCAAAATTGAGCCTTGTAATTTTCCAGGTCAAAACATTTCAATGGAACAGCCTAAGGAGAGATTAACAGTATTATTGGTTAAACAAGTGCAAATGTGGAAAGATGTGAAGTTAAAAGACTGCGTTGAAGTATTACTTTTCTGAATTGTATCTGGGGATAAAATCTTTTGCATTCTTTGCTTTCCTGGCTTTGCCCACAGTGACAGAGCAACCTCCATGTTTTCAGTTGAACCCAGAAGGCTACTTTCACTCAATGCCCTGCTGAGTCATCTCATTAGGCAGCTGTGCCTTTTCAGAGCTGGGTACAAAGATGTGGGTGGTTGTGTAAATGATGTGGAAGGGTGACCAGATGTATACCAACTAAGTCAGTGCCCAGGAGAGCCAAATGATGATGTCAGTAGGAAGATTTGTTGTAATGAATGGACAGACAATAATCAATGCGTATATTTAAGAGCTTGGCAGAACAAGCCATCATATCCAGTATTTGACATTGAACCAAATTTGCTCCACACTTGTACATCTGTGATTATTTCACATCATATGACTCTTACAGACCATAGCACTTCCTAATCAAAAGACATACAGTAGTTGAATGGATAACAATGCCAGATGCAATTATATGTTGTCAACAGGAGACTCACTTTTGATGTAAAGACACACATAGGCTGAAAGTGAAAGAATGGACAAGGATATTCAGTGCAGATCACAGCCAAAAGAAATCAGGGTTAGCAATACTTACATCGAACCAAACAGACTTTAAGACAAAAACCATCACAAGAGACAACAAAAGGACATTATATAATAAAAGGGTCAATTCACTAAGAAAATATAGCAATTATAAAATGTATGCAACTAACTTTAGAGCACCCAAATATATGATGTAAATATTGGCAAAATTGAAGGGTAAAAAAGACAGTAACACAATAATAGTAGATTTCAATACTCTTTTTTTCAATAATGGATAGAATAACTAGTGAGATGATCAGTAAGGAAATAGAAATCCTAAAGTATAGTATAGACCAAATGGACCTATCATACACGTATAGAACATTCCACTCAACAGCAGGAGAATATTTTTCTCAGATAACATTATGCTAAATTTAAAAAGCCAACCACAAAAGACAAATAATGTGTGATTTCACATATATGAGTTATCTAATGTAATCAAACACACAGAAATAGAAAGTAGGATGCTGGCTGCTAGGGCTTGGGGCAAGGGGTAATGGAGGATTGTACAACAGCTATAGAGTTTCAGTCATACAATATGGGAAAGTCCTAGATATCTGTTGTATAACAATGTGCATATAGTTAACAATACTGTACTATAACTTGAGGGTAAATTTATGTTATGTGTTTTTTGATCAGAATGAAAAAGAATTTGCTAGAGCATACTGATACATAGAAAGAAAATACAGAAAATTTCGTATTCTGGCTAATGCTAAAGTCACATTCAATTAAAAATTCTGTCACATTGAAACTAATTATATCGTAAAACCTAGACATTTTAGATACTTATAGTGGATGGGTGAGATTGGATGAGATTAAGAAATAGAAATAAAAGGGAATAAACAAGTAAAGTAAGGAAACCTTGCATAGGCTGATGATGTAAATGGGCCATGAACTGAGGATGGAAGTGAACTTTGCAATGAGAGAGACAGTGAGTGAGAGAGAGGGAATGAATTTGAAAGCAATGTAAAACACAATCAGTCCTGAGGCATACAATGTAATAATCTTCCAAGTAACAAACGGTATCAAGCCCAAACTAATTCACATATATATGGGTATTTTCCATTCCCTCAGTTTCAATAGCCCTCTTAGTACACTAATGTCTAGGGCTTCTCTAAGTACGTGAGTGAGAGCAGCATTTAGCAGGTCTTCGGTAATATTGCAAGGCAGTATCTGCCGGTTTCAATAGTAAATACTCCAACTAGATTACTTTTTCTAGATCTGGCATAAAGCCAGTAAGATTACTGATACTTTTTGGTAGCATTTAACAGAAGAGCTCAGTAAGTAGGTTTTCACTGTTACATGGAAGAGAAAAGAATACAGGCAAAACTAATATCCTATAATGTATTATACATAAGAAAAAATTATCCTCATTTTGTATAGCCTGGCCAAAAACTGACAGAATTAAAGAGAAAAATATAAACATAAACATAACTTGTGTAACAAATTAATTATAAAGATAAAATTAGAACATGGCTTATGTCTTTCTGGTTTGAGTAATGAATGATAATTCTAGAATTATTTTTTTAAAGGTTGTCTAATCAACAGCTTCATTCATATGTTCTCTTTTAGCACTGATTTTTGAGTTGTCTAGTGTAAATGGAGAAATCGTGATGATTTCCTGTGTTTCTGGGTTAGTGACTTACTTTTTTCTGCAATGCACATTAGTTAAAATTATCCAAAGACATTATTTATATAGTTCCAGATCAGTCAGACAGTTAAAGAAGTATAATGTGATTGGAAAGATTCTCCAATATACTGGTAAGTTTAAAAAGCAAATTCCTAAGTGATTTGCATCATATAGTTCCATTTTGGGGGTAAAAATATGTACTTATAGGTTCTTAAAATTTTTGGAAGTATATAAAACAAAATACTAAGAATGGTTATATCTGATTTTTTTGGATTATATGTAATTTGTAATATTTTCTTTAGTAAAACCTAGATTATTTATATAAAAATATATTTCTTTTTAGAAAATAAAAGGCAAGACCTATATTAGTCTAGCGTTTTTGTATATATAGGAAAGCATAGCTAAAAGGTTTTGTGATATATACCTTCAAGAATAACAATAGAGACTTCTGTGATTTCTTAAGACTAAAAATAATAAGAGAAATAAACTATATATTTAAATGCATTATATCCTTGTATGGGAAGTGGAGGTATCTGTCTTAAAGAATTTACCGTAATATTCTGATCAGATATAGTAACAAATTATTGTCTAGAAGGACATTATGTACATGAACAAAACTAGGGCTGACCGTTTGTTCAGTTTGTAGCAGTTTGGATAGTTTCATTTCAAGAGAAATAAACTGGTTTTTTTTACATTTAAAAAAATTATACTTTAAGTTCTGGGATACATGTACAGAATGTGCAAGTTTGTTACATAGGTATACATGCGCCGTGGTGGTTTCCTGCACCCATCAACCTGTCATCTACATTAGGTATTTCTCCTAATGCTATCCCTCCCCTAGCCCCCGGCCCCCTCCAACAGGCCCCGTTGTGTGATGTTCACCTCCTCATGTCCATGTGTTCTCGTTGTTCAACTCCCACTTATGAGTGAGAACATGCGGTATATGGTTTTCTGTTCCCCTGTTAGTTTGCTGAGAATGAAACTCAGATCAAATGTGGTTGGAGAAATAAGCAAGCCCAAAGGTAGGGCAGACTTAGGGATTTATTGATAAAAATGGACCAAGAAGGATATCAAGAACCCAGATTCTTTCTATCCCTAGGCTATGCCATTCTTAATGTAAATTTTTTCCTCACATGGATTGGAGGATGGCTGCAGCAGCTCCAGGCATCATAGCCTGACACAACAAGGTCCAAAGGCATTATATTGTCCAGCCCTACTTGTGGCTCTTTCTTGGACATGAAGGAAAACTTTCCAAGAAGTGGCCAGAAAATTTTTCCACATCTCATTTGCCTTTCTTAAACCACTCCAAGAGTAAGGGTGAGTACTGACAATATCTCCAAAATGCATTGCTTACATATGGGCCCTGTTTGAAAAATTTGGAAGGCACTGAATTACAAGATGAATTCTTCATGTTACTAGAGTTATTTTCAGTTAGGGGTATAGTCAACATTTCTGTACATATCTCTCTGGGTGCTTATGTTAGTAGTATTAAAACTGATGGGCAGATAGCTAATGTTACTAATGCTAACAGAACAATTGTAACAATTTACACTCCACTTATTGTATCAAGGCTCTGTTGCCTCCAATTTTTACAAACACTTGGTAGAACAAGACTTTTAAAATTTTAACCTACTTGCTGTATAATGATATCTGATTGTGATTTTATTTTCCTGGGTACTAATGAATACAAGCATCTCATTTCCTTTATTAGCCATTTGTTTGTTTGGTCTTTCAGTTCTGTATTGTACTTCTTCAAAGCCTTTGCCCATTTCTTTATGAGATGATTTCCCCTTACTTATTTGTTAGTTCTTCTGTATTTTCTAGATTCCATATGCCATAAATATTCATATATATGCATATTATCTTTGTATATTTTTTTCTTTTCTTTTCTGTTTTTTTTTTTTTTGAGACAGTGTCTTACTCTGTCGACCAGGCTGGAGTGCAGTGGCGTGATCTCGACTCACTGCAACCTCCACCTCCTGGGTTCAAGTAATTCTCCTGCCTCATCCTCCCAAGTAACTGAGATTACAGGTATGCGCCACCACACCCAGCTAATTTTTGTGTTATTGGTAGAGACGGGGTTTCACTATGTTGGTCAGGCTGGTCTTGAATTCCTGACCTCAAGTGACCCACCTGCCTAGGCCTCCCAAAGTGCTGGGATTACAGGCATGAGACACTGCTCCTGGCCTATACATTTTCTTATACTATCTTATTTATTTTATTTTAATTTTGGGCTCATGTTTTGGTTTTCTTTTTGGCTATTTTCACAATAATGTTTCTGTCCAATGCAAAAACTATTTTAAAGGGAAAAGACAGTTAGAACAAATGGGACTGTGAATCTCACAATATTATTGTCATTGAATTGAATTGAGTTGAATTAGAAATTCTTACAAGTGGTTTGTTTATTTCTTTGGTTTTTGTGTAAATATAATGATAGCAGATATGGTTATATACCTTTCAAAATAGGCAACAGAAGCACGGCATCTTCAATTTGTAGCTTTCCCAAGAAAAAATAGCATTAATAAAATAGCACTAGACAAATAAGAAAGTCAGCAGGAATAAAAAAGAATGAACTTGATTGAAATTTAACAAAATCTGAATTGAGATTTAACAGCAGCATGGAAAGAAGTTACTTTATCATTGCCCTTTAAAGAGTTATCCAATGTGAGACTGGTTTACAGCAGTAGAATCTTTCCTAGTATTTGTTATGGATTTCTTTTTCATGAAGCATTTTGCTGACTTTATACCTTAGTATACAAACAGGGAAATGTTAATCTGCAGTTCTCTCCGTGAAACATCTTGAGGGCCATTTCTGACATCTTTCCAATGGAATAAAATAAAACGAACTTGTTTTTGGGATCTATACTACTTCCTGAATACAACCTTCATAGATTGAGTCTCTTTAATAAATGGTGTTGGGAAAATGGGGCATCCCTATGCAGAAGAAAGAAATTAGACCCTTATCTCACACCATATTAAAAAATTAGCTCAAAATTAATTAAAGCCTGAAATGTAAGGCTTTTACGTAAGCAAGTATAGGGGAAATGCTTCAGGATATTTGTCTGGGAAATGACATTTAGATATGTTCTCCAAAGCATAGGCAGCCCAAACAAAAATACACAAATGGGATTATAGCAAACTAAAATTCTGCAAAGCAAAGGAAGCAGTAAACAGAGTGAAGAGACAATCTATAGAATAGAAGAAAATGTTTGCAAACTGTACGTCTGATAAGGGTAATGTCTAAAGTGTGTAAGGAGCTCAACTTAATAGCAAGAAAAAATATCACCTGATTTTAAAGTGGGCAAAAAACCTGAGTAGACATTTCTCAGAAGAATACATATAAATGACCAACAGATATATGCAAAAATATTCAGCATCACTAATCATCAGGGAAAACCAATCAAAACCATGAGAGATCATCTGAGACCTGTTAGAATGCACATTAAAAAAAGACAAAAAATAACAAATGTTGATGAAACTGTGGAATTAAGGGAACATTAGTCGCCATTATGGAAAGCAGTGTGTGAGTTCCTCAAAAAATTAAAACTACTGTATAATCCAGTTCTCTCACTACCGGGTATGTATCCAAAGGAAATGAAATCAGTATGTTGAAGTGATAGCTGCACTCCAGTGTTTATTGCAGCACTATTCACACAAAAAGGATATAGAATCAGCCTAAATTGTCCACCAGCAAATAAATAAAGAAAGTATGATATGTATACACAATGGAATACGATTAAGCCATAAATAAGAAGGAAATCCTGCTATTTAAAATAACATGGGTGCACCTAGGGTACATTATATTAGGTGAAATATGTCAGAAATAGGAAGACAGATACCTCACAATTCACTCATATGTGAAATCCTAAAAAGTTGATCTCATAGAAACAGAGAGTCGAATAGTGATTACCAGAGGCTGAGCTGTTGTGTGTTGGTGGGGAGAAGGGGCAGTTGGGGAGATGTTAGTCAAAGGATACAAAATTATAGTTCAATAAAAGGAATAAGTTCAAGGGATCTATTAAGCAGCATAGGGACTAGAGTTAATTACGATATGGTGTATTCTTAAAATACATCATCATATCAGAGTAAATACTAAGTGTACTTACTACAAAAATGATTATGTGAGATAATGCATCTTTAATTAGGCAGATTTGGCTATTTCACTATGTATATATACTTCAAATCATCATGTTGTGTAAAACAAATACATAAAATTTTATCTATTTAAATAAATAGATGAAATACATAAATAAGTTTGAAAAAATTATTTCTCACTCTTCTAAAGGCTAGAAGTTCGAGATCAATGTGCTAGCAGTTTCAGTGCTTGGTGAAGGTTTGGTCTTTGCTTTCTTTTTTTTTCAAAGCCTGTGAAATTTTATTTATACAAAAGAATAAAAATAGCTATTTAAAAATGATTGATTTAAACGTGTTTTTCCATTTTTCCTGTTCCTTGAACATGAATCTGCTTCCAACTCAGAAAGATTTAAGATAGGTAATTACTAAATACTTCCCTTGCAAAAAACCAAAGAGCCAAGTTTCCCATTTTACTTATGATAAACCAGATTATTTTCAGTTATGAATATTGGGAACTACATGAAAGAGATGATCAGATATGTCAGCAGGAAGGTATGAGCTGTACAAAGGCATTACAAAAAGACCCCAAAGAAAATAAGATGATAAAAACAAGAGAAAAATAAGAAAACACAAAGCAATATAAGAAAATGCCAGATATTTACAGCCTTCATCTGAAATGTAATTTGTGTTCTTTCAACATAAAACAAAACCAGAGAACATTTCTTGATGTGTATCACAGATGAAGCTGGTACCAGCCAGTTTAGGGGGAGACATTCGTGCTAAGAAGGGAGAAATGTACAGTTAGCAACTCGCTGGGGTTATATATGTCTTGATCTTCCTGTAGTTCTATTACTAAAAATGACATAAAGTAAATGATCCAATGTATTATGGAAATGACTTGTTTGTCACCACATTTAGAACAGATTACTCGAAGTCACAGGCACTGAGTCTGGGAGAGCAGAGGTGGATGGCCACGAACTCAGGTGAAGGATGTTTATCTTTATGAGGTCAGAGAAGGGAAGCAGGGCTCTACAACCTGGAAACTTCTGCACTAATGTATCTTCGAACAGTCAGCTCATGGTTTTTTGTTTAACCTCAGATCAATCCTATGCTGGTTTTTTGTTCTTTCACTTTTTATGGCTGCTGTGGTGACTCCCTGAGGAAGTAGAGGAAGCAGCCTTCTGAGGTTTCATTCCCTGCACAGATCCATCCAGATCCTCAGGGTCCTCCTGGCTGGACTCATTTTCCTGATTGTGGAAGTCTGAAGAAGTGTCACTTTCCATCCCACTTCTTGGCTCTCTCTTTCTTTCCTTCCTTCCTTCCTTTTTTTTTTTTTTTTTTTAATTTCCACATTTATTTTTCTTTCATGTGCATAGAAAATGGCAGTGAAGTGTCCTATGAACGAGGCAAGGAATGGGCACGGCGCTGCAGTACCAGCCTGGTCGTTGTGCTTCCAAAGTACACTATGCATAGTGGAGACAAAGGGTGTTGCAGTTTGTTTTTAATTGCTCGCAGTTCCTTGGGCTTCCCATTTGTTTTTGAAGTTGTCAGTTTCTTCAAATCTCTTTTCAAGCGACACACTGCATTTCAAATGATGGCACTTAACCAATGTGGCATTTCCATATTTATATCAACAAAAGAAATTTACAAGACATAATAGCATACAATCTTGACATTTACTAATAGCAATAAAACATGGGCATCATTTTATTTTTTCTGTACAAACTATCAGAACACGACTTTATTCACATTAAAAAATCATCTTTAATTTGATTAGACCTACACATCCCCATTTCATTTCACCCATTTCTCAAACCTCTCGTCACGTCACCCACACCTTCACCAGACTACAGAATCTACAAGTAATTAGATGTAACACCTAAATAGAGCTTAGAAAGTCCTCTCCCAAATGTTTCATCACTTCCTTGATAATTCCTTAAAAAAGAAAAACAAATGCACTTCACTCATTCCTTCCACTCACTTTCACATTTCAATCATCAAATTAGCAAGATGGACTTTTCACCTCAATCCGAACAAAGTTAGAAAGAGTTCCTCTGTGGGGCGTCTTGATGCTGCACCTGTGATTCTGGGGACCCTGGCTACTGTTCTGCTCTATAAGAAGTTCGTTTAATGGAATAAAAGTCTACATAATTTGTGATTGATTTCAGTCCACACTGTGTTGACTAATCAGTAGAAGCTGGAAAGTGAACTCGGTCATCAAAATAAGGGTTTTCATGGCTATGAGGAGACTGCAAATACAATCTGTATGATTCAAAGTTATTTTGTTGGAGTCATCTTGACTATAATACGGCTGTCGATGCTGTAGTTGTCTATTTAATTCTCTTGCTGGTGAGGAATATGAACTGATGTAAACTGGCGAAGGTTTGCTGGAGCCTGACTGAACGATGGGTGACGTCTTTTGGTTGGTGGTAGACAAGGAAGGACGTGATTTGAATCAGTCTCACTCCATTGTCGACACGGGTGTAATAAAATGGTTCTGATTCCACCCATCATTTTTATAAATGCTCCAGTGGTCCTGATATTGCCATAATGTATTCAAGACCTGGGCTGCTGCCTTCACTACTTTTAGAGATGATCTGTTGCCCCTGCCTTTGGTTATGTTCACCAGCTTCTCTATGTCTCCCGAGTCAGCCAGGGCTTTGGTGTTCTCCATGTTTTTGCTGGTGACCTCATGCAGAGCGCAGCAGATGGCTGCCTTGGACTCATCAGACAAGACACTGGGACCGTTGCTGCAGGGAAGATGGTTGACCAGGTCTCGTATGGCATATTTGCCTTTGAGCTCCTTGTTGCGAACATCTAGTGTCATATTCCTCAAGGCAGTTGCCACGGAAGAAACAACTCTATCGTTATCCATTCTCAGAGGTTCCACAAGGATGGGGAGCCCCTTTTATTTTTGGACAGCCACCTGGATGTATCCTGCAAACTTCCAGTTGCCAGCAGAGAGGTTCTGGAGAGGTCTGGCAGAGCCTTCCAAGGTGGCTGGGTTGGAACTTTCTGCTAGAAGAGTCAGATATAGCTTCACCACCGATGGGTGCCACAGCATCTCAACCCCTTTGGGGGACTTTGACAGTCCTGGGATAGGACCAACTCCATCCCATTGATCTTCTTGCAGAGTCCTCTTTTACTTTTTCTTCCCCCAGCAACTTGGCTCAGAGTCTTTGCTGGGAAACTTTTTCTAGTAAGTCATCACATTTGTTCAGTCCCAGTAACTGGGCTTGGGACACCTCCAGTTCCAGCCGATAGGACAGGTTCCTCAGGGTGCACACGAAATTCTTCACCATCTTGCTGTCATAATCAGATGTGTTCATACACGTGTAGATCACATACAACAGCGAGTCCACTAGCCCCTCTCAGGACTGCATTTGCTTCTGAGCTTCTTACCCCATGGAACTGAGGTTCCTCAGGCAACCTGTCATATTACACAGAATTAGTGAAGTCTGAAATTTAATTTTATGGCCATGATGAAGAGTTATTCCATCCAGAATGTGGAATGATCACAGAGTTTGTTAAGGTTGAGAGAGCATCATAAATAATCGTCATTTTTACAGCATCACATGAGGATAAATTTCAAAGACCTCCTGTGAAAAGCTCCCTTACTTCTGCATCAATAGATTTTCTCAACAGTCACAACAAAGCAGGTGTCCCACCAACATTCTTCATTGCTATTTTATTTTCATCTGTAGACTTGCCAAAAATGATGTTTCAAAGGGCACCACAGGCATTCTTCTGAAATTCCAAAACTCTGTGGCCAGAAGGTCAACCAGATGCTTGATTCCCCCTAACCTACACACCCTCATCTTCACGTTGTTGTCACCAAGCAACAGGTGCTGCAGATAGGTTGCTGCATTTGCCTGAACAGATGGGAACTGGTGCCGAAGCATGTGAATGACCTTAGGCAACTCAGGATCATGCCAGGCAAACTCCCTGGGGTCCTTCTAAATGCTGTCTATTGATGGGAATCTTGTGGTACCATCATCAACCGGCACTGCGTGCTGAAGCCTGTTATAATTGCACTCTTGCACTTGGTATTGTATGGGCCTGTAGGGCTCTGCATAGGTAGCTGTTGTGTTCAGAGCATAATTATTTCTTTGGTATGTAAGGGTACTTCGTTAGCTGTACATCCTTTGTAGATTTCCAATACCTACTGCTGGCTCCCTCTTTTAAATGAGCTAGTCCTGAATTCTTGCTAATGCACTTAATGCAGCTGCTGAGGTAACTGAGGATTTACTGAAGAGCCTCTTAGCTTCCTTAAACTTCTGGTTCTTTCTATCATTTTTACTATAGGAGTTTTTTTGGTTGGTCAGATACCGATCCCAGTCAGGTGTAATATTGCCATACATCTGAATGTCTTCCAGGTGGCTTCCCTCAAAAGCATAGGTCTGTCGCTCCAAGTTTGCCAGTGTTTCCCATGAAGGCCAGGCCCTTATGACTTACCTCCTAAGGGCCACATCTCTTAATGCTTTCACATTGGCCACCAACACATGAACTTTGGGGACACATTCAGACTATAGCATATGCTATTCTTATATTTCATGTATCACTCTTGAGACTGCACATTCCACCATGCCTATAACTTAAGTGTAGCTTGAAATATGATGGCTGGTGGACTAGCTCTCTGAGAAACATGCAGAGGATAAGAAATTATTCTATTTTTCTCACTCTCTAGACCTAGGATCATTCTAAAACTGAATGGAAAATAGTTGGGTGACGACTATATTCCCCTTTCTAAAGAATTCTAAACATGCTTGAAGATAACTAGTTAGAAAACAAGACTAGAATGGAAGTGGACGAAACCATAACAGAGACATATAAAAACCATTTAAAGTTCTTAGAGAGTTTATAACGAAGTCTTAAAAAGCAATTGCAACAAAACCAAAAATTGACAAATGGGACCTTATTAAACTAAAAAGCTTCTGCACAGCAAAATAAACTATTGACAGAGTTAAACAGATACCCTTCAGAAGGAAAGAGAATATTCACAAATCATGCATCTGACAAAGGTCTAATATCCATTATCTATAAGGAACTTAAGCAATTCAATAAGCAGAAAACACATAACCACATTAAAAAGTGGTCAAATGACATTAACAGACACTTCTCAAAAGAAGGCATGAAAGTGTCCAGCAAACATGAAAAAATGTTTCACATCATTAATGATCAGAGAAATGCAAATCAAAACCACGGTGAGATACCATCTCATACCAGTCAGAATGGCTATTAATAAAAAGTCAAAAAACAACATACTGGCCAGGCTGTAGAGAAAAGGAGACACTTATACACCATTGGTGGGAATGTAAGTTAGTTCAGCCACTGTGGAAAGCAGTTTGGAGATTTCTCAAAGAACTTAAAACAGAACTACCATTTGACTCAGCAATCCCATTACTGGGAATATAGCCAAATGATAATAAATCATTCTCTGAAAAAGACACATGTACTTGTGTGTTCATTGCAGTACTATTCACAATAGCAGAAACATGGAATCAACCCAGGTGCCTGTTAATGGTGGACTGGATAAAGAAAATATGGTACACATACACCATGGAATACTACACAGCCATAAAAAAGAATGAAAGCATGTTCTTTTCAGCCACATGGATGCAGCTGGAGGCTATTATCTGAAGGGAACTAAAGCAGAAACAGAAAACCAAATACCTCCTATTCTTACTTATAAGTGGGAACTAAACACTGAGTACATATGGACATAAAGATGGGAACAATAGCCACTAGAGACTACTAGAGGGGGGGGAGGGAGAAAAACGGTTGAAAAACTACTTATTGGGTACTATAGTTACCACCCGGGTAATGGAATCATTTGTACCCCGAGTCTCAGTGTCATGCAATATACCCATGTAACAAACCTGCACATGTACCCCCGGATCTAATATAAAAGTTGAAATTCAAAAACACTTCTTTGAATAAGTGTTCTTTTTAAACCCACTTTCCCCCCTCTTTCTTTCTTCGACTTGTTTTACTTTTCACAAAGACTTAAATGAAATATTTTAAGTTCTTGTCTTTCATAATGAAAAGTATTTTTTTCACTTTTTTATTATTTCAAAGTTAATAATTTTAAAAATGTATTTAAACGTAAAATTGAAGGTTGTGTGATACTCATTATATTTGTTCAACTGAGGCCCCATGCCTGAAATTCTGTGTGTGGGAAGAACACACTGTCAAAAGGGTAGAATAACGAATCACTGTGGGAAGGCTGAAAAATTGTCTGAATCTATCAAAATGTCACAACCAAATTAAGGTTTAATTAAAAGCTAAAAAAAAAAAACAAAACAAAACAAACAAACAAAAAAAAAAACTCGGTGTTGAATCCCACAAAATCGTTTTAGAAGATTACTCTTTGCAATATTAGTACTCAGTATTTTAGCTTCTTTCTAATCCACATTACAGACCTGAATTTCAACTCTGATGGATGCTTGCCTTTTTGTGAGAATAGGATACTGGAAATAATTTCATAAGTAGAGATTTAGTATGTTATCCACCTCTGATGGGATGCTCTTGACTCAGCTGGTCAATAAAACTCAGAGAATGTTCTCTGGGTAAGATTGGGGGCACTTACAATATAGTAGCCTTGCCATGAATGCTTTTTATTTTTCTCCTTCTGCCTCACTCTGTTCTCACCTATACTACAAAGTAATAGGATGGATCAATGCAATGACCATAAGATCATTATTCAGACTGCAGATTCCTCAATAGCAGGAAGCACATATCATCATATTTGTATCCCCTCAGCTTGCACCAGTGAAGGAGTAAATAAAATGCTAAAAAAATTCCAAGAAGAACAAAAGTCAGAATACAAAAAGTAAAAATACAAATAAGTATAATATTTAGCAATATCCCTCTTTACTTTTTCAATGGAATTGCGTTTTAATAAGGCCCATAGTATCCTCATATGATTTGGGGCATATCTGGTGAAACAACATTTGACACACTTTTGAAATGCCTCCTTCACTTGGCTTCTAAGATAATGCTCTCTTCCTTCCCTCCTCCTCCCTCCATCTATTCTCAGTCTCCTCTGCTGACATTCCCTCATCTCCCTGCCTCTATACATTGGAGAAACCAAAGAAGTAAATCCAAGATTTCTTTTATTTTCTATTTAGTCTCACTTCTTTGATGCTATGAATCTAAATACTATCTACATGCTGATGACTGTCAAACTTATATTTCCAACGTGAGCTTCCCTCTTGAACTCTTGATTCTTAGAGGGAAAATTGACTACTTAACATCTTCATTTAGATGTCTAACACACATCTTGAACCTACCATTTCCTAACCAGAACAGTCTTCACCTTTCAATATGGGACAACAATGTTCTAGTTGCTAAGGCAAAAAAGTTGTCATCCTTAATGTCACAATTTCTCTTTCTCCCTCCATTCAAACCCACAGCAAATTCTGTAGTATTACATACAAAATATATCTATCATGCATTCATTTCCTGTGTTTTTGCAGTAGACTTTTGACCTCACCACTTGGACCTTGCAACACTAATGTCTTTTCTCTAGATAGCAGCAGAGTAGTGTTGCTAAAATATGTTTATCCGTGACAATTCTCAAATCAAAACTCTCTAGTGCTTTTCCATAGCATGCAGAATGTAAACCAAAGTCCTCATAGTGGTTTAATTTTCCTATTGATCTGGGCCCAGTCTTATCACTGATTTCCTACAGCTTTCTTCTTTGCTCACTCCACTCCAACCATACTGGCCTCCTTTCTGTTGTTCTAGAATAATAGGTAAGCTTTTACCCAAGGCCTTTTTACTTGTTCCTTTGGCTAGAATTCCTCCCTCAAGTCTCCATATAATTCACTATGTCTCTTCCATCAGTCATACTCAACATCCACCATCTTGAAGAGAATATCCCTAGACATCCTTAACTAAAAGTGCAACTCTTTCCCTTTCCCTAAACACTAAAAAAGTTACTATCCCATTTTCCTTCTTTATTTTATCCAAAATAATTTAGCAACATCTAAAATGGTTTACTCACTAATCTTGTTTGTTGCAATTTTCCCACTACATCATAAGGTTCATGTCATATGACTGTCCTAGGGTAAGGCCAGCAAGGCATCTGGGTTGCAAAATTTAAGGAGACAGTCACTCTCAGGTCATGCAAGTGTATTCATGCTTGTCACAACCCTGCTTTCATAAAGGCAAAGATTTTAACTTATTTATTAACTGATACTTTCAAAATGTCCATCATAGTGCCTGAGATATGGTGGAAGTTTACTAAATACTAGCTTAATGTATCTTAGATACTTAATAATATTTTTTTAAAACCCCAGTATGTGCCAATTAGTAACTGCTGATCAGTATTGGAATTTAGTAAGAACTTAATCTCCAGTGACCCACTTTGGTTAAGTTCTTTCACATTAACAGGTTGTAAAATGCCTGGTAAAATACAGAAGTTTCTCCTTTTTCTGCATATGTTTCAAGATCACCAGTGGATGCTTGAAACTGTGGATAGTACCTATATATACTATGTTTTTTCTTATATGTATATCTATGATAAAGTTTGATTTAAAAATTTGACACAGTAAGACATTAACAGTAACTAATACTAAAATAGAACAATTATAACAATATACTTTAATAAAAGTTATAAAAATAATAAAAGTTGAATAAGTTATAAAAATAAAAGTTATTTGGTCTTCATCTCTCTCAAAATATCTTTTTTTTTTTGAGATGGGGTCTCACCTTGTCACCCAGGCTGGAGTGCAAAGGCGTGATCTTAGCTCATTGCAGCCTCCACCTCCTGGGTTCAAATGATTCTTCTGCCTCAACTTCCCCTCCCAAGAAGCTGAGATTACAGGTGCCCACCATCATGCCCAGTTATTCAAAATATCTTATTGTAATGGACTAACCTGTTTCCAGACTGTGGTTGACCCCAAGTAACATAAACTACAGAAAGAAACTGTGAATAAGGAGGGACTGCCGTATTAAAAACTCACCGAGCCGGGCGCAGTGGCTCATGCCTGTAATCCCAGCACTTTGGGAGGCGGAGGTGGGGGATCATGAAGTCAGGAGATTGAGACCATCCTGCCTTACACTGTGAAACCCTGTATCTATTTAAAAAGAAAAAAAAAATACAAAAAATTAGCCGGGCGTGGTGGCGGGCACCTGTAGTCCCAGCTACTCAGGAGGCTAAGGTGGGAGAATGGCATGAACCCGGGAGGCGGAGCTTGCAGTGAGCTGAGATCTGGCACTGCACTCCAGCCTGGGCAACAGAGCGAGATTCCGTCTGAAAAACAAAACAAAACAAAACCAAAACTGACCTATATAGGCATATGTTTACACCCAGTTCAGAAATAGAGTTGATAACAAGTAATTCCTTACCCCCTAGATAGCTACTTAAATCTCCCACGTTCAAAGATTATACAACATGTAACTGCATTGACCACAAGTAAAATTCAAGGTGTTTACATTTTGTTGAGACATAATATATGAGTAAAAAAGAATAATTTTCGCTAGTGTACTGAAAAAAACTAGAGTATGATATTACCAGAAGAGAAGTGCAGAATGTTTTTTAAGAGACTTATCTAAACTGCAAAAATATAGATTTGCAGGGAAACTATGTGGACACAAGTTCTGTTGTATCCTACTTACATATCTGGCATCCTACTCAATATCCAGTTGTGGGAAAATTATCAGGGTAAACCCTCTGAAGAAAGGGGAAGGTAATGATTAACTGATGGAGCCTCTGAGGACCTGTGGCCTCAGAGTTTTTCTCTGTGACTAGTGTGAACCCAGAACACTGAAAGGATACATGCTTCCCAGGTAAGAGAGAAATCTGTAAGAACTACAGGCATATTGACCAGGCGCGGTGGCTCACACCTGTAATCTCAGCACTTTGGGAGGCTGAGGCGGGCAGATTACCTGAGGTCGGGAGTTTGAGACCAGCCTGAACAACATGGAGAAACCCCATATCAACTAAAAATACAAAATTAGCTGGGCGTGGTGGTGCATGCCTGTAATCCCGGCTACTCGGGAGGCTGAGGCAGGAGAATGCTTGAACCGGGGAGGTGGAGGTTGTGGTAAGCCGAGATCCCACCATTGCACTCCAGCTGGGCAACAAGAGTGAGACTCTGTCTCAAAAAAAAAAAAAAAGAAAAAAGAAAAAGAAAAAAAAGAAACGCATGCATATCTGAGAGATACTGCAGGCCCAGATACACGCCACACGATAAAGCAAATATTGCAATAAAGTGAGTGGCATGTTTTTTTTTGTTTGTTTCTCAGTGCAAAAAAAAGTTATGTTTATACTATACTAACTAGTCTAAGTGTGCAATAGTCTTACATGTAAAAAATGTACATACCTTCATTTAAAAATACGTTATTGCTAAAAAATGCTAACAATCATCTCGCCTTCAGTGAGTCATAATCTTTTTTGCTAGTGAGAACTTTGCCTCAATGTTTATGGGTGCTGACTAATCAGGGTGGTGGTTGCTGAAGGTTGGAGTGGCTATGACAATTTCTTAAAATAATACAACAGTGAAATTTGCATTGGTTGACTCTTCCTTTCACAAAAGATTTCTCTGACACATGTAATTTTGTTTAATAGCATTTTACCCACAGTAGAACTTCTTTCAGAATTGGAGTGAATCCACTCAAACCCTGCCACTGCTTTATCAACTGAATTTATGTAATATTCAAAATTCTTTTTTATCATTTCAACATTGTTCCTAGAATCTTCATCATGAGTAAATTCCATCTCAAAAAACCATTTTCTTTGCTCATCCATAAGAAGTAACTCTTTACTCATTAAAGTTATATCATGAGATTGCAACAATTCAGTCACATCTTCAGACTCCATTTCTAATTCTATTTCTCTTGCTGTTTCCACCACCTCTTCAGTGACTTCTTCCATTGGAACCCTGAATTCCTCAAAGTCATCCATGAGGGTTGGAATCAACTTCTTCCAAATTCCAGATAATGTTGGTATTTTAACCTCCTCTCATGATCACACATATTCTTAAATGGCATCTAGAAATGGTAAATCTCTTTCAGAAGATTTTCAATTTACTTTGTCTAGACCCATCAGAGGAATTGCAATCTATGGCAGCTATGGCATTACAAAATGTATTTCTTAAATAACAAAACTTGAAAGCCAAAATTACTCCTTGATCCATGGGCTACAGGATGCAGTGGTGTTGTCAGGCATAAAAATAATATTGCTTTCGTTGTATATCTCTGAGATCAGGGCTCTTGGGTGATCAAGTGCATTGTCAATCAGCAGTAATCTTTTGAAAGAAATCTTTTGTTCTGAGCAGTAGGTCTCAAAAGTGGGCTTAAAATATTCAGTAAACCATGCTGTAAACAGACGTGCTATCATTCAGACTTTGTTCTTCATTTAGGGAGCACAGGCAGGGTAGATTTAGCGCTGGCTTCATGTTAAAGTTGCCAACTGCATTAGCCCTTAATATGAGAGTCAGCCTGTCTTTTGAAGCTTTAAAGCCAGGCACTGACTTCCCCTCTTTAGCTATGAAAGTCCTAGATGGCATCTTCTTCCAATAGAAGGTTGTTTCATCTACATTGAAAATCTGTCATTTAGTGTAGCCACCTTCTTCAATGATCTTAGCTAGATCTTCTGCATAATTTGTTGTTTCTACATCAGCACTTGCTGCTTCACTTTGAACCAATGTCTGCTACTTTCCACCTTTTCTTATGCAGCTTCCTCACCTCTCACAGCTTTATATAATTGAAGAGAATTAGGACCTTGGTCTGGATTAGGCTTTGGCTTAAGGGGATATTGTGGCGTGTTTGATCTTCTATGCAGGCTACTAAAACTTTCTCCATATCAGTAAGAAGACTGCATGGCTTTATCATCACTTGTGTGTTCACTGGAGTAGCACTTTTAATTTCCTTCCAGAACCTTTCTTTTGCATTTACACCTTGGCTGTTTGTTGCAAGAGGCCTAGTTTTAGACCTATCAGGGCTTTTGACAGGCCTTTGTCACTAATCTTAATCATTTCTAGCTTCTGATTTAAAGTAAGAGCTATGGGACTCTTGCTTTCACTTGAACACTTAGAAACTATTGTGAAGTTATTCTTTGGCCTAATTTCAATATTGTTGTGTCTCAGCAAGTAGGGAGGCTTGAGCAGAGGGAGAGAGATGAGGCTGGTCACTGGAGCACTCAGAACGTGCACAATATTTCTCAGTTAAGTTTGCCATTTTATATGGGTATGGTTCATGGCATCTCATAAAAAGTACAATAGTAACATCAAAGATCACTGATCACAGATCACCGTAACTGACATAATTAATAATAATAATAAAGTTTGAAATATGAGAATTATCAAAATGTGACACTCTCGAGACATGAAGCGAGCACATGCTGTTGGAAAAATGGAGTCAGTACACTTGCTTCATGCAAGGTTGTCATGGACCTTCAATTTGTAAAAAAACATAGTATCTGTGAAGTTCAATAAGGCAAGAACCATAAAACGAGGTATACCTGTGGATAGAATCCATGAAATCGTTTTTGAATAAACTTGAGAAAAAGTCAGGAGAAGAAAATTCATCACAAGGAGAATTAACTGACAGGGAAGATATTTGACCAGTAGTTCCACATGAACTGTTGGAGGAACTATTCTCTATAGTTCCACATGAAATGTTGACCAAACAAAGCATCTGTTAAAGCTCAACAAAGGTGTAGTGAAGTTCAAAGAAATGATTAGAAGATAACAAAAGAAATGAAAAGCAAACTGGATTATTTCTGTGGGGAGGGATAATATGTAAAGTATTCCAGAGGCAAAGCAATGTTACAAGCCATAGGGAAAATTAGACTATAGCGCAATTATAGTCAGGGTGATAGTAGAAAGAACTGAGGAAATTTTGCAATCCAAACAGGTAAAGATCTAGTACAAAATATAAATGATAAACATTATAGGTTTGAAAGATAAAGAGTATCCAGCATAAACCTAAGTAATTTTCCTTATGTGCATAACAAAAACATAAAGAATAATTATCATAACATATATTGGAAGAAACCTTTCCCAAAATAATATGTGAATCTGTAGATGAAAAGAACTTTAGGTTTCACAGTAAAAATATTGTTACGAAAAATTAACACAAAGAGATAATCCTGTAAAGCTCATTAAAATTCAATAATGAAGAAAAAAATCTTAAAATATCCAGGCAGGAAAACATAGTCATGTACAAAGGAGAAAAAATTTCTCCATTGAAAAAGATATTGTCAGAAGATAGTGGAGCAATAAAAGATCTGAGCAACATGATGCCTTTATATACTCTTACCATAAAGGTGAAGATGTACGTTCTGAAACACCAATTCAGGGACACAGCACTCTTGAAATCCTACTTGATCAGATCCAAATATTCAAGAAATAAATCAGAACAAAGAACTCAGATATATTAGTTTCATATTGCTGCTATAACAAATTACATAAACTTGGAGACTTACAACAGCACAATTTTTTAAAAAATCATCTAGTTTTGGAGTTCAGGAGTCCAAAACGAGTGTCACTGTACTAAAATCAGGGTATCAGTGGGACTTCTGGAGGGTCTAGGGAAAAAGCAGTTTGCTTGCCTTTTCCAGACCCTAGAGACTGACAACATTCCTTGACTCATGGCCACTTCTTTTCAAATCCAACACCATAGTATTTTCAAATCTGTCTCTGACTTTTACATTATTAGCTTCCTCTGTCACATATAAAGACCCTGGTGATTTAAATTGGATCCACCCAGATAATCCAGGATAATTTTTCCATTTCAATATTCTTAATCACATCTGGGAAGTTCTCGAACATAATGTAACATGTTCACAGGTTCTGGGGATTAGAATGTGAATATCTTCAGGAGTTATTCTGCTTACCACATCAGTTATAGGGAAACCATGGTAAAGGACTGATGTAAACATTAAATCTGTCTAAAAATAGAAATAAGACATATATTGTATAATTTCAGCAATAAATTAGAATATACAAAATATAAATAGAATAGAATGTACATATAAATTTTGAACATATAAAATATAATTTTTTGATAAAATGAATTAGTAAAATATTTTTAAACAATTGAGAGATATACAATAACAATGTAAACAATGATTGTCTCTCAATGGTGGGATTTTGTGACTTTTATTTATACTTTTCTTTATTTTCCCGATTTCTATAACAGATATATTTGAAATCAAAATAAGTATATACTAAAATGAAATAAGTTATCTTCAAACACACACAATTATATATACAAACATACATAAATCCATCATATAAGTACTAGTCCAGACATTTAAAACATTCCTACATTGTAGATATAAACAAAAAAAGAATAATGTAGAATTATAGTAGAATGATTTATATTCCTTTGGGAATATAAGGACACATATTAAGGACACATGCATGCATATGTTCATTGCAACACTATTCACAATAGCAAAGACATGGAATCAACCTAAATGCCCACGAATGATAGAATGGAAAAAGCAAAATGTGGTACATGTACACCATGGAATACTAGCCATAAAAAAGAACGAGATCATGTCTTTTGCAGGCACATGGATGGAGCTGGAGGCCATTATCCTTGGCAAACTAATGCAGGAATGGAAAACCAAATACTGCCTGTTCTCACTTATAAGTGGGAGCTAAATAATGAGAATACATGGACACATAGAGGGGAACAACACACACTAGGACTTGTCGGAGAGTGGAGGGTGGGAGGAGGGAGAGGATCAGGAAAAACAAATAATTGGGTACTAGGCTTAATACTGGGTAAGGAAATAATCTGTACATCAAACCCCTATGTCACAAGTTGAACTATGTGACAAACCTGCACATATAACCCTGAGCTTAAAATAAAAGTTAAAAAAATAAATAAATGTTAATAAATTAAAAAAGAATAATGTAAAATTAAGTATTTTATATAAAATTTAAACCATAACATCAAACATTTTTTGTTTTTTCTGATTTGATTTTTTAAACATCTCTTCATTTTATTAAAATTATTTTATTAGTTTTAGTGAAGTTTGTATTAAAAGCAAAAGAAAGGGGAGAAATGGGGAAAATGTGAAAAGTCAAATGACTCCTGGAATAGAAAGACATCAGAGAGTGCAAAGGGACATCTTCACAGATAAGAAGATAAGAATAGATGACTCATGTAGTTTAATCACCTAATTCTCTTGCTTTGCATCAGGATTTGTAAAGTGGGTGATACACAATTGTCATGAGTTGGGTACTTTTATTTAAAATTTATTGGTGTATAGATAAATCTCTATTAGACAGTCTATTTGAGATACAGGAGATGGTAGATGTATGTGTCAACTA
Organism: Chlorocebus sabaeus; assembly: GCF_047675955.1. Classification (NCBI taxonomy): domain Eukaryota; kingdom Metazoa; phylum Chordata; class Mammalia; order Primates; family Cercopithecidae; genus Chlorocebus; species Chlorocebus sabaeus. The sequence goes on along the minus strand of NC_132913.1, from coordinate 96,605,349 downwards.
GCCAATATCCCACTATGAATATGGTTCCATGAAGAACACATATTCTAACACAACTGACTCTAATGAACTATCCCAGTTCAAGTCTCTATTCAGTACCATAGTACCTTAACAAATAGCTATATTCCTTGGTTCCATTATCATTCACTAGGCATTGCTCAATAAACAAGTGAATTATCAATGACCAAAACAAAAGCTTCTGTCCTTATAGAGCTAATGTGTACTGGGTAGGAAAGGCTACAAACAATAAATACAGTAAATAAATAATTTAGAATATATTATAAAGAGGGAATTGCTATGGGTTAAAGAAAGGAAAAGTAGGTTTGAATAATGGTGCCAAGCAGTGCTGGGGTAGGGGAGGCAATTGGAAATAGATTGCAGTATGAAATGGGGTGGTCAGAAGGTGATATTTGAGCAGATTTGAAGGTTATATTATTGCTAGACAAGAAGCTATCTGGAGACCATAGCAGGCAGAGGATACAGATACAGAAAAAGATTCAAAGTAAAAACTGCTTGGGAAGTGATGTCAGCAAGATAGCAAACTGGGTGATCCCAACTCTGACCCCTAAACAAAAACAATGATAAAATCAAATATTTGTGGAAAAGGATAGCTCTGGGAGAAGCCCTGAGGCAGTTAGGGGGCAGCAGCAATCCATAGGAGTGCAGAGACCACGAATCACTAATAGAAAGGGGTAGGAAGCATTTTTTATGTGTTGCCCCATCCCCCAGACTGGCACAGTGCCACAAGGAATCCCCTTGGTCACTGGTTCCCTCATGGGGGAACAGGGAGAGTGGGTGGACTTCAGCAGCCATTGACACCAAGAATTCCAGTGGCCCTAACTACCATTGCAAAGGACTTCTGCGGTCTCTGACATGGACCCCAGCTGCTGTGTCACTGACCCCACAGATGCCAAGTACCCCCCTTCCCACACTGGACTCAGAGTTGCTGGAGTTGCAGCCAACGCCAGGCTGCACATGCTCATGCCTGAGAATAGGAACCTGCCATAAAGCATGTGCCTTTGCACAGTTCCTGTCACTTAATGGTGCCGCCACTTGCATGCTCAGGTGTCTACTGGACCATGTCTGCACTACAGTTGTGCACATATGACCAAGGGACCAGACACCTGCTGAAGCTAAGCATATGCACCCATTGTACCACGTGCTCATTGTAGCTTTGCCCAGTGCCCACCAGACCTGATTATGTGCCTGCCACCTCCATGGCACATGCTCCAGCATGCTCAGTAGACTAGGCATTCACTGTAGCTGCATGTATACACACACACCCACCAGACTTAACCTCTGTGCCCCACCCCCGAGACAGCTCCCTCATATATGCCTTTACAACTTGTGTCCCTGTGCATTACTGAATACATATCTGGATGTAGAACAACCACACACTTCACCCCACATGCCCACAAAAGAAATGTTTTCCTACCAACGCCAATTTGTGAAGTTTGGAAGGGATAACTGCTTCTTCAAATGTGAAGACAACACAAGGCTATAAGGAACATGAAAAACTAGGAAAACATGGTACCACCATAGTCACCCAATAACTCTCCAGTAACCAAACCAAATAAATGGATATTTGTAAATTGCTGGGCAAATAAGTATAAATAATTGTTTTAAAGAAACTCTGTGAGCAGTGAGAGAACACAGACAGACATAAAGTAAACCAGGAACATAAAGTAAACCAATACATGAACAAAATAAGTTCTACAATGAAATAGAAATGATAAAAAAGAACTAAACAGAAATTCTGGAGCTGAAGAATACAGTGACAGAAATAAAAAAATACAATATAGGGCTTCAACAGCAGACTTGATCAAATAGAAGAAAGAACAAGCAAATCTGAAGACATACATCATTTGAAAACATCTAGACAGAGGAGAGAAAAAAAGAATGAAAATGAGTAGAGAAAGTCTACAGGATATATGGAATATCAACAAGCAAATCAATGCATGCATTGTGGGTGTTTCAAATAGAAAACAGAAATGGGGCAGAAAGCTTATTTAAAGAACTAATGCTGAAAACTTCCCAAATTGTGAGAGGAAAATTAACATACAAAATTCATGAAGTTCAAAAGTACTTAAGTAAGATCAACTCAAAGAAGACTATACCAAGTCACATTATAAACAAATTGTCGAGTCAAAGAGAGAGAGTTTTAAAAATTATTATTATTATTATTATTATTGACTAAGTTATAATTATATGCATAATATATGGAGCAAAATGTGAGGTTTTGATATATGTATACAATATGGCATGGTTAAACCAAGTAATTAACATTTCCATCACCTTATCTTTTTTATAACAAAACATTTGAAATTTACTTTATTAGTTATTTTGAAATATACAACACATTATTATTCACGATAGTCACCTGAGACTATACCTGAGATCTATTACCCTGGTAGGCAATAGATCTCAAAACCTATTTCTCCTGTCTATCTAAAACTTTGTACCCTTTGATCAACGTTTCCCACCCCTACCTTAGACTGACTGGAGGCATAATAATTTAGATAATTAAAATAAAATCAGATTGCTGTTTTGGTTGTTGTCCTGCAAATATAATGACATAAATATATGTTTTTCCTAAACCTGAATACAGTATGTCTCTTCTGGGTGTGCAATATTATTGACATGTCAAATGAATTAAAATTTTCTGAGGTGGCATGGGTTATAAATTTGCTATATTGATTAATTTAGTAGCTACCAATTTTTTCTTTTTTAGTCTGTATTGTTTTGAACTTTGAATGTGACTTTGAATGGATCCAAATTTAAAGGAATACAGAACCAAAATTTAGAAAAGGTTTTTCCTCCTATCTGAACTTGATTTTTACATGGTTTAAACTTTCTTAAGTTACAGATGACTCTCAAGTTCATCTATTCACCTATCTCATCGTAAAGATGAAGAAACTGCAACGGGAGGTCAAAAACTCCTGTGGAATTACAAAGCACTTTTGTGGTAGCAGATTTCTGGCTTCTGGCCTTCACTTTCATTAAAATATGATTCTTTTTATACCTGTGTCTCCAGGTTATTCAATTTTTTTTGGTTGTTAAAATTCTTGAATGTATTTTTTTTTTCTTTTTGTCTTTGATTTAGCCCCAACACACATTTTCTCCACAAGAATTTAACTCTGTTTCTTTGGGAATACAGCATCTTATGTGGGGTAAGACCGGGACCTTTGCCATAAAACAGATCTACATTTAAATCCTAGCTCTACCACTTACTCACTATGTAATTGGGGACAAATTACGTTTCTTAGTTTTACTGTTTTCAAAATAATAATAATGACATAGGAACTTTGTTTTCTCTGAAAAAAAGGAGGTGTTATATCAATTGATTAATGGTAAGAAAACAGTCAACTTTCTACAAAAATGAAGATGATTATCAGATATTATGTTAAGGAAGTTAAAGAAATTAAACATTGTACATAATGTCTTCAAGAAGAGTTTTTGTAAGCAAAACTTCTACAAAATTTAAACTAAAAAAAAACTCTCTTTCTTGAAAAAGTAATAATTGAATCACATACACATAAAAGGAATATGAATTTGGAAGCCAAGAGTAGAATTTTTTTAAAATTAAGAAGGATTCGTTTGGAAAAGCTTTGTGAAGGATATGAGTTGAAAACCAGGTTTTGAAGGAAAGTGCAATGAGATTTGGCAGCCTAAAGGGTGAAGGATATTTTAGATGCAGTGATAAGGGAAATAGCTTAAAATGTTGACAAGGGTATGGATATAGCAGTTTTTTTTTGTTTTTGTTTTGTTTTTTTAGAGCAATTTGTCACTGTATGGTACCTCTTGCAAAATCTGTTTCTAAATTCATTTATACTCTCTTTCAAAATTGAAGTGAAACTGTTAAGAGTAAAAAAGTACAGACACTATATACAAGAAAGACAAGAATTAAGTTTTTTTAAAAAAAGAGTTAACAGTGGAGATATTTTAATTCCAAATTTTCTGCCACAAAATATTTATTCTGTCCAAAGACTGCTGAGGTGAGAAGCTTTGTTACTTTATGATCAACACACTTTATTTTCTTCTCCAGCTTAGTTATTGATCCCTCCTTTTATTTTCCTTCTTGCTAATAAACATTTTGTGTTCCAAATTTTAACCTTTACCACATGGTAGAGATTTGGGGTTGAAAAGGCAATGTATATAACTTCCTTTAAATTCTAGTCATGAGAGGCCCCCAGTGTTTAACCTGGACATTGTCAATTAGCTAAATTGTGAAGTAAGTGCACAACAAAGATATAGCCAGTAGAAACGTGTAAGCAAATTAATGAGAAGTTCAGTATTCTCTTCTGATGCTCGAGTGGCTGGTCTTCCTATGGGCAGTCTTCTCTCTTCCATCATCAGTCAAAACATGTGAGGTCAACAACTACAAAGCAGTATCTGCATTTCTCTTTAGTTGATTTTAATAAAAGTCAAACCATGGTCCAAAAAGAGGTATGTCCTCACTGGTAGAAATATAATTCATTTTGTGAAGAGCAATGTGGAAGACAAAGATGCAAGTCTGGGAAAATTAAGAATTTCTAGTGCCAACAGTATAAAAAACGGGAGATAAAAACTCACTACACACTAGAAAAGACCAGCGTCTTCAGTAGTAACATTCTTGAGTCCTTACTATGCAGAGGAAGCTCTTCTTAACGCCAGATATAAAAATCTAAAACATATCTCAGAGCCTTTATGGGGAGATAAGACAAGAGAAATGTGAACAGGAACAAGAAAGCAAAAAATAAGTCAAACAAAGAAACACCAAACAGAGAAATCTTTTGGGAAAGTATTTGCCTTTCATTGTCTCTTCTCAACCAGGGAACATTCCTTTTCCTCTGCAGAATTCATTTGATTTGATCTATTAAAAAGGACAGAACTGACTGAAATGAGAGTTTAAGTGTGTCACTAGAAAGACCTTTCGATCTTTGGCTGCTCCAAGTCTGCTTCAGAACACTCTGTTCTTTCTGTCCTTATTTCTCACCAGTATTTCTTTATCCCAAAGAGTCAAGTACCGAAAGTAATTTTAAAATAGATGGAGTGCAAGTGTTCTGGGACCAAACTGAGGTTCGGACTGCTGTTTCTCACGGCCCAATAACAAGATGCAGATGAAAAGAGTTTTTATTTCTGTAACCTGTTACAGGGAGAAGGCCTGAAAAATACCACTAGACCAACTCACAATTACAGTCTTCCAGAGCTTATATACTTTCCAAGCTATATGACTACGTGTAAGCCTGCATTCATCTAAAGACAGAAGCGATTAACTTCTTTTAATCTATAACTGTCATTCTCAGCAAACTATCGCAAGAACAGAAAACCAAACACTGCATGTTCTCACTCATAGGTGGGAACTGAACAATGAGATCACTTGGACTCGAAAAGGAGAACATCACACACCGGGGCCTATTATGGGGAGCGGGGGACGGGGGAGGGATTGCATTGGGAGTTATACCTGATGTAAATGACTGGTTGATGGGTGCTGATGAGTTGATGGGTGCAGCACACCAACATGGCACAAGAATACATATGTAACAAACATGCACATTATGCACATGTACCGTAGAACTTAAAGTATAATAATAATAATAAAGGGAAAAAAATAAAAATAAAAAAATCTATAACTAAGATCTGAGTCCTGAAGACCTTCTTCTGGAGCCTCAGTAAATTTACTTAATCTAAATGGGTTCAGGTGCTGGACTGATTACCTTTCTCTTGTCTCCTGCTAAATTACGGAGGCCTGGGGAGTTTCTTCAGCTCCCTAATAAAACTTGTTTACTCCCAGATGGGTCCTGTTAAGAGTTAATTCATTATTTTGTCATGCTTTAAGGCCCAGGAAAGGCCTAGGCAAAATGCTTGGTGGGCTTTTGTTACATTCCAGCCTTTGCATAAGGGCACTGGCTCTTTCAGCTTTTAATATTTAACTTAACTACTTAGTCAGTACTGAGACAGTTGTTGTGGAGGCCTGTGTGAAACCTGGCCTGCCACACAAGGTTAGGGAAAAAAATGGATTCAACCAACAGATTGTGTCTTCTCCCTAAGAAATCACTTTTGCAATGAAGAACCAGAAAGAAGCCTTTTTAAAATTACAATTTGAGGTGAGAAATGATTCCATTTAACTCTGAATTGAATGAACTCTGACACGTTTATACTGCATTTTCCAGCAATTTGGGATAAAATTTAATACTTTAAAAAAATCCTAATAGTTCATCGCTACTACTACATTTCCTTGCTTTTTAATACCAATTCCACTGCTTTAGGTTGCTAAGAGATCAAGTTCTAGGTTAAAAATTAGAAAACCAGGCTTCTGTTTGCATGTCTGTTATTGACTGTGTAGGACTTGGTAGAAATTCTGCACATCCATTTGTTCAGAAAAATCGTTTTTTTAAACAACTTCACTGCTAAAGAATCAAATATAAGAATCTATTGTTGAGCATGAAATTAAGGAAAATTACTAGTAAGAAAAGAAAAAAATTGATTTGGAAAATTTTAAAATTATTTTATTTATAGAGCTGTGAGCCATAGATCCCAAAGCCTTCCTCTGTGTTTTTGTTTAATAGCCTTGTCAAGATATAACACACATATTACACAGCCTCTCCATACACCCTAGCCCTAGGCAACTACAATCTATGTTCTGTCTCTATAGATTTGCCTTTTGGACATTTCATATTAGAATTGTTACAGGAAAGGGGTGCCCATCCAGACCCAAAGAGAGAGTTCTCATGCAAGAAAAAATTCAGGGAGAGTTCATAGAGTAAAGTGAAAGCAAGCTCATTAAGAAAGTAAAGGAATAAAAGAATGGCTACTCCATAGAGCAGCCCCGAGAGCTGCTGGTTGCCCTTTTTTTTATGGTTATTTCTTGATTATATGTTAAACAAGGGGTGGATTATTCATGCCTCCCCTTTTTAGACCGTATAGGGTAACTTCCTGATGTTGCCAGGGCATTTGTAAACTGTCATGGTGCTGGTGGGAGTGAAGCAGTGAGGACGACCAGCGGTCACTCTCATCGCCATCTTGGTTTTGGTGGGATTTGGCCAACTTCCTTACTGCAACCTGTTTTATCAGCGAGGTCTTTGTGACCTGTATCTTGTACCAACCTCCTGTCTCATCCTGTGACTTAGAATGCCTTAAATGTTTGGAAATGCAGACCAGTAGGTCTCAGCTTCATTTTACCCAGCCCCTATTCAAGATGAAGTTGCTCTGGTTCAAATGCCTCTGACAGAGTAATATAATATATAGTCCCTTGTGATTGACTTATTTTACATGGCATAATGTTTTCAAAGTTCACACCTGCTTTAGCATGTACCTACTTCTTTTTCTCATTGAATAATATTCCATTCTATTAATATTTATTGTCTATTCATCCATCAGTTGTCATACATTTGGGTTGTTTCCACCTTCAGCTATTATGAATAATACCACTGTGAACATTGGTTTGCAAGCTTTTGTGTGAATATATGTGTTAATTTTTCTTGGGCAAATAGCAGTGGAATTTCTAGATAATGTGTAAATTTGTTTAAATATGTGAAGAACTACCAGACTGTTTTTCAAAGTGGCTGTACCATTTTATACCCTCAGCACATTCTCTCCAACACTTGTTATTATCTATCTCTCTTTTTTTTAACTATAGGCATTCTGGTAGGTGTGAAGTGGTATCACATGGCATTTTGGGTTTGCATTTCGCTAATGGTGAATGATGTTGAGCATTTTGTAATGTCTTTATTGGCCATTTGTATATCTTATTTGGAGAAATATCCGTTCAGATTTAAATTCAGTTATTTGCCATTTTATTTTTGAGTTGTGACAGTTACTCTGCTTTTTCCCAAGCTTCCAAGTCCTGTAACTCCTAGCACAGGGCTGATTTTACCTGATTATACAAAGTATCCACTTGTTCCCAGCAAGCCTTCTCCTGGCTATCCATTCTAGAGCACAAGTTCCTTGATTTGTAAAAAAGGTCTCCATGGTAAATTTAAGCTGGGGATTCAGACTAAGCAAAGTTCTTTTCCAGAGATGAATGAACCCACTTTACATTGTCAGAAAATAAAAGCTATGCATCATTTTCTGCAGATGCCAGAGAACTTGGAGATGATTAATTTACTGCCCCAAAGAGCTTTAAATTATTCAACTACAGGGCATTTTGTTAGTTTCAAATGCGATTTGGTTTATTGTCTATGTAAATGCCTCTTTTTCCATATATTTTAATCTCTATGTCATCCCAATTTCTTTCAGAAACAGGAATAACAAATCTTTGGGGAAATAATAGAGGAAAAATGTGAAAATGGTACTAACAAATTTTTATCTACCAGAAAATTTACTTTTTAATCTTTTCATGTCATAGAAAATAATCAGTGTCTCTGGGAATAAAGTCTAAGGCTACATGTGGTATATCAAATTGTAAAGGTACAATTGTATTCACCAACAACTTACAAATTTTTATCTACTAAAAAATTTACTTTTTAATCTTTTCATGCCATAGAAAATGATGAGTCTCTCTGGGAATAAAGCCTAAGGCTACATGTGGTATATCAAATTGTAAAGGTACAATTGTCTTCACCAACAAAAAGGAAGTCATAAAATCTTTCTAGATGAAAGAAGGTAAAGAATATAATGAATTTTTGAGTTAATGAAAGTTACAGTAATTTCCATCATTTACAGTGACCTAGGGCTGCATCTCTCCCCATTACCTGACAGAGCCTTTTGTTGTGTGGTGGTATCATGTAGTATCCATTCTTCTCCTACACTGTAGGTAAGGCCTAGACAAGACTTTAGATTAGATTCATATTTTTGGGGGGTGGAGGAATGGGTTAGATATAGCTTCTCCCTTTTAACAGTCACCTGTCTTATATTATCTCTTCCAGTTCCCATGTTCTTCTCCAGGTTACTTGTAATCAAGTATTCATTTATCAAGTTACTCCTCAACCCTCTCAGAAATATTCACATAACATTATAAAAGAAGAAAAAACTTTCATAACCGAGAGAATGCATTTCTCATACTATGTTGGCATTCTTCTAGGGAAATTTTTGTCGGTTTGTTGAACATTTTTCCCATTTTTTTGAAGATGGTAGCAGGTATTCTTCATAGTCCCACTCAAAAGAAAAAAATATTCAAAATTGGCTTGCATACATAGTTTTTTCATAGCTTACCTTTTTTTTTTTTTAATTAAAAACTGAGGCTCAATTTGACAACTCCCCTAATTAATCCCCCAATCATTAGTTTTGATGAAAAAGCCAGTTTTACGTTCCATAGGAAATTTACCATCATGGATAAATTATGAAAAGAATATGTCAAATGCTTTAGGGGGTTTTAAAAAGAGAATAATAAAAACCTTTTTTTAAACAATAAAAGCATCTCAGTAAAAATGCAAATAACCTCCTAGCACAATTACTTTGAAAAAACCCACACAAATTTTAGTGTTTAATTATTTGTTTAAAATATGAGTCATGATACTATACAAATAAAAGTTTTGCAGGCAGTAACTTTGGTTAGTTTTCTAATGTTTAATATGAACTTTATATTTCTGGCCCTGAGACAAGTAAAAACACATGATAGCAGCTGTGATTAAGATAATCTCTTACTTCTGTAGCTTGTCTCCTGGTCTCTTGGAAAACTCGGTAGGCAGCTGACCAATCTGCTACTCTCTATGCATTAATTTTGTAAGAAAGGGACTCTAAGACAGATTCTCCATGGACTGTAAACTTTAAGAGGGACTTTCTTCACATTAGTTTAATTTCCTGGTTGTAGATTTATTATTTTTTTAATGGGTGGGTTTCTGGCCTTTTCAAATCCTGAAAATCATTTTGCCTATAACTAGAGTCATTAGAATGTTGATTACAGACACAAAAAATTTAAAATTAAACCAGAAATATAATCAAACTAGTATTTTTTTAGAGACCAATCTCATGTAATAAGCTTTTAGTTACAAGCAACAGAAAGTTCAACCCAGAATGGCATGAGGAAAAGGGGAATCATTAGTTTAGTGTAGACTCCAGAGCTATGTGCATCTTCATTTATATCAAGTGGGAACTCAAAAGAAAGTTCAGTTCCCTAAAAATTTTAATATATAGATTTGAAGCTCTTCAGCGATGATGAGTCAGACCCAATCATGTGACCAAACTTGAACCACCTGGTATCTGAGGTTTGAAAAAATGTCATTGGATTAAGCTCATGAGATCACTCTCAGAAGCTGGACATAGAATCAGACTTTATCTATGTCAGTTTCAATGCTTTTGGCTACATGTAATAGAAACTCAACCTCAAATTAGCTTAACATCTAAAGATATTTAGTTAACACTAAGTATCTTATTTATTATCTTGTTATTTATCTTCCTTGTTATTATCTTATTTATCTTTCTATCATCTTTAGATGTTATCATCTTAGATGTTAACATCTACAGATAGATGTTAAGATAATAACCTCAAAGATAATAGGAAGTTTAGAGAGATTACAGTTTCCAAGCATAGTAAAATAGGATTCCAGCTTGTCTGCAATTTCCTTGGTCTTGGTTTCCTCCATGCATAGTAAAGTGTTCTACCATGAATCACCAGGTAAATAGGGCAAACAATTTTAGTGAGAAAAATAAAAGACACCCACAGTTATTTCATGCCCAGTCTTTACCTGTCTCTGTACCAGGCAAATACATGCAATACCTAACCCTCCCAATTATACCCACAGAGAAAGCAAGACATTGAGAGGTTTGGTAGTATGCCCATACTGCATGTCTGTGCACCAAGGAGCAAGAAGCCAAAGACAGATGCTTCTGACTACAAAGACCATTCTCACTTTACCATACCATGCAACAACTTGGACTATCAGGTAGGTATATAGATAGAACCTAAGCTATTACTAATTGAGAATATCATTTTGCAAAAATACAAAGTACATAAACCCAATTAAAGACAAGGACATGGGGAAGGCATGTCTTTTTATATAGACTGACGAACATGTGACATCCTTTTCTCTTCTACTGGGTGTTCCAAGGGCAGTGTGCAGTCTGAGTTTCTGAGGAAGCAGTTTAGAAAATGCTCCACTGCTTTCCTTTTCACAAAATAGACATATAAACTACAAGGTAGTAAATAAACTGTAATCCTGCAGACAAATTCTGCTTTCTGCATTCTTCACTTTTTTCTCTAATTTGTTTGGCTAATATCTGACATAAACTTGTGATTGAACATAATATATATGTATCACACAGGGTCCTCTGGTGTGAAATGCACATTATTTGTAGGGTTGAGCTATGCATGTATATTTCTTATAAATCAAGTATGTCAGTGGTCTCATTCCATTTCATTAATAAGACATTCAGCTCTTCTGACCAGGGCAAAGGGTTTTTCATAAAACTAATCTGTAGCTATAATCCAGTAAATTTTTACCTCTCAAATGCTGTAAACAATTTATCACTTCAGAGTCTCTTATCAAAATTCAAGAATTCTAGGTTTTTTTTTTTTTTCTTTTCCATAGGTTATTGGGGTACAGGTGGTGTTTGATTACATGAGTAAGTTCTTCAGTGGAGTAAGTTATTTAGTGGTGATTTGTGAGATTTTGGTGCACCCATCACCCGAGCAATATACACTGCACCCTATTTGTAGTCTTTTATCCCTCAACCCCCCCCCCCACCCTTCCCCCGAAGTCCCCAAAGTCCATTGTATTATTTTTATGCCTCTGTGTCCTCATAGCTTAGCTCCCACATATCAGTGAGAACATACAGTGTTTGGTTTTCCATTCCTGAGTAACTTCACTTAGAGTAGTCTCCATTCTCATCCAGGTGACTGCAAATGTTCTTGACTGTGGAGAATTCCCTCAGACACTAAGCCTGATAACAAATATCTCTATGGCTACAATGTGTCAGGGTAAAAATAATTGCACGTTTAGAACAAGCATCCTGGAAGCTTTCCACAGGGCTCATCTTGTTAAAGAAACTACTTCAACTGAATTTTGAAAACCAGCCCCTGATTGAAACAATAAAAAGAATGTTCCCTTTTGGAGGTGCCTTTTCCTTTGCCTTTGGTCTATAAGCATTTTGTTCACTAAGAGCAACATACAATATTCAGATTTTCTGCTGGACCTGTTAATACACAGTTCATACATTTTCCCAGTTCTCCAGGTTTTGTTTTCAAATTTCGTAAAAAGCTACTCTCACTCAACCATTTAATATTTTCAAATGTTGCTGTGAAATATCAGGGCTTGCATCTTGAAGGACAAATCTCTCCCTTTTAATTCCTCTGTAACTGACATGCAGGATTTTGTCTCATCACCTCATATTTAAATCCATTCTTTGGACCTAATAAAGACCTATGGATGCATCAGGGCCACTGATAGGTCAGGAAGCATCTGGGGCTTCTCTTGTTAAATTATCCTATCAGACCATATATGCCTCCTTCAAGTTTCAGGGTCTATCAAACTGGATTCTATCTTTTCTGACTCTTTTCAATAGTTGAAAAGGTAAAGTGAATAAATAGGAAGGATTAGGAGGAGAATGGGATGGAGACAAAACAGAAGGTGCTTACAGAAAAGATATCTGAAGTATCTTCTCCCCTCAGGTGTGGATGTAAATTGTAGGTGAACAAGGCCAGGTAAGTAATTGAGGCAGAATAGTGGCCCAGCTACTCTTTGATAGGTAGCCACTTCCTGCCTGCCTGCCTATAGCTCTTAGTAAAAGATGTTTTGCGTTCACCTTGAAGAATGTGCTGATATAACATCTCTATGAATAATGAGCTGGACATGTGAGAAATCATAGTAAGGGACATTCCATAGCCACCAGGCTGGGATGGATGTAAAGGACTGATTCCCAATAATTGTCTTTTATGAAAACCTCATAAACCTGCTTGTTTGTTGTTTTGTTTATTTGTTTTTGTTTTTGTTTGCCTGAGGTGTTCATTTTTGGGGGAAATTTTATCTGCTCAGAGATAGCAAAAGAGAAGCCCTTGAGCTCAGCTAAATCACATTTTTCATGTGTTTTAAAATTGTTAAGTCACAATGCCTTTAGTTAGAACATGTGCTCTCAAGTTAGTTACAGACCCCCCCACCATTTCCTACCAGTATATACCAGCAACTCCTCGCATTCCCATTACCTTCTTGGCCACTGAAAGCATTTAGGTTTCCCCTTCCTGCCTCAGTTAGGTCAAGGCACTCTTTTTCCAGAATCTAATGTTTTATATGAAACTATCTTATCCTAAATCCTCCAGAACCATTGATTCATGAATGATTCCTCCTTTTGTAAGTGCGTTCATTCAACACCGTTGGGCTTGCTTTGTGCCAGGCACACTCTGCTACATCTTGAGAAGATACCAGTGTGTTTGAGACATTGTCCTTATTTGTAGAAGTTTAGAATTTAGTCCGGGAAGCAAACGTGTTTGTCTCCAGAATAAACATTTCATAATTGAAGGGTCATCAATGGATAAGGAGAGGGAGAGTGGGTAGAATTTGCTAAGAAGTGACTGGTGCCTGAAGACCCATGTATATTGTTGAAATTTTAATTTGTTGTAGTGAATGGAACAACCACATAAGACAAGGCTTGACCTCACTCCTTCCCCATAGCCTCAATCAGTGACAGGTGAAAATTATAATTTAATTGGACATCACCTAGGAGGGTAGATAACTGTATAAAACTTAACCATGTTATCTACTATCTTTTAATTTTCAGGATTTTATGTAACTTAATTTTTAAGATAAAACATCTTGAACCAAAATGCTGAAGGCTGAGCTGTATCTGAATATAAATTCCAGGTATTCTTTTCTCATCTAGGTATCTTGGTCAGCACTACCCAATAGAAATAGGGAGTCATGAATATAATTTTCAGTTTCCTGGCAGCTAGATTAAAAAAGTTAAAAGTGGCTGGGTGCGGTGGCTCACGCCTGTAATCCCAGCACTTTGGGAGGCTGAGGCGGGTGGATCACCTGAGGTCAGGAGTTTGAGACCAGCCTGGCCAATACAGCAAAACCCCATCTCTACTAAGAATACAAAAAATTAGCCAGACGTAGTGGCAGGCACCTGTAATCCCAGCTACTTGGGAGGCTGAGGCAGGAGAAACTCTTGAACCCAGGAGGCGGAGATTGCAGTGAGCAGAGATTGAGCCATTGCACTCCAGCCTGGACAACAAGAGTGAAACTCCGCCTCAAAAAAAAAAAAAAAAAAAAATTTACAAGCACAAGGAAAATTAACTTTAACAATATATTTAATTTTGCCTAATATATTCCAAAATTTATTTCAACATTAAATTCTATGATAAGAAGAAGATATGTGCACTCTTTTTCATACAAAGTCTTTGTAATCTAGTGAGTATTTTACATTTATAACACATTTTCATTTGGACTAGGCCCATTTCTAGTGTTCAGTGCTACATGTGGCTAGAAGAGCTGTTCTAAATGCTCTTAGAGCATCTGCAATATCTTGGAGCATGCGTATGTGTTAGGTAAGCAAAATGTTAGACCTAAATAATTTAGCTACTTTATCCGTTTGATGTTCGGAGTTTCGGAAGTAACGTATTTGCTAGCTGATTAATATTTTTACTCAAGTAGAAAATAGTTTCTAGTGGTTCCATCTTAATCATGGCCATTTAATTCATCATAAACTTATTTCAAGAAGAGGTTGCCATTTGCACAGTTACGGCAAACTCAAGCTGAGAAGAAATTTGATTTTTCTTGATTACATATAAGCATGTAAAATTTAGTATTTGGACTTAAAGAAAACCTTTTGGTATGACAGAAAACCAAAATAGATTTCGTTTGATGAACTCTATCTTAATGCGGAGATATTGAAGTCCATTACGAAATTAGTCCCCATAAATTTCCTTTTTTCTTTCTTATTGTTAGATTATCAAATGCTGATTCATAAACTAAATGTCATAAAGATTTATTTAAGTTTGAGGACAAATCTTCACAGCCAATGATGAGTTTTTCATTATTGAATTTTATTGTCCTGGTCATGTACCTTCTGCCTTTCCTAGTGTACTGTGTGCTTGTTTTTACCACTGCACACTGCCTAAGTGTTCTCTAGCTCCCTTAATGAGAACTATGTTTTGAAGAGTTCCTTAAGGTTGTTTATTAAGATGGCACTTTGTTTCTTTACTTGTGGTCTGGACACATAAATATTAATAAATCTATTCAGCCAGTCACATATTTTTAGACCTCAGATGTCAGACATGGTTATCTTAACAAATTTATCTCTATCCCTATATCCCTCTGATGCCATTTCACTTAGCCAACCTACTTAATGCAATTGCCTAAAGGGATTTCTACTAAGAAAAGAGTACCAAGGAGGGCATCAGATGTTTCACAATCAAGCTTACAGAGCAATTTCCTAGAAATCAGCATATGCAAGGCTATAGGAAGTGATTTAAAAGTGTTAACTCATGTAATCCATTTAACCTCATTAATAAGGTTTAATTTCGTCACAACTTTATGAGAGGAAGAGTATTATTTCCCTCATTTTTACATGTTAGGAAACTGATGGTCAGAGATGCTAAGTAACTTGCCCTGCAGAGGTCGTGAAGACAGGAGCAGTCCTCAGTGATCTCTACCATCTGGCCCCTATAATCCTCTGGGTCATAGATCCTGAGCCTGTGGGAGCTAGCCTGCGGATTCGGGAAACAGCAGATGAGGGAAAGTCAGAAAACTTGACCTCATGTCAGCAGGGACCCCTGGGGAATGGACTTTAAAAAAATCTTTGCTTTATCAAAGGTGACCAAACTAAAAGAAATAGATGGCTAATACCAGGGGCGCTGTGTATAGTTGGATAGGTTGTCTACTGTGAAGCTCAAGAGGGCATCATTCCCCATTCATTTGGTACGAATGATGCTCCCTAGGGCTGTTGGTACAATCTACATGAACAGACACACTGGTCCTGCTCAGGACCACTTTCAAGTATTTTATGTATTTGTTTCATTCTCTCCTTTATAGATTTGTAGTGGTTTGGGGCTCTCCCTGGAGGACATACAAAATAATCAGACTTTAAACAAAAAGATAAATGTGTCCCTGGCAACAGGTATTATTTTGAATCTCAATAACATTAGAAGCTAGAGGGATAGGAGGTTGAATTGCTTTTACTCAAGCAAGGCACAAATTGGTGGCAATTCAGGAAGACAGTCCAGCCTGGGCAATCCCTTCATCTGTGCCTTTCTGCTTTAAGCCTGCTGCTCTAACATGCTGAAAAGCAAGAGCCGTCACAAAGACTAGGTTTCAGTTCTCAGCTCCAACATGTGCTCCTACAAATCAGTTTTAGGTAATAACCAAAAATGGAAGTTCAAGATCTTGAAAGAGGCCTGTACAGCATCAAAGAGTATAAAATCTTTAGAACAATAGAAAGTTAGGCTGTTTCTCCTGAACTATTCCTGCCTTTCTCTCTTGAGCCCTTGTTTTTCCTTCATCTGCTTGTTTCTTTCCCTTGTCACAATGTTTCCTCTTCCATCACTAAAAACCTCTTTAGGAAGGATTCTCATAAGCAGTTCCTCTTGTGGCATGAACAACTGCTGATAAGGTATTTTACATTGGTCAGCATTTCGTGTTTGCAGAGGACTGATATGTTGTTGCTTCATTCGTTCTTCACAACACCCTGGAACATGTGGAGCAACGTTAAAGCCTTTTACCCTTTTACTGAAAAACTAAAGACTGGATCTTACAGTCTGTAATTAGAAGAGTTGGAACTTGAAATTAGAAATCTAAGTTTTTGGGCTCCTAATGCCAGACTGGGTCCCTATCAAGCTATTAAACCTTGTGAGGGGATTTCAGACTTCACAAAAATGGTTCATTTTCCCAGGACTCTGTCACAGTCAACTTAGGGAATCCCTAACTGTGAAATTCCAGTCTGCTGGGGCTTCATTTGAGTAACACGGGGCCCTGCAGGAGCTATTGGAATCTCATTGTTGGTTACTGGTTTGCCCAATCAGAAGGCAGGACTTCAGAGACCCTTGATGTTCATAATAATAGTTAATACTGGGGGGTGGGGATTGGCCTGTACCAGGTGCCCTCCTTTCACCCTCATTGCAACCTTAGAAAGGAAGTACTCTTATTAGTCCTAATTCTTAGGTGAAGAGTACCAAGCTTAGGTACTCTTCAAGAAATAGCCAGGAACCTAGTTTAGGACCACCTGAGAGCAAGGAACTCTGTTGCTCATTCATCACCTGTGGCATAGACACTCTGAGCGAATGCCATGCACAACTTATTCCCAGTAGCGGTGAATTTGACTAGCAAAATTAAATAATGTCCAGTTAAAAGCACTGCATCACATACTTTTTCAGTGGGAGGAAACCTTACGGATGTTAATAAAGGAAAAGAGAATATAGTTAGAGCTAGAAAAAAGAAGGCTGCCATCCCATCCTATCGCCTGTCGTGTGAATCATCCATGTGGATAACTGATGCGACTCGAGGGCACGGAAGGGACCCGGCGGGACTGCACTCACGTAGAGGATGAGGCGGCAGGAGCGGACCCAGTCGCTGAGGCCCATCCACTGCTGGTGGTCGGCATAGTAGCCGCAGCGCAGGAAGTACTGGAGGCCCGAGTAGTTGGGCAGCTCATAGAGCATCCAGCAGCCGCTGTCCACGCGCACCGAGTTGCAGTGGCTTAAGTAGGGCTGCAGGTTGGGGTGGTCGCTGCTGCATTCGTAGTGGCGGCCCTGGAAGCCCGGTCCTCGTAGAGGGTGATCTGCAAGGCAAGGCGAGGCAAGGCGAGGGCTCACAGGCCTGCCCCTGCCCCTGCCCCAGTCTCCGGGCCCCGACATGCGGGGAGCTCCCGGGGCCCCGGTGCGGGCTGAGCTCACCTTCGCCTTGGCTGGCTGGGCTGAGCGGGTGGGGCGGCATTGTCGGGTAGTGTTCTTTGAAGATGAATTAAGGGATGATTGGTTTATTTTTAAAAATCATTAACGATTAATAGTTATTCATGATGCTTTTTAAATTTCAACTTTACTTTTGATCTAATGTATATAGCTTTTTGTGGAACAGATCCCTTTTTAAGTAAAACTTTCCATAAGACTGAAAATAAATAGCATGTCTGTCTATATATATATATATAGACAGATATATATGTAAATATATAATATACATTAATTATATATAATATACATACATTAGTTAAGAAATCATGGAGAAGATTTTTTTCTTTTTTTTGTATGAACAAAAGAGGATACATAGTATAAGATACATTAGGCACAAATCTTAGTAGGAATATAATTATAAAATCTATATTTATCCGCTCCTCCCTAAAGGCTCTACTAAAGCACTTAAGCTTTTCCTCTAGGCTCTGGGGGTGGCGGGGGGGTGGGATCCAAAAATAGTCATAGAACATAATGCAAAGTAAAATGAAGAATTGAACTGCTGTCAAATAAAGAATGCGTGGCGCCTGTAATCCCAGCACTTTGGGAGGCCGAGGCGGGCGGATCACAAGGTCAGGAGATCGAGACCACAGTGAAACCCCGTCTCTACTAAAAATACAAAAAATTAGCCGGGCGCTGTGGCGGGCGCCTGTAGTCCCAGATACTCAGGAGGCTGAGGCAGGAGAATGGCGGGAACCCGGGAGGCGGAGCTTGCAGTGAGCCAAGATCGCTCCACTGCACTCCAGCCTGGGAGACAGAGCGAGACTCCGTCTCAAAAAAAAAAAAAAAAAGAAAAGAAAAGAAAAGAAAAGAAAGAAGAATGCGTTACTAAGTATGTTGGTGAAGAAAATGAAATACTTGAATCACCAGGGTCTCAAAAGTACTTTCTCCTAAAGGCTTGTAGCATGTTTTCCCAAAAGGATTTGGAAAAACCTACTTCTTCCAACTGCTTTATTTTTTGAACCATTTGATCAATGTTGAAACTATTCCGAAGACAAAATTTAAGTAATAAATTTCCTAATAACTGGATTTCTTCCTGAAGTATGTTTTTAAGCCATTCTGAGGATAAAATATTTAAAGCCATTATCTTCCCACTCTAAGTTATATGAACTCTGTAATTGAGTTTGTCTCAGTAAAAGGCAGTTGCCGTTTCCTAACACTGATCACAGAAAAGTACCAAGGTTCTCAGAACAGAACTAAAATTATAAAATTAAAAACATTGGTTTCTAAAAGCACTGTAATAGAATATTTGTAATATATTTAAAATATTTGGTCTGTGAGTTTTAAAATATAATGTATAATATGCATTTACATATAATTAACTTTATGATACTGATTCACAAAATTCTACTGGCATCCTTTTATACAAAATGAAGATGTTCAGTTTAGAGATCCCAGAGATTTTAGAGGTCACCTTTATCATGTAAATTTCTATTTGTCCCCAAAGAAGGAAAAACAGATATCAGATATCAGTTGCAAAAATAGACTGGCTTTATGTTTATTCTATTTTCGAAAACTGGAAATTAGGATACAAAAAAGCATGTCAGACTTACTGTTGCGTTCCCATTACCATTTAAAGGATAAAGCAACTGTTTGCTCAGATGTAAATTACCTTCACTATATCTGCTCCTTAGAGAAATTTCTTTCAAATGCCTATCTTAGTAAGTGTTGAGATAATTAAACCACCTTTTCTTAGAAAGCAAGGATGTAAGATAGCTGCTTTGAATAAAATAATTGAATATTTCTTTCCACAGTCTTACTCTAGTGAATATCTAGTTTCTCAAATTCTTCTCAAACACTGTCTTTTTCTTATTGTTCTTTTTAAAAACAACTCTATTGAAGTATTATTGATATATACAAAGAAACGTACATATTTAATGAGAATTTGATGAGTTTGGACATACACAAACACCCATAATACCATCACTACATCAAGGTAGCAGACCTATCCAATACTTCCCAAAGTTTCCTCATGCCCCTCCTTTTTTATTTTGTTGCATTTTCTTGTCAAGAACACTTAACACAGTATCTTTACTTTTTTTTCCCAATGCACAATACCATATTATTAGCTACAGACACGTGCTGTACAGTAGATCCCAAAAACTTACTCATCTTGTGTAATCAAATTGTTATATTGATTGAACAACTCCTCACTTCCTTCACCCCCAAGCCCCTGGCAGCTACTATTGGATTCTCTGCTTCTGTGAGTTTGACTGTTAAAGATACCTCATAAAAGTGGTTTCGTGAAGTATTTGTTCTGAAACTGGCTTATGTCACTTAACATAATGTTCTTCAGCTTCATGCATGTTGTCACCAATGGCAGGATTTTCTTTTCTTTCTTTTTTTTTCGAGGCTGAATTATAGTCTGTTGTATGTATATACCACGTTTTCTTCATTCCTTCATCTGTGGAATGACACAAATTGTTTCCATATCTTGGTTATTGTGAGTAATGCTACAGTGAACCTGGGAGTGCATTTTCTTTTCAAGATCCTGATTTCAATTATTTGAGATAAATACCCATAAGAGAGATTGCTACATTGTCTGATAGTTCTATTTTTAATTTTGTGAGGGATCTCCATACTATTTTTTGTATCTACTGCACCATTTTACATTCCCACCAACAGTGTATAATTCCAAATTCTCCACATTCTCACCAACACTTATCTTGTATTTTTTTGGTAACTACCATCCTAACAAATGTGAGATGATATCTCATTGTAGTTTTGATTTGCATTTCTCTGATAATTAGTGATGTTTAACATGTTTTCATTTCCTGTTAGTCATCTATATGCCTTCTCTAAAGAAGCATCTGTTTAAATCCTTTTCCCATTTCCCCCATGTTATTTGAATGCCAGACATTGTGAATTTTACAGTTTGACAGGTGCAGGTTTTTTTTTTTTTTTTCCTTCAGTCATCCTAGTGACTTACTTAATTTTTTTGCACAGTTATGTTACATGATTCAGTTAGATCAGTTAGAACCTTTAAATGTTATTTTATGCTTTTGGAATACTATACCCAATGCTGTATGCATTTGAGGCCTCTTTGCTCTGACTGATGGGAACAGGAATGATAGCGATAGATGACCTGTGTGAGTTCTGGGAATCTTGTTAGCCCCATGTTACAAAGTTACTAAATAGAAATCTGAAAATTAATAGAAGATGATGACAAAGAGAGTCACAGTATGTCTAGATTATTAATGGAAACAGGGAGAGACCATGGAAGACATGCTCATGAGTGGATCACAATCACAGGCAAGATGCAATTGTGCTATTGCCATGTAAGCATCTCAGAGCACGAGTATAGTACCTAGCTGTCTCTCCCAGTTTTAACATTGACTAGCAGACAGTTTTGGAATAAACCTTCAGACCTGTTTCCTCTGGAGAATACGTGTTAGACTCCTGCTACTTTACGAGCTTTACCTAAAGACTCTGAGTAACCCGGAGAAAGAAACTGCACAGAACCTATTGATGACTCATCTTATGGAGAGTCAGTAGCAACTCTCAGTTGATTTCCATTTTATAGACGATATTTGGCATTCTAGGTATTATTCAGATTACAGATTATTCTAGGTATTATTTCAGAGGAAAGTACTACCAACAATTCAGATGAGGGAAGAATGTTGAACAGCAGAGCTGCTGCACTCAGCCAAGTAGTAGATTTTCAAATACAGGATTAGATAAATTATTTTAAGCAAAAGAATGAAGACAAAGTCCTCAGATTAGAGTAAAAGGAATATTCATGGCTTACCTTCATATAAACTAGGGCATTGAAATTTAAAGAGATTATTTGAAATAAGAAGGAAATATACATGAGATCAAATTCTCATCCTTCTTTCCTCCTTCACTTATGCATCTAGGTTAATCCCTTCACGAGGAGATTCTGCCCTCTTTTAGCATCTCCTTCTTGCTTTTACATCTGTCTGCTCAGATGTAATTTGAGGTGAGTTTCTAAATTATTATTCTAAGTTTAAGAGAACTAGAATTCTGAATCAACGCTATTTCACCCAGAAGCAGGAGGTACAGTCACAGTTTCCTGGAGGACTGTGATACCACAAGATGAATTGTTCATATGTGACTACAACAAAAGATCTGGAATGATTCTTAACAAATTAATAGTAAATTAGGAACAAGTTCAAACCTGAGGCATTCTATTACTTTGACTATTCCAGGATGTTTTATTCGTTGAGTAATTACAAAGGCAGATTACTGAACCAATTCACAAAATGAAGGCTGGCCTTCCAGAAACTATATTCTCTTCTCATGGTATTGTAAAATGAGGTTTCTTTCATTAATATTCTTCACCTCTTTTACCCCAAAAGACAAGCAAGTAAAAAAAAACCTTACATAGTATAAATGGATATACTAGCCCAATGAAAAGAAAATACATTAATGTCAAATATTTTCTTATGCGTAATTCCTTCTTACTCAAATAAAAAAGGCCCAAGAGACCTAACTATGTATTTCCAAACAAACAAAACAAACAAAAGTGGTGATCTGAGAGAAGACTGGAGATGTTAAAACTGTATTCTCAAGACTATATAGATTGACTTTGAAATTATTTTTCCAAGAGCTAAATCTGGGACAACTAGAGATCAATGGTTTTCGAACATGTAGGAGATGAGAGGATATACATTATTTAGTACTGTTTTCATAGAGTTTATAAAAGTTGTATACAGTGTTTGATACCGAATTTTTGGGGTTTCTATTAAAGCATTTAGAGTATTCTAAAACATCCTCTTTCTTTTTTGCATGGTGCTGGTGAACATCTGGTCCCATTCTTCTGTATTTCCACATAGACTATAAACCTTTCAGTATACATTATTTCTGTCAATGTGTATTTATCTCACCAATTCTGTTCAGCACCATTGCTCTTTCTGCTTCACCTGGGATATATTCCACTGTGTTTAGTGGACTTGCTACAAAACTCTAATGAAGTAATATTCCTGCCCAGCTCACCAGTGGTAGTGGAGAAAATAAAAATCATTTATCTGCTTTTCAATTTCATTCAACTCAGGTCAATTCAGGGGGCATATTTAAATACTTATTATGTGCTCATCATTATGTTAATATAGAGTAGTCACACATCAAAGATACTCATCAGGTACAGTGCTTTGTATTATTTCATTCATTCTCACAAAACTTCACTATTTCTTTTCTCCCTTTTACAGGTGAGAAGACTAAGGTATCACTGTATCATGTTGCTTTATGTAGTTATGAGAATTAGATAAACAAATAATCTAGCAAATTGCCTACCTTGTAAGTTTTTAATAAATATTTTCTCCTACTATGTTTTTTACAGTTGTCCAACTGAATGACCATGCAGAAAATTCAGAGAACTGTCATCTCTGATTTTAGTAAATAATAAATATAGACACTACTGCCTGAAGAGCATCAGGCAGAGGAGAGGCAAAAGCTCCCATTGTGAGTGGAGCTTGCTATACTAAGTATCTTTACCCAGCAAACCCAGTGTTCTAGAGTATAATTTTTATTTGTTACTGTGGGAAGTTGCAAGTGAATTGAGAATCTTCTGGTTGAAGACCTTGCAAGTTCCTTTAGTGCCTCAATCTCATGCTGCTTTGGAAGATTGCTCGTACCCTACTTTAGGGAGCGGATTTTTCCTTTTTTAAAAACTATCTTGTGAAGAACAATTCTTCACCTCCTTTAGCAAAATATTTGGTATCTGGTTATACTTTAGGTCAGGAAACACTTCCTTGAAACCTAAACTCATCTCTTCTGTGTTTAGTAGAAAAGCAACATGATAATATATGGAAGTTCTTTACTAGAAGGGACTTTGGAAATCATTTGGATGAACATTCTGATTTTGCAGGTGAGGTAAAACAATTGTGTCAGAATCCAGATTAGAACTTAGTTTCATTTATTTTTAGTTCAACACTCTTTCTCCTTTGCCATTCTGTCTCCTTATGGCTAAACAGAGTGTCATAGCTTTCAATCCACTTCCATTCACTGTATGAAAGGTGGCACATTTGTATGTCTGACATAGAAGTTTCAATAAGTTCCCATAATACTCAATATTACTACCACTCCACAATGTTATTATTTTTTAGAAATTATAGGTAAATGAACCTCACTGACATAGGTTTGCATACATTTACAAAAATAAAAATGGTTTGTTAAAGGAAAAGGAGCCCATTAGTAGCTTGATTCAGTCCGTCCATTAGTCCCATGGATGTTCAGCTCCACACAAGAGACCACATGAAACTTCATGATTATCTCAGGAATTTTATTATTAATATTTCTGATCCAGAAAACAATTGTTGAATCTTCAGTTGGTGCCCCAGAACAACAACAAAAAAGTTCTTTGCAAGAAGAAAAGAAACACAGCCTTATTGAGTATTATTAAAAAGAAGTGAAAGTCTCTCTCAGGCACAAGAAAAAGACATGGTGGAATTGATCAGTAACACAGAGAGATCAGAGGGCAAGTGATCCACACCTGAATAGGCATGGAGAGCAAAATTCCAAAGAGAAGAGAAATTTGAGAAAAAGAAAATTTAAAGAATATCGGGACAAGCCGATACTAGCTATACATCTGGATGAGGAGTAAATCACAGATTTTGATGTCTTCTTTATGCTTTTCTTTGTTTTCCAAATGAATCCATGTTAAATTTATAGTTTTTAAAAACCTTGACCATATGCACACATGTTTTTGTCAGTTTTTTGTTGGATGAGAAATAAACAGAGATAGGAATTCTCTCTAAAGATAATGTTCAGAACAAACATACAATTAACTTACTAAATTGAAAAAAGAGTTTTTAGAAAGCTGTCTGTAAATAGGGCTATCCCTGTGAGGTATAAAAAAGGAGCATATGGGTGGTGCTTAACACTAACTTGAATTACTTCCAAGCCACCATTTTCATTTAATTAATTGTTATTTTATTCAGGACCCAGTAGGTAGTTTCCAACTTTTTACTGCAGCGAACAATTCTGCAATGAGTATCCTTGTGAGCAGAACCTTCCTTCCAGGATGTTAACACTGCTTCTACCATCTGCATTCCTGACCTGAAAAGTTCAACTTATTTCTATCTTACTTTTCTTGCCTTAGATGTGTCTTTGGTTTGAGAATGTGACTTTGACATTTCCCAGGCTTTAGAGTTTCTCCAGTAAAATCTTCTTAAGGAGGGCAGCAGGAACATTGCTAATGGGATTTAAAGCATTAGAGAAACAATCACAAATTTCCACTCCCTGAGGTGAATGCTTTGCATTTTAGGATGGGCTCTTTGAAAGCCAGTACCATTGCATGTGTTCCTTTAGGAGGTTATTGAGATTTTTGAGTGTGGCATTCTACAAATGTTGGATTGGGGTTAGATTCACTTCTTATATAGAAAGGCAGGATCAAACCTTTCATTAAGAGGCTGTTAACAGGTTTATAGACCTGACTGGGTAATTCCATTCGGTATATAATACCAAATAATGTTACCATAATATATCACAGTATAATGGAAGAGCTGGAAATAGGACTTGATTGCACTCCTTTGAAGATGATAAACGCATCACTAGTCCTGTAGTCTACTTGTTACTCGTTTACTTTCCTAGAAACAGCAACTCATGTGATGCCAAAAAATCCACCAGAGATAAAAGAATGGGGAGAACCCAGAGGGCACAAGGGGTAGACCCTCCTAGCTATTTTCAAAACCGACATTAGGGCCGAGAGATAACCTAGGACACTGAAAAAGAGTCTGCTTTGAAGCAAAACCCATTCTTTTATACTTAGTCCATGTGTCTCTCCCTTAGTCTGTGACATCAGGTACTTGTTATTGAGAAATAGAATACTATTTGTTGACATTTGAAAGGAAGTTTGTGTAAACTGAAAAAAAATTGTCGTATTTATTTCCATGTGTAAACTTGGTAAAATAATAGTTCACAACTACTGAAAAACCTACAATATGCCAGGCCCTGTGCTAAGCCCCTTACAGGGATTGCCTGTATTAATATTCTCAGCAAGCTTATGTGGTAAGTGCTTTATTGTTCCCCATTTTACAGCTGAGAAAAGAAGGCACAGTCATATTAAATTACTTGCTTCAGATCACACAGCTAGCAAGCCATAGAATATAAACAAAGCAGGGAATTACAACTGTAACCCAAGGTTTTAGCTTGTTCACCACAGTAGCAAGTGGATACTTCACTCGTAAATAAATAACTCAGTCTATTAGTCTAAGTAAAAATTCTGTAAAACACTACATATATCATACAAAGTAAAAATACATTGCAGTGATGTATTTTAACTATATGGTGATAAGGGTAAATATTTTCTGCTTTTAATAAAACAGACACTTCTAGAATTAAAGGCATCATCATAAACCTTTGAGTACTGCAGTTTCATAAACTGTAAAATAGATTATAACAGTGTATCAAAGAATTGTTAACAAAATAGATTATAGATAGGATGCATTTGAACACAAGTAATACAAAGCTGAATATAACTGGTGTAAATAATAAGGACATTCATAGATAAATACATAGCAGTCCAGAAAACGGGTACCCTTAGGAAAATGCCATTCTCTGATTGGCATTAGCCTAGGCTTTGAGGCATAGGGGAATGAAAGTATTATGGAATTGGTCTAGAGATGAGAATTATTTTCTTTTAAGTCATGTGAGCTTTATTAAAGATGGGTAGATACCTGAGCTCCATCATTGCTTTGTTAAGAAGGAGGAAGGTTGAATAGCTGCTGCCTTATGTCCATTACATGTGGTTATGTCCATTTCAAGTCAAAAGAGGTAACAACCATGCATGGATATTTTAGAAAGCCTAGGTAAATTTTAATGTAACTCTTTCTTGAGCCATTTCTTATTGATAGTTCAATTAATATATGAAATAATATCATCTTAAAGCATACTTTTACATTTAAATCTTTTAAATGTCAACCTCCCATACTGTGACAGTTACTTAATATTCAGTTGCCTTTTCCATCCAGAATCACTTTTTATTTGGTTCATGTTAAAATATTATACAAAGTATAACCTATATTTATTAAATGGAAAGTATGAAAGTAGAAATTATGAATTTTTTCTCCTAAGTTATTTATCATTGTCAAGCTTTATTGAAAATCTAGTAAGAATTAAGAATAGGGTAAAATAAAGTTACCTAAAAGACACACGGACAAAGTGGTATGAAGGTAAACCTTCAGATATCCTAAAGCTATACAAAATATTTCTGATTATGGTGCAGGAGAGATGAAATCAATTTAAATATATTGTATTTTACTCGATTTAGTTCTTTGTTTTTCTCAAAAAACTGTAAGAAAATATTATCCATGAAAATTTCAAAAATTATTTTTGCAAACTGTGAAAAGCACATCATAAGCAGCTGAAGAAGCTAATTCCGTTTTGCTAAATTTGACCAGATAGATTAGATCTTTCAGTTATTTTGGCCACCTAAAAATGGTAACCTTCCTAGGGTATGGGTGGCCTAGCAGGAGAATTGTAAAGAGGAGAGGTCTTAGGTGGGTAGTCAAGTACTTTAGGATTGTATGGGTCATCTAGGGTAGGGTCAGGTTTAGACAACTGCCTACTTTTGTAAATGAAGTACTGTGAATAAGTTTTTGTGAATACAGTTTTACAGCCACTTTCATTTCTTTACATGTTATCTGTGGCTGCTTTCACCTTACAGCAGTACAGTTGTATGACGGTCACAGTGTGACCGTACGGTGAGAAGATAAAGAAAGAAGAATCATAAGACACAAATAAATGAAAAGATATCCCATGTTCATGGGTTGGAACAATTAATATTGTTAAAATATCCATACTACCTAAAGCAATCAGCAGATTCAATGCAATGCCTATCAAAATCCCAATGGCATCTTTCACCAGAAACAGAAAAAAAATCCAAAATTTGTGTGGAGCCACAAAAGACCCAGAATAGCAAAACAAATTTTGAGCAAAAAGAACAAAACCAAAGGCATCATAGTACTTATTTTGAAAATCAACTACAAAGCTATAGTAATCAAAACAGCATGATACAGACATAGAAACAGACACATAGACAAATAGGACACGACAGAGAGGCCAGAAATAAATCCACACATTTATAGCCAATTGATTTTTGACAAAGATGCCAATAATGCAAAATGGAGAAAGGATAGTCTCTTTAATAAATGGGGAAAATGGAATATTCACTGTAGAGGAAAGATATTAGACCCCCATCTTATACCATATACAAAAATAAACTAAAAATGTATTAAAGACCTGAAATATGAAACTATTAGAAGAGAAAAAGTAGTAGAGAAAAAGCTCTATGACATTGATCTGTGCAATGATTTTTTGAATATAACCCCAGAAGCACAGGCAACAAAAGCAAAAACAAGTAAGTAGGATTATATCAAACTAACAATTTTCTGCACAGCAAAATAATAATAATAATAATAACAGAATGAAGAGACAACCTACAGAATAAGAAAAGAAATATTTTTTGAAGCACACATCTGGTAAGGGTTTAATATTCGGAATATACCAGGAACTCATATAATTTAACAGCAAAGAAACAATCTGATTTTAAAAATGGGTAAAGGACCTGAGTGGACATTTTTCAGAAGAAAATATACAAATGTCCAACAGGTATATGAAAAAATGCTCAATATCACTCGTCATCAGAGAAATGCAAATTAAAATCATAATAACATAACGTCTTAAACCTGTTAGAATGGTTGCTAGAAAAAAGATGAAAGATGAGAAGTGTTAACTAGGATGTGGAGAAAGGAAATGTATGGATGGAATACTGTTGATGGAAATGTAAATTGATATAATCATTATGGAAAACAGTAAGGAGATTCCTTGAAACCTTAAAAACCTAACATATGATCCAGTAATCCCACCTCTAATAATATATCCAAAGAATATGAAATCAGTGTGTTGAGGAGATATCTGAACTCCCCGTGTTGACCGTAGCATTATGTACAATGTCCAAATTACAGAATCAGTCTAAGTGCTGGATAGAGAAAATGTGGTATATATCCACAATAGAATACTATTCAACCATAAAAAGGAGGAAATCCTATAATTTATGACAAAATGGATAAACTTGGATGACATTATGTTAAGTGAAATAAGCCCAGCACAGAAAGACAAATATCACATGATCTTATTTTTATGTGAAATTTCAAAAAGTCAAACTCATAGTAACAGAGTAGAATCATGGTTAGCAGAGGCTGGAGGATGTGGGGGAATGAGGAGATGTTGGTAAAGAGATACAAAATTTTAGTTAGATAGTGGGAATAAATTTTAGAGCTGTATTGTACCTCATGGTGACTCCAGTTAATGTATTGTATACTTGAAAATTGCTAAGATAGATTTGAAGTGTTCTCATCAAACACAAAAAATAATGAGTATATGAGGTAATAGGTATGTAAATTACCTTGATTTAGCTATTCCACAATGTATAATCAATAAATTGTCTTGAATGAATACATTTCTAACTTCTCCTTCTCATAGTTCTTTTCTTCAAAATTTTCATTTTTAACTTCCAGTTTGCCATATAATGCCACCTAAACCTGAATCTCTCTACACACCCTCCAACATATACAAATTGGAAAAGACAGAAAATGAAACAATCCACATAACCATACCTCAGCCAGCCTAAGAGAGGAAGTATGCAGTTTACTTCAGATTACCTATAAGCAGTGAATTGAATATTCATATCCTGTAGACCCAGTTCCAGATCTCATACCTGAACAGAAAGTCATCAGAAAATGTGATGAGTGTTTAGTAAAGAGGAATTGGGTGTGGGAAGCCTAAGGGATAGGGGTAATGATGAAGCACAGATGTAATAAACTCCTGAAAAAGAGCAAGTCACATACTCAGTGGGAAAATGCAGAAGAAAAGTTGGTATGTCTGAGGGATGACTGTGGGAAAAGCCAGAGCATGACAGTTCCTGAGGTGTGGAACCAGAGGCAGTGGTCTTGCTTCTGGGAGAAAAGCGGGTGACTGGAACACTGAAGGAAGAGAATCCCTTGGAGAGTCTATGGTAAAGGTAAAGACAAATATAAGATGAAAAAATTGAGGATCCTTAAGAAATGGAACACAATTGTAAAATTGCAAATCAATACCTAAACTCTTCCCTGGGTTACCCACCTCACAACTAAAAAAGCATGCAAAAGACATTGCTCTTGACCAAGAATCTAGCCTTTCAAGCCATAGTTAGCTTTTAGATACAACTGTTCTGAGCTTGTTGGGGTTGGGGAGATAACAGAAAATGAAAATGACATCATAGAAAATATTATAATAGAACAGATAATGATAATCAAAATATTTTAGCAGATAAAAATATTTTAAACTATATACACACAAGTGAAGAACACTAAACATATTGCTCAAATTTAAATGAAGAACCAACAAGAATTTGCAGATATAAAAAAAAATTGAATAAAAAATCTTTCAACTTAGAACACAAATAAACCAAATTTCTATTTTGTTTTGTTAATGTAATCTTGCTCAGCTTTTAGGAGTTGGGAAACAAGGGTCCTTGAGCCACACCAGCATGCAGCCCGCTGTACTGCCATGTGGTCTAAGGAAGGTTTGAGAAATACTACACCCACTGACATTTCAGCCCAGTTACTGGCAACCTCTGTCAATGTCTTCAATTGTGACTTCCAAACATTTCTGAGTTCTCTTAGTCGAGCACTATGAAGAGTCCATTTCCACATAAAATTTTCACTGGTATTACGTTTATCTTAGGTATCTTATGCATATCTTCATTTTCTAAATAAGTGATGGGTTTTATTACAGAAAAGGATTTTGATTAAATATGCTTTCTTTACTTCCATTATTAGTTGCAGAACCGCAAGATCTGTCTCTCCCCTAAAAAGCTTTTTGATTTATTGTATATGGGTCCATTTAAACTGAGATGTCTCTTCTTTCAATTCATAATAAACATGTTTTTGAAGTGCTATTGATGAGTATTAATTAGGTTTTCCTACACCATACTAATGTAGGTTTTATTATGAGGACTGTGCCTAAAAATTTTATGCACTATTGTCTCAAAGTACATACATTTCTGAGAACAAAGGTTTTACCCTTATCTACTTAGTTTTTCTTTATTTCTGGTAACTGCTTTTTACTTATTAGTTCTCTTCTGAAGAATATAGTTACATTATGTTTATTTCTAAGAAGTAGACAGAAATAACACTAATCTGATGTTGAGGAAAATCAGACATCTTTTAAGACCAAAACTGTAAATGTGTTTTAATTAGAGCCTACTAAATTTTTATTAAATTTCATGAATTTAAAAGGCTGCAGACCTTCAAATAAGATTTCATGTGATTCTGCAACAACTTATTCACCCAGGAAAATTTCTTGACACCTGAAATCCTTCCATCGCCACCTAAGTCAATGGAAGAAGACATAACAGCTTTAGAACCAACCGTACATATTAGATTCAAAATATATCAGGCAAAAATCCTCAAGTGTGGGAAATATTTTTAAAACTGTCCTGTTAAAAACAACAACAAAAATATTTTTCTACTAATAATTGGTCACTAATCAAATTTCCTATATTGAGAAAAATGATTTTTAGGAATAAAACTAACAAATCAAATATTGAGAGTGCAGTCTGCACAAATTCAGCAAGGATTTTGGCAGGTGGTTCCTTGCTTTGCTACTTATGGCAGGAGCAGGATTAATTGAATGGAAAAATATTTCAAATATTTTCAGTAACCTGTATTTCCAATTTCCCCTCTAAGCGTTACACAACCATCTGGGTTTCATGGATAATTATGGAACATGTTGCATTTTCTCCACATACTTTTAGAAAGCATTTAGTGCTTCTCCAAATTATAAGTAAATTTAATATGTATATTATTGAGCTCTTATTTGACATTCAAATGAACAGCATTTGAGACTTAATATTTTCTAGATGAAAGAGACCTCAAAGATAATCTAATCCAGCCCCAGCACTTAATGGAGGACAAACTCAAAAAGGTGATGTGACTTTTCCAACGTCTCAACATTAGTGTGTGACAGAATTGGGACTGCTGATTACTATTTATCCATTCCCTCTTTGGTGTGGTTTGTAACACATCATGTGGACTCAGGCATGGATGCTGCCATTTTAGAGATCACTATATGCTTAAAGAAAACCTAGAGAGTCCACTCTGTAATACATTTGTGTAAATAGTGCCAAGCCCTACACAATTTTGTGTTAATTTCTCCAGTGGAGTATTGCCAGGGACCTATTCCTCTTTCCCCCCCATTCCTGAAAAATATTAGAAGTAGGTTGTTATAAAGTAATTTCAGAGGCGCAGTCCTCAAACAAATGCATCTTAAATACAAAATATAGAAACTTTACATGAATCCTGTGGCTATCATGAGAATGTGCCTTGCAGACTATCAGCTACTGGAAGAGTCATTGTTCAAAGGCTAGCTGCTACACTCTGTAATCGCTATATTTTGCAGACACTGTGATGTACAACTGATGGCTGAATGAAGCAGGGATACTCAGGCAGACCCATTCATGGGAGTAAAAGCACTCCTTTGATGGCTGAGTTTGACTTGAGGACTTTAGATAATCTCAGACTACATGACAGTATCAGGGGCTGCATGCTAATGTAGAGTGCTTCCACTCATTATCCTCTCTCTGTTTCCTTCACTCTGGGTCGACTTGCTCCACAGTGTGACAGCTCTCTCAGTACATTTTTTACTTCCTTGCCATCTTCTCTCTCACAGGAATTTCCTCTAATAAAATCTTTCATATTTAACTCTCCAGGCTAGAGAGCTAAAGAATCCATTCCTGGCTTGCAACCATTTAACCCCATTGCTGTTGTTGAGCAACTTTTTCCTTCCTCTTATTTCTACATTATGCCTCTTTTCACCAGATAGCAACTTCCACTCCACTGGGCATACCAATGGTTTTTATGTCCACACCTAACATAACTCTGAGGTATATCACTAGATTTCAATTTTGCTACACAAATCTCTGTTCCTACTGGAGCCTTGGTAGACTTTCCACCTGCCGCTAAAATAGAATTAGAAGACTGTTCATGGAAGATGAAAGAAGTATTTGGGGGACTATTCCAAACTAGCAGCCACCTTCAGCCATAATTTAGAAAAAGCAACCACATTTGTTAAGTAAGAGCCTATCTTCATAGGTAAGATCTATCTTCATAGACATTTTGGATTTAAAATTGTAAAAATCTTGAAATCCACATAATATTAACAGAGTACAGCATAAGGAACCCCAGAGCACTAAAAATAATATGAATATAAAGGTCTGCTGTTGTCTAAATTACAGGAACATGAATGAGTATCTGAAAGTAGGAAAGAAATGTGTTATTTTTAGTATCAGCTTGGTAACTCTGTAGAGATGGGAACCTGACTAGTCAACAGGGAAGTAAAACCACTGAAGTCCAAAAGAAAAGAGAAGTGAGAGGTAAGCGGCTAAGCAGTGCAACATCATAATGTGATGGTTAATACTCAGTGTCAACTTGATTGGATTGAAGGATGCAAAGTATTAATCCTGGGTGTGTCTGTGAGGGTGTTGCCAAAGGAGAGTAACATTTGAGTCAGTGGACTGGGGAAGGCAGACCCACCCTTAATCTGGGTTAGCACCATGTAATCAGCTACCAGTAAATGTAAAGCAGACAGGAAAACGTGGAAAGGTTGGACTGGCTTAGCCTCCCAGCCTACATCCTTCTCCTGTGCTGGATGCTTCCTGCCCTCAAACATCAGACTCCAAGTTCTTTAGTGTGGGGACTTGGACTGGCTCTATTTGCTCCTCAGCTTGCAGATGGCCTATTGTGGGATTTTGTGATCTTGAGTCAATATTTTATATATGTATATGTATGTGTGTGTATATATATCCTATTAGTTCCATCCTTCTGGAGAATCCTGACTAATACATATAACAAACACAGTGGAAAAATAATGGTGTTCACATGGAATAGTAAGTTACTACTTAGAAAAAGAAAAAATAAAATGCTTGCCTATGAGATTGAGGAAGGTGCATACTGTTAATAGGCTGCTATCAAAACATGAGGAAAATTGCTTTCTTTTTTTTTTTTTTGCCACCAACTGATTGTATTTTTATTCTATTTTGTTTTGTTTTGTTTTTATTTTTCCATAAGTTATTGGGATACAGGTGGTATTTGGTTCCATGAGTAAGTTCTTTAGTGGTGATTTGTGAGATTATGGCACACCCATCACCTGAGCAGTATATGCTGCACAATATTTGTAGTCTTTAATCCACAACCATCTGTGTCTTGCTTACCAAACCTAGGGGATTTGTCCTTGTGTTATTCCTTTTAACTCCTTAGTTTGTACATATTCTGCTACTATAACAGAGTCCAGCATTATGCTCTTGGACTTCCCAGCCTCCAGAGCCATGAGCCAAATAAATGCCTATCTTTATAAAAGTAATTTAGAAGTTACTTATAAAGTTGTATATTTTATAAATTACTTGTAAAAGTTATTTATAAGGAACAGAGGCTTATTTGGCTCATGGTTTTAGATCTGGGAAGTCCAAGAGCACAGTGTTGGTGTTGGTATCTGGTGAGGACCATCCATGGAGGAAGACCAGAGGTGAAAGCAAGCTTATGAGACAGAGAGAGAAATGGGGCCAAACCTATCCCATTATCAGGAGCCCATTCCCATAATAACAACATTAATTCATTCATGAAGCAAGAGACCTCATGACTTAGTCACCTCTTAAAGGTCCACCTGTTAGTACTGTTACAATAGCAAGTAAATGTCAATATGAGTTTAGGAATGGACATTCAAACCATAGCAAGTCCCCAGCAGTGTTTGACACTATGCCCTCCTCATCACTCTCGATCCTTCCTTCAGTGTTCTCATCATAAACTATCTTCTTTTGCTTTTTTTTCTTTTCTTCTTATTTTAGTTTTTCTGTTTCCTTTGCCACTCCCTCACTGTTGGTATTTCCAAATTCTCTTATCTTTGCTCTGGGCATTTTTCTCTATAGTTTTACTTTTTCTGCATGTTGTCCTGAGCAGATCTACCCCAAATCTACATATCCACATGATGTAACTAAATCAATTTTAAAAAAACTATATCAGAATCTTTGAGTAAGGCTTGGACATCATATATTTTAAAAGCTACATAAGTGATTTTAATGTACGGACAGGATTGAGTAACCCTGACCAACGTCTATATGTTGAGATTATAAATAAATCTTATTATTAAGAAAAAAAGTCAGTACACAATTTATAATGTAATAATCTATTACAACCAGCAGTAGAGCATCAGGATAAAGAGCTTCTGGGGGAGGGATGGCTCCCATCTCTAATGGTCCTTCCGAGTTACAAGACACAGCATTAGTTATTATAGTTCAGTAAATGGATTATCTTGCCAGCCAATGAAAAGTTTCTTTCTTGTAATAGGGAAAATTATCTCTTTACTTGATTTCCATAGGCATAGACTCTTAGAATGCATGTACAAGTATGCTTTCCTGAAAATTAAGAGTGATAGACATGGTTTGCAATGCCAATAAAAACAATTATAAAGACAATGTTAGATATAAATGTCATAAAATATCCTTCACCCCATCTTTGTATCTTCCTTCCTTTAGCTTCATCAAAATACGATCCTTCCCACTCTGTTTGACCGGGCAATTCAGCACTGAAACCTCTTCTTAGCTACAAGCCTGCCTTTGCAAATGGTAGCCTTCCTTTGCAAGTGACTCTACCATGTCCTATACCCAGGTTTCCATCCTTTAATAGAACAACAAAACTGGAAGATGCTTAGTGATTCTTCCACCAGTGTCTGTAGAAGACAGGCTTACCTCATTCACTAATGCAAAACATGTGATGTGCTTGAGATTATAAAAGGAGTCATGGCCGAGAACAGTGGCTCACACCTGTAATCCCAGCACTTTGGCAGGCCGAGGCCAGGGGGTCACTTGAGGCCCGGAGTTTCAGACCAGCCTGGACACATGTTGAAACCCCATCTCTACTAAAAATACAAAAATTAGCTGGGCATGGTGGTGGGTGCCTGTAATCCCAGCCACTAGGGAGGCTGAGGCAGGAGAATCTCTTGAACCTGGGAGGCAGAGGTTGCAGTGAGCCAAGATTGTACCACTGCACTCCAGCTTGGGCAACAGAGGAAGTCTCCATCTCAAAATAATAATAATAATTATAAAATAAAAAAAGTCAAAATGAAATTTAGCTTAAAATACCAACTTTTCTCTGGGTTCCACATATGTTGTTATATGTGAGTATAGAATATGTTAACAATGTTTACCTCTAGGTTGCGGGAGTATGGAATTTTATGATTACATTTTTATATGTATTTGTGGATATTTTATTAAAATACATATTAATTTTAGGGCCAGAAAAAAAACCATAAGTGTGAAAAACCCTGATGTCCTGTTTTTTTACCTGCTGCCCTTCAGTTATCTGTTTTCCAATTATGGCAAGATATTTCCAGTAAGCTTATCATAACTCATAAATAACTCCTGACTTCTCAAATCAGCTCTCCTTTCATTTTCAACTTATTTCTTGATTTCATCTTCTTTTATCCATGCATCCATCCTTTCACCCATTTAATAGAGACTTACTGAACTTCATTACAATAGCACTGGACTTGGTGCTATGTAATCAGTCTGTGAAATCATAATATTTTTCTTCTTTTGAAGTGTCTACCTACAATAAGAAACAAAAGAAGGATCATGACATAGCAAAAGGTACATAGCTTTGGACTAAGAAATATGACTAAAATATTTTACTACCACTTAACATGTTATTGCATTTAACTACAAAAATACTATAAGGCAGTTTTTGTTTTTTGTTTGTAAGAGATTTGAAAATGTTTAAAGCTTTCTGAAAGCTGGAGGGAATATATTCTCAGTGAAAGAGTTTCCAGAAGGTTGTTAATAAAAAAGTTAGGTATTACAAACAAAAAGCATTTTTGTGTTTTATAAAGAGTAAAATTCTAAAGAAAACTAAAAGAAGTCTATTTGTAGTTCTATTAGCATATCATTGATATATACTTAGTCATTCTATATTTTGTATTTGATGTTTAACATTTTGTATACATATTTTCCTGTATCAATGTACTCCAAAGTAATTTTGTTAAACATTTGTACATTTAATCATAATAATTCCCCATAATTTCCATCTCGATTGAGTTTGTGTACTCTGTAACCAGTGTGTGTTCAAATCCCAGCTTCTATGCTTTCTACTCGTAGAACCTGGGACAGGTTACTTACCTTCTCTGCAAGATGAAAATAATAATTTTTAACTCACAAAGTGGTTGATTATAAGGATTAAATGAGGTAAAATACATTTAATGCTTGGAAAACCTAGTACATAGTAAAAGTTAAAAGAGTTTTGTTAGTTAATAAAGATAATAATAGTATATATTATTATAACTGGTAATATATAATATGATATATATTATTATAGTAGTCTTTTTGTTGCATTCAGTGTTCTCATATCAGCTGATGGCACAGTTTTATGCCAATTGTTTTTTCAATGATGGCTCTCTTGTTTCTATGCTGCTTCTGACTTTGTTGTTGAGAAACCCTGCCAAAGTACAGTGAACTCCCAACTCCAGTTACTTCCTTAAATGGCAGCAGAATGGAAAGATCAGGTTAAGTCAAACGGGATTTGGATTCAAACTTAAGCTCTGTTGATTACCAGCTTTATGTCCTTGAATAAGTTCCTTATCTTCTTAAGTGTCTCAGTTTCCTCACATATAAAATAGGGCTAATAATGCCTACTTTGAGGATTGCTGGAGTCATTGGATGTGGCAGGTATTCAATACGTGAGAGTTAGAAATGGGCTATTTTTGCCTAAAATTTCTGGTGCCTTGTTTGTCCTCTAAAATTAGGCTCCCTTTCCCAGGTCCCCACCTGGGCTCATTTCATCTGGGATTCACATTGTCTTCTTAAATTCAAAAGTAAATTATTGTTCTAAACTTTCTGATTTCTATCCATTCCAGATCCACATGATCTCGCATCTTAAGAAATTCTTTCTAAAACATCCTTTCGTTTTATCGGTACACTGTTCATTATAAAAACAACTCTGTTGCCTAGATACAGAAAAAAAGATTTTGAACTGTTTGTCTACTACAAAATTTCACAAAAATGACTAGACAGATTTTCAAAACATTTGGAAGGTGTATTGGGAATGATCTGATTTAAAATTTGTACATGTGGTTACACCCAAAATTCAATCAGGACACTTTAAGACAGCCAATTTTAGGACATCTATCACTGAGGAAAGAGTGTCCTAAAAATAGGAGGATATGCTTGGTGTGAGATGACTGAACTACTGAAATTAGGGAACAGTTAAATATCATTCAGAATTTACATTCTGTTGAGTGAAACCAAACCCAACCCAAGCAAATAACAGTGTTTTAGAAAATGACCCACAGTCAAAAGTCACAAGGACAGACTTGTGTTTATTCCTAATTAAACAGCTGGTGTTTATTCCTAATTAAACAGCTCCATGTGCTATACTCCAAAATGAATAAACGCAGAAGTGACTTTTGCATATAAGGCTGGTTAATGATTTTTCCAAGTGTTGCTAGATAAGGCAGTTGGTTGGATTATGAAACAATGATCTCCTTGAAACAATGCTAAAACCAGAATTTAAGTTCCTAAAGTAGTTCTTAACCAGGAATGCCCAGCAAAATCACATGTGAGTGTTTTGAAATAAAAACTCTAACATAAAAAATATTGATTTGGCAAATCAGGGATGACACCTGTAACAGAACTTTTCAAGAAACGAAGAAAGTAAGACATTTGGAAAAGATTTAATTACCAAGCTCCTCAAAAATGATCAAGACTGCCGCTACATTTGAACTCATTCTTGACTGAGGCAGTAGTATTTGAGGGAATTCATCCCTCTGCCTCAGAGTAAGTTTGAACAGGCAACACTAAAATAATTCTGGCATTTATTCCTTTTAAATGCAAGAACATCTCTTAAAAATAAATAGTTCATATTAGAATTTTTAAAAATCAAGTGTGTTAAGATATATTTTTAAAAAGAAAAATATCAGGAGAGAAAGAGAGCCTATAATGTCATACAAACTTTAGCAGAAACTCTAAAGACTGAGTAAGGAAGAAAAGGTTAGTTTTACTTTGAATTGGGTTGACTGGCTATATTCCCTAAGTTTAAACAAAGCATCAGCTACTGGATAGGTAAAATCCTAAGGAAGGTAACCTGCTGGATGACGGGAAGAAAAGCCAGGCTCAACTCCTAGGTAGATGCCAACAGAAACCTAGCAATCAGTTTTCAGAAAAATTTCTATTAACAACTTAGTCAGAAGTTTGTTTCATTTGTTTGCTTGTTTTCTTTTTTTTTTTCTCGATTTAGCTTTCCCTTTTAGAGAAAAATACATAAGTTTCAGTACAGATTTTTTTTTTTTTAAATTCAGATCCAGCAAATAAGTCTTAGGAAATAAAAATGACAAGGCCACGGGATGCACCTGTTATTTGGGCTGAGGGTTGAGATTTCTCAAGTTGAAAAGTTGTCAGGCTGCCTTTCTGTGAGCCAGTCCAGAGAAACACATACACCTCTCAATATTCAAATGCTGAGGGGATTTTCTATGTTACAACCTTTTGATTCCTAGTATGCTTTCACAGATCATCCAAAGATCTACAAAAGGACAGTGGTCTTTCAATCCAACTAGCAAATTGGTTAGCTCTTTGAAGGAATATTTCAATATGAATGAGCAAATCATACTTTTTTGGTATAAATATAATTTCAAGCCACTTTCATCTTTTACTTTATTAAACCTGTTCAGATGGTATCTCACTAGATATTTTTATTTGGCATTAGCCATCAATGAAAACAAAATGCATTCCAGCAAATATTTTGTTCTCTATCCCCAGTGGAGTAAAGAATCAGTCTAAGCATATTTTGACTTTGGTATCTGGCTTGTATTCTTGCTGCCTTTGTGGCTTCTGCTGATCTATGGTTCTGCAACAAATAGAAATTATTTATCCTCACATGTAAATAGACCCAATTATTCCAGTCATGTCTTCACATATAGAATGCTATTTTTAAAACATGTCCATCAAAGTTTAGCATGAAAAGGTTAATTCAGAAAGCATTCTTATTATTTAACTCATGTTAAAAAAATCAGAGACCGTAAGATTTAAAAAATTAAAAAGGGAAAAGAGGAAATAAACTTGAAAATG
This sequence comes from Chlorocebus sabaeus, assembly GCF_047675955.1. Taxonomy (NCBI): domain Eukaryota; kingdom Metazoa; phylum Chordata; class Mammalia; order Primates; family Cercopithecidae; genus Chlorocebus; species Chlorocebus sabaeus. The sequence continues at coordinate 96,565,456 of NC_132913.1, read as the reverse complement.
TGAAACAACAGTCTGTCACTTTAGCTACCAAAATTCTCTCTCTCTCTTTCTCTGTTCCTAGAGGCTCAATCAGTTTTTATTCTCGCAAAGTCTCTTGGCATAAAATTGACCATATTTTTCTTTTCAGAAGCCTCCTTAAAAATTAAATGATAGGAAAACATTAAAGAATCATTTTTTTGTTTTCTTATAAAACCCCTTCTCACCTCATCACTGATGGGTGAGGAAGAAGGTGAGTAAAGGTCATGATGGCATCCATTGCTGGAACATAGGCGCCTGATTTGTGGGAGTAGAGTTCTTCTGAGGTTATCTGAGGCCCACAGATTCTTCTCAAATATCAGTATGATAATGAAACCCCAGTCTTGTTACTAGCCTAAAAGAAACTTTAATACCCTGAGTGGATATATGTTTTCTGAAACTCATGGATTGCCTGAAAAGAAATATCTTATTGATTCTACTTTGCTCTTAAAGTATAACAGGCACAAAATAAAGTGATGCAGAGAATAAAGTGATGTAGAGAGAAAAGCACTGGTCATTGTTTATTTCCAGCACTGTTTCATGAACTGGGATTTCAAAAGCTCTGACCTGGAAATCATGTTGTCTCAAGGCCCCTTTTACAGCTTTCTCTCCATCCCGCCCTCTCTCTAACACACTAACCTCACAGGTCGATAAAGGCTGCCTTATGGTTCTGTGATGTCCTAGAAATGGGTTCTCTTTTGTCCTTTCAGCCTGTTAGTTATTCTCTGCTGGTCAGTCATTTAAGATATCATTTTATTTCTCTTTTCACAATTATAATATTTGTCCTCCTGATCAGTGGAAAAAGAAGTCTTATGGGCAAAAAAAGATCAATACAGTAAATGTTTTAAAACATGTTTTGCTTATTTCAGGAACATATGGATCTATAATACTAAGGCCCTCGTGGGTCTATAATGCTAAGCTCTCCAAGGTAACTCGCACTCTTAATTCTCATCAACAACTATGGCTTGAATATTGAAACATCAATGTCAATATTTTGCCAAATCACTAATCTGTGTTCAGATCCTTTGCCTACCTTGAAATAAACATGGTATGAACTCCTTTTAAAGTAATATAAGTCATATCAAATCTCTAAAAAAAGAGAAACAGAATCACAAACACATATAACAGTTATACAGCTATTTATTTGATTTATGTATTTGATAAGCCATTCTAAAAGTGTGTCTAAAGTTCTGAATAATATTGCTTTAAGCTCACGGAAGATCTGTGTATTAAAGATTGTCACTTTTTCTACTTGAATGTAGGAACAAAGGTCAAAATTGAATTAAGATGCTATTGCCTAAGTTATGGCATCACAGAGTAAGGTCATTTTTCAGCATGAAAGAGGCAGTTCTAAAAAATTAGTGTATCCCTTGACTCTTTCAGTTTTAGAAAGCCAAATATTTCTCTATTTATTTTATCGGAATAAAATAAATGTTTATAAGTTCTCTTAAGGAAAACATATGGTTTTGTTTGTTAAAATTACAGTATTTGAGGGTTATTACAACCAGAAGTACTGGGTGACTACTCATAGCCAAGCTCACACTCCCCTTGTTCATCACCTTTATTTCTTCCCATACATATTTTCCCTAAAAGAGAAAAAAAGAGTGACCACAGTTTTTTCAAGTCAGCTGGATCTGAGAAACTCAACAGATCAATGGACAGCAGCAGACACAACCACAGCAGCTCATGCTGCAAGGCTGCTGTTATACATAGTCTTGCCTGGGCAACTGCAGTAGACTCCCAACAGTTCTCTGTCATCCTCTTTTGATTCCCCTCATGACTGTTCCCAGGACAGCAACTTAGAGGAGCTCATCAAAATGTAAAGCTGTTCACAGCAGTGCCTAACGTAAAGCTCTCCGATAGCATCTCATTGCCTAAAGGATGAAAGTCAAGTTAGTTTACAGAACTGCGAGGTCTCTGCAGAGTAAGCCCTCTCCCTTCTTCACTTTTGCAGCCCTTCTCAACCCTTTGGTTTCTGGGTTCCAGTCACATGCCCATTTTAACAGGTAGATATCATAGCCCTTCCACCACAGGACTATTGTACATGCGTCTGTACAGACCTTTGACATCCTCTATCTAGAATATTCCCCAATGAACTCTGTTTTTCACTCTTCCTTTGTCCATCTTCCTGACCTACCTGGACACTTTCAGGAAAGCCCTCTGTGACATGCCAGTCTAGGTCAGAGTCTTCTGCAATACGCTGTCAAAGACTGATAGTTCTCTCCTTTACAGCACTAACTTCAGGTTTTATAAACCTATTCTTTGCATTGTTTAATAAATTCTCTCTCCCCCATGAGACGTATGAGTTCCATGAATTCTCATTATGTAAGAGAGCGAATGACACATAAGTGGTACTAAATAAATATTTGCTAAAAGAAGATAGAAATTAATAATTGTCGACTATCATAGCAAGAGAGAGTTTTCTACATTTATTCTGAAGTAACCTGTGCTGGTATTCCCTCCTGGTACAAAAGGCCTCTTGTCAAGGGGGAAGAAGACTTTCCTCAGGAAGTTTCCAGAAAGATCTCAGAAGAATAATGGAACTAACAGTTAAATGCCATACAGTCATTAAATTATTAGTCCAGGCATCAGAGAAACTAAAAGAATGATAAAACCTCTTATAATTTGTTCATACTCGTTATATGGGTAATATAAGTTCAAAAATTTTACACTTTCTCTACCCGCAAAAGTTAACATTGCTTTTTAGATTATCTAATTTAGAGTTAACCGAAACTAGATTTAGAAAGGTCTTCGTATGTTTGGGCTGCTGACAATTCTCTTTCTGAGTTATTCTATTTTTTTAGTTTCCTGGGACATTGTGTATTTCAGTCTCAACTATAAAATATCAAATGTCCTACATGTATTAACTGACACAGTCTAGTCAGATTTAGAAGTCTTGTTGGTTCCCATGAATTGATGGCAGAATATGTACACAAAACTGATAGGAAACTTCCTTAGAATTCATGCAACATTCAGTATAGCATTTATAAAGCCTCGTGTTTTACCTTAGATGAGAGAGAAGTATAAGACAATCATCTTTTCTGCACATATGCAAAACTTTTATACTGAATGAATCTTTGATTTTCCATTTCAGTGGTGGCTTCGATGCTATTCAAGACTGTTGCTTCTACAAATAAGTACTGATGTTTACCTCAATACTAGCTATTGTGTTGAAATATAACACAACTTGGAATTAAAATGGATGCAAATTGAAATGTTTACTGTTGTGCTCAAGGGTACAAAGACTACCAGTCTGTAAAAAAGAATATCATTTTCACTATTTTTGATCTGACTATTTGAACCGAGTTTCACTTAGAGGACACATTTTTAATATTAATATTGCACTCAGTGGGGTTTGCATGCTGATGCTGAATCACCATGTGAATCTGTAATTAATTACCAGTTTGAAGTCTTGGAGGGAAAATAAAGCAGATATCTGAGCCCTTTGTATCATGTCAGAAGGGCATTCTTGTACTTCCCATCCACAATCCATCTGGTTGGGCTGCCCTGGGCTACAAGTACATGGCTTTAACATCTTTTTAGCTACTCTTTGAGAAGCCAAAAAGTGAAAAGAGCACAAAATTTGCAATCAACTGACTGAAGTCAAATTTCAGTGCCCTTTGCCTGCCATTTAGAAGTAGAGGGTTGAAAATAATAGTTTATTTTCATGGCTAAATGAGTAACATAGTACTTGTAAAACTCTAGTTGAAAGGAGCTAAAGCAGCTGGCCTATTAAAGCATTTGTTCTCTGCAAGGGGGCAGATCCCTAGGAGAAAGAGAATAAGGCAGATAATCTCACCTAATATCCATGTGTAAACAAAATAATGTTATTTAATATAGCAGAATGCCCTGACAAAATGATAAGTAATAATCTCAGAATCTATGAAGCATGGCTCCCTGGAGAATGTGATGGAAATGGAAATGTTTCAGAACTTAAATATTCCTTCTGGCCATGTAGGATAATCCCACAGACCTCATTTAGTGGCTTTATCTTTTATTTTGGGCCAAGGTGTGTTTGTGATGGAGAAGAAAGGGAAGGACCTAACAAACTCTTCTGTGTCCCAGACTTCTCTCTGTTCCATCTGAGCCTCTTCATTGCCTTACAGGGCACAAAAGGAAGGTTATAAAGCAAACATGCATGCACACACACACACACAAGCACACACACACACGTGTGTTTAATACAGGAATAACACAAACAATAACACATCATGACCTGGTGATGGCGACTGGAATATAGTTCAACACTTTAAGATTTTCTGCTTTTGACATTTCAGAAATGGTGAACTACCTTGTTTAATATCAACTTTCCTCTCAAGAACAATTAGAAAATTTAAGGACGAAAATATAAAAAAATTGTTTGAAGTCAAAACAGGACTTGAGGGGCAAAGATCCTAGAACACAGAAAAGCCCAGATTGGGAGAACACAATTCACCAGGATTGATGCAGGTCTTTAAAAATTTTCATGTCTTTTTAAATTTTCTAAAATTTTTGTTGGTACGTGTAAGTGTGTATATCTATGGGGTACGTGAGATGTTTTGATACAGGCATGCAATGCATAACAATCACATCACGGAGAATACGGTATCCATCCCCTAAGCATTTATCCTTTGTATTACAAATAATCAAATTATACTCCTTTGGTTATTTCAAAATCTACAATTAAGTAATTATTGACTATAGTTATCCTATTGTGCTATCAAATAGTAGGTCTTTCATTTTTTCTATTTTTTGTACCCATTAACCATCCCCACCTCCCAACCACTGCCTTTCCCAGCCTCTGGTAAAATTCTTCTACCTCTATTTGACACAAGTCTTGAACCCAAAAAGAAATTGAATTGGTACTTAAAATCTTCCTGCAAAGAGAAGTTCGCACAAAGGTTTTTATTGTTTTTTTTTTTTTTTTTTTTTTTTTGGTGAATTCTCTAAAATTTTTGAAGTATAAATAATACTCAACTTACAACTTCAGTATACAGAAGAGAATAAATTGTCCTTTCTCCAGGGTATATTCTTGGCACCTTTGCTGAAAATGAATTCACTGTAGATGTATGGATTTATTTCTGAGTTATATGTTATCTATTCTGTTCCACTGGTCTATGTGTCTGTTTTTATGCTAGTACTGTGCTATTTTGGTTAATATAGCTCTGTAGTATAATTTGAAGAAATTTAATGTGATTCCTCCAGTTTTGTTCTTTTTGCTTGGGATATCTTTGGCTATTCTGGGTCTTTTGTGGTTCTATGTAAATTTTATAATTAAAAAATCTATTTCTGTGAACATTGTCATTGGCATTTTTATAGGAATTACACTGAATCTGTAGATTGCTTTGGATAGTATAAACATTTTAACTATATTGATTCTTCCAATCTATGAACACAGAATATCTTTGCATTTTTTTGTGTCCTTTTCTATTTATTTCATCAATGTTTCATAGTTTTTATTGGAGAGATCTTTCACTTCTTTAATTAGGTTAATTCCTAGGTATTTCATTTATTTCTAGCTATTGTCACTGCGATTGCTTTCATGAATTCTTTTTCTGATTGTTTGCTGTTTGCCTAAATAAATATTACTGATTTTTGTCTGCTAATTTTGAAACTTTACGAAAATTTGTTAATCAGTTCTAATAGTTGTCTTGTTGAATTTTATCAAATGCTTTCAACAGTTTTTTGTTGAATTTTATCAAATGTGTTTTAATACTTTTTTGTTGAGTTTTTTCAAATGCTTTTTCAGCACTAATTGAAATTACCACATGGTTTTTGTCCTTCATTTTGTCGATATAATGTATTACATTGATTGATTTGCTTCTGTTGAGCTATCTTGCATCCCAGCAATAAATCCCACTAGGTCATGATAAACAATCTTTTTAATCTGTTGTTGAATTCAATTTGCTAGTATTTTGTTGAAAATTTTTGCATCAATGTTCATCAGAGGTGTTAGCCTGTAGTTTTCTTTTTTGGATGTATCTTTGTCTGGTTTTGGTATCAGGGTAATACTGGCCTCATGAAATTAGTTTGGAAGTGTTCCTCTTCTTCTATTTTTCAGAATAGTTTGAATAGGATTCATAATAGTTCTTGAAACGTTTGGTAAAATACAGCAGTGAAGCCATTGGGTCCCAAGCTTTTCTTTACTGGGAGACTTTTTATTACAGCTTTGATCTCATTATTTGTTATTGGTAAGTTCAGGTTTGGGATTTTATTGTCGATCTTGGTAGGTTGAATGTGTCTAGGAATTTATCTGCTTTTTCCTAAGTTTTCAAATTTATTGACATAAAGTTGCTTATAGTACCCTCAAATCATCCTTTGAATTTCTATAGGATCAGTTGTAATATCTTCTTTTTTATCTATGATTTTATTTATTTGAGGATTCTCTCTTTTTTTCTTAGTTAGTCTGGCTAAAAGTTTGCCAATTTTGGTTATCTTTTCAGAAAACCAACTTTTTTTTTACTGTTTTCTTAATTTCAAGTTCATTTATTTATTCTCTCATCTTTATTATTTCTTTTCCATTATTAACTTTGGGTTTGGTTTGCTCTTGCTTTCCTAATTCTTTAAGATGCATTATTAGGTTGATTATATGAAGTTTTTCTTCTTTTTTGATGTAGGCACTTAAGCTCTAAACTTCCCTCTTAGTACTGTTTTTGCTGTATCCCATAGGCTTTGTTATGTTGGGTTTTCGTTATCATTTATTTCAAGAAATTTCTCAATTTCATTCTTAATCTCTTCATTGACCAACTGGTCATTCAGGAGGATATTGTTTAATTTCCATGTGTTTGTTTAGTTTCAAAAATTCCTCATTATTGATTTCCAGTTTTATTCCATTGTTGTCGGAGAAGATGCTTGATATATTTTAAATTTTATTGAATGTTTTAAGACTTGTTTTGTGGTCTGACACATATTCTATCCCTGAGAATAATCCATGTGCTGAGGAGAAGAATGTGTTTTCCACAGCTGTTGGATAAAATGTGCTGTAAATATTAGGTCTGTTAGGTTTACAGTGTCGATAATATCCAATGTTTCTTTGTTGATTTTTTTGTCTGTTCGATGTTGAAAGTTGGCTGTTAAAGTCTCCAGCTATTATTATATGGAGATTTGTCTCTCTTGTTAGCTCTAATAATATTTGCTTTATATATCTGGTGCTCCAGTGTTTGGTACATATATATTTACAAATGTTAAAGTCCTCTTTCTGAGTTGACTCACTTGTCATTATATAATACACTTCTTGATCTCTTTTTATAGTTTTTGCCTTGAAATCTGTTTTGTCTGCTAGAAGTATAATGACTCCTGCTCTTTTTTGTTTTCATTAGCGTGGAATGTCTTCAACCATCCTGTTATTTTCAGCCTATGTGTATCTTTGTAGGTGAAGTGTGTTCCTTGTAGGCAAGAAACTTTAGGTCTTGTTTTTCCCGCATTCGGCCACTCTATGTCTTCTGATTGGAGAGCTTAGTCAATTTATATTTAATATTATTATTGATAAATAGAGACTTGTGCCATTTTGTTATTTGTTTTATGGTTGTTTTGTGGTTTCACTTTCTTCTGTCTATTCTGTCTTTTTTTGGTTTAATGCGAAGGTGTTTTTTTCTGGTAGTATGTTTTAATTTCTTGCTTCTTATTTTTGGTGTATCTGTCATATGTTTTTGATTTGAGGTTACCATGAGGCTTGCAATAATGTCTTATGACCCATAATTTTAAACTGTTGACAACACTGGTTACATAAGCAAGCATATAGACAAGAAAACTCATAAAAACTTTACACCTTAACTTCATCCCCTTACTTTTAAACTTTTTGTTGTTTCTACCTTATTGTACTATGTCTTAAAAAGTTTTTATTATTTTTGATTGGTTCATCTTTTTTCTTTCTATTTAATACATAAGAATTTTATACACCACAATTACAGTGTTATAATATTGTGTGTTTTTCTATGTATTTAATATTACTGTGGAGTTTTGCAACTTCAGAAAAAAATTTTTAATTAGTCTTTATTTACTTATTTTTTGAAATATTTTCTTGTTTTTTAAAATTTATTATTTTTTACATAAGTGAGTTCTTTAGTGGTGATTTCTGAGATTTAGGTGCACCCATCACCCAAGCAGTGTACACTGTACCCAATGGGTATTCTTTTATCCCTCATCTTCTTCCCACACTTTCCTCCAAGTACCCAAGTCCACTGTATCATTTTTATGCCTTTATATCCTCATAGCTTAGCTCCCACTTATGAATGAGAACATTCAATGTTTGGTTTTCTATTCCTGAGTTACTTCACTTAGAGTAATGGTCTCCAATTCCATCTAGATTGCTACAAATGCCATTATTTCAATCCTTTTTTATAGCTGAGTAGTATTCCATGATATATATCACATATTTTCTATATCCACTCATTGATTGATGGGCATTTGGGCTGGTTCCATATTTTTGCAATTGCAAATTGTGCTGCTATTATACAAATATGCATGTGCAAATATCTTTTTTGTATAATGACTTCTTTTCCTCTGGGTAGATACCCAGTAGGGGGATTGCTGAATCAAATGGTAGATCTACTTTTAGTTCTTTAAGGAATTTCTACACTGTTTTCCATAGTGGTTGTACTAGTTTACATTCCTACCAGCAGTGTAAAAGTATTGCTTTTTTACTACATCCGTGGTAACATCTATTTTTTTTTTTTTTTTTTTTATGGCCATTCTTGCAGTAGTGAGGTGGTATCGCATTGTGGTTTTGATTTGCATTTCCCTGATCATTAGTGATGTTGAGCATTTTTTCATGTTTGTTGGCCATTTGTATATCTTCTTTTGAGAATTATTTATTCATGTCCTTAGCCCACTTTTTGATGGGATTTTTTTTTTCTTGCTGATTTGTTTGAGTTTTTGGTAGATTCTGGATATTAGTTTTTTTTGTCAAATGTATAGATTGTGAAGATTTTTTCCCAGGTTGTCTATTTACTCTGCTGATTGTTTCTTTTGCTGTGAAGTACCTTAATAGTTTAATTAAGTCCCATTTATTTATCTTTGTTTTTGTTGTATTTGCATTTGGGTTCTTGGTCATAAAGTCTTTGCCTAAGCCAATGTACAGAAGGGTTTTTCCAATGTTATATTCTGGAGTTTTTATGGTTGCAGGTTTTAGATTTCAGTCCTTGATCCATCTTAAGTTGATGTAAGGTGAGAGATGAGGATTCAGTTTCATTCTTCTACATATGGCTTGCCAATTATCCCAGCTCCATTTGTTGAATAGGGGGTCCTTTCCCGACTTTATGTTTTTGTTTGCTTTGTCAAAGATCAATTGGCTCTAAGTATTTGACTTCATTTCTGGGTTCTCTATTCTGTTCTGTTGGTCTATATGCCTATTTTGATACCAGTACCATGCTTTTTTGGTGACTATTGCCTTATAGTATAGTTCAGGTAATGTGGTGTCTCCAGATTTGTTCTCTTTTGCTTAGTCTTGCTTTGAATATGCACGTTCTTTTTTGGTTCCGTCGGAATTTTAGGATTGCTTTTCCTAGTTCTGTGAAGAATGATGGTGGTGTTTGGATGGGAATTGCATTGAACTTTTAGATTGCTTAAAATTTTTAATTTTGTCATCCATCTCCCATTTCTCCCATTTCATTTGCTTTTGCTTTTTACCCCTTTACATTTTAATCTGATTCACTTCCCTTCTATATCATTTTTCCCATTTACCTAGATATTATCCTCCTCTCTATTTTTCTCCAAATCTGAAAAGTCCTGTGCTCTTTTGAAGATGCTAAACAATTGTGTGATCTGTCTTCTGGTTTTAAATTTTACAGTTTTTTTTCTTTGGTCTCATTTCCTCCCCATTTCTTTATGTATTTCTCTCTCTCTCTCTTTTTTTACACTTGATTTTCTTCCTTTTTCTCATTCTCCAACATATTTGCTTAATCCTGGTATTGACGAAAAGATAAGGCAAACAAGTAGAACTCTATTTTTTTTTTTTTTTTTTTGGCATTAGACTTAAATAGTTAGATATAAGAGAATGGAGGTTGTGATTAACAACTTCCAGCAAAATTCTCAATTTTTAATAGTCTACTTAGGGTATTTCTCCCAACTTCATTTTATAATACTTGGGACTTTGTTCCTAAAATCTCATTCCTAGCTAAATTCCTATATGTTTTTCTTCTCAACAATATAGTAACATTGATATATTGTAATCAATCCACACTATTTCTTGATCTTTCAGGCATATAGAAATCAAATTATTCTTCATCTCTACTCTTCTTGAATCTCAGGGTTAGTTTGAATTCTGAGTCTAGTGCAAGTCAGTTCTTGTTAGTTCTAAATTGATTCACACATTTGTATTGCTTACATTTTTTCTTTATTTCCCCATGGAGTTCTCCAACAATGAGAAACATAGCTCCCAAACAACCACCATTCATTTAGTAGTTGTTCAGTTGCAGTATGCATGTTTTAAATTATCAATATTGTTAACCGGGATCCCATGTGAAACTTTTCTCTACTAGAGCCTAGTGATTTTGTACAGCGTGTTTTGCTTTTTGCCTTATAGACTTCACTCATTTCTGAAGTTACTTGGGTTAGTGTCTTTTTCCCTTCTTCTCTTCAGTGAGATTATATTATACATGTTTTAATAAGAGAGGTTCTTTGGTCACAATCCACATTCAATGTTGGAATTCTCCCAACTTCCTAAACATTTTTTAAAATTTGCATATATTAAGGCTTACTTTGTGCTGTAAAATTATATGGGATTTGACGTATGCATACTGTCGTATATCCACTATTGCAGTATAATCCAGAATAGTTTCGTTGCCCTATACCACCCTCTTTGCTTCACCTGTTCAACCCTACTCCTCTGAAAATCCTGGCAAACATTTGTCTCCTTCACATCTCTATAGTTTTGCCTTTTCTAAAATGTCATATAAATGGAATCATGTCGTATGTAAACTTTCCAGGCTGGCTTCTTTCACTTAACAATATGCATTTAAGATTATTCTATGTCTTTGTATGGCTTGATACCTCATCCTGTTTTATAACTTAATAGTATGCAGTTGTATGACTGTACCAGTTGTTTGTCCACTCCTCTATTTAAGGATATGTTGGTTGCTTACAGTTTTTGATCATTACAAATAAAGTTCCCATAAGTATTCACTTGTAGGTTTTTGTGTGAACATAGGTTTTTTGAGCAGTTGGGTAAAGACCTAGGAAGACAACTGCTGGATTGTATGGTGAAACTGGGTTTAGGTTTGTAAGAAACTTCCAATTGTCTTCTAAAGTGGTAGTATCACCTTGTATCCCACCCACAGCAATTACTGATGGTTGTTGTACCTCCACATTCTCACTAGCAATTGGTGTTTTCTTTTTTGCTTGTTTGTTTTATAGCCATTCTGATAGGTCTGCAGTTATATGTAATTATTTTCTTTCTCTCCTTTTTAAATATCTTTTTAAATTTTAATTTTTATGTTTTCTGAGACAGGGTCTCACTTTGTTGCCCAGGCTGGAGTGCAGTGGTGTGACCACAGTTCAGTGTAGCTTTAACTTCCCTGGGTCAAGTGATCCTCCCACCTCAGCCTCCCTAGTAGCTGGGACTAGGTATATGCTACCAAACTTGGCTAACTTTTGTATTTTTTTTTGAAACGGTGTTTCATCATGTTGCCCAGGCTGGTCTTACACTCCTGTGCTCAAGCGATCTGCCCATTTCAGCCTTCCAAAGTGCTGGGATTACATGAGTGAGTCACCATTCTCTGCCTCATTATTTTCTTAAATTGCGTTTCCCTAATGACAAATGATATTGGGTATCTCACAGTATACTTATATGTCATCTGTAAGTCTTCATTGATGAGCATCTGTCTAGAACTTTTGCCCATTTTAATTAGTTGTTTATTTTCTTATTGTTAGGTTTTGAGAGGATTTTTTGTATTTTTTTAGATCAACTTCTTTATCAGGAGCGTGTTTAGCTAATATTGTCTCTCAATCCATAATCTATCTTGATTCCCTTTATAGTATAATTTGCAGAAAACTTTTCAGTTTTAAAGAATGTCCAACTATTCTATTTTTTTCTTTCATAGATCATGCTTTAGTGTTGTATCAAAAAATGCATCACCAAACATGTGATGGTTAATATTGAGTGTCAGCTTGATTGGATTGAAGGATGCAAAGTGTTGTTCCTGGGTGTGTCTGTGAGGATGTTGCCAAAGGACATTAACATTTGAGTCAGTGGTTTGGGAAAGGCAGACTCACCCTCAATCTGGGTGGGTACAATCTAATCAGTTGCCAGTGCAGCTAGGATAAAATCAGGCAGAGGAACATGGAAGAACTAGACTGGCCTGAGTCTTCTGGCCTTCATTTTTCTCCCATGCTGGATGCTTCCTGCCCTCGAACATCAGACTCCAAATTCTTCAACTTTTGGACTCCTGGTCTTGCACTAGTGGTTTGCCAGGAGTTCTTGAACCTTTGACCACAGACTAAAGGCTGAACTGTTGGCTTCCCTAGGTGAGGTTTTGGGACTCCTCACCTTGCAGATGGCCTATTGTGAGACTTCACCTTATGATTGTGTGAGCCAATACTCCTTAATAAACTCCCCTTTATGTATATACCTATCCTATTAGTTCTGTCCCTCTAGAGAACCCTCACTAATACAAAACCTTCTAATGAATCTATGTCGTACAGGTATTTCATCTGTAATCCACTGTTTTTGTACTGGAGTTCTGTTGATGTGGTGGTAAGGTGGGGGAGCAGGTAGTACTCTATAATCTTCTTAATAAATCTCAGTCTTTTAGTGGGCTTAGATGTTATAGTTGAACCCTTTGCAATTGTTTCTCCTTGATGTAACTTTTTCCCCACATGCTTCCTAGCTGCAGTTGATCCCTGTTTACTCTTTTTGTTTTCATTTAAGTGAGATAGAAGGGCTGCTGGTCAGAGTGGTAGTTCTTTCTTTCCTCCAGTTGGGATAAGATTCTGACAAAGTGCTTTTCCCTGTAGAGTTAACCTTTGTTATAGAGAAGCCTCTGGATACATTTCTCAGTGATTACTCTCCTCTCCTCATGTGACAGTCATGAGGGAATATTTTTTACTCTTCACTATAAGAACTACATGTGGTTCCTAGATGTAAAGTCTACAAAGTGTTTGGTTCCTATTAGACTACAGTCTTCAGGATCTTCTAATGCTAGTCCATACTCAGCCACTGGCATACTTGCAAAATGATGACTTATGTTCTTACTAGTTTGTGTTTTTATTAGCTTTAGCTCCAGGTAAACAGGTATTCATTGGGGCACCTGCTTCTCTAGAATTTAGATTGGTGATATGCCCTGTGATGTTAACTTCTCTGTTATGTTCAAGGAAAGTCAATGATTTTCAGCTTGTCTAGCTTTCTTTTGTTACAGGAATGGGAGGAATGTTGGAGCTGAAATAAAAATGCCTCATATTGTTAGTTTTTTATTAATGAGTCCTTAAGTATTTTTATTGTTTCCATCTTCATAGCAGTTATTTTATTTTGTATCTTCCATAAAGATCACCTGTGAGAATTTCTATTAACACTGATAGAATAACCTATACAATTCTAGTGTACATAGTTGTGCCTTAAGTATTTTGTACCTGAAAATGTAGCATTTAGTTTACAGTTTCTACAAACAATAATAATCTGCTGATAAATATTATCCTGATTACCTACATATTTCATAGCATATATCTAATTCTCTGTGAAAGTCATTTTATTACTAAAAAAAAAAAAACAAACATGATTCTAAATGTAAAGAGAACAGGATGACTATGGTACATGGTCCTAACTTTTTGGAGTCCTAACCATTAAAAGACTTGAAATTTAATATTCTTCCAAAATATACATAGAGTGCATTTACATGCTTCTAGTCACAAGGTAATTATGCTGCAATCTCAGATTTTTGTGATCCATGTCATCCCTTAAACCCCATACACCCAACTGATTGTTGAATATTTCTATATGTCTTGTAATCATCAAATATCCAATAAAAGGAGTAATCAAGTAATTAAGATGAAGTGGGACTGAAGTAGAAAATGAGGCAAACTTAACATTATCCTGATAACAAAACCTGGCAGAGAGAGAACAAAAAAGGAAAACTTCAAGCCAATATTTTTTATGAATGTCTGTGAAAAAATCCTCAAGAAAATCTCACAAACTGAATCCAGCAGCACATCAATAAGCTTATCCGCTATGATCAAGTAGGGTTTATCCCCGGGATGCAAGATTGATTCAACATATACAAATCAGTGTGATTCATCACATAAACAGAACTAAAGACAAATCCACATAATTATCTAAATAGATGCAGAAAATACTTTTGTTAAAATTCAACACCCATTCATGTTAAAAAAAAAAAAAAAAAAAAAAAACACAAAACTCCCAATAAACTAGTTACGAAGGAACATACCTCAAAGTAATAAGAGCCATATGTGAGATATATGAGCCACAGCTCATATAATAAGAGCCACAGCTTACATCATATGAATGGGCAAAAGCTGGGAGCATTCCCCTTGAAAACTGGCACAAGACAAACATGCCCTTTCTTACCACTTCAATTCAAAATATTAATGGAAGCACTGGCCAGAACAGTCAGGCAAGAGAAACAAATAAAGGGCATCTAAATAGGAAGAGGAAGAGAGGGAGTCAAACTATCCCTGTTTGCAGAAGACATAATTCTATATCTAGAAAAACCCATAGTTTTAGCCCAAAAGCTTCTTAAGCTGATAAACAACTTCAGCAAAGTCTCAGGATAAAAAAATCAACATTAAAAACAAAACAAAACAAAACTAGCATTCCTATACACCAACAATAGCCATGCAGAGAGGCAAATCAGGAACGAACTCCTATTCATAATTGCCACAAATATAGTAAAATACCTGGGAGTACAGCTAACCAGGGAAGTGAAAGATCTCTACAAGGAGAACTACATATTACTGCTGAAAGAAATCCTAGATGACACAAATAAATAGAAAAATGTTCCATGCTCATGGATAGGAAGAATCGATATTGTTAAAATGGCCATACTGCACAAAGCTATTTATAGATGCTGTTCCTATCAAACTTCTGATGACATTCTTCACAGAGCTAGAGAAAAACTATTTTAAAATTCATATGGAACCAAAAAAGAGCCTGAATAGCCAAGGCAAACTTAAGCAGAAAGAACAAGCTGGAGGCATCATACTACCTGACTTCAAACTATATGTTACAGGGCTACAGTAATCAAAACAGCATGTTACTGTTACAAAAACAGACACAAAAGTTAATGGAACTGTTAAGTTTAGCCTAAAGCTGCCTTCTTACATATTTTAAGTTCAGCCTAGAGGTTTCTTTGTACATCGTAAACTATAACAAGTGCAATAGTAAACAGACCATAGCCCACACATGTGTCAATCACCAAGTTTTGGCCAAATATAGCCAACTGTTCAAACTATGTTCAATAGCTGTGACCAATCTGGCTGTTTCCGTACCTCACTTCCATTTTCTGTAAGTCACTTTCCTTTTTTTGTCCATAAGTCCTGTTCTACCATGTGGCTGTCCTGGAGTCTCTGAGCCCACTCTGGCTTGTGAGGCTGCCAGATTTGTGAATTATTCATTGCTCAATTAAACTCTTATAAATTCAATTTGGCTGAAGTTTTTTGTTTTTTGTTTTTCAGAATAGATAGCCCAGAAATAAGGCCACATACCTACAACCATCTGACCTTTACAAAACTGACAAAAACAAGCAATGGGAAAGGACTCCCTATTCAATAAATGGTGCTCCAATAACTGGCTAGCCATATGCAGAAGATTGAATCTGGACTCCTTCCCTACACCATATATAAAAATCAACTCAAGATGGACAAAAGACTTAAATATAAAAACTCAAAACTATAAAAACCCTGGGAGAAAACATAGGCAATATTATTCTAGATATAGGAATGGGCAAAGATTTCATGACAAAGGCACCAAAAGTAATTGCAACAAAAGCAAAAATTGACAAATGGAATCTAATTAAACTAAACAGCTTCTGCAAAGTGAAAGAAACTGTCAACAGAGCAAACAGACAACCTACAGAATGGAGAACAATTTTGCAAACTATGCATCTGACAAAGGTCAGCATCTATAAGGAACTTAAATGAATTTACAAGGAAAAAATAAGATTAAAAAGTGGGCAGAGAACATGAACAGACATGTCTCAAAAGAATACACACTGCCATCAAGCATATGAAGAAAAGCTCCATATCACTGATCATTAGAGAAATGTAAATCAAAAACATCTCACACCATTCAGGATGGCTATTACTAAAAAGTAAAAAATAACAGGTCCTGGTGAAACAGGAGAGTTCCCTCAACCTCCTTGCAGGACATGCGACAGGGGTGTGGCTTGCCTGTTCAATCAGTCACCGCTGCTGCTGCTGCTCAAACCCCTGGCAGGAGTGGGAGCACAAAGACAGGCAGGTGCAAGAGCCAGGGAGAGAGTTTTGGTCTCCAGGGCTGCAGTATTGTCTAGGGGTGGGTGCCTGTGGCCCCAGTGTTACAATGCTCTCTTAGCCTTGCCTTCCTCAGACAGCTTAAGTGTTAACCAGCTCAATGAACCCTCTGCCTTTTCACAAGGGCAGAGGGCCAGTGTGAAAGCTTTCTGTATCCCAAGCTCTTGCCCAGCCTCCTGGAACAATCGATCACACACAGGCTTGAAGGAAGAATTTTTATTGAGTGATGGAGGTGGCTCTCAGCAGGATGGATGGGGAGCCAGAAGAGGGAATGGAGTGGGAAGGTGATCTTCCCCTGGAGCCTGGCCATCCAGTGGCTGAACTCCTCTCCTACCATCCCCAGCCGATCTCCTCTCAGCATTCAGATGTTCCTCCTCTTCTGTCTTTCTCTGCTGTGTTGTTCTTCCATTTGTCTGCTTGTCTTATCTCCTGGCCTGCTTGTCAGTTTCTGGAGCCTGGTGTTTGGGATTTATATGGGTACCGGACAGCGAGGCATGGCAGGCCAAAAGGTAATTTTGGGGGCATGAAAACAGAAATGCTGGCTCCACTTAGGGCTGTGGGTCTCCAGGCTTGAGGATGGGGCCTTTGCCGGGGAACTACCTTCTTCTACCCAGTATTTCCCTGTCTCCTGTCCATATCACTTGTGAGGTTGTGGAGAAAAAGGAATGCTTATACGCTGTTGCTAGGAGTATAAATTAGTTCCACCATTGTGGAAAACAGTGTGGCGATTCCTCAAAGACCTAAAAATTGAAATGCTATTTGACTCAGAAATTCTGTTATTGGGTATATACCTAGAGAAATATACATTTTTCTACCATAAAGACACATGTACATGTATGTTTATTGCAGCGCTATTCACAATAGCACATACATGGAATCAACTTAAATGTCCATCAATGATAGACTGCATAAAGAAAATGTGGTGCCTTACAACATGGAATACTATGTAGCCATAAAAATAATGAGATCATGGTCTTTGCAGAACATGGATGGAGCTGAAGGCCATTATCCCTGGCAAACTAAGACGGGAACAGAAAATCAAATACCACATGTTCTCACTTACAAGTGCGAGCTAAATGATGAGAACATGTGGACACATAGAGGGGAACAAGAGAACAACAGACACAGGCCTATTGGAGTGTAGAGCATTGAAGGAAAAAGAGGATCAGGAAAAATAACTAATGAGCACTAAGCTTAATACCTGAGTAATGAAATAATCTGTACGAGAGACCTTCATGACACAAGTTTACCTAAATAAAAAACATGCACATGTGCCATGAACTTAAAATAAAATTAGAGAAACTGTTATTGTAATTGGGCTTGAGAACTTCTAGGTGAATAAAATTTGCTAACTTAAAAAATAAAATAAAATGTGGCAAAGTATTCTAAACTGGGTGAAATGAATTTTAAACTTTCCATGTTTAATACATCTGCATATGCTGTATTAACTCTGTAAAGAAGAATGTGCCCTGGGGCAGCATCCTCATTCCCAGCTCCAATCTTGTAACAAAATAAAACAAAAACAGAAAGAAAAATAGAAAGAGGGAAATATCCTTAAAAACTAGAGCACAAGCATTACTATTTTTGTGAGGCCATCTCTGATAGGCTTGTGCAGGTGCAGATACGTTCTGTCTTCCATGTTCCCAATGACTCACTTTTAACTTTACCACATTGTATGGAACCCACGGTTTGTGTTTGTCTTTCTGCTTATGAGGCACTGTTTGACAGCAATGAACATGTCTTTTCTCTGGGACCTGTGATTAATATGATGTTGACATTTAGTTAATATAAAAGGAATATATTTGAGATGAAAGGATATACTTAGACCAAAAACTATCAAGGAATATGATTAAACTTTGATTATCTTTAATTTAGATAAATACATTTAAACTCAGTCAAATTCTTTTCTTTATCTCCTAACGTTGATTTTGAAAGAGTTAAATTGTTGTGTCAAGTTACTTTGACATTAAATTGACATGGAGGGGTAAATGTTTGGCTTTGTTGTTGGAATACTCAGATTTCCAATGTAGACTTCAGCTGTCAAAATGACTTGGGGAATTACAAATTTGTTTTTATATCTCTTATCTCTTCACCTATAAAATTGAACTAAATGTCCTGTCCTAACTTTGAATACAATAAAGTTACACAGTTTTGCTAAAAAGTAGCTTATAGCCTTTACATCCTCATCTTTCTTTCTATGATGTCCTTTACCTATCTTGTCTGTTCTCCATCTGGTCATACACAATATCCTCAAATCATTTTCTGCTTCTCTTTGAAAGCTGAGCTTTTGGTTCCATTTATTTTTAAAGAATATGTAAAATATTATATGACATGGGATCAAACTAAAGTGGCAGAAGACAACAGACTTTTTCACAATACTTTATTTTACTATAGACACTGAATTAATTCTACACTGCATAACTATAAGATCAACTACTATAAGAAACACTACACCGAAACCGTGTTCCCAGCACACAGCAATTAAAGACAGGTTGTCATGGGTATGGCCACTAGTGTCTAAACATTAGATGGAAAGGGCCTAAGAAAGAAGAACTTAATGTGTTTGGAATTTTATTACTCGTAAATGTAAAAGAAAAAGACTAGTGGTTTGGCTGATAGGATTAAATATGGCAAATAGAAGGCAGGAGTAGCTTGTAGCTCTTGCTAGGACAGACAGAGCAGTGAGTGGAGACTCACATTGTGAACTCTTGCTCCAAGAACTACTGCAGGAACATGCCAGGAAAGCTGAGAGAATCCACAGACCCTTTGAAGGAACTGGGTCACTGCTGTAGGCTCCCTGAGATGCCGAAAACTGTGAGTCCACTTGCTTTCTCAGGAGGGAGGCTGGTGGTCTGGGGCAAGTTCTCAGCCCTGGTCACTGGCTGCCTGGAAATAGACTTAGTGCTGTTGCAGGGGTCACAGCGGGAGTGAGACCAGCCTTTAGAACTGCAGGCTGCATGGGAATGGGGTAAGGCCTGTGACTACTGGCTTTCCCCCACTTCTCTGGTGACCTGTATAACTCAGCAGAGGCAGCCATAATCCTAAGAACATAACTCCATTGGCCTGGGAACCACACCCCCATTACCCACAGCACCCTCAGAAAGCCCCATCCAAGGAGAGTCTGAGCTCAGAGACACTTAACCCTGCCCCAGCCTGATGGGACAAAAGAATCTGAACAGCAGCCCTTGAGTCCCAGATCTTCCCTCTGACATAGTCTACCTAAATGAGAAGGAACCACAAAAACAATTCTGGTAATATGACAAAACAGTGTTCTTTAACACCTTCAGAAGATCATATCACCTCACCAGCAATGTAAGTAAACCAAGATGAAATCTCTGAATTGCCAGAAAAAGAATTCAGAAGGTCGATTATTAAGCTAATCAAGGAGGCACCAGAGAAAGGTGAACTTGAAGAAATCAAAAACATGATACAGGATATGAAGGGAAAAATCCTCAGTGAAATAGATAGCATAAATAAAAAACTATCACAACTTCTGGAAATCAAGGAAACACTTAGAGAAATGCAAAATGTACTGGAAAGTCTCAGGAATAGAATTGAACAAACAGAAGAAAGAACTTCAGATCTTGAAGACAAGGCTTTAAAATTAACCCAATTCATCAAAGACAAAGAAAAAAGATTTTAAAAAATGAACAACACCTCCAAGAAGTTTGGGACAATGTTAAGTGTCTAAGCCTAAGAATAAGTGGTGTTCCAGAAGAAGAAGAGAAATCCAAGTGTTTGGAACAAACTCCATTATTATTGGAGATAATAATGAGGAAAACTTCCCCAGCCTTGCTACAAATTTAGACATCCAAATACAAGAAGATGAAAAAACATCTGGGAAATTTATCACACAAAGATCATTACCTAGGCACATCATCATCAGGATATCTAAAGTCAAGAGGAAGGAAAGTATCTGAGGGCTTGTGAGGTAAAAGGATCAGGTAACCTATAAAGGAAAACCTCATATTGAGTAACAGCAGACTTCTCAGCAGAAACCCTGCAAGCTAAAAGTGATTAGGGCCCTATCTTTAGCCTCCTTAAACAAAACAATTATCAGCCAAGAATTTTGTATCTAGTAAAATTAAGCTTCATAAATGAAGGAAAGATACAATCTTTTCCAGACAAACAAATGCTGAGAGAATTCATCACTACCAAGCCAGCCATATAAGAACTGCTAAAAGGACCTCTAAATCTTGAAACAAATCCTCAAAATACACTAAAATAAAACCTCCTTAAAGCGGGACCTATATAACAATAACACAATGAAAAGAAGGTATTCAGGCAACGAATAGCACGATGAATAGAATAGTACCTCACATCTCAATACTAACATTGAATGTCAGTGACCTAAATGCTTCACTTAAAAGATCCAGAATGGCAGAACGTCTGTTCACCAACCAAATTTCTGCTGTATTCAGGAGATTCACCTAACACATAAAGACTCACGTCAACTTAAGGCAAAGGAGAGGAAAAAGATATTCCATGCAAATGGGCACCAAAAGCAAGCAGGAGTAGCTAGCCTTAGACAAAACAAACTTTAAAACAACAGCAGTTAAAAAAAGACTAAGAAGGACATTATATAATGATAAAAGGACTAGTCCAATAAGAAAATGTCAAAATCCTATATATTGAATCAGGGCAAAGGTAGTTGTGGTTTTTGCCATTGAAAGTAATGGCAAACCAGCAATTACTTTTGAATACACCTACTATATATGCACGTAACATTGGAGCTCCCAAATTTGTAATTACTACTAGACCTAAGAAATGAGAGAGAGAGCAATGCAATAATGGCATGGGACTTCAATACTCCACTGACAGCACTAAACAGGTCTTCAAGATAGAAAGTGAACAAAGAAGCAATGGACTTAAACTATACCCTACAACAAATGGACTTAACAGATATTTACAGAACATTCTGCACAACAACTGCAGAATATACAATCTATTCATCAACATGTGGAATATTCTCCAAGATAGACCATATAATAGGCCACAAAACAAGTCTCAGTAAATTTAAGAAAATTGAAATTTTGTCAAGTACTGTCTCAGGCCACAGTTGAATAAAACTAGAAATAACTCCAAAAGGAACACTCAAAACCATGCAAATACATCAAAATTAACCTACTCCTGAAGGCTCAGTGGACCAACAATGAAATCAAGATGGAAATTTAAAAATTATTTCAACTGAATGATAATATTTCAGATAACACAACCTATGAAAACCTCTGGGATACAGCAAAAGCAGCGCTAAGAGGAAAGTTCATGGCATTAAATGCCTACATCAAAATGTCTGAAAGAGCACAAATAGACAATCTAAGGTCACCACTTATGGAACTGGAGAAACAAGTATAATCTGAACCCAAACCCAGCAGAAGAAAAGAAATAATGAAGATTGGAGCAGAACTAAATGAAATTGAAACAAACAAAAAATACAAAAGTTAAATGAAACAAAAAATTTGTCCTTTGAAAAGTTAAATAAAATTGATAGACCATTAGTGTAATTAACCAAGAAAAAAAGAGAGAAGATCCAAATAAGGCCAATCAGAAACAAAATGGGAGATATTGCTACTGATACTACAGAAATACAAAAGGTTATTGAAGGCTGTTATGAACACCTTTAGTCATATGAGTTAGAAAAACTAGAGGAAAGATGGACAAATTCCTGGAAATATACAACCCTCTCAGATTAAATCAGGAAAGTATAGAAACTCTTAACAGACCATTAACAACCAGTGAGATTGAAGTGGTAATAAAAAAAATTGTCAATAAAAAAAAGTCCAGGACCAGACAGATTCACAGCTGAATTCTATCAGACACTCGAAGAATTGGTACCAATCTTATTGACACTATTCCATAGGATAGGGAAAGAGAGGATCCTCCCTAAATCATTCTATAAAGCCAGTATCACCCTAATACCAAAACCAGGGAAGAACAGTGAAAAAAAAGAAAATGACAGAGCAATATCCCAGATGAACATATATGCAAAAATCCTCAACAAAATACTAGCTAACTGAATCAAACCGCGTGTCAACAAAATAGTCCATTATGATCAAGTAGATTTCATACCAGGGATGCAGAGATGTTTTAACATCCGCAAGTCAAAAAATGTGATACACCACATAAACAGAATTAAAAATCACATGATCATCTCAATAGATACCAAAAAAGCATTTGACAAAATCCAGCATCGCTTTATGATTAAAACTCTGAGCAAAACTGGCATAGAAGGGACGTACCTTAGGGAAATAAAAGCAGTCTATGACAAACCCACAGCCATCATACTAAACAGGGAAAGGTTGAAAGCGTTCCCCCTGAGAACTGGAACAAGACAAATATGCCCACTTTAATCACGTCTAAACAAGCATATGGAAAAATGCTTAATATCATTAATTATCAGGGAAATGCAAATCAAAACCACAATGTGATAGCACCTCACTCCTACAAGAATGGCCATAATCAAAATATCAAAAAATAATATTAACCGATGTTGCCATGGATGTGGTGAAAAGGGAATACTTTTACACTGCTGGCAGGAATATAAACTAGTACAACCACTATGGAAAACAGTGTAGAGATTCCTTAAAGAACTAAAAGTAGATCTACCATTTGATCCAGCAATCCCAGAGGTATCTACCCAGAGGAAAATAAGTCATTACACAAAAAAGATGCTTGCACATGCATGTTTAGAGCAGCATAACTCACAATTGCAAAAATATGAAACCAGCCCAAATGCCCATCAATCAATGAGTGAATGAAGAAAATGTTGTGAGATATATATTTTATATATCTATATAATTATATAGATATATATAATATATATATAACTCATCCATAAAAAAGGCATACAATAATGGCAGTTGCAGCAACCTGGATGGAATTGGAGACCATCATTCTGTGTGAAGTAACTCAGGAATGGAAAACTAAACCTTGTGTGTCCTCACTTATAAGTGGGAGCTAAGCTATGAGGATGCAAAGGCATAAGAATGATACAATGGACTTTGGGGACTCAAGGGAAAGGGTGGGTGGTGGTGAGGGATAAAAGACTACACATTGGGTACAGTGTACACTGCTTGGGTGATGAGTGCACCAACGTCAAAGAAATCACCAGTAAAGAACTTACTCATGTAACCAAACACCACCTGTTCTCCCAAAGCTATTGAAATAAAAAATAAATTAGAAAAAAACAAGACTAGTGGTTTTCTGATTATGGGATTTTGAGAAAAAGTTAAAATTTGTGAAGTTAATAATTGGAAAACCTTGTTCATTCCCTTACATTTGAAAAATTCACTTATAAATTCCAACTAATTAAAAACTGAGTCTCTTCTAATATGGTGGAAACAGATGTCTCTGGAGTGAAAATAAATTCTGTATTTCCAAGTGACATTCATATCTGTGGCAGCACTGGCAGCAGGAAATGAGTGAAGGATGATATTTGGAGGCAGAAGGTTAATATGACAAGTCATGAGAAAGTATGTGGAGTAATAAATGTAGTAACACATTTTTTAGACAGTGATATGCTCTCCAGAAACTGAGAATAAATTAACCATTAAGGCCAAGTATATAAAGAGCTTCATACATAGATCCTAATGCTTTTGAGGTATTATGAATCATGAAATTCTTTTAACCTGACAGACTTGTATCACTTGCCGCTGAACTGCCTAATGCTATAAGCAGGTGGGGATTATGCTAATAAGTCACACTAAGAACTCTTGTGAAAATTTCTTTGACAATTATGTTAATACTTCATTTTGGGGTAAATTGGATTTCTAAATGTGTGAGTAAAAGATAAAGTCTGGATGATTATTCTTTTCAGAGAAAAATAAGGATAAATTGATGGGTATTAGCCCAAAAACCTATTTAAGGCAAAAGAATCTGATTTAAGAAAAATATTTTAAGTAATTTATCTTGATAATTACTTCTTTCTTTACCTTTGTGTTTGAGGGATGACCATTTTTTATTTTCCTAATTTATTTAGCAACCAAAAAGCAAATTAAAAGCTGTTTTTAGTTTTTAATTGTTAGGATTAATTCTCTTAAAATAAACCTGTCTTTTTAAAGCTTAAACTTGTCATAGTGAGATAAGAAAAGGATATATTTAGAAGGAATTGAAATTTGCAAATTTAAACACAAGTACTTGAGAATTTAATTTTAGATATAAATGCAAAGTTCATTTAATCAATAATTCAGTTAAATCCAACCATAGTATGTGGATAGTATGATATCACAGAAATTTGATGACCTTAGTTTTCTCATTTTGAGGACACCTGTAACTTGATATTATAGGTTAATAGATAACAAAATTTTCGTTACATTTGTGACTGCTTAGTTTCAATTTAAGAGGAAATATAAGATGAAATGTTTGATGCTCAGTACCTACAAAGGCTCTGTGAAATACTTTGGTGTCTTTTTGTCGGTGATTTATTTAAGACAGTTCTGCTAAATGCCAATGACGGTGGAAATAAAATTACCTCAAAATAAAATTGTTTGCTTTTATCTCACTGAGTGATTGGTTTTACAGCATTTTCATTAACTCAATAAAGGAGAACTGGACCGTCTATACTTGTAACTATTATAAAACTAATTTGGCAAGTTCTCAAGAAACAAGAAAATCTGGCCTTTTAATTTGTGATTTTAGGTTGCATTTTTGTGAAATTACAAAAAGATTTAGGAGTTAGAAGCCTGAAAGAAGCAGCAGTGCTTCATCTTGAAAATGTTTTACTCTAAAGTAATAAATGTCAAATTGAGTTAATAGATTAAAATTTAGATACTTTACAAAGTAACAGTTGATCATGAACAATAGTTATTAAAGTAGCAACAAAATTTATGTAGAGAAGAAAAAAGAGAAAAGACTCATGTTATCTAACAAAAAAAATGTACCTTATAATTGAGTCACAAAATACAGAACGGTGAAAGAACACCATTGTATATTAGAATATTTTTTATCTCACAAATGTATCATATCCCATAAAGTGGCAACAAGGAGATCAATTCTGGATCAAGTTCTGGAATGTAGCTGTTTTTTATCGCCGATTCATTCATCAGATCTTTACTACTTATCATGTGCCAGGCTGATGTGGACGACCAAGATAGTTTCTCCATTCAATAAGCTTTCAGTGAAATTTGCAGCAACTCAGGAGGACCGATGTGGATGTGAGAAATGTGTAGATGGTCAATAGCAGTGCATTTTTCTTTGTTTGTTTGTTTGTTTGAAAGGATGTGTTTAGTATTGAAAGGATGGATCAAATAAAGAATGGCAATTATAATAAAATGACCTTGAAATAATGGAGCTTGGGCTGGTTTATGTTTAAACCCTTGACACCCCTGGTTTAGCCCACCTCCTTGTTTCTCTTAGCATACACCTCTATTAGACTTTCTTTAAACACCCAATTGTTACTCTTTTTTTAAAATTGTATTTTATATATATGCGTGTGTGTATGTGTATGTGTGTGTATGTACTTGTCTTCTAAATTTATATGTATATTTACATACATGGATTATATATATATATATAAACTCAGAAGATACACATATATAAGAAAATGAAAGTATTCTTGCCACCTCTTTCTTTCAACCACCTAAGTCCCTTTCTGCCAGCAACCAGTTTTAATTTTTATAGGCAAATATATATATATTTATTTATATAGATAATATTATAGATAATATATATTATATAGTAATATATAATATATATACACACACAATGTTTTATTTCCATTTTTATATAACTGATGGAATACTAAATATGCTCTCTTGAACCCTGCATTTTTCACATAATAATGTATCCTAGAGATTGTTGTATATTATAATGTAAAAAAAGTTCTTATTTATTTTTAAGCCTGAATTTTATTCCATCATTGGAATGTACTGTAATTTTTTTAACCAGATGAACATTGATTATTAGGTTATTGTTTTTACAAAAAAGCTGCCCTAATTTGGTGACTAACCATAAATTTTAATTTGATTCAAACGCAATTTTAAACTAAATTTGTTTTTAATCTAACTTTGAAAATACTAAATTGTTCTCAAGATCAAAATTACAAAATCCTTCTAGCATCATTAGTTTTAAAGTTGTGACTATGTTCTCCCTGAAGACATTAGTAATAATACAAATTGGTAACATTGTATAATGTGTACTGTTCACTGTGTTTAAATGTTATATAGTTTTATTCTAACAATAATACTTTGAGATGGTTATTATTTTTATCTTTAATTTATAAATGAAAAAAAATAATCCTAGTGAATTGAAGTAAGTGTCCTATGGTTACACCACTAATAAGTGATGAAGCAACATTGAGAACCAGAGAATCTAATTCTAGGGCCAACACTTTTAAATATTAAACTCTGTTATCTCACCAAATACAATACTTAAAAAGAGTCAGGCAGAGGTAGAGTTGCATTCTTCTCTATGATGATGAAGATTCACATACTATGACATACGACTTAAAGTAATTACAAAGAAATAACGGTACATTTTTTGACAAGCTATTAGGAAGTCACATGTCAATAAATTAAAAAACAATTAAAAATCAGACTAGCCAACATGGTGAAACCCTGTCTCTACTAAAAATAACAACAAAAACATCAACAACAACAACAACAACAGCAAAAATTAGCCAAGCGTCATGGCAGGTACCTGTAATCCCAGCTACTCAGGATGCTGAGGCAGGAGAATAGCTTGAACCCAGGAGGTGGAGTTTGCAGTGAGCCAAGATTGCACCATTGCAGTCCAGCCTGGGTGACAGATCGAGACTGTCTCAAAAAAAAAAAGGTGAATTATATCAAATATTCTAAGTCAATCTTTATTTATACAAATCCACCCAGGAGGTGGAGTTTGCAGTGAGCCAAGATTGCACCTTTGCACTCCAGCCTGGGTGACAGATCAAGACTCTGTCTCAAAAAAAAAAAAAAAAAAAAAAAAAAATTATATCAAATATTCTAAGTCAATCTTTATCTATATATATCAGAACAGAGATAAAGTGTTTCAGCTTTTTTTTTTTTTTTAACATTTTTGTTGATTCTTGTCTAGCTATCTTTAGATGTGGCAATCATATTGCTACTAAACATTTCTAATATCAAAGGTCTCATATATTAATATGTGCTGTAGTTTATGTCTAACCATATATTTAATAGAAATGCTAGCTTATAAAAAATTTCCACTGTATAGTAATGACCATGTGTCCAGAAAATATTATATATACATCTATCTATCCATCCAACCCCATTTTTACATGACCTAGTTTGAGTGGGTAGTTTTACACTCCATCACACACAAGTTGGCCTTGAACAGTGAGCATCAAGGATTACCTTCTGCTGAATCCCTGTATATAGCCCCAACTCTCTGCAGAATTGTCAAGTAGGGGAAATGTGTCTTTTGAAGTTCTAGTCTCTTTTTACACTATCATTGCTTCTCCAATGGACATGACTACTCCCTGGCCTTCAACATCCTAGTAATTTAACCTTATTTTTGTTAATGCAGTATTTGTTTTGAGAAATAATTTAATAAATTATTTATTTCTCAGAATATACTGAATTTTATTAGTGCAAAGTCATTTTGCCATTTTTGGGCTTCGCTAACATGTAACTTCCACTTCTGTGTCAGGAAATTCCCAATTATGTGTTTTGACAGTTTGAAGGTGTGCCACATTGCCATTTGCACTCAGGTACACCTTCTTCCTCTTCTAGGGTCCCCCATTTATCACAAGGGCTGGAAATTTGGGAACTATATTTTCCAGAATCCTTTCGTAGATGATTTTTCCCTACACTGAAACAATGAGACATTACACAAAATTGGGAAAGTTGAAAGCAACCAGAAGCTCTTTTCCTCTTCCAGCAATGGCAAGTCAATAACGGGCTTCTGCAGAGATTGCTTTAGGAACATCATCTACGAATTCCACCACAAATTACCTATCCCAATACTACAGGCAACTGCAACTCCTGACCAATATCAGCTACATCCTGAGAGCCTCAGGGATGGAAGTAAATCTGAAATCTGGAGGCAGTTCCCCCATGACTTTGTCATTTCATGCTGTCCTGTGGTTTTCTAAGTGCCTAAATTCCTGTCTTAAATACTATTTTATCTGAAATGTCTAGACTCAATCCTCTGTTACTCACTATTCACTGACTGATACAAAAGAATTTCTACTTTTTGGTATCAGTGTAGACAAATCCCACTTCTCTCTTAGGTCTTAGAGATAGGGGCTTAAGCACATGAGTTAGCCTTGTCTATTGCTCCTTTCTGGGAAGCCACGATAAGTATTAGAATCCACTGGTGGAGTCTTAATAGTAGTGTTCAGAAGCAGAAGCTGCAGTATACCACCATTGATGTGATATCCAGGCTAAAAAATTACTGATTTTTTTCCTAAAAAAAGGTTTTGTGTTCTTTAAACATTTTAAAACTACCTTAATGTTGGCCAATTTTCCATGGCTGGTTTTCTCCTATATTATCAATTGTACATATTTCCAATAGATTTTATTTTTCCTTTCTTAAGAAAATCAGAGGCAGTTCTGTTGCTTGCACACAAGTTTTGTTGCTGATACAAAGGGCGACAGATAAGTCATGACATCGGATCTATTGCTAATTATGGAATTTCATATAGCAATCTTTAATGTGGAAGTATCATGTTCGAGAAAACTGAAATATGAAGGTGAGTATGTTCTTTTTTTTTTTTAAATTTATTTATTATTATTAAACTTCAAGTTGTAGGGTACATGTGCACAACGTGCAGGTTTGCTACATATGTATACTTGTGCCATGTTGGTGTGCTGCACCCATCAACTCATCATTTACATCAGGTATAACTCCCAATGCAATCCCTCCCCCCTCCCCCCTCCCCATGATAGGCCCCGGTGTGTGATGTTCCCCTTCCCGAGTCCAAGTGATCTCATTGTTCAGTTCCCACCTACGAGTGAGAACATGCGGTGTTTGGTTTTCTGTTCTTGTGATAGTTTGCTAAGAATGATGGTTTCCAGCTGCATCCATGTCCCTACAAAGGACACAAACTCATCCTTTTTTATGGCTGCATAGTATTCCATGGTGTATATGTGCCACATTTTCTTAATCCAATCTGTCACTGATGGACATTTGGGTTGATTCCAAGTCTTTGCTATTGTGAATAGTGCTGCAATAAACATACGTGTGCATGTGTCCTTATAGCAGCATAATTTATAATCCTTTGGGTATATACCCAGTAATGGGATGGCTGGGTCATATGGTACATCTAGTTCTAGATCCTTGAGGAATCGCCATACTGTTTTCCATAATGGTTGAACTAGTTTACAATCCCACCAACAGTGTAAAAGTGTTCCTATTTCTCCACATCCTCTCCAGCACCTGTTGTTTCCTGACTTTTTAATGATCGCCATTCTAACTGGTGTGAGATGGTATCTCATTGTGGTTTTGATTTGCATTTCTCTGATGGCCAGTGATGATGAGCATTTTTTCATGTGTCTGTTGGCTGTATGAATGTCTTCTTTTGAGAAATGTCTGTTCATATCCTTTGCCCACTTTTGGATGGGGTTGTTTGTTTTTTTCTTGTAAATTTGTTTGAGTTCTTTGTAGGTTCTGGATATTAGCCTTTTGTCAGATGAGTAGATTGCAAAAATTTTCTCCCATTCTGTAGGTTGCCTGCTCACTCTGATGGTAGTTTCTTTTGCTGTGCAGAAGCTCTTTAGTTTGATGAGATCCCATTTGTCAATTTTGGCTTTTGCTGCCGTTGCTTTTGGTGTTTTAGACATGAAGTCTTTGCCCATGCCTATGTCCTGAATGGTACTACCTAGGTTTTCCTCTAGGATTTTTATGGTATTAGGTCTAACATTTAAGTCTCTAATCCATCTTGAATTAATTTTCGTATAAGGAGTAAGGAAAGGATCCAGTTTCAGCTTTCTACTTATGGCTAGCCAGTTTTCCCAGCACCATTTATTAAATAGGGAATCCTTTCCCCATTTCTTGTTTCTCTCAGGTTTGTCAAAGATCAGATGGCTGTAGATGTGTGGTATTATTTCTGAGGACTCTGTTCTGTTCCATTGGTCTATATCTCTGTTTTGGTACCAGTACCATGCTGTTTTGGTTACTGTAGCCTTGTAGTATAGTTTGAAGTCAGGTAGCGTGATGCCTCCAGCTTTGTTCTTTTGACTTAGGATTGTCTTGGAGATGCGGGCTCTTTTTTGGTTCCATATGAACTTTAAAGCAGTTTTTTCCAATTCTGTGAAGAAGCTCATTGGTAGCTTGATGGGGATGGCATTGAATCTATAAATTACCTTGGGCAGTATGGCCATTTTCACGATATTGATTCTTCCTATCCATGAGCATGGTATGTTCTTCCATTTGTTTGTGTCCTCTTTGATTTCACTGAGCAGTGGTTTGTAGTTCTCCTTGAAGAGGTCCTTTACATCCCTTGTAAGTTGGATTCCTAGGTATTTTATTCTCTTTGAAGCAATTGTGAATGGAAGTTCATTCCTGATTTGGCTCTCTGTTTGACTGTCACTGGTGTATAAGAATGCTTGTGATTTTTGCACATTAATTTTGTATCCTGAGACTTTGCTGAAGTTGCTGATCAGCTTAAGGAGATTTTGGGCTGAGACAATGGGGTTTTCTAAATATACAATCATGTCGTCTGCAAACAGGGACAATTTGACTTCTTCTTTTCCTAACTGAATCCCCTTGATTTCTTTCTCTTGCCTGATTGCCCTAGCCAGAACTTCCAACACTATGTTGAATAGGAGTGGTGAGAGAGGGCATCCCTGTCTTGTGCCAGTTTTCAAAGGGAATTTTTCCAGTTTTTGCCCATTCAGTATGATATTGGCTGTGGGTTTGTCATAAATAGCTCTTATGATTTTGAGGTACGTTCCATCAATACCGAATTTATTGAGCGTTTTTAGCATGAAGGGCTGTTGAATTTTGTCAAAAGCCTTTTCTGCATCTATTGAGATAATGATGTGGTTCTTGTCTTTGGTTCTGTTTATATGCTGGATTCTGTTTATTGATTTGCGAATGTTGAACCAGCCTTGCATCCCAGGGATGAAGCCCACTTGATCATGGTGGATAAGCTTTTTGATGTGCTGCTGAATCCGGTTTGCCAGTATTTTATTGAGGATTTTTGCATCGATGTTCATCAGGGATATTGGTCTAAAATTCTGTTTTTTTGTTGTGTCTCTGCCAGGCTTTGGTATCAGGATGATGTTGGCCTCATAAAATGAGTTAGGGAGGATTCCCTCTTTTTCTATTGATTGGAATAGTTTCAGAAGGAATGGTACCAGCTCCTCCTTGTACCTCTGGTAGAATTCAGCTGTGAATCCATCTGGTCCTGGACTTTTTTTGGTTGGTAGGCTATTAATTATTGCCTCAATTTCAGAGCCTACTATTGGTCTATTCAGGGATTCAACTTCTTCCTGGTTTAGTCTTGGAAGAGTGTAAGTGTCCAGGAAGTTATCCATTTCTTCTAGATTTTCCAGTTTATTTGCGTAGAGGTGTTTATAGTATTCTCTGATGGTAGTTTGTATTTCTGTGGGGTCGGTGGTGATATCCCCTTTATCATTTTTAATTGCGTCGATTTGATTCTTCTCTCTTTTCTTCTTTATTAGTCTTGCTAGTGGTCTGTCAATTTTGTTGATCTTTTCAAAAAACCAACTCCTGGATTCATTGATTTTTTGGAGGGTTTTTTGTGTCTCTATCTCCTTCAGTTCTGCTCTGATCTTAGTTATTTCTTGCCTTCTGCTAGCTTTCGAATGTGTTTGCTCTTGCTTCTCTAGTTCTTTTAATTGCGATGTTAGAGTGTCAATTTTAGATCTTTCCTGCTTTCTCTTGTGGGCATTTAGTGCTATAAATTTCCTTCTACACACTGCTTTAAATGTGTCCCAGAGATTCTGGTATGTTGTATCTTTGTTCTCATTGGTTTCAAAGAACATCTTTATTTCTGCCTTCATTTCGTTATGTACCTAGTAGTCATTCAGGAGCAGGTTGTTCAGTTTCCATGTAGTTGAGCGGTTTTGATTGAGTTTCTTAGTCCTGAGTTCTAATTTGATTGCACTGTGGTCTGAGAGACAGTTTGTTATAATTTCTGTTCTTGTACATTTGCTGAGGAGTGCTTTACTTCCAATTACGTGGTCAATTTTGGAGTAAGTACGATGTGGTGCTGAGAAGAATGTATATTCTGTTGATTTGGGGTGGAGAGTTCTATAGATGTCTATTAGGTCTGCTTGCTGCAGAGATGAGTTCAATTCCTGGATATCCTTGTTAACTTTCTGTCTCGTTGATCTGTCTAATGTTGACAGTGGAGTGTTGAAGTCTCCCATGATTATTGTATGGGAGTCTAAGTCTCTTTGTAAGTCTCTAAGGACTTGCTTTATGAATCTGGGTGCTCCTGTATTGGGTGCATATATATTTAGGATAGTTAGCTCTTCCTGTTGAATTGATCCCTTTACCATTATGTAATGGCCTTCTTTGTCTCTTTTGATCTTTGATGGTTTAAAGTCTGTTTTATCAGAGACTAGTATTGCAACCCCCGCTTTTTTGTGTTCTCCATTTGCTTGGTAAATCTTCCTCCATCCCTTTATTTTGAGCCTATGTATGTCTCTGCGTGTGAGATGGGTCTCCTGAATACAGCAGACTGATGGGTCTTGACTCTTTATCCAGTTTGCCAGTCTGTGTCTTTTAATTGGAGCATTTAGTCCATTTACATTTAAGGTTAAGATTGTTATGTGTGAACTTGATCCTGCCATTATGATATTAACTGGTTATTTTGCTCGTTAGTTGATGCAGTTTCTTCCTAGCCTTGATGGTCTTTACATTTTGGCATGTTTTTGCAATGGCTGGTACCGGTTGTTCCTTTCCATGTTTAGTGCTTCCTTCAGGGTCTCTTGTAAGGCAGGCCTAGTGGTGACAAAATCTCTAAGCATTTGCTTATCTGTAAAGGATTTTATTTCTCCTTCACTTATGAAACTTAGTTTGGCTGGATATAAAATTCTGGGTTTAAAATTCTTTTCTTTAAGAATGTTGAATATTGGCCCCCACTCTCTTCTGGCTTGAAGAGTTTCTGCCGAGAGATCTGCTGTTAGTCTGATGGGCTTCCCTTTGTGGGTAACCCGACCTTTCTCTCTGGCTGCCCTTAAGATTTTTTCCTTCATTTCAACTTTGGTGAATCTGGCAATTATGTGTCTTGGAGTTGCTCTTCTCAAGGAGTATCTTTGTGGCGTTCTCTGTATTTCCTGGATTTGAATGTTGGCCTGCCCTACTAGGTTGGGGAAGTTCTCCTGGATGATATCCTGAAGAGTGTTTTCCAACTTGGTTCCATTTTCCCCCTCACTTTCAGGCACCCCAATCAGACGTAGATTTGGTCTTTTTACATAATCCCATACTTCTTGCAGGCTTTGTTCATTTCTTTTTCTTCTTTTTTCTTTTGGTTTCTCTTCTCGCTTCATTTCATTCATTTGATCCTCCATCGCTGACATTCTTTCTTCCAGTTGATCGAGACGGTTACTGAAGCTTGTGCATTTGTCACGTATTTCTCGTGCCATGGTTTTCGTCTCTTTCATTTCGTTTGTGAGCTTCTCTGCATTAATTACTCTAGCCATCAATTCTTCCACTTTTTTTTCAAGATTTTTAGTTTCTTTGCGCTGGGTACGTAATTCCTCCTTTAGCTCTGAGAAATTTGATGGACTGAAGCCTTCTTCTCTCATCTCGTCGAAGTCATTCTCCGTCCAGCTTTGATCCGTTGCTGGCGATGAGCTGCGCTCCTTTGCCGGGGGAGATGCGCTCTTATTTTTTGAATTTCCAGCTTTTCTGCCCTGCTTTTTCCCCATCTTTGTGGTTTTATCTGCCTCTGGTCTTTGATGATGGTGATGTACTGATGGGGTTTTGGTGTAGGTGTCCTTCCTGTTTGATAGCTTTCCTTCTAACAGTCAGGATCCTCAGCTGTAGGTTGTAGCTGTAGGAGATTGCTTGAGGTCCACTCCAGACCCTGTTTGTCTGGGTATCAGCAGCAGAGGCTGCAGAAGATAGAATATTTCTGAACAGCGAGTGTACCTGTCTGATTCTTGCTTTGGAATCTTCCTCTCAGGGGTGTACTCCACCCTGCGAGGTGTGGGGTGTCAGACTGCCCCTAGTGGGGGATGTCTCCCAGTTAGGCTACTCAGGGGTCAGGGACCCACTTGAGCAGGGAGTCTGTCCCTTCTCAGATCTCAACCTCCGTGTTGGGAGATCCACTGCTCTCTTCAAAGCTGTCAGACAGAGTCGTTTGCATCTGCAGAGCTGCTGCGTTTGTTATTATTTACTGTGCCCTGTCCCCAGAGGTGGAGTCTACAGAGACAGGCAGGTTTCCTTGAGCTGCTGTGAGCTCCACCCAGTTCGAGCTTCCCAGCGGCTTTGTTTACCTACTTAAGCCTCAGCAATGGCGGGCGCCCCTCCCCCAGCCTCGCTGCTGCCTTGCCGGTAGATCACAGACTGCTGTGCTAGCAATGAGGGAGGCTCCGTGGGTGTGGGACACTCCCGGCCAGGTGTGGGATATGATCTCCTGGTGTGCCTGTCTGCTTAAAGCGCAGTATTGGGGTGGGAGTTACCCGATTTTCCAGGTGTTGTGTGTCTCAGTTCCCCTGGCTAGTAAAAGGGATTCCCTTCCCCCTTGCGCTTTCCAGGTGAGGCAATGCCTCGCCCTGCTTCAGCTCTCGCTGGTCGGGCTGCAGCAGCTGACCAGCACCGATCGTCTGGCACTCCCCAGTGAGATGAACCCAGTACCTCAGTTGAAAATGCAGAAATCGCCGGTCTTCTGTGTCGCTCGCTCTGGGAGTTGGAGACTGGAGCTGTTCCTATTCGGCCATCTTGCTCCGCCCCAGGTGAGTATGTTCTAAAATGACTTCCTGAAATTACACCATATGCATATGGGCTTACTACCTATCCTGTTTTATATAAGAAGTGGTCTCTGTTTTAAGATATTAAGGTCATAGCATCAGTGTCACTTTTTCCCCTAGAGAGGTAGAAACTGCAGGTCCTTAGAATTTGGCCTGGGGGTATTCCTGAGGAATAATTGATAAGTTTATTTTGGACAGCAATAGTAAAACTTGCACGATTGACTTATTTTAAAGGAAGTTTTCAAAGCAATAGAAGATAGACAATGAAATATGTCATTTAAAAATTTTCTAATTTTAACTCTGTGATATGTTTGCTTTAGACTTAATTCAGAACCCATCTACTATTTAATAATAAAATAATTGCCAAAATATTTTTTAAAATTTTGTAATTAATTGACCATATTTTCACTTATTACTAAAACATGCTATTTATTTTTTCTTATGCTCCTTTAAAGACAATAAATCTAATCAATTTATTTTCCATACTTATTTTAAACTACACAGTTGAAAAAAAATGTTGCATTTCCTTCAAAAGTTTTCAACTCTTGTTCCCAAACTGAATTCTGTGTAACTCTTATATAATGCCTCAGAAAATTTTGTCCTACTTCAGAGCAGGACAATAGAATCCTTAATAAAGTCTACATTCTGTTAATATGTATTTTCCTTTAACTTTGTTAGACTTTTATTTTTCCGGTTATCAATGTAATAATTCATTATATTTTTATTGAGTTTCTTCTCAGGTTTTAACATTTTTCAGTTTGTATTTTATCTTAATATCAGATTAATTTAGTATGGAACCTCAAAATCAGACATTTTTAATGTTTTGGCTACATAAACACCTTTAAGAATCTAGTAGTGAGCTCACCTAGTTATTCTATAATGTTGACTTCAGTTAAATTTCAGTCTTTTACAGGATATTCTGCTCATCACAAAATGCTCATTAGTTGAAGCATTCAAATATACATTTAAATATCATTAAAGTAGATCAACCTAATAAAACAAATATAGCTGGCTGTATAGACTGTAGCTTAAAACTCTTGCTCTAAAATAATATCCTAATTGCAGATGTTATGCCAAGTGAAATAAGCCAGTTACATAAGGACAAATATTCTATGATTTTTCTTATATAAGATTCCCAGAAAATTCTATGATTTTTCTTAGATAAGATTCCCACATATGCCAAGTGAAATAAGCCAGTTACATAAGGACAAATATTCTATGATTTTTCTTACATAAGATTCCCAAATATTCTGATTCTTCCTACATAAGATTGCTCAAAATCTTAGAGATGAAAAGCAGAAAGGTGGTTGTCAGGAACTGAGCAGGGAGTGGGGTAGGTGGGATGGAGAGTTAGTATTTAAGGCGTACAGAGTTTCAGTCAGGGAAGATGAAAATTTTTGGAGATGGATGGTAATAATGATTGTACAACAGTGTAAATATATACAGTCTTAGAACTGTGTACTTAAAAAATAATAAAATGGTAAATTTAAAAAAAAATGCTGGCTCTTTCACTATATATTTTGTATCTATTAGGAAAGTTTCCTCTAAATTTAACAGTTCCAAAGTAGTTCTGAAAAATAATTTTTAAATGTCATACATATTTAATTTTGTTAGGTTTCCAATTAGTAGAAAATCTGTAGTATGTGGATTTATTAAAACTCATTAATTCAGTCATATTTAAACAACTTGTTCCAATGACAACTTGTGTTTATTTTCACTTTTATGCTCTGTTAGTCAATTTATTTCACTTAGTTGCCTGTCAATTTGGGTGCCAGAATTTCTCACAAATACTTAATTGCCACCTGGAAGATAAACATTTTCTTTTCATTTTAACTACATTGACATATTGTCAAAGTGCTCTAGATTTGTTAATATCTTTAAACTTATTTCTCTCCCTGACCAGGCGGTTATTATTCACAGCTTCCATTTTCATATTCAAGCAGTGACAATACTTGATATTTTATAGGTTTGCTCCTTATAGACAATCAGTAAGCCATCCATTTCACCTTATTTGTATTAATTCAGGTTAAAATGAATCTAATGTTACTTCACTTATTTATCCTTAGTAACTAATAAGTATAGTTTATATCTTTAAAATTAATTATTTTATTATTATTACAATCAGCTAACATATGTAGATGGTTAGTACATCATGGCTAATATCACAATACTCTGCTACGTGAACTATCTCACTTATAACTTCACAATGATATCACCATTAAAAACAAGGTTGACTGAGTGTGCAATTGTGTGTGTATGTGTATGTGTCTTGTGTAGTGTGTGTATGTATTTGACCTGAGGCCACTAATGCTTTATGGATTTCATAAAACAAATGCAAATGTTGTAATTTTTTGTTCTTAACAGTGACAATGTAAGGTACATACTTTTTTCCCCCCAGGAATATTCCATTCTTCACATATTTTTATGATTTTTTTTTTGTAATTTGCCTCTAAGCTTAAATAATAAATGACACAGAAATTTAGGCTTTTTATTTTGAATCCACATCTCATTCTTTACCTACACCTGTAATACCAGTGAGCTCACCTAGTTATTCCATAATGTTGACTTCAGTAAAATTTCAGTCTTTTACAGAATCACTCACCTTCAAATGAACACACCTTGCCCTTTATGAAGTTACTTATGATGCTTTGAAGAATATTTTGGGAATGTGAAACTTTATGCAACTTTTGATTAGAAAGGAAGCCTCACATAGAAGCTAAGAATACAAACCAGGGGGTCAGACAGACTCGAGTACTAGTCACAGCTGCACCCTCAGACAAGTCAACAACTTCCGTGGGTCTGAGTTTTCTCATTTAAGATATGGAGATATTCCCAAGTTATAGTGTTCTTATGAGAATTAAATGACCTCATCCATAGGTCCCACTGAACTTAGGATGCGATAAGCCCTGAATAAATTGCAGCCCCTCTTTCTCATACACATGCTTGATGGCATGAAAACACTGGCACAGGCATTACCTGAATGCCTTCTTCTCTCAGATACCACATAAGAATTTTGTCCTTGATAAATCCATTCCTGTGCTTTTGTGATTGAACAAGAGGATAAAAAGAAAACAGAAGCTCATAAAGAAAGAGATGGAGTGAAGAGGGCTGATTCTGGAGGTGAGGGTGGTGTTGGGAGAAACCCAAGACAAACAGCTGTGAAGGGTAGTAGGTTTGATAGAAGGAAAAGAGAGAGTACAGCACTACTAATGAGGACATGTGTATGTTGTGTGGAGTTTATGAGATGTATTTATATATTATTTTTTTAAAGAATACTTTGTTGTATCCTTTGATCAACATCTCCTGACCTACTGCCCCAACCCCCCACATAGCCAGAACCACTATTCTACTCCTTGCTTTTATGTATTCAACATTTTTTAGATTCCACATAGGTGAGATCATGCGGTATTTGTATTTCTGTGCCTGGCTTGTTTCACTTAACATAGTGCCCTGCATGTTCATCTATATTGTCACAAAGGAACGGATTTCCTTCTTTTTGTTAAAGCTGAAAAGTACTCCATTGTGTATAGACACTACATTTTTTTGGTCTCCATTCATTCTTTGATGGACATATAGACTGACTCCATATCTTGTCTACTGGGAATAACGCTGCAAGAACATGGGACTGCAGATGAGATATTTCTTGTTTGAAAATCAGTATTCGGATGCTCATATAATACTTTAAGAACACCAGAGCATAAAATTGAGAGAACTTTGAAAAAGTGAAAAGACTTTTTGAAAATGTTTCTCTTCTGAAAAGGATAAAATACAAAAAAGGAGTGAGCACATAAATTATTTTTGGACTAGGTTTCGGAGACAAATGGAAAATGTAAGCCAAGATGCAGAAAGCAAAAAGGAAAATAAAATTATTTGTAATAGGTTAAAGAAATATTTCACTTACATCATGGCTAGAGGTAGACCGGTGTTTTTCAGGCCTCAATTTTACATGATTTAAAGTGCCATCTTTAAGAAAAAGGAATCAAAGTTAGAAAAATAAAACAGAATATTTACTGTGAATGAGGAAAAAATCACAATAAACTAAAACATGACAAATGACATAATTATAAAATACCTTTATGACCACGTATGGTGGCTCATGCCTGCAATCCCAGTACTTTGGGAGACAGAGGTGGGCAGATTGCTTGAGCTCAGGAGTTTAAGACCAACACAGGCAACATGGTGAAACCCCACCTCTACAAAAATTACAAATATTAGCTGGGCCTGGTGGCGCACCTGTAGTCCCAGTTATTTGAGGGACTGAGGCAGAAGGATCGCGCCACTGCACTCCAACCTGGGTGACGAAGTCTCAAAATAAATAAATAAATAAAATTACAATATATTTTCCCCTATATTTTGGCTTGATACTATTGATCCCTGTTTTAAATGAAAGAAAATTGTATCATAATTTTTAAAGATAGAAGAAAAAGGTCCTAGCATGGTAGATTAAATTTGTTTAATTGTTGTCTGTGATTCATAAAACCTGCAACTACAGATTATATAGATATTTGCTGTTGGTTCTAATTTTGCAAGTTTATGTCCTACAAATGAATGAGTTATGATAAATTTTGTTTTGGGAAATTCCCACTAACAATGGGAAAAAGAGGAGATTTTATATAATTATGTAGGCTTCACTATCAAGTATGTTACTACAGGAAATGTCATCGTGCATGGGTATTGACCAAAATGAAAAAATCCTACACTTAAATTATTTTTATATTTGATTGGAAGGATTGTCCACAGACAGCTTTGTGACTTCATTCATGTCAAATTGTGTTTCTTCTCTAGTGCTAACTTCTCCTTAGCTAGATACTATATATATGTGCCCATGGACACTCTAACACTACCAAACCACAAAGGGACTTGGGAGGAAGGAGAAGTGGTTCTCTTAAACAATTGTTGTTATATGCTCAATTTTGTTTCTCCCTGATCAGGACCATGGAAGAGACTCCTACAAGTAAGAGGCCTTGAAATTTAGAGTTTTGATACCTTAGGGACATGTCCACTCCTGAATGTAAAGCTTGAATTTTACAAGGCAATGAAAAGCAACTATTATTTTTAGAAATGCAGTTCCTAAACTGGCTTTAAGGCACCCTGGACACCACAGTAAACTCACAAGGGTGCTGCCAAATATTTTAAATTTTCTTTGGCCCTAGAAGTACCATGAAAAAAAAAAAAAAAACCCGAGATATTAAAATCATTATGAACTGAGGAAGTTAGAGAAATTTCTTTTTCTCAGACAGTGTAGAGGGGCTTGATTGGTAGTTGAAGACCCTGGTGTTGGTAGATGTGTTTTGGGCGAGCTTTGCAGTTTGCTGTTGCCATTTTGGAGGATCATGCCTGTCCACATTTTCCACTTCAACTGAATGTTGAGTTACAGTGGATTAAAGTACATTAAAGGTGATCTCATATGAAATGAATCATCTTCAGCTGAGCCAGTTGCTCATGACCAGATAACTGAGAAAAATAGGAAGATCATTAAGGATGTCAAGCACCTGTCCAGAGTTTGCAAAAACGTTCATTCGCATTGCTCCTGGCTGTAATGGCTTATCTAGATTTTCATCTGTATAAGTGCTGAGTAGGTTATCTCTTAGAATAATCAAATTATTATTTCACCTTGGGAAGACTATTTCCAATGTTATGGTCATAGGGCCTAATGACTCTAATGTCAAGCTACCAAAGATCCTGGAACCATTGCTGGTCTCAATGAACTTAAAATTTTCAGTGAGCCAGCTGCTGCTTCTGTTGCTTATGGTGCAGACATAAAGGTTGGAGCTGAAAGAAGTGTGCTCATCTATGACTTAAGAGATGAAATTTTTGATGTGTCTATCCTCACTCTTGAGAATGAAATATTTGAGATCAAATCTGTAGCTGGAAATACCCACTTAGGTGGAGAAGATTTTTGACAACCAAATGATTAAACATTTTATTGCTGAGTTCACATGCAAGCATAAGGACAGTAGTGAGAACAACAGGGCTGTCTGATGCTTCTGTACTGCTTGTGATGGGCTAATTGCATTCTCCCTTCCAGCACCCAGGCCAGTATTGAGATGGATTCTCTCTGTGAAGGAACAGATATATATACCTCCATTACCCATGCCCATTTGAAGAACTGAATGCTGTCCTGTTCCATGGCACCCAGGACCCCATAGAGATAGCCCTTCAGGACACCAAACTAGACAAGTTGCAGATCCATGTTATTGTCCTGGTAAGTGGTTCTATCTGTATCTCCTAGATCCAAAAGCTTCCTCAATAATTATTTAGTGGAAAAGATCTGAGCAAGAGCATTGACCCTGATGAAGCTATTGCTTATGGTGCAGCTGTCCAGGCAGCCATCCTATCTTAAGACAAATCTTAAACTGTTCAAGATTTGCTACTTTTGGATTCACTCCTCTTCTCTTTGGTAATGATGCTGCTGTGGAGTCATGA
The DNA here is from genome assembly GCF_047675955.1 of Chlorocebus sabaeus. Taxonomy (NCBI): domain Eukaryota; kingdom Metazoa; phylum Chordata; class Mammalia; order Primates; family Cercopithecidae; genus Chlorocebus; species Chlorocebus sabaeus. Next base: position 96,523,757 of record NC_132913.1, on the reverse strand, counting down.
CTGTTCCCACAAAATGCAATATACTTTTCTTACCAAGCAGACCCAGACCTTAACTACCTATCCTGACAACCAACCTGTATGCTCATTCAAGCTTTTGAAGGTGAGAGTGCCATAACCAAGGATAACAATTTGCTAGTTATCCAGGGCAAGTTTGAGCTCACAGGCATACTTCCTGCTCCCTTTGCTGTCCCACAAATTAAAGTCACTTGTGATATTGATGTCAATGTCATCCTCAACATCTCCTTGGTAGGAGGGGTAATAATGCCACGTGAACTACAAACTTCAGATATATTATTTAATTTATACCTTAGGAAATTTTGAGGTTAGGCATTAGAATAATCCCATTTTAAAAAATAAGTAAATCAAGGCTCTTAGGTTAAGTAAACATTATGGCCTCAGAGTCAGTCATAGGATCTAGGACTCATACAGAGGAGGTTTCAATTTAGCGCCTACACTAACCACTGTACCATCCCTCCTCCTGCCCATCTCCATTCTCTCTTCTGTTGCACCTTTTCCACTGTTCGAACTTAAGTGCCCAAATACTACCACATCCTGAAAGCAATTTCTATCATAATAAATGTTAAGGAGGCTCTGATGAAAAATTGTATAGCATCAGAATCCTACCTTTGTGATTGATGATGTCACTGCTTAATTATCTCATTTTCCCAGGTCCTTGATATTGTCAGGCTCTCTCTAAAGGAATCTGCTAAAAGGCTTGGCAAAAATCTTGAGAGCTATGCATTAACATAAAACTGAAAAAGCATATGAAATTTTAGAGTTTTCACTTTTAAATCTTTATATTACCAGCTTGACATATAAGAGTTATAATTGGACATATTCCTAATAACTTTCAGTAAGAACAAATAATTACATTCTGAAAGATCAACCACATAATTTTGAAAGGACCAACTTGTCATGGTGAAAATCACTTCTTTCATTCCTTTGCAGTTATTTTTAAGTATTATATAAATGCACTCAACTCTTCACGGTAATACTTTTGCTTCCTTCTATGGTAATTCATACCTATTACTTAATTTTTCACATGACATTTTTATGAGAGTTGCAGATCTTAGTCCCATATAAATATAAAGCATTATTATGTGAAAAAAGAAAATGTAAGCAGATCAAAAGAAAAAGTAAGTTTTTAAACTCAGTTTCTGAGAAGATGTAGTAGACATACTTTCTTTTTTAATTAAAAAAATTTTATTTGTGGACATTTTTGGGATATATGTGCAATTTTGTTCCATGTATAGGTTACATGGTGGTCATGTCAGGGCTTTTAGGGTATCCATCGCCTGAATAATGTATATTGTACCCATTAACTAATTTTTCATTATCATGCTAAGTATAGCTAAAAACCCTAGATGTTATCCATAAAATAAATAGGTTCTGACAGGTGAAGAGAAGAGAAGACAGACTGGCTAGGGACCTCAGAACTCAAAGAATAACATGGTGTGAATTTCTTGGATACCCTAATGTAAGTACGGGAGAAGCTGGCAACAAGGAATTTCTAATGGACTCAGACAAAAAAAAAAGAAAAGAAAAAAGGAAAAAAAACCTCAAGAAAAGACAGCTGTGACTAGTCAAAAAACCACTAAGAGGGCAGCCTAGAAAGACAGGAAACTTTTAGTTGATTTTATTGATACATAATGTTTTTACATATTATGGGGTACAAGTAGTATTTTGTTACATGCATAGAGTGTGTCATTATCAAGGCAGGGCATTTAGAATTTCCATCACTTTAAGCATTTATCATTTCAAAATATTGAGAGTATTTCACATCCTCACTTCTAGCTATTTTGAAATATATTGTACATTTTTGTTAACTACAATCACCCTACTTTACTATCAAATGTTAGGACTTTTCTTTTTCTTTTTCTTTCTTTTTTTTGAGGGGGTAGGCAGGGTTTTACTGCTGTCTCCCAGGCTGGAGTATAGTGGTGTGCTCTCGGCTCACTATAAACCACAACCTAGACCTCCCAGGCTCGAGTGATCCTCCCTCCTCAGCCTCCTGAGTAACTGAGACTATAGGCATGCACCACCATGCCTGGCTACTTTTTGTATTTTTAGTAGAGATGGGGTTTCGCCATGTTGGCCAGGCTGGTCTCAAACTCCTGACCTCAAGTGATCCACCCACCCGGCCTCCCAAAGTGCTGGGATTACAGGCGTGAGCCAACATGCCTAGCCTGGACTTATTTTTTTCTATCTCACTGTATATTAGTACCCATTTGCCAACCTCTCTTCATCCTCCCCTTCACACCCACATCCTTCCCGGCCTCTGGTATCCAGAGTAGAATGATAATTCCACTCTCCACGTCCATGAGATCAGCTTTCTTAGATCCCACATATAAGTAAGTACACATCCTAATTGTCTTTTTGTGTCTAGATTACTTCACTTAACACAGTGACCTCCAGTTCCATCCATGTTTTGCAAGTGACATGATTTTTATTCTTGATGATTACTCTACTCTGCCTAATACAACAGTATGAACTATGGCCCCACCCCCACCTCCACCAGCAAAGGCTAAGGGGAAAGAGGCTTCTCCCCTTGCCAATCTATAATGGAGTGTCTCAATCCCCTACCAAAATGGGGCCAGAGAAGGGCAAGTAAGAAGCCAGGATTTCTGGTTCCACCAGCTGGTAAGCAGGCCTCCCCCGCACCCATGGTGTCAGTGAACTTCTACCGCACCAGCCCTGCACTATCAGAGGAGGCCTCGTGGGGGATTAAGACTTCCTCTGACCTTCAGCTTGGTAACAAAATCACCCCACTGCAGTGTCAGTGGAGACTACCATGAGAGAGCGATAATGAGCTGGACCTCCCCATCCCAACCAGGGCGGCATCCACAAAAGCCTGGTGGAAAGCCTCAACTCCCAACCCCACCCAGCAGTGACAAGGAGCCTTTTCTACTCTCAGGTGTCAATGAAGGCCAAGAGGAAAACCTGGGAGTTTTCTGCACTTACCTGATAACAATGAGAAGGTGTCTCTCTTTTCCCCGCAGGCATGCTGTCAGAGGAGACCTCGGCTATGAACTATAAGATATAAATGAGGTCCAGATAATTATAATATAATCCTCTAAATGTCTAATTTTCAATAAATAACTCATACAAACAACCAGAAAAAATATATATTGAATTTCATCAAAATTAAAAATTATGCATCATCTCAAGAGGAGGAAAAGACAAGCTACCAACTGAAAATATTTACAAACCACATATCTTATAAAATACTCATCTATAGAATATTAAAATACCTTGCAAGATTCAACATTAGACACCAAACCATGTAATTGCAAAATGGGAAAAATGTAAGGAGACCCTTCACCAAAGAAGACACATAGATGGCAAATTGCCACGTGAAAAGATATTCATGAGTAGCCATTAGGGAAATGCAAATGAAGACCACAATGAGATATCACTATACATCTGCTAGAAAAGTGAAAACAAACACATGGTGACACTAAATGCTGCCATGAATGTGGAGAAACTGGATACACATGTATGGCTGGTGAGAAAATACGACAATTTAGTCACTCTAGAAAATAGTTTGGTAGTTTCTTTAAAAACTAAATATAAACTTACCTTGCAGCCCAGAAATTTCAGTTCTCAGCATTTATCCCTCCAGAATAAAAGCTTAGGTCCACACAAAAACCCATGCATGATTGCTTATGGCAACTTTATTTGCAATAAACCCCAAACTGGAAACAACCAAAATGTTCCTCATAGGTAAATGGTTACGTAAAATGCAATAGAAACAAACATACCCTGAAATACTACTCAGCAATATAAGGAAGGAACTCTTGATAGATACACCGAATTGGACACCGAATTGGATGGATCTTATATTAGTTTGCTAGGGCTGCCATGACAAAACACCAATCTGTGTGACTTAAACAACAGAAATTTATTTTCTCCCAGATTTGGAGGCTGGAAGTGCAAAATGAAGGTGTGGGCAGGTTTGGATTGTTTTAAGGCCTCTATCCTTGGCTTGCTGATAGCTGTCCTTTCACTGTATCCTCACAAGATCTCTCCTGAGTGCCTGTGCATCCCTAGTATCTCCTTAGATGTCCAAAGTTCTTCTTTAACAATGCTAGTCAGGTTGGGTCAGTGCCCACCCTAATAGCGACATTTTAACTTAATCACTTCTTTAAAAGCCCCATCTCCAAATACAGTCACTCTCTGAAGTACTGAAGACATAGGACTTCAACATACGAGTTTTGAGGGAGCACCATTCAGCCCATAAAAGATCTCATGGGTGGTAAGCCAAGTGACTAAAACCAATTTTAAAGGTCACATACTGTATGAATCCATACAATATTCTGCAAATGACAAAATTATAGAGATAGAAAACAGAACAGTGTGTACCAGTGATTATGGATGGTGGATGCAGGTAGATATGACTATAAAGGATTAGAATAAGAGAGATCTTTCTGATGATAATTCTGTATCTTGATTTTGATAGTAGATACACAAATCTACTGGAATAAAATGACATAAAACTATACACATGCCTTGTACTGATACCAAATTCCTAGCTTTGATATTCTTTTATCAAATAATTGGTCTCATTTACTGAATGATGCAAGCAATGGTGGAAACTGGCTTAAAAGTACAGAGGACCTCTGTACTACCTTTGTAATTTCCTGTATAATTATTTAAAACAAACAACAAAGAAACTTAGGCCAGGCGCAGTGGCTCACACCCATGATCCCAGCACTCTGGAAGGCTGAGGTGGGCGGATCACCTGAGGTCAGGAGTTCGAGACCAGCCTGCCCAACATGGCAAAACCCTGTCTCTACTGAAAGTACAAAAAATTAGCTGGGCATGGTGGTGGGCGCCTGTAATCCCAGCTACTTGGGAGGCTGAGGCAGGAGAATTGCTCGAACCTGGGAGGTGGAGGTTGCAGTGAGCGGAGATTGCGCCACTGCACTTCAGCCTGGGCAACAAGAGCAAAACTCCATCTCAAAAAAAAAAAAAAAAGAAACTTCAAGGCTAGTCTTTAACTATCAAAGGAAATCTTGAAGTTACTGCCTTTACAGGTGTTACATATTAACTTTGGTTTTGCAAGTGCAAAGAAGTCTGATATTTTAGTTTTAAAAAAGATCTCAATTTTAATCGAATAGCATTTGGAATGACGTTAGTGACAATTAACACATGGACCTTTTTTCTTCATTTTGTGTTATTTTTTGAAAACTCCATACAGATATTTTTATTTCTAGCAGGCAGATATCAAAACCCTCAGTGAGATTACTTGACTGACTTCCTCCCTTAGCAAAGGTGGACATTCAGCACAAGGTGGACATTCAAACATTTTGTTTGTGCTGACAGAAGGTGATGAGAGCACCCAAGGTTAGCTCTACCTTGTGTCTGCCATTTGGGCAACACTTACAATATTTTGGCATTCATCTTTAGTAGTTTGGTCAATATTTTCAATTAGCAAAATAAGAAAACTTAGTGTTTAATATTTCTTTCTTTTTTTTTTTTTTGAGATGATGTCTCGCTCTGTTGCCTAGGCTAGAGTGCAGTGGTGCAATCTCAGCTCAGCTCACTACAACCTCCACCTCCTGGGTTCAAGCGATTCTCTTGCCATAGCCTCCTGAGTAGCTGGGACTACAGGCATCTGCCAACACACCTGGCTAATTTTTGTATTTTTAGTAGAGATGGGGTTTCACCATGTTGGTCAGGCTGGTCTTGATCTCCTGACCTCGTGACCCACCCATCTTGGCCTCCCAAAGTGCTGGGATTACAGGCGTGAGCCACCGCGCCCAGCTTCCTTGTTTAATATTTCTTACAGAATACCACATATTATTCCACTATTCAATCACCATTACCATCATCTTCACCAACATTGTTAAATTAAAAAAAAATGAAACAATGCTAATAATAAAAGTTCTCAATTTAGTCATCATTGTATAGTTATTCATGGAGGTTGTATTGATATTTGCAATTACACGTATTTTATAATCATCAAATCCTAGAGCTGAGTAAAGTATTATCTCATGTCTCCAGTGCAGTTCCTTCTGTATGTTTTTTAAACACACAGTTTTGTTTAACAAATGTTGCCAGATTTAGTCATTTTTATATAATAATTTTATTTATAAAAAATAATTTCGTAACAAAGCAGCATCTCAATAAAAATTCCCTCTGTACACATAAGTACAACTTCACTCATCCTGTTAGTGTATGTCTCTTTACAAAATCAGAATAGGATGCAACTTCGCAGGAATAAAGATTAGCAAATAACTTTGGGGCTCTTAGGGGATTTTGATTTATGAGTTTTTTTATTCTGATTATTCTGATTTGACTCTGATTTATGAGTTTTTTATTCTGATTTGATTTTTGAGTTTATTTTCTTCTATTAGGTACATAGTGTTCTAAGTCTCTAACGGCTGTTTAATATCACTGCTGCAACAGTTGAATTTATTGTAAAAATTGGTATGTTAGATCATGCTATTCTTCTAAATACTTCAATTTCTTCTAGTCAAACTCAGATTAAAATTTGTTGTGCCCTATATTATTTAGGGACAAATTAAGGAACGGGATTTATTTTATTTTGGCTTTTGCATATAAATATAAATTTGCTGCTACATATATGGCTATATTTCAAATTTTACTGATTTAATATCTCACAAAATTCAATCTTCTGTAGTTGGAGAGTTGTTGATAACTTTGGTAGATGTAATCTGACTTACAGCTTAGACTTATAAAAGCTAAGAGAGAGGGAGTTAGCATTCAGAATTTCTAAGTGGTGATATTACCATATATGTCTTACATGTAAACCCAGATTCTTCTGACCTGAATTTCTGGTTAACATTAAAATTTTCTCTGTATCTTGGTGCTTTAGAAACAGGCAGGCTGGAACCAATTAGGGAAGATAAATAAACCCTACTGAAAATACAAATGAAGTGCTTCCAACTCTAAAATCCTTTCAGGAATGTTATCTGATCAGTAGGTTTAGGTTAGATGAATAAGCTTTGAAAATGGGTAATTTTGGATTTTTTCCTTTTCCTTACAAAAGCAGAAGCATAAACTGTCTTATTATCATCCCACTACCATCTTTTAAACAGGATCTATTATGGAGAATCTGATGAATGCAGGGGAGAAATGCTCCGTAAATTTTGCACTACTCCTTTCTCTCTTTTCTTTCTTTCTTTCTCTTTCTTTCTTTCTTTCTTTCTTTCTTTCTTTCTTTCTTTCTTTCTTTCTTTCTTTCTTTCTTTCTTTCTTTCTTTCTTTCTTTCTTTCTTTCTTTCCTTCCTTCCTTCCTTCCTTCCTTCCTTCCTTCCTTCCTTCCTTCCTTCCTTCCTTCCTTTCTTTTTTTCTTTCCTTCCTTCCTTCTTCCCTTCCCTTCCCTTCCCTTCCCTTCCCTTCCCTCCCTTCCCCTCCCCTCCCCTCCCCTCCCTTCCCCTCCCCTCCCCTCCCCTCCCCTCCCTTCCCTTCCCTTCCCTCTCTCTCTCTCTCTCTTTCTTTCTTTTCAGCAAAAAGCAGGAATGACAAACCTGCAATTGTAAAATAAAGTAATAAAAATTCAAGCTCTAAAATTCCTGGAGCATGTCTGCATGGAAGTCAGGGCCATGTCCTCCTCGTGTGCCACGTAGTTCTATCTGCTGGTGATTTGAGACAACACAGTGTGTTGTCTTCCTGGGAGAAGTTCCATGAGCCCACTCAAAAAGAATGCATCTTTTTTTTCTCTCTTGTAGTGGGAACCTCTGTGTACTAGTGAGACTACTGTGCCGTTTGTCCACCACCATCCTGGTTTAAACCTTTATTGACATTCTGACTTTTTTTTTTTTTTTTTGAGACCGTGTCTCACTCTATTGCCCAGGTTGGAGTGCAGTGGCATGACCTCAGCTCACTGCAACCTCCTCCTCCTGGGTTCAAGTGATTCTCCTGCCTAAGCCTCCAGAGAAGCTGGGATCACAGGCGTCCACCACCAAGCCTGGCTAATTTTTTTGTATTTTTAGTAGAGACAGGGTTTTGCCATGTTGGCTGGGCTGGTTTTGAACTCCTCACCTCAAGTGATCCACTCACCTTGGCCTCCCAAAGTACTGGGATTACAGGCATGAGCCACCATGCCTGACCATGACATTCACATTTGCACTTCTTATAGTGGGTCAAATAGTCTTTTGTGAAAATGTGAATGAAGGTATATTCTGGACTGCGTTGTTAAACACAATGTTCATCAAAATAGTTTCAGCCAGGGTGGCTGAAGAATTAAAGAAAAGCAAGAATCGGTAGTGTTTTCTTAAAAACTCTACAATCTTAGTTGTCTCTCTTCTACCAAAGGAAAGTGTGAAGCTTTGACAAATAACACACAAAAAAATCTATTTTCCCATGTTTTAAGGTATAGCTAGTTCTAACTCTTTTCTAAAAACAACTGTTTTGGAATGATAGAATTATATAATTGAACCCCAGTAATTTTAAGGGTACTATTAGCATGTTAAAATGTCAATAGAGTAATCTATACATCTGCTCTACTTCCCCTAAACTATGTAATCAAGACATTACAAAAATTTCAAAAACTGAGAAGAAAAAATATGAAAGCCAAGAGCTTTAGTAACTAGTAGATCAATGTTCAATTTATAATCACACAATATAAGTCACCTTACTTAGAACAGAAACCTTCCCAGGAAAGTGTAATACATGTTGTGCATAGTTGTCACACTTATTTTACTCGTGTAGTCTTGAATAATGCAAGAACTACATATAACTTTATACATAACCCTAGGAAAAAATGTACGATAATGAGTAAATTTCTGATTTCCATGATTTTTGCTTTCATGTTCATTGACTCGACAGTCAAAATCAAAATCATTTTGCCTTGGCAGGAACTGCACTTCAGTGTAGCAGATTGTTTAATATAACTGTGGTATAGTCTGCATGGTATATTATGCAGTTAGGGTATTTTAGGGTATTTTATGTACTAATATACAGAAATTCAGAATATATTGTTTAATGAGAAAAACACATTGCAAAACACTGTATATGTAAAAAAGGAACAATTAAGAATCTATATTTTTATCTGCTTATAAATGATGTGAAGAAATATTAGAAGATATATAAGAAACAAATACATTTATAAATAGTGTAAAATATATAGAGGTGACTGAAACATGAAGGGGTTGAGTTGAGACTTATCAAAGTATGGCTTTGTTTACAGTTTTGATTTTTAAAACATGTAAAAGTATTACTGACTTAAAAATTAAAGTGTATTTAGAAATAGTTATTAGTTATTTAAAAATTCCCTTTTGTCTTCATTAATGCCCATCATTCTTGATAGACATATCAACAAGAATTTAAACGATTTTAAAAATTCACTAATTATGTCTCTAAAATTTGTCATAAAGTTCTTCTTTGCTTTTACCACTAACACTGGGTTGATTTACCTAAATAGAAATATATGTATACACACTCTGTATACATACAGTTACATATAACATTTATGTCAATACTTACACATCATTCATATACACATGCATATTAGAGATAATATATTTTCAAGGTAAACCAGGGTTTACCAACTTTGTGCTATTTATTATGGTTGCAATCTTTTCACTTGCAGCCTAGGATGAGATTAAGTCAAACTTACTTTGAATTTCATTCAATCTAACAAATATTTTGGGGGTTGCCATATGTACCAGTGAATAAAAGCCATGGGTCTCCCTACCCTTGTGGATATAACATTTGAAGTGGCTGGAAAGGACAGGAAGACAGGCTATAAACAAGAAATGTAATAAATTCGTACTTTTGCATTTTTTTAAAGTCCTATGAGAAAAATGAGAAAGTAGAGCCATGTAAGAGGGATCAGAGTACCAGGGAGGTTGAAAATTTAATTTTAAGTAAAATAGGGTGTATCTAATAGAGAAGATAGCATTTGAATGAAGACTTGAATAATGTGTGAGTGTTAGCCATGTGGACGTCTGGGGGAAGAGTATTCTAGGAAGATGTAGTAGCTAAGGCAAAGGACCAAAGGTAGGGGTATGCCTTAGTTACTTAAGGAACAGCAAGGAGGCTTTTGCAAAATGGATACCAGGGAGAACAGAAGGGGTTAGGTCAGAGAAAATGGACTAGAACACATATATCATGTATACTTGGTTTTCGTTCTTGGTGAAACTGGAAATCATTGTAGAATTCTGAACAAATAAATGATATGATCTGACTTATGTTTAAAAAGAATGAGTTATTGGAGGCCAAGGTAGAAATAAGAAGAACATTCATGAAAGTTATTGCAGTAATCCAGGCAAGAGAGGTAGTGACTTAGGCCAAAGTGGTAGGGGGTGGGTTGTGGGAAGTGTTCAGATTCTGGATGTATTTTGAAGGTACAGCCAAAATGATTTGATGACAGAGTGGCTGTAGGCTATGAGAGAAAAAGAAATCCAGCATGATTTCACATCTTTGGTCTCAGACACAGAATGAAGTTGTTGAAACCATCCTTACAAACTTCATAAAATTTATCAAGAAGAAGGGAGTGGGAGAAATGAAAATAAACCAAGCCTGAAGCACATACAGCAGTAATCACGGGGTCAGTTTGCTCTGTGATCTGCTTACTCATAGTTGTTTGGCACCTATTGCCCCAGAATCATGCAGACCCTGTTAATAGTTCCCTGACCGGGCACGGTGGCTCATGCCTGTAATCTGAGCACTTTGGGAGGTCAAGGAGGGTGGATCATGAGATCAGGAGTTCGAGACCAGCCTGACCAACATGGTGAAACCCCACCTCTACTAAAAATAAAAAAATTAGCTGGGCATGGTGGTGCGTGCCTGCAATTCCAGCTACTCAGGAGGCTGAAGCAGGAGAATCACTTGAACCCAGGAGGCGGAAGTTGCGGTGAGCGGAGATCATGCCACTGCACTCCAGCCTGGGAGACAGAGTGAGACTCTGTCACCAAATATGTATTTCCCTTAAACTACTCTGTAAATGACAACTTTAACATTATAAAATGTTTTCCATTTGAACTATTTGTGGTCCTACATACCAGTAAAACTGCTGGAATAAACTCATCCGAAGAACCCCATGAGAAGCTGAATGCAGTTTCCTCATCCTTAGGATATCTTCCTTACCCTGACAAATCAATGATCCCAATTTTCCAGCCTGTCACCCTGCACCATCCCCTTAAAATCCCTAGCCCAGAACTCTTTAGGGAGATAGATTCGAGAATCCCTCCCATCTCCTTGCTCAGCGGCCCTGTGATCATTAACTCTTTCTTTGTTCCAAACCCTGCTGCCTTGGTATGTTGGTATGTTACTGCACAGCAGGCATATGGTGGTCCTGTAACATTGTCTTCAACCACAACTGGAAAGTATTGTACAAGATGGTCATGGGCAAGCATCAGTAAGACCACAAAGGAAGAAAAAACCTGGAGTGAACTAGATAAGACTTCCTAGAAAAGAAATAGTAGGATACAGATCAGAATAAATTAATTCTCCAACTGTCTTGTGCAACACTATAAGTTATAAGTGACATTGTTGTTGCTTCCATGACACTCACCAAATCTCTTGTGGTACAATGAATTCTGCTGCTGTTTACTTTGGAGCCTGAGGATTCTAAGCACAGCTTTGTCTCAACCAGGAGTCAGGACTATAGCCCTATTCCACCAACCTAAAATTACGTTAATAAATTCTAAGTATACCTGACTATAATGTAAGCTTATAATGCAGCTAATCCTCCAATGTTGATAATAAAGATGATAATAAAAGGTAATGAATGGCTCAAAAGTCTTGTATGCTGAATTTGTAGTACCATGTATAATTTTGTTAAGCAAATTTGCCTCCCTGGCTATTTTTGAAAATTAATGTTTAAATTAACCAATGTTTGGGATGAAAACTGAATTAACTGAGCTAAATTAAATTCTGCTATTAGTTCTATAATTGTAAAACTTGAGAATAAAATATTTTGAATACCAAGACTACTCAAGTGCAAAAGACAATGAAAATCTTGTTATGGAAGAAATAATCCAGAAACAAGCTATTTATTATGTTTTTCTTATTTTGGTAAAATATATGTCTTAGTTGGGAATCTGTGATCAGTATACAACTATAAGAATGATGACACAATTTTAATTAAGCATGGCAATATAATAAAGAAATGTGAAGAAGGCATTTCAGATTTGTTTCATTGAAAGTAGTTTATTGATTTTTTCAAAAAGAGAGAAAAACAAACTATCACATCCAAAAGAGTGCCATCTGGGTGTCTCCTGTTGTGTACTAGGGTTCACAACTAATTGTATGACATTGTCCCATTGGGATGGGTTAAGAATATGCTTTACCAAAAAAAGGAAAACTTGTAAGACCAGGGTCAGCCTTAGAGATGTGAAGGCACGGGTTCCCATCTTCTCTCATTACTCCGCAGAGACCCATGCGAGAGCCAGGGCACTGCTGGGTCCCATTTCAGCTTGAGGGACCCCTCCACACTGTGGGTTTTCTTTTTCTTTTTTTTTTTTTTATTCTTAATAAACTTGCTTTCACTTTGCACTGAAGACTTGCCCTAAATTATTTTTTAAACTATACTTTAAGTTCCAGGGTACATGTGCACAACGTGCAGGTTTGTTACATATGTATACATGTGCCATGTTGGTGTGCTGCACCCATTAACTCATCATTTACATTAGGTATATCTCCTAATGCTATCCCTCCCCGCTGCCCCCACCCCATGACAGGCCTCGGTGTGTGATGATCCCCACCCTGTGTCCAGGTGTTCTCATTGTTCAATTACCACCTATGAGTGAGAACATGCGGTGTTTGGTTTTCTGTCCTTGTGATAGTTTGCTCAGAATGATGGTTTCTAGCCTCATCTATGTCCCAATGAAGAACATTTACTCATCCTTTTTTATGGCTGCATAGTATTCCATAGTGTATATGTGCCACATTTTCTTAATCCAGTCTATCATTGATGGACATTTGGGTTGGTTCCAAGTCTTTGTTATTGTGAATAGTGCCGCAGTAAACACAATGTGCATGTGTCTTTGCAGCAGCATGATTTATAATCCTTTGGGTATATACCCAGTAATGGGATGGCTGGGTCATATGGTATTTCTAGTTCTAGATCCTTGAGGAATCGCCACAGTGTCTTCCACAATGGTTGAACTAGTTTACAGTCCCACCAACAGTGTAAAAGTGTTCCTATTTCTTTTTTTTTCTTTTTTTTTTTTAACTATTATACTTTAAGTTCTAGGGTACATGTGCACAACGTGCAGGTTTCTTACATATGTATACTTGTGCTATGTTGGTGTGCTGCACCCATCAACTCGTCAGAACCCATCAACTCGTCATTTACATCAGGTATAACTCCCAATGCAATCCCTTCCCCACCTCCCCATAATAGGCCCCGGTGTGTGATGTTCCCCTTCCCCAGTCCAAGTGATCTCATTGTTCAGTTCCCACCTATGAGTGAGAACGTGCAGTGTTTGGTTTTCTGTTCTTGCGATAGTTTGCTGAGAATGATGGTTTCCAGCTGCATCCATGTCCCTACAAAGGACACAAACTCATCCTTTTTTATGGCTGCATAGTATTCCATGGTGTTTATGTGCCACATTTTCTTAATCCAGTCTGGCACTGATGGACATTTGGGTTGATTCCAAGTCTTTGCTATTGTAAATAGTGCTGCAATGAACATACATGTGCATGTGTCTTTATAGGAGCATGATTTATCATCCTTTGGGTATATACCCCGTAATGGGATGGCTGGGTCATATGGTATTTCTAGTTCTAGATCCTTGAGGAATCGCCATACTGTTCTCCATAATGGTTGCACTAGTTTACAATCCCACCAACAGTGTAAATTTGTTCCTATTTCTCCACATTCTCTCCAGCATCTGTTGTTTCCTGACTTTTTAATGATCGCCATTCTAACTGGTGTGAGATGGTATCTCATTGTGGTTTTGATTTGCATTTCTCTGATGGCCAGTGATGATGAGAATTTTTTCATGTGTCTGTTGGCTGTATGCATGTCTTCTTTTGAGAAATGTCTGTTCATATGCTTTGCCCACTTTTTGATGGGGTTGTTTGTTTTTTTCTTGTAAATGTGTTTGAGTTATTTGTAGGTTCCGGATATCAGCCCTTTGTCAGATGAGTAGATTGCAAAAATTTTCTCCCATTCTATAGGTTGCCTGTTCACTCTGATGGTAGTTTCTTTTGCTGTGCAGAAGCTCTTTAGTTTAATTAGATCCCATTTGTCAATTTTGGCTTTTGTTGCCATTGCTTTTGGTGTTTTAGACATGAAGTCTTTGCCCATGCCTATGTCCTGAATGGATATTACCTAGGTTTTCTTCTAGGGTTTTTATGGTTTTAGGTCTAACATTTAAGTCTCTAATCCATCTTGAATTAATGTTCATATGAGGAGTAAGGAAAGGATCCAGTTTCAGCTTTTTACTTATGGCTAGCCAATTTTCCCAGCACCATTTATTAAATAGGGAATCCTTTCCCCATTTCTTGTTTTTGTCAGGTTTGTCAAAGATCAGTTGGCTGTAGATGTGTGGTATTATTTCTGAGGGCTCTGTTCTGTTCCATTGGTCTATATCTCTGTTTTGGTACCAGTACCACGCTGTTTTGGTTACTGTAGCCTTGTAGTATACTTTGAAGTCAGGTAGCGTGATGCCTCCATCTTTGGTTTTTCGACTTAGGATTGTCTTGGCAATGCGGGCACTTTTTTGGTTCCATATGAACTTTAAAGCAGTTTTTTCCAATTCTGTGAAGAAAGTCATTGGTAGCTTGATGGGGATGGCATTGAATCTATAAATTACCTTGGACAGTATGGCCATTTTCACAATATTGATTCTTCCTGTCCATGAGCATGGTATGTTCTTCCATTTGTTTGTGTCCTCTTTTATTTCACTGAGCAGTGGTTTGTAGTTCTCTTTGAAGAGGTCCTTTACCTCCTTGTAAGTTGGATTCCTAGGTATTTTATTCTCTTTGAAGCAATTGTGAATGGAAGTTCATTTATGATTTGGCTCTCTGTTTGTCTGTTACTGTTGTATAAGAATGCTTGTGATTTTTGCACATTAATTTTGTATCCTGAGACTTTGCTGAAGTTGCTTATCAGCTTAAGGAGATTTTGGATTGAGAAAATGGGTTTTTCTATATATACAATCATGTCATCTGCAAACAGGGACAATTTGACTTCTCCTTTTCCTAACTGAATACCCTTGATTTCTTTCTCTTGCCTCATTGCCCTAGCCAGAACTTCCAACACTATGTTGAATAGGAGTGGTGAAAGAGGGCATCCCTGTCTTGTGCCAGTTTTCAAAGGGAATGCTTCCAGTTTTTGCCCATTCAGTATGATATTGGCTGTGGGTTTGTCATAAATAGCCCTTATTATTTTGAGATACGTTCCATCAATAACAAATTTATTGAGAGTTTTTAGCATGAAGGGCTATTGAATTTTGTCAAAAGCTTTTTCTGCATCTACTGAGATAATCATGTGGTTTTTGTCTTTGGTTCTGTTTATATGCTGGATTACATTTATTGATTTGCGTATGTTGAACCAGCCTTGCATCCCAGGGATGAAGCCCACTTGATCATGGTAGATAAGCTTTTTGATGTGCTGCTGGATTAGGTTTGCCAGTATTTTATTGAGGATTTTTGCATTGATGTTCATCAGGGATATTGGTCTAAAATTCTCTTTTTTTGTTGTTTCTCTGCCAGGCTTTGGTATCAGGGTGATGTTGGCCTCATGAAATGAGTTAGGGAGGATTCCCCATTTTTCTATTGATTGGAATAGTTTCAGAAAGAATGGTACCAGCTCCTCCTTGTACCTCCGGGAGAATTCGGCTGTGAATCCATCTGGTCCTGGACTTTTTCTAGTTGGTAGGCTATTAATTATTGCCTCAATTTCAGAGCCTGCTATTGGTCTATTCAGGGATTCAACTTCTTCCTGATTTAGTCTTGGGAGAGTGTAAGTGTCCAGGAAATTATCCATTTCTTCTAGATTTTCTAGTTTATTTGCATAGAGTTGTTTATAGTATTCTCTGATGGTAGTTCGTATTTCTGTGGGATTGGTGGTGATATCCCCTTTATCATTTTTTATTGCGTCTATTTGATTCTTCTCTCTTTTCTTCTTTATTAGTCTTGCTAGTGGTCTATCAATTTTGTTGATCTTTTCAAAAAACCAACTCCTGGATTCATTGATTTTTTGGAGGGTTTTTTGTGTCTCTATCTCCTTCAGTTCTGCTCTGATCTTAGTTATTTGTTGCCTTCTGCTATCTTTTGAATGTGTTTGCTCTTGCTTCTCTAGTTCTTTTAATTGTGATGTTAGAGTGTCAATTTTAGATCTTTCCTGCTTCCTCTTATGGACATTTAGTGCTATAAATTTCCCTCTACACACTTCTTTAAATGTGTCCCAGAGATTCTGATATGTTGTGTCTTTGTTCTCATTAGTTTCAAAGAACATCTTTATATCTACCTTCATTTCATTATATACCCAGTAGTCATTCAGGCACAGGTTGTACAGATCCCATGTAGTTGAGCGGTTTTGAGTGAGTTTCTTAATTCTGAGTTCTAGTTTGATTGCACTGTGGTCTGAGAGACAGTTTATTATAATTTCTGTTCTTTTACATTTACTGAGGAGCGCTTTACTTCCAAGTATGTGGTCAATTTTAGAATAAGTGTGATGTGGTGCTGAGAAGAATGTATATTCTGTTGATTTGAGGTGGAGACTTCTGTAGATTTCTATTAGGTCTGCTTGGTGCAGAGTTGAGTTCAATTCCTGGGTATCCTTGTTAACTTTCTGTCTCATTGATCTGTCTAATGTTGACAGTGTGGTGTTAGAGTCTCCCATTATTATTGTGTGGGAATCTAAGTCTCTTTGTAGGTCTCTAAGGACTTGCTTTATGAATCTGGGTGCTCCTGTATTGAGTGCATATATATTTAGGATAGTTAGCTCTTCTTGTTGAATTGATCCCTGTACCATTATGTAATGACCTTCTTTATCTCTTTTGATCTTTGATGGTTTAAAGTCTGTTTTATCAGGGACTAGGATTGCAACCCCTGCTTTTTTTTTGGTTTCCATTTTCTTGGTAGATCTTCCTCCATCCCTTTATGTGGAGCCGCTGTGTGTCTCTGCATGTGAGATGGGTCTCCTGAATACAGCACACTGATGGGTCTTGACTCTATCCAATTTGCCAGTCTGTGTCTTTTAATTGGAGCATTTAGCCCATTTACATTTAAGGTTAATATTGTTATGTGTGAATTTGATCCTGTCTTTATGATGTTAGCTGGTTCTTTTTCTCGTTAGTGGATGCAGTTTCTTCCTAGCATCGATGGTCTTTACAATTTGGCATGTTTTTGCAGTGGCTGGTACCAGTTGTTCCTTTCCATGTTTACTGCTTCCTTCAGGAACTCTTGTAAGGCAGGCCTGGTGGTGACAAAATCTCTCAGCATTTGTTTGTCTGCAAAGGATTTTATTTCTCCTTCACTTATGAAACTTAGTTTGGCTGGATATGAAATTCTGGGTTGAAAATTCTTTTCTTTAAGAATGTTGGATATTGGCCCCCACTCTCTTCTGGCTTGTAGAGTTTCTGCTGAGAGATCCGCTGTTAGTCTGACGGGCTTCCCTTTGTGGGTAACCCAACCTTTCTCTCTGGCTGCCCTTAACATTTTTTCCTTCATTTCAACTTTGGTGAATCTGACAATTATGTGTCTTGGAGTTGCTTTTCTCGAGGAGCATCTTTGTGATGTTCTCTGTATTTCCTGAATTTGAATGTTGGCCTGCCTTGCTAGGTTGGGGAAGTTCTCCTGGGTGATATCCTGAAGGAGTGTTTTGCAACTTGGTTCCATTCTCCCCGTCACTTTCAGGTACACCAATTAGACATAGATTTGGTCTTTTCACATAGTCCCATATTTCTTCGAGGCTTTGTTCATTTCTTTTCACTCTTTTTTCTCTAAACTTCTCTTCTCACTTCATTTCATTCATTTTATCTTCAATCACTGATACCTTTTCTTCCACTTGATCGAATCAGCTACTGAAGCTTGTGCATGTGTCACATAGTTCTCGTGTCTTGGTTTTCAGCTCCATCAGGTCATTTAAGGACTTCTCTACATTGTTTATTCTAGTTAGCCATTCGTCTAATGTTTTTTCAATGTTTTTAGCTTCTTTGCGATGGGTTCAATCATCCTCCTTTAGCTTGAAGAAGTTTGCTATTACTGATAGTCTGAAGCCTTCTTCTCTCAACTCATCAAAGTCATTCTCTATCCTGCTTTGTTCTGTTGCTGGCAAGGAGTTGCATTCCTTTGGAGGTAAAGAGTTGCTCTGATTTTTAGAATTTTCAGCTTTTCTGCTCTGGTTTCTCCCCATCTTTGTGGTTTTATCTACCTTTGGCCTTTGATGATGGTGTCATACAGATGGGGTTTGGGTACGGATGTCCTTTCTGTTTGTTAGTTTTCCTTCTAACAGTCAGGACCTCACCTGCAGGTCTGTTGGAGTTTGCTGGAGGTCCACTCCAGACCCTGTTTGCCTGGATATCACCATCAGAGGGTGCAAAACAGCAAAAATTGCAGAACAGCAGATGTTGTTGCCTGATCCTCCCTCTGGAAGCTTCATCTCAGAGGGGCACCCAGCTGTATAAGATGTCAGTTGGCCCCTACTGGGAGGTGTCTCCCAGTTAGGCCACTTGGGAGTCAGGGACCCACTTGAGGAGGCAGTCTCTCCATTTCAGATCTTAAACTACATGCTCGAAGAGCCACTACTCTTTTCAAAACTGTCAGACAGGGAAGTTTTTCGTGGGTTTTCTTCTATAAGAGACATCCACGGGAAAGCATCCTTGTCAGTGAGAGAATATATAACCTATTTGTTGTCAGGTTGTTTTGATTTGGAGTGCTAGCTTTTCTACTGAGCTGTCTAGCTCCCCTCCTCCTGGAGATACTGAGGATATCTCTCCATGAGTCCCTAGTCTTTTATACTACTTGCAGCTTCTCTTGGTTCAGGCTACCCAGAGTAAGCTCCTTACATTACTTCTAGACAACTCTGCCTGTTGCATCACAGATATTTCTCAGGTATGTCTATATGTGGGTTAAATAAAATATTTTGTATTACAAAATGCAGGACATTTTCATAAATTTCTGTGATGGAAGATATGGAAATAGTTTCAGCCTGATAATATAACTTTAATTTTATTCATGACTGAGTTTATGACATTTCAGATAAACTTCTGAGGATAAAGCTAAGCTTCTGAGTGTAGGAGCGTTTTCTGTTATCAAATTTTTTTAATGATATTGTTATTTGCAGCAATTGTAGATTGCTTTGCAACTGCACTTGGTTTATAAGTCTCTATAATTTCCGCCATGTCTCTGAAAACTTTCTTTTAACTTTTGTCAATATAAAAATCAGTCATAAATAATTAAAATAGAACATGAACTAACTAAAAGAATAAAAACTGGGCCCCATTACAACTTTTTTAATAGATGAAGTATTTTAAGCCAGTTTTTCCCATTATTTCTTCCTTAATCAGCAACCTGGGAACAATGGTAGACAGTTTTAGGAAGTCTCAAAATGTTACTTAATGTTTACTGATTATTTGTAATATTCACAGACTTCTCTCTTATGTCATAGATACTGTGAATTTAGTGGTCAAAACAACTGTCACTACTCTCAGCTCCTAGTAACTTATAAAACTGAGAGAAATAATTTTATTCCCTAAAAGTTGTGAAGCTCTCATGTATACAAAAATATCTGAAGGGGAAATCTTAAGGAGCTGATAATAAGAAAACCTATGCAGAAATCACTTACTCTTTCTTTAATCTGTTAGCACTTGGGATCACTTCCATAGCTTCAAAAACTCTATGAGCATATATAGAATATATAGTAAGAAGTGGACTATAGTGGTCATGAAAATGCATACTTCAGATCTCTTGTTGCGACGAGTGCATTTGTGTGACAACTCTAGCTGTTGCTGTTCTGGATCTACCAGCAGGCTTTCACTGAGTGCATGCTTTCTGCATATTGCCAGAGGCAATAACTGAGCATATTACAACTGTT
Source organism: Chlorocebus sabaeus (assembly GCF_047675955.1). Taxonomy (NCBI): domain Eukaryota; kingdom Metazoa; phylum Chordata; class Mammalia; order Primates; family Cercopithecidae; genus Chlorocebus; species Chlorocebus sabaeus. The sequence continues at coordinate 96,503,794 of NC_132913.1, read as the reverse complement.
CATTCAAATCTGCTCCCATGAAATGAGGGATTTCTCTGGTGGGCAGCTTTGGCTAGAGGACACTCCATCAACCTGACTGGAAACTCCTTAGACCTGCTTCCTGAACAATTCACTTTTTTCTCCAGACCCCTTCATAGATATCATAGGCTCATGTAACATCAGATGTAGTCTGAAGTTTCTTCCTGATTACTTCTGCTCCTGAACAATTCACTTTTTTCTCCAGACCCCTCCACAGATATCATAGGCTCATGTAATATCAGATATAGTCTGAAGTTTCTTCCTGATTACTTCTGCTCCTCTCCTTTATCTTTCATTGCTGTTTCTCCAATAAATCTCTTGCTTGCACCTTTAATTCCATCTTAGCATCTGCTTCTTGGAGGACTCAACAAAATATGTGCTTGTTCTTTCAGTCTCATACTGAACTTCCTCTCATGCACTCTGCTCCAGCATGTACAATGATATTTATTGTTTCTAAAGCATGATAAATTGTTTCTACCTCAGAGGCTTTCCACAGGCTATCCTGGATTTCCATGGGACATGGCTACTGAGGGCTATTGAGGATTCTCATGGGCTACTGAGGATTCTAGTTATCCACCACCTGGGGAAGGATTGAGACTCATCACTGAACACAGGGGCTAGGTTGTCAATAAATATTTTTCTAGGGAGGAGGTACTAGTAATATATCAAATGAACATTCCAAACATGAATTCCAAATATTAATATTCCAAATTTAAGGGCATCTTGAGATAGTATACTTTCATTGTACAACTGTATACAATTTATGTATATACAATTTCAATAAGTTTGGGGGTATAAGTATTTTTGGTTACATGGATGAATTTTATAGTAGTGAAGCCTGAGATTTTAGGGCACCTATCAACTGAGTAGTGTACATTGTACCCAATAAGTAGGTTTTTTTTTTTAATTCCCTCACTCATTTCCCATCCTCCCCTTTTCTGAATCTCCAGTATCCATATATCATTTTGTATGCTTTTGAGTAACCATAGCTTAGCTCCTACTCATAAATGAAAACATAGGGTATTTGGTTTTCAATTCCTGAGTAACATCAGTTAGTATAATGGCCTCCAGCTCCATCCAAGTTACTGCAAAAATCATTATTTCATTCTTTCTTCTGGCTGTGTAGCCTTCTGAAGTGCACCACATTTTCTTTATCCACTCATTGGTTGATGGGCACTTAGGTGAGTTCCCTATGCTTGCACTGTGAATTTTGCTGTAACAAACATACGTGTGCAGATGTCTTTTTGATATAATGACTTCTTTTCCTTTAGGCAGATATCCAGTAGTAGGTTTTGCTGGATCAGACGGTAGATCTACTTTTAGTTCTTTGAGAAATCTCCATACTGTTTTCCATAGAGGTTGTACTAGCTTACATTCCCACCAGCAGTGTAAAAGTGTTACCTTTTCACCATATCCATGCCAACATCTATTGATTTTTGATTTTTTAATAATAGCCATTCTGGCTGGGGTAAGCTGATATCTCATTGTGGTTTTAATTTGTATTTCCCTGATGATTAGTAATGTTGAGTAATGAGCAATATTGATTAGCATTTTTTTCATATGTTTACTGGCCATTTTTATGTCTTCTTTTGAGAAGTGTCTATTTAAGGAATTTGCTGACTTTTGATGGGATGATTTGTTTTTGTTTTTTTTTTTCTTGCTGATTTGTTCGAGTTCCTTGTAGACTCTGGATATTAGTCCTTCTTCAGGTGCACAGTTTACAAATATTTTCTTTCATTCTGTGGGTTGTCTGTTTACTCTGATGATTATTTTTTTGTTGTGTGGGAGGATTTTAGTTTAATTGGGTCCAATTTATTTATTTTTGTTTTCTTTGCGTTTGCTTTTGGAGTCTTAGTAATAAATTCTTTGCCTAGGTCAATGTCCAGAAGAGTTTTTCCTAAGTTTTTGTCTAGATTATTTGTGGCTTCAAATTTAAGTCTTTAATCTATCTGGAGTTGATTTTTGTATATGAAAAGAGAGAGATGCAGTTTCAGTCTCCTACATGTGGCTCTTCAGTTTACCCAGCACTATTTATTGAATAAGGCGTCCTTTTCAAAAATATTTCTTGTATGCTTTGTCGAAGATTAGTTGGTTGTAAATATTTGGCTTTATTTCTGGGTTCTCTATTCTGTTCCAGTGGTCTGTGTATCTATTTTTCTACCAGGACCATGCTGTTTTGGTTACTATAGCCTTGTAATATAATTTGAAGTTATGTAATGTGATGTCTCCAGGTCTGTTCTTTTTTGGATAGAATTGCTTTAGCTAGTCAGGCTCTTTTTTGGATCCATATGAATTTTAGGATTTTTTTCTAATTCTGTGAAAAATTATATTGGTATTTTGATAGGAATTGCACTGAGTCTATAAATTGCTTTGGGCAGTCTGACCATTTTCATTATATTGAATTTTCCAATCTATGAGAATGGGATGTATTTCTGTTATTTGATGCGATGTCATCTAATTTTTTTTTTTTTTTTTTTTTTTTTTTTTTTTTTTTTTTTTTAGCAGTGCTTTGTATTTCTCCTTGTAGATATTTTTAACCTCCTTGGTTCTTTGTTATGTATATTCCTAGGATTGTTTATTGTTTTTGTTGTTGTTGTGCTTTTTTTTGTTTGTTTGCAGCTTTTTTAAAAGGGATTGAATTCTTGATTTGTTTCTCAGCTTGATCATTGTAGGTATATAGCAGTGCTACTGGTTTGTGTACATTGATTTTGCAACCTAAGATTTTACTGAATTCATTTATCAAATCTAGGAGTCTTTTAGAGAAGTCTTTAGAGTTTTCTAGGCATATTATTATATCAGGGCAAACAGAAAGAGTATGACTCCTTCTTTTCCAATTTGAATGCCCATTACTTCTTTCTCATGCCTGATTGTTCTGGCTAGGACTTCCAATACTATGTTGAATAGAAGTGGTGAAAGTGGGCATCCTTGTCTTGTTCTAGTTCTTAGCAGAGATGCTTTCAACTTTTCCCCATTCAGTATGATGTTACCTGTGGGCTTGTCATAGATAGCTTTTCTTATTTTAAGGTATGTTACTCCTACTTCTAGTTTGTTGAGAGTTTTTATCATAAGGGATGCTAGATTTTATCAAATGCTTTTGCCGTATCTATTGAGATGATCATATGATTTTTGTTTTTAATTCTGTTTACATGGCAAATCATATTTCTTGCCTTGCATATGTTGAACCATCCCTGAATTCCTGGGATAAAATCCACTTGATCATGGTGAATTCTTTTTTCATATGCTGTTGGATTCAGTTTGATAGTATTTTGTTGAAATTTTGCATCTATGTTCATCAGGGATATTGGCTTGTGGTTTTCTTTTTGTTGTTATGTCTTTTTCTGGTTTTGGTATCAGGGTGATACTGGCTTCATATCATGAGTAGGAGAGGGTTCCTTCTTTCTCAATCTTTTAGAAATGTTTCAGTAGGATTGGTACCCATTCTTCAAAAGTCTGGCAGAATTTTGCTATAAATTCATCTGGCCCTGAACTTTTATCTTTGCTCAGAATTCTTTTTATTACAGATTCAATCTCATTGCTTGTTATTGCTCTGTTCAGGGTTTCTATTTCTTGAGCTAGGAGGGTTGTATGTTTCCAGGAATTTATCCATTCCTCTAGATTTTCTTCTTCATGTGTATCTATGTGTCCATAGTAGTCCTATAAACTTTTGTATTTCTGTGGTCAGTTGTAATGTATCCATTTTCATTTCTAGTTGAGTTTATTTGAATCTTCTCTCCTTTCTTGGTTAATCTAGCTAATGTTCTATTGACTTTATCTTTTTAAGTAACCAATTTTTCATTTCATTGATCTTTTGTAATTATTTTGTTTCAATTTCACTTCTGCTCTGATCTTTGTTATTTTTTTCTTTTGCAGACTTTGGGTTCTGTTTGTTCTTGTTTTCTAGTTCCTTGAGTTGTGATGTCAGGCTACTCATTTGTGATGTTCCAGACTTTTTGATGTAGGCATTTAGTGCCATAAACCTTCCTCTTGCCATTGCTTTATCTCTATCCCAGAAGTTTTATAACTTGTGTTACTATTATTCATTTTGAAAAATTTTAAATTTCCATCTTAATTTCATTGTTAACCCAAAAATCATCCAGAAGCAGATTCTTTTATTTCCATGTATTTGTACAATTTTGAGGGTTCCTTTTGGAGTTGATTAGTTTTGAAGTTGACTAGTTTTATTCCTCTGCAGTCTGAGAAGATATTTGATATGATTTCAATTTTTAAAAATGTATTGAGACTGTCTTGTAACCTATTTGTGATGTATCTTGAAGAACGTTCTGTGTACTAATGAGAAGAAGGTAGCTTTTGGGTAGAATGTTCTGTAAATCTCCGTTAGGTCCAATTTGATCTAGAGTGCAGTTTAAGTCCAGTGTTTCTCTGTTGACTTTCTGCCTCGGGCTGTCAGTGGAGTGTTGAAGTTCCCCACTATTGTGTTGCTATCTATTCTTTTAGGTATAGTGGTAATTGTTTTATGAATCTGGAAGCCCCAGAGTTAGGTGCATTTACACTAAGGATTTAAAATTTTCTTGTTGCACTGAATTTTTTTATCATTGTATAATGATTTTTCTTTAAAATATGTATCTATTTAGAAAATTTTTCATTCATATTTTGAATTATTTTTAAAGTTTCTTCATGTTGGTTTTCACCTTTCTCTTGTAAGTCCCTGAGAAATTTAATAATCAACATTTTCAATTTTTATCTGATATTTCAAAGATTTCATTTTGATTTAGATATATTGCTGGAGAGCTAGTTAGACCTTTTGGGGTTGTTATAGAATCCTGTTTTGTCACATTGCCAGAATTATTTTTTCAGTTCCTTCTCATTTGGATAAACTCTTTCTTCTAATTGTTTTTGAATTTATTTTTGTTTCCACTTTTTAAAAATTTCTTTTATTTCCCTTGCGGATGTGACTTTACAATTATATTTTATTGTAACCTAACTGGGCTCTGGGTGCTTTCAGGTGTGAAGACTCTGTATGAGTTCCTTGGTTGGAGAGAGTCTTTGTAGGATGGCTTTCTCAGATGCTGGTTGTACTAGCAATGTGCTCAGTGTGTGAGCATGTTCACTGTCTCCTCTGGGGTTGGAATAGCAGAGTTCCCTTGAAACTTATCTCATTCCCCAGTGATGTGTACTTATTTATTTCCCCAGTATTTTATTTATTGGGTTGAATAGTTCAGGCTTTAGGCCAATAGGGGAGGTGTCCATGGGTCCATGGATAAAAACTTGTTATGCCTAAAGCAGATGAAAAATGCAATACCCAATGGTGATCAAAGGTCCCAGCCTTGACAGAGGCAGCAAGAGGATCTCTCTGTGAAAATCGCCAAGATCTTTTTAGGGTGAAGGTAGGAAGCCATCTTAGCTCCCCTGCCGGACCAGAAGAAAGTAATCCACCTCCCATTCTCACTCTGTGTTCCAACTATTCAGATCAGACAGACATCTCTTGCCATTGACAAGAGTACTGGTTTTCCATGTAGAGAGCGTTTTTGACTCTACCTTTTGTTTAATCCTGAACCTGGAGGGCACTTTTCCTTTGGGAATGCATTTAGTCTGAAGTGTTCCAGAGAGGCTATCTACAGATGCAACCATGCTGAGCTCCTGTGGGAGAAGCCCCAGTTATGTTTGCAGTGGTGGGTGAGGGAGCGAAGAGGTCCCCTTCTTCAAGGTCCTTCATAAGCATCAGAGCTGTCTGACTATTGGGGTAGACCCGCAGACTTGCCCCGCTGAGCCCAGCACTGGCACTTTTGCCTCGTCTGAAAGAAACTTCCTACAAATGAAAAGTTCTGTGATTTAAGGTCTGCTGTCTCTGTATTTTTTTGTCCCACAGGGTGTTCTCTTGATTTAGTGCGTTCCTGCTTTCCCCAGGAGTAAGAGTCCCTGAGGGACAAGTTACTGTGAACACTGTTTTTCCTTTGGTTCTAGCTGACCAGTGGGGCTGCCACACACCAGGCTAGTGCTGGGGAATGTCTGCAAGCAATCCAGTGGTGTGACCTGTCCTCAGGTCTCCCAGCAGTGGGTACCAGCACTAGCTTTGATGTGGGTGGCAGGGGAGTGATGTAGACTGTGAGATTTCTTGGTTATGAATAGTCTTAAGGTGTTGGCTTTCTTAAATGCCAGTTTTGGTACTAATGAATAGTCACATTTAGTACTAATGAATAGTCACATGGACAGACTCAGGGCCTCCTGGCTAGCCAGGGTGAGGCAGGCAATGGTGGTAGCTGGTGTCATGCCCAAGTTTTCTCTTTCCTAGGTGCTGGGTTATTTATTCTGCAGATTCTGTAATGGACTGTGTCAGTTAACCTCCAGCTAGAAGGTGGCATTTGCAAAAGAGTACTAGCTGTGGTAGTAACACTGGGATTTGTATTTGCCCTGTGTTACCTAGGGGAGGTACTCTTGTGTCTCAGGCAATAGGCAAAGCTATAGCGCTGCCAAAAGCTTACATCCTTTGTCTTAAGCTACCAGGGTGGGTAGAGGGGCAAAGCCAGGTGGTGGCTGGATTAAGCAGCGGTCCTAGTGGGGATTAGAGGACAGTCCTCTGACCACTGGGGTGATGTGATGTTCTAGAGGGGGAATGCAGCTGCCTCTGCTGTACACAAGTGTTTGTATGAGGAGTGGTGAGTAGCAGGTGGCAGTAAGCCCCATCTAGTACCCACACACTTGGCAAGGCAGGTCTCATATCTGCAGTGTTCCACGAATAGCAGCTAGCTAGGTTCTAGGCAGTCTGCACTCAGAACACAAAACTGCCCCAGGCCATAAGTCATCCCCACAAAGATACAAACCAAAATTTTCAGACCATGCCCCTCCTCATCTACCCAGAAAGCAGGGACACCCAGCTCCTGCACCCATGACTACATCCCACTTCCCACTCACCCCTTGGTTCTGGCCAATGGGGTTCATTCCCACTTGAGATTATATCGTGAATCTCAGCTGGGAGCTTCTTTCCACCTGTTGTGCCAGGAATTTGTGGGTTCTTGGTCTCACTGACTTCAAGAATGAAGCCGCGGACCCTCGTGGTGATTGTTAAGAGTTCTTAAAGGTGGTGTGTCCAGAGTTTGTTCCTGCAGATGTTCAGATGTGTCTGGAGCTGCTTCCTTTTGGTGGGTTCCTGGTCTCACTGACTTCAGGAGTGAAGCTGCAGACCTTCGCAGTGAATGTTACAGCTCTTAAGGCGCACATCTGGAGTTGTTTGTCCCTCCCGGTGGGTTCATGGTCTATGCTGGCTGCAGCAGTGAAGCTGCAGACCTTTGCGGTGAGTGTTATAGCTCAAAAAGGCGGCACACACCCAAAGAGTTAGCAGCAGCAAGACTTATTGCGAAAAGCAAAAGAACAAAGCTTCCACAGTGTGGAAAGGGACCCAAGCAGATTGCCACTAATGGCTCAGGCAGCCTGCTTTTATTCCCTTATCTGACACCACCCACATCCTGCTGATTGGTCCATTTTACAGAGAGCTGATTGGTCTACTTTACAGAGCTGATTGGTCCATTTTACAGAGCTGATTGTTCTATTTCACAGAGCTGATTGATCCATTTTACAGAGAGCTGGTTGGTCCATTTTGACAGTGTGCTGATTGGTGTGTTTACAATCCCTGAGCTAGGCACAAGAGTGCTGATTGGTGCATTTACAATCCTCTAGCTAGACATAAAAGTTCTCCAAGTATCCACCAAAGTAGCTAGATACAGAGTGCTGATTGGTGCATCTGCAAACCTTGAGCTAGACACAGGGTGCTGATTGGTATATTTATGGTCCTTGAGCTAGAAGTTCTCCAAGTCCCCACCAGATTAGCTAGATACAGAGTGCTGATTGGTGCATCTACAAACCCCAAGCTAGACACAGAGTGCTGATTGGTGCATATACAATCCTCCCACTAGACACAGAAGTTCCCCAAGTCCCCACCCAAGTCAGGAGCCCAGCTGGCTTCCCTAGTGAACCCTGGGTCTGGGTCTGGGGTAGAGATGTTCATCAGTCCCACGCTGTGTACCCGCACTTCTCAGCCCTTTGGCCATAGATGGGACTGGGCGTGCTGCCGAGCAGGGGGCGGTGCCCTTCTGGGAGGCTCAGGCTGGCAGGAGCCCACGGGGTGGGGGCGGAGCCTCCAGCATGGCGGGCTGCAGTTCCCCAGCTCTGCCCCATGGGGAGGCGACTGAGGCCCTGCGAGAATCCGAGCACAGTGCGGGTGGGCCAGCGGTGCTGGGGGACCTGGCGCATTCTCTGCAGCTGCTGGCCCGAGTGCTAAGCCTCCCACTACCAGGGCCAGAGGCATCCACTGGCCGCTCAGAGTGCTGGGCATGCCCAACCCATGCCCAACCGGAACTTGCGCTGGCCCCTGAGAGCGGGGCACAGCCCCAGTTCCCGCCTGCGCCTCTACCGCCACGCCACCCTGTAAGCAGAGGGAGCTGGCTTCAGCCTTGGCCAGCCCAGAGAGGGGTTCCCACAGTGCAGTGGCAGGCTGAAGGGCTCCTCAAGCATCGCCAGAGTGGACGGGGAGGCGGAGGCACCGAGAGAGGGCTGCTAGCACGTTGTCACCTCTTACTGTGACCAACACCTGAGTTAACTGGCGGACTTCTGCAAGGTCTTCTGTGAGGCAGGATCAGGAATAGCTTCCATCCATTTCCTCTGGAGACTGGGAGGGACATCCTGATGCCACTCCTGTATTCCCCACCATGCTCTATATCCAGCTCTAGTGCTGGGTAGGGTTAAGGCCTTTTCCATGGCCTGGATTGCTAGGTGCTGTGGTAGCAGTGTGTATTCAGCAATTTATCCCTCCTTACACTCTGTCTAGCTCATGGTGTAGGCTGCAGCCCACCGCTTCTTCTATAGAGTCTGTGGTTTCTTTCAGTATTCCTGTTACATTCTTGTGTTGCTTCTTGGAACAAAGTTCACAGCATGAATCTCTAGACCCTATTTTGTCTTTCCAAGTGGGAGAGTCATGCTAACAATGCCTCCAATTGGTCATCTTGTTTGACTGTCTCATTCAAGAAACTTCTAACAGATGAGTTTCAGGCCGAAGGAGGGACACCCCAGAAGGAAGATCTAAGATGGAAGGAAGAATTATAAATACTGAAATTGATCAATGAATAAGTTAATAAAGCAAAACCTTCATAAAATGATACAAATAGTAATGGCTAAGCTGTAGAGTTTTTAAAAAGCAGAAGTAAAAATACTGATCAGAAATAATTTGAAGACATCATTTATCTGAAAGAATGGCAGACGGACTTGCAAAGATTCCAGGAACTGGCTAGCTTGCCTGAGTCCACCGTCTCTGCAGTCTTGTGAGTTCCTCAGGCTGACATGACAGGGGTTCTACAGGCTGTAACAGAAAGCTTTTATGATTGGTAAAAGCACTTCCCAAAATATTCACTCTATTTTTGCTATCCATAAAGCTAAGTAAGCCTTTTTTTTAAGTATCACCAACATGATATTGTTATTATTTTTTAAATCATGAGACTAATCATTTTCTTACTGTTACTGTTAGTAATATATTCCAGTATTGTCTAGCTTTTTAAAAATTTAGAATATTTTACCATTAGAGAACAAAACACATTTTTTCCTTTTACCAATGCAGTTTTTCTCTAATGGTAAATTAAAATATTCTAAATTTTTAGAGTATTTTAATGGTCATTACTTAAATTCTCAGGCTTGCATTTTCTCAGTTTATAAAGTGTAAACCATGATATATATTGAAGATAAAATAGATGAGTTAATATTATTTAGAAAGGTGCCTGGCCCATAGCAAGCCTTATGAATATCAGCTACTATTATTTGATTTTTCTTTGGTTAAAAATGTTTCATTTTATTTATTCTTTAAACCTACTGCTGACTCTAAGTATTTGTCACATAAAGAAACCTTATTTTTCTTGCATACAATTTTAAAAAGCAATCGTAAAATTATTGCATGTATTATTTTTAATCAACAGAACAATACATTTATCATAGTTGGATGAAATGTAGTTTATCATTTAATTTGTTTCTGTCAAAACATACCCGTGGTAACAAAACCTTTTTTTTCTTATTTATTACATAGTCTTTTCACCTTTCAATCAATTTACTCTGGCCTTCTCTAGAGAGAATGTTTCAATTAATGGTTTTAGAGAAGCTGTTTCCAACTATTGATTAGCAGTCAAACTTGTCTCAGCAATTTTTAGAATACCAGACTAGGTCTGGGATGGAATTGACTCAGAATCTGAAAAGTAAAGTCTTTCTTTTACAAGTGGTAATGGTGCTTGACAACAACTTTCTTTTAGGAGAAACTAAATTAAATTGTGTGATTTTAGAGAGGATACAATTATTTTTTTCTTTCCTTTCTATTAAATGATCAGAACCCTAGAGTGTGATAGTTTACATTTTTCCATTATTTTTCCCTCAAGCTACCAGATGTATATCTGATTTACGATTTTATGCAGTAATTTTCAGAAAAATTTATTGTGTTTTCTTCGAGGATTCAAAGCTATAGGCAGCTTTAGCATCCTCCATGCCAAACACTCATTTTCTTGTATAGAGAGACTGCAACTTGCCCATGCTGATGAGCCCAGAGATGAACCCAGAAGCTCCATGTCCACACTCCATGCTGGAGTTGGGTTGTGTTACCCTGAGTCAGCAACAGGAAGCCAGAGAGCAGTAATGGTAATGATGTTAACTGAAATCCTGCTTAACACGTGCCAGCCATAGTTCTAAGCCCTAAACTCATTTACTCTTTACAGTAACTATGAGGTTAGTACTGTTGTTCTCCTCATGGTAATACTGAGAGAAACGGAGTTTAAATACTTTGCCCAACGCCCCACAGCTAGGAAATGGTAGAAAAGGGATTCCAACCCAGGCAGTTTGTCTCTACAGTCTATGCCCTATCACACTTAAAATAGAATCTAAAATTGTTGATAATCCTCAGAAGATCGCATTCACTCCTGTCACTCACCATCATCATTCACCATCACCAAGATGCACTGGCCATTTTATTTCTCTAGGTTTGCTAAATGGCTCAGGGTCATTTCACTTATTGTTTCCTCCTCCTGGAAGATTGGGATACTCTCTTTTTTACTCCTCAAATTAAACATATACTGGGAAAAAAGGAGAGATAAAAGCATAAACCAAGTGTAGTTATTTCTGAATTTGTTGCTGAAAGAGAACTTCTGAGTCCTGTTTCTCCTGTAGACATGGAAACTGAAGCCCACACAAATAAAGGTCATTCAGTTAGTGTGAAAAAACAGACAATAATACATCTTCTGATTTTCAGACTAGTGCTCCTTTCGCTTGCATTATAAACATGTCAAAATTGTTTCTTGAATATAAGAAAAATTTTACTGAACAACATTTGTAGTTTTCATTACACTTTAGCCTTCATATATGCAGAACTCTTTACTTATTACCTTCCCCCCTTTTACTCCTCGCTATTCTCCTCCAGTTTTTCCTCTTATTTTTCTCCTCTTTCTCCTTTTCTTATTATTTTTTGTTCCCAATGCTGCATTGCACATGGAACATTTGGAATTCTCATGCATTGCTCGTGAAAGTGTGATATGCAGGTGGAGCCACTTTGGAAAATAATTTGACAGTTCCACAAAACTACTTAACACACACTTACTGTGACTTAGATCTTCCACTCCTAGTTAGTTATGCAAGAAAATTAAAAGCCCATGTCCATACCCATTTTCTATATCTTTATTTAGCTATTGGCAATAGCTAAAAACTGGAAATAACCCAAATGTCCACTAATATGTAAACAAATAGACAAATAGATTCATGCAATGAGTTACTACTCAGTAATAAAAGGGAACAAACAATTGGTACACAATAGTTACACAAAAATGTAAATGCATTTCAAAATAATTATGTTAATTGAACAAAGTTAGATGAGAAAAAGTACAGTTTAGGATTCCATTTGTATAAAATGCTAGACAATGTAAATGAATCTATAATTTGTAGTGGTAGAAAGCAAATAAGTGTGTGCGTGGGGGTAAGAATTGGGCAGAGACAGACAAAAGTAATATAAAAATCTTGAAACTCTTTGGGTGGTGAGTTTTTAAAAATTATTTTGCTTATAGTAATTGTTTTGATGGTGTACCCATATGCCAAAACTTACTATATTGTATAATTAAAATGTGAGCAGTTTATTATATAACAATTATATCTCAACAAAACTGTCTGTTAAGAAAACATTTACAAAAACTAAAAGTTTATTCCACCTGCCTGCCTTAGCTATTCTTTTATGTGTTAAAGTAATTTTTATCGAAAAAATTAATATTTGATTAAACTTTCCCTTTCTCAAAGTACCAGAGGGAAATGTAATCACCAGAGGAAAATGATCAGCAAATTAACCCTTTTATTATTTCTATTGTGGTAGACTTGACCACATGGGAAACTCTTGTTATTTATATTAGAATCAGTCTCAATCAGAGAGCCAAAATTCTAAAGTACTTACTCTTTTCACTTCACCTTCCTTTGTTCAAAATCGGGTATGAAATGCAAAGAAGGGTCATACCAGAGCCTTCTGGACAGGGAAAAAGAGAAGAGAAAAAAAAATCTAGTGTAGTGTTTGGCTGTCCACTTTCCCAAGGTCTTTAGAGGATGGGAAGACCAGGGTAATGGGCTTCCAAGTAGGAGCTTCCCCCCAATCCATGTGGGCTACCACCATGTGAAAGAGACTATTTGAAGACAGTGCAGAAAACAAAAACAGGAGAAGCTTCAGATCTCTCCCAAGTACCAGTGACTTCTGGCCTGGCTCTGTCCTACCGCTATAGATTTTGTTGTTGGTGTTGATTGGTTGGCTTTTTGTTTTACATAAGATATATGTAAAAAGGGAAATTACCTCATTTGTTATGCATATTAAAGTCTCCACTCCTAGAAATGTATTCCAATAAGCAGTACCCACATTTAAAGGATCTATATAAAGAATGCCTCTTCCTTGAGTTGGACATGTATGTTGGGTGGAGGGTTCTTGGAGAAAATGAGCTTCCCTGCATCATTTGTAAAAGTTAATTTAGCAAGAACAAATTATAACAGTGCTTATTTTAGTAGGGTATAACATAACCCAATGAAACACAGGTTATCAGTATCAATACTGGGTTTGTGGTCTTTATTTAACGGTAATTAGTTCCATGATCATTTTTTTTTTCTGTTTCAGTAATAGTATTATTTTAACTTGAAAAAGGTAAAAAGCTGCTGAAATGAAATTTTTAAAGAGTGACTCAGTCCCACTTAATGTGATTTGTGATTTACCACACCTATTACTCAGGATCTAGCCCTTACCTAAGCTTTTAGAGGGAATAGAAACAACATTTCCAACAGTATGTGAAAAGCAAGAGCCATGTGCTTAGACACAGGAACCAACAGAAGAACTGTCCCAAGTGGTATTTGAGGCAAAGTAGATCACAAGGATAATATTTTAAAACCCTAAGGGAGATCTGCAAAATTTGCTATTATCATGTTGAGAGGTACTTCATGTTGCTGAAACAGATAAACCTTTTGCTATTTTCTTTCACCAAGTAAGTTTTAGTCGAGTAACAAAATAGCTGTACAAATTTCAATATATTTTCAGTGAGTAAATATCAAGGGTTCATTTGGCACCTGCTGTGTGCAGGGCATTTAGCTAAGCATGAACCATACATAGAAAAGGATATATGTGTTATTCAAAGAGCTGATACTCCTCTTGAAAAATGTAAGACTGATATATTTGACGTAACTAAAGAATAATAAGGACAAGTATAATTAAGTGTGTAATGGTTTCCAAACTTCAGGGTGCTTATGAATAATCTATGTTTCTTAGGCCCCAACACCAGATATTCTAATTCAGTGAGCCTCTGGCCCACATATGATCATGCTAATGTTTTGAAACCATAATTTTGTACAATAAAATGAGTAAGATTGAGTGTCATAATTAGCAATATGTTTTTAACATCTAAATAATAAACTAGCAGATACATAGAAGGTCAGTGAGGCATGGAATTGTAACTCAAGAAAGTAAATTAAAATATGCTTTTCTGAGCTACTAGTTTCCATGCTAATCTCTCACATACCCTTCAGCGAGGGACAATATTCAAGACCAAGCATGTTACAAATCCCTTCCCAGACATAGTCTCGCATATAATAATTGAGTAGCAGTGAGTCAGAATGTACTCTAAGCCTCATCAAAAAGTAGAATCAAACTTTACATTGCATTGGAAGAAATTTGAAAATGAATAGGAATGTATTCATATACATATATATGTATTCATATATATATATATGTTTATTTAATATTGGACTGTTGGCATTCATATCCTAAAACTGGATGATAATTTCAGAGCTAGGAGGCTGTTTGATTGAGGGTCTATGGAGAATGTGAAAAAGCACCATTTTTAGTCTTCATGTCTAGTGAATTAGTGTTTTATATCAAACTGATATACTTATTCATAACTGTATATTGAGTAATATGAAAGGAACATATGTGACCATTATAATAGCAAAAACGTTCTCAACTTGTAAGACACAATGTAAAAAGAATAAAATATTCTATAACATTTTTCTATCATTTTACTTTTACTTATGTGTATATGCTTCCATGTATACAGTGAGAGTTAAATATCTCTCATTAAGAAAATAATGGCAAATTAACAATACATTAAATTCAAAATTGAGCAAAGAAAACTTTACAAACACATAGGCAAATTTGATTGCATTTCTTTAACAAATACCACATCCAATCAGAATATAAATTAGTTTCTAAAATTAATTATTTTCTGAGGTACCATATACATTTAAAATACCAAAATTATCAAAAGAATTCATACAAATTATAGTACAAACGTATTATGCTGGAAAATGATATATCATTATTATGTACATGTATATTATATTAGAATAATAACTTGTTCAGTAATGTTACTAAAGTAAGAAAAATAGATGTTCTGTATTGGTAGGTACCAAGAGATGTACACTTAGATAGGTATATACACAAGACATGTATATTAAGAATCTATGGACAATTGGGCTATTATTCCTGATCAAGAGAGATGGAATTTTTACAAAGACATTTTGAAATAAGAATCTAATGAGCAGATCAGTTTCTTTTTTTCATGCTGTCTCTTTAAGAAAATAAAAAAATAGTGAAAGAAAGGGTTAAGAATTGAATGAGGAAAATGTATTTTCAAATATAAAGAATGCAACTATTGCAGTTTACTACCAAGTCTTGAGTCAGATAGGGTATTCATGATGTTTATAGTGAGTGAGAAACAAAAGTAATGATGATATTTACAGTTAAGGATTATTTTTATTGCCATAAATTAACCAGTCCTATTGAATTATTACAAGATAAAGTTTTGTATTTTGCAAACAAATTCAAGTTTTAGGTGATTGCTGCAAAAATAAAATGAATTATTGTGTGCTTTCAAATCGACTGGTGTGAATACATTTCTAGTTTAAAAATTAACATAATAGGCGAGGCGGGATGGCTCATGCCTGTAATCTCAGCACTTTGGGAGGCCAAGGTGGGCGAATCACCTGAGGTCGGGAGTTTGATACCAGCCTAACCAACATGGAGAAACCCCGCCTCTACTAAAAATACAAAATTAGCCAGGTATGATGGCGCATGCCTGTAATCCCAGCTACTTGGGAGGCTGAGACAAGAGAATCACTTGAACCTGGGAAGCAGAGGTTGTGGTGAGCCGAGATGGCACCATTGCACTCCAGCCTGGGCAGCAAGAGCGAAACTCCATCTCAAAAAAAAAAAGAAAAGAAAAGAAAAGAAAAGTTAATAACTTTGCCTTTTAACCATAATGAAATCACAAGGATCATAACCTCCTCCCATACATAACTATAAAATTGGAAAAAACACATGAAATAATTATTTTTAGACATTGGAAATGTGCAAGACAGGCACATGACCCCTGTGACAAGCAGGAGTGTCAAACAGTCTCACTGAACTGAGGACATGGAGATTAGGTACCAGAGAACTGAAGTGAGAGGAAATTGTGTAAAAGACAAACAAAACCAGCTTCAGAATTTGCCATTTGTGTCTTTGGTGAGAACTGTGCTACACTTCCATAGGGTGAAACTCCTTGAGGCAGGACTACAGAGTTTTAACTGAATAATTTTCTAAGCTCATATAAAGTAGGGAGATAGTCAAACCTTGGCCAGCATTCTTAGTCTCAGTCATCATCCAAAGCATTTATTAATCTCAGAAGTGTCATGCTTCAGTGGTGGATTAAAACATCCTTAGAGTAAAAGACACTCCAGAATTATAGGGGAGAAAACCATACTGTTTAATATCAAAAACATGAAGTAGCAAAATATACACAAAGCCTACACACTGAAAACTAAAAAACATTGCTAAGGAACATTTTTAACATTTAAACAAATGGAAAAGAGTATTTTGTACATAGTTCAGAGGACTCAATAGTTTTCAAAGGGCATATTTCCCAAGATCCATAAATTCGATGGAATCTTAGTGAAAATCTAGCAGGCTTTTTCATAGTAATTGACAAGTTTAGTACAAAATGTACATGGAAATGCAAAAATTCTACAAGAATATTTTGAAAAAAGAACAGTTGGAGCACTTAAATGACCTGATTTCAATATTACCATAATGCTACAATATGAAGAAATTCTGAGTATTGGCTTTAGACCGTAGAGATGAGAATGGAATGGAATGGAGAGTCCGGATGTAGACCTAAATATGATCAACGATTTTTTGACAATGTACCTATACTTAATAGAATAATGGCCAGCAAAAGGAACCTAGAAATGTTGCCTTATAAAAAAAAAGGTCTTCGCCAAAGTGATTACATTAAGGATCTTGAGAGTGGAGGATTATCCTGGATTCTGAGTGGGCCCTAACTTAACACTCACAGAGGAAGAGGAGGCAGTGTAACCAGAGGCAGAGATTGGAGTGATGGAAATCACAAGTCAAACAATGGCAGCCACCAGAACCTGGAAGAATGTTCTTCCTGAATCTTCTAGAGGGATCAGGCCCTATCAGCACCTTGATTTTGGACCGGCAATACTGAACTTTTACTTTTAGCCTCCAGAACTGTGAACGTATAATTTTTTTATGCTTCTAAGCCACTGATTTTGTGATAATTTGTTATAGTACCCATAGAAAACTAATACACTGCCTAAGCAATTAAAAAGGAAAAAGTACTTTTTAAATAAATGGTGCCTGAACGACAATTACTTATATCCTAGAACTATAAATTTTCGATAGAATGCACAGCACAGCGCAATGCATGCTCATTAAATGAAAGAGAAATCAGTGACTGAAGAAATTTACATTGTTATGTGACTTGTTAAATTAACTTTCAAATTAATAAATTGCTTGTACTTTATTTTTTTTCAAGTAACCTACATAACAAGACCTGTTGCTGAACTAGTTTTTTTTTTTCATTTCTTACCCTACAGTTGTATTAAGAGTTTGAAGATTTTCTGGTTTTCCAAAATCAATCAAGAGTTGAAGTTTATGAATTACAATTACTTCCTCTCATGTTTTCTCTTTCTCAATAGAGTATAGATTATCACTACCTGTTCATTTATCTACAAAATATCCCTATGAAATAATGTGTGACATAACAGAGGTAGAAATAAAATTATCCCATGTTGTTATGACATTGTTATGACGCCAAAGTAACTGATGATTTAATTAAGGATCAAACTGCTCTTTGCCCTGATAGGTTAGTCAAATTGGTTAAGTCTAGGATTCCCACAATAGCCCTCACTCTAAAAATTATCTATGCTTGAGCAATAAAGTTCTTTTTTTTTTAAGAAAAAAAATATTTTTCACAAACATTCACTAAAATAATTGCTTATTAGCAATGATGAATAATTATTTTCTGAAACCAACACATCTTTTATGTATAAAATCAGAATAGAAATAGAAATAAAATAGTTAAAAGCAAGAGATATTTCTTAAGAGTTCACTAGAAGAAATAATTCAATGTTCTTAACTCTTGCCTAGTGATAGATCATCTTAAATATTGAATAAAAGCAGAAAATGGCCTTTCCTCTGAAAAATTGTTAATTACTTATTAAAAAATCCCACCAAGACTCTGCATTCAAAACAGAAGTAATATCCTGAAGGGCTCTGAAAAAGGCATAAAGCTCTATAGCTTTATGTGCAAAAAAGAGAAAAACACTTCAGGACTAGTAAGCATCCGGAGGCAGCATTCAATAAAGTCTACGAGTAACCTAATCATTATTAACAATGTAGCTGATGAGAACATGCTGATGTCACATCTGAACTTCAAGAAGTTGCATTAAAATAAACTGACCTTTTTTATTATCTTACTGAAATTTTTTTAAAAATTAGGACATATTTCTGTTCACAGGTGCTGATGAGCAATTTGAAATTGCTGTTATTCTTAGCCATAAATAAAGTCAATTTTTGTTGCTTACAGTAGTTATGTTCTATGAAGTTGGCAAGAAAAATGGACTATCAAATACGGAAACACTGCTCCTAGGTGAAATACAGGGTTAGGTTCCTTCAAACCTCTGGTCACATATATGTCAAATGATCAATAAATACCTTCTTTAGTGTGTTTGTTTGTTAAGACATCCTATCTGATATATATTATTTGTTAACATTGAACTTATGGTTGACAGCACTGTAACTCATACTTGAATAAAGCTTGTCTAACACACATTTTTCTTCTGTCAGGTGCAGTCATAAGCTTCTTGCACCTGAGAACACGTGACAGCATTTCATCACTGTCCTCAGGGGCCATTTTAAACAATAAAATCACCATTGAAAATTCCAGAAATTTTTTTTTAAAGTAGCGCTAAGTATCCCATAGAAAGGACACTTGCTTGTAGTATTAGAGCTGAAACAAGAGGGCAGAGCGTTGTCTTATCTGGCCTCAGCAGGAATGTGCACATGTCAGACAACTCAAATCTTTTGCTGCTTTGTGCGTGTCCATGACTAACCGCAAAAACAGTATGAGTATTGGATTTGGGGTTACAAATAAATTTTGACTCTTAGGTGAAATCACAAATACATGAATAAGAGGCTTGACTCTGCTATGATATGAGAAGAGGCTGAGACAGATAGAAAAGCCAGTTGCTGACAAAGCAGCAAGTGGGAGTTATGAACTGCTCTAAAACGCCACAGTGAAGAGGATGCTGTTTCACAGAGGCAGGGCTGCTGAAGTATGGTTAAGTATTGAATGGCTACCACAGCTGACCAATACACATGCTATTTAAGAAGGTATGGGTGCCTCACTTTATTTTCTATTTCTATATTGAATAAAAAATTAAGATTCCTTTTTCCCAGAAAAGTGATTTCATGAAGGGAGATAAGACTGCCTTCCAAAGATTTGTTCCAATTAATAGAACCCATCTTGATCTAGTGTTTATATACTGGGATTGCAGGCATAGTGTTTACAGGGAATTAATTTACAACTGTTGGACATGATTTGCGAATCTAATTTTAGTAGAGTGGTGTCAATATGTAGAGCGGTGTCAAAATGCTTGTCAATATTAATCATATATCAATATTAGGTTTCATAATAATTGATTTGGCTATGTTATACTGAATACCCTCCACCAAAAAAAAAAAAAAAAATGCTCTCTGAAAATATGGGCTTAAATGTTAGTTTCTGAGGTGTATGTTAATCCTTGTCCCCTGATATTGATATCAGAATCATAAAAATGATTTACTAATTGAAATGAATCACTTTTCTTGTGTCAGGCAAAGAATAATTCGTTGTTTGCTTTTTAAAAAAATCACCAATAGTCACACTTATTTGCTAGTAAAACTATACATTCCTAGTAAGAAAACAGAGAAAAGCTCCTTGACATTTTGGCCTTGGCAATTATTTTTGGGATATGACACCAAAAGCAAGGCAACAAAGCAAAAATAAACAATTGGGATTACATCAAACTAAATAGCTTCTACATAGCAAAGGAAATAATCAATAAATGAAAAGATGACCCTACAGAAAGGGGGAAAATATTTGCATACTGCATATCTGAGACAGGATTACTATCCAAAACACATAAGAAACTCCTAAAACTCAAAATCAAAAAACAACCCAGTTTAAAAATGGGCAAAGGATCTGGATAGACAGTTTTCCAAAGATGTACAAATGGCCAACAGGTATATATAAAGGTACTCACCATCACTAATCATCAGGGAAATGCAAAGCAAAACCACAATGAGACATTGACTTACCCTTGATAAGATGCCTACTTTCATTTTTAAAAAGAAAATGTATTGGCTAGAATATAGAGAAAAGGGAACCTTTTAATACTATTGGTGGGAGTGTAAATTGGAATAACCTCTATGGAAAACAGTACGGAGGTTCCTCATAAAACTAAAAGTAGAACCACCCTATTCTACTTCTGTGTATTTATTTAAAATTTAAGTCAAAATGGATTGTAGTCCTAAATGAAAATTCCGAAAACTATAAAATGCCTACTAGAAAACATAGAGGACAAAGCTATTTTAGCGACCTTGGCTTTTGTTGATGTGTTTTTAGATACAACATCAAAATCACAACCTGTGAAAGAAAAAAAAAAAGTGACAAGATGAACTTAATTGAAAGTTTAAAATTCTGCTTTGTGAAAGACACTGTTAAAGAAAAGACAAGCCATTGTGTGGCAGAAATATTTAAATACACATTAGATAAAGAGTTGTAGTCAAAACATACAAAAACACTTTTAAAACTCAACAATAAGAAAACAACCAACCTAATTTAACCGTGTCAAAATGATCTTTACAGAACCTCACCAAAGAAGATATAGAGGAGGCAAGTTTTCATACAAAAATGTGATTATCATCACATGTTATTAAGAAATTGCAAAGTAAAACAAGATACCACTACATAACTTAGAATGGCCAAAATCCAAAACAAAACAAAACAAAAAAAGGCAATACCAACTGCTAGTAAGAATGGATAGGAATAGAAGCTGTCATTCGCTGCTGATGAGAATGCAAAATATCTGCTTTGGAAATCAGTTTAGCAGTTTTTTGTAAAACTTAATATATCACTGAATAATCTAGCAAGCATGCTTCTAGGCATTTACCCAATTGAGTTAAAAATTGATTTCACAAAGCATTCTCATGCTATTTTTAAATTTTAAGTAAGTTTTGTTAGTAATTAGAATTCCAAAGCATTTGATCTACTCCTTATTCAATTATTTGAAAACATACTGTATTCATATACTATATTTATATCTTTTGCTACCATTGACTGTTGTTGCACATATGGTATGTCAATGTTTTAGAGGGTTTTTTTTTTAATGAAATTGCAATTATGGACTGGCATTAGTTACATGATCCTGACAATTTTTAAACCCTCTTCTTTCATACTTTGTATTGACTATACTCAAATTCCTCATGTAAAACCAGGTAAGAACAAGGCTAGCTGGCCATGGTGTAGGCAGCTGGTGAAGCATAGTTGATGTAGATATCTGCCTTTATGTATTTCCTTGTTGTTGTCATTATTACCAATTATTTTAATTTTATGTGACTCCAAAATCTTATAAAGGTGAAAAGATGCAATTTATTGAATGTATTGAAAAAGCAGCAAAGAAAACTGTGACTTTCTTTTGATGAGCACTATTTGGATAATATTAAAGCAGGAATCCCAAATAGTGATCATTTAGTGATTATTATTGTACAAAGGAATCAGGCAAGTAGTATACCTCAAGGCCTTGATGTGTATCCTGATCCTTGAGTATTTGATACCTCCCAAAACGAAAGTTACAGTGAAAAACTGTTACCTTTCTTCAATGCACTATTTGTTTTACAGTTCTAAAGCAGTGTTGTTTTTGTTGTTGTTGTTGTTGTCGTTCTATTGGGAAAGAAAGGAGAAGAAAAAAGGGAAAGAAACTGGATTAATTCTTACAGTATTAAAAAAGCTTTGTAGACTGTAATACAGTAGACTCAAATTCAAAAGGTTTTCTTCATGTCTTTAATAACTCAGTAGCCCAAATCTTTTTATTCATTATCTCAATATTTAAAGCTAAAACATTAGTATACATTGTCACTGCCTTTAATGATATCAAGTATGCCTTATAAAATAGAGCATAAATTCCAAATTCCTTGACTTAGCACCCTGAACCCTTCTCATCAGATCTTTCGTATTTCTACAGTCTGAACTTCCATTATTTTCTTTATCCCCTGTAAACAAGCCAAATTAGATTCTTTATTTAAGGCCTATCCACATATATTAGCTGACTGTAGATGTCACCCCATAATGCAGTTGAAAAATTGAGGCCCAGCAAGGTTAGGCACATTGTCCAGAGTCTCATAATGAGTAAGTGGCAGAGACTCAGAGTTGGTCTTTGTGTCCTTTCCAAGGCTTCTGTCATCTCATTGTACTGCCCTCCACAGGAGCAGTTACATTTCAGCTGTTTTCAGTGATGTTTTAGCTCATGGGGGGTTTAGGCACCCTGGGTAACAGTTAATATAAAGAAAAAAGTTCTGATGTATGGAGATCTATAGGCACCCTCCAAGTAATGTCAGGAAGGCAACCATTAATTTTCCAGTAGCCATCCTAATTTTGCCCTCATCTGCCATTCCTTCTTTTTTTTTTCATTTGGGTTGGAGAAGTCAGTTCAGTCAAGTGAACCTCTATATGTCAATATTTTGTTTTCTGTAAATACAACCATCTGTATACTACTTTTTTTTTCAAATATCCAGATAAATGATTTACAGTGGAACAATATTATTTTATCTATTTGCCATTCTGCACCACATGTTGTAGGAGCAAGGTCAAAACATTAAAAGAGAAGTCTGTGAACAAGTTTAAGTGGAGCTTTTCCCTTCAACTTTATTCTTCATTTTCATGAAGAGACATTGCAAATAGCACCGGATTTCTATCCATTACTATAATAAATTATCATCACAAAGCGTAATATAGGTTGCAGTATGATATTTTCCCTCTTTCCTCTTCAGAAGAAAGGCAAAATAATTCTCATTAATCGTTATTTAACAATTTCACATAAAAGATCTTTTTGCCAAGTCTAAAATGTGTGTGTGTGTGTGTGTGTGTGTGTGTGTGTGTGTGTGTGTGTATTTATGGGATGTTGCTCTTTTGTCATGTACTGTAGCTCTGTTCCTCTCAAGGGCCCTTCATTAGTTATCTGCAAAAATATGAAATAGCCAAATCCTAAGTCAGTGGAGTTTTTTCTCTATTATGTCCTCAATCATCAAAGAGAAATCTATTCTGAGAATCAAAAATAGTCCTGTTTTCCACTAAAATCAGGGAGTGCGAATGAGGAATGTGAATGAGGTCACCAGTATTGGTGACCAAAGCAGTCTTACACTGATACCTCATTGGCAACATCACTAAAACTCCAAGCACCTTACCATTTTCTTCTTTTCATCATCAGAACTTCCAGAGGTGGCTCAAGTGGCTTTTTGGGGTGGCAAATTTGGTCTTCCTCCTCACCACCTATGAACATCACTGCTCTTTGTCATTTCCAGCAATCACGGAATGGCTAAAATTGTCTCTAGTTTTCTTCCTCTTCTTGGCTGCAGTCATTCCTGACATTGCTTCAGAAACTTTCCTCCCATTGCTATTGTTCTTCTGCTCCTCTTCACCACTGACTGCATAAGAGTGCATGAGAAATACCTGCCCCCGTCATCTGGATTGCACTCTTTGCACTGTAACTGAGTTGGCTCTGGGCTTTCAGTTTCTGTATGTTTTTCATGATATTTGAAAGATAACTGCCTCACCCAATTCACTATCACTTTACCTTTATTATATTCCCCTTCCTCTCCCCTAGGAGCCAGTCATAGATTTCCTAGAGGATCTGATACTAAGGTAAGGATCTAACAACTGATTTGAGTATCTAGATGCTGCAATGAAAATCTTTACTCAGCTTCTTCTTTTTTTTTTTTTTGAGTCTTAAATAAAATTTATCAAGTTGCTTCTGTATATTTATACAAGAAAGGCTATACACACCATGATAAAATGTCACTATTCTTTTAAATTGTTTATTAGTTAAATATACTGCCCTGGCATCCATTGGTACAATGTGAATCACAAAAATGCCAGGTCATTCATAGCAAAGGCAAAGTAATTAAATTTATAGTCAACTTCAGATCACTAATGTATGGTAGAATGTTGCCCCTTGAAGTGGAAGATAAAACATATTAATCCTGTTAAAATTCTTTCTCTTGGCCCTTAAGGCACGTCAAGGTGACATTTAAGAAAAAGAAACAAAATTTGGATACTAATGTAGTGCTGCCCCCCTAAGCCTGGCACAGACAATATGAAGCTAGAAGCTTTGTAAATATGCATAAAATTGACTCCAAAGTCCAGGCTGGTACTTACTGGAAGAGTAGTAAAAGAAGTATATTTGTACTGTGTTTTACTTTCTTATATTTAAAAGTCTGTACATAAAGATATATTATTTCCTCTGTAAGAGTCATTGCCCTAACAAGGAAAATCTGGATCTGTAAAGTTTAAAGTCAAGCTGTAGCAGCCTGCACCTTGAGGATTTCTTTCCATAAAGGCCCTCATGATGGTAACTTTACTGAATTTTTTCCAGGACTATGTATCTGTCTCCAAGGTGCATTAGCCAGTATGGTCAGCATTTTCCTCAAAATCTAAGCTCATTCCAACATAAAGTTTAATGTGTGCATCTGTTTTTTGGGCCACTTACTACAACTTTACCCCAACTTGCCATCCCCTTATATAGCATGGGTGGTTAAAGATGAGTTAAGTTGACTGCTTACACAATCTCTAGGCAATTCTCAGCACAAATATTCAGTCATTCTGTCTTGTAGACTTACTATGTCCAGTGCAGTCCATCTCTCTTCTTAGCTGAGCCATCTCAAGCTATACATGCAAAAGACAACTTCAGTTGACTCATTTTAAGCCAACTCTGCAACTTATGGGAACCTTACACTCACTCTCCTAACCGTGTTTATTTCTTGCTTTGTTCATCTTGTGGGTGGAGATGTAGATTACCCTGGTATTTCTGCATCTCAGGCTACCAACCCACTAATTCTGGTTTGTAGCCTGTCTTCTACTGGCTTAGTATTTTTTGGACTGCAAAACCAGTAACTATTTATGTGTCTTGACTAAGTTCTTCCTCCTGTTGAAATGTCCTGACAGACACTTTTGACAAATGGGGTCAATGTCTTGGATTCTGAACTTGGAGTCACTGACAGGCTCTGGCCTCAGAAAGCTCTAGGTTCCATGCTCCTAAACTAGAAAGATATATCTAAGCATGATTAAGTCGTCACTGTGGGGATCCTGTCCAAGTTTTTGGCTACTGAGGGCAATAAAAAATATATATGATCCTGTATGCTACAATTCATATAAAAATGAATTAAAAGCTTTAGGTGATGTATTATAGTATATATTAAGCTGTTATGACAGAGTCCTCAAAATACAGTGGCTCAGACAAGATAGAAGCTTGTTCTTCTCACACATAATTGTCCAGAGTTGGTAAGTAACCCCAGTGGCTCTGCTCTAACGACCCAGGTTCATTCTATTATGTGGCTCTTAAATTTATTAAATCTTTCACAGTGATGTTCATGATAGCCTAATCAGAGATAACTCGCTATAATATCTGCACTCTAGTCCAATGAAAGGAAGAAAAAAGAATTGGAGCACAAGAAATTTTCTTTTTAAGGGATTTGACCTGAAAGATACACCCATTGCCTTTAATCGTATCCCATAGCCTGAAGCTTAGTCATATGAGTGATCTAAGCTGCAAAGGACACTGGAAATCTAGTCTGACTAGGAAACCGTATATCCAACTAAAACCGGAGCAGAAAGTTCTAGAAATTCTAGAAATAAGTTCTAAATTTACTTATTTAAAAAGAAGTAAACATAAGAATGGATACTGAGCGATATTAACCATGTATAACACAGATGTATATATCTGAGCCATTTAAAAAGAGAAATGAATTAGTCCATCTAACCTGAGCATAATCTTGTATTATGGCAATTTGAGATTTTTGCAGCGGGTGGTAGAACCGAATACTTGAGATCAGAAAAAAATAGGTGCTTCTTAACTAAAAGTGGGGAGAATTTATGGCTACTGTCATTTATTACGTTAGTTACCACACAATGAAAGAGCCAACTTTCTGAAGATTGCTATAAGTACATCATAAAGATTATCTTGAATGTCTATACTTACTATACTAATGGCTATACTTCCTACTTCTTAATTTAATACCTCTGATAATGTTTTAAGTACGTAATAGTAAAATTTGGCAATAATACTATGAAATATAGATAAGAAAAGGAAAAATGTCGAAGTCTTCATGGAAAGTGTAGTTTTCAAACAGCAAGGGAAATGGTCCACTTATACATTTTATTTATACACTTTTATTTGCCTTCCCTAACCCACCGCATACACAAATGTTCAACATAACAAAAGTGGAAAACTTGGCTCTGAGCTTCCCAGAAGCTAACTTTTTAATTATTGCATTTGTTGAATAACACATTTTGAAAAATTTATTAATTCAAATTAGATCAATACACTTATAGTTCAATTTAATATTTATCAAAAAGAAACAAGAGTAAATAAATTATAAATAAATTTTTGTCTCTCTTTATCAGCAGGTCCTTTACTGATTGGTAGGTGCCTTGCCCCCCTGAAATATCATAGTTTTCACAGGAAAATATTGATATAAATATAATGGAACTTTTTTGCTGAAAAAAATGTATTGGGAGAAAATAATACATCTTGATCTACTGCAAGGTACTTATTATGAAGAACAGAGAACAAATAGAAAAGAAGGAATTTTCAACAGTAAATATGTATTGGAGCTCTCCCTTCTGTCTACTAGAAAGCCGTGCTGAAGAATGAGTCTGATCATTTTCTCCAGCAGCTAATGATTTGTTGTGAAAACTTTGGTAGCACTTTACTCATGATCAATCCCACTACTTATGCTAAAAAATGGATTTTGGAATTCTTTCTGAAAGGAAGGTACTAAGGCCAGAGCCAGTCAGTCCTCCAAAGATGTGGATGAAGAATCAAAATTACAAAGCAATAACAAAGGGAGTAGAAGAACCAGAAGAACTGAATGGGAGCACCAGATAAAGGGGTCACCCATGAAAGGTTGTTGGCAGAGCTCTAGAGGCTGAAAGCTTTTTACTTGCTTCCCCCATATTTGCTCGGCCAACCTAAGACATTTACGGGGCAGGTACATATAGGACAGTGCTACCCACAGTGTTCTCAAAAAGCATAAATCCCTCAAAATATCCTGAGAAAGGGCTCAATGGCTAGAGTTGTTTGGAAACATTACATCTTATACATTTCCATGAGATAATTAAAATGAATGTGAGTACATTATAGACTTTGAAAAATCTTGCAGTAAACAAGTTGAGATAGCACAATGGATTAAAGGAAGATCTGGAAGATTAAAGGAAAGGCATATATGGAGTCAGACATAATCTAATACATTAAAAATATACATTAAAATTGATTGTAAATACATCTTACCACAGCCTAAACAGCTTTTATGGATGGAAGCATCAGTCAAAACTCTCCCAAGAGTAAACTAAACAAATCTAGAGAATGAAACAAGAATTTTCTTCCTATACCTTTTGTATACCCAGAAGAGCTCATTACAAGCACTCCTAGGAAATGAAATAGGAGGCTGGAGCTATTCCCTTGCAAGCAGACCTGTAAAATGGAATTAAGCACAGGCTTCGAAGGCAACAGAACCCAGAGCTCAAGCCCCACTTAATTAAACTTTTAAAAGTTCTGTGACCTTGAGCAATAAAGTAACTTATTTTCTTTTGTTTTAAAGTCCATACTTTGTTCAGATTTCCTTAGATTTTACCTAATGTCCCTTTTCCATGCCAGGATCCCATCCAATTTAGTCTTCATATTCCCTAAGCTCCTCTTGACTGTGGCAATTTCTCACATTTTCCAAGTTTTTGATGACCTTGAGAGTTTTGAGAAGTCCTAGTTAGATATTTTGTCAGTCTCTGAAATGAGGTTTACCTAGGTTTTTATTCATGATTAGATTGGGACTGTGGGTTTGGGATAGGAACACTACAGATGTAAAATATCATTCTTATCACATAAAATCAAGGGTACAAGCTATTAATATGACTTCTCTGTTGATGTTGACCTTGATAACCTGGCTGAGATAGTATTTGTCAGGTTTTTCCACTGTAAACTTCTTTTTTTTTTTTTTTAACCTTCTTTCTACACTGTACTCTTTGAAAGGAAGTCACTATGCTCAGTCCATGTTTAATATATGGAGAATTAAGTCCGCTTCTTTGGGAGAAGAGCCTCTGTGTTCTTGATTTTGAATTCTTCTGCCTGGGAGATTTGCCTATTCTCTCATTTATTTATTTAATCATTTATTTATATAACTATGGACTCATAGCTATATAAGTATGGATTCAGATATTTATATAACCATGGATTCATAGATATTTATTTATATGACTATATTTATATAACTATTTATATATTTTATACTTTTTGGTTATAATCTAACACACTTTATATACTTCGTTGCTCAAATTCTTCCAGGTTTGGCCCTTGGGAGCTCTTGAATGCTTTCATTTGGCTCCTGTGTCCCTTTGGCATACCCCCTTGATATTGATGTCTCTCTCCCCCCCGCTTTCTCTGCGTGTGTATGTGTATGTGTGCATGTATGTGTCTGTGTGTGTGTGTGCGTGTATGTGTTTTGCACTTACTTTCTGACACTATAGAGTGCTCCAGCCTCATTGTCACAAAGGAGTCCTCGTTCATTTCATTGGAGAATGACACTGGAAACCTGTAGCCCCTTTGTTTTGGCCAATTACTCCCATTTGAAATGAGTGTATTTACCAAATGCCTGTACCCCCATTGTAGCTAAAAAGTACCTTGCTTTTGATTTTACAGGCTTATAGGCAGAAGGGACTTGCCTTTTCTCAGATGAGACTTTGAACTTGGACTTTTGAGTTAATGCAGGAATGAGTTAAGACTTTGGGGAACTGTTGGAAGGGCATGATTGTGTTTTGAAATGTGAGGACATGGAATTTAGAAGGAGTCAGTGACAGAATGACATGGTTTGTCAGTGTCTCCAGCCAAATCTCATCTTGAATTGTAGTTCCCATAATCTTCACATGTCATAGAAGGGATCTGTTGGAACGTAACTTAATCATAAGGTTGATTACTCTCATGCCATTCTTGTGATAATGAGTGAGTTCTCATGAGATCTGATGGTTTAATAAGGACCTTTCCCCTATTTTCCTCATTTATGTATACAGCTTCAATTTCCAAGTTGTAATCTTGTAAACTGAAATATGTTCACAATTATTTGCAGAATATACTTAAGAAAACAAATTCTAATAAGAGTTTATTGAGTTAAAGTTTGCCAGTACAGCAGCAATTTGCTCTGTGTGTGTGTGTGTGTGTATATATGTACATATATATATATATAGTGTGTGTGTGTGTGTGTGTTGTAGACACACATCCGGAGAGCTTTGACTAATACAGTGTTACATACTTATGAATATTCTTCTAATTTAGATACCATACTTTTCTTCTACCTTAGTTTATTTTGTATTGTTTGCTTCTTTGTTTATCTCTTGGAACCATATTTTCTTCTAGCATTCACTTCAAATTAAATCTTAATCCTATGTTGCCATGATTTTAACAATTGTCTGTTGAATCCTTTTAGGACATCTAACTAGTATTTACTTATAGTTCTGATACAATTAGATTTCCAAAATTGATGTTTCTTATTATAACTGTTGAAAAGTATTTACATTTTCAGTGAATTAGTTAAACTTTAGTTTTTAGCTATTTTGAAAAGTGGTTAAGTTGGAAAATGCCTAAATTGCAACATTGCCTCCCCCAGTGGGATTGTTACCTGATGTTTCACTTCCTGATAAATGGCTTTATGTATCACAGAAATTCTCTGGACAGTAGAGATGTGACTTTAATCAATAAGTAATGGAGACTTCAGGAAAATAAGCTTAGCTTCTCATTATTTGGGTTTTGTTATAAGAATATCTTAAAACAAAGGTTGATCCTAGTCCAAAACACTTGACCCAGAGTTGCAAATTCTTTTTTAATGAAGAACTTTCTGGATGTATTTTGGTCTGTTTAATGCAGTTCTTCCAACATGGTTGAGAATGGGATATTGCCTGCCATCCTTCTGCCAAACAAATACATGTGGTGAGTGATGATATTAAAAAGATACAGAAAACAGGGCAGATGGGGAAAACGCCATCTTTCTTAATGAAGAGACTTTAAAATATGGAAAGTTGTAACCTTGGAAACTGAAATATCTTTACCTTTATTTGCAGAATGTACTTAAGAAAATAAATTCTAAGAGTTTCTGGAGTTAAAGTTTGCCAATACAGCAGCAATTTGCTGTGTTTCAATTTACTGTGGTCAGTCTGCATAAGCTCCATCTAGAAATTGTACCTTAATAAAATATATTATAAAAAAATTAGATATTGATTACACAATTAATCTTCTTTGTTTTTTCATAACAGCACCAGGAAGTCAAGGCCTTTACTTTCCCTTCATATTATGTACTTAATGCTTAAGACTTCCATCTACCATACCCAACCCATGTGCACAGACACACATGTGCACACACATACACATTTAATTTGTTTCAGTCATCATGACTCAGCTATCTTAATTGTCTTTTCATTTGGGTTTTCTACACAGGTGCTGATTTTCCAACTCACTCACTGTTCCAAAACTCAGTTTAGGATATTTCATTTTCTAGCTTTAGGATGATTTCAATGGAAACACATCTAAAATCAGATCAAGGAAAATTTCCTTCTCAATCAATACTAAAACTGCCTTAAAAATACATTAGGTTGATCATTGATTATTGATTATAAAGAATAAAATTCACTTTTTGTCTGCTGATAAGACAATCTAGCAATTGTATAGGAGCCTTTTCTTAGACAGATCATACAACTGTGTATGACATTTCTCATTCTCGATTGTACGTGTAACTTGTTTTGTTGAGGAATCAAATTGAAAGTCCCTTATTCTTTCAAGGTAAGAAAACAGGTTTGTGGCAGTTTAGTCATTTGCCCAAGGTTACAAAGCTAAATACTCTGAAAGCCAATTTTTTTCCAACCACATTGTCCTTAAATATCTTGTTCCTGTGTTCCACTCCTATTACCGAGAAAGAAAGAATAGGGTAATTGTTTTGCTCTATGAGAATAATTAATGTCATTCTATGAGTGGGGCTGCTTTTAGGTCTGCTTATCCCAGACACTAGCATGATGATTTTTGTTATCATTTGTACCAACCTTCTCTTGACGTACTTCCTTCCTTTTCCTTTTCCCATTTTCTTTATTACTACATCCTATTCATTTGATTTTTCTTTCTTTTGCTTTCTTCTCTTTTTTCCTCCCTCCCTTCCTTCATCCCTTCTTGCCTTCCTCCCTCCTTCTCTTTCTCTCTCTCCCTTCCTCCTTTCTTTCCTTCTTTTTTTGCATCCCTAAATGGAGGGATTATTTAGTGTGTGTTTTCAAGATGTACCAGAATGATTGCTTGAGAATAATTGAACCAATTTTATACAAAAATAATGCATTAAATACAACATAAGTTATGTACTATATAAGTTAATTATAAAAGTCAATCCTCATTATTTGCAGATTTTTCTAATTGTGAATTCGCCTACTAATTAAAATTTATTGGTAATCCCCAAATGAATACTCATGGCACTTAATGAACATGTGCAGAGCAGCAAAAAATTTCAGTCATCTGATGTACACATTCCCAGCCGAGATCCACCAGGAGATGCTCTGCCTTCTTCCAGCCCTCCTACAAAGTTCTTTCCACAGTCTACTTACTGCTAAGTTTTTCACATTTTTGGCTTTTTGTTAGCAGGTTTGGTATAAAATGTCCCTCAAGCATAGTGCTAAATTGTTGTCTACTATTTTTAAGCACAAGAAGTCTGTCATGTGCCTTATGGAGAAAATATGTGTGTTAGATAAGCTTTGTCTGGTCATAAGTTAGAGTGCTGTTGGCCATGAGTTCAAGGTTAGTGAATCAATAACATATATTAAGTAAGATGTCTTTAAATAGAAACACACATAAAACAAGGTTGTGAATTAACTGATTGACAAAAATATTGTGACCAGAGGCTTACAGGAACATAACCTTGTATTTTCCATAGGAACAATTGTTTGATATTCATTAATTCAATGTTCAGAGTGACTGTGTCATGACCATGGCAAATGAGAATCAACTGTATTGAAATGCCTTCCCTTCTCAAAGGAAGTCTTCATTCATCTCCTGCTGCTAAGAGAATCACAGTATATTAACAAAGACATAGGTTTTTCTTAATCTATTCCTTCAGTTTAGGGAGGCATTTTGATACCATTTTAAAGTGGGAAACACCACAAATATTATTATCATTATTATTATTACTGGTAGTAGTAGTAGTAATACTAGTAGTAGTAGTAGGTGGCAGTGTACAAGCAAGGTACCCATGACTGGTTTCTTCCATGGATTATTTTAAAGAAACTGGGTGTGAGTTTCTTTATTATACAACATTTTTTGTGGCAATAGTTGACTTATAGAAGGCTTAACTACTAATACTGGTACACTTTTTTTGAGTCTACTATATATAAAACATTATTATGAGTTCTTTACATTTATTAGATATGCAAAGATCAAAACAAGTCTATGTGTTTGGCACTATTGTGATCATCTCATTTTTTCAGAGGATGAAGGAATGTATGTCAGGAGCACCTGATTTCTTACAGTTGAGAACTTCTCTAAATGCACCCTTCACAAAAGAGAGCAGAGCCAAGACGTACAGAATGACAGATTTCTGATAGCATATTTAAATATATAGATTTGATCATGCTTGAAGCCAATATCTGCCCTAGACTACTCAATAAATTAGTAATCTCTCTCTCTTTCTCTCTTTCTCTCTCCCTGTCTCTCTCCCTCACCCTCTCCTTCTTCCTTTCCCTCTCTCACTCCCTTACCCTAACATTTTTCCTCTCCCTTTCCTGCTCTCTTTTTATTCTTTTTTTTTTTCTTTTTATTCTTAACTCAACTAAAGTTGGAGTTTTGGAGCTCCATCACTAGTAACCAAAGAATCTGATACCCTGGCTCCATCCTCAATGATTGTGATTTTGTTTGGTCTGGTGCAGGACCTTGCATTGATATATTAACATATGCTCCTCTGGGGATTCTATGTGCAGTCGAGAAGGTTGAAAAGTTGAGTCCCAGAAGAAAATTACTCTCTTACACTCCATTCTTCATTTTATACATTTTTATGCAGATAAAATTTGGATAACATATGAATGGGCAAACAAATGTAGAAAATCAGAGTGCAGTCCAATAAAGATTAGCAGGTCTGGGTGTGCATTTAATGTCATCAATAGTAAGGTCAATTATCAGTTACAGTTTTTAAACAGAGAAAGAAACCTAATTCATACAGTCTGACAGGCCTGCCATTTTGGTCTAACTTATTTCACCCGTCAATAATCCTAATATGCATTGATCCATAGACAACCATAACAAATAACTGAATTTATAGTCCCAGAGTTACCTATTTCTTCTCTTCTACCTGTTTCACAGAGATATTGCAAAGACTTACTTTGTTACTCTTTTTTTTTTTTTTTAACTGCCAAGGACTTTATTTTTCCAACATAACTGCTGTGCCATTACCATGCCTTTTAAAATTAACAAGAATTTCTTAAGATCAAATAATACCCAATATATATTCAACTTTCTCTAAAATATCTTTTTATACATGATTTGTATGAATCAAGACCCTAACAAGATACACACATGTAACATTCTCTTAAGTCTCTTATTTGTTAACAGTTTCTCCTCTCATTTTTTAGAATTATACTTTAAGTTCTGGGTTACATGTGCAGTTCGTGCAGTTTTGTTACGTAGGTATACACCTGCCCTGCTGGTTTGCTGCACCTATCAACCCATCACCTACATTAGGTATTTCTCCTAATGATATCCCTCCCCTAGCTTCCCACTCTGCAACAGGTCCCAGTGTGTGATGGTCCCCTTGCTGTGTCCATGTGTTCTCATTGTTCACCTCCCACTTATGAGTGAGAATATGTGGTGTTTGGTTTTCTGATCTTGTGATAGTTTGCTGAGAGGGATGGTTTCCAGCTTCATCCATGTCCCTGCAAAGGACATGAACTTATCCTTTTTTATGGCTGCATAGTATTCCATGGTGTATATGTGCTACATTTTCTTAATCTAGTCTATCATTGGTGGGCATTTGGGTTGGTTCCAAGTCTTTGCTATTGTGAATAGTGCTGCAGTAAACATACGTGTGCATGTGTCTTTATCATAAAATGATTTGTAATCACTTGGGTATATGCCCAGTAATGGGATTGCTGGATCAAATGGTTATTTCTGGTTCTAGATCCTTGAGGAATCGCCACACTGTCTTCCACAATGGTTGAACTAATTTACACCCCCACCAACAGTGTAAAAGTGTTCCTATTTTTTTCACAACCTCTCTGCATCTGTCGTTTCTTGACTTTTTAACAATCACCATTCTAACTGGCGTGCGATGGTATCTCATTGTGGTTTTGATGTGAATTTCTCTAATGACCAGTGATGATGAGCATTTTTTTCATATGTGTGTTGGCTGCATAAATGTCTTCTTTTGAGACGTGTCTGTTCATATCTTTTGCCCATTTATGATGTGTTTTTTTTTCTTGTAAAGTTTTTTAAGTTCTTTGTAGATTCTGGATATTAGCCTTTTGTCAGATGGATAGATTGCAAAAATTTTCTCCCATTCTGTAGGTTGCCTGTTCACTCTGATGATAGTTTCTTTTGTTGTGCAGAAGCTCTTTAGTTTAATTAGATCCCATTTGTCAATTTTGGCTTTTGTTGCCATTGCTTTTGGTGTTTTAATCATGAAGTCTTTGCCCATGCCGATGTCCTGAATGGTATTACCCAGGTTTTCTTCTAGAATTTTTATGGTCCTAGGTCTTATGTTGAAGCCTTTGATCAATCTTGACTTGTTTTTTGTAAATGGTGTAAGGAAGGGGTTCAGTTTCAGTTTTCTGCATATGTCTAGCCAGTTTTCCCAATACCATTTATTACATCGGGAATCTTTTCCCTATTGCTTGTGTGTGTCAGGTTTGTCAAAGATCAGATGGTTGTAGCTGTGTGGTGTTATTTCTAAGGCCTCGGTTCTGTTCCATTGGTCTATATGTCTGTTTTGGTACCAGTACCATGCTGTTTCAGTTACTGTAGTCTTGTAGTATAGTTTGAAGTCAGGTGCATGATACCTCCAGCTTTGTTCTTCTTGCCCGGATTGTCTTGGCTGTGCGGGCTATTTTTTGGTTCCATATGAAGTTTAAAGTAGTTTTTTTTCAATTCTGTGAAGAAAGTCAGTGGTAGCTTGATGGGGATAGCATTGAATCTATAAATTACTTTGGGCAGTATTGCCATTTTCACGATATTGATTCTTCCTATCCATGAGCATGGAATGTTTTTCCATTTGTTTGTGTCCTCTTATTGACCAGTGGTTTGTAGTTCTCTTTGAAGAGGTCCTTCACATCCCTTGTATGCTGTATTCCTAGGTATTTTATTCTCTTTGTAGCAATTGTGAATGGGAGTTCGCTCATGATTTGGCTCTCTGCTAGTCTGTTATTGGGTATAGGAATGCTTGTGATTTTTGCACATTGATTTTGTATCCTGAGACTTTACTGAAGTTGCTTATCAGTTTAAGGTGTTTTTGCACTGAGACGATGGAGTTTTCTAAATATGCAATCATGTCATCTGCAAAAAGAGACAATTTGAGTTCTTCTCTTCCTATTTGAATACCCTGTATTGCTTTCTCTTGCCTGATTGCCCTGGCCAGAACTTCCAATACTATGTTAAATAGGAGTGGTGAGAGAGGACATCCTTGTCTTGTGCCAGTTTTCAAAGGAAATGCTTCCAGCTTTTGCCTATTCAGTATGATATTGACTGTGGGTTTGTCATATAGTTCTTATTATTTTGAGATATGTTCCATCGATACCTAGTTTATTAAGAGTTTTTAGCATGAAGGGGTGTTGAATTTTATCAAAAGCCTTTTCTGCACCTATTGAGATAATCATATGGTTTTTGTCAATTGTTCTGTTTATGTGATGGATTACATTTATTTATTTATGTATGTTGAACCAGCCTTGCATCCCAGGGATGAACCCAACTTAATTGCTTTTGATGTACCACTGGATTCAGTTTGCCAGTATTTTATTGAGGGTTTTCACATTGACCTTCATGAGGGATATTGGCCTGAAATTTTCTTTTTTGTTCTTTTTTGTTGTGTCTCTGCCAGGTTTTGGTATCAGGATGATGCTGGCCTCATAAAATGAGTTAGGGGGAATTCCCTCATTTTCTATTGTTTGGAATAGTTTCAGAAGGAATGGTACCAGCTCCTCTTTGTACTTCTGGTAGAATTTGGATGTGAATCCGTCTGACCCTGGACTTTTTGTGGTTGGTAGGCTATTACTCCCTCAATTTCAGAACTTGTTATTGGTCTATTCAGGGATTCGACTTCTTCCTGGCTTAGACTTGGGAGGGTGTATAGTCCAGGAATTTATCCATTTCTTCTAGATTTTCTAGTTTATTTGTGTAGAGGTGTTTATCGTATTCTCTGATGGTAGTTTGCATTTCTGTGGGATCAGTGGTGATATCCCCTATATCATTTTTTATTGCATCTATTTGATTCTTCAATCTTTTCTTCTTCTGGCTACTGGTCTATTTTGTTGATCTTTTCAAAAAACCAGCTCTTGGACTCATTCATCTTTTTGAAAGGTTTTTCATGTCTCTATCTCCTCCAGTTCTGCTCTGTTCTTAGTTATTTCATGTCCTCTGCCAGCTTTTGAATTTACTTGCTCTTGCTTCTCTAGTTCTTTTAATTGTGATGTTAGGGTGTCGATTTTAGATCTTCCCTTCTTTCTCTTGTGGGCATTTAGTGCTATAAATGTCCATCTAAACATTGCTTTAAATGTGTCCCAGAGATTCTGGTATGTTGTGTCTTTGTTCTCATTAGTTTCAAATAACATCTTTATTTCTGCATTCATTTCGTTATTTACCCAGTAGTCATTCAGGAGGAAATTGTTCAGTTTCCATTTAGTTGTGTGGTTTTGAATGAGTTTCTTAATCCTGACTTCTAATTTGATTGCACTGTGGTCTGAGAGACTGTTTGTTATGATTTCTGTTCTTTTGCACTTGCTGAGGAGTGTTTTACTTCCAATTATGTGGTCAATTTTAGAAAAAGTGCGATGAGGTCCTGAGAGGAATGTATATTCTGTTGATTTGGGGTGGAGAGGTCTGTAGATGTCTATTAGGTCCACTTGGTCCAGAGCTGAGTTCAAGTCCTGAATATACTTGTTAATTTTCTGTCTCGTTGATCTGTCTAATATTGACAGTGGGGTGTTAAAGTCTCTGACTATTATTGTGTGGGAGTCTAAGTCTCTTTGTAGGTCTCTATGAACTTGCTTTATGAATCTGGGTACTCCTATATTGGGTGCATATATATTTAGGATAGTTAGCTCTTCTTGCTGCATTGTTCCCTTTATCA
The DNA here is from genome assembly GCF_047675955.1 of Chlorocebus sabaeus. Lineage (NCBI taxonomy): Eukaryota > Metazoa > Chordata > Mammalia > Primates > Cercopithecidae > Chlorocebus > Chlorocebus sabaeus. Next base: position 96,466,359 of record NC_132913.1, on the reverse strand, counting down.
TTATGTGTGTCCTTCTTTGTCTCTTTTGATATTTGTTGGTTTAAAGTCTTTTTTATCAGAGACTAGGATTCCAACTCCTGATTTTTTTTTCTTTCCATTTGCTTGGTAAATATTTCTCCATAAATTATTTCTCCATACCTTATTTCTCAAAATAAAGGTATTTTAAGCCTATGTATGTCTCTGCACATCTGAATACAGCATACCAATGGGTCTTGACTCTTTATCCAATTTGCCAGTCTGTGTATTTTAATTGGGCCATTTAGCCCATGTACATTTAAGGTTAATATTGTTATGTGTCAGTTTGATCTTGTCATTATGATGCTAGCTGATTGTTTTGCCCATTAGTTAATGCAGTTTCTTCATAACGTCAATATTCCTTACAATTTGGTATGTTTTTGCAGTGGCTGATACTGGTTGTTCCTTTCCATGATTAGTGCTTCTTTCAGGAGCTTTTGTAAGGCAGGTCTGGTGGTGACAAAATCCCTCAGTATTTGCTTGTCTGTAAAGGATTTTATTTCTCCTTTGCTTATGAAGCTTAGTTTGACTGGATATGAAATTCTGGGTTGAAAAATTCTTTTCTTTAAGAACATTGAATATTGACCCCCATTCTCTTCTGGTTTGTAGAGTTTCTGCCAAGAAATCTGCTATTAGTCTGTTGGGCTTCCCTCTGTAGGTAACCTGACCTTTCTCTCTGGCTTCCCTTAACATTTTTTCCTTCATTTCAACCTTGGTGAATCTGATGATTATGTGTCTTGAGGTTGCTTTTCTCAAGGAGCATCTTTGTGATGTTCTCTGTATTTCCTGCATTTGAATGTTGGCCTGTCTTGCTAGGTTGGGGAAGTTCCCCCTGGATAATATGCTGAAGAGTGTTTCCAACTTGGTTGCATTCTCCGTGTCACTTACAGGTCCACCAATCAAACGTAGATTTGGTCTTTTCACACAGTCCCATACTTCTTGGAGGCTTTGTTCATTCCTTTTCATTTTTATTTTTTCTCTAATCTTGTCCTGTCTCTTTATTTCATTCAGTTGATCTTCAATCACTGATATCGTTTCTTCTGCTTGATCAATTTGGCTATTGATACTTGTTTATTCTTTATGAAGTTCCCATGCTGTGTTTTTCAGCTCCATCAGGTTATTTATGTTCTTTTCCACATTGGTTATTCTAGTTAGGAATTCAACTAACCTTTTTTCAAGGTTCTTAGCTTCCTTGCATTGGGTTAGAACATGCTTCTTTAGCTCGGAGTTGTTATTACCCACCTGCTGAAGCCTACTTCCGTCAGTTCATCAAACTCATTCTCTGTCCAGTTTTGTTCCCTTGCTGGCGAGGAGTTATGATCCTTTGAAGGAGAAGAGCGTTCTGTTTTTGGAATTTGCAGCCTTTTTGCACTTGTTTTTCCCCATCTTTACTCTTTATACCCAATAAAACCTGTAAAGATTTTAAGGCTTTTAGAATGAATTCCATTTTACCTGCCTTTTTGTTATTGGCACTTTATAGAAATTTGTTTACAGCTTGTATGTGAAATATGGTATTTATCTATTTTGTATTTTTGTTAGCTTTTGTAATCATAATTTTTATTAAAATACCATCAACTAATAGAGATAAATTACTTTTTAAAAATATACCTAGTCACTGATCAGAAAACATAGAACTCCTTCACTACCTGATTGAAAGTTGAAATGACTTTTTGTGACAATAATAACTACACTGTCTTCTGAAACTTTGAGAAAAAAAATTAACTCTATATGCTGTACTTACATTTTAATTTATTTGCTATTCCTTTTTTAAATAATTTTTGTAGGTACATAGTAGGTATGTATATTTACATAAGTTATTCTGATTCAGGCATGCAATGTGAAATAATTATATCATGGAAAATGGGGTATCCATCCCCTCAAGCATTTATCTTTTGTGTTACAACCAATCCAATTACATACTTATTTTTAAATGTACAATTATTATTGACTATAGTAACCCTGATATGCTATTAAATTCTTATTCATTCTTTCCATTTTTTTTTTACCAGTTTACATTTTGAAGTTTTAAATTACAAGTAAATCTAAACACTAATCCAATTCTAAAATACTCTTGAAAACAATTTTAAGTTGGTATTCTACTTAACAAAAATACATTAAGCATATAAGCTGTTTTACTGCCCAGTTCATATAAACACACATCACACATACATGTGCAAACATACATGCACTGTGAATACATGCACTGCACACATACATGTGCAAACATACATACACACTGAATAATTTTTTGCACTATTTTATCCTAAACCACATTTTCTGTTCTTCGTTTTCTTTTTGTTGTTGTTTCTCTCTTTGTTTGTTTTTTGAGATAGAGTCTTGCTCGGTCGCCCAGGCTGGAGTGCAGTGGCGTCATCTCAGCTCACTGCAACCTTCACCTCCTGAGTTCAAGCTGTTCTCCTGCCTAAGCCTCCCGAGTAGCTGACATTACAGATGTGTGCCACCACACCTAGTAAGTTTTGTATTTTTAGTAGAGACAGGGTTTGGCTATGTTGCCCAGCCTCTTGAACTCCTGATCTCAGGTGATCCACACGCCTCAGCCTTCTAGAGCACTAGAATTGCAGGCGTGAGCCACCGTGCCTGGACTAAACCATATTTTCAATTCACTTCAACATAAAACTTACGAAATTTAGAAGATTTTTTTGAAATAAATTAATTGAATTATTTTATCAGTTAGTTATAGGGGAATGTCAAACCAAGTCAATAGCCAATTACCTGCAATATTCAATTTCCCCTCACTCAGAATGTGGCTGGAATACAACAATTGTCTTTCTCAATGCTTTTTGTCTGACTTGCCAAAAAGAACAGATAGTAGAGAGTTTTGTTTTAATGGAATGTCGAGCACAACCAATATAAAATAATCACATATTTTATTCTAACAATTCTTTTCTAAAGTTTGGTGTTTGTTTTTAATATCAACATGCTGTTATAATACTTATAATTAAAATTCTATTTATTTTAATGTTTAAAGAAATGCATGCTTGTTGCATGATCTAAACAGTATTACTATTTTCTATTTCTTTACTACCTTCAAACAAATAAACATAAAAATGCAAGTTTACATACATAGCAATTATAAAACTGAAACAATAGAATGTATTAAAATGAGCAAGTAAACATTTATCACTTTTTCACTGTATTATAATCTAATATATATTACATACTAAATACACATTAAATACTATTCAAAAGTACATAAAAATATACTTATAAATTATTCTAAAAGAGAAAAAGCATAAAGAATATAAAGACATCCATGAAAAAGCATTTTGCTACATAGTAAGTGCTTTATTTTAAAAATCACAAAGTTTAATTAGGAAGCAAAAAAATACTCCAACTAATTATAACATCTTTATTTTTGCTTAGAGCATAGTGATTTGACAGCCAAAAAATCAAAAGAAAGTAGAAAATTGCAGGATGGGAAGGTAATCAGATGTCTGTTTAGAACTTATAAACTCAGTTTATTTAATTGTGGAAATGCTCCAAAACTTGTCAATTCTACTCTAATCAGGGATGTGGTGATGAGGTCAAGGGTATTTTTAAAAGCAAAGAGTGGATCTATTATTTATTTAGATGCCTCACAGAAGACCTATTAAGAGTTAGATTCTGTAAGTTTTTTAAAAAACACAAAAAATTATGTAAGAATCAGAGCAATTTCTTCCACTTGTGTGACAATAATAACTATACTGTCTTCTGAAGCTGTGACATATATATGTGAGACATATATATATGATTTTAATATGTGCCACGCAGAAAGTATGCAATGGGTGTGTTTTTATCTAAATGGTTTTAACCCATCTATTCCCAACATTTATGTACTAAACTAAGTTGACTTCGGGAAGGACAGTGAGGTTTGCCAAAGTACTAATAACGAATCAAAAGGGTACCTTGCTGATATTTTACAAAATACTTTCACATATGCAATCTCATTTGATGTAACATCTCTGTGGGGTAGATAGTATAATCACAGTGGTTTTACAGGAAGCTGAGACTTAAAGAAGTTGACCGACTTACCCAAGGCCAATTAACTCTCTAGTTAGTTGTGAGAGAGTAGTGAAATAGAGGCATGTAATCATACCTTGGTGCAACTTCACAATGTCAATCAAAGGTATTGTATTTGATGTTATGAATTGGATGCAATCTTGACAAAGTTTATAGGATATTGTCCCCACAGCCGTGGACTCAAAAAAAAAATTTCTGGGTACCATCATTCTAAACATCATGGTCTTTGGTTGACTTGATGCCCCCACTGTTCATCATGCTCAGTATCCCTATTCTTTCTAAACGACTTTGTCATATCATCCCACTCTGGGCAGGGCTAGTTTCCCACTCCTGAGTTCAGTGGTATGACTTGTTTTGGTCAATCCAGTGTTAGCAGAGGTGACATTAAGAGTCTTGAAAAGTACTTTTGTGATTTGGCTGGCTTACTCTTTTGCTTATTCTGTTGTCGAAAGAAAGCTTCCTTTGGAAAGAGAATAAGAAACAAATCGAGCAGAACTATCCCAGCTAAGGTGCCCACCCAAGCCCCAGCTAGGGCAGAGCCTCCAGCTCACTGAAAACACATGAGCAAACACATCTGACACCAGCAGAAACACATTATCTATAATCCAAAAGTATCATGTTTAAAGCCGTTGAACTCAGAACAAATCAGTAGAATCAGTGTTTGAGTTCTCTGTAGGTTCTGGATATTAGCCCTTTGTCAGATGAGTAGATTGCAAAAATTTTCTCCCATTCTGTAGGTTGCCTGTTCATTCTGAGGGTAGTTTCTTTTGCTGTGCAGAAGCTCTTTAGTTTAATTAGATCCCATTTGTCAATTTTGGCTTTTGTTGCCATTGCTTTTGGTGTTTTAGACATGAAGTCCTTGCCCATGCCTATGTCCTGAATGGTATTACCTAGGTTTTCTTCTAGGGTTTTTATGGTTTTAGATCTAACATTTAAGTGTCTAATCCATCTTGAATTAATTTTCGTATAAGGAGTAAGGAAAGGATCCAGTTTCAGCTTTCCACTTATGGCTAGCCAATTTTCCCAGCAGCATTTATTAAATGGGGAATCCTTTCCCCATTTCTTGTTTTTGTCAGGTTTGTCAAAGATCAGATGGCTGTAGATGTGCGTTATTATTTCTGAGGGCTCTGTTCTGTTCCATTGGTCTATATATCTGTTTTGGTACCAGTACCATGCTGTTTTGGTTACTGTAGCCTTGTAGTATAGTTTGAAGTCAGGTAGCGTGATGCCTCCATCTTTGGTCTTTCGACTTAGGATTGTCTTGGCAATGTGGGGTCTTTTCTGGTTCCATATGAACTTTAAAGCAGTTTTTTCCAATTGTGTGAAGAAAGTCATTGGTAGCTTAATGGGGATGGCATTGAATCTATAAATTACCTTGGACAGTATGGCCATTTTCACAATATTGATTCTTCCTATCCATGAGCATGGCATGTTCTTCCATTTGTTTGTGTCCTCTTTTATTTCACTGAGCAGTGGTTTGTAGTTCTCTTTGAAGAGGTCCTTTACATCCCTTGTAAGTTAGATTCCTAAGTATTTTATTCTCTTTGAAGCTATTGTGAATGGGAGTTCATTCATGATTTGGCTCTCTGTTTGTCTGTTACTGGTGTATAAGGATGTGTGTGATTTTTGCAAATTGATTTTGTATCCTCAGATTTTGCTGAAGTTGCTTGTCGGCTTAAGGAGATTTTGGGCTGAGAGAATGGGGTTTTCTAAATATACAATCATGTCATCTGCAAACAGGGACAATTTGACTTCTTCTTTTCCTAACTGAATACCCTTGATTTCTTTCTCTTGCCTGATTGCCCTAGTCAGAACTTCCAACACTATGATGAATGGAGTGGTGAGAGAGGGCATCCCTGTCTTGTGCCAGTTTTCAAAGGGAATGCTTCCAGTTTTTGCCCATTCAATATGATATTGGCTGTGGGTTTGTCATAAATAGCTCTTATTATTTGGAGATACGTTCCATCAATACCAAATTTATTGAGAGTTTTTAGTATGAAGGGCTATTGAATTTTGTCAAAGGCCTTTTCTGCATCTATTGAGATAATCATGTGGTTTTTGTCTTTAGTTCTGTTTATATCCTGGATTACGTTTATTGATTTGCGTATGTTGAACCAGCCTTGCATCTCAGGGATGAAGCCCACTTGATCATGGTGGATAAGCTTTTGGATGTGCTGCTGAATTCCGTTTGCCAGTATTTTATTGAGGATTTTTGCATCGATGTTCATCAGGGATATTGGTCTAAAATTCTCTTTTTTTGTTGTATCTCTGTCAGGCTTTGGTATCAGGATGATGTTGGCTTCGTAAAATGAGTTAGAGAGGATTCCCTCTTTTTCTATTGATTGGAATAGTTTCAGAAGGAATGGTACCAACTCTTCCTTGTACCTCTGGTAGAATTCAGCTGTGAATCCGTCTAGTCCTGGACTTTTTTTGATTGGTAGGCTATTAATTATTGCCTCAATTTCAGAAGCTGCTATTGGTCTATTCAGGGATTCAACTTCTTCCTTGTTTAGTCTTGGGAGAGTGTAAGTGTCCAGGAAATTACCCATTTCTTCTAGGTTTTCTAGTTTTTTTGCATAGAGATGTTTATAGTATTCTCTGATGGTAGTTTGTATTTCTGTGGGGTCACTGGTGATATCCCTATTTGATTCTTCTCTCTTTTCTTCTTTATTAGTCTTGCTAGTGGTCTGTCAATTTTGTTGATCTTTTCAAAAAACCAGCTCCTGGATTCATTGATGTTTTGGAGCGTTTTTCGTGTCTCTGTCTCCTTCAGTTCTGCTCTGATCTTAGTTATTTCTTGCCTTCTGCTAGCTTTTGAATGTGTTTGCTCTTGCTTCTCTAGTTCTTTAAATTGTGATGTTAGGGTGTTGATTTTAGATCTTTCCAGCTTTCTCTTGTGGGCATTTAGTGGTATAAATTTCCCTCTACACACTGCTTTAAATGTGTCCCAGAGATTCTGGTATGTTGTATCTTTGTTCTCATTGGTTTCAAAGAACATCTTTATTTCTGCCTTCATTTCGTTATGTACCCAGTAGTCATTCAGGAGCAAGTTGTTCAGTTTCCATGTAGTTGAGCAGTTTTGATTGAGTTTCTTAGTCCTGAGTTCTAGTTTGATTGCACTGTGGTCTGAGAGACAGTTTGTTATAATTTCTGTTCTTTTACATTTGCTGAGGAGTGCTTTACTTCCAACTATGTGGTCAATTTTGGAATAAGTGCGATGTGGTGCTGAGAAGAATGTATATTCTGTTGATTTGGGGTGGAAAGTTCTGTAGATGTCTATTAGGTCTGCTTGGTGCAGAGTTGAGTTCAGTTCCTGGATATTCTTGTTAACTTTCTGTCTCGTTGATTGTCTAATGCTAACAGTGGGATGTTAAAGTCTCCCATTATTATTGTATGGGAGTCTAAGTCTCTTTGTAAGTCTCTAAGGGCTTGCTTTATGAATCTGCATGCTCCTGTATTAGGTGCATATATATTTAGGATAGTTAGCTCTTCCTGATAAATTGATCCCTTTACCATTATGTAATGGCCTTCTTTGTCTCTTTTGATCTTTGGTAGTTTAAAGTCTGTTTTATCAGGGACTAGGATTGCAACCCCTGATTTTTTATGTTTTCCATTTGCTTGGTAGATCTTCCTCCATCCCTTTATTTTGAGCCTATGTGTGTCTCTGCATGTAAGATGGGTCTCCTGAATACAGTAAACTGGTGGGTCTTGACTCTGTATCCAATTTGCCAGTCTGTCTTTTAAGTGGACCATTTAGTCCATTTACATTTAAGGTTAATATTGTTATATGTGAACTTGATCCTGTCATTATGATATTAGCTGGTTATTTTGTTCGCTAGTTGATGCAGTTTCTTCCTAGCATCGATAGACTTTACATTTTGACATGTTTTTGCAATGGCTGGTACCAGTTGTTCCTTTCCATGTTTAGTGCTTCCTTCAGGATCTCTTGTAGGGCAGGCCTGGTGGTGACAAAATCTCTAAGCATTTGCTTGTCTGTAAAGGATTTTATTTCTCCTTCACTTATGAAATTTAGTTTGACTGGATATGAAATTCTGGGTTGAAAATTCTTTTCTTTAAGAATGTTGAATATTGGGCCCCACTCTCTTCTGGCTTGGAGAGTTTCTGCCGAGAGATCTGCTGTTAGTCTGATGGGCTTCCTTTTGTGGGTAACCCAACCTTTCTCTCTTTCTCTCTGGCTGCCCTTAAGATTTTTTCCTTCATTTCAACTTTGGTGAATCTGGCAATTATGTGTCTTGGAGTTGCTCTTCTCGAGGAGTATCTTTGTGGCGTTCTCTGTATTTACTGAATTTGAATGTTGGCCTGCCATACTAGGTTGGGGAGGTTCTCCTGAATGATATCCTGAAGAGTGTTTCCAACTTGGTTCCATTTTCCTCATCACTTTCAGGCACACCAATCAGACATAGATTTGGTCTTTTCACATAATCCCATATTTCTTGGAGGCTTTGTTCATTTCTTTTTACTCTTTTTTCTCTACACTTCTCTTCTCACTTCATTTCATTCATTTTATCTTCAATCACTGATACTCTTTCTTCCAGTTGATTGAGTCAGTTACTGAAGCTTGTGCATTTGTCACGTGGTTCCCGTGTTATGGTTTTCATCTCTGTCAGTTCTTTTAAGGTCTTCTCTGCATTGATTATTCTAGTCATCCATTCATCCATTCTTTTATCAAGGTTTTTAGTTTCTTTGCACTGGTTACGTAGTTCCTCCTTTAGCTCTGAGAAGTTTGATCGACTGAAGCCTTCTTCTCTCAACTCGTCAAAGTCATTCTCTGTCTAGCTTTGTTCCGTTGCTGGCGATGAGCTGCATTCCTTTGGTGGGGGAGATGCACTCAATTTTTTACATTTCCAGCTTTTCTGCCCTGCTTTTCCCCCATCTTTGTGGTTTTATCTGCCTTTGGTCTTTGATGATGGTGACGTACTGATGGGGTTTTGGTGTGGGTGTCCTTTCTGTTTGTTAGTTTTCCTTCTAACAGTCAGGACCCTCATCTGTAGTTCTGGAGTTTGCTTGAGTTCCACTCCAGACCCTGTTTGCCTGGGTATCAGCAGTAGAGGCTGCAGAAGATAGAATATTGCTGAACAGCGAGTGTTGCTGTCCGATTCTTGCTCTGGAAGCTTCGTCTCAGGGGTGTACCCTGCCGTGTGAGGTGTGAGGTGTTGGTCCGCGCCTCAGTTGAAAATGCAGAAATCATCCGTCTTCTATGTCGTTCACACTGGGAGCCGGAGGCTGGAGCTGTTCCTATTCGGCCATCTTGGGCACGCCCTTAATTCCTTCTTCTTAACCCAGTTTTATATTTTATTTACCAAGCCTTCCTTTCCAATTTGTAAGACATCAGAAGCTTCTCACAATGATACAATATTCTGATAAAATGATTGCTCAAACATGGAAAAATTTAACATGCATTTTATAATCCCCCACAACTTTACTGTACTGAGTCAATGTGTATAGAGATATTTACTGATCATTCAAATATTGAGGGTGCACAAATGGGAAGAAGGATAAATTGCATTCCAGTGAGATTTAAAAAAAAAAAAAAAAACTCAATGACAGGGTGATCTTATCAGTTTAATTTCTGATAAAGAGAGTCAGCTCCCTGGCAAAGGGATATTTGTGTATGAAAGATAACTGTATGTAGTGTGCTACCACAATCTAAAGTGATGGCTTATGGTCTCTAAAAATTATAATTTTTCAAGCTTCTGCATATGCTTGACATTTCAGACCCTAGTGCCTTTTATTTTTAGAAAATATCTCCAGAAAGAAATGAGCAAAATTTAGCAAAGAGTCAATTTAATGATCTCTCAGAGGGCAATTGAGTATTTGAGTATTTGGTGTTGCTACAACCGCAGCTGGAAGTCAGCTCATACCATCTGCTGCAATTAATTTACAATTAAAATCCTGTAGCTGACCTTAATTCATAAGTTTCTAGATTCTTATATACTAATATAAAGGGGGAAAAGGCTGCACAGATTGAAGCAGTTATATGGGTAAGGTTGAGAGGAAGTGTGGCTTGAGCTTTGCTCTGTAAAAGGAAGAGTCACCAGATCTAAGTATGCCTTTCTGCTGGGAGTCTTTGGACATTTTATGGTGCATACCTCTCTCTTTTTACATAAGTTAGATATTTTCTCCCCACTGCCAGCTTTGTACAATGTAACATCCATCACTTTCCTACTACATCACATTATTCCTGGGTATTTGACTGACACTGACAAAGGCATTCTTTATTGGCCTAAAAAAATAAATAAACATGATAGTAAAATTGCAGCAAGAAAAAAAACAAATAATTACAAAAACACAGTTTATTCTTTACTGTTTAGATCCTCAAATTAGTCTTCTTGAAAAAGGGTTTCTATATGCCTTTGTGCTGCTATCACAAACTATCACAGACTGGGTAATTTTTATTATAAAGAACAAAATTTTATTTCCCACCATTCTAGAGGCTGAGAAGTCCAACATCAACATGCCAGCATCTAGTGAAATCTTCCTTGATGTATTCTCACATAGTGGCAGGCAGAAGGGGAAGAGATTACCAACTCCCTGAGCCAAGCCCTTTTATAATGGCACCTAATCACATTCAGAAGAGGGGCACCCTCATGGTCTATCACGTCTTAAGGGACAAACCTCTTAATATTATCATGTTGGCAACACCTGGATTTTGGAGGAAACATGTTCAAACTATAGCATTATGTCTTTAAAAGAATTTTTTAAAACATGAAAAGTATTTTTAATTTGTTTTTAAATAAATTTTTTTTTCCCAGGGGAACAAGTTATCCCTAATCAGTATCTGTTGAACTATTTTGGGAATAGCATTGACTAATGCTTTGCATTTATTCTAATGGCTGTTTTTTTTTTTTAAATTTCCCTCCCCGATGTTATGCTATTTTAGGAAGAAAATATAGCTTTCTGACAAACAAAAAAAGCCCACCAATATTTATGCCATTAAAATAATTCAAATGCTGAAATATTTCCAAAGCTTATTTGTTCATAACATGTAAGGAACTCTAATATGTGAAAATGGGGATTTGATCTTTTTTTAAAAAAAAATAGGCTATGAAAACATGGAGTCATTTATTTGAAGGTCTTCTCAGGAGCACATTATATAGAGGAACAATATGGATAATAAAAAATTAGAAAGAAGATATAGCAGAACACATAAGAAATATAACATTGCCTAAGCTAAAGCAAAATTATACAAGAGGAAAGTATTATTTTTGTCCTTCAAGGAGTTACCCTAAAAAAACTAGGTTCAATAAAACAATAGTTTTCCTGTTTTATTCTTAACTTTTCATCCCCCAAAATCTCAATCCATTTTCATATTCTTAGACTCAGTTAGATTAAAATTGTGGTTACTCAACAAACCACAACTTTTCAGCTATGACTTACCAATGCCCTGCCAAATAAATAAATAAATAAATACTTATTGGTAAATATCAATAGGTATTGTCTTACCTGCTGGTAAAATCAAATCCCATATTACAAAGTCCTTTGGTAAGGATTCTTGATTGCAATCCTTGATTGCAGATATGCAAGTGGACAGTAATATCTAATGTCAATGGTACCTACTCTATAATGCAAATAAATTCGATTAAAATTCTATCCCATATATAGTTGGAAAACTGAAATTCTGATATCTAAATATCTCCCAGAATTTGCTTACAATCTTAAATTTTTCCTGGTTTCATCATCCAATGCCTCACAAATTAATTCCATATAGTATTTTGTGTTTGCATTTTTTTACCATCACTATCAAAAATTTAAAAAAAATATTCATTGCATAAGGTTTGTATGCATGTGTATATGCATGGAACAGATTTTACAGAAGACCTATGGAGATAAAAGATTTTGAATCCTTGTGTGATTCTGCTTCAGAAACAACATGCCTGAGTAATTGTGTGAGTAGTTGCTGTTTCCTGAATGGTTCTACAATCTAAAACATGTTTTAAATTGATGAATTATGAAATGTGATTTCCTCTGTGGAGTTGTGATGAAGAATTGAAGATGTCGTAAACCAGAAGATAAAGCAATATTTTCCCTCTGACTGTTCTCTTTAACATGATCATCTTGTATTTGCTTCTTTCATTTATAAGGATTCTATTATGTCTTTAGAATCAGGCTGTGGCTCTTTACAACGAATTTTTAAATTTCATGAGAAGAATGTTCAGTCCAAAGTCATAAGGAAATAATTATGGGCAATCAAATCAGTCAAAAACTGTCGGCTGGGGGTTTGGGTTATAGACTATGAGAAAATATTGATTTTACAAGCATCAAAGACCATATATCTATTCCAACCGAGTTGCAGCTCTTGTATGACAGTGAATCTGTAGATTTAGGAGGAAGCACAGCTTAGTGCCTGTAGCCTGGAATTAAATTATGTAGGTCTTAATTAGCTATGAAATTGGAATATTGCAGTTGCAAAATGAAGTAAATAGTAGTTCATATATCATCATGTGAAGATTAAAGGAAATAATGCATGGAAGTATTAAGAACAGATACATGATAAGTGCCAGTAAACTATAGCAATTTTTACTTTTAAATATTTTAATATGATTCAGGGAATGAAGACAAACCTACAAAATTAACATATATTTGGTTTATTCTACTGAGTATAATTATATTTACAAACGAAGAATTATAAAATGTGGTTTCCAAACTTACTTCCAAAACTTACAAGGTGCATGGCCTTAGGTATGTAATTTATACCCCCACACCCACACCAACATCAGTTTATTTACCTGTATGTTACAAGATATTATGTCTACCAATCTGAAGTCTAAAATTATATAAATTCATTTTGTACTCAGAATTCTTCTAAATACAGTCCCTGAGGTTATTTATAGTCTGTATTTGACACATTTAAATATAAATTTATATGTTCATACATTTTTTTTCTGTGAAAAACAGCATATTTAATCACACAGTGCTGGAGTTATATATATAAAATATGTATCACGTTACCTTCCTAAAACACAAAAATGCCTGAATATGAACAAAATGACCTCAAGATTTTGGGATAAGGTAGTGTAGACCTCTGATATGATATAGATAAGATAATGATTTAGTTTGCCCAAGAAAGTCCCAGTTTACACCTGTTGCCTTAGTGTATTAGCATATTAGCATCCTATTTATACTTAAAAGTATCTAGTTTGAATAATAAAGTATATGGTCACCCTTCAAGAAAGAAATACAGTTCATCGTTCATACTTTCAAAAACATTACCAAATAAATGAAGAGAAAAAAAACAAAATGTTATGCGACTCATTTGGAATAATGGTTCTCAATGAAGAAGGTACTCTCCCCGGAGGTATTTTTGGAAATTTGTGGGTGTGTTGTGAATTATCACAATAAGAAGACACACTGGCTCTTAGTAAGCAGGAGTCAGTGTGATATTAGACACAGTGCAATTTATAGAGCTGTCCCACACTAATAAGATTTGTCCCTGTTCCTTAGAACTTTCAAGTGCTCAGCAGGATAAAATCCACTACAAATATAAAACGGCTACACTTTGGTAAAAAGGTAAAATTTCAAAGCTATTTTTACATGAAAACCAACTATGAACATAAAAAGCAAATCGGGAACGATTATAGCCGAGGAAAGGTTAAATAGATATTCTCTTCCAATTACTAAATTAAATACGCATGCTGCACATATTGCATACCCAGGATATGTCTGTAGCAAGATATCTGTAAGTGTAATTAAACTGGCCAGTGAAATTTTCATACTGATTTAAGAATTTTCACTTGCACTAGTATTATATTAGTTATGATTGGTGACTTGAAAGAGTTAACCTATATGTAGTAGCATTGACATGAAAAGTCTCCCAGAAAATAGATCCCCAATCCTGGCAATTCTGGAAAGTTTGTAAAACATGTCACGCTTCTTCATTGTCTCCACTTGGAAAACCTGTCATTTGTTTCAGCAAGTTATCCTTTCTATAATGAAGGTAATGTTTCTTTGTTTCTTATATTCAAATAAGTCTATTCTATAGTAATTTTCCTAACATTAGTTTTTATTCTAGTATCCTCCTGTACTTATTCTCTTTGTCTTTACTTCTTATGTGGAATGATTCTCATGTTCATAATTCCCTTAATTAATTGCTTGCACATTAATTATTTTGATGCAATTGACTATTTCATCTATTTCATTCATGATATAAAAGGAAATAATTCATAATAAAATTACATTTTTAATTTAAATGATTGAACATGTTAATCTTATATATATGTATATTACATACCGTTTTTATTTAAATGACTGAGCATGTTGAACAAAGCAAAGTCTGGATGAAGCCTTTGAGTTAACGAAAGTTTTCAGGTGCAGTGGCTCACGCCTGTAATCCCAGCACTTTAGGAGGCTGAAGCAGGTGGATCACCTGAGGTCAGGAGTTTGAGACCAGCCTGGCCAACATGGTGAAACCCTGTGTCTACTAAAAATACAAAAATTTGCTGGGCATGGTTGCACACGCCTGTAATCCCAGCTACTCAGGATGCTGAGGCAGGAGAGTCTCTTAAACCCAGGAAGCAAAAGTTGCAGTGAGCCGAGATTGCTCCATAGCACTCCAGCCTTGGTCACAAGAGCAAAACTCCTTCTAAAAACAAACAAACAAACAGGAAAGTGAGATCAACACTGTTATTTACTGAGGCTTGCGCTACCTCTCTCCCCATGTCAAAGCCAGAAGCTTTTGTTGTATAAGACCCATTCAGTCTCTCAGCTGGAAAAGAAAGCTGAGTTAAAACCTCAAATTAGATTTGAGATCTGCCAGGTGGACTCAACCCTCCCATCAACGAACTCCCTCTTTAACCCTATTTCTTCTTTTTCATCAGTACATCTCGGTGCGTCTCTAAACAAAGTAGCAATTAGGCATATTCCCCTTCACAACCACTCACACAGAGATATTCCCATTTTTGCAGAATAGCTTTAAAGAACAAAAACTTCGAATATCAAAGAAATATTTCTGTAATTGTGAAGTAGATTGTTATAGTGAGAATATTTTGTCAGTGTGTTTTCTTGTCTATTTTGTGTGGTGGCGTGCAATACTCATTCTCTAATTCAAATCACAGGAGAAAACAACATGTTTACATGAACACAGTTTCTTCATCATTTAATTTCAGGGTTTGTTTTAGCATAATAAAATCTGCTATTACCAAACATAATTATCTACCATACCCACCAGAGTTGGCATTATAAAATTTGGCCAGTTTCCATAAATTGAATTCATTCTCAATGTTTGAAAACACTACAGATAATGACCAAAAGAATATATAAGTATATAAAGCCATTTTCCACACAAAAGCATTTCTGGGTTATAGAAGAATCACTGGAAAAATTTTTTAACATCCCAGTAGGATCCCTTTGACTGAGGCTACACTCACATTAGTTTTTAACTATTTTATTAAAAAAAAAAAAAGAATCATGAAATTTAAATAGAAGTTTCATGACTATTGATATGTGTTACATGTTCTAAAATTTGGCATGTGTATTCATGTCTGGCCATGAGAATAGTGAAAAACCCACCAAAACAGAAATCAAGATGATCTCTTACTTTCGGAGGTTTGTACCATGATCGTTGTAAAAGTCAGGGTGCGTCCATGACAGTCTAGGACCAATTCGTGCTTCCACAGGTGTGTGTTACGGCAACAATTTAGTTTTCTTCTCCATATATTTTGGTTTACAATGAATGTGAAATTTTACCTGACCAAACTATGGTAACTTCGGAGCCACTAAAAAAACTTACTGAAAATTAAGATAATTTTTTTCCTGAATGAAAAAATTCAGGAAAATCAACAAACTGTTAAACCAATAACTTTTTTCCTCACTTTCTGCCCCATACCAGGAGCTGTTAGTTTATAGCTAAAAAGCTTTCTGGTGATTGCTTTTATGTAAGTCAAATACTAAATTGTGACTAGGGTCTTGAAAGCTTCTGCATAGCCACTTATGCAACTGATAATCAAGTTTGTAATCCAAAGCTTCAAATCCAAGAAAATGCCAATGGAATCGTTTAAGACCTAACAGCCTGGATTACCACCTGTAGCACCACCATCTGTGACAATTTCACCCAGAGTGATGAACTAGATCTGGGTGAAATTAACGGTTAAAACGTGTAGGCTTTGACCCTAATATTGACCAAGAGGAGAGAGACTGAAAGATTATATTTCCATGAGCTGTCTTAAATATTCCTGTTCTCCTAAGGTTTTCTCAGGTTCCATTCACCTCTCATGAAAGATTTCACTTGGCCATGAGTAAAGCTACGTTTTGAGAAGTAAACACCCATGCATTTCTCAAGGAAATCTGCAGGGTCTGTGTCTGCTGGTTGACAGCCAATAACATGTTTTGATAAAAACTTGACTGCCAAAGTGCTAGAAACTTTGTTGTGGTTTGGTATTTCTGTTTTTCTTTAGAGTGGCCCCAACCCCCACTCCCTGTTAAAACTTTCTGTGCTTAATTAATTCAAAGTAGTATCTTTGGAGGCTGTCTTACTTGCTAAGTAAATAAAGAAGAAAATAAGAAAAACCTTTAATCCTTCAGTTTCCTTGTTTATTTCACCACCTTCAAGTTCCATGGGGGAAATAGGGGTAATGCAATGGTCTGAATATTTGTGTCCCTACAAAATGTATATATGAAATCCTACCCTCAAGGTGATGGTATTAAAATGTGGGGCATTTAGGGAGGTGAGGTTGGGTCATGAGGACAAAGTTCTCATGAATGGAATTTGTGCCCTTATAAAATAGACTCAGGGAAGCTTGTTTGTCCCTTCCACCACATGAGAACACTGCTATAAGGCACCACCTATGAACCAGGAAACAGGCCCAGATATCAAATCTACTGGCACCTTGATCTTGGACTCTCCAGTTTTTGAATTTTGATTAATAAATTTCTGTTGTTTATAAGCTACCCAAGTTATATTTTTATAGCATCCTGAACTGACTAAGGCAAGTAGAGTTCTAGTATGGATAAAATTTTACAAATGAATGCTGCAATCCTAAAGTTATTGCACTATAAGCACAATTTATAAATTACAAAGCAATTCACCAATGAATTTAGAACCGAGATGGATTAGAAAAATTCTATTAATACTTCATGAAGTATTATTTGAACTCAGAGTACCAAGAATGTCTATTAAATTATTTTACTATTATTTTGTTACTTAGTGGTAGCAGATGATTTAAAGAAAGAACAGTGGTAGTAGAGGTTTTAGTTTTTCAGTTTGTATTTTGAAACACAAACTTCAGACACAGTATTTTTCAATGATAAAAAGAAAAAAATTAAAGTAGCATCTTTGTACTACCTACCTAGAGCCAGACCGTGTGTTTTTGTATTTTTCATTCCGTATTCTACAGATGAGAAAAGTGAGGCTCAAATTTCTGTTTAAGTTTAAAGACATGTGCTTCCAAAGCCCTTGACTTTTTCACTACAGCTTGATTAGACAAATAACCAAATAACTTTACCACAGTAGTAATTTCAGCCATTCAATGACAGACACTCAGGACTATTAGAAGCAGGAGGATGGGGGAGTGAATGGATTGAAAAACTGTCTATTGGGTACTATGCTTACTCTTTTGGTGACAGGATCATTCATACACCAAACCTCAGTGACATGCAATTTACCCATGTAACAAACCTGCACACATATCCGCTGATTCTAAAATAAAAGTTGAAAAAAATATAATTGCAGCCATGAATTACTGAGTAAATAGGGCAATCATTTTTAGGAAAGGAAAACATATCCATTACTATTGAACTGTTAGTTTGCCACAGGGATTATACTGGGCAGCTTCGCATATAATAACTCAATATTGCTGTTATACAAATAAGAAAACTAAGATGTGGAGAACTAAATATATGCCTGATATCACACAGCAGGGATTCAAACCTAGTTCTTTATAACTCCAAAAGCAATTCCGCACTTCCTACATCGTGCGAAAGCTCCAACAGCTTGAGTTAAAACAAGTATAATTTGTTTTAACTATGGTTAGCCACTGTTATTGGAGCTAACCCATTGGCAACTTGGAAAAAGTATACATCATTTTATATAAAAATCACAAAATATCTAACATGTAACTAATGATATGGATAAAGGACAGGAAAATGCATAGATTCAGTAATTCCTAGTGTTCATCTCTCCCTCACTAATAAGCTTGCTGAGAGAGTGTGGAGTCTAAGAATATAGAGAAAAGTGCTGAAGAAATTGGTCTACAGACTTTATTTCTGCAAATAAATAATTTAAAAAACTATTACTTCTATAGAAAATCCATTCTTCTTTCTGGTTTATCTTTCTTATTTAATATTGAAATCAGATCAATTTTTAGTATGAAGGTCATATGTGCCTTACGTTGCCCTGTCTTCATTAGTTCTACTGTGTAAATGACATATGAATGAGAGTGCCTTTAAACCTCAGATGTGTACTTGAAGTGGTGATCTTGTTTTTTTTTAATCACAAGCTCTAAAAATTGTGTAAACACTTTCCTATAGTTTCCAATTGTACTAAAGTGGAGAGCCTCGATTGTGTTAAAATTACCTTCCAGTTCACTTGATTTCAGTTTGTGTATTGACCGTCATGGCTAGTGGTTGGAGATGCTTAGATAAAAAAGCATTGCCTTTCCAGCTGTCTTTCGAGAGGCTGGTGAGTAAAGGATGGTTGCCATATGACGTGATAAGAAATGAGATAGGAAGGTGTAGAGGAAAGGAGGAAAGCACAGAAAACTGGAACCTACTAATACTTTCCAGGACGAAACTTGAACAGATGACCCAGAATCCAGAGTGATGAGTTTTCTCATGGTCAGCACCTTAGATAGCCATTACCTCTAGTAAAGTTAGATGCACAGATTGATTGAGTTTACTTACATAAATTTATCTGTCATTTCTATGATTTTTCCTTTTTTGGATAGTAAAGAAGAGAAGGAAGACTGTTTTCATTGGTTTGTATGATGATGACTCATGAATAGCTGACATCACATTATGAATGAACAGTACTGGCATATTTGCATGACAACCTGTGTGTTTATGTGCAGTGCATATTGGTTTAAAATTAGTCTACATTTGTGGCTTTGTAGTGTTGCTGTTGTGGTCTTTTTGCTCCTTAGCTCAGCTAGGTCCAAGTTATTGTCACCCAACCAGGAAGAATTAGGCAGGTGCACATGGTAGAGTGAGTGGTGTAGAATTTATTAAGGAAAAGGGAAGCTCTCAACAAAGAGGGGAAGCAGGGTTGGGGGGTGTTTCCCCTACCCAAAGGTGGGAAAGTCCACCATGTGGCTGGGTCCAAGGCCCTTTATAGATTCAGAATGTGAATTGAGTGCTGATTGGTTTGTGAGTATGCACAAAAGGTTAAAGCAAAGACACCACACAAAGCCGGGCATGACGGTGTAGAAAAACCATTTTTTCTACACTGTCATGTAGGTATTTGTAAAATAGGTGAAGGGTGGGGACAAATCAGAGAAAAGCACACCAAACAGGAAGACAAGTTCTCAATCTGATCCGAGGATTTAACTTCTGGCTTGGCTTTCAGGTTTTAAACTGTCTTTGGGTTGGAGGTTGGGTTTCACCGGGGACCTGCTCCTATCTGCCTAGGCATTTGGCTGCCTCCTGCCACTCTCATTTTTCCCCTCTGAAGAGATACATCTAACTGCCATTAGAGTAGGGACAAAAACATATCTTAACTGTTTCCTACAGACGGGAGGCACTGTTTTGGGAAAACAGCAGTCGATCTCTCTCAGAGGCCTATCTAAGAGTCCCCAGTAAAAAAGAGCCATTGTTTGAGGCTCTGGTTGCATGACTGTTTGGAGTTTGATGGTCTAAAGGTGAGAAAAGACAAGCCAGGTTATTAGAAGACATTTATCAAAAGGAAACAAGGGGGCAAGCCAAGCATAGGGCTTGACTTTGGTTAGCTCCCTTGGTCTTATTTCCCCAAACAAAGAAACCTCTGGGTTGTGAGCACCTTACCTGGAAGGATTGTCAGAATAATTGGCCAGAACAAGAATATTGATCCAGATTTTTACATTAGCCATCCCTTTTGTTTCTTCTGAACTGCAGCCGGAGATCACTCGTTGGTTCACAGAAATAAGCAAGGTTAGTTTAAAATGTAGGCAAAAACTTAAAAACAAGCAATGAAACTAGAATTTAATTACAAGTATATAAGTTTTGAAACATAATTTTTCTCCCTCCAGCGCTCATTTTTATTAAAAAAAAAAAAAACCCTCAAATACCTATGAGTTGGGTAAATTATTCTCATCTTGCAGTCCCAAGATAGCATGGGGCTGCTGGGCCTATTAGAAAGTGACATTCCTTACTCACCACAGGTGAGGAACCCTGTACAGGGACTGTGTTGATAAGATATGAAGCCAGTTTTCCCAAAGGGTTTTTATTGGCTCTGCAAGTCAAGCTTGATTCCTTAAAGGGAAGCACACTCTTATAGTCAAAGTCTTCGTAAAACAACCAGTTTCTTCAATTGTGTCCTGTTGCAAAAGAAAATAGATTCTTATTGCACTGATGCAAATAACTACATTGCCATAAATTAAGAATATTCGCAAATATTTTCCAAATTCTGGAGAAATCAGGCAGAGAGAAACAAATATACTCCAAATTTTATTCACAGAATTAAACCTTACTCAATTGTTAAAAGCTATAGATAGCTCAAAAATGTTTCCTTGGCTCTGAGAAACAAAACAAAGATTAGCAGTGTTTTAAGCAAAAAGTTAAAAAAGATTACTTCAATATTTTGTTAGTTTAGTCCACTCAGTTAACTCTTATTCTGCTTGATATTCATAAGCATTTCAGCTCTCCAAGAGTACTGTACATTTTTCCTTTGTTCTAGTGTCACAATCTCCAAAGATATCAGAAACTTGTGTTTAAGAGCACCTGTCAAAGTTCTATAGCTCATTATAAACCAACTTTTGAAAAGAATCAAAGCAAGGCAACAATTGTCTATGAATGACAAAATAATCAGGGTAATTATAGTCAAAAACATGATTGACAAAGAAGACTTTTACCCTTTTGCTGGTATGTCAAGCTTCTGGGTTCCCTTCCCCCAAGCTCAGTTTTAAGCCAATCAGTTTAAGGTGTGGAGAAAGTAACTTTTCCCAATTTGGAGGATGCATCAAAGGAGAGGGTCGTGTGGTATGGAGACACAATTACCCATCTGCAAAGAGATGACAGAGGAGGAGAAGGATAAAGAAGGCTTTTGTTTGTATTTTTAAAAGGAGTCTCAGTGATTCAAGAGGCATTCGAGACAGAAGTACACACTGAAGATGATTGTTTACCCATCTAGAAAGAGGGGAACAAGGCATCCCTAGTCCTTTTCTCTTTTCAGTGAATATCCAGGGTACATGAGGGACAGAAAGAAGAGGCATCCCACTTTCTTTCTTCCATCCTTATATCTCTGAGTCCCAACGACCTTGAGAGGATGCTACCATGGGTGCCAGTGTGGCTTTCACCCATGTTAACAGGAGGCCTAGAGGGCGGGAATTATCTGCATTTACCACATGCTGCCTTTCCTTCATGCTGTCAGTAACCTTTGAGTTCCTCAGACCTCATTTATGCCATGGATGCTAGCATGACCTCTATCCATGAAATGGAGGATGCTAATTGGCAAGAATCAGTTATGTTCACCTGCACCATGCCCCTTGACTTCTGTTGTCTGCCTCTGGATCTCTCAATCCAGTTTTTCTTACTAGGGCTTCAACTCAAAGCTTGGAATTGAGTTTGGGACAAGAAGGTGCCTCAGGGGGGTTCATGGGCTCATTAAGTTCCAGGTTGCCCTTGCCAGACTGCAGCCAGCAGCTGGCAGAGTCACTCCTCCACTGCTTCCTTATCATAAGTCAAATGCTAAGGTAAAGCTGTGGAGCTGGGTCCTCCTCAAACAAGGGAGAGAAAAGGGCATCCCATGAATTGGGGTCCTGGCCTAGTAAAATGCCTTTCAAAAAGAAAAAACCTCTCACATAGAAAAGCTCCCTGTATTTGCAGGGCTCTGTTAACTCCTGACATCGTGGAGAAAAGAAAAAAAAAAACAGCTTAAGTGCAGGGTGGAGAAGGTTCCTGGGTGGGGGGGGGGACCTCTTGCCCTATGCAAATGGGTTCCCTCAACAGGGGAAAGTCTCTTAATCACTGTACCCTCCTTGCCTCTAAGAACAGACGGAAAGCACTTTGTTCTGAACTGCATATCTGATGGCTGGGCCAAATGCTCATTCTACTTAGTAATATCTTTACAATTTGCAGCAACATATAAAAGAAGAAATTGATGCCATGAAAGCCTTGAAGAAAAGAAGAAAAATGTCATAGAAAAGACTGGATTGGAACAAGGCTGACATTCCCAACCCCCCAGTGCTGTGTGGGTCAGGGGGTGTCAGGGTTCTCTCCAGCATCCTGCCTTCTGTAGCTGCATCATTCATTCTTAATTGGCTCAACAGAGGTTCGGTGTTTTATCTGCCTTCAGAAAAATATCTGAGGACAAGAAGGCTTGGAAACAAAAGTGAAAGAGGATTTGGGTCCACATTTACTCACCCTCGAGGTATTCCCATACAGGCCACCAAAATGTTATGGTCTTTCTGTTCTTTAGCTTAGCTAGGTCCAAGTTCTTGTCTCACAACCAGGAAGAATTAAGTGCACAGACATTGAAGAGTGTGGGGGGCAGAAATTTATCAACTGAGAGAAAAGCTGTCAGCAAAGAGGGGACACAGTGGGGTGGTTCCCCTATTCAAAGGTGGGAAAGTCCCTGATGTGCCTGGATCCGGGGCCTTTTATGGACTCAGAATATGGAGTGTATGCTGATTGGTTTGTGAGTATGCAGAAAAGGTTAAAGCAAATAAACCACTCAACGGTGGGCATGTCAGTGTAGAAAAACCAAATAGGAAAAGGTAGATATAGGTAAAATAGGTGAAGGGAGGGGACCAATCAGAGGAAAGTGCACCAAAAGGAAAGACAAGTTCTCAGTCGGTCTGAGGATTTAACCTGTAGCTTGGCTTTCAGTCTTTAAACTGTCTTTGGCTTGGAGGTGGGCTTTCACTGGGGACCTGCCCCTATCTGCCTAGGCATTTGGCTGTCTCCCGCTGCTCTTGCTGCTTTTTCATGACTTCTGTGAAGAATCAAACATTTTAGTTCATCTACTTCCAATTATTAAATAACCATGTTATTTTGCTCCTCTATTACCAAGTGGAAATGGTTTTTCACAAAACAAACCAGTATCCTAAATTTCTTTTTTTTTTTTTAGAAAATGATGTTTATTTTCCATCAACCATTTTTCCATGTTGCTTAAGAGCCCGTGCAAGAACAGCTTAAGACCATTCAGTGGTTACTCCTACCCATTCAGTGGCCTGAGCAGTGGGAGCTGCAGACCAGTCTTCCATGGCAGGCTGAGTACTCCAGTCTTCAGTAGGGAACTGCTGAATAGGCACAGAGGGCACCTGTACACCTTCAGACCAGTCTGCAACCTCAGGCTGAGTAGCAGTGAACTCAGGAGCTGGAGCAGTCCATTCACCCTGAAATTCCTCCTTGGTCACTGCCTTTTCAGCAGCAGCCTGCTCTTCTTTTTCAGTCTCTTCAGGATCTCTGTAGAAGTAGAGATCAGGCATGACCTCCCACGGGTGTTCACGGGAAATGGTGCCACACATGCGCAGAACTTCCCGAGCCAGCATCCACCACATCAAACCCACTGAGTGAGCTCCCTTGTTGTTGCATGGGATGGCAATGTCCACATAGCACAGAGGAGAATCTGTGTTACAGAGCAATGGTAGGTAGTTAACATAAGATGCCTCCGTGAGAGGCTGGTGGTCAGCCCTGGGGTCAGTAACCACAAGAAGCCCTGGCTCCCGGAAGGCTGCCTGGATCTGGTTAGTGAAGGTTCCAGGAGTGAAGGGGCCAGCAATTGGAGTGGCTCCAGTGGCAGCAGCAGCAAACTTCAGCACGGCCCTCTGGCCAGTATTCCTGGAAGATATAACACTGACATCAACAGGGTTTTCAATGGCAACAATGGCACGAGCCGCCAGCAGAAGCTTCTCCCAGGTCCTCTTCAGATTTATGATGTAGATGCCATCACTTTTCCTTTTATAGATGTACTGTTCCATCTGGAAGTCAAGATTGGTGCCACCTAAGTGAGTTCCTGCTGCAAGGAACTTAAGGACATCCTCCTCCTTCATTTGCAGGACATCAAGGGCTCCGGACATTGTGAAAGTTTCCCTTTAAGTTACGACGGGAATCCAGAACAACGCCGTATGGACCCCTGTGTAGGTAGCACAGAAAGCCCTAAATTTCTTACTGGAGCAATTATCTGGAAGGGCAGAGTTAGGTAAAATTAAGTGACTAGAATAAATTAGGACAAACTGACCCCAAATTAGAATTTTAATTCTGATTTGCCCATTTCCAGAGATAAGCATCCTATGTGCTAAAGACGGATAAAGAAAGCATAGGTTTTGATAAAGTCAAGAATGGGGCCTAGTTAAATACATAAAATGTTGCTCAACTTCATACACAATAATGTTAAATAATCCTAAAATGCCGTTTCTGGCCTATCATATTGACAACATTTGAAACAGTGTAAACTCATGCATTTCTTTAAACAAAATATTTTCTATTACCCTTGACTGAAGGAAATCTAGAAACAAGACTGCTTGTTAAAATAGCTGACTCCATAATAACTGGGTCAGAAATATACATATTGATCCAGGAACATCTTATTATAGCTGAAACCAAGAAACATAGTGAAGTTTGCTTTGGATAACATCAAACCTTGAGAGCCAACTTGAACATGCTCCCATTGGACAATTCAAAAATAGAAAAGAATAATAACTACAACAGAGTAAACACGTCACATTTATTTAAATTCATGATTTACAAATGATACTGAATAAAGTACTATTTGGTCACTTTTTGAAGAAGCTAAGGAATTAACTCATTACCTTCGCCTTCACTATTTTTCAGAGTAATAAATGTTCATCTTTCCTTTCCAATACACATAGTACTCAGGATATCTAAATAGTTAATGAAGCAAAGGTTTTTGTTTATTAATAAATTAGAAAAGATATAATTAGGAAAAAATTATTGTTTTGAAACATTAAAGAAAATAAAAGACCTAAGAAACAACCTTCAATGTCAGCAAAACAACCCTCAATGATGGCTAAAGAATAATAGGTAAAAAGTGATGAAGGTATTTATAATAAATGGGTCAGGCTGACTAAATAATGTCAGAACCAAATAATAAATTGCTCCATTTAAAAAAAAATAGAGTTATACCAGATATAACATAATAATACTGGATGGACGTATACAACACTGTCCATAAAATATTCATGGCCAAATAAATACCAACACATGACACTTGAATTTAATCAACTTTTTAGATGAGCACTTTCTAATATAATTTTTTGTAATGATAGAAATGTTCTATATCAATGATGTCAATACAGTAGCCCATTAACCACATTTATTATTGCACACTTGAAATATAGCTAGTTAGTGAGAAATTGAATTTTTATTTTGGTTTAATTCATTTGTGTTTAAAAGTCACATACGTTTAGTAGCTACTGCACAGGAGAGTGCAACTGGATCTAAATACATTCAAAGGACAGAATGGTAAGGTAAATGACACTATGGAAAATCAGTTAGCAAAATCCAGGCTATGAGAACTACTATAGGATAAATAGTCAACTTTCTTCAACAAATTACCTAAAAAGGGGAAAAGGGCACAGGATGAGATTAGATACTAACAAATGTCTAGGAGATGTGGTAAGAAGAATAATAGTCCCCAAAGATATCTACATACTAATCCTCAGAACTTGTGAATATGTTACATTGGCAAGACAGCCTTTGTAGATGTTAAACTACAGATCTTGAAATGAGAAGGGTATCCTGGATTATGCAGGTTAATTTAATGTAATTAAAAGTATCATTGTTAGTGAAAGATGGAGGTAGGAGAGTCAGAGAAGATGTGATGAAGGAAGCAGAGGTGGAAGTGATGTGGTTGTTGAGATTGAAAGCAGCAGGGTACTATAAGCCAAAAAATACAGGCAGTTTCCAGAAGCTGGAAAAGCCAAATAAAAGAAATCTCCCCTCGAACTCCCAGAAGGGATGCAGCTCTGCCAATAGCTCAATTGTAGCCCAGTGAGACTCATTTCAGATTTCCAGCATTCAGAACTTAAGATAATACATTTGCGTTGTTTTGAGGCAGGAGACATATGAATCAAATGCAATGTGTAGATTTCATGTGGATACTGATTTCAACAAAATGTGCTAAGGAATTTACAAAACAGCAACTCCATCCTAAAGTAAATGACAGGAAAGTAATTGACAATTCGCCTTAGTGTGCACAATTTTTTGAAACCAACCAATCAGCATCAGCCCCTTGCAAATTGGAACAGGCTCACTCCGATAGCATGCCTATGATTGTCAACCAACACATGAGTCTCACCCAAGTAACATATTCCATAAATTATGTCAATCTACTTACCATTCTTAAAGTCTGCCAAACCATGCTTCCCATAACTCCACTGTTATCTGATATAATACCAGCAGTCTACTTTGCTAGGTAAAACAATCAGACAAGCATAATTATTCTTAACTGTAACAAGTAACAAATTCCACTATTTCTTTTTATTTCAGACATGGATGAGTGTTTTCATCATTTTTTACAGCAGTGGAGTTTGCACTATTGCTTTGAAAATCCTTGCTTGACAGCATTCCAAGCACACATTAGGAACAGATAGTCCACCCACCAGGCACATTTACTGGACTTCTTGTGCCAGAACTCCATCTGTATTTCAAAACTGCTGATAAGTTAGATGGTTTCAACAAAATTATGATCTTTGCCTAATTTATTTGAGTTCTCATTACTGGATTTATTTTGTTTTCCTAGGATTTGTAATCAATTAGATATTTGTGTAAGACATTGCTTTAAGGTAACAGCAATGCAGGACAGGCAAGCCCCCAAACTGGGGCTTAGCCCAGGAGGGTTCTTGGCTTTGCCCAGGAAAGAATTCAAGGGCAATGCAATGTTGTTAAACAGCAACTTTCATTGAAGCTGTAGTACATGGCAGCAGCAGAGGTATTGCTCCTTGAGAAAAAAGCTACCTTATAGGCAGTGTGCCCAGAGTAGCAGTTCACAGGCAGTTCTGAACTCATATTTATACCCACTTATATCCACAATTATATGCACATTAAGGGTAAGTTTATGCAGAAATTTCTAGAAAGCGGGTGGTTAACTTCTGGGTTGTCAGGTCATTGCCATGGAAGGGGATGGAAACTTCCAGATGTTGTCATGGCAATGGTAAACTGACATGGTATACTGGTGGGCATGTCTTTTGGGGAGATGCTTTCACTTTGGACCTCTTTTAGCTGGTACTCAATTTGGTCTGGGGTTCAAACCCTGCCTCTGGAGTCTAGCCTGCCTCCTACCTCAATAGGAACTAGCCCTTTCTATAAAGTAATTAGACTTCTTTAGTAAGGTACCACTGATAAGTAATTTTATCTGAATAGTAATATATTAGCCTTTTTGTTTTGGAAATATAACATTTGTGAAATATATTTAAAATTAACCTGATTATTATTCTGCTATTTGCTTTTCTTTTGCTGTTGTTGTTTTATATGGACAAAGTCTTATTTCATGTTGTTTTTATTTCTCCTGGATTGCTTATTTCCATTGAATGTACAATGTTGTGATCCAGAGGGAATGGATAAAGGCACAAAAACTCTTGGTCTCCAATCAAATCCACATAGGCCCTGAGGTTTAAGAATAGGAGGTCCATTAGATTGCTAACATTTTGTGGAAAATCTATTGGTCAAACTTTGCTTTGATCGCATAAAAAACTTCATGAGAGCACTCCCCTGTTTTGCTAGTTTATGAAAGAATGTCACTGTGCTTAGTCTGCATTCCAAGATCCACAATTGTTGAGTTATTGATTTTATAGCCCCTTCCTAACCTTTGCTTGGTGGGGGAAGCCAGGACACTATTCATTAGCCCATCTGTTGACAACCATAGTAAAATGATTTTCTTACTCAGAAGGAGTTAGGTATCTCAGTCTCTACCTCCTCCAAGAAGAACTCTTGCTATGTAAACAAATTTGCACTAAAATTTAATTATTGAACTTTCCTTAGTACATAACAAGACAAAATTGTCATAGAGTAACAATGATGATCATGGAAAACATTTTTTTTACTTATAAAAATCAATAAATCAATACATTTAAGCAGGCCTTTATAAAAATGAGGCAATACAACATCTAACAGTCAATATCAGCTTCTTTAATTGGTGTGTTGAAGACTCAGACGAAATTTTAACTCCAAGACAGTTTCTTTCAAGTATTTTTTAATCTGGTAAAACCAGTCCTCATTTTTTTCCCTGTCTCTTACCTGTGCTCTAAATGAGCTTCCTTCTCTTTAGCATTTTAAGAAAAATAAATAACATTCTAAAATTGATAGGCCAAAGACCTATAGGAATTCAGATCTACAGAAATAGAGTTTAAAAACCTTGCTGGAAACAAATTATGAGTTATAATTAAGAATTTTTCTAAACTCCAAGAAGTTAGAAAGAAATGTGATACAGATCAATATTGAATGGATTTTGTTAGATGCTTGCATATTGTCCTGAACTACAGATCTGTGCCAACTGCTTTAAGTAATTGTAGCCCTTTAGAGGGGAGAAATACTCAAAAGCAGCAGAGTAGGAAAAATAAGACTTGCATAACATAACTATGGAAAAGACAAAAAAGAGATTTTAAAAGCCTTTATTTCAATGTTGTATTAGCTATAATTAAAAATTAAAACAAAATAAGGATTAAAATAGAGTTCAGGAACTTTCAAACAAACAGTATTCTGGGTACATACAAAAGTGGAATTAAGGGAACCCATGTTCTCTCTTTCTCTCTTTTTTTTTTTTTTTTGTAAATGTGATTAACCTTGAATTATTAAATTTAATAGGAAAAAATAAATTTATGTGTGAAACTACCAATTTATAAAATGTTTACTGTGTTTCCAGGTATTTTCTGAGTGCATTAAGTATTAAACGAACTAGAAATCAATGTGATAATACCTCCCTAGATAACACTGACCACTGAACTGAAAACAAAACCAAAAAGTATCCTAATAATTGGTAACCTGGTCAGGCATGGCGGCCTATGCTGTAACCCCAGCACTTTGGGAGGCCAAGGCAGGAGGATTGCTTGAGGCCAGGAGTTCGATTCCAGCCTGGGCAAAATAGTGAAATCTTGTCGCTAAAAATTATAAAAAATAGCCAGGCATGGTGGCACAAGCCTGTGGTCCCAACTACTTGAGGGACTGAAGTAAAGGATGGCTACAGCCCAGGAGACAGAGGTTGCAGTGAGCTGAGATTGTGCCACTGAACTTCAGTCTGGGCAACACAGCAAGACTGTCTCAGGAAAAATAAATAAATAAATAAATAAATAAATAAATAAATAAATAAATAGGATTGGCAGTGAAAATTGTCTTCTTTGGGTTCTCTCTTTGTCTAACTCTAGGTGTCAACTATGTAAATTAGGCTCATTCCACCTCCCTGCACATGGATTTTTTTCATTACATAGGATATGGATCATGGACACCCTCAAAACTGTGTCATGTCCGGCAGCAATCAGGTATCAACTTGATCGAGCCCATGAAGGAGTTCAAATTGACCCCGTGTCAGTAATGTGCCTACTGTTAGCCTAATCATTGTAAACTAGAACAGAAAATATGATGGTAATATCTGTATTATATGACAAGAGATTGAGAATTAAAGTTAAAGATTAGAGCAGAGTAATTTGACAATAAAAGGAAAGATATTGGGAAAACCAACCAATATGTCTTCATGTAAACTCTTGGAGCCCTGTCCTTCCATTCATAACACAAGGATAATAATATCTGTTTATCTGTGTCAAAATTAGAGGAAATATGTGTGAAACACATGGAACATAATTTTACCTCAATAAGTGAGAGCTATATAAACTTTATTATTATTGTTTTTTGTTACTATAATTATATGAGATTTCAAAACTCTATGTTTTGTAGTTTGTGTTACTATTTTCCACACTAGAAACATAAACATGTGTTTATAGCAATACACACAGTTTTTAAACATAAACTCAAAGCAACCTCATATGAGTATTTAGAAAGTAAAATTAAATATTATATGGTGGAGATTTTAAAACAAAAAATTGCTTTCAAAATTTTTAATGGTATGTAAAGTGTGCTGAGGAGACATGGTCAGTAGCATAATAAATACTGCAACGCTGTCTTCCACAATGGTTGAACTAATTTATCTTCCCACCAACAGTGTAAAAGCGTTCTTATTTCTCCACATCTTCTATAGCATCTGTTGTTTCCTGACTTTTAATGATCGCCATCCTAACTGGCGTGAGATGGTATCCCATTGTAGTTTTGATTTGCATTTCTGTAATGACCAGTGATGATGAGCATGTCTGTTCATATCCTTTGCCCACTTTTTGATGGTGTTGTTTCATTTTTTTTTCTTTTACATTTGTTTCAGTTCTTTGTAGATTCTGGATATTAGCCCTTTGTCAGATATAGATTATAAAAATTTTCTCCCATTCTGTAGGTAGCCTGTTCACTCTGATGATAGTTTCTTTTGCTGTGCAGAAGTTCTTTAGTTTAATTAGATCCCATTTGTCAATTTTGGCTTTTGTTACCATTGCTTTTGGTGTTTTAGTCATGAAGTCTTTGCCCATGCCTATGTCCTGAATGGTATTGCCCAGGTTTTCTTCTAGGGTTTTTAAGGTTTTTAAGTCTTATGTTTAAGTCTTTAATCCATCTTGAGTTAATTTCTGTGTAAGGTGTCAGGAAGGGGTCCAGTTTCAGTTTTCTGCATATGGCTAGCCAGTTTTCCCAACACCATTTGTTAAATAGGGAATCCTTTCCCCATTTCTTGTTTTTGTCAGGTTTGTCAAAGATCAGATGGCTGTAGGTGTGTGGCATTATTTCTGATGCCTCTGTTCTGTTCCATTGGTCTATATATCTGTTTTGGTACCAGTACCATGCTGTTTTAGTCACTGTAGCCTTGTAGTACAGCAAGTCAGGTAGCATGATGCCTCCAGCTTTGTGCTTTTTGCTTAGAATTTTCATGGCTATACAGGCACTTTTTTTGGTTCATATGAAATTTAAAGTAGTTTTTTCTAATTCTGTGAAGAAAGTCAATGGTAACTTGATGGGGATAGCATGGAATCTATAAATTACTTTGGGCAATGTTGGCATTTTCAGTATATTGATTCTTTCTATCCATGAGCGTGGAATGTTTTTCCATTTGTGTGTGTCCTCTTTTATTTCATTGTGCAGTGGTTTGTAGTTCTCCTTGAAGAGGTCCTTCATATTCCTTGTAAGTTGTATTCCTAGGTATTTTATTCTCTTTGTAGCAATTGTGAATGGGAGTTCACTCATGATTTGGCTCTCTGTTTGTCTATTATTGGTGTATAGGAATGCTTGTGATTTTTGCACATTGATTTTGTATCCTGAGACTTCGGTGACTCCTCAACAATCTAGAACCAGAAATACCATTTGACCCGGCAATCTCATTACTGGGCATATACCCGAAGGATTGTAATTCATTCTACTATAAAGACACATGCACACATATGTTTATTGCAGCACTGTTCACAATAGCAAAGACTTGGAACCAACCCAAATGCCCATCAATGATAGACTGGATAAAGAAAATGTGGCACATATACATCATGGAATACTATGCAGCCATAAAAAATGATGAGTTCATATCTTTCACAGGGACATAGATGAAGCAGGAAACCATCATTCTCAGCAAACTAACACAGGAACAGAAAACCAAACATTGCATGTTCTCACTCATAAGTGTGAGTTGAACAATGAGAACACATGGACATAGGGAGGGGAACATCACATATTGGGGCATTTCTGGGGGTGGAAGCCTAGGGGAGGGATGGCATTAGGAGAAATACCTAATGTAGATGATAGGTGCAGCAAACCATCATGGCACATGTGTACCTATGTAACTAACCTGCATGTTCTGCACATGTGTCCCAGAACTTAAAGTATAATAATAATAAATAAATAAATCCCTTAAAAAAAAGAATACTGGAATGAAGTCAGAAAAGTTCACATTCTTTCTTTACATTTATTTGGTTTGATCTTGGGGAATTTATTTAACTTTCCACTCTTGAAGTTTTTATGAATTACAGTTCCTTCTTACTTTGTGGGGTGGTTGAAAATATAAAAAGAGAAAATACATAAGAACTTAAAGCTTGGAGGTACACAAAATGTCATCTAGTCCAATATGTGAAAAAGATATTAAAAAGAATATTTGTTGCTGAGCACGGTGGCTCACACCTGTAATCCCAGTGCTTTGGGAGGCCGAAGCGGGCAGGTCACTTGAGGTTATGAGTTTGAAACCAGCCTGACCAACATGGTGAAAAACAACAACTAGCTGGGCATGGTGGTGTGCCTGTAATCCCCGCTACTCAGGAGGCTGAGGCAGGAGAACAGCTTGAACCCTTGAACCCAGGAGAACATAGTTTTTATAGACTAAAAAATAATGTACAAGGTGGTTTCTCTCTTTCTGTCGTTAACTCACTTGTTACAAGATGAGAGACTATTGATTTATGACATAGAGAGTAAAGTAGGCTTCTGGAGTGATTCTTTGTACTCCCTCTCTATTCACCTCAATGTCTTTGTTATTGTTTTCTCTTCCTCCCATTCAGCCTCCAATTACAAAATGGCTGTTTATGACCACTTTGAAAAATGATTATTTTTCTCATCTCTGGAGCCCCCGTAAGCAAACTCACTAGTTTTAAGACCTAAGTCACAATTTTTTATCAATTTATCTTTAACTATAATCATAAATTGACTCCTTAACTTCAGGTTCACAGGTTACTTGCCAAATATTTGAAGTACATCTTTAATGATGATGATGGTGATGATAATGATGATGACGACAATGACAAATATTTAATGGGTGGCAACTGTGTACAAAATATGCAAGTTATAAGCACTCCGTATGTATTATCTAATTCAACCCTGACATCTAGTGAGTAGTACATACTATTTTTTCCATTTCACAAGTGAAGAAATGTGAGATTAGAAAAGTAAGATAATTTCCCAAAGTCATAAGGCTAGTAAGTTGTGGATCCACACTGTGAACAGATGTATTCAGCCTCTGGAACCTGAGCTTTTGGTCACTGTGCTACACTCATATGTCCCATATGTTCATTGTTATTGCTATGTCTCCTTTGAGCAATTCCCTACATTTTATAGATTGTTGGACAGTATTTACTAATTGTAATGTATGTGTGTGTGTCTATGTACAGGAGATATGTTGGTCTGTAATGTTTTCTTTTATTTTTCTGAATTAGGTTTCAGAATTAAGATAATACTAACCTTCTACAAAAAAGGGAAGAGTGTTCCATTCTCCTTCAATTTCTGAAAGAGTTTTTATAAGAATGAGGTCTTTTTTTCTTAATGATCTGGTAGAATACACCAGTGAAACAATCTAGTCCAGGATAATTCTTTGGGGGGAGGTGTTTCACTTAAAAAGCAGTTTTCTTGATTGAGACCAAGTTTTTCCGGTTTTCTCTTTCTTCTCATATTAATTTTGGCAAGCTGTGTTTGTCCATTTTATCTATTTTTTTTCAAATTCAGCATATAAGTGTTTCTTATATGGGCTTATTACTTATTTATTGTTTGAAGATCTTTGGTGATGTGACTTTTTTTCTTTCTTTATACTTCATTCTTAAAAATGTTTGCAGTTTTTTCCCCTCCTCTCTTTCCTGTATAGCCACAATCTTACCAATTTGACTGATTTTTCCAAATATTGTTTTTTGACTACTGATTTTTCCTGTTGTTTGCCATTTTCTATTTCTTGATTTATATCATATTTATGTATTTTTGTTATTCTGTTTGCTTTAGGTTTATTTTGCTGTTTTATTTTCTTACATTGTAGCCACAGATTACTGTCAGGTTACTATCTGTTCTAATATAGGCATTTAGTGATATAAATTTTCTTCTAAGCACTGCTTTAGCTACTCCTATGATTATTGATCTGCCATATTTTCATTATCATTTAGTTTAAAATATTTTCTGGTTTATCTTCAGATTTCTTCTTTGACTCAATGATTACTTAGATTATTTGTTAGCATTTCTATTTCCTTAATCGTCCTAGAGCCAGATATGCGTAGTGCATATCTTGGAAAGAGCTTGGACCTCATAGAGGACCCATGGTAAGTAGATAAATTAGGCCCTGGGAAAGCCTTTGAGTTCTAGTCTGTGTTTACTACTGCATGAAAAATAGCCAGTCTAAGCCTTAATTATGGCTTCAGCAAGAATATTTCTAATGAGCACTGTGTAAGAAAGATTCTCTTTTAATCTTATCTCCAATTTTCCAGTTCTATTTATATGCACCCAACAGTGCAAGAAGACACTCTCAAAGAGAAAGTCAAGGCCATAAAATAGCATATAAAATATCACAAGTAGCATGTGTTTTGGAGGCAGCTTCAATCTTAGCATTTCCTAAAGCAGAATTTTCTGTACTTGGCCCAAAGAGTCAGTAATACATTCAGTTAATTACAAAGTAAGATGCATTAGACAACTAATATGAAAGAGAAGGAAAATCACTATCTGTATCTATATATGCATATTTATATAAGTAAATATGTATATAGATTTTACATATTTTAATGAAATAATGTGTATCAAGACTGACTATTCCACTATACCACTTATTTCTGATCTAGTCACAGATATATTGCAGAGCTGAAGGTCCATTTCATCTTTTTCTTCATATTAGAGTCTTTCTAAAGGATAAGTGTTATGGACTGAATGTATTCTCCCAAAAATCAGATGCTGAAACTTAGTCCCCGGCATGATGGTATATGGATATAAGGCTCTGGGAGGTAAAGTCATTAAGGTAGCACCCTCATAAATGAGATTAGTGCCCTTATAAGTCGACATCAGAGAGTTAATTTGCTGTCTTCCTACCATGTGAAGATACAATGAGAAGTTGGCAGTCTGGAACCTGGAGGAGAGTCCTCATCAGAACCTAACCGGGCTGGCACCCTGATCTCAGAGTTCCAGCCTCCAGAAATGTGAGAAATAAATTTCTGTTGTTTATAAGCCACACAGTCTAAGGCATTTTGTTATAGCATCCCAATCTAAGACAAGAAGAAATTGGACATTTATAGGAACCTTTTACAATACTTTGTTAGTAAAACTCCCTCAGTTGAAAATGAAAAAATTCCCGTGTAGCTTAAAATAAGAAGGTAATTGGTTGGCTTTTGTAAGGGTAAAATCCAAAGGACTGAGCTACCTTCAGAACTGGCTGAAACCTGAAGCCCAAACAAAATCAACAAGTATCTGGCTCTCTCCTTTCATCAGCTCTGCTGAACATATGGTGGCGTCGTTCTTAGGCAGGCTACCTCCTTAGGGTGGCAGAGGAGGCCCCAGCAGGCCTAGGCTCTTAAATAATTCACTTTTCATTTCCAGTGAAATTGAATTTCTTCTCTTATAATTTTGTCAGAAAATCTCAAATAAGATTTTGATTATCATGTCTTTGGTTCTGTGAACACTTTGTGGTGAGAACACACATGTAATGGGTTTCCCCCTGGCAAAAAAAGAATTCATGTCAAAAGAATGAAGAAGGAATTCTGGGCAGACAAAATAAACAGCTGCCATCTAAAAATGCTTATCCTGTTTCCTTCAGAATTACAATGCACAGTATGAAGGATTATTTCAATGACAAGGAGTCCAGCCTTATATAGAGAGAGAAACAGAACTGCTGTGACTGTCAGAATAATCAGTATTCTGGGGTTACTTTTCCTCATAACTTCTGTTAACCTGTCTTCCTTGCTAGAATATAAATTTCACCTATGTAAAGATTCTGAATATTAATCCTCAACCCAGTGAATAAGTTGACATTTAATATTTAATTTGAATTAAATATTTAATACATGTCAATATTTGTTAATACTTGTAGATACAGACACTATCATATCATTCCAGAACTGAAGCTCCAAACATTTTGTGAAAATGGTTAGTTATTATTGTTTGTACTGTTAACAGTGATAATCCATTAAATTTATTTTTACTTGACTGATTTCCAAATGAGTTCATATACTTGATCTCTTTTGGACTCTTAGTAATCTTGTATTTTTATAGGGTCATGGGTAATGCACCTGCCTAAGGATATATCATTAAATTGGGTCAAGGTTTACATCTTGATTTTCCCATATTTATTCCTCCTATCTGTGCTGATTCTTCACATTATGTGTAGGATGTGGCAGCATGGGAGCCCAGGACATTTAAAAGTGAATAGGATTTTAAGCAGGGGGAAATGGGCAGAAGAGAAAAGCTAGTACAACAAAAGCAAATGTAATAGAGCCAACTCAATAACAACAATAAAACAAGCAATATAACTGCAATAGCAATAAAACAGAATTTCTGACAAAAGAAATGGGTTCACATTTCAATTTCATTGAGCTCTGGTACTTGCTGGATATGTGACCTTGGTAAGTTAACCTTGGAAATTTGGTTTCAAGCTCTGTCGCAATCTGGTACAGCAAGAACATCTCACATTGTTCTGATCTAAAAATCCAGTAGCCGCAGACAGAAAGGGGAATAGAAAGACAAAAACAAATAAGATACCAGAGAATCAGCCTGGTCCAGATCACAGGTCATTTAGACTTATCTGTAACAATTTACAGAACCCTTATGTAATTGATCAGCAATAAAGCCAAGATTCTTTAAGGATTAAATCTGTAAGAAAATTGTACACATAGCAGAAATGAAAATACAAAAGGCAGTTTCTTGCCTCTCAGGATATTCTCCTTAGCAGTTACTAACATGTAAATAATAAATAAAAATTAGGGAAACAAACAATAGACAGGTCAGGACCTCCATAATGATAGTGTGAAAAGCTCAGT
The DNA here is from genome assembly GCF_047675955.1 of Chlorocebus sabaeus. Lineage (NCBI taxonomy): Eukaryota > Metazoa > Chordata > Mammalia > Primates > Cercopithecidae > Chlorocebus > Chlorocebus sabaeus. The sequence goes on along the minus strand of NC_132913.1, from coordinate 96,429,448 downwards.
AAACTCTCTAGTGAAACAATTATTTGACTGGTGAAAATTATATTTAAACACACACACACACACACACACACACACACACAGAGCTATTTAAAGTTTCTAGATTTGCCCCAAAGGCATACAGCAAATGAAGAAACATTTATTCAAGAACATCTACTAAATCTCAGTGAAAACAGAGTCAGTGACATTTGGGCCATGGTCTACTCCTACATCCCTCTGCCAGCTTTATGGCATGGAAGCTCTGCTCCAGATGCTTTGTTCTCAGCAGGTGCAACCAAAAAAACAAGAGGTCTCGCTAGCTCCTAGTCTAATGCTATGAACTTAGCCAGGAGGAAAGGTCATCAGCATCTATTATCCTGCCTCAGTGCTGTGTTGCAGAAGTTCTATCCCTGGCAGGTTTGACTGCATGAAGTAGGGCTCCCTTCCCTGACACTGAGCTCCCCTTTTCCCCAACTCCCGCTCATAGGGTTAGGGCTCCAATTCAGGAATGAAAGACCAAGAATACTGGATCCCTGATTGTTTCCATCCTAGCTTGTTCATATGTTCAAAAACATGACATCAATAACTCATCAAATATAACATAAATAGATAGAAATTATTTTTTAAGAATCATATAAAGATTCTGGAGTTTTTAAGTATAATAAAAAAAGCAGTAAATTTAAGTTGGCAGAACACAATAGCCTTGAAGACAGATCAATAGAGGTCATACAATCTAAAAATATACATAAGTGAGTGAAGAAAACAGAGTCTCAAAAAATGTAGGAAATCATTAAGCATACCCACATATATATAATGGGTATACCAGAATGAGAAGAGGCGGGGGATAAGACTGAAACAATATTGAAAGAAATAATGATTGAAATTTTCCCAAAGTTGCTGTAAAGCACACCTACCCATCTAATCTACACATCTAAAAAAGCTCACTGAACTTTAAGTAGGATGAGCACAAAAGAAACACACCCAAACATACCATAGCAAAAAATTTGAAACCAATGATAAAGAGAATATCTTAAAGCAGAAAGAAAAATGACTCATAAATCATCACAGAGGGATCACAATAAGATTAGCAACTGACTTTTCAGCAGGAACAACTGAGGATGAAAACCAGGGAAATGACACATTCAAAGTCCTGAAAGAAAAAAAGCTGTCAACTGAGAACTGTATATGCAGTAAAGCCACTTTTCAAGAATATAGATGAAGAAAAGACAGTCCCAGATAAATAAAACCTAATAAAATTTGTTCCTAGAGGGCTGTCCTTAAAAATAAGCACTAAAGAAATTCCCTGATACTGAAGGAAATGACACAAGAAAATAATGTGAATCCAAACAAAAAAAGACCAAAAAGCCCCAGTAATTATGTCAGTAATAATGAAATACTGTATATTTATATATTTTACTATTTTTCTTATCTTAATTAATTTAAAAAACAATTGCATAAAACAATGTCGAAAGATTTTATTGTTGGGCTTATGAACTTTAGAAATATACTTAACACCACCACCACAAAGGAGAGAGGTGGTAATTATTTTGAAGTTAAAAAATAATCCAGATGGTAATTATAATCTACAGGAAGAAATAAAGGAACCAAAACAATGGTACATAAAAAGGTTATTTTTGAAAAATTTATAAATTCATTTATGCTCTCTTTTAGTCTCTTAGTTTCTTTAAAAGACATGAAACAATATAAAGTAATAATTATAATATTTAAAACACATAAAACAATAATTATAACAATGTATTGTTGGGGTTGTAACATATAAAGATGTAATATGTAAATAATTAGCACAAAAAGTTAGAGAAGAGCAATGGAACTACCCAGGACTAAATTCTATATCTTAATAAAATTTAATTAATATACATTAGAAATAGATTCTGTAGAGTATATATGTCTATTGTAAGCCCTAAAACAACCACTAAAGAAATGATTTAAAAATATATATTCAAGAATCATTAAATAAATTAAATTGGTACCCTAGAAACTATTTTAGTTAGCAAAAGAAGCAACATAGAAGGAAGAAAAATCCAAAATGGTTGTTAGACATATAGAAAATAAAAGCAAGAGAGAAGACAGAAATGCAACCATATCACTAAAAACATTACATGTGAACAGATTAAGCAATCCAATAAAAAGCTAGTCAAACTAAAGTAAAAAACAAAACCCAAGTATATGACATTTGGGGAAAACACACTTTATAATCAAAGATACAAATATGTTGAAAGTATAAGAAAAAAAGAAAAAAGATATACCATACAAGCAGCTGGAATGGCTTGTACTAGTATCAGACAAAATAGACTTTGTGCCAAAATTCGTTATAAGAGATACAGGGACATTTGTAATGAAAAAGGTTTAGTCCATCATGAATATGTAAAAGTTATAAATATATGTGCACCTAACAACCAAAAATATGTGAAGCAGAAACTTACATAATTGATGGGAGAAACAGACACTTCAACATAGTTGTGGACTTTAACCAAAAAATTGACAAATTTGGCCACTATAAAGTGTGTTCAAGGGTGTCTGCTGGTTTTATCTGGCCAGCATTTCCCCCTTTCTAATGGTAATTAAATTATGCAAATTACACAACAATAAGGCCCTATACAATAAAAAGGTGAACATAGGGTCCAGCACCTTATCCTGTCCCACTTTTGTGGGGTAAGACTTTGGATTGGAAAAACCCAAGGGTAAAAATACAACTTGTAATGCTGGATAACTGGCTCAAAGCCTAGTAATACATTTTATATTAAAATTTTATGTTTAAATTTAAATTTTGTATTTAACTATGTTATACATTTTTGTATAAAGCTAGGATTTTAAGCCTAAATACTTGTGTGGGCTTCAGGGGAACAAGGAACCCCAACAATGACTGAAAAATGCATACTTAACAATCATTTTTCTAAAGTGAGAGCTCATCTCTCAGACTCAAAGGGGTGCAGGTTAAGAATCACCAATGCAGTTTTATTTCTAGTAACATACTTCTCACGGAATGCTTCAATACTAAAACATTGTTTTTAATCAGCTAAGTACACTTAGTAATCTTGTATTGTGCCTAATATTAAAATATATTAATTTTAGTGTAACAAGCAAGGTTCCAAAATGTTTTTGTCTCCAGGTGAATAAGCTTCCATTTATCTGTGCTACATTACATTTTAAAATTCTTAGACTACTCAAAAAAAAATCTTTCAGCAACATTTTCACTTTCTTTCAACTTGTACTAAAATTGATAAATACTCCCAAATATTCTCTGCATGCTATTTAAACATTTCAGGCCCAGAGGATTAAAGTTAAATAAAACCAATCTCTATGGTAATTCTGTCAGTTTCCTCTCACTGGGACATACTGCTAGTGTTGGCTGACAATCAGTTGCCATGTGTACCTGAGATAAAGCCTTCCCTGACCACCACAGTCTGAAAAGATCGTTTTCTTATCTGAACTTTTTAAAAACTTACAATTGGTGCCTCTCAATGGCAATTAATCATTTTCTGCTCTAGTCCATGACATATTTCCTACCGGCTGGCCTAATACTAACTCAAATTAAACCAAATTGGAGAATATGTTACGATTTCTGTGGCATTCGTGTTCTACTAATAAAAACGAATGGACAAATTGTGAAACGGCTTTTTAAAATCTTTAACAGTTGATTGATTTTGTCTTACTCTAGAAGATTTACTTTTTTAATGGCATGGAATTTTTGTTTAGTAAATGAGGCTTGGGTCTTTCATATTTGGAAAGAGCCATCCTTCAAGAGAGGAATTACAGCCATATGTAAAATCTGAAGAAAGGCAATGATAAGTTTTATTCTTTAATTAAAATGTGACTGAATCTTAAATGAATTTCACCAGTCTGTGTCCCTGTCATCCCTGCTCTGTCCCTGTCATCCGTGACTTTTTTTTTTTCCCATTAGATTTGGCTTCAATCTCCTAATAGAAAATATGCTGAGGTTAGCACTGGAATATCCAGTTTCAGTTCATAACTGGAATACTTCTTACCTCCGAAATGTTGTTCCTTCACCTATAAACATAGTCCATCTCCAACCTACTTATTTCAAAAGAATGCTATTTAGTTAGTAATCACATATAAAATATACAGGTCATTGCTTTGTAAACTGTTACGTCTTTTTCATATGTAAAGTATTATAATATTATTATTTAACTTGATTTTTATATTATCTGCTTATCTAATATATTGGCACTGAAATTAATGCTTCATATTTTAGTGTCCAGAAATCTGGTGGACCAGGGCTAAGAAAAACTGGTTATGTACTAGACAGCCATGAGTTACCTTTGGCCTCATACCCTCAAATCTCAGGATCTAAGGCAATGGAGAGAATTGAGTATTAAGTTCCCCTAGTTACTAGGTGCCAGGATAGCATTTCCCCCAGCAATCTGTGTAGAGTTCATGCTTTGAACCATTCATGTTATACTGCTTCTTAGTACAGTCAGAATTCTGGAATGCTTCTTCAGCAATTCTGCAGGACCCATTTCCAAGCTGCTCATTAAAGCCTGTGTTAGCAAACTTCCCGCCTGGTGTTTGTTTTGTCAATTTCCAAAAACAGTGTAAAAACTGACAAACGTGTTAATTTATGTTTTGCCTTTCTTTGTCAATATGACAGTTATTAAAAAGAAATGTTGTTTATCTTTTAAAGCTCTGAAACAGATATCCTGCTATTGTTGTCCCAGTCCTGCCTTCCGTGGAGCACATGTGTGCCCCCACTGCTTTCAGCTATTGGTAGCTTGAAATAAGCCGTGTTGGAAGTATTCACACTGAGAAAATGGGAAAATGCTAGAAAACAGACTCACTTATGCTACACCCATCCCTCAGAGCCAGTTGTTAATCATTTACCACCACACCACTAGAATTCAGCAAATCTGCGTTTACATCCTAAAATTACAACCTTGGGTAAAGTTGTAATTTCCTCCTCTGTGAGATGGTGATAATAATACTATTCACCAAATAAGATAGTTCTGAGAATTAAATGAGATCATTATCATGTAGGTGTTCCTACCGGTTTATGCCTCCAGCAACTTCTGCATCTGATAAGCATACCCCAGTTGTGGTATCCCTCTGAGTGCTTCTTCATTTACAGACTTACTGATGTGATAGTTTGCTTTTCAACCTCAGTTTTCTGTTAGATCCAAAAAAGCCATTGATTTTCAGTTATTCCAGCTTTTGTTGTTGTAAGGATGAGATTGATGAATTTCAAGCACTTTGCATATGAGAACATGGGAATTGATTTTTTTTTTTTTGTATCCTCAAGCATCAGTCTCACTTTGAAGTCTTAGCTTCTTGATTTGATTAAGAAAAATTCTAACCATTCAATTCCAAACTCAAGGCAAATTTACTCAAGTTCATGTCTTGCCTTAAAAAAAGTAATTTTATTGATTCTACTTTTCTTGCATATAATGCATTACAGAAAAGTTAAAATGACATAGAAGGAAAATATCAGCCCCTGATTTTTATTGTTGTTGTTATTAATATGAAATACATGGATATATTTTGCCACAAAGATATTCTCATGGATTCTGGCTTAAAATTTCTTATCTAAAAATGCCTCAAGGTTTTTTCCTTGGTTTCTGTCCAGACATTCCTTTGTCTAACACTGATGTTACAGGCTGATAATGGCCGCCTCTGGAGCCACTAGTTTTGTGATTTTTCAGAACAGGTTTCTCTAGAGGCCTCTCAGCCAGTGCCTACATGGTGCAACAAACCTAGACTAACCATTTGTTTCAGAGCTGGTATTTTATATAAGCTATATAAGAGTCTTTATGGAAGTAAAAGAAATTGGATTTATCAAATGCTCTGGAGGATCGTTCACTCATTTTATTCTTTTTTTTTTTTTTTTTTTTTTTTTTTTAGACAGAGTCTTGCTCTGTCACCAGACTGGAGTGCAGTGGTGTGATCTTGGCTCACTGCAATCTCCAGACTCCCTGGTTCAAGCCAGTCTCCCACCTCAGCCTCCCGAATAGCCGGAATTACAGGCACATGCCACCCCACCCAGCTAAGTTTTGTACTTTTAAGTAGAAACAGGGTTTCACCACGTTGGCCAGGATGGTCTTGATCTCCTGACCTCCTTATCCACCTGCCTTGGCCTCCCAAAGTGCTGGGATTACAGGCATGAGCCACTGCGCCCAGCCTGTTCACTCATTTTAAGAGAACAAGAGAAGAAAGCAAATTAAAAATCCACTTCTTTGTTAGTAATCCAGTTTCTGTCCATTCTTCTATGCAGGTAACAGGTCAGTGAAACTTCTGTGCTGCTGAGCCTCCATTCATGCATTCCATTATTTCAAATCCGAACATGCCCAAGGAACCGCCTTGGAGTTTATGGCTTGACTCCAGATATTGCATGGTATGGTTTCAATTTTAGATCATACACTCAGAAACTTTTTACTAGATCAGCAATATGTTTTCTATTTGCGGCTTTCACTGTGAAATACACCTAGTAAAGAGCACAATCTTAACAAATCTTAAGAGGAAAAAAAAATCACAAATATTTATTGTCTTTTGTTTTATGCATAAGTTGTTTTATGATAAGTTGTTTAAAGAATGTTCCTGGGAATGTACCAGATTTCTTTGCCTGTATTTCACAGCAAAGCTATGCATTTGGAATTGAGGCATTTTTCACCAGAATTTAGGAACAATGATGGATAATTTAATTTGAACTGGCATTACTTATATCATGTCACAAAATAGCATCATATTTTATCTTTAGTCTTTGACAAGAAAATCTAAAAATAGTATTCATTATCTCTCCTGACACTGTTTTAGTATTAAAAGGCAACTACCCCTGTTGTCACACTAAAATAAATGTTTATTAGCTTCTCTAAGGAAAGCTGGGTTTGGCTTATTAAAATGATAGTACTTTAAACTACATATATTGCTTAACTATTCACCACTAAGCTTGTGATTCTTAACTTTTTTACAACTATTATTTCTTCCTGAGGAAGGCATAAAACTGAGGAAGGCATAAAAACAGTAATAATTGTTTTAATGGAAGCAGAGTTATGAGTAGATAAAATATATAAAACAAACAAGCATTACAATAATTCATGCGATACTAATCATAATCATTTATCATATTATCATATCACATCAAGTGATTATCATAATCACTTGCCAGGACTTCTGAAAGAGCTTCTTCTCATCCTCAAAGGTTCTCCCCAAATCTAGGATGCTCTTCTTAATGGAAAATTAAATCAGACCAATGCACAATTAGCTGTAAGAGTTCATTTTCCTCAACATTAAATCTCTCCATTGCTGTATGTGATTGATAAATATTTGTTGAATTAGGAATTGAATGAATAAATGAATAACATAGCCATAACATGTCAATTTCTGCTTAAATTTTGTTTGGCCTGTATTATCAAGTTTCAGAATGACCTTGTATCAGAGTATCAGTTTAACCAGGAATCTTAAGGCATATATCCTGAGTTAGAAAAATAATACTTGTAGTTTCAGAGCTCATAAAATTATTAATAAAATCATAATATCGTATTTCTTTAAAGTGTGAGTGAGATTAACCACAGTACTGGGCAGAAACTCAAATAAATTCACTCTATTCTTATAGAACGTCAACACACTGCTTTTTATTGCACACAATATATGTTCAAATAAATGTAATAGTCCCCTAGCATTTAAAAAGACTTATTTGATTGCAACAAATTCTTATTTCAGAAAGGCATACATTTAAAAATTTTAAAACTCCTTTATTACATGGCCTTCAACTTTAGAAATAAAGAATATATGTATTAATAGAATGACAAATCATAGAATTTTTAAGTTGGATATAACTTTTGAGATAACCTGGTTCTACTCCAAAGGGCCTCAGGAGGGAAAAAAAATTGCTCATTATGAAATACATAATTTGTGGTAAATCATGTATTTGAGCCCATATATTCATGTACTTTGTTTTTCTTTAGGTTCCCATTCTGCTTTTTGAGCCTGGGAACACACACACACACACACACACACACACACACACACACACAATGTTAGAGAACCAAAAACCAAGTTGGCAATATTTCTCAAATAATAATGATGATTATTACCTAGTCAAAACTTGGATAGGACTGCCCTCTATATGTTCTCTTTACTTTGGGTTCTCTGTATAAAGTCAGAATTTTACTTCCATTTAGATATAATAAATACTTGGTATATTCAAGTCAGAGTTAAAGAATAGAATTGGACATGGATTCAATATATGCCTCAAGTATATAAATATTGTACATACTCTACTTTACTTGTTAGTCAGCCATTGATGGTTTTTTAGATTCTTTTTACTTTTATTCTTACAAACAATGAGTCTATGACAATTCACATATCTGGTGCTCAAATGCAAGAGTGTATCTGGGTTATGTAATTAAGAGTAGAATTACACAGCCATAAAGTAGATACATCTCTAAACTTACTAGGTATTGGCAAGTTTTTTTTTCCAAAGTGAAGAGTACATAAGAGCTCTAATGTTTGCTATTTGCCTTTTTTACTTAAAAATATATCATGATCAGATTCTTACGTTAGTTATTTGTATTAGGACTTGTATTCCATTTAATTAAAACTCTACCTTTGAAGTCATTCACATATTGAAAAGCATATAGTACATTTTCTACTCTTTGCTGTGACAATTCAATTTTCAAAGAACATAACTATCTAGATCAATTCCTATGTGTGAGTTTTAAAATGAGTGCCCTGTCACCTAGGAAACCGGACTAGGATCACAAAAGAAAAATGACAGAGCCAGGCTTTTAGCTGACATCTGTCTGATGACAAAGCCTGATTACCTTTCATTATACCATACTGATGGGCAAGATCTCAGCCAGCTGTAAATAGGAGGCGCCTCTGCTGATCTCTGAAGTCCTCTCTGTATGCAACTGTCTCTTTTATGGTCCTCTGCTCTATGAATCTGAGATGCCTTGGCCCCCCCAAACTTCCAGTTCTGTTCCAACTCAGGGGGACCACAGGGCACAACCTAGTTGCCAATGCCCTGTACTCTCTCTCTGGGCAGTGAGATGGAACATTCATAGGGCTCACCTCATTTGTTTCCCATCTGGATTAGTTTTTGTTTGTTTGTTTGTTTTTTCACTAAAAGAAATACCTGAGGCTGAGTCTGGGTAATTTATAAAGAAATGAGGTTTAATTGGCTCACAGTTCTGGAGGCTGTACTGGAAGCATGGTGCTGGCATTTGCCTCTGGTGGAGGCCTCAAAAAGTTTATATTCATTGTGGAAGGTGAAAGCAGGGCAGGCACCTGACATAACAAGAGAAGGGGCAGGTCCCAGACTCTTTTAAACAACCAGATCCCACATGAACTAACAGTGAGATCTCACTTATCACCAAGGGGATGGTGCTAAGCCATTCATGAGAAATCTGCCCCCATGATCCAATCACCTCCCGCCAGGCCCCACCTCCAACACTGGGAATCATATTTCAACATGAGATTTGTAGGGGACAAATATCCAAACAGTGTCACCAAGTCTCAAGGTTCATCTTTTGTTGCCTGATGTCCAATGTCTTAAAGACCATTGTTGCATGCTTTCTGTCCATTCAGTTGGGCAGAAAGTTGTTTCAGGTTGGAGTGTAGATAACCCTGTTAATATTCTTGGTCAGAAGTCCACAAAGCACTTCAAAGTACCAAGTACCAATATTTGAGAGTTCTCATGAAAGCCCATGTAGGATAGTTACAAAAAGAACTCACAGATTGTTCTCAGAAAATTTTAATTTATATTCTGTATATATTAGTACACGTAACAGTGTTGATAACTGAACACTCAGACTCACCCTGGTTTACATATATTGACTGTTTTCCAGTATAAAGTCCAAAGGTAGAGTAGGCTTCAGGGTGATTTGATCCAATGACTCAGTGATGTTAGTAAGGAGGTGGGTCATGTTTTTACTTTTCTCCCCATTTCTCCAATCTGCTTCCCACAGAGTCAAGCCTCATCCTATGGTTTCTTTTTCCTAGTCACATGATTGCTGCTGACAGCTCCCAGGGCTATGTTCTTCACCGTCCACATCCAGATAAACATATGTAGTATTTATCCTCAAACTGACTTTAGATCCCATGCCCATGATTAAGTCAAACACTCTGGCAAATGAGGTGCAATTACGCCACTTTCTTTAAACTAATCTGGTTTCCTGCCAGAATTTGTAAATGGGAATAATCTAGTGAATGCTACACAAAGAGGGAGGACTGGATCCCTAAAGGACATCTGGATGATACTAGGATATAGGAAAGAAAGACCAGTACCAAGGCTGGGTAGGCTTCCAAAAATTATTTACAGCACGTTTGCAAATAACTATCATACAAGGCAAAGTGTAGTATTACAGTAAGATCAGAAAAATTTGTAAAGAGGGAAATGTTTTATTGTTATCTACAATGAGGCTGTTTGATTTGACTTTCTTTAAAGCACTCATGCCTTTTATATTATTTGTGTGAATAGGATGTTAAGATCTAACGATGGCTGTAGTTACCTATGTATAAAGTACTCAGGTTTTGTGGTTCTCCTCAATACAGCTTTAGTCCAAACCTGAATGTAAATTTTAAAAATGAGTTTTATTATAACACCAGTCTTCTTTCCACCATAAAGATTACTTCATCCTAATGGTATGAATTTTTAACAAGTTAACATATTAGTTTGATGTCTTTGATCAGAGTTGCTCTATTCCTCATAATTAGAGCTTTAGCATACAGAGGTATGAATCAGAAAAAGGGAAAAGCAGTATGTTGGTTATTTGGAAACAAATTAGATGACAATACAGTAATTCCATGGCAATAACTCTCAGGAAACCCCTATATTGGTAGAAGTATACGAGGATGGTATTTTCTGACCTTTGATCCTTTCTATGTTTACCAATTGGCTCAGAGATAAGCAAATGAAGTACACATCCCCTAAGTGACTACGCTGCACATTTCATAAGGTCTAAATGTAATGGGAAGAACTCACTTGACTCAGACTTTTGGAAAAAAATGCATTTAAGTAAAAAAAAAAAGTCCAAACACAAGTTAGAAATGTAAGTAAAACTGGCCGGATGCAATGGCTCATGCCTTTAATCCCAGCACTTCGGGAGGCTGAGGTGAGTGGATCATTTGAGGTTAGGAGTTCAAAACCAGCCTGACCAATCTGGAGAAACCCTGTCTCTACTAAAGTACAAAAAGTAGCCATGTGGGTTGGTGCATGCCTATAATCCCAGCTACTCAGGAGGCTGAGACACGAGAATCGCCTGAACCCAGTGGGTGGAGGTTGCAGTGAGTTGAGATTGCTCCACTGCACTCTGCCCTGGGCAACAGAGCAATGCTCCATCTCCAGAAAACAAACAAACAAACAAAAAGAACCAAGAGAAAGAACAAGAAGAAAGAAAGAAAGAAAGAAAGAAAGAAAGAAAGAAAGAAAGAAAGAAAGAAAGAAAGAAAGAAAGAAAGAGAAAAGAAAGAAAGAAAGAGAGAGAGAGAAAGGAAGGAAGGGAGAGAAAAAGAGAGAGAAAAGGGGAGGGGAGGGGAGAGAAGGGAAGGGAGGGGAGGGAAGGGGAGGGGAGAGGAAGGGAAGGGAGGGGAAGGGAGGGGAGGTCCGGTCGTCTTTGATATCAACAATTAGAAAGAGTAGTACATTTCTTAAATTATAGCCCATTTTTTCTCATAAATTTTGATGTAAAAGCCTAAACAAAATATTGCTACATAGAAACATAATAAATTGTGATGAAATAGGTTACTTTTTACTAGAAGAAAACTATAAAATAGGAAATAACTTTCCAAGATTTCTCTTCTGAGACAAATATATAAGCTGATTTTGCATTTCTGATATTTATATGCTTTTAATTTTAGGGTGTTATTTTGCTTATTGATGTCAGGAAAGAGTATATTTAGGACTTATGAGAATTGCCAGACCTTTCAGGTACTTCCATGTTTAGTGACTATGAAAGTACAACTCCAGTAATTATGGTCTAACAGAAATACAGGGACCAGGAGATCACAACTTTAGGGATGACTGTCAAGGTTACTCAATTGACTGAGTAACCTAGGCTAAAAGAAGTACTTTATTTGGTTGAGAGAATCTAAAATGGGTAGGAAAAAAGATAATCAATATCAATTATGGCCTCCAGATAGAGGACTATAGCACAGAATGTAGTGTATCCTAATAACTCCTCTGTCTTCTTCTTATCATTATTATTAATGCTATTCTTATTACTATTATTATTTCTACTACCTTAGTTTTATTTTTCTTTTACAAATTGTGACTGGTTATCAGTGACAGGACAACAACTTTAATGGATAAAGCAATGACTTTGAGTGTGAAAAAATGGACTTTAGCAGATACTGTTAATTCTATGTTCAAAACCATTTGTCATGAATACTCACTTAAATACCATTGCCTTTCTAATATCAGTCCTTAAATTTTCTTCTAGAGCATTCTCGAGCCACAAAAGTTTTCTTACTCCATGACTGGGAAAGGCTGTAAGTTCTGGCTAGCGAATGCTCAAAGGAGAAGCCCTTAAACAATGATAAACAAAAGTTGTTGAATAGATATGCCAGGTTTATAGGCTTAGATGGGGAATCTCTATAGTAGATTCTATGTTGTGTTTCAGAGAAACCCAGCAGGGTTGAACTCCAATTACTTGCAGTAATATGCTGCCATTTAAAGCTCTTCTTTTGACACTATTTCCTTCCTTATCACTTACACAATTTCTTAGATTGATTCTTTTATTGTTATTATTATTTTTTAAAGACAGAGTTTCACACTGCTGCCTGGGCTGTAGTGTAGTAGCAAGATCACAGCTCACTGCATCCTCAACCTCCCAGACTCATGTGAACGTCCCACCTCGGCCTCCCAGTAGCTGGTACTGCAGGTGCGCACCGTCATGCCCAGCTAATTTGTGGTATCTTTCGCAGAGACAGGGTTTTTGCCCTGTGGCCCAGGCTGGTCTTGAACTTCTGAGCTCAAGTGATCCACCTGCCTCAGCCTCCTAAATTGATAGGATTATAAGCATGAGCCACTGTGCCCAGCCCCAGATTAATTCTTAAACTTAAAAAATCTGAACATAATCACTTTCCACATTAATTTCTGGGATCCAAATATCTGTTTCAGGAGCTGCTTTTAGCATAATCCAATCTAAACTAAGACCCTTATCATTTTCTAATGTGATCAATTCAATCTCAGTTAAAATTAATTTTGATATATTTCTTCAGTTAGTAATTTTGTTTGACTACTAGTAACAGAGAACCTGCTAGATTAATGCTAGAACCCACATGTTCTTGTAACGATTTAAAAGATATGAGACAAATAACACATGCATAAAATGATAGCTTCATAGTCATCAGAAAACCAGGCTTCTTTTGTCTTTCTCAGTCTTTACCACTTTTATATTCAAGATTGCCTAATGTGCAACTTTCTAGGGTTCTGATAATCATGACAATTTCTCAGAAAGCAGCAAAAGGAAAATGGGAAATGTAGATGGGAGTCTAGCTCTTTGAATCCTATTAAATAGTGTTCACAGAAATCCCTCCCAACAAATTCCAAACATAGATTGGTGCAAAAGTAATTGCGAAAAGTAAATTAAACAATTTTTAAAAACTTAATCATATGAACAAACCTATCTGCGAGGTAGGATGAGAAATAGATCATTTTAGCTGAACACATTGCCAACCTAAATAATATCATGTGTGATAATAAATGATATTATGTGTGATAACTGCAGAAGATGTAGATAATAAATATTATGTAGGAAGTCATCTTTTTCTGCTATACTTTCCTCCTAAATCCATGATAAGACAAATTTTTGGAGAAGAGACAAACTGTTCTTCAAGAGAACATTTAAAACTTCTGGAGGTCTGCATGAAGGCTTTAAAAAATTCAACTTATATATAGGCCCATACACAAGAAGCATCTCAGGGAAGTTGGTAGAATCATGAAAGAGATGAAACTTTTAGTCATAGATTCTAATAATCATGGATCATGGGCCCTTAGACAATACCTCTGAAACAGTACCTAAGAACAGTGAGGTTAAATGGATTGTGAGCACAAGAACAGGGAGATGTTCTGGAAAATAAGCAGGAATGGAGATTACTTTGTTTGTATTCATGTAAATTTATGATGCACCTGCGGCTGTTCATTATGACATCAGTCATACAGGTCCCTGTATAGGTAGCATGTTGTACCTAGGAAAAATATTCAATAACAAATGTAAATAAACAAATTATAAATACAGTTAAAATATGTAAAACTACTGCAGGTACATGCATCAGGTCCAAATGTGGACACTGATTATATACTAGAAATTTATCTTTTTACTAGGGGAAAGAGCAATCACAAATACATTGCAAATATAATCACTAATGAGATAAGAATTTGTAAATTGGATAATGTGGGCTAATTTGACATATTAGGCAGAGCCCGTGGGAGGTGAAATCTGATGACTGGTGGGATAGCTAGCTTCTTAGGAAGGCAGGGAATGTGTTTCTAGAGGTAGTGTAGGATTAGTTCCTACTTTACTTCAAGATGATAACTCTCTCTGCATGGTTGGTGATGTTCCAAAGCAAGAAAACAATGCTTTTGAATACTTTCTAATATTGATTAGTGGTAAGTTTTCCCTTTAAATGTTTTAAACTATAAAAAGCCCTTAATTTAAAGTAGATTAGCTCTGAACAGAGAAATTAAATTTACCCAAATAAACATGTTTGTAAGTTATAATGTATGTGAACGTCCTCATAACTGTCTCATAGCAATAAAACTGTCTCATTAGCATGCTGAAAGCAAACTCAAAGTATCTAAATTCTAATCCTTTCTCAGCAAACCAAATAATGTTAATATTTCAGGACATTGGAAAGTGCCATTAAGATCACTACAAAAGTGGTTAAACTGACATAAAGGGAAGAAAATGTTAGCTATTGGAGAAAAAGGAAGGGAAATCAATCACTGAAAGGATATTAAGCCAGTTCACAATGTACCATATAATGTAAGTAATTATTAGTAATAATCCTGGTTATAAGCTAATGCTATAATAATGAGGTTTCTAAATCTCATTTTCTCTTGAAGTAGGACTGCTTTTCAGCCTACCGAGTAATTCTACAAAATGTAATCGAAAAAAAATTATCAGCTCTTCACGAAAACTGTAATCTAGGAAGCAGCAAGAGACAGACACCATCGATTAAAGAAAGCCAATGTCCAAAAACTGTTTCCTAAATTGACTTCAATACTGATGGAAAGAGATACAAGAATAGTTTTAATATATGCTTCCTTCATCATAATCAGAAATTTATATTATAGTATTCTAAAAGTTATAATCCAAATAAAGATTTTCTATTTATTTTTATTACAAATAACACTCATATTAATTCTCCATTATTAAAGACAGGCTCCTAATACATTGAAGGGACGATGTGCAAGTGAACAACGATCACTGAAGTATCTTTGTTAGTCACTCTGGCACTGTTATTGGAGTTATTAAAGTGGAACATCCTATACACAGATTCGATAGAAGGGTGAGTTTCTGTATGGGATGGTAGGAGCTGGATCAATTTAGGCAAAGGGATCAGGATTGAAAATTTCCAGTTGGCCAACAGATTCTATGGATTTCTGTCATATTACAAGATCTTTTGAAAATAATCCTTGAAAAATTAACCCAGGTATGTTATCAATTAATTTCATGGTTTTCATCACACTAAGAGTTTTTCAGGATGGGATAGTTGCCCATAATCACATGGTTCCTGCAATAGAAATAATCTTTTTGTCATACTGTAACACTGGTTCAAGTAGTTATTCTCTATTATCAGTGCTCAGTCAATGTCTTAACTCCTGTTGCTGAGCCCTTTTTATTATTCAGTTTTATGTGAGTATCTGCTAGGACAAAAATATTTAACTTAATAATAATGGTTACTTTTCTAAGTCGTCATTGCTAGATCTTTTGCTTACTATGAAGGAGGAGATGATAGTAAACCACAGACACTACAGTCATATGATTACATGATTTTGATTGAATGAAAGTACATTAACATGGTATGATTATGCTTATAATGAGGATTACAGTTGGACTCCACTATTAATATCATGCCATATGATCACTCTTGAACTACACTAAACTACCATTCCTGAACATATACTATGAATCGGACACACAGAAAAGGATGTTAAATATTTTTCTTCATTTACTGTATGAGACACTGTATGAGATAAAATATCACCATCTCCATTATTAAATGTGAGTTACTTATGCAAAGTCACTGAAAGAATTTACCTTAAAGTCATTAATTTTACTGCCCCTTATATATTAGGAATGTTAATATTTTGCTTCTTATATATGTAAGTCCCAATTTGTTATTTATCTTTCTTTTTGCATATAATAATTTTATCATAAAATACTTCACAAATTTATGTAAATGAATGTATCAGTCTTTTCTCTAGTAATTTCTGACCTTGAATCACAGCAAAGAAAAATTTCCTCATACCAGGTTATGGAGGAATTCACTTATTTTATTATTGGTACTTGTATGCCTTAATTTTTTACATTCAAATATCTTACTTAGAATTTATTCTGTCATAGGATATTAAAAAGACAGCAGGTTTTATTTTCTTACATAGGTACATTTCATGTCTAAAAATATTGACTACATCATCTATTTTAATGGCTACTCATTATTAAATTGAATCACGTAAAATTGTCAATATTCAACCATTCAGGTTTGAAATAAATAGGCATTCTTGAAATGAATTACTATAATTTGTTTCTCAGTTAACTTCATATGATGTTGTAGCAGATTATTTTGAAGGAGGTACACGCAATGAGACAGGTACTTCACTGCATTGTTGATATGAGAGCAATCAAATCCCAGCCCCCTCTTGGCTCACTTCTCTGTCTTAAAGCTATTTATGTTATCAAAAGAAATTGAGACCTTTTACAATATGGCATATTTTGAATACTGTATTTTCTTGATTTCTATGCACTGTATTTTTCTGTTTGTTATCTAGCTCAGGTTCCTTTGCTGACTCTTCCTTTATTTTTCCAACTTCCCTATTTAGGACTTTCCCAACATTCACTATTTAGTTATCTTTTTTCTTCTATTATTATCTTCTCAGGGAATTCATCTTGTTCCATGAATTAAACACTGACTTTATCCTGATAATTATACAATTTGTGGTTCAATTGCCAAATTGCTAAATGCCAAAATCATCAACCCAGATGCTAGCTAACATCTATAATTGGATGTTTAGTAAGCATCTAAAATATAATATCTCCAAACAAAATTCTTGATTTCATTTCCAACCCAACCTATTCCCCTAGCATACAGTATTTTAATCTCAGCAAATAGCTCAACGGATTTGGTCAGCCATCCACACAACCTCTATTCATCTATTCCAATGTTAAAACATATTAGACTTAACAACAAAAAGAATTCTAATTTATTTCTCCCCATTTTCACTTCTACCCTAGTCTAATCTACCTTTATTTCTTGCCTACATCATATAAGTAGTAAATTTATATAGAATGTTGTTCCTGTGTCATAGTGGACACCAGCACTTAATAAAATAAGACACAACAAAAAATTTAGACCATGTTATTACCCTTCTTGAAACCTTTTAGCGTTCTCATAAATAAAACTCAAAGTCCTTAGTGTGGTTTAGAAGGCTTTTTATATGTGTTCCTATCCTTCTCCAGCTCTATATTTTCTTTCTTTTTCCCTTGATCACTCTGTTGTAATGACATAGACCTTTTTTTCCCCTCAGATATGGCACCAGCTGATGACTCTGCTTTGCAGGGCTGGGGTAATGTCCTCCACAATACCATTTATACCCTGGAGAAGTAACCTGTATATGAAACTGCTTCTACCATAACCAGGATTTACAGATCCAGGAATCAAGGAGGAGGGAAAGAATGGAAGTGACTTCTTTCACTATTACCCCCAAAGATCCAGTAACAAAATATTTCATTTCTATCCCTAAAATATTTAGATTTAATGTGTTAGATGTATTAGTTCCCAAGGGACTAATTTCTTACAGGGTTGTGGAAAATTGAAAGTTCAGGAAATACACCTACTCCTCTTCTCTGAGGCAACTGGAACTTTACAGAGAACAGTGTTGTAATTGAAATCATTTTCCTAACCTACTCCTCCTCTTACAAGCTTTATTTTCTCAGATGGCACCTGCTGGTGACTGCGTTGCATGGCCTGTGTAATGTCCTCCAGGATACCATGTACACTCAAGAAACCAGTCTATGTTTACGGTTAGGGTCAGGGTTCTGGTTTTTAAACATCTGTTATGGTAAGTTTGGAACACTTGTGAAGCACCCAGGGAAGGACAACCATAGGACATTAATTCTTTAGATTTGAGTTGGAGAGAATGATCATTAACTCATCACTCTCTAGAAGGTAGGTGAAGTCATGAAAATAGAAGATATTCATAAACAGTGTGCAGACTGAGACAGAAAAATGCTGATTATAGCCCTGAAGAACATCAGTATTTTTAAGAGAAGGGAAATACAACACATGCAATACAAACAAATTTCAAAAGAAATTTGAAAGGGGTAGCCAGAGAGTTTGGCAGAGGACAAGAAAAAAAGCAGTATTATAGATACTAAAAAAGGATATATATTCTAAGAAAATGAAGTTATCTATAAAGAAGTCATTTATGACCTAATTGAGATTAATTTTAGTGAAATGGTGGAAACAGGAACTTAAGTCAGTGGGTGGTCAGTACATTTCTTGAGATGTAACAATATTACAATGTGTCTATTTACTTTTTAAAATTTAAAAGAAATCTCAGAACAAACCAGAATTAAATCTTATACAGACAATATCCAGAAAATTAGCAATTTCAGTGAAATAGCACAGAGTAGAATCATTCTAATGACTCTGATCCTAGATTTTTACTAAATGTCTACTGCTTTGAAAGTAGTAGGCATTTAATAAAAATAAGTAATCAGCATTACCTGTTTTAATCATTATGGCTCCCATGAAACATGTGTATCATTTTCAGCATTTTAGTCATTGAAGAAATCAACATTCAGGCCTGCTGTCTGTCTGACTGCAAAAAAAGAAAAAAAAAAAAAAAAGGCTCGTAATTTTTCTAATGTTAAAGTGGCAAATAGGAACCATCATTGTCATATCAATAAAAGGAAGGGTGTGCTTCAAATAGAAAACCTCTTCACCTGCCCACCAAAGCCAGGTTCTCTTTCATCTAGTATTTTACAGTTTATGTATTTACTTAGAAATGGTGTTTTTCTGAGGTATAGGAGAAGCTATCTCATTCTGAAGAACAGATTAGTGGGTTCTGTCATTTTCTTAGTGCTGGTTTTCAAAAATGTTCATTTGAAGCTAAAACACAAACAGAATATTTGACTTTCTTAGCAAAAATTATATATATTGAATATTTTGTTTGTATTAAAGTCTTGTGATGCCTCAGCTTTCTTCTAAAAACATTTTGGAATAGAAGATGACAGCTTTTGCTGAACTATTTTGCTAACCAATGCGATTAATTCTGTAAAATGCCATGGAACAATACAAATGACTTTTTGCTTGCTTTTAAGTGCGTGGGAATTTTGCTTTAACTCCTGCTTAAATTACATTTTAGTAGCATTATATTTCTGCCTTCATAAGGGTCATTTTCAGAATGAGCCATTGGAAGGCTAATGCATGCAAGGCTGAAGAAATGATGTGCAGCTGTGCTCTGCCCTGGTCTGCTCTGACTCCACTCATTTACCAACAAACATGAGGCTAATGTCCATGCTGACTTGAAGAGGAAACTTCTGATAGTGGCTGTAAGATTAAGTTTACCAAGTAAGGTGTATGGGAAAAGTAATGAATTTTGAAATGTAACATCTTCTTTGAAACATGTTTCTATTTCTTTTCCCACTAATTTTAGTCATTTCTAAGGATTTCAGAAGACCAAAATGCTCACCAATATTCATGGTACTGCTACCTGCTGTCAACCCCTCTTCATGGGTTAGAGTTCCTAGATTTAGAGAGGCACAGTAACTATGATACTAAGGAGAGTTTTGGCTTTCAGTAGCTATCACTGAATTTAATGTAATAACATGAATTTTGTATGATAAAATAGACCAGAAATTTATTCCCACCAGATTGAGCAGATGATTATTTCAAATAATAAAGTATTATCCTTGTATTCCCTTTTAAGCACAGAAACATTCAGAGAAATTGCTATCAGTCTTGGGGATAATGTGTTAGGGACTTTACTTGTGGTATTATATACAAACTCACATTTCAGGTATTCATAAGTTTTTGATTTTTCTTTCAGCAAGGATTCTCAAACCATAGTTTTTAGTATTTGTTCTCTTCCTTTGCTATGGTTTTCTTCAAAGATTCTAATTATCCATATGTTGTCATTTTTTCTTAAAGTCTTTTAGCTTCATTTCTTTATAATTTTAAGACTTTTATCTTTTTTATTGAAACTGACCCAATTGTCCCATAGAGCTGAGGTTTTTTGAATAAGCATAGCAATTGATCCTCCTAGTATTAAAACTTGAGAAAGTTACATTTGTCTTATCTGAGTTCCTTTCTCAGA
The DNA here is from genome assembly GCF_047675955.1 of Chlorocebus sabaeus. Classification (NCBI taxonomy): domain Eukaryota; kingdom Metazoa; phylum Chordata; class Mammalia; order Primates; family Cercopithecidae; genus Chlorocebus; species Chlorocebus sabaeus. The sequence goes on along the minus strand of NC_132913.1, from coordinate 96,408,957 downwards.
AAACCAAAAGTCAGGGCTCCCAGATAGTATTAAGGAGTTGAAAGTTACCAGCTCACTGCATCTGGACAATGAGATGTCAGACCCCTCACCCATCATGATTGCCTAACTGATCACCTGCTTCTTGTTGATCAACTTATCTTCCTTACTGCTCCCTAATTCCTGTTTTCCCATACATAGTTACATTTCGTCCTTACTATATAAACCCCTAATTTTAGTAGATTGAGGAGATGAATGTGCGACTGATGTCCCATCTCAGCTGCAGCACCTGATTGAAGCCTTCTTCCCTAGGAGCACTCATTGTCTCTCAGTGACTGACTTTTTGTGCAGTGAGCAGCAGGACCTAGACTGAACCCCTGGTGTTTCGGTATCAGATTTTGGTTTCCTAACCAGAAACGTGTTGCCTGGGGCTCTGCGGCTGCAGGCCAGGAGAGTTTCAGAAGCCCCCCTAAGCTGCTGCCCAACCCTTTTTTAGCGGAAGGTGGATCTGTCTCTCTCTCAGGCCCCAGCTGCATTCCTGATTGCCTAGGAAGAACAGCCTATTAAATCTGACACCTGCATCAGGATACATGAGTGTCCTTTGTGGAACCAGACAGCAGAATCTGCTCCTCTCAATTGGGAAATTTTTTAAGGAATTTTCATTTGAAGGTTGAACAACCCCAGCAGACTGAGAGAGGGAAGCACTGTTTCAGTTTGGACATTCTTGGGGCTTGTTTGTGGCCACAACAGTTGGATTGTGTTTTGTGGATTGTGTGTGTGTCAGTGTAGTCATGGGAGGTTGAGATTTGATGCCAGAGTGCAGTCCTCTTGGGTGCATTCTTCAGGGTTAGGCTGAATGCAATTATGGGTCGATGGCTGTGGTCATATGACCGTGAATGCACTGATCTTGTCTGATGTCAGAAAGTCTTTAAATTGTAATGCTGTTGAAATGCTGAAAAAGTAGGATCGAGTTCCATGTATCCAGACTTTTATGCTGCTGTTCTAAGCAGGGTTGGGCCTCCTGTGGTGCTAGTGTTCTTTGAAGTCTGGGGAGGTTTGGCCTTTAAAAATCAAACTGCCACGGAAACTGCTTTACTCAAAATTTTGGTTCATAGCCTTCACTGAATTATCTATTGGGGCAAACAAACTGTAGCCATATGAACATGTTCATACACCAGTGACTTTGTATTGAGATCTCATGGCTAGAGTTAGAAGGTAAGAGCTATTTGATTTGTGTGTGTATATATGTTTAGGTGTGTTTATGTGTATGTACATTTATTTTGTTGTTTTTTGTGTTTCTTTTATTGTCTTTTGATTTAACTTCATTTTAAGCTCAGGTGTATATGTGCAGTTTTGTTACACAGAAAAACTGATGTCATGGGGGTTTGTTGCGTAGATTATTTTACCACCCAGGTGTTAAGCCAAGTACCAAATAGTTATTTTTCCTGATCCTCTCTGTCCTCCCACCATCTACTCTCCACCCTCTGATAGGCCCAAGTGTCTGTTGTTCCCCTCTATGTGTCCATGTGTTCTCATCATTTAGCTCCCACTTATAGGAGAACATGGAGTATTTTGTTTGCTCTTACTGCATTAGTTAGCTAAGGATAATGGCCATGAGGCCCATCCTTTCCTTTTTATGGCTGCATAGTATTCCATGGTATATCTGTACCACATTTTCTTTATCCAGTCTACCACTGATGGGCATATAGGTTGATTCCATGTATCTGCTATTACGAATAGTGCTGCAGTAAACATATGTGTGCATGTGACATGTGGCTTTATGATAAAATGATTTATATTCTTTTGGGTATATACCCAGTAGTGGGATTGCTGTGTGGAACTGCAGTTCTAGCTTTAGGTCTTTAAGGAATTGCTACATTGTTTTTCACAATGGTTGAATGAATTATATGCCCACCAACGAAATGTAAGCATTTCGTTTTCTTAGCAACCTTGCCAGTGTCTGTTATATTTTGACTTTTTAATAATAGTCATTCTGACTAGTGTGAGATCGTATCTCATTGTGGTTTTAATTTGCATTTCTTTTATGATCAGTGATGTTGAGCCTTTTTCATATGCTTTTTGGCCACATATATGTCTTTTTTTTTTTTTTTTTTTTTTGAGATGGAGTCTGGCTCTGTGGCCCAGGCTGGAGTGCAGTGGCCGGATCTCAGATCACTGCAACCTCCACCTCCCAGGTTCAAGCGATTCTCCTTCCTGCATCAGCCTCCCAAATAGCTGGGATTACAAGTGTGCGCCACCTTGCCCAGCTAATTTTTATATTTTTAGTGGAGATGGGGTTCACCATGTTGACCAGGATGGTCTCAAACTCCTGACCCCAGGTGATCCACCCGCTTTGGCCTCCCAAAGCGCTAGGATTACAGGCATGAACCACCGTGCCTGGCCATATGTCTTTTTTTGAGAAGTGTCTGTTCATATCCTTTGCCCACTTTTTCATGGAGTTGTTTGTTTTTCTGTTGTAAATTGGTTTAAGTTCCTTATAGATGCTGAATATTTGACCTTTATCAGATGCATAGCGTGCAAAAATTTTCTCCCATTCTGTAGGTTGTTTACTCTGTTGATAGTTTCTTTTGCTGTGCAGAAGCTCTTTAGTTTAATTAAATCCCATTTGTCTATTTTTGCATTTGTTACAATTGCTGCATTTTTGTCATGAAATCTTTGTCCATTCCCATGTCCTGAATGGTATTACCTACGTTGTCTTCTAGGGGTTTTATAGTTTTGGGTTTTACATTTTCTTTAATCCATCTTGAGTTGATTTGTGTATATGGTATAAGGAAAAGGTTCAGCTTAAATCTTCTGCATATGGCTAGACAGTTATCCCAGCACCATTTATTGAACAGGGAGTCCTTTCCCCATTGCTTGTTTTTGTCAGCTTTGTTGAAGATCAGATAGTTGTAGTATCCAGTCTTATTTCTGGGCTCTCTATTATGTCCCATTGGTCTATGTGTCAGTTTTTGTACTAGTACCATGCTGTTTTGGTTACTGTAGCCCTGCCATATTAGTTTGAAGTCGAGTAGCATGATGCTTCCAGATTTGTTCTTTTTGCTTAGAATTGCCTTGGCTATTCAGGCCTTTTTTTGTTTCCGTATGAATTTTAAAATAGTTTTATCTAGTTCTGTGAAGAATCTCAGTAGTAGTAATAATAGGAATAGCATTGAATCTATAAATTGCTTTGGGCAGTATGACCATTTTAACTATATTGATTCTCTCTACTCATGAGCAAGTAATGTTTTTCCATTTGTTTGTATCATCTGTGATTTGTTTGAGCAATGTTTTGTAGAGATCTGTCACCTCCCTGGTTAGCTGTATTCCTAGGTATTTTATTCTTTTTGTGGTGATTGTGAATGGAGTTGTGTTCCTGATATGGCTCTGGGCTTGACAGCTGTTCGTTTACAGGAATGCTAGTGATTTTTGTACATTGATTTTGTATCTTGAAACTTTGCTGAAGTTTATCAGATGAAGGAGCTTTTGGGCCAAGACTATGGGCTTTTCTAGATACAGGATCATGTCGTCTGCAAGCAGGGATAGTTTGACTTCTTCTCTTGCTTTTTGGATGTCCCTTAGTTCTTTCTCTTACCTTATTGCTCCAGCAAAAGTTTCCAATATCGTGTTGAATTGGAGTGGTAAGAGAGAGCATCCTTGTTTTTCTCTAGTTTTCAGTGACAGGGCTTTTAGCTTTTACCCACTTAGTATGATGTTGGCTGTGGGTTTGTCACAGATGGCTCTTACTATTTTGAGGTATGCTCCTTCAATATCTAGGTTATTGAGAGTTTTTAACATGAAGGGAGGTTGAATTTTATCAAAGTCTTGTCTGAATCTATTTAGATAATCATGGTTTTTGTCTTCAGTTCTGTTTATGTGATAAATCACATTTACCGATTTGCGTATGTTGAACCAAACTTGCGTCCTAGAGACAAAGCCTACTTGATCATGGTGCATAAGCTTTTTGATGAGTCGCTGGATTCAGTATACAGCATTTTATTGAGGATATTGGCCTGAAGATTTCTTTTTTTGTTGTTGTGTCTCTGCCAGGTTTTGGTATCAGGATAATGCTGGCCTCATAGAATGAGTTAGAGAGGAGTCCCTCTTCCTCAATTTTTTTTGGAATCGTTTCCACAGGAATGGTACCAGCTCGTTGGACATCTGTTAGAATTCAGCTGTGAATCAATCTTTTTCTGGGACTTTTCTGAATGGTAAGCAATTTATTACTAACTCAATTTCAGAGCTCATTGTTGGTATGCTCAGGAATTCAATTTCCTCCTGGCTCAGCCTTTGGTGAGTGTATGTGTCCAGGAATTTATCCTTTTCTTCTAGATTATCTAGTTTATGTTTATGAAGGTGTTCATAATGTCCTCTGATAGTTATTTGTATTTCTGTAGGGTCAGTGATAATATCCACTTGGTAATGTCTAATTGTGTTTATTTGGGTATTCTCTCTTCTTTATTAGCCTAGTCAGTGTTCTATGTATTTTACTAATTTTTTCAAAGAAACAAATTCTGGATTCATTGATTTTTTGAATAGCATTTCGTGTCTTAGTCTCCTTCAGTTCAGCTCTAATTTTTGTTATTTCTTTTGTTCTGCTAGCATCAGGTTTGTTTTTCTCTTGGTTCTCTAGTGTTTTAGTTGGGATGTTAGATTGGTAATTTTTAGATCTTTCTAACTTTTTGATGTGAGCATTTATTGCTATAAATTTTCCTCCTAACACTGCCTTAGCTGTGTCTCAGAGATTTTGGTATGTTGTATCTTTGTACTCTTTAGTTTGAAAGAACTTCTTGATTTCTGTCTTAATTTCATTATTTACCCAAAAGTCATTCAGGAGCAGGTTATTCAATTTCTATGTAATTATATGGTTTTCAGTGAGTATCTTAGTCTTGATTTCTAATTTGATTATGCTATGGTCTGAGACACTGGTTGTTATGATTTCAGTTCTTTTGCATTTGAAGAATGTTTTATGTGTCATTATGTGATCAATTCTAGAGTATATGCCATGTGGTGATTAGAAGAATGTATATTCTCTAGTTTTGGGATGAAGAGTTATGCAGATGTCTATCAGATCCGTTTGGTGCAGTGTTGAGTTCAGGTCCTGAATATCTTTGTTAATTTTATGTCTTAATGATCTGTCTAATACTGTCCATAGGTATTAAAGTCTCTTAAAGATTGTGTGGGGATCTATATCTCTCTGTAGGTCTCTAAGAAATTGCTTTACGAATTTGGGCACTCCTGTGTTGGGTACATATATGTTTAGGATAGTTAGGTCCTCTTGTTAAAATCAAACTCTTTACTATAATGTAATCCCCATCTTCGTCTTTTTGAAATCTTTGTTGGTTTAATCTCTATTTGGCTGAAATTAGGATTGCAACCCCTGCTGTTATCTGTTTTCCATTTGCTTGGTAGATAATTAAAAATTTTGAGCCTATAGTGTTATTGCATGTGAGATGGGTCTCATGAAGACAGCATGCCAATAGGTCTTGGTTTTTTATTCAGCATACCACTCTGTGCCTTTCAGTTGGAGAATTTAGCCCATTTACATTCAAGATTAGTATTGATATGTGTGGATTTGATCCTGTCATCATGATGTTAGCTAGCTATGCTGCAGACTTGTTTATGTGATTGCTTTATAATGTCACTGGCCTATGTACTTCAATGTGTTTTTATAGTGGCTGGCAATGGTCTTTCCTTTGCATATTTAGTGCTTCCTTTAGGAGCTCTTGTAAGGCAGGTCTGATGGTAACAAATACCCTCAGCATTTACTTTTCTGAAAAGGATCTTATTTCTCTTTTGCTTATGAAACTTAATTTGACCAGATATGAAATTGTTTGGAATTTCTGTTCCTTAAGAATGTTGCATATCGGTCCCCAATCTCTTCTGTCTTGTAATATTTCTGCTGAGAGGTCTGCTGTTAGGCTAATAGGTTTCCTTTTGTAAGTCACCTAACCTTTCTCTCTAGCTGCCTTTAACATTTTTTCTTTCATTTTGACCTTGGAGAATCTGATGATTATTGTCTTTGGGATAATCTTCTTGTGAAGTATCTTATTGGGATTCTCTGCATTTCCTGAATTTGAATATTGGCCTAACCAGGGTGGGGAGGTTTTCATGGATATCCTGAAATATGTTTTCCAAGTTGCTTACACTCTCCCCATCTCTTTCAGGGACACCAATGAGTTGTAGATTTACATAATGGCATATTTCTCAAAAGTTCTGTTCATCCCTTTTTATTCTCTATTCTTGTCTGACTGTCTTATTTCAAAAAGCCAGAATTCAAGCACTGAGATTCCTTCTTCTGATTGGTGTGTTCTGCTACTAATACTTGTGATTGCATTATAAAATCCTTGTGTGTTTTTCAGTTCTATCCAGTTAGTTACATTCTTTTCTATATTGGCTATTTTGTCTTAGTTTCCTTGGTTTGGGTTTCAGCATATTCCTGCATCTCAATGATCTTTATTCCTATCCATATTCTGAATTCTATTTCTGTCATTTCAGCCATCTCAGCCCAGTTCAGAGCTCTTGATGTAGAGATGGTGCAGTCATTTGGAGGAAAGAAGGCACTCTAACTTTTTGAGTTGTCAGGGTTCTTACACTGGTTCTTTCTCATCTTTGTGGCCTTATATTCCTCCAATTTTTGAAGGTGCTGAACTTTGGATTTTTTTTGTTTGTTTCTTTTATCCTATTTGATGACCTTGAGGATTTGATTGTGGTATAAGGTGGATTCAGCTGACTGGCTTAATTTCTGGAAAATTTTAGAGGGGCCGATAGTCTGCTCTCAACTTCTGAACTGTGTGCTGTATCTGCACATTTTTAATATGTTGTGTCTACCAAATTAGATTATTAAAAAAAGAGTGTTCATAATTAAGTCCAAAGTATTTTTCAATTTCACATGGCTTAGTAAATCTTTAATAAACAAGCTGGCTTTAAAACTATTGATAAAATAAAAATAGAAATGTCTACACAATTGTCATCATTAATTTTTGTCTGGATTTTATATTTGTCTCTGTTCGATATTTTGAGGTGTCAGGGTTTGGCACAGAAGGTTATAAAACTATAAACCTAGCCAAAACACAATACTTTTTGTTTGTGCAAAATTTTTTTTGATAAATAAGAATAATTTAATATTGTTAATTTAATGAAAACAGCTGAATCTTCTGAGTTATTAGTAAAAATACTCAAGTAATTAACCTAAAGGTTCTTACTTAGTTGAACATCTTATATTCACAGGTTATAAAATGATTAACAAGAAAGGGGTATGTAAATAATCTTGATAAACTGCTACAATAAATAGAATGTAAATGGGTAAGTGCTATAGGTGAACTGTTTCCATAATTTAAACTCTTAAAATCATTTTTTGATGCTCATTGGCTGTCTGGATCATTTACAATTAAGAAAAGGTTATGAGATGGGGAAACATGTTTCTAAAAATTGCAGAATGATTCTCAACTATAAAATGCTGGTATCTGATAGGCAGCTCAGGATTTCTCCTTAGTTGTCACTAAAATTTAAGGTTACTGTGAATAATTTTTCTAGTTAATATGTAATTCTGTGTACAAAATATGCCAAAGATGTCTTCTTGTTGAGAAAAAAAATAATGTTGTCTAATTCAGAAGTTATCTAAGTTATCTAAAGATTAATTCAAATTATGGACTTTAAAAGGTTATTTATGAAACAAGATAGAAAGGAACCAGTAAATAGCAGAGAGAAATGTGAAGAAAGTTATGTGTATGAAGATGAATTTTTGGTAAGGAAAGTTATTAAAAAAAGATGATAATTTTGTATGAGAAGGAATCTTGTATGGCAAATTTTTGTCCTAAATAAAATGATTCATATTTTTTTAAAAAATTAAGAAAAAAAAGAAATTTTAGAACAAAACAGAACATCCAAGCATGTTGTAGATGGCCTGTGTACATCATATGTAGTTTTCTCTTCTTTCTCTGTATGTCTATCTTCATGCATATGAAGAGAAAATAAAAGTTTAAAAAGTTTAAATAATAAAATATTCTTTAAAACCTGATAGAAAACTGGAAAAATCTAGCTAATTATCATTGCTCATAGTTAAAGCTATTAGTCTTGATGAAGGTAAAATAAGAATTATAGTTAAAAAAAGAAAAAAACCAGTCGACAGTTTGGCAGTTATTTTTTAACATAGTTAAGCATAAAGCCAGATTTAGCATGGAGTCAAGTTTCACATAAATGCTTGTGAAACTGACCAATAGTCCCGTATATATATATACACACATACATATATATACACACATACATATAATATAATGTGTATGTGTGTGTATATACATATATAAAACATAGAAATAGACCATTCTGATCATAAGACTTAAAACTTGTGGTGGAGAAATAGACCATTCTGATCATAAGACTTAAAACTTGTGGTGGCTCACTCCTGTAATCCCAGCACTTTGGGAGACCAAGGCAGGTGGATTATGAGGTCAGGAGTTCGAGACTAGCCTGGTCAATATGGTGAAACCCTGTCTCTACTAAAAATACAAAAATCAGCAGGGCGTGGCTGCACGCACCTGTAGTTCTAGCTACTTGGGAAGCTGAGGCAGAAGAATTGCTTGAACCCAGGAGGCGGAGGTTGCAGTAAGCCTAGATTGTACCACTGCACTCCAGCCTAGGCAACAGAGCGAGACTCCATCTAAAATAAAATAAAATAAAATATTTGTTTTATCTGAGTTTCTTCCTCAAAAAATAATTTTCAGGCCTCTCAAAAAAAGTATCAATGGACTGAAACTCATCAGGTCACCACATCCAGACAATGACATCCTCAAACCCTCATTTATCATGATTGCTTCTTTGCCTGTGTTAGTCTATTTTCACACTGCTACGAAGATACTACTTGAGACTGGGTAATTTATAAAGGAAAGAGGTTTAATTGATTCACAGTTTCACATGGCTGGGAAGGCCTCAGAATACTTACAATCGTGGCAGAAGGTGAAAGGGAAACAGGCATCTTCTTCACAAGTTGGCAGGAGACAGAGAGAACACAGGGGAAACTGCCACTTTTAAAGCATCAGATCTTGTGTGAACTCCCTCACTATCATGAGAACAGCCTGGAGGACACCTCCCCCATGATTCATTCACTTACTATCAGGTCCATCCTCAACATGTGGGGGTTACAATTCAAGATGAGGGTTGAGAGCCAAACCATATCATTGCCCCTCCCTAGTTCCCATTTTCTTACACATTGTTACATTTCTTCCCTGTTATGTAAACCCCTAGTTTTAGTCCATTAGGGAGATGGATTTGAGACTGAGCTCCCATCCCCTCGGCTGCAGCACCAGATTAAAGCCTTCTTCTTCAGCAGTACTTGTCATCTCAATCATTGGCTTCCTGTGTGGTGAGCAGCAAGACCTAAACCAAACCCCTGGTGTTTCAGGAACAGATTTTGGTTCCCTGACTGCGCATGTGCTGCTCATGGCTTTGCTGTCATAGGCTGTGTCTCAGAAGCCCTCCTAAGTAGCTGACCACCTATTTTGGCTGGAAGTGATACTCCGTCTCTCTCTGGCTCTGCTGTAACCGACCCCAAATATGTTCCTGATTGCCAGGGAAGAACTTTGAAATTTGACATTTGTGTCTGGATAGGCGAGTGTCTTTGTGGGACTCGACAGCAGGATCAGCTCCTCTTAATTTGGGAAATCTTAAAGGGAGTTTCCATTTGCAGGCTGAGCAAGCCCAACTGACAGAGAAAGAAGTACCCTGACTCTTTCAGTATGGACACTGTTGGGGGCTTGTTTGGAGTTGTGTGTGTGTCCGGGCAAGTGAGTGTCTTTTGTGGGTATCAGACAGCAGGATCACCTCCTCTCAATTTGGGAAATTCCTAAGGTATTTTTGTTTGCAGGTTGATCAAGCCCAACCAATGGAAAGAGGAAGCACCCCAACTGTTTTAGTTTGGACATTCTTGGGACTTGTTTGTTGCTGCAACAGTTAGATTATGTTTTGATAATGGTATGTGTTTGATACAGTCATGGGAAATTAGAATTCAGTAAATTTGATATTCTTGTGTAATACTATTTGACCCCAATATTGTTTGGAATCTGGAATTTGCTATTAAATGGTAAAGTGGAATGCAGGTGCATGTATCCAGGCTTTTGGGCTGCTGTTCTAGACAGGGTTGGGCTTAGTTAGGATGTGATGTTCTCCTTGGGCGCTTGGCCCCAGTGTTCTTTGGAGCTTGGGAAAGTTTGGCCTTTAAAAATCAAACTGCCATGGAAAATGCTACCCAAAATTTTGGTTCACAGACTTCACTGGATTACCTATTGGGGCTAACAAAGTTCAGCCATGTGTACATGTTTATAGACCAAGATAAAAGCTATTGAATTCCTATCTCATGGCTAGAGTTCCAAGGTAAAAGCTATTGGATCTTTGTGTGTGTATACAGGTCTGGATGTATTTATGTATGTACATTTGTTGAGTTGTATGTTGTGGCTACCAAATTGGCTTATAAATAAAAGAACACTCATAAATAAGTCCAAGCGATTTTCAAGTTCACAAGACTTAAGTAAATATTTAACAAACAAGCTGGCTTTTAAATTATTGGTAAAATAAAAATAAAAATGTCTTCAGAATTGTCAATATACATTTTTATTTGGATTTTCTATTTGTCCTTGCTACATATTTTGAGATATCAGGGTTTGGCACAGAAAGTTATAAAGCTACAAACCCAGCCCAAGAAAATGATCTTCGTCCAATTTTTTTGATACATAAGACTAATTGAATGTATTCATTTAATAAAAGTTGAATCTTCTGAGTTATTGGCAAAAATACCCACGTATTTAAGTTTGAGGTTCTTTCTCAAGAACTTCAAGAGAAATTCCTGATGTTCACTAGCTATTTAAAAAATAGTTCACAAGGAAATCACCAACTTTAAATCATGGTCTAATATCTCAGTTTTCAGAAGTAATCTCAATAAACTGTTAAAAATGAAAGAATTGAGTACATGTAAATGGGATAAAAGTTTTAGGTAAACTTTTATGTAATTTAAAATCTTAAAATTATTTTTGATGTTCATTAGATATCTGTGTCATCTCCAATTAAGAGATGGTTATGATGTGGGGAAATATGTTTCTAAAAATTGTGGAATCTTTCTCATCCATAAAATGCTAATATCTGATAGTTCAGGATTTCTTGCTTCCTAGGTTTCATTAAAATTTAAGGTTTTAAGGATAAAAATCATAGTGAATATATAGTTGTGTATATAAAATGTGCCAAAGAAGATGTATTCTTATTGAGAAACAGGTTAATTTTGTCTAATTCAGATGTTATCTAAAAGTTAATTTAAATTATGGACTTCAAAATGTTATTTATGAAACAAGGTAGTAAGGAACCAGTAAGTAGAGGAGAGTGATGTGAATAAAACTATGGATATGAAGACATGTTTTTGGTAATGAAGGTTATAAAGAAAAGAAAATAAATTTGTATGAGAAGGGACCTTGTATAGTAAATTTTCGACCTAAAGTAAAGTGATGTTTTTTGTTGTTGTTTTGTTTTGGGGTTATTTTTGAAAAAAAGAAAATTTAGGACAAACCAGAAAGTCTAAGAATGTCATAGATGGTCATATATAGTTTTTCCTGTTTCTTTGTGTGTCTATCTTCATGCAACACAGAGAATATGAAAAACTTTAGATAATAAAATTTTCTTTAAAACGTGATAAAAAAAATTGGAGACATTTGGCTATTTAACATTGTTCATAGTTAAAACTCCTACTCTTGATGAAGGTAAAATAAGAAATATTGTAATGAAATATATTGGCAGTTTGGGAATTCTTTTTTGATATAGTTGAGCATGAAGCCAGATTTAGTGTGGAACTAAATTTCACATACATGCCTATATTACTTCACACGCTATTTGCTATTTTGCATAGATAGCACTAGCGCTAAAGTACTTACTGGTCACGTCCCTAAGTGAATTTCTTAATTATGCAAAATACATAGTGGTATTGTGGACTTAAAGATGTTAAATCATGTATCAGAAATAAAATATTCATCATGTGGGATTTTTTAGGCTCTGGGTAACACTAACCTCCGAGGTAAATTGAATAGGAGAAAAATTGATGGTTAGTGTTCTGTTTATTTGTTTCTGCTTCTAATTTTTATTTATTTGTTGTTTGTTCTCCTTTGGGTTTCACTTATGTAAAACCATTGGTTTTTTCAGTTTCTAATGGAAGGCTTTTGTTTGGTTCTACCATTTACTCTATTCATCAGAAGTTCCTAAGCTATCATTGTCAAGCCTCCAAAAATTGAGAGAGGACAACAGCTATGTAAAACTTGATTGGTTTTGCTTGCCTCTAATGATCTTGAGAGCTAAAAGAGCTTTAAGGTTACTGAGGAAAAAAGACTTATGAGTTCTGAACAGAAATAGTACATATTATATATTTTGTTATTTGGAAAAAGTAGGTGAGAATAGCAATGTTTAAATGGTGCTTATTTGCAATTCAATCTTTATTTCTGAAATATTCTTTTTTAATTTTTAATTTTTTCTGAACACTATCCTAATATCTGAGTTTTCTAACTGACATATTTTTTTCAAGTATTGTGTCATTTTATTACATTTCTTATTGTGTATCCAAATAGTGGATTACAGTTTCATCTATTTAGAATAACACATTTGTATAGTATTTGAGATTATCTTTTCTGTGTGTAAAATTATTTTGAGTTATTGGGAGAAGGTAGGTAGAGTTGGAATTTATAAAAGCTAACTTTAGAAAGCATCACCTTCTTGACTTTTGTGTAGTGTTAAGAATACATACACGTGCACATATATACACACCCCAGCTTGTTTTCTAATGTTTATTGACTCAGTTCTCTGTTTTACCTGGACCTCCTCTTTCCTTTATCTCTCTTGGCTCAGTATTGACCAGTTTGCATTCCATTCCCATCAGTGTCTCCTCATTTTAGGACCACATCATGAAAGGGAGCCTTGGGGGCCAGGCGCAGTGGCTCAAGCCTGTAACCCCAGCACTTTGAGAGGCTGAGGCGGGTGGATCAGGAAATCGAGACTATCCTGGCTAACACAGTGAAACCCCGTTTCTACTAAAAATACAACAACAAAATTAGCTGGGTGTGGTGGCAGGTGCCTGTAGTCCCAGCTACTCCGGAGGCTGAGGCGGGAGAACTGTGTGAACCCGGAAGGTAGAGCTTGCAGCTGAGATCTCGCCACTACACTCCAGCCTAGGTGACAGAGCCAGGCTCCGTCTAAAAAAAAAAAAAAAAAAAGGGAAAGAAAGAAAAAAAAGAAAGACAGGGAGCCTTGGATGATTGTTTTTGGGGTCCATAAGATTCATACTGTTCTACTCTTTTTAAGTATAATTTCCTGCAGCACCTACTTTTGGAGTGGGTATAACAATTTCAGTTCTACTTGTTCTCAAATTGGCTTAGTATGTTCTCCCAGTGGGTATACATTGGTCATTTACTGTGTGTTTTACTGCCCTCAAGTTTATCAGACTCTCTACTGCTTCCCTCTGCTTTTTCTTGCTCAGACATTAACACCATGTAAAATCATTTGGGTTTTTTTTTATAGAGATGCTGCCTGTGGGATTTTAGTTTTGCTATCCAATTGCTCTGGATTTCTTTTTTTTCTTTTGGTGGAAAAATCCATGAAGATTTAAAAGCTATCTTGCCATCACCACTGTCTTTCTATAATTGTTGCAATATTAAATTTTAATACATATATATACATATTTTCTGACATCACAGTAAATACTCCTACATTTGCCCCACAAACAAGATAGACTCTTTTAGTAATTCTGCATTTTAAATGTCTGAGAATCTTTCCCTCGCTTGAATTCTAGTGTGATGTTTTTAAATACAATTATTATATAAAAATCACCTTTCCCTAGGATTCTGCTCTCTCTACTTCTATAAATATCCAAAATTGATGATAAAAAAATCTGATCTAAATTACTCTGTGTCAAACCTCCTCCTCTGCGATTCTCCTGAAACATCCATGTAATAATCTAAGAATATTATTTATATCCCATCTGTCCCCAGCCATATTTCCAGAGAGGAGCATCTCATATGGGTTAGAATAGCTTCCTTGGTTGGAATACAAAACAAATTAACATGAATGAGATCACAGATTCAAGTTGCAAATAAAGTAATTTTGTTGTGCTAAGTTTTAAAGACAGATTAAATTATATACAAATGTTGCCAACTGCTATGAAAGTTTATGCCATTAGTCATACTATCATTTACAGTACACTAGAAATGTCAACTCAAATGAAGACACTATTGATACAGTAGATAGTCTTGATTTTTAGCAATTTCTGTGAACCTGGTAATTCAGGGATGTTGTAGCACCTATAACCAGTTAAGCTTTATGTAGTCAAGTTTATACATTTTTTAAGTAAATTTAAAAATATTCAATAGAAATGCTTTGGGAAAATTTTGAAACTCTAGCTTGAGAAAAACATACCAACTATAGTACAAACAAGAATTCAGTAAGAAACGTGGCTGGGTCATCACTAATATCACTGATGGAAAGGCAAAAAAACAAAAGTGTATTTATTATGGAATGAACCCATGTACTTTTGTTTTGTTTATAAATACCACAATAACTAATTACAAAGTCATTGAGGACTTTAACATTTATCTCCTAAATTCTATGCAGGCCACACCTAGACTCAAATGAAATGTCTTAAAGCCTCCCACTTTTCCTCTTATTCACTTCCCGGCCCATCAATTGGTCTTAATCTTCTATGCTCTGATAATATCCATATGCCTCTAAACTCCTCAGGCCTCATACCTTTAACTCCCTGTCTCTCTGTATTTATTCTCTGTTTTGCTCCTGATCAGCTATTATAAATAGCCTATCAGGCAAGACATAATTTTTTTTTAGACTAAAGGGGAGATATTACAGAGGTGTCTTTATTAGTGTTCTATGCCGTCACACAAGTATATGAGGAAGACTAATTTGTCTTTTATGGGGTTCTTCCTATGGCACTGTGGGAGACATATGTCTGTGTTAAGTCTATTGCACCCTCATGGCAACCGTAAGGTGTTGGTAGAGGTTCCATTTTGCAGATGAAGAAACTGAGACCCAGTGGAATTATTTACTTGTCAAAGTGACAAAACAACATCTAGAATTTGGGCTTGACTTCTCAGTTCATATTCTTAACCATTATGCTTTGCTTCCTTTCTATTAAAAACAAAACAAAATAAATACACACTATCACACTTTCAAAACATGCTTCTCATCATAAGTACCTTTAATTGCCACAGTGTGTCCACTTGAAGGTGGATTCTCATTCTTATAAAACCTAAACTTTGTTTTGAACCAAAGATCTGAAAAGAAAGTAGTTCATTAACTGGACAATACGGATTTGTGTAAACAGGATGTCAATTCAAAATAATAGAACAGCTTTGCCTGTGTAATTTATAAGGTGATTCTAAAGGCCAGTCACAAAATGATGTCAGAAAAATATGCTAAGCAAAGGGATATTATTGGAATAACTGTATGGCTTTCTAAGGGAATTCTTTTAAGAATTATACATCTCTAGGTGTATACATGATGGTATTTGTCATTGTTTTGGGAAGCAGGAAAGGGATAGTCAAACACTTGGGATTTTAAATATATATATATGGGGTTTTTGGATTTTTAATATGTATATTCATATTCATATATACATATATCTGTATACGTGTATGTATATAGTTCTATTTGCTTTCGTGTACTAATAGCACATTGCCATTTCTGTTATTTTTTATTAGCAATAAAAGGATTATAAGGTTAAAACAAATCATATAAAGTGTTTAGCAGAGGATTATAGTATTCAGCACATATTGAACATGTTTGTTTCTTAATATCATAGGTTTTGCATATTGCTTGTACCACTATAGAAGATTTGGATTGTAACATTAGATATATTTTAACAAGAAGGATAAATTTTTAAGATACATTTAGTTCAAGTAAATGCCTTGTTAAATGGCAAAATAAATGCAGAAACAAAAGCAAGTGAACTTCTCTAACTTCGAAAAATAAACATCTAATTAGGCAAAAATACGAGTTTAAAACCATCAACAAATCTAGAGTACTGGCACAAATTTTTTTTTGTAATTGAATAAGATAACAATTTATCTTTCAAGAAGCAATTTGACATCATTTATGATAAATTTCATTACTTTAGTAGACAGGCAATTAGATTAGAGAAGCCGATTTTGGTGGAAAGAAAACAGACATGGTTTGTTTAAATTTGGATGACCTAATCTGTTGCTAACAAATCCATATACCAAAGATTTTCTATTAATTAGAATTTTAATAAAGTTAATGAAATAAAACGTATGACATTTAGAAATTGTCTTTCAAAAGTGCTTCAAAAGTGTTAAATTACTATTGGAAACTTTCATAACTGTAGCAAGTTTAAATGTGTCTCTTTAAGAGGTGGGACGGGAGACATTTGCTTCTTCCATTGGCTCACGAGGTGGCTGTGAGGACCTCTTGATTATTTTAAGGTAGTCTATATAATGGAGTAACAAATAAGATTACTTACTTGGAAACATAATACATGTGTGAACGAGCAAGAATAAAAGAAAGATATTTCTCCAAAAGCAGAGATGGCATTCATAATAATGGGATGGAAAAATTTGATGGAATATTTCAAATGTTTTTTCATCTTGATGTTTATGATAAATTTGTCTTTATCAAAAAATTCATAGTGCTTTTGCACTAAGATTCAGGAAGAATTTAACTTGATTTAGTATCATATTCAGATAACCATGATAATGGTTAATACCATGCTTAAATACCATGCTCAAATAATTTAACTTGGCTTAATATTATGCTCAAAACTTGCATTTTGGATGTAATAAAAAATATTGGTGGGTGAAGGATATAAACAGACACTTCTCAAAAGAAGACATTTATGCGGCCAACAGACATGAAAAAAAAACCATCATCACTGGTCATTAGAGAAATGCAAATCAAAACCACAATGAGGTACTATCTCATGCCAGTTAGAATGGTGATCATCAAAAAGGCAGGAAACAGCAGATGTTGGCAAGGATGTGGAGAAATAGGAATGCTTTTACACTGTTGGTAGGAGTGTAAATTAGTTCAACCATTGTAGAAGACAGTGTGGCAATTCCTCAAGGATCTAGAACCAGAAATACCATTTGACCCAGCAATCCTATTACTGGGTATATACCCAAAGGATTATAAATCATTCTACTATAAAGACACATGCACACGTATGTTTTTTTGCAGCACTATTCACAATAGCAAAAACTTGGAACCAATCCAAATGCCCATAAGTGATAGACTGGATAGTGAAAATGCAGCACATATACACCATATAATACTATGCAGCCATAAAAAAGGATAAGTTCGTGTCCTTTGCCGGGACAAGGATGGAGCTGGAAACCATCATTCTCAGCAAACTCACACAGGAACAGAAAACCAACCACATGTTCTCACTCACAAGTGTGAGTTGAACAATGACAACAAATGGATGCAGGGAGGGGAACATCACACACCGGGGCCTGTCGGGGAAAGGGGAAAAGGGGAGGGAGAGCATTAGGATAAATACCTTACGCATGCAGGGCTTAAAACCTAGATGTTGGGCCAGGTGCAGAGGCTCATGCCTGTAATCCTAGCACTTTGGGAGGCCGAGGCAAGTGGATCACTTGAGGTCAGGAGTTCGAGACCAGCCTGACCAACATGGTGAAACCCCATCTCTACTAAAAATACAAAGAGAAAAAAAAAAAAAAAAAAACCACCAGGCCTGGTGACAGGCACCTGTAATCCCAGCTACTTGGAAGGCTGAGGCATGAGAATTGCTTGAACCCAGGAGGCAGAGGTTGCATTGAGCCGATCGTGTACTCCAGCTTGGGCAATAGCGTGAGACTCCATCTCAAAAAAAAACAAAAAAAACCCACAAACCAAAAAAACGTAGATGATTGCTTAATAGGCGCAATAAACCACCATGGCACATGTATACCTATGAAACAAACCTGCACATTCTGCACATGTATCCCAGAACTTAAAGTAAAAGAAAATTATTATTGTCTTTAATTCTTTTTTTTTTCTTTTCCTTTTTTTTTTTTTTTTTTGAGATGGAGTCTTGCTCTGTCACCCAGGTTGGAGTGCGGTGGCAAGGTCTCTGCTCACTGCAACCTCTGCCTCCCGGGTTCAAGTGTTTCTCCTGCCTCAGCCTCCCGAGTAGCTGGGACTACAGGCGCCTGCCACCACGCTCAGCTAATTTTTGTACTTTTAGTAGAGACGGGGTTTCACCATGTTGGCCAGGATGGTCTCAATCTCTTGACCTTGTGATCCCGCCGCCTCACTTCCCCAAAGTGCTGGAATTACAGGCGTGAGCCACCGCACCCCACCAGGCCTTCTTATAAATAGTTCCACTTCCTCAAGGCAATTACAGCAGAAGTAGAACTTTGACCTTCTTTATCTCATTTCTTCTTACATCCCTGTAAATAGAGAAATATTGATTCAACTATTTCACTTGAACTATCAAAACATTTTGCCAACCAGACCTTATTCATTTTTAAATAAAACATACTCAACATGTAAACTTGCAACTATTTTTTTTTACTTCTCTTTTTCCTAGAGTAGGATTAATACCAATGTTCTGTGAAAAATTCCTTATACTCACCAACCACTATCTTCTTTCTCCTTTTCTTGAACTCACCAAAATGAAATAATTAGTCAGAATTTTAAGAATTTTTCATGTAAGATGTTTTCAGAAATAAGAAATACAGTACAACCAGGGCCAACTATAGTTCTTATCCTTTACCAAAATGTTTCCTAAAACTCTTTCTGCTTTTTTCTATTTCCCTTGAATTTTACTTATAAACCCATGTAAAAACTTCTGAATTAACAGATACAACAGATTCTCTATATATGTCATATGTGTATATATATGTGTGTGTATGTTTGCCTATATATTTATATGTGTGTACTATATATGCGTATTTATAATTTCTGCCTGAGATAACATGATTCTCTTGCCTGTTTCTGCAGGGATAGCCTGCTCCTTCTAATTCTAGTTGAAGGTAACTAAAGTTACCTATTTACTGACCCAGCAGTAACATTTTCATTTAGTAAATACTAGCATTTATTGAATACTTAGTGTTTCTCAGGAATCATACTAAGTTTTATTCTAACAACGACCCCATGCCCATGAGTTAAATTTAATTATATATTTTATAAATGATAATTTTGAGCAAATTAATCACAGTTACACAGTTATTAATCAATTTATACTCAGATCTTCCTGATTCCAAGTAGATGCTTATAAAACACACAGTGTGATTAACTTCTTCTAGACACCTCAGAGCTAATTTTACATGGCAGATCATTCATATTCCTAATTTAGGCAGCTTCTTTCATAGTGTTATCTTAGGTGATGTCCCTTAAAATAGTGTCCTGTCCAAAAATATCTCCCCTGTGGTCTATGAACTAACATTCCACCATATGTAAAATACTGCTTAAAAGCAATGTATTCAGTGCATTTTCAATTTTCACCTCTCTCTTCTTTGGCTCCTCTCAGTTGTAAAAATGTTTCTTTTCTATACCTAGGTAACACTTCCATCTGTACTTTTGCATTCATCATTTCCTCCTTTCTGTAAAACAGAAGTTCTCAGACTGTGCTGCCTAGAACCTCCTGGCAGGGACAGTGGCACAGAGAAGACAGGACCCTGATGCCCCAGCCTCTCTTCATCCAGAGCAACTCTGCCTTCACCTGCTCAGACATGGGCTCACAAATATCTTCATTTGAATAACAGGTATTAAAGCTAAAATAGGCATTAAAATTCTGCTATTTTTAGTATGTGGTACAATCTCTTATAATCCCCACATAATGTCTCCCCAAGGTGGAATAAGCTGGACTGTAGTTTCTTTCATGACTCTTTTTTTTTTTAATTTACTTTTTATTATTATTATACTTTAAGTTCTAGGGTGTATGATAGGTTTTACTGACCTATTATATTCCTGTTGACCTTGGCTATGGTAACTCCAGATAATAAACTCATGTACATTTTTGTATCAAAAAAAAAAAAAAAAAAAAAAAAAATTCTGCTATAGCATATTTTTTTCTCAGCTTTTGGACCTTTAGTATTTCCCTTTCTGTTATCTAACCCCTACCAACTGCCAACATACTGAGGTATTTTTAATGTTATTTTGTTGTAAACTTGGAGTTCTTGATAACAGCCAGCACTTATTGTCTGGACAGTTCCTTATGCTGATAGCCTAGATAACGGACAGTAATAGGTCTCCCTGGGTCTTCCATATTTGCACCCTTTCTCCCAGGGAGATTTTAATCAAGATACAGATTCCAATATTGTTTTCTGAACCTTTCAGAGAATTTTCTAGTGTTTTGCAGGGTGATTCCTACCCACTGGTTGGTAATTAATACTTGCTCTACGTAACTGTTTATGTAACAAAGCTTGGTATATTATTTGAAAACAATTTTTAAGATTTTTTCCTAACAGTCACTCGTTAACAAGAAGAGATTTCCTCAGCATTGAAGGTCCAATAGCTCCTATTTACTCTTCATTATTATGACTTAATAAATATAACATTTACTGAGTATCTTTGTCCTATTCTCTATTGTTTATTTTCTATTTTATTGACTTCTGCTCTTTATATTTACTTCATTTTGTTTACTTTTAGTTTATTTTTTTCTTCTTGTCCTAGATTCTTCTCTCTGAGTGGCTGGATTGCCAATATTTTTTTAAAAAATAGTGTATCATTAAATACACTCAACGTAAAGTTGGATCACTCGCCACTGTGTCACTTAGGTACTTTAAAACAATTTTTTCTTAGATAAGACAAGTATCAGGTGAGCTTTATAGATAACAGTGGCATAGATTCTAGAATTTTAAGCTCACCTTCATTGAGCCTGCAAATCTTTTTACTGAAAACATATGCAATTAATTGCAGTGTAGAGACATATACTTTATCAAGTCCATGGGATTTTTCTACATAAGATGATCCAGTACTAACATCCCAAACAATAACACTCAAACAACGTACAGATACACAGCAAATCTCTTGGTTATTTATGCCAGTAGTGTTTGCATCAGGGGACAATGTTTATTTGTCAAGTTTTAAGCAGCAGCCTTGTTTTCTCGGATAATGCTTCTTCCAAACAGAAGCAGTGTCTTACGTCACAGATTTCATCTCCAAACAAGCAGGTATCCTTGTTGAAATAGTTCTCTGTATGTTTGAATAAACTATGCTGTGGCATATACACTGAAAATTTAGAATGAATATATTCTACTTCTGATTTCCTGGATAAATATAAATGGATTTCACTAATACCTCTTAATCACAGAAACTAAAACCAATTTAACAGAACTCCTCTTGGTTGCCACAATAAGGTATAAAAGAAGCAGACTGATCAGACAAAAAAATTCATTAATAGCATGCAGTCATTCATCAGAGGGTACACAAGACCTTCGATTTCATATATATATAGGAGGTAAATTAAGGCAAGTATTTTCCCTTTTGTATACATATTCCATCTCAATGGTTGCTATAACTTTGGTACAGTCTGTTGCTCTTACAAATAAGGACTGATGTTTATTTCAGCTGAATCCCTTTTAAAAAGAACTAGTATGGTAATAAAACAAATTGGAATATTCAACTTGCCATGGAGAAAAGATTTCTAGTCTGTCAGAAAGAATGTGTCTTTTTACTTTATCTTTTAACTATTTGTATTGTGTTTCATTCAGAGAAATGCTTGATTGAAGTTTAACTTTGTATACACTGGGGGTATATCCTACTCTCAGGCTCACCTATTTGTTGCTCTAATCTAAAGGGAGAAAAATTGATCAGAAATTAGGGCCCTATTTGTCACACACCTCTATCCTTAAAAGGACATTCAGGGGCTCCTAGTCCCCACCAGACCTGCTAAGGCTGCTCTGGGCAAACAGTAAGCCTGTGTATGTTTGTTTTTCATCATTTTACTTTTTTTTTTTTTCGGGGAGTCAGTGTAGCTTAGTACCTAAAGTCATATTATCTGAATTTAGTCTGATTGGGTCTCCGACTACACTCTTTGACCCATCTACCTTATGAGGATATTCAAAGTACTAAATGAGTAAATGTATAAACTATATAAGATAGTTTACTATTATTATTGAATTCGTGGGGATTTGGTAACAGTCTCCAGGACATCTCATCTTAATCTCCTACTTTTGAAATTCATCTCTTTTCACAAGGATATAGGGAGAGAAATACAAGGAAGTGGAAGGTAGTGCATAACCTTATTGTAATGTTGAAGCTGTTGAACTTCAGCAGAAGCCTCAGTCTCTGAGTTAGGCCTGACCTAAAATACTGTCTGACTCCCACAACATGCAGAACAACATGTGGCCAGAAAATGCTCTGCAGATGCTGCTGTCCTGATAGTCACTAGCATCTTTCTGTTACTCTGGGCCTTTAACAACCATAATTTCAGGTTCTGGAGAGCTGTAGCAGTCAGTCTGATAGCTGATTAGGATTTAGTTTGAAGGCAATTTTAACACTCATAACTAATTTGTGAAGTTTTATAAACACCATCCCTTGTGAGATGAAGTAGATGACAGGGCTTATATCTAATATAACCAAATTCTAAAACTGAATTTTTCCCTATATTCCTTAAAGTAGCCCAACTTTGAGACTCTCTGTAATTCATGGTGCTGGTTATGAAAACTGTTTACCTTCCAAATGCCTATTTATTTGCAGTCATTTTCTACAAAAAGAGAAAGTGTGATATCTCTACTCAGGGGTGCTAAAGTGAAGGCAATTTCAGATGTGTATAGACAGAAGAGAAATTTAAATAACACAATTTAAATTAAATTCTAGGAATCTCTTTTTTTTTTTTTTTTTTTTTTGCTAGTTAGGATTTCCAGTTGATTAGAGACAAAGTGCCAGATGCTATCGTTGTTTAACATTTTTAATTTTTTCAGTTGAACTTTGAACTCTAAAAGTGCATAGGAAGTGATTTTTTTTAATGGTAAGATTTCATTCTGTGCAGTCGAATATGTTAGGTTCGTAGAGCTTTTTCTAGTGTTCCAAGAGCCTTCCACATTCTCTTTTATTATATTATCTTCTTATATTTAGTATGTGAAGTTTGCATAGGACAGACATCACTTTCCCAGCTAACAAAGAGAGAGGGAGGAGGAGAGAGACTTTTCCTTGAATCACTAATTTGGGTTCCAAGAATGTAAGCTCCACAGGACTAATCTATTTTGTTCACACATGCATCCCCAGAGCCTGGAACAGTGCCTGGCATAAAGTAGTGCCAGTAACTTTGTAGAACTGATCAATTAATCTAATTAGAAGAAGAGCTGGGAACAAAATTCAGCTCTGCAAACTCTTTTATACTGCACCTTTCGTATCAGCAAGAGTTGTTCTGTGTACTCAAGCGCCCCACATTTCCTTTGTCGTTTCTGGATGCACCTGTGGTTGGGTTTGTGAGGCGAGGCCAGTGACCCTTCCCCAGAGAGGGGCCACCGGCACCCGCGCCAGCCCCGCCGCGAGTGCCCACGGGCTCGCAGAGTCTTGCGTGACCTGAGCGGGGCAGGGAGGAAGGGCTGGGCCCAACGGCCGCTCGGGGAGCCAGTCTGGGGTGCTGCGCTCAGACTGGGCGGGCGCTTGGACTGCGCGGGCTCTGGGTAGCAGCAGCAGCAGCAACATCCTGTCTACCTTCTCCTCTACCACTTTCTCTCTTCTCATGTCTCCCTTTCCCCCGCCTTTCCGTTACTCCATTAGGTCTCCAGGCCAGTCAGCTGCTGGAGAGGCAACCGCGGGTGCATTCAGATTTTGCGCCCAGCTGAGATTTGTGCCCACCTTTGGTATCATGTAGAGCGCTTTGCACCTCCCTCCCGGGGTCTCTCAAGCGTACAGGGAACCTCAGCGGGCAAAAGGTGGGAGAGGGTACTCTGCGCTGTGGAAACAGGCAGAGGCTGGCTGAGCTATCGAGCCGCGACCTGGCCCCATCCCCCACCTGACCAAAGCGCCAGTCCCGGCCTCTCCAGGGGTCATCGCGAAGCCGGGCCCTCGGACCTGGGCTCTAGAGCCTGGCTAGAAGTAGGATAACTTTGTTAGGGACCACTTTGAACCGTTGGGGAACTAATATTATCTGAGAGAAAAGCATGAATTTATGCAAAGGTAATAGGAGTAGGAATTCCAGGTAAAGCAAACTTCCGCAGTGAACTGAAAGCTGACTGCTATTGGAGTTAGGGAACTCGGTCACTTTTAAATAATTTTCCCTATAAGTACTCTAGAAACAACTTAAAGGAGAGGGCTGGTAAATATTCTGATTTCTAAGGTACGGAAAAATAAAAATCAAGATTTGATGATAATGGAGGGTGGAGCAGGAAGAAATGAGAATTAATGAGTTTTAGCCTTTTCTGAGTCTCATTCTTTTCTCTCCCTCCCCCGTTTTAAATGACGAAATGAACATCCATAATTTATCTAATCCTTTCTTTTTTCGATTTTAAAGGTTGTCTCTTGGCTGCTGTACTCGCTGACTTCTCTCCCCTTGTCTTTTGTTTGAAGACATAAATTTCAAGATGTGTGTGTTTAAGGAGTAGGAGTATGAAGGTGTGTATTTGGAAAAAGGATGAGAGTAAAATGGCTTAAGTCAGAAAATTGTCATTGAAAATAGGAACGTTGGTGTCATTTTGCCTTATATCACAAAGTGTCAGGATTATGTCAGCAAATTAAAAAACTTTCAGTATCAACAAGCCCATTTCTGAAAATCATTATTTGCCACCTGCAGTGATCCCTTCTCCTAACGCTCCAAGACATAAGCCTAAGAGTGAGGCATACCTCCATGTGTACACACATACATATGCAAAGTTACAAACACCAGCAAATTAAAGACAAATAATTGAAGGGCTTGGGGGTTGAACTGTGTATGACAATTGTAAAGGAAACAACTGGTATTGTCTGGAGATGTACAGTATGAGTGTGGACAAAGAAATCAGTGGATGTTAAGAAGGGCATACAAAATGAATTTTAAATGTACCCTTGATTTTAAAAAGACCAGCCAGATTTGAAAATGGCTGCAAACTCAAATAGACATTTGAACTCAAGTGAAACAAGAGAGAACAAAGTCATTTTACATGTGTCACATTATGCCGAAACACCCTGTTCAAGGGTTGCAGATACAAGCCCTGTTTATAGCTGTACTACTTTGTCATTTCACTATGGGTGTATATATGCATTGTGAAATAGATGTGTGTATTTCGGGATGAATTTTTATGGTTTCATAAATCATGACTAGTTCAATCACTGTGCAATGAATCCTCCACTCGCAAACTCAAACTAAACAGAGTAAGACAAAATCACAAAGTAAAAGCTGAAATGAATTTTTCCAAGAAAGATTACATTTTTGATGTATGTGGAGCTTTAAATTGTTATAATTTTAATGCCTTTACATATGTTCATTTCTGTATTTATTCAAATATTACTAGTGTCATTGTGCCCTTAGGATTAGTGTGCATGCCTACCTCTGTGGGCAGAGTGAAATGTATTGAATATAGCAGTTGAGAGTCTAGTAAGAAAAACAGAAGTAACATTATTTTAATGTAGTAATTCAATGTTAGGAAATGACTTAACATATTAGTTACTCAACAGAGAAAATTTATTATAAGTAATTCATTTAAAAAAGTATTGAGAGACTGAAAGGAAAAGTGGATATTGTGTAATATGAAGCGTTAGCTAGATTGGTTCCCTTTTCGACCCATTGGGGATCTTGGCTCTTTGCACCACAGCTGTCACCCAGAGGGGCAGAAATCTGGGAGGATAAGAAGATAGGTTCTAGACAAGAATGATGGACTTTTGTAGTCTGAATCTTTTGTGTCCCCTGAAAAACTCATATGCCATCTGGGCGCGGTGGCTCACGCCTGTAATCCCAGCCCTTTGGGAGGCTGAGGCAGGTGGATCACGAGGTCAGGAGATCGAGACCATCCTGGCCAACATGGTGAACTCCTGTCTCTACTAAAAATACAAAACAAACGAACAAACAAAAAACAACTAGCCGGGCATGGTGGCACACCTCTAGTCCCAGCTACTCAGGAGGCTGAGGCAGGGGAATCACTTGAACCCAGGAAGCAGAATTTGAAGTGAGCTTAGATTGCGCCACTGCACTCCAGCCTGGAGACAGAGCGAGACTCCATCTCAAAAAAAGAAAAAGAAAAAATCATATGCCGGAGTTATAACTCTCAAGGTGATTGGTATTAGGAAAATTATTAGATCTTGAGGGCTATGTCCTCAGGATATTAGTGCCCTTCTAAAAGAGGCCCCAGTGGAGCTTTCACCCCTTTCACCATGTGAAGATGGCAAAAAGACACCTCTATGAGTAAGTGGCCTGCACCAGACACAAGATCTTCTGGTGCCTTGATCTTGCATTTCCCAGCCCCCAAAATGGTGAGAAATAAATCTCTGTTGTTTATAAGCTATCCAGTTTATGGCATTTTGTTACAGTTGCCTGAAGGGATTAAAACACTGATAATTTCTGCCCTCTAGCAAGCTGGGTTCCTGTCCTATATTATTCTAACTACATCAGAGCCAAGTAATAGCTTTGTGAGTCTGAAAGTTTAGTTGCATCTGGGAAGACTCTTTGGTGTTCATTGTTTAATTTCTTTGTTGCTGATGTCTTTACCTATCTAGCATCTATCCACACAAACATATATTTAAAATAAAAGCAAGTAAGAAATTTTACTTGTTTCTACAGTTCTAGTTTTTATAAGTGGTTACAAAGCTACAGTTGATATTTATACATTTTTTCTTCCATAACACATTTCCTGTTTCTCTTATCTTTACCAGGGTCCTTAGCAGGGTTGGAGTTACTTACCTTCTGGAGTGACCCACACCTTTATTTGTTAGGTCTGAATGGCTCTGTGTCTCTGTCTTTAGATGTTTGTGATCTGCCATTCATTTTTCCCATTGGACATGGAAGTACTAAAAGGAGCCCTACAGAATCTTCTGTGTTTCAAACATAGTCTTCTCAGAGTCTCATATTTTAAAATCCTGATTCCAAGAATTACATCAATAAGTTCCTGGTAAAGAAAAAAACATGGCTTCTAGTTTAGTATAGAGGCATTCATAAAAGAAATACATTAAACAGGTACAGAAGAACAGAAAAGCCAAGAGGTGACACTGAAGTAAACAGATGTTCCTTATAGAATGCAGCTATCAGTCTTCAGGTGAGCAGACCAAAGGGGAGACACTGAAGCATTTGAAGCTAGAAGCTTGGGTAAGAAGCCTTACAGAAATGAAACCCCCCTACCTCAGAGGAAGGGCTACTCCCCAGCTTGGTGCTGGCTCCTCAGGAGTTTAGAGAAAGGACCCCTGGGGTTGAGCCAGGATATCTGAGGGAGGGAGTTAACTGGTAGGGCTTGTGTCTCCTTAAAGAACGTACCTCTGAGGAGGAGGCATTGGCCAGCTGTCAGTATTTTTGAAGGAGTACAACACAGCTGGTTTTGAAGTTTCAGGGGAAAAAAAATGGAAACTTTCAGATAAAAAGGATTGTTGTAGTGCCACTGACAGAACAGGAAGCCAAACAAGCAGAAACAAGTCCCTCCTCCCTACTCCACTCCTCCAATTTCCCTTTAGCATTTTCTTTTGCCAGAGAGTAGCTAGAAAAGGAACAATATATTTGCAGAGCTCCATCTTCAGCATCATAAAGCAGAGAATAAGAGATGGACTTTGGATGGAAGAGCCAATAACAAAACAGAGAGGTTGGGTGTGATCATGTGGCTTGCTTTGGCCAATGAAATGTGCACGGAAGTTTACAAGTTTACAGTATGTCAGTTTCTTTTTGACAATTCCTTTAGCTCTTTTGTACCTCTGCCATCCTTAGGTTGTTCCTAAGCCAAGGAAAATCATACATCACACAGAGCAGAACAGAATGTATTTCAAGTGTGGGAATCAAAATCCAGGCAAGCAGCAGGTTTTTTTTGTTTTGTTTTTGTTTTTCTTTTTTTTTTGAGACAGAGTCTCACTCTGTCATCTGTCACCAGGCTGGCACAATCTCGGCCCACTGCAACCTCTGCCTTCCGGGTTCAAGTGATTCTCCAATTCTCCTGCCTCAGCCTCCCAAGTAGCTGGAATTACAGGCGCCCACCACCACACTCAGCTAATATATATATTATGTGTATATACATAGTATTTTTAGTAGAGACAGGGTTTCACCATGTTGGCCAGGCTGGGGGCAAACTCCTGACCTCAGGTGATTCACCTACCTTGGCCTCCAAAGTGCTGGGATTACAGGCGTGGGCCACTGCGCTTGGCCTAGAGGTTAGAATTTTAATCAACTTGGTAATTTTGACCAACTTGATAGTGTTTTGTGATAAGGAAGGGTATAGTACTCTGAAAATACAGTCTATAATTTGTGACTATGTTTTATATTTAGAGTTTTTAGAATACTTTCTCAATAAACCTAAAAAAACTTACCACATTTTTATGTTACTTAAAGTTTGTTTTAGAGTTTGCAGAGCTTTTTTTCCATCCATTTCTAATTTATTCTCATGCCAGTGTTTTTAGAGTGAGAGGGCAAATATTATTCTTTTTTACAGGTGAAGAAACTAAGTCTCTTAGACAAGAGAAGGTATTAAGAGAGGTTAAAAAGTTTGTCAATGTTATATTTAAGAGTGAGAAATCAAGCTTCCTGGTAGATGAGTCTCTTCCTTTATTAAAAATATCAGTTGATGTTTATTTTTAAATTTAATTTCAGTCTCTTTTGCTTTGCACGCTGGCTGAGCTTGTCTCTCAGTCCAACAAGAATAAAATTAATTTCCCTTGTCATGTAAGAAAGTTCCCCTTCAAACCCACACTGGTTCTTGAAGATGCAATATGCAATAGAAACACATCCAATCAGCAGGCAGTGTGCTGCTCTTAACTCTTCTGGAAGCAGAGGGATGTATTAGTCAGCTTCGCCTGCCATAAAAACATACCATAGACTGGGTGGCTTAAACTGCAGACATTTAATTTCTCACAGTTCTGGAGGCTGGGAATCCCAAGATCAAGGTGCTAGTTGATTCTCTTTCTGCTAAGAGCTCATTTCTTGGCTTGTATTTGGCTGCCTTCTCTCTGTGTCCTCACATGGCAGAGAAAGGACGTGAGTTTCTGATGTCTCTCCTTATAAAGACACTAATCCTATTGGATCTGTTTGTTTCAATTGCTCTACAAGTTTCCAAATTCTAAACAAGCACAGGTCAGAGACGGGCAGTGACCCTACTTGATCAGGAGGAGGGGGAAGTTTCATGAGGTGGCATTTTATTGTATACAGAACTGAGATTTAGACTTGATATGAAAGGAAAGTCTTTGAAAGACCTGATGCATTTTATATTTTGTAGTTGGAGCCGTGGTTTCACTTCTCTGTAAGATAAGCTTAGGTTTCCAAGTGGTTTCTTTGGGACGGGGCATTTATTAACCCACTCCATAGGAGCTGCCTTCCCATTACCAGCCACTCATCCACTTACAAACTCTCTCCTTTAGTAGGAACAGACAGTTGTTGAAGTTCTCCTTTTCAAAGGATGCTATGAAGTTGGACAAATCTTCTTCATCAGTATTAAATGTATTTCTAATTTTCACCTGTTTCTCGTGCTTGACAGTGTATAATGTTACCAACAAGTCACTGAGAGCATTTTCAACTACTTAAAACATAATTTATAAATATGAATTTTATCCTTCCACAGGTACCAGTGGATACTGGAAGTGTTAGGTAAATGAATCTTTGTTAGTCCATATTCAGTTTATAACTTGTATAACAAAGGATAATTTGTGAAGTTTATGGAAGAGGTATAGTTCTGCTCTGCATCCACAAGAAAGCATGGGTTGATTTAAACAGTTAGTTCAGGGCACTACACTAAACATTGTAGAGATTTATGTCACAACAGCAAAGGGCCTTATGTGCCAGAGATTCTAACAATGGGATGGCTAAGAGAGACACATACTTGTTATGCATGAATAGAACTTTGTGTCATGTTTCCCACATATGTGAAATAGATATGATGATCATGAAGATGATGATAATACAAATAGTATGCTTGCCTATCACTGAGTATGTTGTATGTGCCAGACATTGTTCTCAATGTTTTACTTGTATTAAATTCATTTATATCTTACAATGACTTTATGAGGTAGTTACTATTACAATGAGCTTACCTTATAGATAAAGCACAGAGAGATTAAGTAACTTAATACTCAAAATCACATGCGTTGTAGGTGCCATCATGGTTTTTGACCATACACGTAACAGCTAGCTTAACTTCAGTTGGAAGGCTCCTTTGGATCAAGTTCTTATCATTGCTTTACCATTCACATGGAATCATTCTACTGTCCTTCACGGTGTGTGGCTCCGAGATACCATGGGAGTATCTCACCCATCCAGAGCTGAAGAGAAATACCTGTTAAAAGCAGTGCCAGGGGATTTTATATAATTTGACAAGCAGTTGAGAGTCACCATGCAAAAGTGACACTATCAACATTCTGTTTAGGGAGAAAGTGACTGTAATCATAAAAAAAAAATGAAGGGAGTCCAGTGAAGAGGATGCATTCGTTCAGGTGTTGAGGGATTAGAGCTGAGAAATGAAAAAAGAGGCAAATGCAACAGTACAATGCATAGTAATATCCATATCAAAATATGAAAGATAAGGAAGCAAGAGGGAGAAAAGCCAAAGCTGCCAACAAGGTTATAAACTGTATATGCAGGAAAATGTATGCCAGAGAAGGAAGACATTTTCATTTAAACAAACTTCTCCTGAAATCTGAATTTCTTCACTATCACTTTTCTGATGTATATGTGCATTTTGTCCCTGACATGCCATTCACCAGCAATCTCTAAACAACTAAAATATGATGAAACACACTGCTCATAATGATGATTCTTAATTAGTGAGGAGCCATCTGAATCATGATAAAATCAAATTATATCCTGTACAGTTTTATCAAGTATATCTTTTATGTTTTATTTCTTCAAAATTTGTAATACAGATCTAGGCATTTTGGTTACTTTAAAAAATAAATGAGAATATTTAATGAGTCAAAATATATCATTTTCCAGACATGCTAAATAATAAAAAATAGTTACTAAATAGTGTTAATATTTCCCAATTTATGGATCCAGATATTTGTGATCAAGCATATATAGTTTTCTTACATAAGGAATACTATTCATTTAGTGGGTTATTTATACAAAATTGCATATTTTCCTTTTGAGAATGAATTAACCTTTCCTTAGTTCTCATTTCATATTTCAGAAAGGGTTGATCTGGGAAGGAAGCCTGTGTTAGAATAAGAGAAGTTTAGACTTATTCCCAACAGATGAGGCTGTTAGTAGACAAACCACTGCAACTGGCAGTTCCTGTAGTAGAAACACTTCTGCTCTGACCTATTTCAAGCTGACAATATTTTAACAAACAGCTCAAAAATTCCCGTGACTTTAATAATCAGTCTTGTATGGCAGTACCAGTCAACTACAGCACATCAGTGTTACTTCTGATAACCTGCAGAACAGTTGGAGTGGGCAGAGGCACAGAAGCAATAGAGGAATATTTGCCACAAGAAGAAAATATATTAGAACATCACTTGTAATAATACAAGTATATTCGTTACTTCAGGAGTCTCTCAGCATTCCTTTACTCCCAGTAATAGAAGTTTAGAGCAGAATTGAAAACAAAAAATAAAAAACAAAAACCCTCTCTGGGGATAAGGAGGTTCTTTGATGTGCAACGTTGGAAGCTGACACAAGATAGTTCTAAGGATTACAGTTTACAAAGAAGACTGAACCCTTGCTCTCTCCACGCTCTTGATCCACCCTTGGGGCTAGTGAAGCCGAAAGCATAGCAGAGGTGCCGTGTATTGGAAATGTGGTTTTGGAACCTAAGAACAAAGCCTTCTTTTAGGGGAGAAGTTGAAATGCACACAAACAAAAAGCCCAAGACCTAGAACGTATTGTCTTCTCAAATATCCTTTGCCTATTAGTTGTGTTCAGCCTGTCTTAGCTACTAGATCTGAGATGAAACAAGACTCTGGTTCCTTTTTTTACCATTTCATTTAGTTTGATTTCATTTGGACCTGTAAAGATGTTTGCACCTTTGGAATTAGTAAGGGAGCATTGAATTCAAACCTGTTTCTTCAGCAGAGCCAAATTAGAAATTCATTTATCTCTTTGGGATAAAATAACTAATATTCTCTAATAATTTTTGTTTACTTAAAAATTATGTTTTGTTTTGTTTCATTTCAGTTCTTACTGAACACAATACATTTCCATCCCCTTTTCCACAGACCAGGTAAATGGAAGCAAAGAAAGTCATGTTCATCCTGGCCTAGAGTTACCCCTGTGCGGTGACAAATTATCTGGAACCTTATTCATAGCAAGCTGTGAGGACAAATGCTTCTAAATTTGACTGGGACATGGCCGTGGTCCTAGGAGGCTCTGACTGAAGCAGAACTTTCTTAGGTTTCCTAATAACCATGCCCCTATAGGGAAATCAGGCTTTTCTTTTTATTTGTTTTGTTTGATATAAACACTTTATTCTTCAAAGAGGTAGGATGGAATGAGTGACCTCTGCTGCAAAGAAATCTAATGAAATTGGAAGAAAAGATATTTAGGGGATATATACTTTCATTTATTATGCAGTGAGCATGTTCATTAATATTTAAGCTCAAAATACAAAAGTTGAGCACCTTTTGATTCCTATATGTAAATATTCAGAAAGCATCACCATTGTAATTTTGTAACACTTCAAAACACTTCTGGAATCTTCTTTGTCTTGTTTTCTTTTACTTAATTCTCCAAATCAACAACTTGCCAATATCCTACTCATTGGCAGCTATAGTTAATTAGCTCAAAATAGCTCCTAATATAAAGTTTGGTGCTGTGATATTTGAGGTGGGAGGGAGTCAGCAAAGGGTTAGAAAATCTGGCATGAGAAATGAAACAAACGTAGCAGCATCATTTTTAAAATTGTGTTATAAGGGTCTCTGTCTTCTGAGGCAAAACCTCATATTATAATATTTACATAAATATTGACAATCATGGGAGAAAAAGACATGGATGATGTAGCACACCCTTAGCAGGAAAATATATTGATTCCTTTTATGTAGGTATTGATATATAGTTCCAAACACAGTACAATTTAAAAAACTGAATGAAAATATGAAGGGCATAAAAGCTCTCTTTGAATAAAGGCAAACTGAATTTTCCCATGGAGGTGGAAGAGAGTTTACATTAAAAGTTTCCCATATACACTACACCCTTCTGATTGTAGTGTACTTACTATTAAATAGCTGTGCTTTGAGTTGGAATTAGGTCTGTACATGATTGTTACTACTTATTAGGATGGTATAGTGAACATATTTTGTCTTGCCTACATAGCCCCAGCATCAGTCTTTCCTTCTCCTTTCCTAATAATGCCCAGATTTTCCTGTGTGTTATCCTTACTGTTTGTTTGCATTCAGAAATTCAAAGTGAATCTTAATACACCTTAACGAGTTAGCAGTTAGTAAAAAATCATAATTACTGAGGCAATACCCTTTGTCTCAGAAATTAGCTCAAAGATAGACATGTTATCTATGCTAGTCCAATAGTAGTGAAAACTAGATCTTTTGTTCCATGTTTTGGGAAAGCATCCACAAATTTGTAAACATGAATGAGGAAACAGGGAGCCCTGGATACTATTGGCACTGGCATTGATGATGTGTTGAGGAAAGGAGGTCTCTTTATGAAGTTGACAATGGACAGGAAAAGTTAAGAGACAAAAAGAAAAACAAAAAACAGATTCTTAGTGAAACTGCTGTCTCTAGATCAAACCACCATGAAACCCATCTTAAGACTGCACATTCCAACTACATCAGGTAACAAATGACCTTATTGTATAAAAGACACTGTGAGTCAGATTTTCAGCTATCTGTACCACAGTGAGTCCTCAGTAATCATAAGCTTTAATATTCTGAGGTAAGAGACTAGGACTTCTTCTTTTCCTACCCCCAGGCTTTATTGGGCCATGTAGGAGAAGTTTCGCAAGTAGTTCTTCAATGTTTGAGCTTCTTGAATCACATCATGCCATTTTTTTTTTCTTTACCATCTTCAGAATACCTTTACTGCTTCAAAGTTTTATTCTCCAGTCTAATCCACTTGTCTTTTTAAATTTTAAATCCCAGTTACTATCTAGCTTTTATTTGTGTTTCGTTTCTCAGTTATCTTTTCTACACTGTTTTCTTAATTATGTCTAAAGCATCTTTTATTTCTTTGCTCCCCGTTTTCATTCTGTACTATTTGAAAAATTAAAAAGCATATTCCCTTTCCAGTTAGAACATGAAGATTTTTCCTAATAGCCAATTTGTTTCTGCAGTGTGGTACTTTGCATCTGAGGCAGAGTTCATTGAGAACATCAAATACAAATCAATCTATCAACTCCATAGCTCTTGTGATTTCTCTGCTTTCTTATTCATTGCTTCTTTAGATTCTGGCATTAGATTATAAACCAGCCTATAGAGGAAGTCTAGCTTGGTCTTCCACAGCTGAAACTCAATAAATGTCAGATAAGCTACACTGTCTTCAATTGTGACAGCCTTGGTAAAAAAAAAAAAAAAACAAAAAAAAACAAAAAAAAAAAAACTGACTTTATGTCCAAGGACTCTTCCATCTAAAGAATGAGCTCACTTTGGAGCTCAATTAATTGCAAAGATAGACAACATCTAAACTTCTGCTAAAGTCATTCCCCTCAGCATTTTTAGGGACAAAGTATCTTTCAAAGAGACCTATTAGAAACAAACTATTACTATTACGTGTTAGTAAATTAGAACCATTTTGCATAGTAATTTGAAAACATCTGTTGAAATTAAAAATTAAAAATATCTTTTTATTAAAACATTTAGTTTTGAAATCCATCAAACAAAAACAATTGCAAAATAATTGCAAAGCTAGATTTCTTATGCATCCGTTTTATAGGAATGATGAAAGATTATTAAAAATTTTTTCTTATTGCTTTTTCTCTCCTTAAGCGTGTACTTTTGTTCCTTAGAGCTGAACTGAGGACAGAGTCAGCTTAACTGTTACTACTTTACTCAGACACCCAGCATTTTGTTCCTGGGCCCATCTAGCCAAACCTTAGGATGTTCCTTTCTAGAAGGCAAATAGGTTTTGTTTAGGTCATCTTACCAGTCTCCCAGGCATACAGACACTCTGCTGTGAGCACTTAAGATTATTTTCCATCAGATATACTACAGTGTGACAGACGGAATTCCATGTCCCCCCCACCCCATTATATGTTGAAGTCCTAATCCCCAGTACTTCAGAATGTGACTTTATTTAGAAATAAGGCCTTTAACTAAAATGAAGCCACTGTTAGAAGGGCCCTATTCCAATCTGACTGGTGTCCTTATAAGAAGAAAATATTAGGACATATAGAGATAGATACATCAGGGATGCACCCACACAGAGGAAAAGGCCATGTGAAGACACAGCAAGAAGACAGCTATCTTTCAACCAAAGAATGAGGCCTCAAAAGAAACCAAGTCTGCTGACATCTTGATCTCAGACTCCCAGATTTCAGAGCTGTGAGAAAATTAATTTCTGTTGTTTCAGCCACTCAGTCTGTGGTTTTGTTATGGCTACCCTAAAAAACGAATACACAGAGAAACTCCAATAACAGTTGATTGAACAAAGTTGAAATTTGATTTCTCTTTTACCTAAAAAAAAGGTCTATAAGAGGACAGCCTAGACTGCTATGAAAGCTACAAAAGTTGTTAGAGATCCAGTCTTCTTCTACACTATTGTGCCATCCTCCTGAGGGCGTGGTTGTTTTCCTTATTACTGAAATGTATGCCAGAGCACCAGATAGAAAATCCACATCCCTGGAAGCAGGATAGAGACAGGAAATATGAGCACTCCTTCATTTTAAGGAGACTTTCTGGACTTACATAGAACATTTCATCGAGTATCTCATTGGCCAGAATATAATGCCAGGAGATTTAAGTTCAACAAGGATGATAAGATTTGTGGCATTTTTTAAAGTAGCAATGTACTCAGCTAAATATTAGGGTTATTTTTCAAAAGAATGAAAAACTGTGCTAGTTTACTACTTGGCATTCTATGCCATCTATTATCAAATATGCATGAATCCGCAGATGATCTATTTCTCAAAAGATTTTTCATCCCAGTGCAAATGTATTTCTTGTTGGCTTGTTTCCTCCAGTGCTCTGTATACATCCATATTTGCATAAACCACAGTGATGGGCAAAGTCTGTGGTTCAAGTTGAGATTTCAGCTACATGTGAGTACAAGGATTTTCTACTTTGTTGCACTATATATAAAACAGCAAAATCCAACTGCCTGTCCCACAGCAAGCAAATGACAAAGAAGATATTGTGTTCTTTTGAAGAAACACAATGTGAAAATCATGTTGAAGAATAGCAGGTAACATGGAAAATATTCACGAAAACTTGCTAAGAGGAAAAATGTAAACTATAAAATAGTATATATAGTAAAATCCCATTTTTATAAATAAATATGGAGTAAATGTATATTTCACATATATATAATTATGTGTTTCCAGTTCACTCATACAAGAATAGAAGTCCATATAAAAGGAAGTAATAATAGCAGTTGGCTCTAAGCAGAGTCTCTGATGGTGACAGCTAATATGGCTTCTCAACAGCAGTGTACTAGAGCAAGTCAATTATTTTTCATTGTGAGTTCTCATCCTCAGCATTGTGAGTGTTTTAGATTACTTGTCTACTCCCCCATTGGTTGTCATTGGCATATCCCTGTCCTGTACCAGCCCCAAACAGCCTCACACTGGTCTATTTGCCACCTGGGATTGAGAACCAACAATGAGGAGAAGGATACCTTTCTCTCGATAAACTGAACCAAGTTAGCTCAATGTTATTAATAAACCAGACCCACACAGTGCATCAAATGACACTGTTCTATTTGGGGTCACTGGTTTGAATTTTTTATTAGTCTTTTTAAATGTATGTTAAATATATTTTATATGCAAACACACATACATACATATGTACATACATATTTAACAAAATATCTACCCCAAAGTTTTAATACTCCAAAATGCTGTGAAGGAAATTGTTGAAAATACAATGTGTTACAGAAGTTCAAGTATGTGTATGTACATATGTATGTATATGTGTTTATACCTTCCAAGCAAAGGAGCCTTACTGATACAGTTGCCTTCTTCAAAGAATTTTATTGCCAAACTTTCTAACTACAAGTGCGTGCCATTTCCACTGAGCACATGCTACATCCCAGAGTATTATGCAACATAGTGTGTCCTAAAAAAATAAAAACAGTAACTTAACTATATTTGATGATAATGATTTGGTTTTTATTTACACATTAGTATGCCTATAGAATGTAGTTATGTCCAAGGGTCTTTTGAAATTATGATTACATTTGAGGTGTAAAACTATTGTCTGTTATGTCAGCTTGTCCTGTAGTGTGCTGAACTGGAATTTGATTATGGGAAACTTATTTTTATCCCTATCCTTTGCTCTGAAAAACTGTAACATATTAAAAAATGAATTAATAAATGTATAAATTCCTCATGGTGCTTACCTAAGATTTATTGCAGTATTTTAACTGAATCTATGATTCACATGGTAAAACACTTTGTTCTTGAACCTAATTACAGCAGGGCCAAGTTTTACAAGTAATCAAATAATCCAGACCTCTCTAGTAATTTGAGTAGGTGGAGAGTAGGTGCAATTTAGTCCTATTTAACAAAATATCTACCCCAAAGTTTTAATACTCCAAAATGCTGTGAAAGAAATTGTTGAAAATACAGTGTGTTAACAGAAGTTCAATATTTTATAAGAGAAATAGAACAGGAATCTAAGTTCTTGAAGAAAAACAGACAATGTAAAATTTCCAATTGATAAAAAAAAATTATGCTTGTGTATTTTTTATATAGTCAGTTTACTTTTCAAATTGCCAAACTATTTGATTGTCTCATTTCCAACTTTTAGGAAAATCTCCATATTAATGAGAAGCCAGAAATTATACCCTTTTAAATTATTTCTACTTATAATGAAAAATAGACATTAATGTAAAATGTGATTGGATGTTTAATTTTTCAAAATTACTTCAGAGTTTATCAACTATCTAATGCTATGTAAGAAACCACTTCAAATTATAGCGACATAAAAGAATAATTTGATTATATTAATGGGTTCTATGGGTCGGGATTAAAAATAGCACAAAGCAAGAAAAAGTTGTCTTTGAGGCTTTAGCTGAGAAGACTCAAAGGCTGAACTAACTTGATGGGTGATGACTGGATAAATATGGTAGAGTCTTCTCTCATATGTCAGGCTATAAATGGCAGCTACATCCTAGACCTCAGGTGGCTTTCATATAGAACATCTACATATAACCTTTTTTGTGGTCTCTCTGAGTAACTCATTTGGACTTCTTCACAGTATACAACTAAAAGCAAGTCTTCTCAAAAAGCAAACCCTAAGTGTGTGACATTTTTATGATTTATCCTCAGAAATCACATAGCGTCACTTTTCCACTATGCTATTGGCTAAGGAAGTCACAAAAATCCTGCAAGGAATATAGACCCAGCCCTGCATAGGAGGAGTGACAAGTAGTCCTATTGTAAGAATAACATATTGGGTGGAATAGAGATTGGCATGGCCATCTTTTGAAACTACACTGTGCTGTAATCTTCTCCACAGGCACACAACACAACTTATATCTCTCCAATATGAAAATACACTTATTTTCTCCCCCAATGTCCCCAGTACTCAGCTCATCATGGGATTAACTTGAAGCTCAATATCCCATTACCTAAATTTCTTCTATGTTGGAAGATATTTCTGAAGTGTGATTTCTCAGGTACAGCACTTTGAGCACTGTTTCCTGATCTGAACACCTGTGAACACAAAGAATCTACCCCCTGACACACCCACCCACCCAAAATGCAATGAAATGATATGACTTACTTGGAAAAATCACTATAGACACTGTTGTCAAAAAGGGAAAAAATAGGAGGCAGATAGCAGCTACTGATCCATAGATATTTTGAAATCCAGCCAGGAAGACATTTCCAGTTTCTTTACTGGAGATCTCTTATTGCAGATCCCCCAGTTACAGATCTCCCCAATTCTTGGCTCAGTCCTCTGGGATCTTGTTTCTAAATTCTAAATCATTCTT
This sequence comes from Chlorocebus sabaeus, assembly GCF_047675955.1. Lineage (NCBI taxonomy): Eukaryota > Metazoa > Chordata > Mammalia > Primates > Cercopithecidae > Chlorocebus > Chlorocebus sabaeus. Next base: position 96,369,848 of record NC_132913.1, on the reverse strand, counting down.
TCTTTGTCAAAATTATAACCAAGTAATCCTCTCAGCTAGCTCTTTGGCTTAAGTTTGGGGATGCAAAGTTTTCTTAATTTGGTAGTATCTTTGTCACTATCAAGTCAAGATAATATGATTCTTTTTTCAATATTATGATTTCTTATGTACCAAGTTATAATCAACTCCATTACCAAACAAAAACAATAAATTTCTTCTAGTTAAATTCATCTCCATCTTAAGTTCCCTGTGAGACATGAACTTAAGATTCCTATAAGTCCTATTATTTAACAAAGAGGATCTGCAAGTCATACTTCATGATCCATTAAAATTATTAAAAGGTCTTTAGGTTATCTGAAAATTTTTTAGATAGACATTTTAGAGATCTCAATATAAGATCCTAGAGATCCCCTCTGATTTTGGTATTTGGCCTGGGACCTTTTTTTTAAATTTGAAAATGTGTGTTAATCTGGTTAGGCCAAGAACAAAAAGTGCTTCTATTTTTATACCAAATAACTCCTGGCTCATAATTTATGTATTTATGTATGTATTTATGTATGGCAATGTATGGTTGTACTAATGTACAACCACCATGGAGGACAATTTGAAGTTCCTTCAAAAATAACTTCTGGCTCATTGATTTATGTATTCATGTATTTATAATTTCAACTTTTATTCTAGATTCAGGGGGTTCATGTGCAGGTTTGTTATATAGGGTTATCGTATGATGCTGAGATTTGGTTACAAATGATCCTGTCACGCAGATAATGAGGATAGAGCCAATACATAGTTTGCAGAATTTACCAATATTGTTGATCATCAGAGAAATCCAGATCAAAACTACAATGAGATATCATCTCACCCCACTTATAATACCTTATGTTCAAAAGACAGGCAATAACAAATACTGGAGAGGATATGGATAAAAGGGAACACTTGTACACTGTTAATGGGAATGTAAGTTAGTACAACCACTATGGAGAACAGTTTGAAGGTTCTTCAAAAAACTAAAAATATATCTGCCATACGATCCTGCAATCCCACTGCTACGTATACGCCCAAAAGAAAGGAAATCAATATATAGAAGAGACATCTACACTTCCATGTTTGTTGCCACACTGTTCACAATAGCTGAGATCTGGAAGCAACCTAAGTGTGTATCACCAGGTGAATAAATAAATAAAATGTGGTACATATACACAGTATAGTACTATTAGGTCATAAAAAGAATGAGATCCTGTCATTTGCAATAACATGGGTTGAACTGGAGATCATGATGTTAAGTGTAATAAGCCAGGCACAAAGAGACAAATGTCACATGTTCCCACTTATTTGTGGGATCTAAAAATCAAAACAATTGAACTCATGGACATAGTGAGTAGGAGATGGTTGCCAGAGGCTGGGAAGGGTATTTGGGCAGGGAATTGGGGATGGTTAATGGGTAGAAAAAAAATAGTTCAAATGAATAAATAATACCTACTATTTGATACCACAACAAGTATATATATTGACTACAGTCAATAATAACAATTGGATATTTTAAAATAGCTAAAAGACTATGACTGGATTGTTCATAACACAAAGGACAAATGCTTGAGAGAATAGATTGCTCATCTTCCATGATGTGATTATTATGCATTGTATGAGGGGGTAAATATCTCACGTACTCTATTAATATATATAACTAATATGTCTACACAAAAATTAAAAATAAAAAATTACAATAAAAACACTTGTGCCTAAAAAAATTATTCAAGACATAAGAGACATAAAAATCTGGCCGGGCGCGGTGGCTCACGCCTGTAATCCCAGCACTTTGGGAGGCCGAGGCGGGCGGATCACAAGGTCAGGAGATCGAGACCATGGTGAAACCCCATCTCTACTAAAAAATAGAAAAAAATTAGCCGGGCGCAGTGGCGGGCGCCTGTAGTCCCAGCTACTCGGGAGGCTGAGGTAGGAGAATGGTGTGAACCCGGGAGGCGGAGCTTGCAGTGAGCCGAGATTGCGCCACTGCACTCCAGCCTGGGCGACAGAGCGAGACTCCATCTCAAAAAAAAAAAAAAAAAAAAAAAAAGAGACATAAAAATCTAAGCAAAAGCTAAGGAAAGCAAAATCTAAGCAAAACAAGAATTACTATAGAAACCAATTCAAATTCATGTTTCTTCTTTGAGCTGCTGATGCCGCCCTCTTAGGAGCAGCATCCTGATATCAGAGATATGAACAAGAAATTCCAGGCATCTTGTAAATTAGAAAAACCACATTGTGTATTGGATGAATATCCTTTTTGTGAGTCTTTTTATATTTTAATGTTAGGTTGAGATGTACAAAGCAAGCCTCTTTATATATTACATCTGTATTTTAGAGAAGGAAATAGAAGTAAAAACTACAGTTTAATATTTACTTAGCTATTTGGAGAAAGCACAAGCACAGAAATTAAAAAGCAAGAATTTGTCACTAAGAAATGTGGAAAAAATAAACACTATCATTATTCCAAGAACATCATGACAGAGAACATTTTTTAAAAAGTTTTGACACATAGTAGTTGGGAGTTCTTGCAGTAATTAGCAGAATGACCTAAAATAACTCAAGTAACCTCCCTAGTTTTTGTCTCAATAAAACGAGGGAGTTGAACCAAATAATTCGGAAAACACTTCCAAATCTTAACACTCTACGACTTTACTTTACAATAAGGTGAAGGAAAAGAAAAATACAGTGAAAAAAAAAATTCCAAATGGCTTTATGACTCTGTTTTTAAAAATACAGAAAATATGGTTTTAAAAATAACATTTATTTATTAGACTTGCTGGTATTTTTTAATTATTTCTAACTTTAACAGATAAAAACTTGCTGGCCACTCTGTGATAGATAATGTTAACAAGGAACTAATGTTTTTCAGAGAAAATTACACATACCCTTTATTATCTTAACAAATGTCATGACAACTGCATTGTTTAGTCTTAAATATTAAGACAATCATTCAGCAGTCATGATAAAAATGTTACTTTTAAAAAATATTTTCCTCCCAAGTTCTAGCATAGTAAATAATTAACTTATAAAATGATTCACAAATAGCATCTTGATCTTGTTTTTAATTTTTATCATGGACGATTGTACCCAATCTATTTGTGCTGGAATGAAATAATCATACTTAGTAATTCTTAACATTATAAGTCAGAAAAGAAGTCAACATGTTCTACTTTGTCGTATTACAGTTTATTTTTAAAATGGCCTCGCTATGAGGAAGAAACAAGATGGGAATGGATAGTATTCTGATAGCTTTTTCTTTCAACAGGTTCTGAGCCCCTGGTCACCATGCCCTTCTCAGCCCCTGATGCTGCAATTATCCATCTATTATCAGAATTGAACAGATGAGTACCAAGAGGTGACCAAGAGGATTATCTGAATGCTAAATATATTCCTCCTTACCTTCATTGTGTAATAGCACCCCTGCTTCCTTCTGAGAGGAACACTCTGCTTCTTACTTACTGGTTCACGGACACAAGCATCCTGAAGTGTCCAGGCAATAGCTGTAAACTGACAGTTCAATGAAACACTTGTAATCCCTGGTGGAAGATTTTAACATTTAGGAACCAAAACATCTAATTTTTTTTATCTAACCCTGAAGTCCAGCAGTGTGAGCACAATAAGCACAAATCCCCCAAGTGAGTCTTTGGGAGAGGTGGTGGCGTCACTCTTGTGTTCGGCCTGTGTTCCTGGGACCCATGCATTCTCCTACTGGGGAATCTGCACAACATAAAGGATTTTGATTCCAGGCACAAATCACTTTCTGCAGGATGGCCGATCCTCCACGAGTAACATCTCTGAGGTGGTGCTTCAACTGTACCTTCAGAAACTGTTCCAGTGGAACACAATCCAAACCGGGGTTGTGATTTATGGAATATGACCAGTGGATCCATGGTCATAGGCTCTTTGCCACAACTTTTTTTTTTGCACAAATTTAAGGATTACAAGTACAACTTTGTTACGTAGACAAATTGTGGAGTGGTGAAGTCTGGGGTTTAGTGTAACCATCATCCCATAATAGTGGATTTGCACACATTAAGTAATTTCTCATCTCTCACCTACCTCCCACTCTTCCTAGTCTTCAGTGACTATCATTCCACACTTTATGTTTATGTGGACACTCTATTTAGCTCTCACTTATAAGTGAGAATATGTGGCATTTGACTTTATATTTCTGAGTTGATTTGCTTAAGATAATGGCCTTCAGTTCCATCCATGTTGCTGCAAAATACATTAATTCATTCTTTTTTATAACTGCATAGTATTTCATTGTGTGTGTGTGTGTGTGTGTGTGTGTGTGTGTAACATTTTCATCATCCAATCATCCATTGATGGACACTTAGATTGATTGCAAATCTTTGCTACTGTGAATAGTGCTATGATAAACATACGCATGCAGGTATCTTTTTTAATATAATGGTTTATTTTCCTTTGGGAAGATATCCAATAATGAGGTTACTGAATCAAATTTTAATTCTATTTTTAGTTCTTTGAGAACTCTCCATACTCTTTTCCATAGAGGTTTTACAAATTTACATTCCCACCTACAGTGTATAAGCATTCTCTTTTCTTCATATCCTTGCCAAAATCTGTAATTTTTTGACTTTTTGATAATGCCCTTCTGACTGGTATGGTGATATCTCATAGCGGTTTTAATTTGCATTTCTCTGATAATTAGTGATTTCAGAATTTTTCATATCTTTGTTGACCATTTGTATATCTTCTTTTGAAAACTGTCTATTCATATGTTTTGCTGACTTTTCAGTGTGGTTATTCCCACAACTTCTTGTGCACAGTTGGTACTTTTCTCTGATATTATGTTATATGAGATCCTGTGGCAAAGGATCACATGCTCCTTATACTCTTGGATAGTGACACTAGCTGAAGCCCTAATTACAGGAAGGACACTCATATCTGTATCATTTGTCTATTCTTGTTATGATAAATCACTGGCTGAATGTAGTCAACTTGCCACCAAGTGGAAAGCAGTCTTTTCAAGAAAACTGCCATGTCGAAGGCTTAGCATTGGTCTTTGTTGTTGGTATGTTGGTATTTCTCAGTGGCACTGGCTAGATAACCTTTGTAAGGAGGGAGGGCCTATGGTTGAGCCCACACGTGGTCTTCATCTCTGCCATCGTGACTACTTCATTTATGTGCCCATCATGCCAACACTGGGATGGCAGAGGATGTCTTATATCAACTGTACAATCATTTTATCTACATGTTTATTTGATGCCTCTTTATTGAAAACGCTCTCTAGTGGGCATTTATATGGGATATCAAGGTATTTACACTTTGCATTCAGTCCCACATGTTCAGTCCACATGCCTCTGCCCCAAATTTTCCAAACTTTTGTTGCCATTGACCATTCAGCCAGACCACTTGCTGCTTCCCATGGTTCCTGAATATTCTAAATTTGGGGCACTTCTCTGCCAACAGAAAATGGAAAAATGGGTATATTGACCTAAGTTTTCAATGGGAGGAATTCATCTGTCACTGTGTTTCCAGGCCATTCCTTAGTGAGGTCGTAATACAGCTGCCTGTGTCCATTTTCAGTTTGCACCCACATATTCCACTGACCTATCTATGACCCAAAAAGCTTGGATTATTTCGTCTTGCATCAGCTGCTCATGAATGATTCCACATGTAGTGATAAGTGTGCACTGAGAAAGGTGCTGATGTAACAGTACAGGCAGTTCTTCATGTCACCTGGTGGGTACTTCCAAAGCAGTATTCCCAAGTTGGAGTATTCTGTGTCAGGGAAGCAAAAAGAACTACCAGGTCTTGTGCTTTCATTTGTAGGATAGTGTATGGATTTTAAACACCAAAATAAATTACCACAAAATTAATAACTTAAAACAACATATATTTATTATATCACTCCCCATGGGTCAGGAGTCAGGCAAGGTTTGCAGGGTCTTCCCCTCAGGGTCTTACAAGGCTGAAATCAATGAGTTAGCCTGCTGTGTCTTCAACTTCAGGTTCTATTTTAAAAGATGTGCTTTGAAGCCCTTTCAGATTGTTGGCACAATTCATTTCCCTGTGATTGTGTGGCTGAGGTCCCCATTCTCTCGCTGGTATGTGGCTGGGATGCGCTGTCAACTCCTAGAGGTCACTGTCAGGTCTTTACCACGTGACGCACCCCCCCCCCCCACCATAGACAGCTGACAAATTTACAATGTGAATTTTGTTTTCATGTGTATATAAATATACATATTTTAAATTTTAATATTTTAGAGATGAAGTTTCACTATGTTGCTGACTCTGGCCTTGAGCTCCCAGGCTCTCGTCATCATCCTGCCTCAGCCTCCCGAGTAGCTGGAACTATAGGTGCACCCACTGTGCCTGGCCATGATGTGAACTTTTTTATTTTTCAAGGCCAGCAGGACAGTCTTTCTATTTTAAATCTCTTCACAGAAAGCTTGGACCCTCTTTCCAAGGGTTCACCTGATTAGGTTAGGTCCACCCAGGATACTCTCCCTTTTAATTAACTCAAAGTCAGTTAATTTGGTGCCTTAATCACACCTGCAAAATCACTTCACCATTGTCATATAACGTAACCTAGTCAGGAGAGTGACTACCCTATTAGTTCACACTCCAGAGGATGGAATTACATAGAGCATGTAGCTCAGGGGATGAAACTGTGGGGCCATCATGGAAATCTTCCTGCTACAGTTATCAGATCACATTCATTTGTTTATTATCCTAATTACCAGTCTCTGATGTGCATCTTAATCAGCCTCATGAAACTAACTGTCGATTATTTTAATTTTCATTCTCTCAGTGTCATATTTGAGCAATTGTAGGTAGTGTTGAGAAGTTCTAGGAAATGTTTTTGTTGCCAATGGTATTTTTACATTGACACTTTGAGGTCAGTAAAATTATCCATTATGTTAAGCTCATTAAAGCAAAACTATTACCAGTGAGGGGGTGATATGAGTAAGCCAGTTATTTCAATAAGAGATAATGCAACAGATTTGTACCAAAACAATAGAGTGCTTTGAAAAACTAGAGCACAGGGTCTCTAAATGTCTGGAACCCGCAGGATCTGGGATATGTAGCGGAGGGAATAACAATGTGAAGATACATAAATTTAAAACAATATTTTCTTTTGTCTAGAAGAAAAGTATCAGCATAAAATTTTAGTTATAATTTATTTTAAAATAATTCAGCATTGACAGTGTGGCATGTATATATGTAGATTAATTTTAATCTACATTCAAGGAAAAGTCAGTTAAATGTTAAGTATCCAAATTAAAAATACCACACTCTCAGGCCGGTCAGGGAACAACTGAAAGTCCCTAATTAGATGTGTGTAGTACGGAGGCTGCTGTGGCTTACATGTCAAATATCTATATCTGAATTTACACTGAGGAATTCATTTTAAAATATGAGCAATATTAAACAAGTTATTCATGAATTGAGTTATTTTCAAAACATGTGAATTGGTGAGACATGTTGCCCAGGTACCTTCATCCTTGCATGAATGAGGCATACAAACCAAGCAAGTCTGGAAGCCAGATTTTGTTCCCCACCTTTGGAACAGCACTTGCCATCCAGAACTCCTTTTTTATTTTTGTCATCCAGTATTTCATAGAAGGCTACATTGTCCAATGTAACTAGGATGTTAAGTGATGCTACCAAAAGACTATTAAGACCCCATTATTACTTCAGAGTAAATAGGAAGGTACTAGTTAGAATGTATAAAAGGAAAGAGAGAGTTCATGTTTACAGTGATATTAAGAGTATTATTTTGGGGCTGGACATGGTGGCTCAGGCCTATAATCCCAGCACTTTGGGAGGCTGAGGCGGTCAGATCACTTGAGGCCAGGAGTTAGAGACTAATCTGGCCACCAGAGAAAAACCCTGTCTCTACTAAAATTACAAAAATTAACCAGGCATGGTGGCATGCCTGTAATCCCAGCTACTCGGGATGCTAAGGCATGAGAATTGCTTGAACCGGGGAGGCCAAGGTTACAGTGATCCCAGATCATACCACTGGACTCCAGCCTGGGTGACAGAGAGAGACTCTGTCTCAAAAATATAAGAAAATAAGAAGGAATATTATTTTTTAGCCTTTTTCCTCATAATGTCTTAGTGTGTCACAAACTTTGATTTATGACTTACTTTTACTGTAACCTAACACTAGGCAGAAGGTATTGTTTTCTCACCCTCCTCTTATCTTGGAAGTTTTGGATATACATTGAAAACACTCCGACGATTATGAAAGATAAAATTGGCATAGTGAAACACATATGATATAAACAGCAAGCAATCATTGTATTTCTATTAGTGTCTCAATTGAAATGATTGAGCATGTCAGGTAAATACTGATGGACATTTAGGTTGTTTCTGGTTTTTTACTTTTGCAAATAAAGCTGATATGTATAAACATATGCTTTCCATTTGTGTAGGTTGATTAGAAGAGCTGGATAATATGGTAGGTGTATGATTGCGTTAAAAAACAAAACAGCTGAGAAACTGTTTTCCAAGGTGGTTGTACAATGTCACATTCTCATCAGAAGTGTATATGTGAGTTCCAGCTTCTCTTCATACTCACCAATAGTTGGTGTGGTCAATCATGTAAGAGAAATTATGCAGCATTAGTCCTTCTGTGACTGGCTTACTTCACTTAGCATAATATTTTCAATGTTTAGCAACATCATTGCATATAATGGAATTTCCTTCTTTATAAGGCTAAATAATATTCCATTATCTTTGTCATTTTGGGCTGCTACTGCAAAATTCCATGTATTTCTGTAGTGTATAAACAACAGAAACTTATTTCTCACATTTCTAGAGATTGGAAAGTCCAGGATCAAGTCACTGGCAAATCTGATGTCTGGAGCCTAATTTCTAGCTTATAGGTGGTACCTTCCAGCTGTGTCCTCACTTGGTAAAAGGTATAAGGGATCTCTCTGGGGCCTCTTTTATAAGGGCACTCATCTCGCTCATGAAGGATCTGCCCCATGACCTAATCATCTCCAAAAGCCCCCAACTTTTAGTAAAATCACTTTTTGGGTTAGGATTTCAACAGATAAATTTTGGAGGGACATAAACATTAATTTCAGGAAATGAAAGAAGGGATAAACATCTTAAAAAGAAATCAATAAAAGCCTCTGAAAGTAAAAACTAACTTAAGAAATTTCAAATACAACTAAAAGCCTTTATCATAGATCAGATTACTCAGAAAGAATTTTAGAGTTTGAAGACTGGTCTTTTGAAATAACACAGTGAGAAAAAATAAAGAAAAAAATTAAATGAACAAAGTCTTCAAGAAATATGGAATTGTGTGAAGTGACCAAACTTATGAATTGTTGGCATTCTGAGAAAGGAGAAAAAGCAAACAATATGGAGAAAAATATTTCAGGAAATAATTCAAGAAAATTTCCCTAATCTTGCTAGAGAGGTAGACATAGAGATAAAATAAATCCAGAAAACACCTGTGAGATACTACCCAAAATGAATATCTCCAAAGCATATATTCACCAGACTGTCCAAGGTCAGCACTAAAGCAAAAATCTTAAAGGCAGCTAGAAAAAAAAGTCAGATCATGTATAAAGGGAACCCTGCCAGACCATCCACAGACTTCTCAGCAGATACCTTACAATCCAGGAGAGATTGGGGGCCCATTTTGAACAATCTTAAAGGAAAGAAAGTCCGAGAATTTCATAACCACCAAACTAAAACTTATAAGTGAAAGAGAAATAAAATATTTTCCAAATAAGCAAGAGCTAAGGGAGTTTGTTACAACTAGAGTAACCTTACAAGAGATCCTTAAGGGAGTTCTAAACATGGAAACAAAAGAACAATACCTGTTCTTTTGTTTACATAGCCCACAGACCCTACAAAGCAACCATACAGTAGAAACTACAAAGCAACCAGCTAAAAACTTCATGGTAGGATAAAAACTTGACTTATCTATAATAACCTTGATTGCAAATGGTCTAAATGCCCAAGACCTATCCATGGGCTGTCTTCAGGAGACCCATCTTGAATGTAACAACACCCATAGGCTCAAAGTAACAAGTCACAGAATGATCTATCACACAAACAGAAAACAAAAAAGAGCAGGGGTCACTATTCTCAAATCAGATAAAACAGGTTTTAAACCAACAACAGTAAAAAAGGACAAAGAAGGGCACTTAATAATGATAAAAAGTTCAATTCAACAAGAAGTCTTAACTATCCTTAATATATACACACCCATTTTGAAACACCCAGATTCATAAAACCAGTACTTCCAGACCTACCAAAAGACTTAAACAGCCATGCAATAATAGTGGGAGAACCAAGCACTCCACTAACAGTGTTAGACACTCCACAAACAGTGTTAGACACATTAATGAAATCCTGGACTTAAAGTTGACACTTGAAGGATTGAACCTAATAAACATCTACAAAATACTCCATCAATCAACCACGATATACATTCTTCTCATCTGCACATGGAATATACTATAAGACTGACCACATGGTCAGCCATTAAAGTAGGTCTCAATGAATTCAAAGGTATAGAAATCATACCAACCATACCCTCAGATCACAGTAAAATAAAAATAGAAATCAATACCAATAATATATCTCAAAACCACACAATTACATAGAAATCAAACAACTTGGTTCTGAATGACTTTGGGTAAACACTGAAATCAAGACAAAAATTAAAAAATTATTTGAAATAAACGAAAACAGAGAAACACCATACCAAAATATCTGGGATATGGCAGAAGCAGTACCAAGAGGAAAGTTTATAGCTCTAAATGTCTATATCAAAAAGATATATCTCAAATTAATGAGCTAACATCACGCCTAGAGTAACAAGAAAAACAAGAATAAGCTAACCTCAATGCTAGGAAAAGAAATAGAAAAGAAATAACTAAAATAAGAGTGGAACTGAATAAAATTGAGACCCAAAATCCATACAATGAACAAAACCAAAAGTTGGTTACTTGAAAAGATAAACAAAATTGATAGATTGCTAGCTGGAATAACAAAGAAAAAAAATAAAATATCCAAATGAGCACAATCAGAATTGACAACGGTGACATTATATCCCATCTCACAAAAATATAAAAGATCCTTCAAGACAATTATGAGCACCTCTATGCACACACACTACAAAATCTCGAGGAAATAAGTAAATTCCTGGAAACACTCAACCCCCTAAGATTGAATTAGGAAGAAAATGAAACCCTAAACTGACCAATATCAAATTCCAAAATTGTATCAATATTAAAAATCCTACCAAACAAAAAAAGCCCCAGACCACATAGATTCACAGCTGAATTCTACCAGATGCACAAAGAAAAACTGGTTCCAATTCTACTAAAACTACCTCAAAGAATTGAGGGCGGGGGGGACTCCTTGTTATCTCATTCTATGAAGCTAGCTTGAGCCTGATACCAAAACCTGACAAAGAAACAACTAAAAATGAAGACAACAGGTCAATATCCTGATGAACAAAAAACTAACAAAGAAATTCTGGACTTAAATTTGACACTTGAAGAATTGAACCTCATAAACATCTACAGAATACTCCATCAATCAACTACAGAAATCACAGAATATACATTCTTCTCATCTGCACCTGGAACATACTGCAAGATCGACCACATGCGCAGCCATTAAAGTAGTTCTCAATGAATTCCTGGGCAAAATTCTGCAAGCCAAATCAAGCAACACATCAAAAAATTAATTCACCATGATCATGTAGGCTTTATTGGGAGGCAGGGTTGGTTTAACATACGCAAATTTAAAAAACTGATTAACCACATAAACAGAGTTAAAAACAATAACCATAGGATCATTGCAATAGACGCTGAAAAAGCTTTTGATTAAATCCAATATGACTTCATGATAAAAATCCTCAACAAATTAAGCATTGAAGAAAAATATGTCTAAATAACGAGAACTATATCTATGACAAACTCATAGCCAACATCATACTGAATGGGTGTAAGCTGGAAGAATTCCCCTTAACAGGAGAAACAAAACAAGGATGCCTACTTTTACCACTCCTATTCAATATAGAATTGGAAGTCCTAGCCAGATCAATCAGGAAAGAGAAAGAAATAAAAGGCATCCAAATAGAAAAAGAAGTCAAACTATCTCTCTTCACTGATGATACAATTCTCTATCTAGAAAACCCTAAAGACTCCACAAGAAGGCTGCTGTAACTGATAAACAACTTCAATAAAATTTCAGGATACAAAATCTATTTACAAAACTGAATAACCTTTCTGTATACCAAAAATATTCAAGCTGAGAGCCAAATCAAGAATGCAATTCCATTTACAATAGCCACAAAAATGGAATAAAATACCTAGGAATAAATCTAACCAAAGAGAACTACAAAACATTGCTGAAGCAAATTTTAGATAACACAAACAAATGAAAAAATATTTCATACTCATGGATTGAAAGAATCGATATTGTTAAAATGGCCATACTGTCAAAAGCAAACTACAGATTCAAAGCTATTTCTATCAAACAGCCAATGTCATTTTTTCACAGAACTAGAAAAACTGTTGTGAAATTAATATGAAGGTGAAAAAAAGAGCCTGAGTTGCCAAAGGAATTGTAAGCGAAAAGGACAAAGCTAGAGATATCACATTATCTGACTTCAAACTATACTACAAGATTACAGTAACCAAAACAGCATGGTACTTGTGTAAAACAGACACATAGATCAATGGAACAGAATAGAGAACCCAGAAATAAAACCACACACCTACAGCCATCTGATCTTTGACAAAGTTGACAAAAATAAGCAATACAGAAATGACTCCCTATTCAATAATGATACTGGGATAGCTGGCTAGCCATATTAAGAAGAATGAAAGTATACCCATACCTTTCACCATACACAAAAATTAACTCAAGATGAATTAAAGATTTAAGTGTAGGACTTCAAATTGTAAGAATCCTAGAAGAAAGCAGGAAATACCATTCTGGACATCAGCCTTGGGAAATAACTGATGACTACATCCTTGAAAGCACTTGCAACAAAAACAAAAACTGACCAGTGGGAACTAAATAAACTAAAGAACTTCTGTACAGCAAAAGAGACTATCAACAAAGCTAAACAGACAACCTACAGAATGGGAGACAATATTTACAAACTATGCATCTAACAAGGTCTAATATCCAGAATCTATAAGGAACTTAAATCAACAAGCAAAAAACAAATAACCACATTAAAAATGGGCAAAATATATGAAAGACTCTACTCAAAAGAAGACATACCAGCAGCCAACAATCACATGAAAAAGTACTCAATATCACTGATTATCAGGTAAATACAAATCAAAACCACAATGAAATACCATCTCACATATAGTCAGAATGGCTATTATTAAAAAGTCAAAGGATAACAGATGCTGAGAAAAGAGGATGCTTATACACTGTCAGTAGGAACGTAAAGTCAAAGGATAACAGATGCTGGTGAGGCTAGAGAAAAAAGGGGATGCTTATACACTCTCAGTAGGAATGTAAATTAGTTCAGCCACCATGGAAAGCAGTTTGGAGATTTTCCAAAGAATTTAAAACAGAGCTACCATTTAACACAGCAATTCCATTACTGGGTATACACCCAAAGAAAAATAGATCATTATGCCAAACATAAACATACACTTATATGTTCATTGAAGCACTATTCACAATACCAAATACATAGAATCAATCTAGGTGCTCATCAATGGTGGATTGGATAAAGAAAATGTGGTACATGTACACCATGGAATACTATGTAGTCATGAAAAAAATGAAATCATGTCCTTTGCAGCAAAACGGATGCAGCTGGATGCCATTATCCTAAGCAAATTAACACAGGAATGCAGAAACAGAAAACCAAATACTTTCCACTGACTTAGTAGTGGGACATAAGCATTGGACGCACATGGACATGAAGATGGGAATAATAGACACTGGGAACTACTAGAGGGAGAAGGGAAGGGAAGTGGCATGGATTGAAAAATTACCTATTAGGTACCGTGCTCATTACCTGGGTGCAATATGCTCATGTAACAAACCTGCACATGTATCTAAAATAAATGTTAAAAAATAATAAATAAAATAAAGTACCAATCATAACACCTAATATCATAGGACTTTGGGTGGCAAAAATGAGTTTTATACCTGCTAAACTTCAGTATAATGATTGTTTTCCAATCTGTCTATATAGGTTAGCACAAAAAAAATTCAATTAAGATTTTCCTACTTCATGAAAGGATTGCTGTTTATTTCAAATTTCATGAAACCTATACTTAGAATCTATTCAGCAAAAAGCTTTATGTATTATGAGCTCGATGTTGTGGTCAAAAATGAAAAGGACCATGGATAGCTAAAAGAATCTATAGTGGCAAAAACATCTAAGTATGTCCTCAAATACCACTAATATCATTAAGAAACTCTGCAGATAGAACCAACTTAAAGTCATGATTTTCATCTGATTATGAATTTGTGAAAGCTCATTTGCAGAATATTCTTTCTCCAGCCCTTCAGAGTCTCTGGTCCTGATGTTCTGTGTCCTGGGTTCCAGGATCTTCAATAGGGATTTTTCACTAATTTTTGCTCTTTATCGAATTGTGCCAAGAGCCTATTTATTTATTTATTTATTTGTTTGTTTGTTTGTTTACTTCTGTACATCAAAAGCTCACAGTTGAGTCTATGATCTTATCACCCTGAACATGTCTGATCTCATCTATCTCAAAACCTAAGTAGAGTTGGGCCTAGTTAGTACTTGGATGAGAGACTGCCTGGGAATAGTAAGTGCTGTAGGCTTTAAAAAAAATCTAAACTCAGCTTTATGTTTATTTTTAAATAGTAGTCTTTGTGTTTAGAAATGGTGTTCCAACTAGATAACTTACTTGAACTGATTTTTTAAAAATAATTATTTATCTCTATATTGTGATTTTAGGTAACATATTTGCATTTAAAAGAGACTGGTGTCTGTGCAACGAACTTAATAATTTTCATTTTTAGAAAGTTTTTTTAATCACTTTCAAATAAAATTATGTTTTCTCTATTATATAAAACATATAAAAATGAAAATGCTCCAGTGAGTAGAGGACGGTGACAACTCCCCTTTCTTCTATCACCTTTGAGTCACTTTTGAAAAGCCCTAAGATCTCCTTAATCCAATGAATTTTAGAAATAGGGTTAGGGCAGCCTTGTGGAAGTACACATTGAGCATATGCCCTAACTAGAAAGCTGAATATGATGAACATATACATAATTTATTTCATAAAGAGCCTGAACCTAAATGATTACAAATAGATATTTCTTAGAATGATTGTGTGGTTTAAATCTTCAAAAAGATTGTAAATTATAGAATTCATAGAGTTAAAATTTGGTTAAATTGCAGTAATAGAGTGCTTTATTCTTATGTCTTGAAAAATTATAAAGAATGCCTTCTTATTTTTGTCTTTCTACACTGCTTCTCATTGTTACAATGCTGTAAATCTTAGGAAGAACTGATTAAACATTTAAAAACAACTTAATTTTGATTAACATTATGCCATTTATTACTTTGAGTGTAAAAGAAATTAAAATATAAAAGGAGGTAGAAGATGTAATAAAATCAGGGTATTATTAGAAACTCCAAAATCTCTTCAGGTATTCATAGCAGAATATATGTTTTTTTGATTTGCCTGTTTTTGCTTTTGACGTCTATTGCTCAATATCATCCTTGGGTTAACCCAGCTGCCAGCTATTTTTCAGAAGGGAAAGAGAAATCAGGATGCATTAGAGAGGAGCATGGATGTTGCTCTGAGGCAACAGAGCTGGTGTGTGCATAAGCCCACATTATTATAAAAAGTACTGGATGTTAATAATTTTCACTAACCCTGCAAGAGTTCTCTAGTTTCTCTTCTATACTAATTCTCCAAAATTTTCTCACAGATAGCTGTTATCTTGTAAGACCTGATTCTGTTTTAAATTTACATATATGGCTTCTAAGAAACTAGTCTGTAAGCTTGCTCTAAAATATGTCAATCATCCTTATAAATGTAAGAATGCACAACTGATTAGAATTTTGGTAGTATGGAAAATACAGAACAAATCTCAATCTCAACAATTACTTTAAAAGTGATGTGAAAATTCCCACTACATTAAACGAAATCCTGTACAGGTAAGTAATATGGAAGGCCTGATGCAAACTATTGTATAATGCTTGAAAAAAAATCACAACACGAATAAAACATTATATAAGCTATACCTACATTGCGTTTGTCAGTGGTTTATTATTAAAGAGGGTCTCAGAAATAAGAATTTTCACTGCCTTTTGCAAGGGGACATTGAGAACATGAGTTTAATAGGTAGTGTTTCTATTTAAACTACTTAATTTTTTATGCATTTTAAAATACATTGAATCTATGAAAAATTGAAATGTATTTCTAACAGATAGGTAGGTTTAATTTTTTATAGCTGTTTAATAGTTCTGTGTTTATTAAGCCATTGAACAATGAGTTTGTTAATCATTGGGATTTTTCTTAATCACTTGAGATTGTGTGTTCTAGATATCTTCATCCATTTTATACAGTCCACATTTTATTCTTATGGGAAAAAATTATTTTTTATAAAAAAGTTTATTCTATTTGCTAATAAAGCGTTGATGTCAAAAAGGTCAGTCTTTATGAATCTTCTGTTTATATCTTTGGTGTTAATTTTTAGTAGACTTACGTTTGAAAATTATATTAATGGCACTCCCAAGTGAAATTGCGTCAAAAGAAAATAGAGTTAATGATAGCAATTGGCTTAGGATACAGTACCTGAAAATATTTGTTAACTGACTGTAAATTATATGTATACATTATATGTATATTAACTCTGTTAACATATGTCTTACAAAGGTTAGGCCTATAAGCACAGCATAGAGGGTCATTGAAATATTTTTCCAGCTGAGAGTTACATAGCAATCAGGTACTGTATATGGATTAAAATAAAAATAATTATTAAGAAAAAGACATATGCTAAGTGAAAATGTGGTAATGAAAATCCTGTAGGCTTATTGTTGGAAATGCCAACATTGTTCCTCACTGGGACAAAACTAACAATTCTTCTCACAGGCAAGTGCATGTAATCAATATTTGATGAAGATCACAATACAGCAGAAGAAAACACATGGAATAGATGATTATCTGAATTTAACATCTCTTTGCAGGAAGATGAAATAAGGACTTAGTGAACAGAGTTGTCATGATGCAGCAGAATGATTGTAAACCATTTGTTCTCTTTAATATTGAATGGATGGCAGAAATAACTGCTTAAAAATTACAAACCTTAAAACATTAAAGAAACCAGATTATTATGCTTATAAGTCCCTCCCCATAACACATACACACACACACACACACACACCTTTCACACACATGCCACAATTTGAAGTAGCTCAGAATATATTTTAGGTTGGTTGGAAGTTGAATATAAATTCATATTTCAGATGCAGTGAAGCCTGGTTTCAAATGCTTCAGCCTGAAAAGTGACTCATATCAGACCCTGAAAATTAGGGACTAGGAACATACTCTAATAGCCTTTACGTAGTTATGCTTGTACTTATTAAATTTTCATTTCTGCTACTAATTTCCATTTCTCCTTCCTTCAAATATTTGTTTTAACAACATAACAAGATCGTATCATTGCAGCTTGGACCTTGAGAAAGACAGTTAATTAAATGAGCACATTCTCTAGACACCACTTTGGAGGATTGAGTGCCTAGCCTTGCCTCATGAATGTTTGCTCACATAACTATACTGATTTGAAGACCCTTCATGAAGCAGGCACGAATTCCAGCTTCAGGTGTTCTTCTTTCCAACCAATGATTATCCTGCTATTATAGCAAACTATTCATTCTGGAGATGTGTATAGGTGTTCACATGGTTGTCTCTTCTAATATTTTTAACTCCTTGATGTGGAGATCATGTCCCAAACACATCTGTATCCTCTGAAGTAATTAGCAGATTGTGCCTGGTCACAGGCACAAAGCCTACCCAGTGAAAGTGTGATGAGTGATAGTGAATAAAAGTGGTGAATGAATTGTGAATGAATGAGGAAGGAAGAGAATAAGTGAGTTCAGCAGGAGAGTTACATTTAGAATATTTTTTTTTCTGCAGATACTGAGTTGATCTAATTAGGATTGTGGTGTGGGCCCGCTCCCATTCTGTGATGTGTACTTTCATTTCAATAAGTCTGTGCTTTTCTTTCATTGCTTTGGTTGTGCATTTTGTTCAATTCTTTGTTCCAAACGCTAAGAATGTGGACACCCTCCACCTGTAACAGCAGGGTTCTAATTGAGATGCAGCCAGGCTCAGCATTCTCATAATTGTCACCATAAAACTGAAATTAGTTGGGTGCAGGGTGAGATGAAAATCAGTCTTGAATAGACCACTTTATCCTGGACGAGTAAGGGAGATAAAACAAGTAGTTTCATAACCAGCTCTGAAATCTGTTGTTCTACCCACTTCAGCTGGAGCAACTGAAGAAAATACGAGGTGAATGAGCTCATTCCAGCTTTCCCCACAGCTACCAAGAATCCACCAAGCACCTTCAAATATCCTTACCACTTGCCTAGCTTCAAAAATCAGTGCCTTTTACTTTTAGTTTGTTGTTTTAATTTTTATTTTTTATTTCAACAAGTTTTTGGGAAATAGGTGGTGTTTGGTTACATGAATAAGTTCTCTAGTGGTGATTCTGAGATTTTGGTGCACTTATCACTCGAGCAGTTGTACACTGTACCCAATGTGTAGTCTTTTATCCCTCTCCCGCCTCTCATCCTTTCCCCAAAGCCCCCAAAATTCATTATATTATTCTTATGCCTTTGCATCCTCATAGCTTAGCTCCCACTTATGAGTGAGAACATACGATATTGGTTTTCACTCCTGAGTGACTTCACTTAGAATAATGGTCTCCAGTTCTATCCAGGTTGCTGCAAGTGCCATTATTTCATTCCTTTTCATGACTGAGTAGTATGCCATGTGATTTATATATGTGTGTGTATATATATATATAATTTTTTCTTTATCCACTCATTGCTTGTTGGGCATTTGGGCTGGTTTTATATTTTTGCAATTGTGAATTGTGCTGTTATAAACATGCATGTGCAAGTATCTTTTTCATGTAATGACATTTTTTCCTCTGGGGTACATGCCCAGTAATGGGATTGCTGGATCAAATTGTAGATCTACTTTTAGTTCTTTAAGGAAACTGCACACTTTTTTCCATAGTGGTTGTACTAGTTAACATTCCCACAAGCAGTTTAAAAGTGTTCCTTTTGTACCACATCAATTCCCACTTCTATTATTTTTTGATTTTTTGATCATGGCCATTCTTGCAGGATTAAGGTGGTATTGCATTGTGGTTTTAATTTTCATTTCCCTCTTAGTGATGATGAGCATTTTTCATATGTTTATGGGTCATTTGTGTATCTTCTTTTGAGAACTGTCTATTCATATCCTTAACCCAATTTTGATGGCATTAAATGTTTTTTTCTTGCTAAGTCTTATTTACATTCTGAATATTAGTCCTTTGTTGGATGCATAGTTTGCAAAGATTTTTGCCCACTCTGTAGGTTGTCTGTTTACTCTGCTGATTATTTTTTGTGCTATGCAGAAGCTTTTTAGTTTAATTAAGTCCCATCTATTTGTCTTTGTTTTTATTGCATTTGTTTTTGGGTTCTTGGTCAAGAAGTCTTTGCCTATTCCAGTATTTAAGAAGGTTTTTCCAACGTTATCTTCTAGAATTTTTATGGTTTCAGGTCTTTGATTTAAGTCATTGATCCATCTTGAGTTGATTTTTGTATAAAGTGAGAGATGAGGATCCAATTTCATTCCTCTACATGTGGCTTGCCAATTATCCCAGCACCATTTGTTGAGTAGGATGTCGTTTCCCCACTTTATGCTTTTCTTTGCTTTGGCAAAGATCAGTTGGCTGTAAGTATTTGGCTTTATTTCTGTGTTCTCTATTCTGTTTCATTGGTCTATGTGTCTATTTTTATACCAATACCATGCTGTTTTGGTGACTATAGCCTTATGGTATAGTTTGACATCAGGTAATGTGATGCCTCCCAGATTTGTTCTTTCTGCTTAGTCTCACTTTGGCTATACAGGATCTTTTTTGATTCCATTTAAATTTTTCAGTTGTTTTTTCTAGTTCTGTGAAAAATGATGGCAGTACTTTGATGGAAATGGCACTAAATTTGTAGATTGCCTTGGGCAGTACAGTCATTTTCACAATATTGATTGTACCCATCCATGAGCATGAGGTGTATTTCCATTAGTTTGTGTCATCTATAATTTCTTTCAAAAGTGTTTTGTAGTTTCCCTTGTAGAGGTCTTTCACCTCCTTGGTTAGGTATATTCCTAAGGTTTTATTGTTGTTGTTGTTGTTTTGCTTTGTTTTGTTTTGCAGCTATTGTAAAAGTAGTCAAGTTCTTGATTTGATTCTCAGCTTGGTCACTGTTAGTGTATAGTGGTGCTATTAATTTGTGTACATTAAGTTGTTATTCTGAAACTTTGCTGAATTTATATATCAGTTCTAAGGAGCTTTTCTGATGAAGCTTTGGGGTTCTCTGGGTATACAATCATATCATCAGCAAACAGCAACAGTTTGACTTTCTCTTTACTGATTTGGATGTCTTTTATTTCTTTCTCTTCTCTGATTGCTCTGGTCAGAACTTCCAGTACTATGTTTAACAGAAGTGGTGAAAGTGGGCATCCTTGTCTTGTTTCAGTTCTCAGGGAGAATGCTTTCAACTTTTCTGTGTTCAGTATAATGTTGTGCAGGGGTCTGTCCTGCAGACCCCAGCTTGCATGATGGATGAATAATGTACCCAGACACCGATATTCAATGAAAGAGCAGCTAGGGGTCTGAGTCACTCACAGTCACCAAGGAAGGTGTTGTAAAGAGTCAGCAGTCACTCAACTAGCTGGCCCTGCTGGCATTTATTCAGCATACATTAAATGACAAAGGCTTTGAGTTAACAAACCTGTGAGTCATTAACCTGGTCACCGCCACCCTGGAGAGGGCCATCTTGCCCTCGAATGATTAAAGGTCTTAGGATCACATGATTAACAAGTTATTTAGATAAACTACTCTACATTCCTTTGTATCTGCACCCAAAGCTCTCTGGCTCCTGAAAAGAGAATCTGGTGGCCTTCAGCAAAACTACCTGAAGTTATGCAAAACTCCCCAGCCTTCCAAGAAGGTTTGCTTTTTTCTATTGCTGTAATTTCTTCTGCCATCCTGACTGAACCCCCACAATGTTGGCTGTGGGTTTGTTATAGATGGCTTTTATTACTTAAGGTATGTCCCTTCTGCATCAATTTTGGTAAGGACTTTAATCATAAAGGGATGCTGGATTTTGTCAGTTGTTTTTTTTTGGCATTTGTTGAGATGATCACGTGATTTTTGTTTTTATTTCTGCTTATGTGGTATATCACATTTATTGAATTGTGTATGTTAAATCATCCCTGCATCCCTAGTATGCATCCCACTTGATCACGGTGGATTATCTTTTTAATATCCTGTTGTATTCAGTTAGCTACTATTTTGTTGAGGATTTTTGCATCTATATTGACCAGGTATATTGGCCTGTAGTTTCTTTTTTTGATGTCCTTTTCTGGCTTTGGTATTAGGGTGATACTGGCTTCATAGAATGATTTAGGGAGGACTCCCTCTTTCTCTGTCTTTTGGAATAGTGTAAATAGGATTGGTACCAATTTTTATTTGAATGTCTGATAGAATTCAGCTGTGAATCTATCTGGTTTCAGATTTTTGTTGTTGGTAATTTTTTATTACCATTTCATTCTTGCTGTTTGTTATCAGTCAATTCAGAGTTTCTATTTCTCCCTGGTTTAATCTAGGAGGGTTGTATAATTCCAGGAATTTATCCATCTCCTCTACATTTTCTAGCTTGTGCACAGAAAGGTGTTCATGGTAGCCTTGAATGATCTTTTGTATTTCTGTGATATCAGGTGTAATATCTTCCATTTCATTTCTAATTGAACTTATTTGGGTCTTCTCCCTTCTTCGTTATTAACCTTGCTAATGATCTATCAATTCTGTTTATCTTTTCAAAGAACAAGGTTTTGTTTCATTTGTCTTTTGTATTTTTTTGTTTCAGTTTTGTTTAGTTCTATTCTGACATTTGTTATTTCTTTTCTTCTATTGAGTTTGGGTTTGGTTTGTTCTGTTTCTCTAGTTCCTTAAAGTGTGACCTTAGATTGTCTATTTGTGCCTTTTTAGACTTTTTGATGTAGGCATTCCATGCTCTGAACTTTCCTCTTAGTACTGCTTTTGCTGTATCCCGGAGGTTTTGATAGGTCGTGTCACTATTATTGTTCAGTTCAAAGAATTTTTAAATTTCCATCTTGATTTCATTGTTGATCCAGTGATCATTCAGGAGTAGGTAATTTAATTTCCATGTATTTGCATGGTTTTGACGGTTCTTCTTGGAGTTAATTTCCAGTTTTATTCCACTATGTTCTGAGAGGGTATTTGATGTAATTTTGATTTTCTTAAATTTATTGAGACGTTTTTGTGGCCTATCATGTGGTCTATCTTGGAGAGTGTTCCATTGCTGATGAAAAGAATGTATATTCCATAGTTATTGGGTAGAATGTCCTGTAAATAGCTGTTACATCCATTTGTTCCAGGGTATAGTTTAAGTCCATTGTTTCTTTGTTGACTTTCTGTCTTGGTGACCCATCTAGTGCTGTCAGTGGAGTACTGAAGTTTCCCATTATTATTATATTGCTGTCTATCTCATTTCTTAGGTCCAGTAGTAATTGTTGTATAAATCTGGGAGCTCCAGTGTTAGGTGTATATGTGTTTAGAATTGCAATATTATCCTGTTGAACTAGTTCTTTTATCTTTATATAATGTCCCTCTTTTGTGAACTGTTATTGCTTTAACAATAACAAAAAAATCCTCTATTTATTTAAGAACAGCCACTCGTGCTCACTTTTGGTGTCCATTTGCATGGAATATCTTTTTCTACCCCTTTACCTTAAGTTTATGTGAGTCCTTATATCTTAGGTTTATCTTAATATTTTATTAATATTAATATAATATTAATATAGGTTTATCCTTATATCTTAAGTTTTTGTGAGTCCTTATATATGAAGGCAGTAGATACTTGGTTGGTGAATTTTTATCCCTTCTGCCATTCTGTATCTTTTAATTGGAGCATTTAGGCCATTTACTTTCAACATTAGTGTTGAGATGTGAGGTACTGTTCCATCATTGTGCTACTTGTTGCCTGTATATCTTTTTTTATTGCATTTTTGTTTTATAGGTCCTGTGAGATTTATGCTTTAAAGAGGTTCTGTTTTGATGTGCCTCCAGGGTTTGTTTCAAGATTTAGAACTTTAGCAGTTCTTGTAGTGCTGGTTTGGTAGTGGCAAATTATCTCAGCATTTGTCTCTCTGAAAAAGAATAGACTGTATCTTTCCTTCATTTGCGAAGCTTAGTTTCACTGGATACAAGATTTTGGGCTGATAATTGTTTTGTTTAAGGAAACTAAAGATAAGACCTTAATACCTTCTACCTTGTAGTGTTCTGCTGAGAAATCTGCTGTTAATTTGATAGGTTTTCCTCATAGGTTGCCAGATGCTTTTGGTCCCAGCTCTTAAGATTCTTTCCTTCATCTTGTTTTTAGGTAACCTGATAACTATGTGCCTAAGTGAGGATCTTTTTGTGATAAATTTCCAAGGTGTTCTTTGAGCTTCTTGTATTTAAATGTCTAGATATTTAGCAAGGGCAGAAAAGTTTTCATCAATTATTTCTTCAAATATGTTTTCCAAACTTTTAGATTTCTCTTCTTCCTTGGGAACACCAATTATTCTAGATTTGGTCATTTAACATAATCCCAACCTTCTTGGAGGATTTCTTCATTTTTAAAATTTTTTCTTTGTTTTTTGTGGAATTTGGGTTAATTCAAACACCTTGTCTTCGAGCTCTGAAGTTCTTTCTTTTACTTGTTCAGTTCTATTTTAGAGACTTTCCAGTATATTTTGCATTGCTCTGTGTCCTTCATTTTCACAATTTTTTTTTAATTTATGCTATTTTTCTGGAGATTTTTCCATTTATATCCTGTATCTTTTTTTGGATTTCTTTATGTTGATATTTACCTTTCTCTGGTGCCTCCTTGAGTAGCTTAATAATCGACCTTCTGAATTCTTTTTCTAGCAATTCAGAGATTTCTTCTTGATTTGGATCCATTGCTAGTGAGCTAGTGTGATCTTTTGGGGATGTTAAAGAACCCTGTTTTGTCATATTACCAGAATTGTTTTTCTGGTTCCTTCTCACTTGGGTATACTATGTTAGAGGGAAGATCTGGGGCTCAAAGGCTGTTGTTCAGATTCTTTTGTCCCACAGAGTGCTTCTATCCCCCTTTTCCTAAAGATGGGACTTCCTGAGAACCAAACTGCAGTGATTGTTTTTTTTCCCCTGGGTCTAACCACCCAGCACAGCTAGCGGGCTCCAAGCTGGCAGTGAGAAGTGTCTGCAAAAAGTCCTGTGATACGATCCATCTTCATGTCTCTCAGCCATGGATACCAACAACCGTTCCGGTAGAGGTAGCAGGGGAGTGAAGTGGACTCTGTGAGGGTCCTTGGTTGTATATTTGTTAAGTGTGCTGGTTTTGTGTCAGTTGGCCTCCAGCCAGGAGGTGGCACTTTCAAGTCAGCATCCATTGCAGTAGTATAAGGAGGATACAAACTTGCTCCAGGGTCACCTGGATGAGTATTTAGCTTTCTCGGGTGGTGGTCTGGGCCATAAAGTTCCCACGAGATTATGTCCTTTGTCTTTGGCTACCAGGGCAGGTAGAGAATGACCATCAGGTGGAGGTAGGGTTAGGTGTGTCTGAGTTCAGACTCTCCTTGGGTGGGGCTTGCTGTGGCTGCTGTGGGGGTTGGGGTGTATTTCTTAGGCTAATGGAGTTACATTTCTAGGGGCATTATGGCTGCATCATAAGGGTCACCAGGGGAGTGGGGGAAAGCTGGCAATGACAGGCCTCACCCAGCTCCCAAGTAGCCTGAAAGGCAAGTCTCACCCCCACAGTGCCCGCCCCCAGTAGCACTGAGTTTGTTTCTAGCTAGCCTGTGAGCGGGGCTGAGAACTTGCCCCAGGCTACATGCCTCCCGACTGAGAAAGCAAGTAGGGCTTGCAGATTTCATGCATCCCCACCTGCATTCCTGTATCAGGAAAGGCTTCCCTGGGGACCCATTGTGCCCACAGGGCTCTTCCAACTGCTTCCTCTACCCCTATATTTCGCTGGGCTCTCTAAAACTTAGCTCCAGGTCAGGTCACACGCTTCTCCCATGATCTGGACCTTCAGGTTTCCCAGTGAGGATGTGTGTTCAGAAACAGACATTCCCCCTCTCACACTTTGGACACTCACAGGTTTTTGGCTATCTCACAGAGTCTAACGTGGCAAGCCACTTCCTTCAAAGGGTGTGTGGATTCTCTTAGCTTTCCTAGTATGTTCCTGTGGTAGTTCTTGGAGCAAAAGTTCACGATGTGAGTCTCCACATGCTCCTCTGTCTGTCTAAGTGGGAGTTGCAAGTTAGTCCTGCCTCCCATCCACCATTTTTCCCAAATATTGTTTTAGATTCAATTATTTTTAAATGAACCGTCCATTAGATGTTCATTTCTACTGCTTTGAGCATAATTTATTGAACCTTTTAGTGGATACCACTTGGATATGCTAATTTAAATATATATAATATATTTAATATGCACACACACACACCCCCAATGAATTTATATTGATGTTTCCAGTTTAGAATTTAGAACTTAGAACTACAATATTTTTCTTAACTTCTTTGACTTTACATTTATATTCACTCATGATGAAAATCTGTTTCTAATGACATTAACATAATTGTTTATTTGCTTTATATTAACTAACAGCTAAAGAGTTCATGCAGCACTTTTAGTCCCTAAAATATATCACTGTAAAACTGTTACAACCCAATGACTGTCGCTTAGAAGCATCCTGAAACAGTTATTCTCGGTGTTATTAACCACCAGTTTGTTATGCTGATAGGTTAATTTGTTTCATTTTGCTTTGCAGTTTCGGGGAGTGGTTTTATTTTTTGTATTTTGATGTAATTTTGCTTAATAAATATGCAAAATACTGGCATAGCTCATGATAGGCTAAATTGTGTGCTGCCCAACCAAAAGATATTATGAAGTCCCAACTCCTAGTACCTCAGAAATGACCTTATTTGAAAACAGGGTTGTTGCAAATATTAGTTAAGATGAGGTCATGCTGGAGTAGTCTGGGCCCTTAATCTAATATAACTCTGTTTTTAGAAGAAGAGGAGAGACACAGGGAGATGATGGCTACGTGAATAGAGACAGCGACTGCAGGCAAACACCAAAAGTTGGAAGAGGAAAGGAAGGATTCTCTCCTACAGGTTTTAGAGGGAGGATGGTCCCAGCAACACCTTGATTTTGAAATTCTAGCATGCAGAACTGAGACAATAAATTGCTGTAGTTCTAAGGCACTAATTTTTTACAGCAGTCCTAAGAAACTAATACAGGTCCAAATTAAAATCTATAAAATATGTTATATCCAGAGGAATCTGATTTTCATCCCTATATTCTCATTCCTGTCCCCTCCTCTTCTTAAAGGTTAAATACCTTGGAATTTAATATTTTATTTTTATTATATAAGGAGATACATAAATATATATGTTATTTAAGGAAATATATAAGTGCATTTACCTCTTCCCTTTATTACATAAAAGATGATATAACAATTTCTCTTTCTCTTTGGTTGCTTAACCATATATCCTTGAGATCATTCTATCTGTCTATAAGTACTTTATTTTACCTCTTATATAACTGCATAATGTTTCATTATATGTATCATACCACAGTTCATTCAGTCAGCTCAGATAGACATTTGGATTGCTTTCATTCTTTTGTTATTACATATAGTGTTGCAATAAAACTTTTTATGTATGATTATTTTTTGTTTTGTTTTGTTTTTTCCAATGCGTTTGTGGGATAGAATTTGAGATGTGGGGTTGCTGTGTCAAATGGGAAGTGTGTGTGTAATTTTTCTAGGGATGACGAAAGCAGAGATTGAAGTGCTGAGAGGAAATGGGCCATGAGCAAAGGAATGTAGTTGGCCCCTATAGAAGCTGGAAAAGGAAAGGAAATTGATTCTCTCCAGGAGCCTACAGAAGAAATGCAGCCCTGCAGGCACCTTGACTTTAGGATTCTGACTTCCAGATTATAAGACAATAAATTTCCATTGTGTTAATCAACTAAATTTGTGATAATATGCTGCAGTAGCAATATAGGAAACTAATGTAGTTAGGCTGCTTAAAGCAGGACTAATTAACATGGTTCAAGAAAACAAAATCTGAGACGTTCTTTTAAAATTAATCTTATGCTAACAAAATGACCTGATTTTGTTAAAAATTAACAGGTAGAGAAGAATGCTGAGAAGAGGATGGATTCATCAGCAGGGTACTATTTTAATGGATTCCATCTGTGCTGATGAAAGTAGTGGAACATTTCTAAGCTCAGGAGTCCCTAGGATTCACACTGCTCTCTGAGCACTTATTAGTAGAGAAGAAAGCACCCTCAAAGCTCCCCAGGCTACAAACTTATATGTGCTTGTCTCCTGTCTTTCTTGTTAATTGTTTTGATGGGCTTTGCAGTTTATGTATAAATAATATAAGGCCTTACCAAGTTGCTAGTATTTGAGGTCCAACAGCAATCTCTGAATTGCAGTTTTGGTTCTTTTAACTTAAGTATTTGCAGTTTTTTCCAGTTTATTGAAAATTTAAGTCATGAAAAGGTGGATTGAAAGCCTGTCTTTTCCATTAACAACTATATATCATGATCATATTATTTGACTTCCCCAAATCTTAGTTTCCTCATCTGTAATATGGAGAGAAACAGCTATTGCATGCTTGATAGAAACTAGTTCAAAATGCATGTTCAACAATATAGGGGAATTCTTTTCCTTTCATTACTAAAGTCAATTGCCCTATTAACCTAATAATTCAAGGCTGTACTCCTTACTATAGTAAAGAGCTTTACAAATTTTTGTTTGGCATGTTGTAGTGTAAAAAGCACTGGTTATGAAGACATCTGTTTGACCCTGAGGAATTTCCTTAAGCTCTTTGAGTGTCAGTTCTCTCATCACTGAAATAGAGCATATTAGTCCATTTTCATACTGCTATAAAGAAATACCCAAGACTAGGTAATTTATAAAGAAAAAGAGGTTTAATGGACTCACAGTTCCACATGGCTGGGGAGACCTCTCAATCACGGCAGAAGGCAAAGGAGGAACAAAGGCACATCTTACATGGTGGCAGGCAAGACAAGGGAACCACCCTTTATAAAACCATCATATCTTTTGAGACTCATTTAATATCATGAGATCAGCATGGGAAAAATCCCAGCCCCATGATTCAATTACCACCCACTGGGTCCCTCCCATGATATGTGGGGATCATAGAAGCTACAATTCAAGATGAGATTTGGGTGGGGACACAGCCAAACCATATCATGAAAATGAATATATAATTTTGAATGGACAAATTTAAAACAAAATACCATGTTTGTCTTCACTTAATGAACCGCCACTACTATCTAACAAAATAAACAAAAAAAATCTTAGAACTGAAAATTTTGGTTCTCGAATTCTGATAATGGCCATGGCAGGCAGATAGAATTTTTTTTTTAATGAAGACTCACTTTAAATTCATTAGTAAATTATTTCACAGTTCATAAAATACACTCACAAGAAAATATTTTTAGGGTTTTAGCATTCACTTACAAAATGTAATCTATGCTAGCACTATTTATTTTTCCTCCCAGAAACATAATGAGCTGATCAGGGGAGGAAATAAAGAGAAATAAAGTCTGCAAGGGCCTCCAGGGAAAGGAGGGTGAGCAGCTGAACTAGAACCTGGTCTGATCTGAAAAACAAACTTCTGGCCTGGCTTATTTCTTCTGGCAAGTTGTGCCTAATTCATAAGATCCCCCACACTGAAACCAGTCTTTAATGCTTGAGTCCAGACATCCAAACCTTGTAAATACTATTCTGAATGCCCCCAACTGAGACTCTGACTGGACTCTGTCATGGCGGTGGTCTACTTAGTGCAGTCAGTAATAATCCCTCATTTGCTTGATCAGCAGGTTATTCTCTTCTTTTGGAGTGGTTGCAATCACATTCATAAAGCAAATGTCTCTGAGTGAAGGATGGTGAGAAGTGAACTCCTGACTAAAAGATTGCAGAGTGAAAGAGAGGTCAGTGGAAGGAAGGTTATGAAAGGGAAGACTGTCAAAAGGTGAGGGAGAAAATACATTTGACAAAAATTCTATCTTTAGGTGTTTTTGAAACTTCATCTACGGTATAGAAAATAGTAGATACCGCATGGTCCACCTTAAGACAAGTCAGCAACTTCAAATTGCTTTATTAGTTTATCATGAGGTAAATGATAGAAACGGAGACTACTGTTCCACACTGAATCTCTAGGTTATTTATTATAGCAGAAATTCTGTTGAAAACAGGAACAATTAGAGCAGTTGATTCTAACAGAAGTGAAAGAAGTAACTTTTTAAAATGCCATTAACAAAACATGTAAATGAATTAATAAAGAAAGGCATTTTTTAAATGGCATTGGAGTTCTATATTGGTAAAATATTCCTAAGAGAATCATAGACCAAGAAGCCAAACACAAAATGTGGAGACACCAAGGAAGACTCAGCATGAAGTAGAAGAAATTAATGAAGTGGGCATGTGGTCATACGTTTCTGCAAATGTTTTTAACATGTTATTTTTTTTCTGCAATTGGATAAAACTTTAGGTTGGTTGGTTGGAGTAGTCACAGGCTTTCTGACATTCGGTTGAAGGAAAAGGAGACGTGATTACATTTTGTTTGGATTAAGTGGAATATGCTTATGTGGTTTGTTCCTTCCACATACAGTGAAGTTAATGATAGCAGTGTCAAAGCAGAAAAGGCTACCAGGAAAATGCCTCCACCATCTATGCCAACTCCCCAGGGGCATGAAGGTACAGGGCCCCAGGTCATCTTGCAAGATGAGTGTGTCCTCTGGCACCCAGGCCTGGGAGTGTGTGGATGATTGAAAAGAAATAAAGTTGGAAATAAACAAGGAACAAGACAGAACTGCCATGTTAAAGACAGAATTAGCTTTCTCTCTGGAAAATAACATGGAATCATTGACATATTACAAAAGCATAAAAAATATGCAACCAAAAGATGAAGAGTAAAAAGATATTATAGATTGAGTTAGGCAGTTAATTAATAAGGATATATTATTTATCCAAATGCTATATTTTAGGAATAAGTGCTCATTTTGTATCTGATTCTGTGCTTCTGATTTTAGATCCTCTTTCATTAGGGAGTGTCCCTAGAGTGCATAAGCTTCTGTAGCCATAAAACCTCGATCTATCCCTCAATGGAGTGCATTAACTGCCCCTTTCGGGGCCCTCATTGCCAGTTGATATTAGGCAGGGAGCATGAGTTGGAGAAAAGACCCGTTCTCTACATCCTAACATGTCCCAATACCACATTTTGCAGTACTAATGCACGCTGGGCACATCAGTGGCACCTTTTCACAGACCTGTTGGTGTTGCCACAGTATTTCACTGGTAGAGTTCCCTTGCTGTAGATGGTAGATTTTTCAGTTTTGCAGAATCTCTAGGGTTCTAGGAATTCGTTGTGAGAAAACAATGCATTCTTGTTCAAACATAAAAGGACTCTTAGAGAAAAAACAAGCTAGTCTATGCCGTCTGATTTTCCGTAACATACTAAACTACTAAAAACCAAAATCTATTTTGCAATATGCTACTGTACAACTTTCTCTTTCTATATTATCTTTTGGGATATTGTTGCCTTTTCTTTACTAGAGGGCCAAGTTCTGACATAATGGAGACTACTCTCTTTCTTAACCTACAAAGTCCTCTGAACCTTGAGGTCAGAGCACTGGAGCTTAAAGAAATTGCCTGCTATTTTCTATATTCATTCCAAACTTTTAGCATATCAAGGGAGCAAATGTAGCTGACCTTGGATGAAACATTTAAGGAATATGCATGCTAAGAGTATCCTTGCATAATTATTAGGCATATTTTCATAGACAATGGTCAGGATAAATTAACATACATTAATCTTATAAGAGATCATTTCTGAATGATATTATGGGCTTTGGAAGAGTTAGTTCATCTCACATGGTTTATCATTTCCTAATAGGAGAATAAAATACATTTATTAATATTTGCTCTGACACTTTGGAGACAAATTTCTGGTTCATACAATAAGTGCCCAGTAGCAAATGTGTGCTAGAATCAAGTTTGTTAGAGTTTATTTTGATTTCATAGAATAGGATGGATATCTTTATTTGATCCTTCTTCAAAAAAAATAAATAAATAAAAGCGGGAACCAATTAGTCAAAAAAAAAAAAAAAAATAGCTCATGCCTCAATACCATCTTGATGATTCAAATGCTGAAGTGGGCATAGCATCTGTTTGTGTCAAAGTGTTCATGTATGGTTATCTCTCCAGTTGACAGGAGGTTTCGTTTTACTAATAAGCTGTTTCTCAAAACAGATGCCATTAGCCTGGCTTTCTGAACTGTAAGTAAAAGGAAAACACAAACAAACCAAAAATAAGTTCAGCAGAGTACATTTATTTTCTATTTTATTTTATTTTTCCTATGGTATAAACTTTCTCTTCAAGCTTGAATATCTTGCTGCAATTATTGGAAATTTTTCAAATGGCTGAGTTCTTTTATGCCAGCGTCATGCAAGCAGCATATCTAATGAAGCCAAGGCTCCAGATTGCAGACAAGGCTGGGTCCCTGTCTTTCATTAGTTAGTGTGGGTGAGTGAAACCTACAACCTTTCTGGTTTAAAACCCTACCAGATATCAGAGTATGACCCAGGAAAATATTGGCCCCATCCACATGTTGTGGCAGTAACAAAGTTATATAGAAATGTGGTGTATTAGTCCATTTTCATGCTGATGATAAAGACATACCCCAGACTGGGCAATTTACAAAAGAAAGAGGTTTAACTGGATTCACAGTTCCACGTGGCTGGGGAGGCCTCACAATCACAACAGAAGGCAAGTAGGAGCAAGTCACATCTTGCGTGGATGGCGGCAGGCAAAGAGAGAGCTTGTGCAGAGAAATTCCTGTTTTTAAAACCATTAGATCTCATGAGACTGATTCGCTATCAGGAGAACAGCACAGGAAAGACCTGCCCCC
This sequence comes from Chlorocebus sabaeus, assembly GCF_047675955.1. Classification (NCBI taxonomy): domain Eukaryota; kingdom Metazoa; phylum Chordata; class Mammalia; order Primates; family Cercopithecidae; genus Chlorocebus; species Chlorocebus sabaeus. The sequence goes on along the minus strand of NC_132913.1, from coordinate 96,337,590 downwards.
ATAATTGAATCACCTTTCACTAGATTCCTCCCACAACATGTGGGAATTGTGGGAGTTACAATTCAAGATGATATTTGGGTGGGGACAGAGCAAAACCATATCATTTCACCCCTGGCCCCTCCAAATCTCATGCCTTCACATTTTAAAACCAATCACGCCTTCCCAACAGTCCCTCAAATTCTTAACTTAATTCAGCATTAACTCAAAAGTCCTCAGTCCAACATCTGATCTGACACAAGCCAAGTCTCTTCTACCTATGAGCCTGTAAAATCAAAAGCAAGTTAGTTACGTCCTAGATACAATGGGGGTACAAGCATTGGGTAAATGCAGGCATTTCAAATGGGAGAAATTGGCCAAAACGAAGGTGCTACAGGCCTCATACAAGTCTGAAATCCAGCAGAGGAGTCAAATCTTACAGCCCCAAAATGATCTCCTTTGACTCCATGTCTCACATCCAGGTCATGCTGATTCAAGGGGTGGGTTCCCATGGTCTTGGGCAGCTCTGCCCCTGTGGCTTTGCAGGGTACAGCCTCCCTCCCAGCTGCTTTCATGGGCTGACTTAAAGTGTCTGTGATTTTTCCAGGTACATGGTGAAAGCTGTCAGTGGATCTACCATTCTGGGATATGGAGGATGGTGGCCCTTTTCTCACAGCTCCACTAGGCAGTGCCCCAGTAGGGACTCTGTGTGGCAGCTCCGACCCCACATTTCCCTTCCTCACTGCCCTAGCAGAGATTCTCCATGAGAGCCCTGCCCTTGAAGCAAACTTCTGCCTGGACATCCAGGTGATTCCATACATCCTCTGAAATCTACGCAGAGATTCCCAAACCCCAATTCTTGACTTGCACTGGCAGGCTCAACACCATGTCGTGGCTGCCAAGGCTTGAGGTTTGCACCCTCTGAAGCCATGGCCTGGGCTTTACATCGGCCCCTTTCAGCCATGGCTGGAGTGGCTGGGACACAGGGCACCAAGTCGCTAGGCTGCACACAGCACAGGGACCCTGGACCCAGCCCACAAAACAACTTTTTCCTCCTAGGGCTCTAGGAGGCCTCCAAGGCTATGATGGGATGGGCTGCCGTGAAGACCTCTGACATGCCCTGGACACATTTTCCCCATTGTCTTGGGGATTAACATTTGGTTCCTTGTTACTTGTGCAAATTTCTGTGACCAGCTTGAATTTCTCCTCAGAAAATAGGATTTTCTTTTCTATCACATTGTCCGGCTATAAATTTTATCAACGTTTGTGTTTTGCTTCCCTTATAAAACTGAATGCCTTTAACAGCACCCAAGTCACACTTGAATGCTCTGCTACTTAGAAATTTCTTCTACTAGATACCCTAAATCATCTCCCTCAAGTTCAAAGTTCCACAAATCTCTAGGACAGGGGCAAAATGCCACCAATCTCTTTGCTAAAACATAACAAAAGTCACCTTTGATCCAGTTCCCTACAAGTTCCTCATCTCCATCTGAGACCACCTTAGCCTGGGCTTTATTGTCCATATTGCTATCAGCATTTTAGGCAAAGCCATTCACCAAGTCACTAGAAATTTCCAAACTTTCCCACATTTTCCTATCTTCCTCTGAGCCCTCTAAACTGTTTCAACCTCTGTCTGTTACCCATTTCCAAAGTTGCTTCCACATTTACAAGTATCTTCAGCAGTGCCCTCACTCTATTGGTACCAAATTACTGTATTAGTCCATTTTCATGCTACTGATAAAGACATACCAAAGACTGGGCAATTTATAAAAGAAAGAGGTAATGGACTCACAGTTCCACATGGGTGGGGAGGCCTCACAATACTGGCGGAAGGCAAGTAGGAACAAGTCACATCTTATGTGAATGGCGACAGGCAAAGAGAGAGCTTGTGCAGAGAAACTCCAGTTTTTAAAACCATCAGATCTCGTGAGACTCATTCACTATCATGAGAACAGCACAGAAAAGACTTGCCCCAATAATTCAATCACCTCCCACCAGATTCCTCCCACAACGAACTGTGGGAGTTACAAGTCAAGATGAGAGACACTCATATGGAGACTTCCCTTTGCTTTTCATTGCATGTGGGGGCTTCGTACTTATGGTGCCAATGGAAGAAAGCAATGAGAGTGACTGATCTCTTAACTCTGCGAGAGATTTCATAGCAATATCTGCATTTTTCGTCAAATCTGTTAGGTCTGAAAGTGTTATAATCTAATACCAATGCAGCACCTGAAGCCTTACCAACTTCGCCTTTGAACTAAAATACCAAAACGGTATTTACTTAAAATATCAAAGAATATGCATTTATTAGACTTTTGTGATTTGTTTTACTTTATATATATATATGTACAATTTATGGGTCTATGAGACATAGTTTAGCTCAGGCTAAAGTAGAAAAGTTCCTTCTTGAGGTCTTAATATTAACTGGTATCAAAACGGAGACCGTCTTGATAAAAAAACAAAACAAAATATTAGTTGGACTCCTGAAACAAACTGAGTTACCTTTTTATTTCCTGAGCAGCCCATAAGCTTGTCTCTAAAATAAATTCTTAATGACTTTCCATAAAGTAGTAGTGATCAAAGATGCCTGTTCTGCTACTCAGTGGTTCAGAGCTTTCTTATCCTTAAGGAATTTGAGTGTTTATGTGTGATTGTGGTGGTGGTGTGTGGAAAACGAGTAATTGATAACTACTGTTGAAGCCCTAAATAATTGTTTTTTAATTTTTTTAACTTTTAAGTTTGGGGTACATATGCAGGTTTGTTATTTAGGTAAACTTGTATCGTGGGGGCTTGTTGTACAGATTATTTCATCACCCAGGTATTCAGCCTAGAAAACATTAGTTATTTTCCCTAATTCTTTCCCTCCTCCCACCATCCACCTTCCTACAGCCCCCATGTGTGTTGTTCCCCTCTAAGTGTCCATGCGTTCTCATCACTTAGCTTCCAGTTGTGTTCTAAATGGTATTGCCTAGGTTGTCTTCCAGGGTTTTTATAGTTTTGGGTTTTGCATCTATCTTGAGTTAATTTTTATATATGGTGTAAAGAAGGGGGTCCAGCTTTAATCTTCTGCATATGGCTAGCCAGTTATCCTAGCACCATTTACTGAATAGAGAATCCTTTTCCCATTGCTTGTTTCTGTCAGGTTTGTTGAAGATCAGATAGTTTTAGGCATGTGGTCTTATTTTGGGGTTCTCTAACTCTGTTCCATTGGCCTGTGTGTCTGTTTTTGTACCAGCACCGTGCTGTTTTGGTAAACTGTAGCCCTGTAGTACAGTTTGAAGTTAGGTGGATACCTCCAGCTTTGTTCTTTTTGCTTAGGATTGCCTTGGCTATTTGGGCTCTTTTTGGTTCCATACAAATTTTAAAATAGTATTTTCTAGTTCTGTGAAGAATGTCATTGTTGGTTTAATAGGAATAGCATTGAATCTATATGGGATGCTTTGGGCAGTATGGCCATTTTAATAATATTGATTTTTCCTATCCATGAGCATGGAATGTTTTTACATTTATTTGTGTCATCTCTGATTTATTTGAGCAGTGGTTTGCAGTTTTCTTGTAGTGGTATTTTACCTCCTGATAGCTATATTCTTAGGTATTTTGTTCTTTTTATGGCAGTTGTGAATGGGAGTTTGTTCCTGATTTTGCCCTTAGCTTGACTGTTATTGATATACAGGAATGCTAGTGATTTTTGCTCATTGATGTTGTATCCTGAGACTTTGTTGAAGTTGTTTATCAGCTTAAGAATCTTTTGGAAACCCTAAATAATTCTGTCACCATATTTTAAACATTAAGTAAGAAAATGGGAGTGGTTGATCCAATTTTTGCAAGGGTATTACAGTACTCTAAAGTGCAAATGTTTGCTGAGTAAATGGTTGTGTCATCTCACATTTTTACCTTAACTATCCCCCACCTCCTTTTCCTCTCTCCCACCTTCTAATGTCAACAAGAAAATACATTTCTAGCCTGAATTGTCTTGAAGCTTGGATAGTTATATTGTGTTGCAATGCCACAATTCATGAGCAGAACTTCCATGTTTTATTTTTGAACGTTCATCTACACATAAAAAAGTAGTTGTAACATGAAATTGATAACAGAGACATTGAGTCTATGGTTTATCTGGAAAGGGAGAAATAGCCATCAGAGATGGAACACATTCAGAAAAAACAAACAAACAAACAAACAAACAAAATCATGAGTTTAAACATTTTCGTCTCCCTTTCTGAAACCTGAAAGGGGCATCTATTTCCAGTAAACGTTGGGAACAGGGTAGCTATGTATCACTAGCTCATGAACTGTTTTTATCCAACCAATCTCACACAGCATTTCTTTATTGAGAAAGCTGAAGAAGATGTCTCCACTCTGTTCATTAAAAGCACACACAAGAGCTGCAAAATATCCTAAGCATGTGAGTTTTTCACTGAGGACCACTGAGACCAGCAGAATGGAAGGTTAAAGTGAGGAATTAGGAGTCTCAGTCTTGAGGGTTATACGAGATAGAAGGCAGGTCACTTGAACTTGGATTCAAGATAAGACCACATACAGAAAAGCAAATTGCTTTGATAGAAAAACATGGATCAGCACTTCCCTGTGTGTAACAGGGAGAGAGCCCAGTGATGTGACTCACGAGGAAAAAGGTCTGTAATCAGTACTTGGGATGAACATAATATCCCAAGTCCCACTCTTATACTTAAAAATTTGAGAAGCCTTCTCAGTAAAGGAATTTTGATATTCACAGATAAAACTTCTTTTTCCCCAAAAGCACCTTACAACCATTCTGTATAATTAGAATCTTATGAAATAATTTGAAAAATGCTGTTGTAGATAATTAGGAGCGTAATGTGAGGCCATGCTTGAACTAAGTGAAAGTCTCTAAGAGTACTTAAATTTTTCATTTCCATTGCTACACACATTTCCCTTGTCCCAGATGTTCAGTACCACTCAGACATACCTCTAAGAAATGTGGAGTTAAAGGATCAAAATGCTTTAATACTACTTTTTTAAAAACTCCATTGACATGAATCCCATGTACAGCTTTATTTTGTGGTTAAGCTATTTCCAAGATGAGAGACTCGATGGGTAACACGTTTTTATTTATTTGCCTAAAATTTCCTAAACAACTAAAATTATGTGTTATGTTTATGAACTAATTTGGTTACTGAAGATTTTTTTATTTTTTATTTTGCCAAGGGTCCTTCAGAGAAATCCCTAACCTCTCTTTGAAGTATTCAGGACACTACAAAGAATGAGTTTATAGTCATAATAAAAAATATAATCAAAATTGGAGAAATGTGAAGGGTGCATGCCATGAGATGAGAGATCATGGTCGACTGCAGATGCTTTCTAACCATGAACTTAGGCAAGGTGCCTAATCCCTCTGTGCCATACCACAAATGTTATTTCTCACTCATTCTAAACTGTACCACTCAGAGAGCCAGGCTAATGAAATCCCTTTTAGTGGTCTCATCAAGTGAAAGTGGCAAAGGAAGAGATAAAAGAGTTTTTAAGATTTTTATCTGTGTTAGTCTGGGAATGATACAAATAAGTCCTGTTCATATTTCATTATCCACAACTGGTCATGTGCCCCTGCGTGTGGTTCTGGAAGGTGGAAAAGCAGATAGAATGATTAGCGTGCTGTGTATCTCTGCCACAGACACTTTCTCAGGTATCTAAATATCCTACGAACATGCTTTGTAATTGCTGCTTAGTGTTTCATTATATATGTATAACAGTTAAGATAAATTTAAATTATTCATATTTAAGCAAAATATTTTGGATAGACTTCCATGCATTTTGTGAAGATTTAACTATTTATTAACTGAATGAAAGTTAAATCTTTCATGATAATTCGTGTGTGTGTGTGTTAAAGGGACAATATTCAAACACGTACGAAACAAAAAATGGTATGCCTGATGTTTGCATACAACAGGAATAAGTATTTAGCTGTGGTGTGATGGCTCTTTTCCTTCTACAGAATCCAACTCAAAACATGTTTCCTCTAATACCTTGCCCATTTGAACATGTCAGTCTGTTCATACTGATCCCTGATCTAAATTGGTAATTAAGAAACTGAGAAACCTATGCAAACATCAGTTTTAGCATGTACTGTCTTCCAGCAACTTTTGTAGCAACCAATAATTCAATTGAGCTTTGAAAGATCTTTGTACAACCTGTAAGTTAGTTTTTGTTCATTTATAGCTGGACACATTTTATAACTAGAAAGAGAACTGTGTTTGGAAAGTGAAGTGTACATAGAAGCTTAAAAGTTGTAATTTTTGAAGATTGTAGGTTTACATCTCATCCAAGGTGCATGTTGTACATCATGTTTCTCATACAAGTGTATCTCTGCCAGGGAGATGACTTCTTTCCTGTCAGAAATAGGGTGGAACAGACCATCTTGCATTTAGGACTTCTGTTTTCTTATTTATTTTGAGGACAGTCTGAGTTCTTCCTTTTCATGTAGCCTCATTATCTAAAAGGTCAGTAAACATCTCTGTGAAATTCCCTTTCAGGATCCTAAAAAGTGCTTAAATTTTACCATGTTTAAATGGAATTTTGGATCATTGGAAAATGTCATTCTCTCTGGTTAGCCCAAAATCAGAGAGGAAGAATTTGCAAAAGGTAAAATTTAAAAGAAAGATAGATTTAATAGTTGAATCTTAATTTCTTGTTACTGTGCTGTGATGGCCTGGGAGGGTGACCAATATAACTTCTCAGGATGACTACTAGTCCAGTTCAGCCAAAATAGTAACTTTGTTAGCTGGACCTCATTTGCTGTCTGAGAAGAATTATTTAACACCCTATAGTTTCAATCTCTCTGGTGACATTCCCTGGACTCCTGGATCATTGTGCTAAAGGATCTTTTCATCTTTGGTAGTAGATTTTCTCTTTTGATATTCATTGCCCTCTCCCTTCCTTCACTAGACACACCAGCACTGTACATATGGTGGAGCCTCACTCCCAGTAGTCCAGGTGCTAAACAAGAAAACCAGCATGGTGAACTGAGAAGGAAATGAAATTCATGCTTTGAGTTTGTGGAAATGCAAACAAATTATGATATGACCCAATTATCTTAGTCAGTTTACACTGCCGTAACAAAATGCCATTGTTTGGGTGACTAAAACAACAGAAATTTCTGTTCTCACAATTCTGGAACCTGAAAGTCAGGGTAATCCAGGGGCCAACATGTCCAGGTTCTGGTGAGGGATCCCTTCCTAAATTGCAGTCAGTCATCTTCTATTTCCTTGTGCAAAGGAGAAAGAGATAAAGCTTTCTGGTGTCTCTGTTATAAGGGCACTAATCCCATCATGACCTCACCTAAACCTAATTATTCCTGAAAGGCTATATGTCCAAATATCATCATACTGGGGGCTAGGGCTTCCAAATATGGACTTCAGGGGAATACAATTCAATCCATAATACCAATCATAGTATTTGGGGTTTTTTTCAAGTCAGGTGTTTTAAAATTAGGATGAAGCTCTCACAAGAAGAATGCACATACCTCTTAGGCTAGTCACCTGAAAAATAGTACAGCTCCTCAAAAATGTCAGAAGTATCAGAAATATGTAAAGACACAGCTTGATGTACTGTCTGTGAAAGCGTGCCCTCATGGCCACAGAAATGCTCTCCAATTCCTGAGCCTGTTGGGCTACACTGAGCATCTGGGATTAATTCCTCCCAAATCTCTGTGGACTCCTTGATCATAATATACAGCAGGAAACAGTACACCTAGACACGCAGCTGATATAGCCCCAGGAAATTTCAATGGAGCAGTGTGTGTCCGATATTTCTCACTGTGTTTGTGGATTATGGGGCCCACAGACATCCTGTCAGATGTTGGTCTTCTCAGGCCAAGAAAGCTTGGATAATGCCTCTCACAGCCAGAGCTGAGGGAGGTCCAGAATCCTGGCCACGTTAGAGTTGGGAAGACGGGGCTGGGTAAGTATAAGATAAGCCTGATTTTTGCCTTTTCATAATATCCTTGTATATTTTAATGTTAAGGCTATAACACTCAAGGAATAATTTAGTATGTGTTTCAATTCTCTATTGCTGCATAAAAGAAAATAAGCCAGAATCTCTTTGTTTAAAACAACAGTAAGAGGAAGCCAAAGATAAAGTAGACATCCCTTTTCCTATTCTGCCCACGAAGTAAATTAAAATAAGAAGCCTCTGAAAGGTGAAAAGAAGAAGGCAGACAAGCTCAAGACCATGGGCTCCAAAGAACAACATGGTGAGGAGTTGGCTAAATTTTTAGTGTTTGGTTTTTGTTTTTGTTTTTTCTTGCCTCAGATATTTCGTACTTAGAGCTGAAGAAGCCAGCAACATGGAAAAAACCAATAAGCACAGACAAAAATGCCCCAATCAAAGCCTGTTCTTTCTAGCCAAAGATTCAGGAAAAGGGAAGCCTAGTATACAAAAAAATCTTTTACATAATTACTCTACTACAGCAAAATACCATAGATAAAACTATGACCTCACCAACACCTGTACCAGTAAAGGCTGAGTGAGAAGCTTAGACTCTTATAAGTCTGTAGCAAGGTACTCCAACATCCCTATATAGATGGTGTTCAAGAATGCCAAGTAGGGAGTTGGAACTTTCATTCCAACTGTCCACTAACAACGTTCTTCCTACCCCACCATGAAATCTGTGGAGCTCACATGGGGAAATTAGAATTCCCATCCTCACCTGGAGCCTCTTGTCTCCAGGGGGTCAACAGAAGCTGAGTGGGAACCTGAATGTCTTCCTCCATAGAGCAGTAGTAAGTGGTGCTGCATCTCTTCCCCTGCCAGAGTCATGTCAGAGAAAGCCAACTAAACTGGAATATTATAATAACAATCAATCAGAATTTTAAAACATAATACAAACATGTTCAAGTTTCTGTTAAAATTTACTTGGCATTCCAAGCCAACATAGAGATAATCAAGATCTTAGAAATTATAAGAGACATATTTTAAAGAAACTATAGTAAACAACAACAACAAAAAGAAATGTTCCATGCAGCAATAATCAATATACTCAAAACAAATAAAAATTAGAAAGCCTCAAAAAATAAATAGGAATAATCGGAAAACATGAAGGGCTTACACAATCTGAAAAGAAACCTAAGATCTGGAACAAAACAAGAATGTCCACCCTCGCCACCTCTATTCAAAACAGTTTTGGAAGTCCTTAGACAGAGAAATTAGGCAAGATAAATAAATAAAAGGAATCCCAATTGGAAAGAAGGAAGTCAAATTATCCCTGTTGTCCACATGATATTACACATAGAAAACTCTAAAGATTTCATCAAAATATGTTAACACCAATAAATGGATTCAGTAAAGTTGCAGGATACAAAATCAACAAAGATCCATAGCATTTCTATACACTAATAGTAAACTATTTGAAAAAGAAATTAAGAAAATAATCCCAATTACAATAATTACCAAAAAGGATATGTAGGAATAAATTTTACCTAGGAGGTGAAAGATCTCTACACTGAAAACTAAGAAATATTGACAAAAGAAATTGAAGAAAACACAAAGATATCCCATGTTCATGGATGGGAAGAATTAATATTGTTATAATGTCCATACTACTGAAAGCAATCTACAGATTTAATGTAATCCCTATCAAAATACCAGTGACATTCTTTATGGAAACAGAAAAAACATCCTGATATTTGTATGGAACCAGAGAATACCCCAAATAGCTAAGGCAATCTTGAGCAAAATGAACAAAACTGGACACATCACAGTGCCTAATTTCAAAATCTACTACAAATCTATAATAACCAAAACAGCATGGTACTGTCATAAAAACAGACACATAGGCCAATGGAAGAGAATGGAGAGCCCAGAAATAAATTCATTCATCTATAGCTGACTTTTGACAAAAGTGCCAAGCACAAACACTGGGTAAAGGACAGTCTCTCCAATAAATGGTGGGAAAAAAATTGGATATCCATATGCAGAAAAATAAAGCTACATCCATATCTCTTAACTATATTCAGAAATCAATTCAAAATAGATTAAAGCCTTAAATGTAAGAACTAAGGCTATGAAACTACTAGAAGAAAACATAAGTAAAATGCCTCATCACATTGGTCTAGTCAATGATTATTTCAGATAAGATTTCAAAAACACAGGCAACAAAGCAAAAATAGACAAAAGAGATTAGATCAAACCGAAAAGCTTCTTTCCAGCAGAAGAAACAATCGAGTGAAGAGACAACCTACAAAAAAAGAGAAAATGTTTGCAAACAATAAATCTGACAATAAGTTGATATTCAGAATGTCCAAGAAACTCAAACATCTAAATGGCAAAGAAGCAAACAATCCAAATTAAAAATGGGCAAAAAACATTAAGAGACATTTCTCAAAAGAAGACATACTAGTTCCAAACAGGTACACTGAAAAATGTTCAAAAGCATCAATCACCAAGGGAATGCAAATCAAAAACACAATGAGGTATCATCTCACTTTACTTAGAATGGCTATTATCAAAAGAAAAAAGATAACAAGTGTCGACAAGGATATGGAGGAAAGGGAACACTTACACAATGTCGACAGGGATGTAAACTACTACAGCCACTATGAAAAATAGCATGGGTGCTCCTCATAAAACTAAAAATATGACTATCATACAATCCAGCAATTCCAAGACTAGCTGTATGTCCAAAGGAAATGCATGGTGGCTCATGCCTTTAATCCCAGCACTTTCAGAGGCCAGGATCAGGGAACTGCTTAAGGTCAGGAGTTCAAGGTCAGCCTGGGCAATGTAGTGAGACCTTGCCTCTATTAAAAAAAGAAAAGAAAAGAAAAGTTCAGGTGTGGTGGTGCATGCCTGTAGTCATAGCTACTCAGGAGGCTGAGGTGGGAGGATCACTTGAACCCAGGAGCTCGAGGCTGCAGTGAACTAGGTTCCAGCCACGGCACTTCAGCTTGAGCAATGGCAAGATCCTGTCTAAAAAAATGCTATCAATATGTTGAAAACGTATCTACATTCCTATGTTTATTGCAGCACTATTCACAATAGTCAAGATTTCAAGTAACCAAAGTGTCTATCAATAGACAAATGGATAAAGAAATGTGACATTTACACACAGTGGAGTAATATTCAGCTATTAAAAAAATGAAATCCGGTCATTTACAACAACATGAATGGAACTAAAGGTCATAATGTTAAGTGAAATAAGCCAGGCACAGAATGACAAACTTTGCACGTTCTCATTTATTTATGGGAGCTAAAAATTACAATTGAACTCATAGAGATAGTAGAATGATGGTTATCAGAGGCTGGGAAAGGTAGTGGATAGGAGTGGGGAGTGGGATGTTCAATGGGTACAAAAGTATAGTTAGATAGAATGAATAATATCTAGTATTTGACAGCATAACTGGGTTACTACAGTCATCAATAATTTATTGTACATTTTAAAATAACCAAAAGAGTATAATGGAAATGTTTGTAACATTAAAATGATAAATGCTTGAGATGATGGATCCCCAATTTACTCTGATGTGATTATTACCTATGGTATGTCTGTATAAAAATATATCATGTACCCCATAAATATATATATATATGCTCATAAAAATTAAAAATAAAACAGTTTTAAAGAATGGGGAACTTCTTCAACTTGACAAACAGCAACCACATAAAGCTATAGCTAACACTAACACTTAGTGATGAAAGGCTGAATTGGAATGCTTTCCTCCTGCAATTATTAAGGATGTCCACCCTCACTAGTCTTATTCAACAGGGCTGGATATTATTGCCAGTGAAGTAAGATTTAAGAAAAGAAAACAAATGACATATACATTACAAAGAAAAAAAATTAAACTGTCCATACTAAATGCATAGTTTCTCCCAGGGAAACATACATGGGAGATAAATAAGAAAAGAAAACAAATGACATACATATTATAAAGAAAAAAAATTAAACTGTCCATACTGAATGCATAGTTTCTCCCAGGGAAACATACATGGGAGATAAATAAATTATGATAATTCATAATTGGATTGAACTTGGATTGAAATTTCAATTTTGAACTTTTGTCTCTTTCTATGTGAAAAATTCTCATCTATCTTCAGTTTTTGCTTTTCCAAGATTTGTTTTATTCTTTTCTTCTTTAGTTCCTATTTTTAAAATCTTGGAGTTTCTAAATCTCTTTTAAATGTTTGAAAATAAATCAGACATTTTATCTCATTACTTGCCAGGATGCATTGTAATAGATTCAATTATTTTCCCATTTATTATTTTCATTTTGTATGAAATCTATAGTTTATCTTGGTAATGCCTTATTTTTATGTCAGTGACTAAATTTTCACTGTCAAAATTTCTATTTTAATATTTTTATATCTACTGGTACTTATTCAATTTCAGCCCACTGTTTTTTTTTTTATTATTATTTCTTGCATACAGTAGTTGAGAGCTGAGTTTCTGGAGTCAGATTGCATAGGTTCAAATGTGGACTCTTTTACTTATTATGTAAGACTGGACATATCACTTAAACTCTCCTTGTCTCAGGGTCATCATTTGCAAAATGAATGTTTTTCTCTTACCATTGTTATAAGAATTATTGAGTTGTTATATGTAAAACTCTTGGAACAATGTCTGGCATATGATAGTTTACATATAAATGCTGAGAATATTATTCTATCTTAATAATGTTATTTTCTCATCTGTCTCTTGCAGAATCTGAAAAATATTTAATTTTTCAAACATTCCTCAGATTTTATTTTCAGCCAAAGCAAATACATATTCAATATATTAATTTCTTTTTTATTATTATTACCAAGGCATTTTTTTATTTATATGGTTTGTAATTTTCATTTGAAAGCTTATTTTGAGTAGGAAGTTTCTATATAAATTTTCCCATCTTCTTCCTTCTGTCCCTTCCATTTCATGTACATCACTATCCTAAAATCAGGTCGCATTCCAGAGCTTCTTTTTCTGTATTGCAAATATCATAGTTCACAAAAATAATCAAACTTGAGTGACAATTTGCTATAGCTTTGTTTTTTCCTTTCCTGTCTTAGCTACTTATTTCAAGTTAAGAAAATGAATTCTGTTGATCATGCTTTCCGCCACATTCCCCGCCCCATTGCCCCATGCACAGATCCAAAGATTTCCAGCTCCTGGAAGAAAATTCTTGGTTATAGATTCAGCTGTCATTCTGCGCTTCTATCAGATGTTCAGAAGGAAATTTCATGTATCATGTTTTACTGCAGTTTGGCTTTTAAGAAAATTTATTCCTTCTATCAGAGGAATATAGGAGTAGGCAATGCCCTCCCCCAATATCAGGCAAAGAATGTGGTACTCTGTCCTCATTCACCATGTACCTCTCAGCAAAGAAATTGCCTAAATAAGTCAGAAACTGCACAGAAAACCAAAGTAGAATAATTGAATGCAGAAAAGCAGAGTAAGGAGAAAACATTTTCAAACTGTAAAGTACACATTTTTTAAAAAGATTCTCTATGGAAGTCAAGCCGTGGTAAAACAATTATTTACTATATCAATATAAGTATTGCTTTTATTATTATTTTGCCAAAATATTCTTTTCTACCCTGTTAAAAAGCTACTTATTGATATCTCATCATTACTTGAAAATAGAAGCCACATATTCTGAATTTTAGTTCAGTTAATTCTGGCATTGAGACATTTAACTCTTGAAATTAAGCAAAATATTTCCTTAGCCATTTTGCAAACACATATTTTAATCATGAATAAAATATGAATCATTAAAAGTAAATTATTTTGCATAATTTTTATCTTGTTTATATAAATCTAGAACCACCTGTTTTGCATTAAAGATTTTTAACCCTAATTAAAAGGAACAAAAATTAATTTTATTATCATAGCCACTAAAAGGCACACATAATCTTCCATTAAGACACAGAAACAGCATGAGCAGTTCCATTTTTAGATGCTCTTCATCTCTAATTCTCAACATCTCTGAACATTAGCTTAATACAGTAATTGACTTCCAGTGCTCCTGGCCCAGCAGACCTTGTTGAATGAGATCTGAAAGCGCTCAATTTTACAGGTCATTTAAAAAGTATCGTGGTCTTGTTAATTTCTTCTGGACACAAGCTGCAGTGGCTTCCTTTCCCTGCAGTCACTGCTTTGCTTAAAGAATGGCTTCCTTGAGAACCCTGCAGGAAAGAGGCTAACTTCAGAGCTACAGCTCCTGCAGATTCTGAGAGGGGTCTATGTATTCTTGGATTGCTCTGTAAAATATTCATATAATATATTATGAGCATCTTAAAAATGAGCCTACAATATTCAGTGTAATAGTTTCTTGCCAGAGAAATGGCTTGGGTGAAAAAGAGATAAAGACTCTTAGTGCTGGGAAATAATGAGATTTACAATCCTTTCTATTGATTTCTGCTGAAAAGGTATGTGATAGGTTTCTCGGCCATTCTATAAAGATTAAAAAATTAATCTACTTTGATTATTATTATTATCAATATGCTTCTTAATTAGTAACACTTCTCTCTGAAAGAATCTGTATACTTTAAGATAAGAAGGGCACACAGAAGTGATTTTTTTTCTAAATCAGTTTTTTAAAACCTGAAAAGTTTTATGATCCAACTTTTTGTCTTCTCCCAGAATTAGAGGTCAGAAGCAAGAATTTAGAGACACAAGCAGTTTTGTGTAATTCAACCATTTTATGGGCTTTTGCTTGCCATGCACATGGGCAAGGGCAAGAAGAAGGATGAAACAAACTTATGCTTAATTCCCCTACACCCAAAATGACACATTATTTTTACTCATATTCTATGTTGAAATGAGTCATAGAAACCCACGTAGACTCAGATTGACTGACAATTTTATATAGGCATATGACACATGGAGGCGTTGTAAACAATAATATCCTTTGACATATTCACAGACACTTTTTGTTTACTCATTATTTTTTCTCTCATGAGATGAAGGAAAAAACCTTTCGAACACTTAGTAATAGCTGGTCAGCCGAAGTGGCCAGTGAAGCAGTCATACATTTGCAGTCTCAGCCATATGATCACTTAGCTTACGTTTCTGGTGCAGCCACCACTAGAGAAGAACATCCTGTTTCTATTCTCCTGTTCTCCTTTTAAAAGTAAAATTTACCTTTTTGTTGTGCAGTCCTGTGAATTTTAACAAATGCATATAGTTTTGTAACCATTGCTACGATCAAGAGTCAGATCATTTCCATCACCCCCATTTCCTCTGGACTCCCTGGCTCTCCTATGGTTTGATTTCTTGGTCTTCATGCAAAACATGGATCTGGGGAGAAAACTAGTCTAAAATGAGAATGCATTTCTTTTTGTTCTTAAAGCACAATTTGGACTCCTGGTACAGCCTTTTGGTCTCCAGTGTCCCTTCTGCTCTGCTCCCCTTTCCCTTAGTCTTACATAAGTTATTCCTGTATGGATCTGGTTTGGTTGTATGCTTTTTCCCTATAGCTTGAGTGTGCTTGTTGAAAATAGCAATCAACAGAGTGAAACGGGAAATGCCAAACAAAAGGAACCAGGATCCTGAAGTTTTTCATTTTATCTCATTGATGATATTTTCTCAATGAGGAAGTAATACTAGAGAAGAAAGAACTCCTCCTAAGGAATAAGAAAAATCTCCATTCTGTGTGTTTTTTCTTTAGAATAATTTAACTCATCCTTCTTCTCTTTTAACCTCCAACATGTTTCTATCTTCCTTTTCCCTTTTACCTCTTCTACTTTTCTTCCCAAATAAATAAATACATAAATTTACCGATAAAATATGTTTCCTCAAGTGGCAAGAGAAGAGCAACAATCAAATGAGAAGTCATAAGATGTGGGTAAAATTGAGAAGTTTGGAAAGATTCACATTGACAACCAACATATATAACTAAATGACTCAATTTTAAAGCTCTATCAAACATTTTACATTTATTAATTCTTAGGCCTTATGGCCCAGAATTGGATTCAACAAAGTACATTCCAGTACCAAGAAGTAACTTTTAAAACTTAGTTCAAGCTCATGTCTATTGACATGCATTAATGGTGACTCAATGAATAAGTTGTCACAATACTTGTAAAAATTTCCTTTTCTTTACATTCTCATTCTCTTTTTTAAAAAATTATACTTTAAGTTCTGTGATACATGTGCAGAACGTGCAGGTTTGTTACATAGGTATACATGTGCCATGGTGGTTTGCTGCACCCATCAACCTGTCATCTACATTAGGTATTTCTAATACACTTTCATTCTCTTACAGTTCTATGGTTGCACCATGTATCTCAGCTGCTAAACCTCGCATCCTCCATACTTTCTTTTGAGTTTTTCTGTTTTTTGTTTTTCTGAGACAAGGCCTCACTCTGTCACCCAGACTGGAGTGCAGTGACGCCAACACAGCTCACTGCATCCTTGGCTTCCTGTTCTCAAACCATCCTTCCACTTCAGCCTCCCAAGTAGCTGGAACTACAGGTGCAAGCCACAATGCCCAGCTATTTTTTTTTTTTTTTCTCTAGAGACTGGGTCTTACCATGTTGCCCTGGCTGGTCTCAAACTTTCAGGCTCAAGCAATCAATCCTCCCACCTCAACCTCCCAAAGAGCTGAGATTATAGGTGGCGAGCCACCATGCCTGGCCCATATTTTCTTAAAGGTCATAAGCACAATAATTTATTCTCATTATTCTATTTCCTTCTACCTTTTCAGTTTTATTTCTTTACTTCATTTTCTTGATGCAAACAATCCTCACCATAATGTCTAGGAATCATATGGAAAAGACAGAATTTCATTTAGCATAGGGTGAGAGACAGAAGCTTAAGAAGCCCCACCCCCACCCCCAAAAACAGATCTTTGTGTGGACAGAGAGGCTAGGAATAAATAGGTTGTCCCTGTCACTAAAAAGTGTGCTACATGAAGGCAGAGCATGCTTTCAATTGTTTACTGCTGCATTTCCATTGCCTATAACGGTGCCTAGCCCAAAGTAGGTACTCAATAAATATTTGCTCAAAAAATTAATGAGCTTATTCATCCACTCATTCTTGTACTCATTTAATTAGTGCCTTTTGCTCCTGACAGCTATTCTATTGTTTAGGACATGTAGTTTCTTTGATTTCATAGGCTAATTTCATATTATAATGTCTTATCCTTAATGATGTAGAAAGCATATCCTGAGAAGGAATTTATGTAATGACACTCAAATGGAAAAGGCAATCCACAGTGCAAAGGTGGGAGGAAAGAAGGAATGAGACAAGGAAAGCACACATGAGAGCTATTAAGTAAGCTGGTTTCAGTTTTGTAACAAGTGCGTTTGGTTTCTCAGTGTCAGATTATCCCAAAGCTATGTGAACTCTTGAGGAGCAGAATAACCCAGGAGCTTTGGGGAAAATAGAAACAAATTTGTCCACTGGCCTTCTTCTACCCCTGTCTCCCACTTGTTCAAATTAAATTTTCCACACTTTCTGGTTGAGTTACCTGGCTTCTACAAGGAGCTGTTGGAAAAGCAATAGTTCCATAAACCCCAGCCAGCCAATGCACAGTTGTTGTGGTTGCTCTTTGGCAGTGGACATTACATTGGTAGCAGGAGTGACAACCTGGCTCCAGATCTTGGGCAAAATGCAAACTGCTCCTCAGACCTCTCTAGCCAGAATACTGGGCAAGTGTGCAATTTAGTATGAGCATAAACTAAGTCTGCTACTACTAGCAATTCAAGTCTAAGAGAGGTTAAATGCCTTGCAAGGTGTAAATGACTGAACTAAGACTTGAACCCTAGGAACTTTTATAACATAACTATCTTGTTCCATATAAAGTTTTCTTTTAATCTCTTCCTAGTTCTAGGTTTATAAACTTAAATCAAGAAGGAACTATATAAAAAATTTTAAAAGGAAAAAGTAGATTTGAAGTCCTATTAAATACACAGGTACAAAAACACACATGCGTACATACACAATCACGTAGAGAGAATGGTGTTTTTGGAGCTCTACTTTTTCTTAGAAAAAGTTTCATTAATCAGCAATGCATTTTTAGTCAAATAATTAAAAGTTAAACTGAGGAATCATGTTTAATTTTTTTATCTGTTTAATATGAGACCATGCTTTGTCAGTTCCAATGCTAAAAAGTACATATTTGGGAAAGGATGAAAGAAAAGACACCACCAACACTAAATTGGTTATTTACTAACTGAAATCATGTGTGCGGATAATTGGCCTTTTGGAATAAATACAGATTTTTTTCTGTTCATTAAATTATAGGGGTTCTGAGGAATCAGAAGACATCCAGAGCTTATAGCTAACTTATTGTCCCTTAATTTCTGATTATAGTATTTACATAGTGGTAGGATCCAATTTAGGTATGAATCATAATGCAGCTGAGGATTGTATGAAAGCATTCATAGCACTCTGCTACCATGAATGGGATCAGGGATGACACAATGTTTATTACATTTTCCCCAGGAAACTGCCAAGATAAGAATTAACATAAGACTTAAAAAGGGAGTGATCAAGACGCAGTTTGAAATAACTACTTCAGAATTCATTTCCTAAAGACCAAAGATGTGTGCTGGGAAAGTAACTTATATTCATTTATGTGAGAGCAGTTTATATCAGATTAATAACTGATTGAGGACTGGAGTCTCTATATGTGGCACAGGACTCCCATCAGCTGCCAAGAGGAAATGCTCCTTAATTTCTGCTCTGTTGGAACTATAATCTGGAGCTGCTGTTTCATTTCTGATACTGGATTATGCTTATTCCAATAATCTGGTAACATATGAAAGTACCCCAACATTTTTCTCTCCCAGCTCTTTCTTCTCAACATCCAAAAGACTTTGTCTTTATCTACTAATTTTTTATATCCTTCGACTCTTTCCTTAGTTACCTCGATTCTGCAATTGCATTTTCTAACGGCTTTTAATTTCAAAACTGCATTTTCCAGTTCTATAATTTCTCTTTGGTTCTCCTTTATGTCTTCTATTTCATTGATAAGATTTTGTTTTGTATTTGTTTCTAGAATGTATTGACACTGAAACACTTTTTATCATATTACATTAAAATTCTATCCAAAAATTCCATCATTCATGTTATCTCAGTCTTGGTTAGGCATCAAGTCTATCAAATGTCTTTCCTCATTCAAGCTGAGATTTTCCTTTCTCTCGCTATGTGAAGCTATTTATGATTGTATCCTGAAGATTATGCCTGTTGCTTTACAAGACTCTGATTCTTACTTAGATACTATTATTTGTTACTGCTACACTGGGAATGTAATCAGATTCTACTCATAGACATGCATCTTCAGACACGCTCCAGCTAGGAGAAGGAGATGCCTCTTTACTGCCAGTGTGAGATGGTAGATAGACTCAGCTCTCAGGTACAACTTCTAAACTACTAGTTAATGAGTTAAGAGGTCAGCAAAGCAATGGGGCTGCTTTGTTGCTTGGCTGGGATGACAGAAAAACTCAGCTCCCACTCACAACCCTCATGGATGGTGGTATGCTGAAAGAGCAAGCTGATTCATTTTTAAGGTGGAATGATAGATTTATCTCTCAGTTACAGCTTCTGTAGATATTTATGGCTGAAAAAAAGAGCTGCCTCATTACTGGAACAGAATGATGAATAGAATCAAGTCTCAGGCAATGCCCACCCTTGTAGGTGGAGCTGCTTCATTGCCTGGGCAGGAGAGAGTTAGGCTCTGCTCATATACATAGCCCCTATAGATGCCCAACAACCATTAGGTGAAGCCAGCCATCATATCCAGGGTTGAATGGAACACACACAACCTCTGAGACTCCCTCTAACCAGGAAATAGGGTTTTGCCCATGCAGCTCTAGTGTCCACTATTATTTAGAAACCTAAATAATATTTATAAATCATAATAATCATATTGTAAATAGGGTGATGGTAGAGGGCAGTTTTTTGTGTGGTGTTCAGAAGTAAAGTCCATGTTGTCAAAATGTCTGTCCTACAGGGCCTCCTTCTCTCCCCTAGCCAAAGACAGCAGGCTTATCCTATTTTACTTTGTTAGTTCGGTTTTGTTTGTTTTCTGTATGTGTCATTGGTATTTTGAGGTTGCAACTTTCTTCTATGCCCAGACCATAACAAGAATAAAAGAAGACAAAAACAAACAAACAAACCAAACCGAGGTACTAGCTACTAAGTAACTCCTTTGGCCCTTGACATTTCCAAACCTCAGTCCTTGACTTCTGTGCACCCACAGCCCCAACACCACATGAAAGTTGCCAAGGCTTGGGGCTTGCACCCTCTGAAGCTCCTTACATTGGTTAAAAGGGGCCAATGTACAGCTCAGGCCCCCATGATCCAATTACCACCTCCTGGTCTCTCCCTTGACCTGTGGGGGTTATATCACCAAGGAATCCTCTCACCAGACAATCAGTAGTTCTACAAGATCTTTGATGTTTCCTGACATTGATATTACTCTTATCACTGAAATAGTAAAAGTTCATTGTGATCACAGTTTCATGTATTTATAATATTTTTATTTGAAGTAAGAAAAATTGGGCACTAATAGGAAAATTAGAGAACTTGTATCTATCATCTCTATTTCTCATTTCTGGAGAATAATTCACTAGTTGCTTGGGTTTATCTGGAACAAACTTTTGGTTTTCAGAAGGGTCAGACCAAGTGACACAGGTCACAGAATGATGTGATAGCCTAGTCCTAACCTAGTTAGCTAGCAGTCATTAAATAAGTAAATAGAGAAAAAAAAATTAAAAATACATCCAATGAATGTAAAAATATCAGTGAACTAAATACACATTAGACAGACAAATGTCTACATTCATTATTGATTTTTGTGATTCACGCTGGGCACCAAGTCACAAGACTGCCCAAGTCACTGGACCTGTCCCATGAAACCATTTTTCCTCCTACGCCTCTGGGTTTGTGATGGGAAGGGCTACTATTAAGACCTCTGACATGCCCTAGAGACATTTTTTGCATTGTCTTGGTGATTAACATTTGGCTGCTTGTTACTTATGCAAATTTCTGTAGCTGGCTTGAATTTCTCCTCAGAAAATGGGTTTTTCTTTTCTACCACATCATCAGGCTGCAAATTTTCCAAACATTTATGCTCTGCTTCCCATTTAAACATAAGTTTCAATTCCAAACCATCTCTTCATGAATGCATAAAAGTAAATGCTTTTAAGAGCACCAAAGTCACGTCTTGAACACTTTGTTCCTTAGGAATTTCTTCCACCAGGTACCCTAAATCATCTCTCTCGAGTTCAAAGTTTCACAGATCTCTAGGGCAGGGGCAAAATGCTGCTAGTCTCTTTGCTAAAGCACAGCAAGGAAAACCTTTATTCCAGTTCCCAAAAAGTTCCTCATCTCCATCTGAGACCACTTCAGCCTGGATTTCATTGTCCACGTCATTATCAGCATTTTGGTTAAAGCCATTCAACAAATCTCGAGGAATTTCCAAACTTTCCCACATTTTCCTGTCTTCCTCTGAGCCCTCCAAACTGTTTCAACCTGTTCCTGTTAGCCAGTTCCAAAGTCTCTTCCACATTTTCAGATATCTTTATAGCAGCACCCCAGTCTCTGCGGTACCAGTTTACTGTATGTATCCATTTTCATACTGCTATAAAGAACTGCCCAAGACTGGGTAATTGGAAAGAGGTTGAATTGACGCACAGATCAGCATAGCTGAAAAGGCCTCAGGAAACTTACAATCATGGCAGAAGGTGAAGGGGAAGCAAGCAAATGTCTACATTCATTATTGATTTTTTAATTAAAACTTATAAATTGCATGCATATGCATAATTTTTAAAGGCTGTCTCATATGGACACTTAATCATGTAAAAAAGTTATTACCATAAGCAGCAGGGGTGTCTTCTAAATAAAATGTTTTTAATGAATTCTGTAATGCTTCCAATTTGCAAATACAATTGTAATTATCCTAGGGTGAATTCTAATTTAGAAGTCTTTCCTGGAACTAAGACTCAAAATTAAGTCATTAAATAAAACTTCACACCTTATACTCACCATGTTGATACTAGAAATTAATGATTAAAAATTTAGTACACTTAATTCATTAGGTTGTAATAAAGCACCCCATCTAACAGTGCCAAGCCACTTACACGGTCTTGCAGTAGTCACATAATTTAGAGATCTATTTAGCAGTTGAGAGGTTTAAATATTTCAATTAGTAACAATTGTGGAGAGATAGTACAGGTTTAATTTTTATTTGGAAATGACATATTAGAAACAGTTAATGAAATTTCTGATGTGTCCACAAACTGACGCTTCTTTTGCATCATAAATCACAAGTCAAAAATACGAGAAAACCAGATTCTGGGGCCAAGATGGCTGACTAGAAGCAGCTAGTGTGTGCCTCACTCATGGAAAGAAGGAAGAGTACCAGGTAACACTAGCTCTTCAACTAGAACATCCAGGTGGACACACTGGGATTCATCAAGGAAACAATGTTACTCACAGAGAACAGAGAAAAGCAAGATAGGACAACCCCCTACCTGGAACTGGCATGGAGCTAGAGGAGACCCCCACCTGTGGGGAAATGGTGAGTGACTGAGTGACAGTCCCCAGCCACAGCTGCCACAGCCTTTGCATCCCTGGACTCAGGGATACTTCTGCCACAGCCTTTGCACCCCTGGGCTCAGGACATTCCCTGTGATTTCCCGACACAGGAGCCTCCACGCTCACATGAAGAACTGTGGGGAGTCTGAGCAGAGCAAGCCACACAGGCACAAGCAGAGTTGCAGGAGGCTTGGAGTCTCCAGTACCCCAACACCAGTAGCTGCAATTCTGGCAATGGGAGAGGCCAGGATCCCTTGCAGGCTCCCAGGAAAGGGCCCGAATCTACAGGGCTGAGCAATGAGGAACTTCAGGTCTTACCTCCACTGTACCTTGCAGGGCAGGGTACAGCTCATTGGCCTGGGATGCTAGCAAGGCCACCCCAACCCTGTTTGAGTTCTTGGGCTGGGAGCAGCTCTCCAATTTCCTGACATGGAGGTCCCAGAGGAAGGGGCAGACTGACATTTTTGCTGCTCTGCAACCCTTGGTCCTTTTGCCCTTAGGCTTGGGAGGGTGCACAGTGATTCGAGACTAACATGGACCCCCAGCAATGTAAATCCACCTGACGAAAAAGCAGCCAGACTGTTTCTCACGTGGGTCCCTGAATCCACTACTCCTCACAGGGCAGGGCCTCCCAATCTGGGATCCCAACCATACTGGGCCTGGGCTCTTGAGCTGGTGGCAGGTCTGAACTTTCCTGGGACAGAGCTCTCAGAGGGAAAGGTAGGCCACCATTCTTGCTGCTCTGCAGCCCTCACTTCTATTGCCCTCAGGTTCAGGAGGAAATGCAATAATATTAGGAAGTAACATTGGCCCCCAGCACAGCACAGCAGCCTTATAGAAAAGCAGCCAGACTGTTTTACACACAGGTCCTATCTCCACTAATCTTCCCTGGGCAGTGCCTCTCAACCTGGGCTCCCAGCACAAACACCCTATCCACGCCTGAACACTGCAGTTGGTGGTGGCTCTGCACTTCTCTAGGGAGGAAATTCCAGAGACAACCCACAGCTCTCTACCATTGCAACTACAGTGGTACCATCCTATCGGGAGAACCTGCTCCCAGTGTTTAATGTGGGTTCTTTTCTATTTCCTAAGTGTCTCGGCTGGGTTGAGAAACAAAGGGAAAGAGCGCAAGCGAGAGAAATTTGAAGTTGGGTGTCCGGGGGAGACAGCATATGTCGGCAGGATCCGTGATGCTTCCCGAGCTGTAAAACCAGCAAGTTTTTATTAGCGATTTTCAAAAGGGGAGGGAGTGCACGAATAGGGTGTGGGTCACAGAGATCACATGCTTCACAAGGTAATAAAATATCACAAAGCAAATGGAGGCAGGGTGAGATCACAGGACCACCAGATGAGGCGAAATTAAAATTGCTAATGAAGTTTCAGGCACGCATTGTTGTTGATAACATCCTATCAGGAAAAGGGGTTGGAGAGCAGACAACCTGTCTGACCCAAATTTATTAGACGCGAATTTTTCTAGTCCTAATAAGCCTGAGAGCACTACAGGAGACCAGGGCTTATTTCATCCCTTCGGCTTCGACCATAAAAGAAGGCACGCCTTAAAAGGGACCGTCTATAAGCCTGCCTTCGGGGCGCATTCTCTTTCTCAGGGATGTTCCTTGCTGAGAAAAAGAATTCAGCGATATTTCTCCTATTTGCTTATGAAAGAGGAGAAATATAGTTTTGTTCCATCCAGCTCACCGGCGGCCAGTTCAAAGTTACCTCTCTTGTTCCCTGAACATTGCTGTTATCCTGTTTTTTTTTTTTTTTTAATGTGCCCAGATTTCATATCATTCAAACACACATGCTCTACAATTTGTGCAGTTGACACAATCACAGGGTCCTGAGGCGACATTCATCCTCCTCAGTTTACGAAGATGACGGGATTAAGAGATTAAAGTAAAGACAAGCATAGGAAATCACAAGGGTGTTGATTGGGGAAGTGATAAGTGTCCATGAAATCTTCACAATTTATGTTCAGAGATTACAGTAAAGACAGGCATAAGAAATTATAAAAGTATTAATTTGGGGAACTAATAAATGTCCATGAAATCTTCACAATTTGTGTTCTTCTGCCGTGGCTTCAGCCAGTCCCTCCGTTCGGGGTCCCTGACTTCCCGCAACACCATCCTTACTGCCCCTTGGGCTGGGGAAAGAACAAAGGGCCTGGTTGCTATGCCAGGATATCTAGCCTGCTGCAGCCACCATATGGAGAGGAATTCAGTCTCTATCCCCTGTGAGTCCCCACCCAGTCTTCAGCAGGTAGACTCAGCTTGGGACTACAGAACAGCCACCTCACCCACAGCTGACCATTCCCACTGCTAGTGTTATGACCAGACCGTTTATTCCCCGAAGAAGACCACCAGAGTCCAGAGTCAAAGCTAAGCAGCAAGGATCTTTATTACAGGTTCGAACCCGGAACTCCCACTCACTCTCGGCATGAGAGGGTCCAGAGAGAGAGAGAGTTCCCTCCCAGAGTTTTACACAGTATTATATAGTCTAAGAAAAGTGGTCATTGAATCACTATACAGATCAGATGTATGATTGGCTGGTATTTAAACAAGGTGATTTGGCTAGTTATGATTGGTTCCCGCCATTTTGGGTATTTCAGTTCAACATTTGAGACGGAAGAGCAGTTTCTACACAAAGGCAGTTAATCATATTGCGTCAGGTTGCACAACCAGTTTATGGCAGCAGGGGTTTATCTTACTTAAACATGTCTTGTGACTTAACCCCCAGGAAGAAAACAGGTACTTACAGAACTTTCGAAACCTCTGGTACGTGCAGAGATAAGAAAGCAGAAGCAGAACAAAGGGTGTAACCATAGGGAGCAAGGGGGTAGGTAAGTCTTTGTGTTTTTGTGTCCTTTCACTAGTGGCTCTGTGTTTCCCTAGGCGAGGGGCACCCAGAAGCAACTAAAAGCCCCTCTGCAGTGGTACTGCCCCTGCTGCCCTTGGACTGGGGAAGGAAAAAAGACTGTAAGTGCTTTACCCAAAAGTTGCAGTTGCAGTTGCCCTAAGGAGAAGAAGCCAGTCTTCCTCCTCCAAGCCAGTCTTCCTCCTCCAAGAGCCTGCCCCATTTCCTTGGTACCCTGCTTGCTGCCAGGCAGAGCTCCCCAGGCTCAGGCCCACAACTCAACCTCCCCATCCAAGGCTAATTGCACCAATTGGTAGTGATTCTGCATTTCTCTGAAGTGGAGCCCCAAGAAACAAGTGAAAGGCCCTCTGCCACAGCTGTACCTTCTCCTCTTGTTTACAAGCTGGGGAAGGAAAATAAAGCCTAAAAGGCTGAGTTTATCCCAGGACAGTGGTGTACAGTTCGGAAGTGCCAAGCCAAGACCTGCAGCCAGCACTCGAGTGGGAGAGGAGCCCACACTTTCAGGGCCCTGAGAGAAAGCAGGCTGCAATTGTGAGGAAATACAGAGGCGCCACATGACTGAGCAAGAGACTACCTACAGTCCATTATGCTTAAGAACCATCTACTAGATCACAGCCCAAACTTCAACACCAAAATATTTCGCTAATATACCCCCTTGTGAAATCAAGGAGAAGAACTCAGCAACAACTAAAGACTTTGCACAAACTCTCAGCCCTCTGAAAACATCAAGAAAAGAAGTCACCTCACTGTACTCAAAGTACACTGCGGTTAAAGGACCATCATCTCACACAGATAAGAAAGAACCCACACAAAAACTGCAACTCAAAAAGCCACAGTGTTTTCTTTCCCCCAAATGACTGCACTAGTTCCCCAGAAGGCTTCTTAACCAGGCTGAAATGGCTGAAATGACAAAAATATATTTCAGAGTGTGGATAAGAATGAAGATCATCAAGACTCAGGAGAAAGTTGAAACCCAATCCAAGGAATCTAAGCATTACAATAAAATGATACAGGAACTAAAAGATAAAATGGTCAGTATAAGAAAGAACCAAACTGACCTGATAGAGCTGAAAAACACACAACAAGAATTTCATAATGCAATTGCTAGTATTAACAACAGAATAGACCAGTTGACGAAAGGATCTCAGCACTTGAAGACTGGTTCTCCAAACTAACACAGACAAAGATAAAGAAAAAAGAACGAAAAAGAACGAACAAAACCTCCAAGAAATACGGAATTATGTAAAGAGAACAAATCTACGTCTCATTGGAATCCTTGAAAGACAGGGAGAGAAAGTAAGCAACTTGGAACACATATTTAAGGATATTATCCATGAAAATTTTCCCAACCTTGCTAGAGGCCAATATTCAAATCAGGAAATGCAGAGAACCCCAGCAAGATACTACAAAAGAAGACCATCAGGCACAAAGTCATCAGATTCTCCAAGGTTGAAATAAAAGAAAAACATGTTAAAAGCAGCTAGAGAAAAGGGGCAGGTTACCTACAAAAGAAACCCCCTCAGGCTAACAGTGGAACTTTCAGCAGAAACTACAAGACAGAAGACATTTAGGGCTATATTCAGCATTCATAAATAAAAGAATTTTCCACCAATAATTTTATGTCTAGCCAAACTAAGTCTCAGAAGTGAATGAGAAACAAAATCTTCTTTAGATGTAAAACTGCTAAGGGAATTTGTTACCAACATATCTGCATTACAAGAGGTCCTGAAAGGAATGCAAAAAATGGAAAGGAAAGATTATTAGCAGCCACTACAAAAACACACATAAGTACATAGACTATTGATACTATTAGGCAACCAAACAAACAAGTCTGCGTAATAACCAGCTAACAATAGGATGACAGGAACAAGTCTGAATATATCAATGTTAACCTTGAATGTAAATAGGCTAAATACCCCAATTACAAGGCATAGAATGGCAAGCTAAATAAATATGCAAGAACCAAAGCTATGCTATAATCAAGAGACCCATCTCACATGCAATGACACCCATAGGCTCAAAGTAAAGGGAAGGAGAAAAATCTACCAAGCAAATAGAAAACAAAAAACAGCAGGGGTTGTATCCTAATTTAAGACAAGGCAGACTTCAAATCAAAACGAAGAAAGAAAGAAAGACAAAGAAGGGCATTACATAATGGTAAAGGGTTCAATTCAATAAGAAGACCTAACTGTCCTAAATATATATGCACCCAACACAGGAGCACCAAGATTTATAAAGCAAGTTCTTACAGAAGTATAAAGAGACTTAGATTTTCACACAATAATAGTGGAAGACTCCAAAACCCCACTGACAGTATTAGACAGATCATTGAGGAACAAAAATAAAAAAGATGTTCAGGACCTGAACTCTATACTTGACCAAATGGACCTATTAGACATCTACAGAACTCTCCACCCAAAACAATAAAATATACATTCTCCTCTGCACATGGAACATACTCTAAAAGTGACCACAAAATCACATATAAAACAATTCTCAACAAAATCATAAAAAGAGGAAATCATACCAACCACACTCTTGTACCACAGCACACTCAAAACAGAAATCAATACTAAGTAACTTGCTCAAAACCATAGAACTACATGTAAATTAAACAACCTGCTCTTGAGTGACCTTTGGGTAAACAATGAAATTGAAGCAGAAATCAAGAAATTCTTTGAAACTAAGGAGAACAAAGATAAAACATACCAGAATCTTTGGGACACAGCTAAAGCTATGTGTTTAAACAAAGTTTATAGTGCTAAATGCCCACATCAGAAAGTCAGAAAGATCTCAAATTAACAACCAAACATCACACCAAGAGGAACTAGCAAAACAAGAGGAAACTAACCTGAAAGCCAGTGGAAGATAAGAAATAACCACAATCAGCTGAACTGAAGGAAATTGAGACATGAAATCTGTACCAAACATTAACAGATCCAAGAGATGGTTTTTGAAAAGAATAAATAAGTTAGATAGATGACTAGCTGGACTAATAATGACAAGGAGAAGATCCAAATAAACAAAAACAGAAATAGCAATACCATCGACCCCAGAGAAATACAAAAACCCTCAGAGACTGCTATAAACATCACTATGTGGCTGGGCATGGTGGCTGACACCTGTAATACCAGCAATTTGGGAGGTCAAGGCAGGTGGATAACCTGAGGTCAGGAGTTCGAGACCAGCCTGGCCAATGTGGTGAAACACCATCTCTACAAAAAATACAAAAAAATTAGCAGGACTGAAGCAGGAGAATCACTTGAACCCAGGAGACAGAGGTTGCAGTGAGCCAAGGTGATTATACCATGGCACTCCGGCCTGCGAGATAAGAGCAAAACTCTGTTTCAAAAAAAAAAAAAAAAAGAAAAAAATCATTACACACAAGCTGGGAAACCTAGAAGAAATGGATAAATTCCTGGAAACACACAAGCTGCCAAGATTGAACCAGGAAGAAATTAAATCCCTAATCAGACCCATAGTGAGATCTGAAATTAAATCAGTAATAAAAGTCTACCAACCAGAAAAAGCCCAGACCAGGTAGATTCACAGCTGAATTCTACAGATATACAAATAAAAGCCAGTACTATTCCTATTGAAACTATTTTTAAAAATTGAGGAGAAGGAGCTCCACCTTAACTCATTCTATGAACCAGTATCATCCTGATACAAACCTGGTAGAGATACAACAAAAAAAGAAAACTTAAGGCCAATATCTATGATTAACATGAATTTAAAAATCTTCAACAAAATGTTAACAAACCAAATTCAGCAGCACATCAAAAAGCTAATCCATGATAAAGTAGGCTTATCTCTGGGATGCAAGTTTGGTTCAACATAAGCAAATCAATAAATGTGATTTGTCACACAAACAGAACTAAAAACAAAAGCCATGGTTATCTCCATAGATTCAAAAAAGGCTTTCAATAAAATTCAGCATCACTTTATGTTATAAACCCTCAACAAACTAGGCACTGAAGAAACATACTTCAAAATAACAAGAGCCATCCATGACTAACCCACAGCCAACATCACACTGAATGCGCGAAAGCTGGAAGTACTCTCCTTGAAAACCAGAATAGGAGAAGCATGCTCTCTCTCACCACTCCTATTCGACAGAGTACTGGGCACCCTGGCCAGAGCAATCAGGCAAGAGAAAGCAATAAAAGGCATTCAAATAGGAAGAGAGGAAGTCAAACTATTCCTGTTTGCGGGCAATATGACTTTATATCTAGACAACCTCATAGTCTCTTCCCAAAAACTCCTAGATCTGATAAACAACTTCACCAAAGTCTTAGGGTACAAAATTAATGTAAAAAAATCAGTAGCATTCCTATATATCAACAACATCCAGCTGAGAGCCAAATTAATAGCACAGTCAAATTAACAATAGCCACAAAAAGAAAAAAAAAAAAACCTAAGAATATAGCTAACCAGAAAGGTGAAAGATCTCTACAATAAGAATAACAAAACATTGCTCAAAAAATCAGAGATGATACAAACAAATAAAAAACATTCCATGCTCATGGACAGGAAGAATCAATACTGTTAAAGTGGCCATACTGCTTAAAGCAATTTAGAGATTCAATGTTATTCCTATCAAACTACCAATGACATTCTACACAGAACTAGAAAAAAATATATTTTAAAATACATATGGAATTGTAAAGGAGCTCAAATAGCCAAGGCAATCCTAACTAAGCAAAAAGAATAAAGCTGGAGGCATCTTGTTACCCAACTTCAAACTACACTACTGGCTACAGTAACCAAAACAGCATAATATGGGTACAAAAACAGACCCACAGACCAATGTAACAAAATAGAGAACCCAAAAATAATGTCACACACCTACAACTGTCTGATCTTTGACAAAGTCAACAAAACAAGCAACAGAGAAAGAATTCCCTATTCAATAAATGGTGTTGGAATAACTGGCTAGCCATATGCAGAAGATTGAAACTGGATCTCTTCTTTACACAATCTACACAAATCAACTCAAGATGGGTTAAATACTTAAATATACAACCTAAAACTATAAAAAGTCTGGAAGATAACCTAGGAAATACCATTATGGAGATAGGAATGGGCAAAGATGCCCATGAAGATGCCAAAAGCCATTTCAACATAGCAAAAATTGACAAGTGGTACCTAATTTAACTGATCTAATTTGCTTCTGCAGAGCAAAAGAAACTATCAATAGAGTAAACAAACAACCTACAGAAGGAGAATGTATTTCCAGATATGCATCTGACAAAGCTCTAATATCTAGAATCTATAAGGAACTCAAACAAATTTACAAGAAATAAACAAACAACCTCATTTAAAAATTGGACAAAAGACATGAACATACCCTTTTCAAAAGAAGAGATACACATAGCCAATAAGCATATTAAAAAATGTTCAACATCACTTATCATTAGAGAATTGCACATCAAAACCACAGTGAGATACCATTTCACACCAGTTATAATGAGTATTATCAAAACGTCAAAAAGTAACAGATGCTGGTGAAGTTGCAGAGAAAAGGGAATCCTTATACACTACTGGTGGGAATGTAAATTAGTTCAGCCATTGTGGAAGGCAGCATGGTGATTTTTCTTAGAATTCAAAGCATAATTACCTACTCAGCTCAGCAATCTCATTATTGGGTATATACCCAAAGGAAAATAGATTATACCAAAAAGACACACACACACTTGTATGTTCATTGCAGCACTATTCACAATAGCAAAGACATGGAATCAACCTAAATGCCCGGCAGTGGTAGACTAGATAAAGAAAAAGTGGTACATATACATCATAGAATACTATGCAGCCATAAAAAAGAATGAGATCATGTCATTTGCAAGAACACGGATTGGGCTGGAGGGCATCATTTTTTTTTTTTTTTTTTTTTTTTTTTGAGATGGAGTCTCACTCTGTCACCCAGGCTGGAGTGCAGTGGCACAATCTCGGCTCACTGCAAGCTCCACCTCCCAGGTTCACGCCATTCTCCTGCCTCAGCCCCCTGAGTAGCTGGGACTACAGGCACCTGCCACCACGCCTGGCTAAATATTTTTGTATTTTTTTGGTAGAGACGGGGTTTCATCATGTTAGCCAGGGTGGTCTCGATCTCCTGACCTTGTGATCCACCCGCCTTGGCCTCCCAAAGTACTGGACGGCATTATCTTAAGTCAACTAACACAGACAACCACATACCACATGTTCTCAGAAGTTGGAGCTCAACTTTGAAGCTAAACACATGGACACAAGGAAACAACAGATACCTGGGCCTACTTGAGGGAGAGAGTAGAATGAGGATCAAAAAAACTACCTATCAGATACTATACTTCTTACCTGGGTGGCAGAAAAAACTGGAAAAAAACACCAAACCCTCATGAGATGTAATTTACCTTTATAACAAACCTGCACTTGTACCCATGTACCCATTAACCTAAAATAAAGGTTAAAAAAATAGGAAAACCTTAGAAAAATGTATGCTGTCTTCCATTATAAAACCTAATTCATAATAAATTACCATGTCATGACAATGAAGTATTACAGAAAATTTTCCCTATTTCTTCTTACGAGTTTTCAAATAACTAAAAGAAAACCAATGTTACTAACCATCACAGTTTAAAATTATTATTCAACATATAATAATAACCCCAACTGTGCATTTCCTTATGAAATCTAGTTTTAGCAAGAACCCAGCTAAGTTAGTTTAGCAAAAACCCCACACCCTCAGTATCTAGTTATCCTCAATGTCTGATCGGGTTCCTCATTCTTCACCATCCCCCATATGATGGTCATCTGACCACCCTGGTTGTGATATGGTTTGGCTCTGTGGTCCCCACCCACATTTCACCTTGAATTGTAATAATCCCCATGTGTCATGGGAGGGACCCAGTGGGAGGTAACTGAATCATGGGGGTGGGCTTTTCCCATTATGTTCTCATGATAGTGAATAAGTTTAATGAAATCTGATGGTTTTATACATGGCAGTCCCCCTGCACATGCTCTCTCTTGCCTGCCACCATGTGACTTTGCTACTTATTCACCTTCAGCCATGATTGTGAGACCTCCCCAGCCATGTGGAACTGTGAGTCAATTAAATCTCTTCCCTTTATAAATTATCCAGTCTCAGGTATGTCTTTATTAGCAGATTGAGAACAGACTAATACACCCTCAAGGTCTGATCTTGTTTCTCATTCATAACAATCTCCCAGGTGATGGTTGTCTGATCACCCTGGTTGTGTTCAGCAAGAAGCTTGCTAAATCAGTTGTGCCAGAATCCCCCATACTCCTGATGCTTCCTCTTAGAAATTTTCTTTTCAATGACTTCCATCCTGCTCCCTGGCTATAAATTCCCACTTGACCATGCTGCATTTGAAGTCGAGCCCTGAGTTCCATTGCTGCAAAATCCCACTGCAGTGGTTTCTATATGTTGTGATGGTCTTGAATAAAATCTTCATTACTCTGCTTTAACAATTGTGTCATTGATCTTTTTAACAATATTTCATGTTAATATTTTAATATGGTGATGATTTTGAGAATTTGGATTACTTTCCAAAATTTATAGGCTTTGAAAAATGATACAACAAATTCTCATTATATTAAAAAAGTTAAACAACCAAATGTAGTTCAGAATTTAAAGATTCAAGTTATTATACTATGTATGAAGCAAAGCTCCTTTAGTCATCAAAAAATTAATCGCTCTCTTAATTTATGAATAAATGTTGTTTATCTCTCTGAGAAATAATTTAATTATAACACAAAGTGGAATTCAAAAGTTAAACATACAAAAAATCAAGTGAAGAATTAGGCATGGGAAAACAGTTTGTAGACTATACAACCTTAAAATCAAAAGCTTATGTTTATCCTTTGAGTGTAGTTTTTCTTTAGTAGAAAAAAGAAAAATGTTTTAAACTTATGTAATAAGTACATCTGAAACTGTGTCTCCTAACAACTCAGAATCAAGAATTTAAGAGTACTGCTGTAAACATGGAAAAACTGAGTTCTCTTGCCTTGAATTGGGTCACTGAAATTACAAGTATCATCAAGTGGTGAGATGGTTGAGGCAATTTCCATTCCACAACTCACAGAATGCTTTACTTTTTCAGCTTGATTCATGATCTGATGTGAAAGCAAAATAAAGGCTGTACATTTTCTCTTACCTTGTATGTTTATACATCTTTAAGGCATAGTTGGAAAACATTTGCTTTGTACTAAAATGTGTCTCCCTAAAATTCAGATATTGAAGCCTTAACCCCCAGTGTGATGGCATTTGGAGATGGGGACTTTGGGAGGTAATTAGGGTTAAATGAAGTCATTAGAGTGTGATGTTCATGATGTGATTAGTGCCCTTGTAAGTAGAGACACTAGACAGCGTGCTCTCTGTCTCTCTCTGTCTCTCTGTCTCTCTGTCTCTCTGTCTCTCTCTCTCTCTCTCTCTCTCTCTCTTTCTCTGCCATGTGAGGACACAATGAGGGGTGGCCATCTAAAAGCTAAAAGAGAGCCCTTTTCAGAACCTAACCATTTTGGCATCCTGATTGTGCACTTCTAGCTTCTGAAGTGTGAGGAAATAAATTTCTGTTGTCTTAACCCAACAGTCTATGGTATTTTGCTATTGCAGCTGGAACTAAGACATTGAAATAAATGACTTGACTCATATTAATTTCATCAGGTGGGTACGTTGAATGAACAATATTGGCTAAGGCTTCCTTCCAGGTTCCCTCTGCTCTCTACCTTGATTCACTCTCTGTACTTTTTCCCTCTCTGGCCTGCCTATGACATTCTCCGGTCAGTTCTGAATTTCTTCTGTTTCCCAACTTCCTCCACCTCAAAAAAAAAAAAAGAAAAAAAAGAAAAAAAGAAAAAAAGTCTTGATAATTTCTGAATTTGTCAAGATTTCAGTCAATTACAGATTTGATTGCTCTCTTTCTGCTAGAAAGTCATCTGCCTAAATCACACAGTAGGTGACAGATAGGACTAAGGAGAGACTGATAGTGAATAACCCAAATACAAATGAGAAAAGTAGTGGAAGAAAAAAGAGGAGGAGGAGGAGGAAGAGGAGGAGGAAAGGAAGAGAAGGAAACTGAAAGAAATATGAAATAATTTTCACTCTTTTAATCCCAAGAGCAAAAGAAACCAAGAATTTGCTAGGTGCAAGTAGGGCTAAATGTCTGAGTCAAAGCTGCCTTGTGCATTCTCTATTCCAAGCTAACTCCTATGAAGAATGAATTCCTAAATTATATAAAGAAAAAAATACATGCACAGGAAATAGTAATTAGAGAAAGTACCACACCTGATATCAGAACTCAAGCTTGGGGAAAAATCTGAGAAGGAGTTTTGGAGGTGTTTGTTCCTGCCAGCAAAATGGCATTACGAAGAGAAACAGTATGGCTAATGTATAGTAAGGGTAACTTGAGTGTGGGTGCTTCAGAGAGCTTTTATATTTTCTTTCATGGACTACATTTGGAGTCAGTGTCAAATAATAGGCAGTTTCAGAACCTCCTTGTCTCAATTGCTGTTCTCCAGCATCATTACTGGAAAGAAAGCCCTTGAAAGCAAAATTCCTAGGGTAGGAAGAGTCAGATTCTCACTCTCCCTGCACCTTGGGTAGGATGCAGAGCAACCCAGTACACCTTCTGCTTATGGTGCTTTCTTGCCTGAGTATTGGACTCACCCTGGGCTTAGGAAGGGGCACAGAGAAAAAAGTAAACAATTCCTAACTAGGTAAATCCCTTTGTTCTGAATGCATCAAAGTTCTGTAGGATGGTGTTTTGATTTTTCAGTATTACATTGTTTTCTCATTCTCCCAGCTTACTGATTCCCAGTGATTGGAGAATTTTTGCGAGGCCCAGTGTATAAAACATTTACTCCTGCTAGTCTCATGTGCCACTTCCTAAAGAAATGAGTCACAAATGTCTGTTGTATGCCATCTGTTCTATAGATAGGGAACACCACACATACATAATCTCTCAAAAAATGCACACTACTATATTATTTTAGGTATGGCTTATTCTACCCAGAGATTTTGGATTTCATTTATTATTCCATTCCTTTCTCTGATTTTCTTATTATCCTGAACAAATGGAATGGCAAGCTATTTTGCTCTTCTAATTTGTTACTTCAAGGTTTTTCTCATCTGAAAGCTGAGGTTATCAGGAAACTTTACTCAGAAGCACCGAGCAACTTAGTAAACTACTGCTGAACTATAGCCCCTGAGATTTAATTGCCATGCTGTTAAGATTGAGGCAGTTTCTTGTAGTGGCCATAGAAGTGTGCAGAGATTATTGAGAATACACTAATATCTGTCTAGATTATTCATAGTACGACATTATCATCATGTAGACATAAGAACATTCCATCTGCTCATCAAGAGTCATTTGGCCACCTGGACCCAGGCCTTTCTACCTTTTTTTTTTTAACGATGCCTTCTTTAACAATGTTCCTGACACTTATTTGGAATTCAACCCAATCTTACTGATTCATAATCCTCTTTTAACAAAAGGCTAACTGTTGCAAACCACAAAATTACCAGTTAATTCTACAGTTAACTATCTCTTGGTTTTTGTCATCCCTCATTTCATTGTCAACTTTTACACATACACTATTATTTAGCTAAGTAAACTTCAGAGTTTCATCTTCCAAACTTTCCTGAGAAGGGTGGGAAGATAAGTGACATAATTCTATTTCCACACCTCAGGAGGAGCATGTCACGTACTCTCTGCTTTCTGCCTGGACTGTGATGGCCATCATCTGTAGGTGAAATCACAACATCTTTTAATCATCACACAGCCAGTTGTCACACTTCTTACCCTTTCATTAGTATTTTCACTGAAATTCATGTATTTCCCCCTGTGTGTGACACACCTGAGTTTTTAACATCTTAAAACCAAACTGAATAAAACCAATGAAATGCCAAAATAAAAATTAGGATGCAAATTGTTTCATGAATTTCAAATTTTCCAAAAGGCCATTACTCAACCCCCATATGTAGAGAGTGCTTATTTATTTAATTATAGGTTTGTGATACATTCCCATATAAATAGTTGCTTAGAAACATGAATGATATGATGAAACATTTTGAGGCCCTTTACTGAAGTCCTGTTGAACTATAACCACTGAGATTAAATTACTGAGCTGTTAAGGCATCTTCCAGTAGTGACTGCAGCAACATTAGGAAATTATTGAGACTACACTAATATTGGCCTAGATTATTCATATTACTACATTATGATCATTTAGAGGAAAGAGCATTATATATGCTCATCAAGAACCATTCAGCCACCTGGACCCAAGCCTTTCTACCTTTTTCTCTCTACTCTGTTTGTTGCTTTTTAATAATTTTTCATGTAACATTTATGTGAGTTCTAATTAGGGAAAAGGAGTCAGGCTGATGGGACCAGGAGAAAACAAAGAGATAAAGCAAATAAGCTATAAATATGCTTTTCTTCACGACTCAGGACCTATAAACAAAAAGAGGAAGCAGATGAATTATAGATCTGTTTTTCTTTACGGCCCAGGGCTTATTGACCTCCTGAATAAATAACATATACAACTCATTAAACATTATGACTCCCAAACTCCATTCCATAAAATCTCCAGCAAGCATTTGTTTCCTTGCAGTCAGCTTCTCTCATGCTGATCTGCCTGTTACCTTCTTGCAACGTATTTTCATACTTTCTCTAATAAATCTACCTTTCTTTACCTACAACTGTCTTGGTAAATTCTTTTACTCCTGTGCGGCTGGCCCAGGTAGTCATCACTTCCCCGCAACAATTTACTCAAGATATAAATAAGCAAGTATGATTGAATAGTATGGGCCATGGGAACCTTGGGCCTCTGAAGCTTCACTGAAAAATAAACTTGCAAAAGACAGATTAATTGGAGGAAAGGTATACACATTTATTCAGTGTGTATGCACAGGAGCCTTCAGAATGAAGACCCAAAGATACAGAGGAAACTGTCCATTTTTATGCTTAGGTTCAACAAAGTATGGGCAGCATGTAAAAATATAATTAAACAAAAAGGTTATAATTTAATGCTAACAGGTTGAGTGGGGAAGCCCCACAAGGTTTGTCTGTCTAGATTCTTCCTGGCCTTTCTGAGCATTTATTCTTTGCCTCTGGGTATGAGCAGGACCATCTCTGGAATGGAGCTCTTATATCCCGCAGTCAAACAAAGTAGGTCAGATAATTTCTTTATGGCCAGTTTTTACTCAGAAATGTGGAAGGAAAGTTAGAGTAATAATTTTAGGTTTTATAACTAGCTTTGGGGAAAAGGGGTTCTAATTTCTGTGACCCCCTTCTTGGGGAAGAGGGATTCTAATTTCTATGGCTAACCTCAGGGGAGAATGAGGCTGAGAGACAGGAGGACAGAAGGTCAAGGAGAAGTTTCTCCTGAGGCCTGCATTTTGGGGAATTGTTTTCTGAGCCCCAGCCGAACAAAAGCAACAGCTGCCTAAATGTTCCTCCCTAAACCAGTGATGTTTAATAGGAGTCTTCTATGCATAGTTCAGGAACTACCCTGTGTTCCCCCCCCAAAAAAAAAGTCTCCAGATGCTCATAAAAACTTGTGTTTCCTTATGTTAATACTCACACTAGGACAGCACCTATCATTTCTATTTCTAGCTTACATATATAATTTGCATATAAACTCACTAATTAGAAGAGTTACTTTGATTGAATTAACATATCTAAAGACACTGTGTGTGTGTTCAATAGCAATGGTTGGTCCGTATGTAACAATTGCAGTGGTAAAAATACCTCTTAAGCTGTCAAAAGACTTTCCCACCACTGATTCTCAAGGTTTCATTCACTGCTGCTTTCTAAGGAATTACAGTCCTGTCCAGCAAGGGTTATTATGAGTTCTGGAAAAGTTACTTCTGCAGATTTTCCATCATCTCCTTTTCCAAATGGGGATTTCACACACTTAGCCTGTTCCTGTGCCACAAGTATGTGGATACACATAACCTGACTTTCAGTTAGGGTGATGGCAGAGATTGTTGTCTTTTTTTTTTTTTTTTTTTTTTTGGTCTCTAATACACCCTGAGAACCACAACAGTGCTTGACATATAGCAGCTGGTACTCAGTAAATATTTGTTACATGAATTAATGAATGATGAAAAAGACTACCTCACCAACAGAGTCAAGACTTCAAGGTAGATGGAGTACCTGGATGAGAATTTGGGGTAGCTTCCCTAATGGAAAAGATGCATGTTATGGAAGAAGCATGTGTTCCGAGTCACTTTCCCACCTTCCATCCTCACTTCTTTTTTGCCGAGAGAACTCTGATTTTACTTGGAGCAACAAAATGCCTAGCTAAGCACACACTGTCCCAGCTTCTCTTGGAGCTGGAAGTCAGATAAAAAGAGAAAGAAGTGGCCACTTCTTTCTACCTTTGAATGGCATCACGGGGAAAACTACACAGATTTCAACCTTGTATTCGTTTTGCTTCTGATTCAACATTGGTGGCTGCCTAAAACTATACTTCTTATACAGGAAAATAAGTACTTATTTTACCAATAAAGTTGAAAGAATGTTTTTATTCATACATCAATATATTTCTAAAGCATATCAGCACACTCTTATTTTCTACTCCTTCACTTTTAACCTTCTCTTGATATACTCTAATTTGGACCCTGACTTTAGGCATCACTAAGACTGCACTTGTTTTGTTTTGTTTTGTTTTGTTTTGTTTTTGCTCAGGCTCTCTCTAGCAGAAAATAATTTGATTTTTACTCTTTTCTTATAATTTTCACCATGTGGGTTTTATTAACATCGTTTGGTCTTCCTCCTAATCTGCATCTTCCTATTAATCTTCATGAGTGTGGAGTCCTAATTAGGGAAAAGGAGTCAGGCTGGTAGAACAAAAGAAAAGCAAAAGGAGAAAGCAGATAAGCTATAAGTCGGCCTTTCCTCATGGTCTTCCTGCTGAAATAAGTCAGAGTCTGCCTGCATCCAGCTATCACCAGACACCTGCAAGTTTGCTCACTGCAGCCTTAGCATTATCAGTACTTCATGTAGCACTCTTTAGCATAAGCACTATTTTATAAAATCCCTCACAAGCCTTTGTTTCCTTGCACAGTCAGCTCCTCTCATGCTTATTTGCTCATTGCTTTCTGGCCATGTATTTTCATACTTCCTCTAATAAATCTGCCTTTCTTAACCTACAACTGTCTTGGTAAATTCTTCTTACCCCCACACCACCGGTCCAGATAGTTGCCACTCATCTGCTGAAGCAGCCTTGTTGTCTGGGGTGACACCTGATGTTCTTGGTTTCATGGCCATAGAAATAAGGACATGGACACACACACAAAGGGTG
Organism: Chlorocebus sabaeus; assembly: GCF_047675955.1. NCBI lineage: Eukaryota > Metazoa > Chordata > Mammalia > Primates > Cercopithecidae > Chlorocebus > Chlorocebus sabaeus. The sequence continues at coordinate 96,297,935 of NC_132913.1, read as the reverse complement.
AGGTTTAGACTAGAATTTTAACAGGTGAAAGAAAGAGAATAGCTCTCTGTTACAGAGGGGAGGTCTCAGAAAAATGGGTTGCCAATGCACAGTGAAATGCAAGGTTTTTTATAGACAAGCTAGCGGGGAGATGGTATTTGATCTACCTAGGGTGTAAAAAAGTCGTTGGGACCAGGTGTGCCATCTGCACAGGGCATGAATCTCTGGAAGCCCTCACCCCAATCTTTTACTATAGAGGTGAGTTCTCTGCCTGAGCTACTCCATGTTGCTTATTTTTTTCTTACTGTGCATGTGCTAATAAAAAAAAGAAAGGTGGAGCCCCTGTGGTGGACATGCCCGGCCCCAGCTCGCCCTTTCTATCTGTGCAGCTGTGAGCACTCCCCTCTGCACGCTTCCAGCTTCCTTCTCTATGTCTGCAGCCTGATCTTCCAGCCTGCTATTTGTTAGAAAAGAAGTGATTACTTGGGCTGCTTTTTGTTAGAAGGGAAGTTCTGCCAAGGAATGTTTTGCCCTCACTATCTGCCTAAAATAATTGTTTTCTGTCTCCTGTTATCACTGCAGGAATGAGCCTCATCAATGTGATTCTCTAGGATACCATTTCATTTCCTCTGTTTCTCACTTCACTATTCCCTCTTCAAATACACTAGCTAGGCTTCCAGTGTCAGCTACATGCTAATAACTTTTATTTTTAACTAAAATGTAAGTATAACAGATCATACCGATACAGAAAATAACATAAACCCTAAACTTAACAAGTTGACAGAAAGTGAAAACTATGTAACTGCCACTCAGATCAAATAATTGAGTATCACAACACTTCAGATTTTTATTGTCTTCTAATTCAAAATGTGTTCTATATTTCCTTTTGATTTTTGTTTTTGATCTATGAATTATTTAGAAGTTTTTTGTTTGATTTCCAAGTATTTGGGAGTTTACTAAGTACCCTATTGACATTGAATTTTATTTAATTCTGTGAAGTTAGTGAATATTCTGTGTATGGTTTCAATCTTTTTAAATTCTTTGAGATGTGTTTTACGGACCAGCATATGGTCCTTCTTTATGAATGCACCACGTACACTTGAAAAGAATTTCAAATACGCTGATCTACAAATGCCAGTTAAATCAAGGTGGTTAACAGTGTGAGTCATGTCATCAAATATAATTTTGATTTCTGACCTAGTTGCTTGATCAATTGCTAAGATCAAGTTTTGAAACTTTCATACTATAATTAAAGATTTGCCAATTTATCAATTTAATTCCTCTGTTTGATAATTAGGCCTCTGTTTAAGGAAATACACATTTAAAATATATGCTCCTGATGAAATGTCTCTTTTATCATTATGTAATGTCTCTCAGTATCTCTAGTAATACATTGATTTGAAATCTATTATTTGACATTCATATAACCCTCCAAGTTTATTTTTCTTATTTTATTGTATATCTTTTTCTATTCATTTACTTTCAATCTATGTCTTTATATCTAGTTTCCTTTGCAGAAAGCATAGAGGTGAGCCTTGCTTTTTATCCATTCTATTAATTTCTGTCACTCAAAAGATATTGTTGGATTTATGTCTACTATTTTATTATTTGGTTTTTTTCTTCTTTTCGCTCCCTTTTCTGCATTTATTTGGATTATTTAAACATTTTTAGTAGTCTATTTTGCCTATTCCACTTTTATCTATATTGGTTGCTGTAGTTACATATATATATATTCTTTCATAGTTCACTTAGAGTTAATATTACATTGCTTCTTGTAAAACTTAGAAACTTTGCATCTATATAAGTTTCTTATATTTCTATTTGCTGCTGTTTTTTATGTTAAAGTAGTCTTAGAATATGCATTTACATACATTGAAATTCACACTGGCCATATTATAATTTTTGTTTTAAATAGTCGTACATTTTTAAAGATGATAGAATAAAAAAAATTATTTTCTTTTTACCCAGATAATATCAATTTCTTATTTTCCTCATTTATTTTCAAGGTCAAGTCTTCCCTTTGATGTAATTCCCTGTAGGCTGACAAACTTCTTTTGACTGTTCTGATACAATAGGACTGCTGGTGAAGAATTCTCGTAGTTGTCTTTTATCTGAAAACATCTTCATTTTGCCTTCATTTCTGAAGGGTAGCTTCACTAAATAAAGAATTCAAGGTTGGCTTTTTGTGTCTTTTAGACATCAAAGATGTTCCATTCTTATCTAGCTTCATTGGTTCCTGTTGTGAAATCTGCTATCATTCAAATCACTGTTCTCTATATCAGAAACAAAGGCAAAACAAAGACTTTTTAGATAAGGTTTATATATTAGAAAACTGTATCCAGCAATGTATTGACATATGTCATAATTCTATCGATCAAAATTGAATTTTTAGGTAGCTGAAATCATTATGGCTAACTTAACCAAGAAAGACTTTATTAGCATTCTGCCATAGAATTAAGCCACAAGGAGCTACCTCCTCTTCTGTGATGAAGTTGCTTTCATATCAGGAAGCCACTGAAGAACCAGACATTTTCAATGGTGTAGCAAAAGTTACAGATAAATAAATTTTTGAACCATGACTTCCACTTTTATTTTTACTTTTCTTGTTTTCTGCAACTGCATTTAATTAGGTGGAAGTAAACTATACAAAGTACCCCAGCTAAAGGTGAGCTTCAGAAATGTAGCTTTAAGTTTTCTAGCCACTACACTAAAAGAAAACTGATGGAATACAGTAATGCATAGTTCTCAACCTTTCCCTACACCGAAAGTTACCAAACAGTAATAACAACTACACAACCATCCCATATACAAATGCAAATTTCTTACTGTCTGTCAAAGAGAAAGAAACAAAGTCCCAACAATTTATACATCAATTTCTGGATGATTGCTATTCCTCTTCTAATTCAATCATAATTACACATTGATACTGTAAAATATATGTGCTATGTCATAAAGATAAGCAGTACCAACACCAGCTATATGTTACATAAAACATTAGGGGAAATAAAAATATAAAATAATTTAACAAATAATAATTAATATATTAATGTTTATTAAATTAGCATACAGTAAGAATGTATAAATTAATTTTAATATAAACATTATAACAAGAAAAAGTATGGGTAACTATCATAATTCTAGTTGTATTATGCTCTGTATATTGACTTCTCCTTGTTCTTTAACTTTTATCATTGGCTAACAGAAGATGCTCAAGGGGATACCTTGAACGTTATATGAATCGCTCTCCAACCTTATTTTGTGGCAGCTATATTTCCACTTGATTTTCAGGATCAAACAACCAATCCAACATGGTAAACCCCTCTTGTTTTCCTGTTCGCCTTTTAGCTGCAGACTGTGACAAATTCAGATTAACCAGATAGAAACACCGTTCCATCTCCGTGTGCAAGCATTCTTCCATGGACACTAAGATCTCCAACCAGCAGATGCCAATGTCCTGGGTTTAGAAACAAACATTCTGTTGGAGTTCATTAAATTAAATATAGTGACATGTGCCAGTCCTACTTCCAACTCTTATTTTTAGACTTAAACATGGTTGTAAGATCACAAAGCTAAAACATTACAGACTCAGGAGAGAAACAGGTACAATGCCCATTCCCATAGCTCATAGAATGCCAAAGGTAAAAGAGCTTGCAGAGACTTAACCAGAAATCACACTGTCACTTAAGAAGATACATTTTAAACTCTCTTTCTTGTACTTTCAAGGATTTTCTTTTATGTAATATGGCATTATTAATGAAATAAATGACAGAAGTCACTTTGATTTCTGTAAATGTACAGAGATTTTGCAATGAAAAACAAAAGGGATACACTGAAGACTACACTTGACATTCAGTAATTATTTGGGGAATGGAGTAATAAGTGAGAGACAAATCCGAGCATTTTTATCATTGTCATATGCTTCTTTTTTTTTTTTTTTTTTTTTTTTTGAGATGGAGTCTCGCTCTGTCACTCAGGCTGGAGTGCAGTGGCGCGATCTCGACTCACTGCAAGCTCCGCCACCTGGGTTCATGCCATTCTCCTGCCTCAGATTCCCGAGTAGCTGGGACTACAGGTGCCCGCCACCATGCCCGACTAATATTTTGTATTTTTAGTAGAGACAGGATTTCACCGTGTTAGCCAGGATAGTCTCCATCTCCTGACCTCGCGATCCGCCCGCCTCGGCCTCCCAAAATGCTGGGATTACTGGTGTGAGCCACCGCGCCTGGTTGTCATATGCTTATTAAAGTGAAAAATTATTTCGGAAACTTAACAAAATCTCCTTTATTAAAAGTTACTTTTTCATATTAGAAATTTAACTTTTATCGTTGATTTTACTTTTTTCTTGACTGAGTAAATCTAGAGAGATACCAAAAGAAGACCCATCTAACCGTAACTAAAAATCCACAATAAGTTAAATCAGCCAATTCTGGCATGATTCTTGTTTTGTTTCTAGGAACATTCAGTTATTTTACATCTTTCAGAGTTATTAATTAGTAATGAGTGTCGTAGAATGTATTAATATATTATAAATTGGGTAAATATCACAACGATCATTAAGAACAATGACAGAGTTAGAAAACAGCTTTCTAAGTCACAGAAATAAGTTAATAATTCTAAAGTAAATGGAATAGATTTGAAAATTAAACATCATACTTTTGTGTAATTAATGATCAAAGATCAATCATATGAAATTTTAATATATTTTAAACTAAGCAGCAATAAAAATATGGCATAGACATATTTGTAAAATGCAGCTGAACAGTGAAACTCTAAAGAGTTTTGTTGTTGTTTTTACTTTTTAATGCATATGTTAGAAAAGAAGAAAAAAGTGGAAAACTTAGTGATTCAAGCTTCCATCTCAAAATCTAGAAAGAGAACAGTAAATTAAACACAAAGAATATACTGGAGGGAGAAAATGTTTTCTAAGGTGAGCAGACCCATTAAAATATAAAGTACATATACATTAGAAAAAGTCCAAGTATACAATAGAGAAATGAACTAAGTCAAAATTTGGTTCTTGGGGAAAATGAATAAAATTAATAAGTGATAGCAAGATCAAAAAAATGAGAAAAACACAAATTACCAATATCACAAATGAAGCTGTGGTGGGGGGTGACCATCATTATAGACCCAACAGATATGAAAAAGTCTATAAGAGGATATTAAGAAAACCTTATATATTAAAACGGTTCATTATTTAGATGAAAAAAATCATCTTAAAAAACAACATACCCAAACTGATAGAAACACATCAAAAATCTGAATATTATTAATCTATTACAGGAATTAAATCCATACTTTAACAACTTTCCCACAAGGAAATCTTCTGGCTCAGATAGCTTCACAACCACAGTCATATTTGTTCAAATATTTAAGGAAGAAATAATTTCACACAGTCTTACACAAGTTCCTCCAGAGAATAGAAAGAAGGGGAGTTCTTCCCACCTTGTTCTATGGGATTATCATAATTCTGGTATTTCAAACCCTGAAAGTTTTCATATGGACTTGGGAGGTAGAGCAACGAGTTATGTAAATATCTGTAATTAAGGAGAGGGTTTTAAATAACCTCATTTTACCAAACATTGAGAGTCGTTGGCTAGAGAAAACCAGTACATATCTAGACTGCAAACCTCACTTTTGGCCTGGTGATTTTCCTTGTGGTTTGGAAGGACTCTAGTACAAAAGGAGATGACAGAAGAGTTTAATGGCATAGTGCTAGTACAGGATGGTACTTGAGACGTCAAACATTATCCTGTGAATTGATTCGATTTATCTATTTTGAATGTCCAGTTTATAATGACAGCTGCAGACACTGTATAGAGTTAAACCTGAATCTTCGTAAATGTGCCATAAATAGTGTATCTTATGTTAGGGATGTATGTAACTAATCCTATTAAGTTCATAGCCTTATTTTACTGATTGCAATGATTACTTAGAGAATTTCTCATTTTAAACTCAGCAAAGCGTCAATAATTTTATAATCCATCACAACCTATTTTTTACTATTCTATTTCCAACTGATTTTATATTTTAAGACATCTCTCATAGTATACATAACTTTCTAGTTATTACTTAACATATAAAAATAAATATTGTCCCAGATAAACAGTTTGATGGCTGAATAATTATAATTTGATTAGACAGTTTGTGAGGTCTAAGAAAATCTTGGTGAAAAGCTGTGGTTATAAACAGAAATTTATTTGCATAAAAACAATGTTCACATTAAGTAATTTTGTCCATGGCATTGGAGAAAAAGGAATTAAGCATTGACCTATAATCCATTTATATTTTAACTGCTAAGGGATCTCCTGGGAAACAAAAGAGGACAGAAGACCTAGTCTACTTTCTTTGTAAATGTGCTGACAGTTGACATCATAGTAACTTATCTAACAGTATTAGTATCATTCACATAAGTAGGATAATTAGAAGAGCCTGATAAAATATATCTTAGTAGCATGTCCCAGCTTTAGGATCATTAAACTAGAGATACTTCAGATAGCTTACTTTTATGACATTGTCTAAGATGCCAGGCCTATAAATTGATATCAATTTATAAGAAACCATTTTATAAAATACCAAAGGTAGACATACATAACCTAATTTACCAAGAACTTATCAGTTGTTTAATGTGACTACTTTTGTGCTTATAAAGTACCACAATATACTCTTACCTTGAGAAGATGTTTTGATACATTTCTATTGTTTTGTTCCTTTTAAAATAAGATATCGAAGTTCCACTCAAAGCTATGATAAAGTAACCTGTGGTAAAGTAAATTAATACCAATTTATAGACATGGAATCTTAGAAAATGTCATAAAAGTAAGGTATCCGAAGTATGAAACAGGTATGTTTCAAAATCCAAATGATCCCCACTGTATGAGATAATAAACCTTGTACCTTACATTGAAACATCACTTACTGCGAGCCAGCGAGTGTGTGTCTGATAAAATAACATCTGGAGGGCTGCTAGAGACCAAGAATAATCCTATCAATATTATCACTTACTTTCTCATAGAATGAGAAGCCTAAGTCCAGTGTCAGCAAACCATCAAACAACTTGATACTTGTAGTATGTAAAGTGATGATTAACTGTTCACAGAGTTCTTTGGCTGAGTATCTGCAATTTGGTGACTATTTATAGCATGCTTTACTAGCAGAATACTGACATCTAGGGGCCTTAATTTACATTAACTGAAAGGGCTTAAGAGTGCTCACACTAATTAAAGTCATATCTATTCCAGCTAAGATTGTCTCAGGAAAGGTGCGAAAAGACAGGAACTCTAGCTTACTACTAACCTAAAAATATTAATTTCGTATTGATTGGCTAGGGTACATTCTGCAGACATAAAACTTTATACAACTGTAAAGAGTCAGCATTCTTCATATTGACAGCAGATAATAAAAAAAGCAGAGGCAAGTTGATTCAAAATGGTCAAAGGAATGTATTATATTGATGGAAAAGCAATGCGAGCTAGTAACTGGTGACTTTATCCCAAAGCACACATTTAGAATGTGCATATTGTCTTATTTTTTTTAAAGCCTTACTATGTAATTGATACTTGATATTGAAATAGAGGATAGTCAAGGTATAAATAGCTTGGAAACCAATAAAACACTGAACAATTAAGCTTCCACCAACACACAGACACTTTTAAAGTTTCTTCCTGAATAGCTAGCAGCAGCTGTAAGAGGAAACCATCAACCCACACTAACCAAGAAAAACAACACAGATTTAATCTATTGCATAAGTATGCCCAGGAGCAACAGAAACTTTATTAAAAGACATGCAATCTTGTGGAGACCTAACTTATGGAGACAATAATACCTTTTAAAAATACATTTATGCTTTTACAGCTTTGAGGAAACCATGCATTTTATAAAATACTGAAGGTAGACATGTATAATCTAATTTGCCAAGAACTTACCAATTTTTGATGTGACTACTTTTGTGTTTATAAAGTACCACAATATATTCTTACCTTGAGAAGATATTTTAATACATTTCTATTGTTTTGTTTCTTTTAAAATATATTAAAGTGCCACTCAAAGCTGTGAATAAAGTAACCTGTGGTAAATCTTCCTTAGAAGACAATTAGAAGAAGAACAAAATAAAATTAAATTAAAAAACAGACAAAAGAAAATTATGTATGAAGACAGGGGAGATTAGCCAATACAACCAGAATTTCAAATGGCAAAACCATGCAGGTGACTGAACAGCACAGAGAGGTAAGCCAACATTCTGAACTGGCTAACTGGCTAACTTCCTTTGAGTTTTTGCTGATTCTGGGTTGAAAAAAAAAAAAAAAAAAAAAAAAAAATCAGTAGAAATTATGGAAGTATCTTGAGCCCAAAATTTAAAAAACTGGAGACTTGAAAGACTAGGAGTGTGGAGTGTGTTAAGTGAGAAACAGATATCAGAGAAACATCCTCTCTGCTAGTTTAACTGTGACAATATGATGAATTCTAAAGCTGTGTAAAAGGTTAAAGATAGGCCAAGCAAAAACTTCATAGGATAAAGTTTTAAACAGTCGCATAGTAACTGGGAGACAAGAGCAAGAATTCAGGAAACACAGGAAGATGGGAGAGGAGCCACTATGACTTCTCTAGGGCCTAGAACCCCTGGAAGACTACACCTTAGAGCAGGGAAGGTGGGAGACAAACGACAAATGAACAAAGGATTCTCAAAACTGGGACTCAAGATGGAGTCTAGTAGGTCCTTGATTAGATTAAGTGGGTTCACCTACCTTCTATCTTTCGAGCAAAGAGGGACAGTAAATTATTCAGCAGCTCTACATTACTTTTTCAACAATATGTAGGTTTGAATTCACAAGTATATCAAGGCATTTAAGAAACAATCAAACATCAGAAAATAGAGTAGAAAAAATATAGTCCTAAATATATCTATCTCCAAAACTAAATCTGATACTTAGTGTAAATAAATTTCTAAAGCTACAACGAAAGGGACAAAATGGTCAGAAAACACTTCAAACCATGGGGAAAAAAAAAAAAAAAAAAAAAAAAACCACAGTAGTAAAATAGCTAAATAGAAAACAAATGTCCCACATGAAAACCTGGGGTAAGTTAAATAAATATTATTTATTTAATATAGTCAGGGTATTAAGTGATCTGAAGATACAGCACCATGCCATGAAGTCTGATGTCTCCACGCTACTCTTAACCATAAATGCAGTGTTTCCCAGGTGGTTGACCTGAAATTAGTCGTTGATCATACTCTTTTCAGTACTGCAAAAACAGAAATTGAGGAGACACTTGTTTCTCTTTACAGATGTTGATTAGCTTGAAAAACACTAAAGTGTGTCCAGCTAGAATAAAGATGAAAAAATATTAAGAATAAGACTTAGTTTGATCTGTTATCTACCAATATATTCTGAATGATTATTTATAACCACATCCATGGATCGTTCAGTTCTTTAAATATACTAACGTGTTTTTGTAGCTGTTCTGTGGAAGTAATGCAAAAAGAAAATTACTGTTATATCATTTTAGAGTAAAAGTGTCAATAAATGATGGGGAACACAGCATGTTGAGGGAAGAATACATAGGAAAAGTAGATGCTATAGTTAAATTTTTAATTAGGCATATTTTCATAAAACCATCTAATTAAAGTTATCAATTCAATGAAAATTCCAGTAAGCCAAATAATGTTTTTAATTTTAACACTTCCTTATTTTAATCATTTTCTAATCTGACCATACAATCAAATGTTTCCATTGGTGCCATCACTTTCAATCTCACAAAAAACTTTCTCCTATCTAGAAGTATACATTGTATCTATCTCTAACATTTATTTTCCATTCCATTTTTCAGGCATAAAAATTCTTCCTTCAAGTTTTAAAAAATATAATTGCTAAATATAATATAAAATTTTAAAATATTATTATATAAAATATAATTTGTTTTCTCTCCTATTTGTTTTCTCCTGTCATCTTTGTCTATTTCTTTTGCTGAATTTTCTTCTCTTTTTCCCTCAATTATATTTTTATGATTTTTTGAGGCTACAATGTCAGAAATGCTTTTTGTGACAGTCACTCAACAAGTATTTTTGATGTAACAATTTCTAAGTCATACTCTTCTTTTAAGAATGGTAGTATAAGGCCACTTAAGGTGTTTTATTTAAATTTCAAGTGTGGGATTATAGTTTGGAATTACAAAAAATGTAACTGAAAAACTGATGAAAGAAATGATACGTTCTACTAATAACAATCATGAAACAAAGTGTCAGTTTTCCTAATAAGAGTTGATGGTGAGAATAAAGTCAGGGAATGTCATGTGGAAACATATTTCAATAAACTGATTGAAAAGTTCACACTGCAGTTTTTCCCTTTGGTGTTAATACGAATGAAGGAAGAAAAAAGAAAATGTAAGCATGACTTCTGAAGTGTCTACTAGAAGATGTGTTTCATGTACATTATTTTGTTAATCCTCACAATAGCCCAGTGAGGTATTACATTTCGACTTTAGAGATGAATAAACAAGGCTCAGAGAGTTTGAGTAACTTTTGCATATCACAGAGTTTCAAAGTGCTTGCCCAACCAATAAAAGTTTCAGGTTTGGAAAAAAAAATTGTAAAAGAAAAGTGAGATGATAAATAGAGTGGTAAATTGGAAGGGACTCCAGACTTGGTGTCTAGAAATGTGGATTTGTATCTTGGATCTCCCATTTACTAACTCTGTATTCTTGGGTTAGTCATTGAAACTCTTTTAATCTTGATTTTATTTTTTCTTTAGTTATATTGAAGTTTGAAGGGAACAGAAATAGCTCAACTTTCTTCACCAATGTTCAGAACCAACAGGGTAAGGCAAATGGAGGGGACGATATTACCTTTATTAATAAAACTAAAATTGGAAAATATAACTGAAGTCAACTGGCTAGAAGACCTACCCCATCATGTAGACTTCAAGACAGTGCTCCACCAAGGAGAGAGCACATAGAGGCTAAATAGTTTTTATTTTTATAAAATTCAGACAAATGGCTTCATTCACTAATCAGACAACCCATTGCATCTCTGTGGAAAGGTGTGGGGTGTATGGAGTGTGGAAAGAGGTCAGGAGTTTTTAGAAGAAGTTCTACCTGAGAAGTCCAGAGGTATGATATTTTACAGAGAAGTTCAAGACATGGGTAGTATGTATAGAATCTATTGATTCCACTGCCAATGAAACACAATTATTTTTTAAGACACATATGGGTATTTTAACAATGTTATCATACATATCTCAGAGAAAATTTTTGAGGCCCAAGTAAGATATAAGATAAAAGTACTTTGGAAACTGTAATGTTATTTACAAATGTAAGACATTATTATAATTCATGTAAAGTATCTTGTCAATTAAACATCTTTATCCTTTGACTTTCAGCTACATCCTTCAAGGAAGCTCCAAGATGTTCTTTAATATAGGTTTTTGACTGAATTGTAAATTGTTTTAAGGAATTGACATTTACTGGGAAACTCTTGGGGGCCAATCACTGTGGTTTGCGTATGCTTTTAATTTAACATCCAGAAATGTACTAATAATTTGCAAATAAATCTGTGTCTCAGAGGAGTCATGCAACGTGTCCAAATTTACACAGCTCATATAGGTGTTATCTGGAAAAGCCAGTGGGATGGGGAAATTGGTTGAAGATCATTATTACCCTTTGAATTTTCACTGTGCTGGAGACAGTTGACTAAAATTTTGGTGTAAAGAACAATCTTTAACCAATATTTCCTATCATAAAATTTTAAATTAATATCTATATATTAAAATGCATTTCTAAATGTTAAAATATATTTTAAATATCATACCAAATATTGGCTCTTTGCTGGTACAAAAGCTTGATTTTATTGTTTTGCCTCCTTAATGATTTCCAGTATAACAAATAACATCCCAATGAGCAAAGGGTAATGCTATTTTTAGTCTTGATTCCTTAAGTTTATTGCTCAGAGAAAGCCATGAGCTGAAGACTCAATTAATTATAACTATTTCTCTTACTTGAGGATGTCTTGGTTCATTTGAAACCTGCCACTGACCCTTTGTGTCTCCACTGTACAGGTTTGCCTTGCCTTTGACTCTTCGTTGTCTCTACACATTATGTGACAATCATTCTGGGGGAAAAACAAACACATTAATGCCATCCTTGGTATCATATGAATTGAATTATTATTAAAGTTCTCAGAAGGAAGCAGCCGATTTCAACAAATCGTGTCAGGCACATGTCTAAAATTTCCAGTGATAATGATAGTATTGAACTACAGTGGTCACACTTGGAGACTTTTCAGAGGAATTTTGTGATGTGTAGAAAGATTTAATGTGTTTCACTAGTTTTTAGTTGAAGTCATATTTGCTAAAGGCATAAAAAGAGTGAAAAATTTAAAAAGAGTTTATATCATCTTACAGGCTGAACAACTCAGTTCTGTCTGGGAATAATAAAACGCTAGTACCTGGGCTAGGTTAATTATCAAAGTCAATAATCTAAAATGATGATGTAGTATATATTATGTTAGAGCTCTAGTCAATCATTAACACCACAAATAGGTATCAGCTCTATGAAATCAAATATATAAATAATTGAGTAGACTTTGTCCATTTTAATTTAAATTTCTCATGTTACTGTATGTATAATGATTATCATATGTTTCTGGAGTGCCAGTAGGTGTTAAATCAAACTCTACAATGTATGCCTTAACAAATTGAAAGATGCATTTTTTCATTAAGGGATACTGTCAAAGACTGATAGTGGTTGTAGGAGTACATAATATGGAAAAGTCGGAAGGTAACCTAAAATAATTCAAAGAATAGTATCCACATTCATTAAACATTAGTATAATCAAAGCACTGTCATAGATAACATGAGATACCAAAATTGCATATCTATCACCAAGTGGAACATCAATTTAAAGAGATGATTCAGATCAAGGTCTCCATTTTATATTCATACTATTTAATTGCCTTTGTGGCTTAGGGAACAAGTGAAAAAAATATGGCTAAAACCTCACAGGTACCCCAAAATAAATTTACATATTGTACATTTATTTCTGCTGATTAATTCATGTGACAACATAAAATTTTAAATGTACATAAACAAGTTTTTGCAAAAATATTTTATCTCCAATTATCCAAACTCCATCTAATGGAAATTACATGTTTACCTCCATAATTTTATTTAAATGTATAAGAAAGGCATTAAAAATAAAAGCAGATATTTTCATTTAAATTATAACTGTTCTCAGAGAATGTGTACTATAAAAATTCTTCTAAACAGAACTGGTTAGTTTTCTTTTCAACACATTTTTATATCACCAGCATACATGAAGATACCCAGAATTTCAAGTAATAGCACATAACACTGTTCACATTATTTACCAACAAATATAATAATTGCTGATGGAAAAATACTAGAAAAAGCATATATATTATCAGTATGTGCTAATAATATAATGTAAAGTTGGCCAGCTTTTTAAATGCATAATACAATAGTAGAGCATTTATTCATTCCTAAATAAAGCCAAAATAGTACATTAGGCATTTTGAGTCATAAGGAACGGACAATAGCTAAGTAACCTGTTAGGCATTTATTATATAAACACAAAAGCCAAACATTTGTTTGGGCTTTGGAGGACTGAAACAATAGTTGGAACTATTCCAGTTACTATGGAGACTCTTGTGATCCAGAAGAAGTACTGGACACTGATATGCCATCCTATAGAAGCTAGTTTTTGTTTCTGCCCCCAATCTATTGATTTCACCATAATGACAACTGAGCTCTTTACTATTTTTAACCCTACTGTCTGTGCCTCTAATACAGTCTCTCATTCTCCTTCTCGCTCCTGAAATTGAAATGTAACAAAAATGAGAGTATGAATGAATATCGTTAGTCATCACCCCATCAAGAGCAGTTCTCAAGCCAAGTCACTTCATATCTAGCCTACATAGAGAATGTTGGCTATAGGGTTGGGTCAATCAATGGCTTGCATGAAAATGAAAGCATATAATAAAATTATAGGTGAATTATAAAAAAGAAGCTGCTGTGGTCACATTATTCAGATGGGAGCATAGCCCCCTAGGGTACTTAGTGTGTCATGAACTTGTCTCCTGTAAAATTGTGCAAAGATTATATATTAAATAGATTGTAAAAATGACTAAAGAAAATGCAACTTTTTAATGGGATTTCAGTCTCAAACCATTGTTTGTATGTATTTAAGTAGGATCTTATTTAAACTGCCCTCATAAGGGTTTGGGTTATTCTTCCTAGTTAGGTTTACAAGATTTCCCCCGCCAAAACATTCAGTCTTTGATCTATCATGGGTCGTAAAAAAACTCTTGAAAATATGTAGTCAACCTAACTCACTACTTCTCCTTAAAGGGTCATGTACCACTTTACCAAGGAGATTTTGTCTATCTATCTATCTATCTATCTATCTATCTATCTATCAATCATCTATCAACGGTATCTATATATAAGCATATATACATTTAATATTACGGAAATCTAGATCATGTGTCACAGATATTAAATAGTGGGAAAAAATCAAGTTTTTACGAAAGATGGGAAAATTCTAGAAGGCATAACCTAGGCACTTCATAGAACATAAAAGCAATTATTTGGATAATTGAATCAGTTGTCTTAATCTTTTTTAAATGTGAAATTCTTTGTTTATTTAAATATTATTACTGAATTGAAAATTCATGTTTTACATCTAAGAAACCAAAGATTTTTGTAAGCAACATTTTTCTCGCAGTTAAAAAATAATCCCTTTTTAAAGTATAATACATCATAAAATTCTTTAAATTAAGAAACTTTTCATGTTCCTAGATAAACATTCTTGGTTGGCAAGTAACAAATGTCATGTTTCTATTAAGAAAATATACCTTTATGAGTTGTTGTCTTGCATTGTATGTTTATTTCATGTCCATTGCCCTCACTAAACTAAGTTTTTCACACTCTGAGTAATATTTTTAATCTCTATACCACCAGTGACTATAATACTTGTTTAATACATGCTACTTTCTTAATTTACTTGCTATGTAAAATAAATGACTTCAATAATAAGCAGAATTACACACATTTAGAGTTATTAGATTTCATCTTTGCATTAAGTCAAAGGCTACAGGTGACCTTTAAAAAAGCAATTGATGGGTGAAGAGAAGTTGCTGAAAGTAACATGGACCTTCAAGAAATCCTTCATGAAAGGAAGAATGAAGAGATAGTTGACTTAGTGCAAGATTGACAAGAAGACTTTAATTGTTTGAGGAGAATGAAAATGAAATCTGTGTTTATAGAACAGAATGAGCAGGTAAAGCCAGATAATTATTTGAAGAGTTGAGAAAAATAGGAGCTATCCTTTTCAGAAAAGATAAATAAATCTAGCAGGAGGCAAAAGAGAAAGGATCAAGAGGAAAACAGGACACAAGAAGGAATTCTTTCTTAAGATGAAATTGATGGTAATAAGAACATACTTTGAATAAATGCATTCAGTTAGGCCGCTGAATACAATATTATGTAATTATTCTATCTTATTTCATTATTTAATAGGAAAAAGAAGAATTAAAACATTATTTTAAAATTATTTATTGTCTCTGACAACCACGAAATTCTTAGTTCATTTTGTGTGTATGTGTGTGTGTGTGTATATATATATACACACACACAATAGTTTCTGGAAAAATATTACATAAATGGTGAGCTTTCATATGCAATTTTAAAAATCAGTGAACATGACAGCTAATACAGTTAAAATTAGATATTATGAGCCTTTTCTATAAGATCATTTAAGCATGAAGGCTTCTGTGTCAGCAGCTTACTCATGCTGTTACATAAATGAATAGGCTGGAAAACAGAAATAGCTTGCTTCATACACAATTTTAGTTTCCCTTTTTTCTTAATAGATCTTGGTTTAGACAAGACAACTAAGCAAATAAAAAACATTTCAGCATAAATTGTCCAGAAATATATTTATAAATACACAAAGATACATAAACACACACACACACATACACTTACGTCATTATGTGTATGTGTGCGTGTGTGTTTATGAAGATTTTGAAGATTCTGTTTTCCAAAAACAGGAAAGCCTCTGACACTAGGCAAATAGCCCATGGTTGATTCATTCTAGTAAAACTCTATATTCGCTCAGTGGCTTTCACTGGGAAGCTCATGCAAAAAGCTGTGTCTGAAATATTACAGTGAAAAGCCCACACCACGCTGAAGAGAAGCAGTAAAAACCCTACTCCAACGTGGAGACGAAGCATCCCACCAAAAACAGCATTTAGTCCCAATTACCTTTGAAACCTCTGAGTGGGTCCACCACAGCTACCGAGCTCAGATTTTTCAGAGATATTTTATCCAGCCCGTTTTTGTCACCTACACTTGCATTCAAAGCTAAATGCACAAAGAGTAAGAATAACGCTGAGTTCCTACTCATACTGTATAGCCAGCCATTAGCATCACAAGGCCTGATGCAGTTTCTGCCTCCTGAACATAGACATGAGCACAGGAGAGACACAGCAGGGCTCCTGCACAATGGTGCTATGAGCCGTCAGTGTAGGATGTGAACAAGAGTTACCAAGGGACTACCAAGGCATGCTATTCATTCAGCCACACGTCATAGAGACTCTTGGGAAGGATTCCTTTAGCAGCAGCCGACTGTTGCCTCTTGGCACTGGGAGTGATATTGTCGGAGGAGGTAATGATTGTTAGACTGTGTGGGGCTGACAGCCAACATGTACTGATGCACACGAAGAGGCCCACGTGATCTTCTGTACAAGGTTGCATGTTGGGACCAGTCTCTGTGTTGAAGAATCTGAAAGGACTTATGTGTCCTGTAGCCAATATCAGACAAGCAATTAATTTTAGCTGGATCTAACTGTGAACAACTCTCTGCATTTACAGACATATGTTCAACAGTTCTATCATCAATTTGTGAAACTAATAACTAAACTGATAACTAAATCCAGGGTTTTGGCTCAGAGTTCCTAACTCCCAGGAAAGCTTCCTATGCTAGAAGACGATACTCTTATGGGCCTAGAGTGTCACTAACTGACTGCAAGGCCCTCAAGCATATTTATGCACAGTGAACTTGCTAAAATTTAGGAAATGTGTATCTTGTCATATTATGATTTATTCTGTTTATGGTATTTAATAGAACTTCAATTTAGAATGCAAATTATTGCTATTTGTTTTAAATCTTTTAAAGAAAAAATAAAGATTGCCTTTTTATTTTTAAAGAGAAACCTTTTGTCATATATGTAACATAGATATGTAGCTATAATCATTATACAATTTCATCGAATTTGGTTACAAATGCCATTCAACTAAAGAGTGATATAAGTTATATGACTTTACTTGTTAAGAAACAATGGAACGAGGGAGGCTAATCATAGATTATGCAGACCTTCTTAGTTGCATTCTGCTATATCTTATAACATATTTTTATTTAACCCCAGAACTTGTTCATTTTATAATATTTAGGCAGAGATATTATTTGCTATATCTATGCATAACTGTAAAATAATAATTAATTTGAGAGCTTTTTACTATTATTCCATTCACTTTCTTATTTGATAGTATTGACTAAAATGATGATGATAATGATTCTACAATGTCTCCAGGACAATATAATGTTATACCAGGGATTCAGAAAAATGAATTTTCTTAAACAGTTTATGCAAAATATAAGTGATAATGATAAATAATAAATACCGTCAGTGGTATCCAGAATGGCAAGACAGGAAAGGTTTGACCCAGGGTGCATATGTCTTCAACCAGCACAAAATGATTTGTCTAATTTTGTTGGAGATACAGAATGTGTAGCATTATAAGCTGAAAAATAAAGCTCACTTATCTCACACAAGGACTTTTACATCTGTCTACTTTAAACAAGTATCTGTGAAATTTGTGAAATTTATACAAGGCGATCAGCCAGTAACTCATGATATTCATTAAAATTGTACAGGATTCTACATAATAAAAAATTAATAATTTTTAAATAAAAACATTATTATTGTTTTGTACTTGCAAAATGATAAATGAATCCTTTCATAGCCATAATAGAAATTACTAGAACATTTCCCACAGTGGTAAAAAACAAAACAAACAAACAAAAAAAAAACAAGATTTATTTATTCCACTTAAATTTCCTTCTTTGCACATTATAATGCTTTATTTTTTTGAGACAGATCTGTATCTTCCCGAAATCTTGAAATCTTGAATGAAGAAAGTATGTCATATTTGTGAAGAATATTACTAGAAAGAAGTAAAGGGATGTTTTAATGCTCTATGTCATGCAAATATCACATCTTAAAGAACCTGTGACACTCTCCTCGAGCACTCATGCTCTGGACAGGGTTTGGAAATAAACCCATTTACAATGGTATATTTGGTCAAAAGTAAAGTAAGAAGCAAATAAAATATTCTACTACAATGTCGGAACAAACATATGGATGCATAGAAAAGAAACTGTCAAATGAGTAGTGGGATAAAGAAAATTTCACAAAAATATTACCTAAATGAGATCTTGAGGACTTACTTTCCAGATCTCTTTTAGGAAACTGAAGTCGATGAGCCAAAATTAAATCTCCTTAGTAATGTGCTTTCAAAAATAGCAAAACTGACCTGCTACTATCAGGGCATTAGGTTCTCATACATGTTCCAGGAATGGCAAATTTTTGCACCAACTTATTTACTATTTTTGTCCCTATTATACTCTGTAATTTCACACTCTAAGACTCCAGTTTGCAGCTTATAGCAATGGGCAACAATAGAAAAACTCTGTCTTTTTAAATCACAATTTTTATTTTCCTCAGCACACTGAAGCCCATCTCCAGCCAAACAAGGCCCATCTTTGTGTTAAGATTTTACACTGACAGGAATATTACAAGCCCTAAACCTTGACAGGCTCCTATGACCCAATTTTTGAGCCTGATCTAATGATCTGCTTCTAGAGATTTCTGATGACTAACTTCCCCAAATCATACACATTTAATTGCCTATTCCCTGGCTCATCATTTTCTGTGAAGTTGTTTTGGAATTCAAAAATAATTTTAAACAGAAAAGTTACAGAGGTAGACACAGAACGTTCTCTACACTTGTATTGGCTTCCTAGCCAAGATTAGTGGCTTTCAACAAGAAAAACTTATTATTTTACAATATCTTAGACTTCTGGAGGCCAGAAGTCTAAAAATGGGTCCACAGGCCTGCATTTCTTCTGGAGTTTTGTATTTCCCGGTTCAGGACTCCATCCTCCACCCCCAAAGCCAGCAACATAGCATGTTCTCTCCTCTCCAATGCCTGTTTCTGTCCCTATATCTTTTCTGCCTGACTCTGACCCTCCTACCTCCCTCTTACTAGGATCCCTGTGATTACATTGGGCCCACTGGATAATCCAGGAGAATCTCCATCTATAGCTCAAAATCTTTAGCTAAATTACAATTGTAACTTTCTTTCTTTTCTTTTGTTTTTTTTTTTTTTTTTTTTTTTTTTGGCATGAAAACAACATATTAACAGGTTCTGAGGATTAGGATATGGACATTTTGAAGAGAGTCATTATTTTTCCCACCACAATCCTGTACCAAGGTTCACTAATTTTTTACCTTTTGCCCTATTTTCTTTATAAGCCTCATTCTCACTCAGTCTTGCCTCACCCTCTGTCTCCCCCGTGATATACATTAACAGCTATCAGAGAATTTACCAAATTTACCTTATAATAATCCAGGGTGTTTCATAAGAACTAGGATATGGCCGGGTATGGTGGCTCACGCCTGTAATCCCAGCACTTTGGGAGGCCGCGGCAGGTGGATCACGAGGTCAGGAGTTTGAGACTAGCCTGAGCCAACAGGTGAAACCCTGTCTGTACTAAAAATACAAAAATTAGCCAGGTGTGGCACCATGTGCTTGTAATCCCAGCTTCTAGAGAGGCTGAAGCAGGAGAATTGCTTGAACCTGGGAGACAGGTTGCGGTGAGCTGAGATCACACCACTGTGCTCTAGCCTGGACAACAGAGCAATACTCCATCTCAAAAAGAAAAGAAAAGAAAAAAAGAACTGGAATACATAACCACAGTACAATTAAAATATTCAGAAAATGTAACATTGACATAAGACTTTATAGTCCATATTCCAGTTTGTTCAATTATTCTCATAATGATTTGTTATGGAACTTGTCTCCCTCTGGTATAGAATTACGCATTGTATTTTGTTGTCTTGTCTCTTCAGTATCCTTTAATTGGGAATGAATTCTCAGCTAATCTTTGTCTCTTACACTATTGAGGAACAGAGATCATTTATTTAATGGACCATGCATCACTTTGTATTTTTTCTGAGGTTTCCTCACATTTAGATTCATGTTAGGCATCCACAGACAGAAAACTACAAAACTGATCCCTCCTCAGTGTCATATACAGAGGAACAAAATGTTCTCGTGCCCTTCATTCATGACATTATCATTGTTATCAGAATTTTTAGCATATTATTTATACCCAGTCATATTCACAACATTCAAATGTGAAATCTGATCAGTTTTGGCAAATGTATACAACTGTGTAAACCATCACCAAAATCAAGAAACAGAATGCCTCCATCACCCTCCAAAATGGTCTCCTACCCCTTCCTCAGCAGACAATTATCTCCCCTATCCCTTGCCCCTGACAACCTTACAACCATTCATTTGCTTTCTCTCACTATAGTTTGTATTTTCCAGAATGTCACAGAAATGAAATCATGTAGTACATGAACATTTGATCCTGGATTCTATCACTTAGCATAATGTTCTTGAGATCTATTCATATTTCTGCATCTAGTAGTGGTTTTGTTGTTGTTATTTTGCTCAGCAGTAGCCTGTCTTATTGATATAAAACCATTTATTTATTCATTAGCCAGTTAAACATTGAATTTCTTACATATTTTGGTTATTTTAAATAAAGTTGCTATGAACATTCAAGTGCAAATCTTTGTGTGGCAGTGTTTGCTCATTTCTGTAGGGCAAATACCTAACAGTGGAATTTCTGGTAAGTGAATATTTGCCTTTATCAGAAAATGCCAAATGGCTTCCCAAACCAAATATAACAGTTTGCATTTCTACTAACTAGGTATATGTGTATGAGAGTGCTAGTTTTTCTAATCTTCAGCAGCAATTGATATTGATAATGTCAGCTTTCTTAAATTTTAACCAAGCGAATGAGTGCACAATGGTATCTCATTGTGGTTTTCACGTTCATTTCCCTTATGATCAAAAATGTTGGACATTTTTTTATGTGATTATTTAATATCCATTCATCTATCTTCTTTGATGAGATGATTGTTCAAATATATTACATGTTATTTTAAATACAGCTGTTCGTCTTTTTAAAATTAAGCTGAAATTTTTTTTTTTTTTTTTTGAGGCAGAGTCTGGCTCTCTTGCCCAGGCTGGAGTGCAGTGGCCGGATCTCAGCTCACTGCAAACTCCACCTCCCGGGTTTACACCATTCTCCTGCTTCAGCCTCCCGAGTAGCTGGGACTACAGGCGCCCGCCACCTCGCCCGGCTAGTTTTTTGTATTTTTTTAGTAGAGACGGGGTTTCACCGCGTTAGCCAGGATGGTCTCGATCTTCTGACCTCGTGATCCGCCTGGATATACCTCCTTTATCAGACACATTTTGCAAATACTTTCATACTGACATATGCTAAAATATGTCAGATACTAAGGTCTGGGGTCTGTCTTTTAATTTTTCAATGGTATGTTTTGAAGAGCAAAGTTGTTCACTTTGATGAAGTCTGATTATCCAAATGTTTTCATTAAAGATATTTGTGTTTGTGTGCATGACCATTTGTAATGGTTGATTTTGTGTGTCAACTTGGCTGGACAGAATCCCCAGATATTTGGTCAAGCATTAACTGGGGTGGATCTGCGAGGGTGTTTGGGATCATATTCAAGATTGACATTACTGATGTGGTTAGGCTTCATCTAGTCAGCTGAGGCCTGAATTAAACAAAATGCCTGAATAAAAGGGAATTTCCTCCTGCCTGACTGCCTTAAGCTGGAACATCGATGTTTTTGCTGCCATCAGACTCATAATGAACCACGGGTCTTTCTGGATCCCAAGCCTGTAGGCCTTTGGACTAGAACTGCACCATCAGCATTTCTGGTCTCCAGCTTATCAGCTGCAGATCTTGGGACTTGTCAGCCTTCATAATGATGTGAGCTAATTCCATACTACAGATATATATATATACACATCTATTATTCTACTGGAACCCTAGCAAATACACCATTTAAAAAAATGTTTCTTCCTAAAATTGCAAATAATGTTTCATACATGTTCTTCAGGAAGTTTTATACTTTTAGTTATTACACATAAATCTAACATCCATTTCAAGTCACATTTCACATATGGTAGGAGGTAAGAATCAAGGTTCATTTTCTTGCTTATGAACATCTCCAACAGTTCTAGCAGTATTTATTGAAAGTATATTCTTTTCCCATTTAATTACTTTGGAAAACTGTCAAATGTCACTTTCATATATATGGATGGATTTGTTTCTGGACTCTGGATTCTATTTACTAATCCATGAATCTATTTTTATGCTACTCTTCTGATTACTATAGTTTTATAGCTAGTATTAAAATCATATAGATAAAGACCTCTATTTTTTTCTGTCCAAATAGAAGAGAAAGCAACATTTTCCAATGTATTGTATGAGGTCAACATTACTCCAATTTTAAAAACCAAACAGGCTGGGCACATTGGCACACACCTGTAAACCCAGCACTTTGGAAAGCTAAGGCGGGTAGATCACCTGAGGTCAGAAGTTTGTGACCAGCCTGACTAATGCAGTGAAACCCTGTCTCTATTAAATACAAAAAAATTAGCTCAGTGTGGTGGCGCATGCCTGTAATCTAAGCTACTTGAGAGGCTGAGACAGGAGAACAGCTTGTACCTGGGAGGCGGAGGTTACAGTGAGCCATTATTGTGCCATTGTACTCCAGCCTGGGCAACAAGAGTGAAACTCCATCTCAAAACAAAAAAAAAAAGAATACAAAGAAATAATATTACAAACAAATAACCCATGTGAATATAAACACAAAAATATTCGGTATTAACACATAAAATCCACCAATATATAAAATAAATAGTACATGTTAGCCAAGTGGAGTTTGTTTTCTGGTGGGTTCAAATGTATTTTGGCAATTCTAGGTACTTTGCATTTCCATATAAAATGTAGAATCAACTTCTTAATTTCCACAAAAAGTCTACTAGGATTTGGACTTGGATTACATTAAATACAGAGATCAAATAGAGGAGAATTGTCACCTTAACAATAACGAGCCTGCCAATCCATGAAGACTATTGTGGGAAGTCAGGGACCCCAAACGGAGGGACCGGCTGAAGCCACGGCAGAAGAACACAAATTGTGAAGATTTCATGGACATTTATTAGTTCCCCAAATTAATACTTTTATAATTTGGTACGCCTGTCTTTACTGCAATCTCTGAACATAAATCGTCAAGATTTAATGGACATTTACCACTTCCCCAATCAATACTCTTATAATTTCCTATGCCTGTCTTTACTTTAATCTCTTAGTCCTGTCATCTTCATAAGCTGAGGATGTATGTCGCCTCAGGACCCTGTGATGATTGTGTTATCTGTACAAATTGTTTGTAAAACGTGTGTTTGAACAATATGAAATCTGGGCATCCTAAAAAAAGAACAGGACAACAGCAATTTTCAGAGAACAAGAGAGAGAACCATAAGATCTGACTGCCTATGGGGCCAGGCAGAACAGTCATATTTCTCTTCTTGCAGAAATCGAATAGAAGAAATATCACTGAATTTTTTTCCCAGCAAGGAATAACCCTGGGAAGGGAATGCATTCCCAGGGGGAGGTCTCTAAAGCGGCTGCTCTGGGAGTGTCTGTCTTATGCGGTTGAAGATAAGGGATGAAATATGCCCTGGTCTCCTGCAGTGCCCTCAGGCTTGCTAGGATTAGGAAATTCCAGCCTGGTAAATTCTAGTCAGACCGGTTGTCTGCTCTTGAACCCTGTTTCCTGTTAAGAGGTTTATCAATGACAATGTGTGCCCAGCGGGACATGGACCCTCATCAGTAATTCTAATTTCACCCTGACCTTGTGATCTCACTCTGCCTCTCTGTCCTTGGGATCTTTTATTGCCTTTGAAGCATGTGATCTCTGTGACTTACTCCCTATTCGTACACTCGTCCCCTTTTGAAATTCCTAATAAAAACTTGCTGGTTTTGCGGCTCAGGTGTGCATCACGGACCCTGCCAATATGTGATGTCACCCCCAGAGGCCCACCTGTAAAATTTCTCTCTTTGTACTCTTTCTCTTCATTTCTCAGACCGGCCAACACTTAGGGAAAATAGAAAAGAACCTGCTTTGAAATATTGGGGGCTGGTTCCCCTGATAAAGACAGTGTATCTCTTCATTCATTATTCATTAACTACTGCTTCTTTAACTTCTCCCAGTAATGCTTTAAACTTAAAAGTTGTGCATGTTTTAAAATTTTAACTTTAGATATTTCATATTTGATAGCATTATAAATAATATATTTAAAATGCATTTGCACATTTTCTTTGCCTATGTAAAGTACAATGTAAGTACAAGAGGACAAACAACCCAATCATAAAAATGGACAATTGATTTTAACAGTTAAAAGTAGTCACTAAAGAAAGATATCCAGTCACTAAAGAAAGATATCCACTGAGATAGAGACACAAAAAACCCTCCAAAAAATCAATGAATCCAGGAGTTGGTTTTTTGAAAAGATCAACAAAATTGACAGACCGCTAGCAAGACTAATAAAGAAGAAAAGAGAGAAGAATCAAATTGACGCAATAAAAAATGATAAAGGGGATATCACCACCGACCCCACAGAAATACAAACTACCATCAGAGAATACTATAAACACCTCTATGGAAATAAACTGGAAAATCTAGAAGAAATGGATAATTTCCTGGACACTTACACTCTTCCAAGACTAAACCAGGAAGAAGTTGAATCCCTGAATAGACCAATAGCAGGCTCTGAAATTGAGGCAATAATTAATAGCCTACCAACCAAAAAAAGTCCAGGACCAGATGGATTCACAGCCGAATTCTACCAGAGGTACAAGGAGGAGCTGGTACCATTCCTTCTGAAACTATTCCAAACAATAGAAAAAGAGGGAATCCTCCCTAACTCATTTTATGAGGCCAATATCATCCTGATACCAAAGCCTGGCAGAGACACAACAAAAAAAGAGAATTTTAGATCAATATCCCTGATGAACATCGATGCAAAAATCCTCAATAAAATACTGGCAAACCGGATTCAGCAACACATCAAAAAGCTTATCCACCATGATCAAGTGGGCTTCGCCCTGGGATGCAAGGCTGGTTCAACATTCGCAAATCAATAAACATAATCCAGCATATAAACAGAACCAAAGACAAGAACCACATCATTATCTCAATAGATGCAGAAAAGGCTTTTGACAAAATTCAACAGCCCTTCATGCTAAAAACGCTCAATAAATTCGGTATTGACGGAACGTACCTCAAAATCATAAGAGCTATTTATGACAAACCCACAGCCAATATCATACTGAATGGGCAAAAACTGGAAAAATTCCCTTTGAAAACTGGCACAAGACAGGGATGCCCTCTCTCACCACTCCTATTCAACATAGTGTTGGAAGTTCTGGCTAGGGCAATCAGGCAAGAGAAAGAAATCAAGGGGATTCAGTTAGGAAAAGAAGAAGTCAAATTGTCCCTGTTTGCAGATGACATGATTGTATATTTAGAAAACCCCATTGTCTCAGCCCAAAATCTCCTTAAGCTGATAAGCAACTTCAGCAAAGTCTCAAGATACAAAATTAATGTGCAAAAATCACAAGCATTCTTATACACCAGTGACAGACAAACAGAGAGCCAAATCAGGAATGAACTTCCATTCACAATTGCTTCAAAGAGAATAAAATACCTAGGAATCCAACTTACAAGGGATATAAAGGACCTCTTCAAGGAGAACTACAAATGACTGCTCAGTGAAATAAAAGAGGACACAAACAAATGGAAGAACATACCATGCTCATGGATAGGAAGAATCAATATCGTGAAAATGGCCATACTGCCCAAGGTAATTTATAGATTCAATGCCATCCCCATCAAGCTACCAATGAGCTTCTTCACAGAATTGGAAAAAACTGCTTTAAAGTTCATATGGAACCAAAAAAGAGCCCGCATCTCCAAGACAATCCTAAGTCAAAAGAACAAAGCTGGAGGCATCACGCTACCTGACTTCAAACTATACTACAAGGCTACAGTAACCAAAAGAGCATGGTACAGGTACCAAAACAGAGATATAGACCAATGGAACAGAACAGAGTCCTCAGAAATAATACCACACATCTACAGCCATCTGATCTTTGACAAACCTGAGAGAAACAAGAAATGGGGAAAGGATTCCCTATTTAATAAATGGTGCTGGGAAAATTGGCTAGCCATAAGTAGAAAGCTGAAACTGGATCCTTTCCTTACTTCTTATACTAAAATTAATTCAAGATGGATTAGAGACTTAAATGTTAGACCTAATACCATAAAAATCCTAGAGGAAAACCTAGGTAGTACCATTCAGGACATAGGCATGGGCAAACACTTCATGTCTAAAACACCAAAAGCAACGGCAACAAAAGCCAAAATTGACAAATGGGATCTAATTAAACTAAAGAGCTTCTGCACAGCAAAAGAAACTACCATCAGAGTGAACAGGCAACCTACAGAATGGGAGAAAATTTTTGCAATCTACTCATCTGACAAAGGGCTAATATCTAGAACCTACAAAGAACTCAAACAAATTTACAAGAAAAAAACAAACAACCCCATCCAAAAGTGGGCAAAGGATATGAACAGACATTTCTCAAAAGAAGATATTCATAGAGCCAACAGACACATGAAAAAATGCTCATCATCACTGGCCATCAAAGAAATGCAAATCAAAACCACAATGAGATACCATCTCACACCAGTTAGAATGGTAATCATTAAAAAGTCAGGAAACAACAGGTGCTGGAGAGGATGTGGAGAAATAGGAACACTTTTACACTGTTGGTGGGATTGTAAACTAGTTCAACCATTATGGAAAACAGTATGGCGATTCCTCAAGGATCTAGAACTAGATGTACCATATGACCCAGCCATCCCATTACTGGGTATATACCCAAAGGATTATAAATCATGCTACTATAAAGACACATGCAGATGTATGTTTATTGCGGCACTATTCACAATAGCAAAGACTTGGAATCAACCCAAATGTCCATCAGTGACAGACTGGATTAAGAAAATGTGGCACATATACACCATGGAATACTATGCAGCCATAAAAAAGGATGAGTTTGTGTCCTTTGTAGGGACATGGATGCAGCTGGAAACCATCATTCTTAGCAAACTATCACAAGAACAGAAAACCAAACACCGCATGTTCTCACTCATAGGCGGGAACTGAACAATGAGATCACTTGGACTCGGGAAGGGGAACATCACACACCGGGGCCTATCATGGGGAGGGGGGAGGGGGGAGGGATTGCATTGGGAGTTATACCTGATGTAAATGACGAGTTGATGGGTGCTGACGAGTTGATGGGTGCAGCACAGCAACATGGCACAAGTATACATATGTAACAAACCTGCACGTTATGCACATGTACCCTAGAACTTAAAGTATAATAATAATAATAAAAGAAAAAAAAAAGAAAGATATCCACTAACGAAGATATCCAGTTGGTAAATATGCACATGAAAAGATGCTCAACATGATTAGTCAGTAGGAAAATGCAAATTAAAACCACAGTGTGACTCCACTTCTCACCCATTACTATGGCTAATGTTTGGGAAAATACTGACAATACCAAGTGCCAATGAGGATGCAGAATAACTGTTAGAAGGAATGCAAAATTGTATGACAGTCACCCTGGAGAATGGTTTGCCAGTTTGTTATATATTTCAATACATACCATATGACCTATCAATCTCACTGCTAGGTATTTATCTAAGTAAAAGAAAAATTTACATTTATATAAAAATCCATACACAATATCTGTGACAGCTCTATTAGTAATTGCCAAGAATGGCATGCATACAAGGGAATATTTTAACAATGGAAATAGCATGTATCTTCATTATGCTGGTGTTACCTGAGTGTATACGTTTGCCAAATCTCATCAAAACATACATTTAAAATTGGTGAGTTTTCTCATATTGTAACAATACCTCAATAAACTTTACTTTAAAAAATTATCTAATCAGTTTAAAGATTGTATAGAAGATTTTAAGAGGAGCTGAAAAACAGTGGCTTGGTAAGGAAAATAGAATTATTAAAAGCCGCAAGTACTTTGATTTCCTAATGCTCAGTATGAGTGTTGCCACTTTGATAGGAGCTCCTAGAGCATTTATATTACTTTGACTCTCATTTTTTCTTTTTTTTTTTTTTTTTTTTTGAGACGGAGTCTCGCTCTGTCACCCAGGCTGGAGTGCAGTGGCACAATCTCAGCTCACTGCAAGCTCCGCCTCCTGGGTTCACGCCATTCTCCTGCCTCAGCCTCCCGAGTAGTTGGGACTACAGGCGCCCGCCACCGCGCCCAGCTAATTTTTCTATTTTTAGTAGAGACGGGGTTTCACCATGGTCTTGATCTCCTGACCTTGTGATCCGCCCGCCTCGGCCTCCCAAAGTGCTGGGATTACAGGCGTGAGCCACCGCGCCCGGCCGACTCTCATTTTTTCTTACTATAATTTTCTAAAAAATAGAAAATCTGTCTCCTGGAGAGATAAAACAGAGGTCTAGTGCAAATAGGAATAATGCATAACTTCATACTGGGTTGATTCATGTCTTCTATGAAAGAAATTATTTTTTCAAGTTGCACGTAGTTTTATTTGGAAAGTCAGTACCTGTTGAATTATTTTTATTACCGTTATTATCATGAAGTTTTGTGTTTTACCTAAGTCACAAGCATTTATTTCCTCTGAGCACAACACTGACTTTGACTGAAAGACAAAGGAAGTCTTTGCACTTCAAAGCTTGATAAGAACTGATTCTTTTTAAAAATAAACATTGTAAGGACAGTAGCTGAAGAAGCAACTTAAATGGTCCATTGAATGCCTTTCACTAACCTATACGTACCTTCAAAAAATTATTTTCAATTTTGATCATTTCCATAATTCAGGCATATCAAATGATACTATCTTCAAATATTATTCATTGTAAAGATGACAAAATCAGGGAAAATATATTTAAGGAACAACATTTAAAAAACCATTGGTGAAAATTTTTGTTATAATTACATTTGTATTTGTGTCCTATGTCTATGTGATGACATAGCATGTAAACACAGGACATAAAAACAAATGCAATTATCTATTTACAGCATCTAACAAAAATATTTCCTATCCCTGAGTTTCAATCCACATCAAATTGTTTTCAGAGTGCATTATGTTCAAAAAGACAAATTCTAAATTATTATTCTTAGCTTTATTTATTAGCAATTCTTTTTATTAGATACACGTTAGGAATCAGCAGGCAAAGAAAGAAGTACAAATC
Organism: Chlorocebus sabaeus; assembly: GCF_047675955.1. Taxonomy (NCBI): domain Eukaryota; kingdom Metazoa; phylum Chordata; class Mammalia; order Primates; family Cercopithecidae; genus Chlorocebus; species Chlorocebus sabaeus. Next base: position 96,268,391 of record NC_132913.1, on the reverse strand, counting down.
TGAAAAGCACAGAATAGTGTTTGGGAGCATGTCAATAATTAAGAAATTAGATCTAGTAAATACCATATATATCAAGTTAGAAAACATACTTCATTTGAATGAGTAACCAGAAAAGAAGAAAATGCAATTCCTCACAATCTAGTAACTACAGCTGACCACAGAATTCTGCCAAAACTATTTTCCAACTAGATAGATAGACATAGATATAAATGACTTAGATCAGCTATATATAGACAATTATACAGAGACAGGTAGAGACAGAAATATAGGAAGACATATATAAAAAAATTTTCTGAAAAATATTCTAACTTCAAGAGGAAATACTGTGAATTTAAAATAAATAAAACAACTATGTTTATTAGGCTTCATACTACGCCATAAAAATAGAAATTAAAAACTTAAGTAATTATAATTTTATCACTTTATTGGTATGAGAGATGGTTATATGGTTTATATGGTATGACACATGGTTATATGAATAAGTACAATTATCTTTTTAATCCCTCCATGAACCATATATAACAGGTAAAAATATGCTTGAATTTCTAATGATAAATTGGAAAATTATTCCTCACAATTTCCAGTAATATTAGAGCTTATTTAGTACAAGTATTAAGAGATTCTGCATACATTCATGAAAACAGTCAAAATTTCCCTTGAAAAGGAGAAAATGAATGAATATCCATCTGAGTAGCACAGGTTCGGTACCATACATTCTAAATAGCAACTCATGTATCATCTGAATCGCTTGTATGTGCTTTATAGATTGTTTATAAAAAAAATTTTCAGGCTTCAACTTCAATAAGTTATCATAATAGAAACCCTTAATTCAATTTCTTATAAATTCTCCTAAAAGTAAAAAAAAAAATAAAATAAAAAACAAAATGATAAATCTCAACAGTGAAAAAGAAACTTCTGAATGTACATAAACCTAAATTCCAGAATCTGGAAAGAACTGACATTAATTGCAATGTAGCTGGAAGACGATGGAGAAAGAAAATCTATCCAGGTTTCAGTGAATAGAGTAGTTTGACTTCATATCATGAAACAATCAATCTATAAAAGTAGAAAATATTCTATATCTCTTCTACTATTAAAAATTGGGTGTTGTTACTTTTACCACTCTAAACCTCTTTCGTAAAGCCTCACAAAGTGTCCTCAATCTCTAGCCTGCTACATCTGTCACCAGTTTTAACGAGAAATTGGAAATTAGAGGAAAAAAGCACATACAACAAAGTATCTATTCTGCTGCAGTACATTTTAAGAGGTATTATCTTCCATTACTAAACCCTATAGGATGTGGTAAGTTTGGAAAAATCCTCAGTGCTGTGCCCATCCCTGCCAACACATCCCGGACCTTCCAAAACCAGCTTCCTCCATATTTGTTGCAAAGTGCAAGAAAGGGAGCTCGAGAATGTTAGGTTTTCATATGTTGTATTGACTAAGAATGACTGATGATCTGAAACTGAGGGCTTTTAGAAGTACAACTATAAGAAAAACAAATACAGGCAGCTAGAGACTGGAAATTGCACTAATTGGAAAAGATGTAACATCACTCATGCAGATACAAAATGGAATCAAGGATAATCCACCCATATTGTCAAAATAATGTATTTGCAGCCCCAAGTTCTTTGAAACTAAGTTTAAAAATAAGTAATACATGCCTATAAAAATCATAATAACAACAGCATCTGGAAGATATCCTGTGGAATCAAACAAGCTGAGATAAAAAGGGACAAAATGGAAATAAGAGAGGAGCAAGAGAAACTTGAAATGCAAGAGTAGAAATATAAAATAAAGTACCCCCAAATAAATAAACAGGAGACTTGGAGTACAAAATCAAATCAGTGACACAAAGAACAAAAAACAGATTTCTAAGAAAATAAAATAAATAAATAAATAAAAACCACTAGAGAAAAAATTAGTAGTATAAATTGCATATGCAGATATTTTGAAAAGAAAAAACAGAATGAATAGAAGATTTAAATTTTTCAAATAATCTCCAGAGTCAAAGCAAGACCTGTACATACAAATTGAGTTGGTTCATAGATTTTAGCAGGAAAATATCAATGAAATAAACCCACACCTAGACAAAATTTTTGACAAAATATTTGAGCTACAAAGAACAAAAACAAAAATAAGCAAAAAGTCAGCATTATAAAGAAATTAACTACAAAAATGAAAATATTATGATGCCCTTTAGTACTTTCTCTGCAATACTGAATGCCAAACTACAATGAGAAAATAGTTACAAAACTTTGAATTTAAAAAGTTGCAACTAGAGAATTTTATAATCAATACCAGTAGCAACAAAATATTGGATTATTCACAGGTTTACACAAGATAATATTTATTTTTTGAAAAGTAAAGTACTTGAAGATGGTGCTCAAAGGTACAAATAGAGTACCTTAGCAGCATAATGAGTATTATAAAATAAAAACAACATGGAGAGAACAACAACCATTGGATGAATGGAAAAATTAAATAAATTATTATTTGAGGGTAGGGTAGAAGAGACAAAAAGATGAGGAGAAAGATGATAATAGAATAGAATAGATGATAGAAAATAGAAAAGATGATAATAGAATAGTGCTTAATAGAAGCACTACTAGTTAACAAATTTGGAGTTGATATACAAGTTGAGCAAAGACCATAAGATAATGTCTCAGGAAAATAAAATGTGGAATGACCCTAAAGTTATGTAATCCCTTAAAGGGAGTTGATATTAAAATAAATAAATTATATTTGCAAGACACTTGGAGACCTTCCTAAACACTATGTGATATGTAAAATACTGCAGAACTGGCTCAAAATCACATGTGGAGTATACATATATACCTCTCTTCTATATGTGTTTCCTTGAAAATAAAGAAAAAATTGTATGTAGTGTGTCTATATTTATATGCCATATAATTATATTTATAGCATAATCTTTTATCAAATTTTATATTATATACTTATAGATATAACCATATAATTATATATTATATAACACACGAAGTAAAATATTAAATAATTCTAACACCCCAAATGTACTTCAACAGGTGAATAATGAAACAAATGATGATACATCCACACCATAGAATCCTACTCAGAAAGAAAAATAAACCATTACTGCCTGCACAAGTTGGATAAACCTCAAGGGAGTTACTCTGAGTGAAAAAAGCCAATGTCAAAAGGTTATATTGCTATATCATCCCACCTCTAATACATTTTTGAAATGGAAAAATTAAAGAGATGGAGAAACAAATTTGTGGTTGCCAGGGTTTGGGGAAGAAAGGAGCAAGGAAGTTGGCAGCATCTACTAAATGATAGCACAAAGGAGCCCTTTGTGGAAGTCACTAGACAGCAGTGTTGAATCTACACATGCGATGATATTACACAGAATGAAGTACACGCACCACACACACGAATGTATGTAAAACTGGCAAAATCTGAATAAGGTCAGTGGATTTTATCTACATCGGTTTTTAAATTGTGATATTGTACTACAGTTATATAAAATATGACCACTAGGAGAAACTAGATGAAGCTTTCATGGGAGCTTACATGACATGTCTTTGCATTTTTTTCTTATAACTGCATGTGAATCTATAGTTACATCAAAATAAGAGGCTTACAAAGCAAATGAATATTAAATATTGTAAAAACAGGAATGCTGGCTTGTATCATGGTGTAAGTAATTTATCAGAGTTACTCCTAAATATTTTACTTCATATATTTAATTGGAATAGATCTTTGCATTAAGAAAGCAAGATCCACTTTAATGCTGTTTCTGAAAGTTGATTAGTAGAGAGAGAGAATGGAATGCAACACATGGTGCGGTCCTGGGTCTTGTTTCATAATAGATTTCGAGGTACATTCTTTAAAGGTTATGTTAAGAGTTGATTGTCTTAAATATTTTATAAAGAGACTTTAAAATTTAAGTGATCATGACTTTTGCATATTTTATGTATATTATGGGAGTATTTAACTAAAAACTTATGAAAGAAAAAGAGATGTTCTAAATCACCAAGGCAGTTTTACATGCTTTAGATTTTGCATTAATAGAGACACTTGAACCAAAGAGCATTTCATGTTTGTCTTTCCCTCACCTCCAGTTCTTCAATGTAATATGTTGTTATCCTCTTTTCAAGAGCTGCTGTACCGTTTTAAATTCCCACTAGCATAAAATGATCCAGTTTTCCCACATCCTGGTCAGCATTTAGTCTTATCACTGTTGTTTTATTTTAATCATTTTGATAGGTGTATTAGCGACATCTCATTGTGGGTTTAATTTTCATTCCCTTAATAACTAATGACATTGAGTTTCTTTCATGTGCTTATTTGTCAGCTCCTTGGTGAAATGTCTCTTCAAGTCTTCTTCCCATTTTCTGGTTAAATCATTTCCTTGTTTTATTGATTTTTGAAAATTCTTCATATATTCTAGATACTAGTTCTGAAGTGACATTGTAGCAATACCTATCACATGTGGTCTTCTGCCATGCTACAAAAAGCATGTTATTACTTATCTTTATTGGTTAGAAATGAGAGGCTACATCGAATGATATTTCTGGTTCTAGATCTTTGAGGAATAGCCACACTGTCTTCCACAATGGTTGAACTAATTTATACTCTCACTGACAGTGTAAAAGTGTTCCTATTTCTCCAAATCCTTTCAGCATCTGTTGTTTCCTGATTTTTTAATGATTGCCATTCTAACTGGTGTGAGATGGTATCTCATTATGGTTTTGATTTGCATTTTTCTAATGACTAGTGATGAGTTTTTTTCATGTTTATGATACCCAAAGGATCATAAATCACTCTACTATAAAGACACATGCACACATATGTTTACTGCAGCACTATTCACAATAGCAAAGACTTGGAATCAACCCAAATGCCCATCAATGATAGACTGGATAAAGAAAATGTGGTACATATACACCATTTAATACTACGCAGCAATAAAAAAGGAGGAGTTCATGTCCTTTGCAGGGACATGAATGAAGCTGGAAACCATTATTCTCAGGAAACTAACACAGGAACAGAAAACCAAACACTGCATGTTCTCACTCATAAGTGGGAGATGAACAATGAGAACGCCTGGACACAGAGGGGAATATCACACACTGGGGCCTGTCAGTAGGTGGGGGACTAGGGGAGGGATAACATTAGGAGAAATACCTAATGTAGATGACGGGTTGATGGGTGCAGCAGACCACCATGGCACGTTTATACCCATGTAACAAACCTGCACATTCTGCACATGTATCCCAGAACTTATAATTTAAAAAAATAAACAAAAATAAAACAAGAAATGAGAGGCTAGAAAAGGAGGCACCAAAACTTAGATAACGGCTTTCATTCATAATGCTCTTTAAATGGCTTTGGTTTGGCAAAATAAAATGTAATTTATTTTACTTTATTTTATTTTATTTTATTATTTTATTTTATTTTAGTCTTCTGATTGCTACCAGGCAGTCTTAGGTGCTGACGGACATAGCAGAAAACAAGTTAAATTTTTTTTTTTTTTAATGAAACTTATGTTCTAGAGAGACGAAGATCTCAAGACAAATCCACAAATAAGTGCGTAATATGTTAGATGGAGATGTGCTATAAAGCAAAACAAAGTGAGATGATGTGAACACAGAGTGAAAGTAACACTGTTTTACAGAGGGTGGCCAGGAGTGATGTTTCTGATAAGGTGATAATTGAGTGGTCCTGAAGGAGTGAGGGAATGAGTCATGTGGGCTTGGGGAGGAAGGACCTTCTTGGCAGGACCTTCTCTGCACTGTTATCCTGCTTGAATTTGAGAAACAGCGCGGAGGTAAGCACTTGTACTTGTTATAATTCAGGGGAGAGTGGATGGTATTTTGAACTAGGATGACAGTGATAGAGATGGTGTGAGAGGTGGCTAGCTTCTAAATATACATGGAAGGTGGATAGGACTTGCTGGTAGTTTGAGTATGTGGCATAAGTGAAGTTAGCAAGATGGAGACTATTGATGGACCTTGACAAGGGCAACTTCATTGAAGTGGAGGAGAGAAACTGGGGGCAGTGAGTATAAACAGCTCTTGTAAGAAATTTAGCTTTAAATAAGGTCTTTTTACAAATTTAAGTCAATTTTTATTGCCATTTATGCAATTATCTACGCTCTTTTTCTTTGGTGTCCAGTGATTTTGTTTTGTATATGTCAAATTCTCCCTATTATAAATGCTAGAATTTAATTATTTCTATTTTAAAACATTAATCTATTTATAGATTATTGGCTAGAACTACAGTTTTAATGGTTGTTTTATAATGTATTTTAATATGTGGTAAAGCAAGCTTCTTATCCTTTTCTTGTTACAAACTTTCCTATTATATTCTTTTACCTACTTATTCTTCTAGATGAAGTTTAGAAACATTGAGTATTTTTAAAAAGATATTTTAAAATATCTTTTTAAAATATTTTTATTTAAATTTTTATTTTAAAATTTTATTTTTTAAATATCTTAAAATATTTTAAAATTTTGATTAAAAATATTTCAATCCAAACTCATTTTTAGAAAAAAAATAACATTTTTAAAATATTCAATTCTTATATTCAAATTTGTGCTTTCTATTCTACTCATTAAGACCTCTTTGGTGACATAGTAAGCACACTTACACGGTCTTTCATAAACGGAGTGCACAGCTGTTTCAAATTTTTTGCTGTGTTTGTTTCTTTTGTTAATAGTATTTTAGATTATATGTTCTAACTGGTAACTGCTTAAACTGAGAACGATTATTGATGTTTGCTACTGATTTTTAATCTGGCCAAATGACTGAGTTCTTTTATTTGTTTTAATATTCTTATAGGAGATTCTATTGGCTGCCCTATGTGGACAATCATATTACCTGCAAACAGCAATATTTTTCTTTGTCCTTTGAAGTAGTTTTACCACTTAATTTTATTTTCTTCCTAATTACATTGCCTATAAATTATTGTTGTTGTCATATAAATCTGTTTTAGAAACATATTTACAGTTTTCAATGTCCACATCTATATACTCGATTGATTTCATGGCTCAACTCTAATTCTTGAAAATTACATTTTTAAAGATTTTGGTTTTGATTCAGAAGTACCTGAGGTAAATATTTGACTATTTCTGTATATTTGTTGTTTTTTAAAGAAAGAGATAAATTTTGGAGATCTACATATCTGAGATTGACTGACATTTTAATTTGCTCTCACACATGAATGACTACTAGGCTAATTATAAAATTCTTATTGTGGGAAATTCTACATTATATATGTATGCAGGGTTATCAAATGTAGAGTTGTAATTTAACTACAAATATTATGTTTCCCATGGGTATTTTTTCTGTCTGATAGGAATATCAGGGGGAATAAAAATTAAAGAACCAGATCACTGATTTCTAGGAATAAATTTCCCAGGAAGTGGTGTTCAAACTTTGCAGGCAGTTTTAAAATATATGAACCCAAAGGCACGGTAGTGCTTGCCTGTAATCCCAGCTACTGGGGAGGCTGAGGCAGGAGAATCGCTTGAACCTGAGAGACGGATGTTGCGGTCAGCGGAGATCGCGCCATTACACTCCAGTCTGAGCAACAAGAGCCACACTCCGTCTCAAAAATAAAAAATAAAAAATAAAATTTAAAAAGTCCATTTGCCCATTTTACAACATTTATCTCTCATTCATTTTGAGTTAATTTTTAAATTACATATAAAGTACCCATCCAGATTTATTTTTTTCATGTGGATGTTCAATTGTTCTTGTATTATTTGCTGAAAAGACTAACCTCTCTCCTTTGAATTGTCCTTGTCCCATGCATTCTATAGATTTTGTTTTGAATGGAATTTCTCTTCTATTTTTAAGTTGGTTTTTACTAATATGTAGAAAAGTATGTATTTTGTATTAGACCATTTTGATGAACTTCCTTATTAGTCCTAAAATATTTTTACCTGTTTCTTTTAAATTTTTGAGGAAAATGGTAATGGGGTATTTAAATTATAGTAGTCTTTTTCTTTTCAATATTGATGCCTCCTATTTTATTTCCTTTACTTATTGTGTTGGCTAGCTAAATCAAAATGGTGATTTCAGGAATCACTTACTGAATTTTATGAACTGCTTCACATTGTTCACATTTACTGGTTTGTCCGATTCCTGTTAAATATAATGTATAAGGTTATTGAAGTGTTCTTTTAATCCTGGTTTGCTTAGAGTTTTAATCAGGATTTTTTTTATTTATCTATTTATTGAATAATAGACTTTTTTGTTGAACTTGTAAATTTTTGAGTAAACACAACTCATTCAAAATAAATTAATCTTTTAATACACTACTTAATTTAATATTTAATAGTTTGAGTTTTTACATCTATATTCATAGGTGATATAGATATTTGATTTTTGTATTAGTTATTCTAACTTCCTGAAATGTGCTGGGAAATTTTCCTCTTTCTATTTCTGTTATTGCTGGTTTTATTTTTTCCCCTAAATTTATGTTGTCTTGCACTATTTATTGAAGTGCGTTTGCAGGAGGATCTTTAAGTCAGCATTTTTATTAGAATCATTCATGTTGTTGTACATAACTGTGCTAAATTTGTTTTCATCACTGAATAAAAGTTGATTGTGTGAATACACAGCAATTTGTAGACATCTTCTCCTCTTGATAGACATTTAGATTAATTTCAGTTCAGAACTGTGCTAGTTCAGAGCTATTTCTGTTCTGGGCTATTGCAAATAATGTTTCCATAATATTCTTTTGCATGTATCGTGGTTTACATACACAAGAGTTCCTCCAAGGTACACACACATACTCTATGAGTGAAGTAGCTGGTTTGTGGAATATGCAAACCTTCCAACTTTCCAGATAACGCCAAAATGGTTTCAAAACGACTGTACTAATTTATATTCTCACCAGCAGATATGAGTTTCTGTTGTCAACATTCTTGTCCAAACTTGTTTTGTTGAGACTTTCCTTTTTACCAATCTACTATATAAGTGGTAATATCTGATAAGAACTCAGAAATTGGGCTGTGTCCACACACCTCTGTCATTACTAAAGGAAAACTGAAACTACATTCCCTATCTATAAAGAAAAATGTTAGTCTGATAGAGGAAAATAATCCATGTTACTAAAACTGATTTCAAAATAACTCAAGGTCTTTACTATTATCTCCTGGAGGAGAAGACAGGACCCCACCAACACTAATTCAAGTACCCTCTCTTCTCTACCCATCCAATGCCCTTCTTGATCTTCTCCATTCAGATTCTGTCTCCAACTCTAAGACTCTTCAGTCCTCATTCCTCTACCTTCTTTGTTTTATGCACTTCTGTTCATACTTTCATGTACTTCCCTTCACACGTTTGTGATCTTTTATTCCAAAAGTCAAAGAACCATGTCTGGCAAGGCAGGATGCTTTTTGGAAGTATGAGAGGATAAGACAATCTAATCAAGTTATATTAAATTCTCATGCTAAGAATTTAATACAACACACCACAGACACACACACACACACACACACACACTCAAGAGAAATCTGCCATTTAATCTTCTATGTCATCTCATCCTCATGGCAACCTTGTAAGGAGGTGTATTAGTCTGTTTTCACACTGCTGATAAAGACATACCTGAGACTGGGTAATTTAAAAAGAAAAGAGGTTTAATTGACTCACAGTTCCACACAGGCTGGGGAGGCCTCGCAATCATGGGAGAGGCAAGGAGGAGCAAGTCACAGATTACCTGGTGGCAGGTAAGAGGGAACTTGGCAGGGAAACTCCTCTTTGTAAAACCATCAGATCTCCTGAGACTTATTCACTATCACAGAACAGCATGGAAAAGATCTGCTCCTGTGATTCAATTACCTCCCACTGGGTTTCTCCCACAACATGTGGGAATTGTGGGAGCTACAATTCAAGATGAGATTTGGGTGGAGACACAGCCAAACCATAAGAGTAGGTAATATTTCCATTTTACAGAGGAAGAAACACCCACAGAGATGTTTCCAAATTGCTGTGGAAGAGAAAAAACTAGTTAGTATTCAAGCTGTGTGACTCTCAATTTCATGTTCTGAGCCACTCTGCTCTGCTTCTTTTCTAATGAAATGCTATGTAAATATGAACCTTTACATTTTGAAAGCATTCTCACCTTAGTACAAATAATGTTAAGAAAGGTAAGATACATTTCTTTAAAGATTAATCTGATTCTTGAAAAGAGTCAAACCTTGTTGGAGCCAAGATTATGTAGTTATGTAGTCACCACACTGGGTGCTATGTTTGGGGTAAGAATGAAGATATGGATTCAAAATAATGAGACAGAATTTCCATGTCATTTATAAAATGGTTCTAAGGTATCACAAAAAGTGAGTCAGTAAGTACTCTAAGTCATGGTGCAGTTGATCCCTTTCTTGGCAGTCATTAAAACATAGTTCAAATCTAGATTCGAGAGTATACATGTCAATAGCACATACAGTTTTTTTATAGGTAATAAAAAATTATGACATCAAAGGTGATTATTCTTGCAATAATCTGTAATACTCTTAGCAGAGTATAAAGTACTAAGAATATACTAAACACTCCACACATGCTATCTGCTGACATTAATACTAATTATGACAAATTAATTCATTTGCAGTCATCAATTATGTATGCTGTATTTGCTACTGAAAAATAATTGGAAGGCAATGTTGACTATTTTTAACAAGAAAACTAAAGGTAAAAATAAATTTAAATGAATGAAGTAAATGGCTATAATGAACCTAAAATGCAAAAGCCAGTGAACTTCTCAAATTACAATTATAGGAAAAAATAATAGTGTAGAAACTAGAACTACTCAGTCATATATGAGCTTACAACTATGAATAGACCTAGAGTAACTTCTTTTTGTGTCTAAAAATGGAAGGAGGTTTATCTTCTAGACAGCAACTAGGTATCATTGGCTAAAAAACAAAACAAACAAACAAAAACCCCTTTTTTCTAACGTGATAGGTGATTAGGAAGGAAAAAAGGATTGATAAATTTTAAAGAGGTGAGAAAATATTAAATAGATATGGTTATTAGAGTTGGACAGATTAAATATTGATGAGCTAATGGGGTCTTAATGAATCCATATGCCATAGATTTTCCCTTAATTGGAAAACTAACAATGTTGGCCAAATGAAATAGGTGACATTTAGAAACAATCTTACAAAATTGCTTCAGAAGTGTTAAATCACTGTACAAAACTTTTCCTGAGATATGTTTGTACACACATAGACACACACACACACACACACACACACACACACACCCTACCTCTGTGGCAGGCCTGGAAGGTATTTGCTTCTGCCCTGGCTCATACTCTTTTGTGGTGATAGTGTCTAGGTCAGGGATTCTCACCCTTCAGGGCGCATTAGAATCCTCTAGAGAGTTGGATGAAACAGATTTCTGAACCTTACCCTCAGAGATCCTGACTCAGTGGGGCTGGGATAGGGCCTAAGAATTGCATTTCTAACTAGTTCCCTCGTGATGGTGATGCCACTGGTCTTGGGATTAAGCATTGGAACCTACTGATTTGGAGTCCTAAATGCTTTGGCTCTGGTACATAACCACTTCTGCAGAATTTAACTTGGTTTGCTATCTTGCTCCAACAGTCTATAACAGCATAGTTTGGGAACATCCCATAATATTTGTGCTGTAATGTAATATTCCTATTGTATATGAAAGACAAGTGAATTTGGAATATTTTTGCATTTATTTTACCTCTCAATTTGAACAGAAAGAAGTTGGTGTCAGTCAAAACACTTCTACTTGTCAAATTGTTTTTTAAGAGCTCACATGTCTATAAAACAAAAATAACAACCTTGGAAAGTAAGCTTTTTGCTCAATAAATAAACATCGAGTTGTTCCACTATATTTTTGTAGTGTATTTATATTTTGATTCTTTGGAGTTATCTCAATGACAGCTCAGGAGTGAAGACAGTATGAATGCCTCTTTGCAGTCCAAAATATTCGCTGTTATTAACAGAGGACAAGAGTTACCATATTAAAAGCAGAGAATGGGATGCAAAGACTAAAGCAATGCGTCTAACAAAATGGATGCATGTTACACAGAATGGCTTCTGGCTATCTAATCAGCATCCTCCTCTGTTTCAGCTTATTTCAACTAAGTTGAATACATATTAACACCATTCACTTAAAAGATGGAGAAGAGAAGGCTCTTGTGGGTGTGTTGTAGTTGGGTAGGCATAGAGGTGGCACCACCTGCCCTTTTCCCTGTGTTTTATCCCCACAGTAGGACACTTGCCAGAGCCAGGCATTCACTCTCAAAATGAATATGTTGGGGGAGAGATTAGATGGTAATGACCACACCTGTATGATATGGCTATTTAAGAGAATCTCACAGGGATCTAATTCTGTCTCAAAAAATAATTTACATGAGTACATTTATATTACAGAAACCACACCCTCCCCCATGGTGGGTGAGCTCATTCTACCCAACCAGTGAGCTCAGAGTGCTACAGAAGATTGGGCTCACTTGTCTCCAATACCTGGTCTCATGCAGCTCTCTAAGACCTTTGTTTATGAGAAACAAATCATTTCATAAATGTTAAGTCTGAAGTGGAAGTTTTTCTTTGATTATCTCATTTTCTTGTAAGAACCAGTCAGTGAAAAATTAATAGCTGAACTTACTGCATCTGTTTATATGATGCTCGAAGCCTGCCTTTTTATTCATTTTAAAGTAAAATGTACTCAATTTCTAACCTGACATTTGTAACAACATAGATGAACCTGGAATAGATTATGCTAAGTGGAAAAAAAAGCATAATTTCAGGCACAGAAGGACAAATTTGCATGATTCCTCTTTTATGAGGTATCTACAATAGTCAAACTCATAGAAGCAGAGAATAGAATGGTCATTGCCAAAGGATGGGGAAGGGGGAAATGGGAAGTTGTTGCTCAATTAATATAAAGTTTTGATTATGCAAGATAAATAAGTTCTAAAGATCTACTTAGAATATTGTGCTTATAAAACATGACAATATAACATTGTGCCTTTTAAAATTTATTAAGAAAGCATATCTCATGTTAAATGTTTTTACCATAAAACACATACACAAAGGGAAACATTTGGAGATGATGGATATGTTTGTCCTTTGTAATGGTAGTATATCACAGGTGTATGCATATGACTAAATTCATCCAATTGTACCCATTACACATACACAGTTTTAATGTTTAAAAAAATCACTATTTCAATAGTTACTGCTTTCTTCTTATCATTAGACTTTAAGATAACGAATAATTATTTAGTATCTACTATGTACTTTTATTTTACTTTTAAAACAACTTTAAAAGGTAGATCTTATACTCATTTTTCAAGTAAATAACTTGAAGCTAAGAGAGGTTAGACAATTTCCTCAAGGCAACACATACACACACACACACACACACACACACAGAGAGAGAGAGAGAGAGAGAGAGAGAGAGCGCTTTGATAAAATCAGGACTGGACCATAATCGTATTAATTTCTACACATTTTTTTCTATACCATGCTTAAAGTTGCTTTGCAAATAACTACCTCACCAAGATTTTAATTCCACAACTTGCAGTTTGTTCGTTAGTGATATCTATACCCCAAATTGATTACATTATAAGTGAAATAAAGGATACAATATAGAAGATTTAAACTGGAAAAATATTATAAACTGAAGACAATGCCAACGGAAAAAATAACCAGAAATGACTAGATTAATAGTTAGCAAAACAAAAGATTGATCAAACATAAATAAAGGAAAACCTTATAAGTTGGGGAAAGACTTCACAAATGATTGATCTTCTGATTCACTCTAAAGTAGAACAAAAAAATCTTCTAACTTGATATGTACAAAAAGCATACGGAATTCATTTTCAAAAAAGGAATTTTAAAATCTTGAGAAAAGTTAAAGTAGTTTTAAGTATATAACACAAAATAAACAGAAATAAGTCGTCTAGATTTCATTGCTTCAAAGAAACTTGTGTCTTTTACAGATGTCCAAGAACATGAAAATGAATTGCCATTTAACTATAACATTTGAAAAATATATTTGATAAACTGTCTCTTCTATTATTTACTAGTGGATATGTTCTGAATAAAAAATGAGCAAAACATTCATTGAAAACTATTAGGGAATTAGAATAAAAAATATTTTAAAATGCACATTATATGATCATAGTTATTCACTTAGTAATGCATTATTACGTATGTGGCAAAGTTATTTTGCAATAAACCAATTGCTAGAGTTCTTACCAATAATGCTTAAAAATAATCTCATATGCCCAACTAGTTTAAATGGATTAAATCTAATACTTTTAACCTCTCTAAAATATTAACTGACACCAACATTATGACTTTAGTGATTTGAAAACAGTCTCTATCTCTCATATAGAAACACAGAAGATAAAACATCCTCATTCAAGTAACATAATTTTTAAAAGTCAGAAGATTCTGTAAATTTAGGAGGGCAACCTCCTCTTGTATTTCTTGCTTCCTTGACTGTGATACTTCACACTACAGGCTAGTGTCTGGAATCTCATAATTACAGATGATTTCTATAGCATGAGTTATATAAGTTAGCATTCTCTTGAGCTGTAACTATAGTAAAAAATGATTTTATTTAGAACGATATGGAGGTTTTAAACAATTGACAGAATGAGTATGAAAAGCAAGTGAAATAATAGGTGGTATGGAAGAATCAAATATCAAAGCCAATCTCTTTTTATCAGAAATACAGAAAAATGTCTGACATTACAATCATCATTGGCCCTTGATGCTTCTGCCACTGGACGCATGTCTGCTGCTATCACCAGTACATTATAATTACCCTTTCACCTCGCCACCCAGGAAGAAGCCAACCTCAGGACATTAAGCTACCATAAGAAAAGCAGCAGGAGGATTCTCTTCTTTTGGATCTTGTGGTAAAGGTAGGGCATTTCCTCTCTATCAGTCAAAATTTAATCAGAAAAAGAGACCTTATTCTAAGTGTTTCACCAGGAAGATATTTAATAAAGAGAACTAGGGGCTTATGAAACAACTGAAAGAGCTTCTAGCACGCAGATGTTTGCTAGCGTTCAGATATTCTGGATGTAGCTAATACTGCTTTGGTCAAACATTTTAGGAGGATATTTATTGCCAGTGACTACATTTTCCTGTCAGCACCTAAGTAGGTGGTTTGTATGAGAATTCCCAGCAGCTGCTGCAAATCTTCACATTGGACAGAAGCTTCGAGTTCACCTGCCAATGCTGAATGCTTCCTGTCCACCTTCCAGATGCTGTGTGAATGCCTAATGAGTGAGATCTGAACACAACTCTGCTAATAAGGAAGTCTCCAAAATGTAGTTCCTAACTTTCCAGTTCCTGTGATTCTTGAACAGTTTTTGAAGAGGATGAGTATATTGTTGAATGCCAACATGTAGTTTTGTGTTCCTTCACGGAGACAATATACATGGGGAATCATCCTCAGATAGAAAGATAAGTTTCATGCTGAACCAAGCAGAAGACTACAGCAGTGTACATCGCAATGTAACACTCAAAAATTCTTTATATAATATGTATTTCTAAACAGATGAAAGCATCCAATAAAAATTGATTTTTAAATCACCAGTAAATTTCTCTAAGCCATTTTCAAGCATGATCTTATGGTCCCTGTACCATGTCTTTAAATATGTAGTGTTTTCTTCTAATATGATTGGTATGTGTTAGTGTAATTAGGGGGAAACAATAGCAAAACTGGATGATAGATAGATAGCAAAACTGGATAGATAGATGACACATACATACATACATACATACATACATACAGATGATAGATACATAGAGGGTCTCTCCTCTTCTATCTACTATGTACAAAAAATTGCCCTTGGATCTTTGACTAGATTTTCAAATGGTGTTCTATAATCACTATATTTTACCAGAAAGAAGCTATTTATTTCACGGTTTTTTTAAAACCAATGTAGTTGAATTATTTTAAACTCGCTTTAGAGTGTATTTGAATTCACCTTTCTTTGCAAGAAAGACCATTCAAGACAACCACAACTTTTCATTGATCCATTCAGAAAACACAGTCAATCTGAGGGATCCAAATTACCTTAAACTTCACTGTAAGCAACTTCTGAGATTTGAAAACCACCTTACTCATCCTTCTTTCACCAACATAGGTCCTAGCACATAGTAGGCACTTGATATTTTGTGAATGAATGACAGAAGACTAGCTATAACCAGGATTTTGTCCTTGATTGATCCGATTTTATCATGTGACATAATTCCAGCTATGAAAACATGTGACAAGTGACATAAATCCAGATTTTTAAAAATATTAATGTCATTTCAAATGTTTGTGTTTTAGTTACTTTCTATTATACACTAATTTTTTCCTATGTTTTAGACAACGTAAATCATTCCTTTTTTATCTCTATTATTTGCAAATGTTCTGCGACTTTGGCAACCACCCTCTCTGATGAATTGTCAGAACCCACACTCAAATTACTTCTCAAATTATCTAATATTTAAACTGAACATCCAAGGAGACATTTATTACTTTGGAGTGAGACATTTTCAAGATTAAAGTTTTTCGTTTCTGACCAGATTCTAAGATCTAAGCAAGTCATTATAAATTTAATAAAATGCAAAATACAACTAAAAATTAAAAGAACATTTTTCTTTAATTCCTCCAATGTCAGTTTTATAATACAGATGACTGATTGCCTCTTTTACTTAACAATTATCAATTGTTAAATGATAATAACTTTAATAAGTAATTTTATTTCCAAACTGGCTAACATTTAATAAGACTTAGCAAGTATGAGCTAGCCTTAACTTGAAAAATCAAAACTATATATTCCATAGATCCTTTGGCTGAACTGGTTAGCTAAAATATTATTTTATAAATTTCCCAGCAATAGAATTTGCAAAGTGATGAAAATAATCAAATAGTAATTAGCAAATGAAGCCAATTTGAAAAAGTCCCAAATAAATGGACACCAAAATCTATCTAATAAATCACTGAAACAGAATGATACACATTATACTAAGTTTAAGTTCAAGTGATATTTTTTGGTTAGGTAAATTTAAATTTAATTCTAATGTTGAATCCTTGTAGTTCTTTTCCTTTAAAATATCTAATTCCTATTCCTTCTAAATATGAATGTGTATTATTTAAATATAATTTAAATAACATTTTAAAAATTTAATGAAATAAAAAATTAAATGTCAATAACTTCTATCTTTGTAACTTTTGCAGTTTAAATTGTAAGAAAAATGCTACCATCAAAAAATAAAGATAAGAAACCACTATAAAAAGCCATTTATATTATAAAAATACAACTTAAACCCCTTTTATTAAATATTCCTTTCACTTGTGTTTTTCTAATATTAAAAACTATAAATTATTCTTATTTTTTGAATGACTATATTAAACTTTATTGAGGCATAATTGATCTACAAAGAAACACACATATTAAATTTATGCATTTTCATGAGCTTAGACAAACATGCAAACAATCATGATGCCATCACTGCAATCAAACCTCCAAGTCACGAGTTTACTATGGAACAAACCTACATATGTACTACTGAACCTAAAATAAAAGTTAAAATATTTTAAAAAATAAAAATAAAATTAGTTTTTGTACTTGATTTTATATCCCCCAGGCTTTTTTAAATTCCTTATAAGTTCTAAGAGCTTTCTTGTAGCTTCCCTAGGATTCTACATAGATGATTATGTCCTCTTTGAACACAGTTTTATTCATATTATTTTTTTCATGTGTCTTATTGCACTGGGTACAACCACCTGCAGAGTGTTAAATAGACATGGGTGAGAGTAGATAGTCTTGCCTGGTTTCTGATCTTAGGGGGAAAGCATTTAATCTTTCACCATTAAATATGATGTTAGCTTTAAGTTTTCTACAGACACCTCTATAGTACTGCTATAGGTGGTGGAAGTTCTCTATTTTGGGTTTCATTAGTGAGAGAGAGTGAGAGGGGTTTTATTGGTGAGAGAGGAGGGGGAGTTGCTCCCTCCTCCATCCTTCCCCACCAATAAAACCCAAAGAAACAGATATGGAATTTGGATAAATATTATATCTGCATATAAAGAGATACCATATTCTCTTTTTAGGCTTTTTTTTTTTTAATCTACTAATATGATGAATTATATTGATTATTTTTCAAATGTTAAAACAACCTGTATTCCAGGGTCAGATGTCATTTGGTCATAATGTATTGTACTTATATATTACTGGGTTCATTTTGTCAAAAATTTAAAAACAAATTTTGCATCTATAGCATAATAGATACTAGCCTTTAGTTTCCTTTCTTGTAATATATTTGTCTGATTTCTCTATCAGAGTAATGCCACTCTCAAAATGAATTGGGGGTAGTTCTTCCTTGTCAGTTTTCTCAAAGCATTTGTATAGAATTGGTATTATTTCTTCCTTAAATGTTAGGTACAATAGACTAGAGAACCTATCAGATACTAAAAGTTTCTTTGTGGAAACATTTTTAATTAAACGTTTCGTTTCTATAATAGATACAAGACTACTCAGGCTATCTATTTTTTCATGAGTAAGTTTTATTAGTTTGAGTGTATCAAGGAATTTGCTTAATTCATCAGAATTTTTCACTTTATTGATATAATGTTGTTTTTAATATTCTCTATTATTTTAATATCTATAGAAGCCATAATAATATAATCTTTCTCATTACTGGATTGGTAATGTGCATATTTTCTCTTTCTGATTTGTTAGAGATCATTCCATTTCTGTCTTTTTTACACAAGTTTGTTGTATTATTAACTTTTTCTATTGTGTGTATGTATTCCATTATTTTAACTAATGTTTATTATTCCCTTTCTTCTATTTGGACTTTATTTGCTTTTTTAGTTTTCAAAGTGTACATTGAGGTTATTTGTTGTCTCAAAACTTGTCTCTTTTTCTAATGCAAGTATTAAAATTTTCCTCTATTGCATTAGCTGCAAACCAAAAAATTTTGATGTTATATTTTCATTTTCATTCAATTCAGAATAACCTCTGTTTCCCTTTTATTCTTTCATTGATAGTTATTTAGAAGTGTATTATTTAGTCCAAATGTTTATGCATTTTTTTCACAAAATTTCTTTTTCACAAAACTTCATAGAAGGAGAAATTTATGAGTGGTACCTAAAGAGGAAAATAAGAAAGCAATGCACATTATCTACTAAAATTGTGTCACCAGTCAGTAAAACTAGTTCCAAAGTGGCATTGAAAAATTAATTTTATAGCTCTAGGTATAGAGGAGGGATGGAAGCTACCTGCAATACATCAAGTTATTCTGAGTATTGAAAGTATGTTTCAGAAATTCATGTGCTCAAATACCAATGAGACTTTGCTGAATGCCAATGAATATCATATAAATCTGATACGATACAATCAAATGTAACTGTTTCACAAGAAAAGAAATAAAGTTGAGAGTTGCAATTAATTTGAGTCGTTCTGTTTCTAGGCCTGATCAGAGTTATAAGTAGTCTAAACAGATTGTCATTGGTGATTTTTCAACGTAAGTTCTTTATTTGCACATATTTATTTGATAGTAACCAAACAGCCAACACTCTGTTTAT
Source organism: Chlorocebus sabaeus (assembly GCF_047675955.1). Taxonomy (NCBI): domain Eukaryota; kingdom Metazoa; phylum Chordata; class Mammalia; order Primates; family Cercopithecidae; genus Chlorocebus; species Chlorocebus sabaeus. The sequence continues at coordinate 96,248,816 of NC_132913.1, read as the reverse complement.
ATTAGAAAAGCCATGATCTTTGATCTCAAAGTGACTACAGTCCAGTGAGTGGAAAAACAAATTTTGTGTAAATAGCCACAATGCAAAGTGCTGATATAAGTATAGGTAACGAAAGAATGGGGAGAAGACAAAGCAATATGTCTGTACAGGGCAGTCAGGGAGAGCATTGCAAAGGGAAAAGTGTTTGAACTACCCTTAAGGAAGGAGATATTTGAGAAGATCAGAGTGGAAGGTTGGTCCAAGGTGAATATTTTGGCAATCTATGGCAGTTTCTATCAGTACATTAAGACTAGGAAAGTATACCATTCAAGAACTACCTGGACACTTAAATTTTCAGTCTTATTAAGGTTGGTACAAATCTAAATAATAGTCATATTGTCTGTTCTATTTTAGTCTTATTTAATACTATTGTGCAATTACTCTTGTAAGTGAGCATTGCTTTGTCCTAAGAAAACCAGACTCACTAGCAAAATCAGATGTATAGAGAATGAGTAATGGTGAGGGACTCTAAAGATTTAAGATAATAAGATAATATGTGATTAGAGTTATATAAATGGAACTCTACGTATGTCAAAAAAAGTTTAAATTTCAAACTCTTTAGGAGTAAGAATTCAAATATCATATTTATTGTACAAAAAAATCACCTCATAAACTATTTATAACATCTATTATTACTATTATTATCACAAGTGTTTAGAATTCAGTGTTGAAACCACTCTGTGATAGCAAGTTAGATGTGTGCTTTCAATTTGCACAGTTACTAGGCTATTATATTTATCAACTGTTACTCATTATTTGTTTTAACAATGTACTAAACAATATATTTTCAGGTATAGAGCACTTAAGATATAAACACTTAAACTGAGATGTAGATTCCACATTATCATAAAATAAATTCTGAGAAATCACCTGCTTAGGTCAAAATAAGGTGATTATTTTGCAACTGAAAACAATACACAGTACTTACGGATTCAGTTGAATAAAATGATCAATGTTGGAATAAGAAATTACAGGGGGGCGGAGCAAGATGGCCGAATAGGAACAGCTCCAGTCTCCAACTCCCAGCGCGAGCGACACAGAAGACCAGCGATTTCTGCATTTTCAACTGAGGTACTGGGTTCATCTCACTGGGGAGTGCCAGACGATCGGTGCTGGTCAGCTGCTGCAGCCCGACCAGCGAGAGCTGAAGCAGGGCGAGGCATTGCCTCACCTGGAAAGCGCAAGGGGGAAGGGAATCCCTTTTCCTAGCCAGGGGAACTGAGACACACAACACCTGGAAAATCGGGTAACTCCCACCCCAATACTGCGCTTTAAGCAGACAGGCACACCAGGAGATCATATCCCACACCTGGCCGGGAGTGTCCCACACCCACGGAGCCTCCCTCATTGCTAGCACAGCAGTCTGTGATCTACCGGCAAGGCAGCAGCGAGGCTGGGGGAGGGGCGCCCGCCATTGCTGAGGCTTAAGTAGGTAAACAAAGCTGCTGGGAAGCTCGAACTGGGTGGAGCTCACAGCAGCTCAAGGAAACCTGCCTGTCTCTGTAGACTCCACCTCTGGGGACAGGGCACAGATAAATAAAAGCAGCAGAAACCTCTGCAGAGGCAAACGACTCTGACAGCTTTGAAGAGAGCAGTGGATCTCCCAACATGGAGGTTGAGATCTGAGAAGGGACAGACTCCCTGCTCAAGTGGGTCCCTGACCCCTGAGTAGCCTAACTGGGAGACATCCCCCACTAGGGGCAGTCTGACACACCACACCTCACAGGGTGGAGTACACCCCTGAGAGGAAGATTCCAAAGCAAGAATCAGACAGGTACACTCGCTGTTCAGAAATATTCTATCTTCTGCAGCCTCTGCTGCTGATACCCAGGCAAACAGGGTCTGGAGTGGACCTCAAGCAATCTCCTACAGCTACAACCTACAGCTGAGGATCCTGACTGTTAGAAGGAAAGCTATCAAACAGGAAGGACACCTACACCAAAACCCCATCAGTACATCACCATCATCAAAGACCAGAGGCAGATAAAACCACAAAGATAGGGAAAAAGCAAGGCAGAAAAGCTGGAAATTCAAAAAATAAGAGCGCATCTCCCCCGGCAAAGGAGCGCAGCTCATCGCCAGCAACGGATCAAAGCTGGACGGAGAATGACTTCGACGAGATGAGAGAAGAAGGCTTCAGTCCATCAAATTTCTCAGAGCTAAAGGAGGAATTACGTACCCAGCGCAAAGAAACTAAAAATCTTGAAAAAAAAGTGGAAGAATTGATGGCTAGAGTAATTAATGCAGAGAAGCTCACAAACGAAATGAAAGAGACGAAAACCATGGCACGAGAAATACGTGACAAATGCACAAGCTTCAGTAACCGTCTCGATCAACTGGAAGAAAGAATGTCAGCGATGGAGGATCAAATGAATGAAATGAAGCGAGAAGAGAAACCAAAAGAAAAAAGAAGAAAAAGAAATGAACAAAGCCTGCAAGAAGTATGGGATTATGTAAAAAGACCAAATCTACGTCTGATTGGGGTGCCTGAAAGTGAGGGGGAAAATGGAACCAAGTTGGAAAACACTCTTCAGGATATCATCCAGGAGAACTTCCCCAACCTAGTAGGGCAGGCCAACATTCAAATCCAGGAAATACAGAGAACGCCACAAAGATATTCCTCGAGAAGAGCAACTCCAAGACACATAATTGCCAGATTCACCAAAGTTGAAATGAAGGAAAAAATCTTAAGGGCAGCCAGAGAGAAAGGTCGGGTTACCCACAAAGGGAAGCCCATCAGACTAACAGCAGATCTCTCGGCAGAAACTCTTCAAGCCAGAAGAGAGTGGGGGCCAATATTCAACATTCTTAAAGAAAAGAATTTTAAACCCAGAATTTTATATCCAGCCAAACTAAGTTTCATAAGTGAAGGAGAAATAAAATCCTTTACAGATAAGCAAATGCTTAGAGATTTTGTCACCACTAGGCCTGCCTTACAAGAGACCCTGAAGGAAGCACTAAACATGGAAAGGAACAACCGGTACCAGCCATTGCAAAAACATGCCAAAATGTAAAGACCATCAAGGCTAGGAAGAAACTGCATCAACTAACGAGCAAAATAACCAGTTAATATCATAATGGCAGGATCAAGTTCACACATAACAATCTTAACCTTAAATGTAAATGGACTAAATGCTCCAATTAAAAGACACAGACTGGCAAACTGGATAAAGAGTCAAGATCCATCAGTCTGCTGTATTCAGGAGACCCATCTCACACGCAGAGACATACATAGGCTCAAAATAAAGGGATGGAGGAAGATTTACCAAGCAAATGGAGAACAAAAAAAAGCGGGGGTTGCAATACTAGTCTCTGATAAAACAGACTTTAAACCATCAAAGATCAAAAGAGACAAAGAAGGCCATTACATAATGGTAAAGGGATCAATTCAACAGGAAGAGCTAACTATCCTAAATATATATGCACCCAATACAGGAGCACCCAGATTCATAAAGCAAGTCCTTAGAGACTTACAAAGAGACTTAGACTCCCATACAATAATAATGGGAGACTTCAACACTCCACTGTCAACATTAGACAGATCAACGAGACAGAAAGTTAACAAGGATATCCAGGAATTGAACTCATCTCTGCAGCAAGCAGACCTAATACACATCTATAGAACTCTCCACCCCAAATCAACAGAATATACATTCTTCTCAGCACCACATCGTACTTACTCCAAAATTGACCACGTAATTGGAAGTAAAGCACTCCTCAGCAAATGTACAAGAACAGAAATTATAACAAACTGTCTCTCAGACCACAGTGCAATCAAATTAGAACTCAGGACTAAGAAACTCAATCAAAACCGCTCAACTACATGGAAACTGAACAACCTGCTCCTGAATGACTACTGGGTACATAACGAAATGAAGGCAGAAATAAAGATGTTCTTTGAAACCAATGAGAACAAAGATACAACATACCAGAATCTCTGGGACACATTTAAAGCAGTGTGTAGAGGGAAATTTATAGCACTAAATGCCCACAAGAGAAAGCAGGAAAGATCTAAAATTGACACTCTAACATCGCAATTAAAAGAACTAGAGAAGCAAGAGCAAACACATTCGAAAGCTAGCAGAAGGCAAGAAATAACTAAGATCAGAGCAGAACTGAAGGAGATAGAGACACAAAAAACCCTCCAAAAAATCAATGAATCCAGGAGTTGGTTTTTTGAAAAGATCAACAAAATTGACAGACCACTAGCAAGACTAATAAAGAAGAAAAGAGAGAAGAATCAAATCGACGCAATTAAAAATGATAAAGGGGATATCACCACCGACCCCACAGAAATACAAACTACCATCAGAGAATACTATAAACACCTCTACGCAAATAAACTGGAAAATCTAGAAGAAATGGATAATTTCCTGGACACTTACACTCTTCCAAGACTAAACCAGGAAGAAGTTGAATCCCTGAATAGACCAATAGCAGGCTCTGAAATTGAGGCAATAATTAATAGCCTACCAACCAAAAAAAGTCCAGGACCAGATGGATTCACAGCTGAATTCTACCAGAGGTACAAGGAGGAGCTGGTACCATTCCTTCTGAAACTATTCCAATCAATAGAAAAAGAGGGAATCCTCCCTAACTCATTTTATGAGGCCAACATCATCCTGATACCAAAGCCTGGCAGAGACACAACAAAAAAAGAGAATTTTAGACCAATATCCCTGATGAACATCGATGCAAAAATCCTCAATAAAATACTGGCAAACCGGATTCAGCAGCACATCAAAAAGCTTATCCACCATGATCAAGTGGGCTTCATCCCTGGGATGCAAGGCTGGTTCAACATTCGCAAATCAATAAACATAATCCAGCATATAAACAGAACCAAAGAGAAGAACCACATCATTATCTCAATAGATGCAGAAAAGGCTTTTGACAAAATTCAACAGCCCTTCATGCTAAAAACGCTCAATAAATTCGGTATTGATGGAACGTACCTCAAAATAATAAGAGCTATTTATGACAAACCCACTGCCAATATCATACTGAATGGGCAAAAACTGGAAAAATTCCCTTTGAAAACTGGCACAAGACAGGGATGCCCTCTCTCACCACTCCTATTCAACATAGTGTTGGAAGTTCTGGCTAGGGCAATCAGGCAAGAGAAAGAAATCAAGGGGATTCAGTTAGGAAAAGAAGAAGTCAAATTGTCCCTGTTTGCAGACGACATGATTTTATATTTAGAAAACCCCATTGTCTCAGCCCAAAATCTCCTTAAGCTGATCAGCAACTTCAGCAAAGTCTCAGGATACAAAATTAATGTGCAAAAATCACAAGCATTCTTATACACCAGTGACAGTCAAACAGAGAGCCAAATCAGGAATGAACTTCCATTCACAATTGCTTCAAAGAGAATAAAATACCTAGGAATCCAACTTACAAGGGATGTAAAGGACCTCTTCAAGGAGAACTACAAACCACTGCTCAGTGAAATAAAAGAGGACACAAACAAATGGAAGAACATACCATGCTCATGGATAGGAAGAATCAATATCGTGAAAATGGCCATACTGCCCAAGGTAATTTATAGATTCAATGCCATCCCCATCAAGCTACCAATGAGCTTCTTCACAGAATTGGAAAAAACTGCTTTAAAGTTCATATGGAACCAAAAAAGAGCCCGCATCTCCAAGACAATCCTAAGTCAAAAGAACAAAGCTGGAGGCATCACGCTACCTGACTTCAAACTATACTACAAGGCTACAGTAACCAAAACAGCATGGTACTGGTACCAAAACAGAGATATAGACCAATGGAACAGAACAGAGTCCTCAGAAATAATACCACATATCTACAGCCATCTGATCTTTGACAAACCTGAGAGAAACAAGAAATGGGGAAAGGATTCCCTATTTAATAAATGGTGCTGGGAAAACTGGCTAGCCATAAGTAGAAAGCTGAAACTGGATCCTTTCCTTACTCCTTATACGAAAATTAATTCAAGATGGATTAGAGACTTAAATGTTAGACCTAATACCATAAAAATCCTAGAGGAAAACCTAGGTAGTACCATTCAGGACATAGGCATGGGCAAAGACTTCATGTCTAAAACACCAAAAGCAACGGCAACAAAAGCCAAAATTGACAAATGGGATCTCATCAAACTAAAGAGCTTCTGCACAGCAAAAGAAACTACCATCAGAGTGAGCAGGCAACCTACAGAATGGGAGAAAATTTTTGCAATCTACTCATCTGACAAAGGGCTAATATCCAGAACCTACAAAGAACTCAAACAAATTTACAAGAAAAAAACAAACAACCCCATCCAAAAGTGGGCAAAGGATATGAACAGACATTTCTCAAAAGAAGACATTCATACAGCCAACAGACACATGAAAAAATGCTCATCATCACTGGCCATCAGAGAAATGCAAATCAAAACCACAATGAGATACCATCTCACACCAGTTAGAATGGCGATCATTCAAAAGTCAGGAAACAACAGGTGCTGGAGAGGATGTGGAGAAATAGGAACACTTTTACACTGTTGGTGGGAGTGTAAACTAGTTCAACCATTATGGAAAACAGTATGGCGATTCCTCAAGGATCTAGAACTAGATGTACCATATGACCCAGCCATCCCATTACTGGGTATATACCCAAAGGATTATAAATTATGCTGCTATAAGGACACATGCACACGTATGTTTATTGCAGCACTATTCACAATAGCAAAGACTTGGAATCAACCCAAATGTCCATCAGTGACAGATTGGATTAAGAAAATGTGGCACATATACACCATGGAATACTATGCAGCCATAAAAAGGGATGAGTTTGTGTCCTTTGTAGGGACATGGATGCAGCTGGAAACCATCATTCTTAGCAAACTATCACAAGAACAGAAAACCAAACACCGCATGTTCTCACTCGTAGGTGGGAACTGAACAATAAGATCACTTGGACTCGGGAAGGGGAACATCACACACCGGGGCCTATCATGGGGAGGGGGGAGGGGGGAGGGATTGCTTTGGGAGTTATACCTGATGTAAATGACGAGTTGATCGGTGCAGCACACCAACATGGCACAAGTATACATATGTAGCAAACCTGCACATTGTGCACATGTACCCTACAACTTGAAGTTTAATAATAATAAATAAATTAAAAAAAAAAAAAAAAAAAAAGAAAAAAAAAAAAGAAATTACATATGAGTCATTAACTGAAATAAATTGTCTTTCCCTTGAATTCTGTTGAGTATGGATGTCATTATTCAGATTCAAGAGAAGCACTCTTTCTAAAGTTGTTTCTAAGATGAAAAAAATAAATATCTAGGAAATATAAGTGAATTAACCAATTTAGAACTAACAAATGCTGACTTAAATGTTAGCCATTAACCTAGCCCTGAGTTTTAGTCTTGAAGATGGGTAAAATGGAGACTTTTACTGGATCTGTAACCATCCACTTGCCTTGTTACATTGAAGAAAGGATTTCAAAATCCAAGCAAGGAGCAATAATCTATTTTCCTTGCTAAGTTAGTTCATTTTCACACTACTATAAAGAACTACCTGAAATTGGGTAATTGATAAAGAAAAGAGGTTTAATTGACTCACAGTTCCAGATGGCTGGGGAGGCCTAGGAAACTTACAATTATGGTGAAAGCTAAAGGGGAAGCAAGGCACTTCTTACATGGTGGGAGGAGAGAGAGAGTGGAGGGGGAGTGTCACGCTTCTAAATCATCAGATCTCATGAGAACTCACTCACTACCACAAGAACAGCATAAGAAAAATCCGCCCCCATGATCCAGTCACCTCCTACTAGGTCCCTCCCATGACACATGGGGATTACAATTTGAGTGAGATTTAGATGTCAACACAGAGTCAAACCGTATCACTTGTCTTTGAGCAAAAAATAAATTTGATCTTTTTACACTAAATAAATTGTGAAAGGAAAACACAAAAACAAAACATGGGGTCCAAGAAATGCAGGAAAGACAAATCCCTGAGATTACGGTGCCGTTGGGGTCTCACTACTGCATCCCCAGGCAGAAATCCAGGCATTCAGAAATCCAGAGCACTTACTTGCCTGGAACAGCAGCCAGAATCACCCCACCCTTCAAGGACATAGACAGTCATGAAACAAGGCTTTTTCTGGTTCATCTCCAGGCAAAAATCCAGGTATTTAGAGTACCCATTAGCCTGGTTCAGTGGACTGAGCCTCTTCATCCTTTTTATGCAGAGATTATTGTGAAATGGGGCCTGCTCTGATCCACGCCAAGGCAGATCTACTGGCATTCAGAGTGCCCACTTACCTGGTTCAGCAGCCTGAACCATCCCACTCTTTCCATGCAGAGACTGTGGTGCAGCAGGACCCTCTCAAATCCGTATGTCATACTTAAGAGCATTTTGTGGCTGTTTACTGAATTCTTTCTTGGTACTGGTGTTTGTACCTGCTATCTGGGGACCTGTAGGTGAGCCTGCCCAGTCTGGCCCCACCCATCTTGTATCTCCTTCCCCTTGTGGCAGGGCATGGAGCTGAGACCTCTGAGAACTCCATGGATCAGCCCATTGCCTGAGGCAAAGTATAGCTTCTCCCAGTAAACAAAGATTAAGTAGTATTTCCAGCTCTGTTAGCTGCCAGCAGCTCTTACCCATAAGTACTATCTACTGGCTTATAGGTCAAACTGCATAACCCAATAAAAAAACCTGCCAACAGAAGTGCACAGGACTATAGAATTAAAGCCAAAAGATCCTACTCAGCATTCTCTAAAGTCATATACATCAGGAGGGAGAGAAAAGGAAAGAAAAATGCTTAAAAGCCCAAATAATATTGTAGACAAAGAAAGAAAAAAAAGTCCTACCTGCACAAAAATAATAACAAAAATTAGAAGTGCCAACACATGCAGATAAGGAACTAGTGAAAGATTTCTGTAATCATGAAAAATCTGCATGTAGTGACACCACCAAAGGATCACACTAGCACTCCAATAATGCTCCCTAATGGTAATGGAAACTCCGAAACGACAGATGAATAATTCAAAGAATGGATTGCAGGATAACTCGTTGAAATCCAAAACAAAGTTGAAAATCAACACAAAGAAATTTCTAATAAGCAATCTAAGAAGTGATGACACATTTTTAAAAAATCAATCAGAGCTTCTTGAATTGAAAAACTCACTTAAAAAATTTCAGAATACAATTTGAAGCTTCAATAGATGAGATCATGCAAAAGAAAGGATTTCAGAGCTGAAGACAAATCTTTCAGACTAACCCAGCCAGACAAAAATAAAGAAAAAAGAATTTTAAAAAATGAACAAAGTATTTGAGAAGTATGAAATTATGTAAAGTGACCAAACCGACAAATTATTGGAATTCCTGAGAGAGAAGGAGAAAATGTAAACAATTTGAAAAGTATATTGGAGGGAATTATTCAAGATTTTCCTAATATTGCAGCAGAGGTAAACTTGCAGATACAATAAATCCAGAAAACATCTGCAAGATACTATGCAAAACAAACATCACCAAAGGATATAGTCATCAGACTGTCCAGTGTCAATGCTAAAGAAAAAGTCTTAAAGTAAGCTAAAGAAAAGGGCCAGATCATGAACAAAGAGAATCCTTTCAGGCTAACTGCAGCATTCTCAGCAGAAATCCCATGACCCGGGAAAGATTGGAGGCATCTTTTTGGCATTCTTAAAGAAAAGAAATTCCAACTAAAATCTCATATCTTGCCAAATTAAGCTTTATAAGCAAAGGAGAAATAGAAACTTTTTCAGACAAGCAAGTGCTAAGGGAATTTGTTACCTCTAAACTAGCTTTATAAGTTACTAGAATTTAAGGGAGTTCTAAACATGGAAACAAAAAAAATGATACCTGCTACCACAGAAACACACTTAACTACATAGCCCACGGACCCTATAAAGCAACCACACAATGGAGACTACAAAGCAACCAGCTAACAACTTTACAATAGGATCAAAACCTTCCATAATAATATTAACCTTGAATGTAGATGGTATAAATGGCACTTAAAAGGCACAGAGTGGCAAGTTGGACAAAAGAATGCAATCCATTGATCTGCTGTCTTTAAGAGACACATCTCACAGGTAATAACACACAGGCTCAAACTGAAGGGTTAAAGAAAGATAGATATATCATGCAAATGGAAAACAAAAAAGGGCTAGGGTAGCTATTCATAGGTAACACAAAAATTAAACCAACAATGTAAAAACAAGGACAAAAAAGGGCATTACATAATGATAAAGTGTTCATATCACTTGAAGACTTAAATATCCTAAATTTACAGGCATTCAACATTGGTACACCCAGATTCATAAAATAACTACCTCCAGACTTACAAAAAGGCTTAGACAGCCAGGGGAAGCCAGGGACCCTGGGATGGAGGGACCAGCTGAAGCCATGATAGAAGAAAATAAATTGTGAAGATTTCGTGGACATTTATTTGTTCCCCAAATTAATACTTTCATAATTTCTTATGCCTGCCTTTACGGCAATCTCTGAATATAAATTGTGAAGATTTCATGGACATTTATCACTTCCCCAATCAATACTCTTATAATTTCCTATGTCTGTCTTTACTTTAATCTCTTAATCCCATCATCTTCATAAGCTAAGGATGCATGTCGCCTCAGGACCCTGTGATGATTGCATTAACTGCACAAATTGTTTGTAAAACATGTGTGTTTGAACAATATGAAATCTGGGCATCCTGAAAAAGAACAGGATAACAGCGATGTTCAGGGAACAAGGGAGATAACCATAATGTCTGACAGCCTGCAGGGCCAGACAAAACAGTCATATTTTTCTTATTGCAGAAAACAAGTAGGAAAAATATCGCTGAATTCTTTTCCCAGGAAGGAATAACCCTGGGAAGGGAATGCACTCCCGGCGGGGGAGAGGTGGGGCTATGGATGGCCACTCTGGGGATGTCTGCCTTATGTGGTGGAAGATAAGGGATGAAATATGCCCTGGTCTCCTGCAGTGCCCCTAGGCTTGCTAGGATTAGGAAATTCCAACCCAGTGAATTCTAGTCAGACCAGTTCTCTGCTCTTGAACCCTGTTTCCTGTTAAGATGTTTATCAATGACAGTGCATGCACAGCAGGACATGGAACCTCATTAGTAATTCTAATTTTGTCCTGGCCTTGTGACCTTGCTCTGCCCCTCTGCCCTTGTGATCTTTTATTGCCATTTGAAGCATGTGATCTCTCTGACCCACTCCCTATTCGTACACCCCTCCCCTTTTGAAACCCCTAATAAAAACTTGCTGGTTGGCCGGGCGCGGTGGCTCAAGCCTGTAATCCCAGCACTTTGGGAGGCCGAGACGGGCGGATCACAAGGTCAGGAGATCGAGACCATCCTGGCTAACACGGTGAAACCCCGTCTCTACTAAAAATACAAAAAACTAGCCGGGCGAGGTGGCGGGCGCCTGTAGTCCCAGCTACTCCGGAGGCTGAGGCAGAAGAATGGCGTAAACCCGGGAGGCGGAGCTTGCAGTGAGCTGAGATCCGGCCACTGCAGTCCAGCCCGGGCTACAGAGCAAGACTCCGTCTCAAAAAAAAAAAAAACTTGCTGGTTTTGCAGCTCAGGGAGGCATCATGGAACCTGACAACATGTGAAGTCACCCCCAGAGGCCCAGCTGTAAAATTTCTCTCTTTTGTACTCTTTCTCTTTATTTCTCAGACCGGCCAACACTTAGAGAAAATAGAAAAGAACCTACGTTGAAATATTGGGGGCTGGTTTCCCCGATACATTAATAATGGGGAACTTCATTGACAGTGTTAGACAGATCACCAAGGCAGAAAACCAACAGAGAAATCCTGGAATTGAATTCAACATTTCACCAACTGGAGCTAATAAACATCTACAGGCTACTCCACCCATCAACCACAGAATACACATTGTTTTCTTCAGCACACAGAAAATACTCCAACACAGATCACATGATTGGCTATTAAACAAGTCTTAATAAATTTTAAAGACTCTAAATCATACCAACCATACTCTTGGATCATACTTGAATAAAACTGAAAATCAGTACCAAGAAGATCTCCAAAACCATCCAATTACACGGAAGTTAAACAATTTTTTTCTGAATGAGTTTTGGATAAATAACAAAATTAAGGCAGAAATTTTTAAAATATTCCAAATAAATAAAAACAGAGACAAAACATACCAAAATCTCTTGGATATAGCAAAAAAGTGTTAAGAGAAAGGCTTTTAGTGCAAATCCATGCCTTAAAAAGTTAAAAAGATCTCAAAAAATGGTTAACATCACACATAGAGGAAGAAAAAAATGAATTAATCCCAAACCCAACAAAAAAAGAAACAACTACAATCAGACCAGAACTGAGCAAAATCGAGCTCCCAAAATCCATATAAAGAATGAAGATAAACAAAAATTTGTTTTTTGAAAGGATAAACAAGATCAATAGACCACTAGCAAGATTAACAAAGAATAAAAGAGAGAAAATCTAATTAAGCACCATCATAAATAACAAAGGTAACGTTATATCTGATCCCACAGAAATATAAAAAATCCACAGAGACTACTATAAGTATCTGTATGCACACAACCTAGAAAATCTAGAAGAAATGGATAAATTCCTGAAAATAGACAACCTCCCAAGATTGAACAAGGAAGAAACTGAAATTGTGAACAGACCAATATTAACTTCCAAGATTGAATCAGTAATTTAAAAAAACAACAAACTAAAAAGGCACCAGAACAGATAGATTCACAGATAAATTCTACCAAACATACAAAGAAGAGGTGAAACTAATCCTAATGAAATTATTCCCAAAATTGAGGAGGGGGGACTACTCCCTAAATCATTCTATAAAGCCAGCATTACCTTGATACAAAAACTTGGCAGAGACACAATGATAAAAAATTCAGGCCAATATTCCTGAAGAATATAGATGCAAAAATCTTCAACAAAATGCTGGCAAAACAGCACATTAAAAGTTAATTCACCACAATCAAGTAAGCTTCATTCTTGGGATGCAATGTTAGGTCAATGTATGCAAATTAATAAATGTGATTCACCACACAGAATTGAAAACAAAAATCATATGATCATATCAATAGATGAGAAAAAAGCCCTTAATACAATCTAACATCTTTCATGTTAAAAACCCTCAACAAACTAGATATCAAAGGAATACACCAGAAAATAATAAGAGCCATCTCTGACAAACCCACAGCCAATGTCACACTAAATGGATAAAAACTGGAAGCGTTCCGCTTGAGAACGGAAACAAGACAAAGATACTCACCTTCACCATTCCTATTCAACATAGTATTGGAGGTCCTAGCCTGAGTAATCAGGCAAAATAAATAAATAAAGGGTATGTAAATAGAAAAAGAAGTCAGTCTATTTCTCTTCACTGATAATATGATTCTATAACTAAAAACTCTAAAGCCTCTACCAAAAAGCTCCTGAAACTGACAAAAAGCCTCAGTAAATTTACAGAATAGAAAATCAATGTCAAATGATTAGCATTTCTATACACCGATAACATTCTAGATAAGAGCCATATGAAGAAGGCAATACCATTTACAATAGCCACAAAAATACACATATATACCAACGAATACATCTAACCAAGGAGGTGAGAGATCTCTACAAGGAGAACTACAAAATACTGCTGTAAGAAATCAAAGATGATACAAATATTGGAAGAATTAATATCATTAAAATGGCCATATTGCACAAAGATATCTACAGATTAAATGCTATTTCTATCGAACTACCAATGTCATCTTTTACAGAATTAGAAAATACTATTATAAAATTCATATGGAACCAAAAAACGATCCCAAACACCTAACACAATGCTAAACAAGAAGAACAAAGCGGGAGGTTATCACATTACTCAACTTCAAAATATACAATGAAGCTGCAGTAACCATAACAGCATGGTACTGGTACAAAACCACACACATAGACCAATGAAACAGAATAGAGAACCCAGAAATAAAGTTGCATATCTACAGCCATCTGATCTTTGACAAAATCTACAAAATAAGCAAAGGGGAAAATACTCCCTATTCAATAAATGGTGCTGAGACAGCTGGCTAGCCATTTAAAGAAATTGGATCAGACATTTCACCATATACAAAAATTAACTCAAGATCAATTGGTGATTTAAATGTAAGACCTCAAACTATAAGAATCCTAGTAGCAAACCTAGAAAACACCATTCTGGACATTGGCCTTGGGAGAGAAATATGCTCAAAAGCAACAATAACAAAAATTGGCCAGTGGGACCTAGTTAAACTAAAGAGCTTCTGCACAGCAAAAGAAACTATCAACAGAGTAAACAGACATCCTAAAGAATGGGAAAAAATGTTTGCAAACAATGCATCTAACAAAGGTCTAATATCCAGAATCTATAAGGAAATTAAACAATTCAACAAGCACAAACAGGTAACCGCTTTTAAAAATGGTCAAAGAACATGAATGCACACTTCTAAAAAGAAGACATACAAGCAGCCAACAAAAATATGAAAATATGCTTATCATCACTAATTATCAGAGAAATACAAAGCAAAACCACAATAAGATACAATCTTATAACAGTCACAATGGCTACTATTAAAGTCAAAATCAGCAGATGCTGGCAAGGCTGTGGAAAAAAGGAATAACTTATACACTGTTGGTGAGAATGTAAATTAGTTCAGCCACTATAGAAAGCACTATGGCAATTTCTTAGAGAACTTAAAATGGAGGTACCATTTGACCCAGCAATTCCCTTAATGGGTATATATCCAAAGAAAAATAGATAAGTGTACCAAAAAGATACACGCACTCATATGTTCATCACCACACTATTCACAATAGCAAAGGCATGTGGTGTGGTTTGGTTGTGCCCTCACTGAAACCTCATCTTGAATTGTAGCTCCCATCATTTCCACATGTTGTGTGGGGGACCCAGTGGGAGATAACTGAATCACGGGAGTGGTTTCTCCCATACTGTTCTCGTGGTAGTGAATAAGTCTCACAAGATCTGATGATTTTATAAGAGGTTTGTCTTTTTGTTTGGCTTTCATTCTCTCTTGTCTACCACCATGTAAGATGTGCCTTTTACCTTCCATCATGATTGCGAGGCCTCCCTAGCCACATGGAACTGTGAGTCAATTAAACTTCTTTTTCTTTATAAATTACTCAATCTCAGATACATCTTTATTAGCAGCATGAAAACGGACTAATACAGCATGGAATCAACCTAGGTGCCCATAAATGGCAGACTGGATAAACGAAATCTGGTACATGTACACTATGGAACACTTTGCAGCCATAAAGAAAAAGAATGAAATTATGTCATTTGCAGCAACATGGGTGGATCTGGAGGACATTATCCTAAGTAAATTAATGCAGAAACAGAAAAGCAAATATTGCATGTTCTTACTTATAAGTGATAGCTAAATATGAGGTACTCATGAACATTAAAGTGGCAACAATAGACACTGGGAACTACTAGAGGGCAGAGGTAAAGAGGCAGGCAAGGGCTTAAAACTATCGAGTACTAAGCTTATTACCTGGGTGACAGGATCATTCATAACCCAAACTACAGCATCACACAGTATTCCCATATAACCAACCTCTACAGGTACTCCTTAATCTAAAATAGAAGTTGAAATTATTAAAAAATAAAACAGATGTGTTTCCCATATGTTTGTGTGAGGTTGATAATGACCTATTTACTTAAAATATAAATGGACGACATATTTTTTTCAAATGGAAATTCTTGATTAAAGAATCTCAATACCTAGGATAACCTTTTTCTTTCCACTGAAGAATAAAAAAGAAAATCACATCTTTCCCTTCCTGTCTGTGGGTAAATTCCCCTGTAAAAATAAAAACCAGAATACATGCCACATACAGAAGCATGTAAGAAAGGTTCATCATTCCACCTAAGGATAACGTAAGTCCAGTTGTCACTGGAGCCAGTGTCCAGGCTGGTGGTGAGGTTAATTCCCTTTTATAAGACTATTACTTGCACTCACCCAGCCCCACCATCACCCCACTATGCTGCACTCCAACCGCTTCCTCCTTCTCTTCAGCAATCTGGTGAACCATCAACATATCCTCAAGATTATCCAGTCTCTGGATAATCATAAGAGATTTTTCTCAATTTTCTGCAGTCCTGGAAGCAGATCACATTGTGTGAACGTGACACCACTGACCAGCTAAGATGGCTGACTAGATGCAGCCATAAAGAACATCTGCTACCAAGAGACCAGACCATCAAGGGGCTCAGCAAACTCCCAGCAGATCTCTGTAAAAAAGGCCTTGAGAATAAAGAGAGGAAGGACACTGATCTTGGGCTGAATGGGACGGGGTCAGGAGGAAACTAGGAATGCTGCATGGGGCTGCTAAGCAGCAGGACTCATTCTTGGCCTCCAGGACTTCTGGGGAAGAGGTAATTTAATAGGCAAGGAGTGACCAACTCTCACCATGGACCTCTAGACTCCTAGCTGCAGGAAACCCCATGACCCCCAAGGACATGTGAACTGACAGGGAGAGTTGCTTATAGAGGAGGCAGCCTCTCCAGAGCCCAGAGGGTTTGGCACAGGAATGGCAGAAGTGGAGCATTGCCAGGGATGCCTGCTCTCCAAGGCTTACCATGATCTTCTAGGTGGATTTTGTCTTTGTTGACTGTTGGACCTGGACAGAGCAAGGCAGTTTTGCCCATGGTACATGGCCAGTCTGATCTGAGCACCCACTTGTCTGCTGTCTTCTCCAGTGGTTCCTGCCTGGCCATGCTCACTTGCAGCATAGCTTTGTATGCCCAACCAAGGTGCTTCCTACTGGCTGCTACCATAGCTCCTTTGCTGGCAGACCCTGCCTAACTGTCATAGAGCTTCAGTAAACTGATCTCTGCCAACATACACCCATCTCCAACTTCCTCCCATCACTCTACTGGCACATATGCATGTACGGACTGCACCGCCCTGTTTCCACAGCCACATGCATAAA
Organism: Chlorocebus sabaeus; assembly: GCF_047675955.1. NCBI lineage: Eukaryota > Metazoa > Chordata > Mammalia > Primates > Cercopithecidae > Chlorocebus > Chlorocebus sabaeus. Next base: position 96,231,816 of record NC_132913.1, on the reverse strand, counting down.
CAGAACTCACCACCACCAGCCTGCCACTGCCACCACCAGTACACATGTGTGTGAACATTGCTATCATGTTGTTACTGGTGCGAGTGTGTGCATGCAGACACCACTGTGCTGGCCTCACTGGCACAAGTGCATATACACCCAGGCCCAGCTACCACAGGTGCACATGGACAGCACCATTATCACTACCACTGGTGTGAGTTCACATGTTCCCTGCCACCCATCTTTTGCTAGCATACATGTGCACACACAGACACTGTTGCTGCTTTGGCAAGGGCAGACCCCACTGCCACCACTGTAATGAAGCATTTTTGCTGGCACTATGCACCAGAGTATTGTCGCCAGCAGACTAGAAACACTTAGGCCCCTCCAGTGAAGCAGGTGCTTAAGTTTGAAAGGCCAGACAACAAAGCCGTGAGCCTCATACCAGACCGCCAGGGTTGGAGCCTACAGCTCAGGAGTGCCGAGCTAATTCTGGGCTTCTTGAAATCATCCGGATTTGAAGAGAGTTGGCTAAACCCAACTTACATAACAGTCAAACTCTCAAGGCCATCAAGGAAAATAAGAGCAAAACAAAATCCATTGAAAAACAGCAGCTTAAAAGATTAAAGAAACATCAGCCTACCGATGAGAAAGAAACAGTGCAGGAATTCTGACAATTCAAAAATCAAGAGTGTCTTCTTTCCTCCAAATGATCATACTAGTTCCCAGCAATGGTTCTTAACCAGGCTGAAATGGCTGAAATGACAGACATAAAATTCAGAATCTCAATAGCAATGAAGATCATCAAGATTCAGGAGAATGTTGAAGACCAATCCAAGGAATTTAAGAAATCCAATAAAATTATATGAGCTGCAAGATAAAATCACCATTTTAAGAAAGAACCATACTGATCTGATAGAGCCGAAAAACTTACAAGAATTTGTTAATACAAACTGAAGTGTTAATAGCAGAATCGACCAAGCTGAGAAAAGACTCTGTGCTCAAAGACCACTCAGATGATAACAAAGAAAAAAGAATTTAAAGAATAAACAAAACCTATGAGAAATATGAGATTATGTAAAGACTCCAAATCTACAACTCAGTGGTGTCTCTGAAAGAGAGGGAGAGAGCACAAGCAACTCAGAAAACATATTTGAGAATATTGTCCAGGGAAATTTTCCCAACCTTGCTAGAAAGGTAGACATTCAAATCTGGGAAACACAGAGAACCCCTGTGAGATGCTATATAAGACAGCCATTCCCAAGACACATAGCTATCAGATTCTCTAAGGTCAACATGAAAGAGAAAATATTAAAGGCAGCTAGAGAGAAGGGGCAGGTCATCTACAAAAAGAACCCCATTAGGCTAACAGCAGAAATTTTTAAAAAGCCGAGGTTGCTATTCTAATTTCAGATAAAACAGATTTTAAATCAACAATAATAAAAAAGGACAAAGAAGGGTAATACATAATGATACAGGGTTTAATTCAACAAGAAGACTTAACTCTCCTAAAAATATCTGCACTCAACATTGGAGCACCCAAATTCATAAGTTCTTAAATACCTACCTACAAAGAGACTTAGATACCTAAACAATAATAGTGGGAGACTTCAAGACTCCACTGACAGAATTACACAAATATTTTTTTAAAGCAAAAAACTAACAAAGATATTCAAGACCTCAACTTGACACTTGACCAAACAGACCTAACAGACTTCTATAGAATGCTTCATCCAATAACAACAGAATATGCAGTCTTCTCATCTGACCATGGCACATACTCTAAAATTGACCACATGCTTGGCTGAAAAATAATGCTACACAAATTCAAAAGACTTGAAATCATACCAACCATACACTGGGACAATAGCACAATAAAAATAAAAATCAATACCAAAATCTCTCAAAATCATACAATTAAAAAACCTTCTGAATAACTTTTTGATAAATGATAAAATTAAGGAAGAAGTCAAGAAATTCTTTTACACTAAAGAAAACAAAGATACAACATACCAGAATCTGTGGGACACAGCTAAAGTAGTGTTAGACAAAAGTTGATAGCATTAAATGCCCATATCAAGTTAGAAAGATCTCAAATTAACAACCTAACATCATACCTGTTTTATACAGGAACTAGAAAAACAAGAGCAAACCAACCCCAAAGCTAGAAGAAGACAAGAAATAACCAAGATCAGAGCTGACTACATGATATTGCGATGTAAAAAATGATACTAAAGATCAACAAAACCAAAAACAGTTTCTTTGAAAGAATATGTACAATTGCTAGACTGATAAAGAAAAAATGAGAGTAGATCCAAACATATCCAATCAGAAATGACAAAGGCATTACCACTGACTCCACAATAATACAAAAAAGCCTTCGGAGACTGTTATGAACACCTCTATGCACACAAACTAAAAAAGCTAAAAAAGTTTTAAAATGGATGAATTCCTGGAAACATGCAACCACCCAAGATTGAATCAGGAAGAAGCTGAAACCTTGAACAGGCCAATAACAAGTTCCAAAATTGAATCAGTAATAAAAATCCCTGGATCAGAAGGGTTCACACCCAAATTCTATAAGATGCATAAAGAACTGGTCCCATTCCTACTGAAACTATTGCAAAAAATATTGAGGAGGAGGGACTCCCCACTAACTCATTCCATGAGGCCAGCATTACCCTGATTCCAAAACCTGGCAGACACACACACACAGACACACACACACAACTTCTAACTAATTAATATCTCTGATAAGCATAGATTCAAAAACCATCAACAAAAACCATCAGCAAACTGAATGCAGCAGCACATCAAAAAGCTAATCCACCATGATCAATTAGGGTTTATTATCAGATGCAAGGTTGTTTTAATATACATAAATCAACAAATACGATTCATCACATTTTGATGTTTTAATAAAACTCAACATCCCTTCAAGTTAAAAATCCTCAACAATTTAGACATTGAAGGAATATACATCAAAATATTGAGTCATCTATGACAAACCCACAGCCAACATCACACTGAATGGGCAAAAGCTGGAAGTTTTCCCATGAGACCCAGAACAAGACAAGGATGCCCACTCTCACCATTCCTATTCAACATAGTACTAGAAGTCCTAGCCAGAGCAATCAGACAAGAGAAGGAAATAAAAGGCATCTAAATAGGAACAGAGGATGTCAAACTGTCTCTCTTCACAGATGATATAATTTTATACCTAGAAAACCTCATAGTCTCTGCCCAAAAGCTCCTATATCTGATAAACAGCTTCAGAAAAGTACAGGATACAAAAGTAATATACAAAACTCCGTAGCATTTCTATTCACCAACAACATCCAAGCTGAGTGCTAATCAAGAATGCAATCCCATTCACAATAGCTACAAAAATAAAATAAAATATCTAGGAATACAGCTAAAATGATCTCCACAGCAAGAATTATAAAGCACTGCAGAAAGAAATCAGAGACGACACAAACAAATGCTCATGGATAGGGAGAATCAATATTGTTAAAATGCCCATACTGCCTAAAGCAACTGACAGATTCAATGCTACTCCTGTCAAACTACTAAATATCATTTTTCACAGAATTAGAGAAAACTATTCTAAATTTCATATAGACCCAAAAAAAGGCCAAATAGCTGAAGCAATCCTAAGCAAAGAGAACAAAACCAGAGGCATCATACTACCTAACTTTAAACTATGAGGCAAAAGTAACAAAAACAGAATTACTGGTACATAGACAGACCCATATACCAATAAAACAGGTTAGAGAACCCAGAAATAAAGCTGCACACCTATAACTTTAACAAAGTCTACAAAAATAAGCAATGGGGAAAGGACTCCCCATTCAATAAATGGTGCTGGGATAACTGGGTAACTACATGCAAAAAATTAAGACTAGACTCCTGTCTTTCACCATATCCAAAAATCAACTCAGAATAGATTGAAGACATAAATACAAAACCTAAAGCTATAGAAATCTTAGAAGAAAACCTAGGAAATACCATTCTGGACATAGGCCCTGGCAAAGATTTCATGACGAAGACAACAAAAGCAATTGCAACAAAAACAAAATCTGAAAAATGGGACCTAATTAAACTAAAGAGCTTCTGCACAGGAAAACAATCAACCAAGTAAACAGACAACCTACAGAATGAGAGAAAATATTTGCAAACTATGCATCCTACAAAAGGCTAATACCCGGAATCTAGAAACAACTTAAACATATTAACGAGCAGAAAACAAACAACCCCATTTAAACACGGGCAAAGGACATGAACAGGCACTTCTCAAAAGAAGACATATATGTGGCCAACGTGTATTTGAAAAAATGCTCAACATCACTAATCATTATAGAAATGCAAATCAAAACCACAGTGAGATACCACCTCACACCAGTCAGAATGGCTATTATTAAAAAGTCAAAATATAACAGATGCTGGTGACATTGAAGAGAAAAGGGAATGCTTATATAGTACCAGTGGAAATGTAGATTAATTTAACCACCATGGAAAACAGTGTGAAGATTTCTCTAAGAACTTAAAACAGAACTACCATTTGATCCCTCAGTCCCATTACTGGGTTTATTACCTAAAAGAATATAAATTGTTCTACTATAAAGACACATGTATTCATATGTTGATTTTAGCACTATTCACAATAGCAAAGACATGGAATCAACATAAATGCCCACCAATAGTGGACTGAATAAAGTAAATATGGTACATATACACCATGGACTACTACACAACCACAGAGAGGAATGAAATTATGTCATTTGCAGCAATATAGATGGAACTGGATGCCATTATTCTAAGAAAATTAATACAGGAACTGAAAACAAATACTGTATGCTCTCACTTATAAGTGGGAGTTAAACACTGAGTACATATGGAAACAAGGAGACAAACAACAGACACTGAGACCTACTTGAGATTGGAGAGTAAGAGGAGGATGAGAGTCGAAAAACTACCTATCGGGTACCATGCTTATTACCTGGGTGATGAAATAATTTTTACACTAAACCCCACAAAACACAATTTACCAATGTAACTGTATCCCCTGAATCTAAACTAAGAGTTGGAAAAATGATAGATAGATAGATAGATAGATAGATAGATAGATAGATAGATAATAGATAACAAGAAAAACATAAGTCAAGGATTATGCAACATTTCTACTTCTGTTATAGAACCTCCAATTCAGGCTTGTGTGCTGAATGCACAGTTGATGCCAAACATGGATACACAGGTGCTTGGAGATAGAGAAAGGCTTATTCAGTTTGGCCAAAGCAAGAAATCAAGAGAATAAGATCTCTCAAATCTATTTTAACAACAACAACAACAAAGAAGTGCTTTTTTTTTTTTTTTTTTTAAATTTAGTTAGAGAGTAAGGAAGGAGGAGTGTCAGGGAACCAAGGGAAACAGCCTGTGTTTTCTTCAGTCTCAGATAACACCTTGAACAAGCAGACTTCTGGGTGTCAACAGGTGGTCTCAATATACTTAAAGGCATTCATTCCTTCTGCAAAATTTTTTTCATGATCTTCAAATTATCTTCTCCTGCTTGACATAGAAACAGTACCTCAGCAGTTTATCATATTGTGGGAACAAGGGATGTTGGCTTTTGCACAAGCAAGCAAGTGTCTAATCAGAATTTTCATTAATTCAGTCACTAAAGATGCTAGTGTGCTGAAATCTCAAGGAGCCCAGTTACACTTTTAACCCCCAAATAATTAAAACTTAGAAAATACTGATCTAGCTTGTATACAAGGCATATCTATAGACAACTAGATGTTTTAAAGTTGAAAACAATTCCCATCTGAATTGTAGGAAAAGAAGGCAGACAACTTCTTTTGTTGGAAAGAATATAACAGAAAAAAAATAGATGATACCTACGCAAATTATCTAATCAAGGTTGTGAAAGAAGCCTTTGTAATTGCTCAAGTTTATCTTCTCTACGTCCCCATTCCTTCCCCTGACTACTTTTCCTTAAAATGGAAGAGTGCTCTCAGCTAGTTACATAAACCAGCATCTGGTCCTGCATGCTACTGTATTCAGAGAACTTCACCAAACCACGTGGCACTAAACGGCAACGTTAAGCAGACAGAACTCTCTTCCCACTCCATTTCTTCAGCAGTCTCTGGGGATCCAATTAATAAAAACCACTTTAAGGAAGGCTATGACTGACTATGCTTATTAGAAGAAGAAAGAGAGAGGAGTAGGCGAGAAGAAAATGGTTTGTAACTGAAATGTGGTGATAAGATTTCTGTTCTGTTCACACTTTATATATGAGGACTGATCAAGCTGAATCAGCAGCCCAGGTGCATAAAATCACCCCGTACTGAAGGAGGAATTTCTGAGGAGAGGTGGGAGTGTAGACTGGAGTTAAAAAGAGAAGAAAATCTGCTCATTCGAGAAAGTTATCTCTGCTGATTGTCCTTCCCTTTTCTGGACTCAGAAGTAAACTGTTTACTTAGCCATGTATTTGGTGCTGGTACTATCCTAACAACAAAACAGTAATCAAGTGTCAACATGATTCCATGTCTTTGGAGTAGAAGAAAAAGTGGCACTAAAGTTATTGTGTGAACAGTATATCCACTTATGGGCCCTAAAGCAACGGTTTTGTTTAAAAATAGAAAAGTTACCTGTAAAAAATGTTATCTTCTTTACAAGTGTAGGAGAATGAAATAAAAGTTGAGCAGCTCAAGTTTGATTCATATATATCTGAGTTTGCTGAGTCAATTGGTAAAGGAGGCTAGACAATGATGCATTTGTAGGGAGGGCTGAAGAGTTTTCTTAGAACCCATGGGGTAGAAAGTAGCTTGTCCAAGAACTTTATTTGCCAGAGGGGAGACTCAGTTATAAAAGTCATGCTTGGCTATGGCTCTAGCAGTTGTCTCATGTGAACCCAGGGACTTATGTCAAAATATAGTGGAGAGCAAAGATGCTATGAATGAGAAGGAACAGACGTTCATTAAAAACTCTCTTAGATATTGTATTGCTGGCAGCCATGCTGCAGTTAGCCCACTGACAGAATGTAATTCATCATCTGTCCAGTGGAGTGAGGGACAGCGTGATGGACCAGGGAGGTGCCTGGTTCCACTGGCTGAGAAACGCAGAAAACCAGGGTCCCCACAACGATTCTCAGAAATGACTGGTAGAGGTGGGAAACTTTAAAGCAGGTCAGTTCTGAGCAGGATGAATTCAATTATTATTTAAATTAATTTGTTGTAATAGGCTAAAGTGCAGAGTATCTGTGTACAGATGCAGGTGGATAGGAGATGTGATGGTGAGAGCCTGTGGAAGTTCTCTTCCACTTGCTTCCATTTCCTCAGGAAGATAGAAAATGAAGTCATCATCTGAGAGAGAATTGCAGGGCTGGAGGAATAACAGAGGAGAAAGTATAAAATAATCATTTAGAGTAGAAGGGGACTGAGTAGATAAAATATAATGCAGTCTGATTCCTGGGTACTAAAGACTCACTTGAGGTTAGTGATCATGAATGCAAAGTGAACTTACCAGCAGCTTTCAAGTTTCTTTCCACCAACCCTACACTCCTCTGTACCCCTGCTGATGGAAAGCAGAAGAGAGAAGGGGTGGTTCTGAGACGCACATGGAATTCAGGAATTTCTCTTCATGCCTAATAAGATTCCATAGAAGGGAATTCTATTTGCAGGCATCAACTCAGTGTCTCAAAAATATCATGGCCAGAGTCTGCAATTCTCTTGGTCTCAGTATGGTTGTTTTTCCTAAAGCCCCCACATCCAAGTTCTAGGTAAAAGGAAGGAGTAAAGCAAAGGTAATAAAATGCCCATCCTTCAATAAAAGTAAAAGGAAGTAATTAATGGAAAAAATGGCATGAGAATCCCTAGATGCAGTAAATGGACTGAAGGGAATGTGTGAGCAACCTTGAGGAAAGTCTTCCAAAAACTATGAATTAGAAGAGTTTCACCAAGGGCAGGAAAGTCGCCTAGCACTCACCATCTTATTAGTACCCGCCTCTAAGAGGTCAGAGAGAACAACGACACAGAGCTAATGGTCACCAACAATAAAGAGTTACTGTGATTATCAGGATAGATAAAGAAATAACCAACTATAAAGACAGTTAGACTGGGAAGAAAGGCATAAGAGAGAAACTGTGATATTCTCCCTCTGCCTCCTTTCAATGTGGATTACTAATGCTGTGGACACAGAACAGGTTAGGTCTAGGTTTTCTCTCATGCACCTGGGAGCAAACGTGACGATGACTTCCAGGAAGCTGGTGAAGTGTGTGATAAAGGGAGAATAAACACTGAATGGTTATTGTTTTTTGTCATGCAGTAAAGGTTGTGTGCAAAAAAAAAAAATTTTGCGGGGCGGAGCAAGATGGCCGAATAGGAACAGCTCCAGTCTCCAACTCCCAGCGCGAGCGACACAGAAGACCGGTGATTTCTGCATTTTCAACTGAGGTACTGGGTTCATCTCACTGGGGAGTGCCAGACGATCGGTGCTGGTCAGCTGCTGCAGCCTGACCAGCGAGAGCTGAAGCAGGGCGAGGCATTGCCTCACCTGGGAAGCGCAAGGGGGAAGGGAATCCCTTTTCCTAGCCAGGGGAACTGAGACACACAACACCTGGAAAATCAGGTAACTCCCACCCCAATACTGCGCTTTAAGCAAACAGGCACACCAGGAGATCATATCCCACACCTGGCCGGGAGGGTCCCACACCCACGGAGCCTCCCTCATTGCTAGCACAGCAGTCTGTGATCTACCGGCAAGGCAGCAGCGAGGCTGGGGGAGGGGCGCCCGCCATTGCTGAGGCTTAAGTAGGTAAACAAAGCTGCTGGGAAGCTCGAACTGGGTGGAGCTCACAGCAGCTCAAGGAAACCTGCCTGTCTCTGTAGACTCCACCTCTGGGGACAGGGCAGTAAACAATAACAAATGCAGCAGCTCTGCAGACACAAACGACTCTGTCTGACAGCTTTGAAGAGAGCAGTGGATCTCCCAACACGGAGGTTGAGATCTGAGAAGGGACAGACTGCCTGCTCAAGTGGGTCCCTGACCCCTGAGTAGCCTAACTGGGAGACATCCCCCACTAGGGGCAGTCTGACACCCCACACCTCACAGGGTGGAGTACACCCCTGAGAGGAAGCTTCCAAAGCAAGAATCAGACAGGTACACTCGCTGTTCAGAAATATTCTGTCTTCTGCAGCCTCTGCTGCTGATACCCAGGCAAACAGGGTCTGGAGTGGACCTCAAGCAATCTCCAACAGACCTACAGCTGAGGGTCCTGACTGTTAGAAGGAAAACTATCAAACAGGAAGGACACCTACACCAAAACCCCATCAGTACATCACCATCATCAAAGACCAGAGGCAGATAAAACCACAAAGATGGGGAAAAAGCAGGGCAGAAAAGCTGGAAATTCAAAAAATAAGAGCACATCTCCCCCGGCAAAGGAGCGCAGCTCATCGCCAGCAACGGATCAAAGCTGGACGGAGAATGACTTCGACGAGATGAGAGAAGAAGGCTTCAGTCCATCAAATTTCTCAGAGCTAAAGGAGGAATTACGTACCCAGCGCAAAGAAACTAAAAATCTTGAAAAAAAAGTGGAAGAATTGATGGCTAGAGTAATTAATGCAGAGAAGCTCATAAACGAAATGAAAGAGATGAAAACCATGACACGAGAAATACCTGACAAATGCACAAGCTTCAGTAACCGACTCGATCAACTGGAAGAAAGAATATCAGCGATTGAGGATTAAATGAATGAAATGAAGCGAGAAGAGAAACCAAAAGAAAAAAGAAGAAAAAGAAATGAACAAAGCCTGCAAGAAGTATGGGATTATGTAAAAAGACCAAATCTACGTCTGATTGGGGTGCCTGAAAGTGAGGGGGAAAATGGAACCAAGTTGGAAAACACTCTTCAGGATATCATCCAGGAGAACTTCCCCAACCTAGTAGGGCAGGCCAACATTCAAATCCAGGAAATACAGAGAACGCCACAAAGATACTCCTCGAGAAGAGCAACTCCAAGACACATAATTGCCAGATTCACCAAAGTTGAAATGAAGGAAAAAATCTTAAGGGCAGCCAGAGAGAAAGGTCGGGTTACCCACAAAGGGAAGCCCATCAGACTAACAGCAGATCTCTCGGCAGAAACTCTTCAACCCAGAAGAGAGTGGGGGCCAATATTCAACATCCTTAAAGAAAAGAATTTTAAACCCAGAATTTTATATCCAGCCAAACTAAGTTTCATAAGTGAAGGAGAAATAAAATCCTTTACAGATAAGCAAATGCTTAGAAATTTTGTCACCACTAGGCCTGCCTTACAAGAGACCCTGAAGGAAGCACTAAACATGGAAAGGAACAACCGGTACCAGCCATTGCAAAAACATGCCAAAATGTAAAGACCATCAAGGCTAGGAAGAAACTGCATCAACTAACGAGCAAAATAACCAGTTAATATCATAATGGCAGGATCAAGTTCACACATAACAATCTTAACCTTAAATGTAAATGGACTAAATGCTCCAATTAAAAGACACAGACTGGCAAACTGGATAAAGAGTCAAGACCCATCAGTCTGCTGTATTCAGGAGATCCATCTCACACGCAGAGACATACATAGGCTCAAAATAAAGGGATGGAGGAAGGTTTACCAAGCAAATGGAGAACAAAAAAAAGCGGGGGTTGCAATACTAGTCTCTGATAAAACAGACTTTAAACCATCAAAGATCAAAAGAGACAAAGAAGGCCATTACATAATGGTAAAGGGATCAATTCAACAGGAAGAGATAACTATCCTAAATATATATGCACCCAATACAGGAGCACCCAGATTCATAAAGCAAGTCCTTAGAGACTTACAAAGAGACTTAGACTCCCATACAATAATAATGGGAGACTTCAACACTCCACTGTCAACATTAGACAGATCAACGAGACAGAAAGTTAACAAGGATATCCAGGAATTGAACTCATCTCTGCAGCAAGCAGACCTAATAGACATCTATAGAACTCTCCACCCCAAATCAACAGAATATACATTCTTCTCAGCACCACATCGTACTTACTCCAAAATTGACCACGTAATTGGAAGTAAAGCACTCCTCAGCAAATGTACAAGAACAGAAATTATAACAAACTGTCTCTCAGACCACAGTGCAATCAAACTAGAACTCAGGACTAAGAAACTCAATCAAAACCGCTCAACTACATGGAAACTGAACAACCTGCTCCTGAATGACTACTGGGTACATAACGAAATGAAGGCAGAAATAAAGATGTTCTTTGAAACCAATGAGAACAAAGATACAACATACCAGAATCTCTGGGACACATTTAAAGCAGTGTGTAGAGGGAAATTTATAGCACTAAATGCCCACAAGAGAAAGCAGGAAAGATCTAAAATTGACACTCTAACATCGCAATTAAAAGAACTAGAGAAGCAAGAGCAAACACATTCGAAAGCTAGCAGAAGGCAAGAAATAACTAAGATTAGAGCAGAACTGAAGGAGATAGAGACACAAAAAACCCTCCAAAAAATCAATGAATCCAGGAGTTGGTTTTTTGAAAAGATCAACAAAATTGACAGACCACTAGCAAGACTAATAAAGAAGAAAAGAGAGAAGAATCAAATCGACGCACTTAAAAATGGAAAAGGGAATATCACCACCGACCCCACAGAAATACAAACTACCATCAGAGAATACTATAAACACCTCTACGCAAATAAACTGGAAAATCTAGAAGAAATGGATAATTTCCTGGACACTTACACCCTTCCAAGACTAAACCAGGAAGAAGTTGAATCCCTGAATAGACCAATAGCAGGCTCTGAAATTGAGGCAATAATTAATAGCCTACCAACCAAAAAAAGTCCAGGACCAGATGGATTCACAGCTGAATTCTACCAGAGGTACAAGGAGGAGTTGGTACCATTCCTTCTGAAACTATTCCAATCAATAGAAAAAGAGGGAATCCTCCCTAACTCATTTTATGAGGCCAACATCATCCTGATACCAAAGCCTGGCAGAGACACAACAAAAAAAGAGAATTTTAGACCAATATCCCTGATGAACATCGATGCAAAAATCCTCAATAAAATACTGGCAAACCGGATTCAGCAACACATCAAAAAGCTTATCCACCATGATCAAGTGGGCTTCATCACTGGGATGCAAGGCTGGTTCAACATTCGCAAATCAATAAACATAATCCAGCATATAAACAGAACCAAAGACAAGAACCACATCATTATCTCAATAGATGCAGAAAAGGCTTTTGACAAAATTCAACAGCCCTTCATGCTAAAAACGCTCAATAAATTCGGTATTGATGGAACGTACCTCAAAATAATAAGAGCTATTTATGACAAACCCACAGCCAATATCATACTGAATGGGCAAAAACTGGAAAAATTCCCTTTGAAAACTGGCACAAGACAGGGATGCCCTCTCTCACCACTCCTATTCAACATAGTGTTGGAAGTTCTGGCTAGGGCAATCAGGCAAGAGAAAGAAATCAAGGGGATTCAGTTAGGAAAAAAAGAAGTCAAATTGTCCCTGTTTGCAGATGACATGATTGTTTATTTAGAAAACCCCATTGTCTCAGCCCAAAATCTCCTTAAGCTGATAAGCAACTTCAGCAAAGTCTCAGGATACAAAATTAATGTGCAAAAATCACAAGCATTCTTATACACCAGTAACAGACAAACAGAGAGCCAAATCAGGAATGAACTTCCATTCACAATTGCTTCAAAGAGAATACAATACCTAGGAATCCAACTTACAAGGGATGTAAAGGACCTCTTCAAGGAGAACTACAAACGACTGCTCAGTGAAATAAAAGAGGACACAAACAAATGGAAGAACATACCATGCTCATGGATAGGAAGAATCAATATCATGAAAATGGCCATACTGCCCAAGGTAATTTATAGATTCAATGCCCTTCCCATCAAGCTACCAATGAGCTTCTTCACAGAATTGGAAAAAACTGCTTTAAAGTTCATATGGAACCAAAAAAGAGCCCGCATCTCCAAGACAATCCTAAGTCAAAAGAACAAAGCTGGAGGCATCACGCTACCTGATTTCAAACTATACTACAAGGCTACAGTAACCAAAACAGCATGGTTCTGGTACCAAAACAGAGATATAGACCAATGGAACAGAACAGAGTCCTCAGAAATAATACCACACATCTACAGCCATCTGATCTTTGACAAACCTGAGAGAAACAAGAAATGGGGAAAGGATTCCCTATTTAATAAATGGTGCTGTGATAATTGGCTAGCCATAAGTAGAAAGCTGAAACTGGATCCTTTCCTTACTCCTTATACGAAAATTAATTCAAGATGGATTAGAGACTTAAATGTTAGACCTAATACCATAAAAATCCTAGAGGAAAACCTAGGTAGTACCATTCAGGACATAGGCATGGCCAAAGACTTCATGTCTAAAACCCCAAAAGCAACAGCAGCAAAAGCCAAAACTGACAAATGGGATCTCATTAAACTAAAGAGCTTCTGCACAGCAAAAGAAACTACCATCAGAGTGAACAGGCAACCTACAGAATGGGAGAAAATTTTTGCAATCTACTCATCTGACAAAGGGCTAATATCCAGAACCTACAAAGAACTCAAACAAATTTACAAGAAAAAAACAAACAACCCCATCCAAAAGTGGGCAAAGGATATGAACAGACATTTCTCAAAAGAAGACATTCATACAGCCAACAGACACATGAAAAAATGCTCATCATCACTGGCCATCAGAGAAATGCAAATCAAAACCACAATGAGATACCATCTCACACCAGTTAGAATGGTGATCATTAAAAAGTCAGGAAACAACAGGTGCTGGAGAGGATGTGGAGAAATAGGAACACTTTTACACTGTTGGTGGGATTGTAAACTAGTTCAACCATTATGGAAAACAGTATGGCGATTCCTCAAGGACCTAGAACTAGATGTACCATATGACCCAGCCATCCCATTACTGGGTATATACCCAAAGGATTATAAATTATGCTACTATAAAGACACATGCACACGTATGTTTATTGCAGCACTATTCACAATAGCAAAGACTTGGAATCAACCCAAATGTCCATCAGTGACAGATTGGATTAAGAAAATGTGGCACATATACACCATGGAATACTATGCAGCCATAAAAAAGGATGAGTTTGTGTCCTTTGTAGGGACATGGATGCAGCTGGAAACCATCATTCTTAGCAAACTATCACAAGAACAGAAAACCAAACACCGCATGTTCTCACTCATAGGTGGGAACTGAACAATGAGATCACTTGGACTCGGGAAGGGGAACATCACACACCGGGGCCTATCATGGGGAGGGGGGAGGGGGGAGGGATTGCATTGGGAGTTATACCTTATGTAAATGATGAGTTGATGGGTGCAGCACACCAACATGGCACAAGTATACATATGTGACACACCTGCACGTTATGCACATGTACCCTACAACTTAAAGTATAATAATAATAAATAAATTTAAAAAAGAAAAAAAAATTTGCACCCAAAATTGAGAGTCATTTGAAAATCTGTTATTAAAATCTGTTATTAACCTTAAAATCTGTTATTAATATAATAGATTCTGGAGCAGAAAAGATAAACTCTGATAAGTAGTTTTAAACAAAATTATGGAAGAAAATATAGCAGAAGCCAAATCTATCAAATATGATTGTGCACATCCCCAGCTGAATATAGAGGAGGAAATACTAGGAATATAACACAGAAAGACAAACACAGAATCCACCCTAAACCAACCGATACACTATGCATTAAGGAGGGATATTTGTCATAAATGCATCATTTGGAGAAAATTAGAAAAAACACTAAAGCTAGGAAAAACTGGATCACAGAAATTAGCTAACAGAATGAGATGAGAGGTGAGAATGTAGACACAAAGAAAAAAAAGCAAATACAGGTATTTTAAAAAGATTGAGTCGGAAGGTAAAACTTAACTGCTTGCTGCATACGAGTGCTGCATTTAAAGCCTTAGAAAGATGAAACTTAAAGAAAGTACAAAATATGCCAAGTACAAGCCAATGAAAATAAAGTCCAAATCACCATGAGAACGTCAGGTAAGTTTGAACTCAACTTTAACAAAAAGTGTTTAATAAAAAGTTAAATGAGTGAAAACTGAAGTAATTGAAGATGATACAAAAAAAGAGCAATTCACAATGTCAGTGTACCAGTCAGATATGCTAGCGGATAAAAGAAAAAAGTGCTATAGTAAATGTCAAAATAAATCTCAGAAATAGTAGGAGACTATGTCTTCTTTATTAACCTGTGGCAGATAGAGTAGGAAAAGATTCACATAAATGATGTAGAAAATCTGAATAATGTGATTTTCTGGCTAATCTAACCTACACACAAAGAATGGATCTTTTGAAGGATCCTTGCAGCATTTAGAAAAAAATGATTATATACTAGGTCAAAATGAAAAAAAGTAATTGAATTTAAAAGGCAGAATTATGACAAATTGCACTCTTATATACCAATGCAATAATATGATCAGAATATTTTAAGAAACACTAGAAACGAGTTAGAATTTTGAAAATAATCTCTGAAAATTTCGTTAAATAGTAAAGAAAACAATGTTCAGAATGTCTAGGACATACACGTAAAACTAATTGACGATCTTAAGCCCTTGATTGATAAATGAGTGAAAATATATGAACTAACTATTCATCTCAAAATCTTAAGAATAAAATAAATCAGGCCGGGCGCGGTGGCTCAAGCCTGTAATCCCAGCACTTTGGGAGGCCGAGACGGGCGGATCACGAGGTCAGGAGATCGAGACCATCCTGGCTAACACAGTGAAACCCTGTCTCTACTAAAAAATACAAAAAAATTAGCCGGGCGAGGTGGCGGGCGCCTGTAGTCCCAGCTACTCGGGAGGCTGAGGCAGGAGAATGGCGTGAACCCGGGAGGTGGAGCTTGCAGTGAGCTGAGATCCGGCCACTGCACTCCAGCCTGGGCCACAGAGCGAGACTCCGTCTCAAAAAAAAAAAAAAAAAAAAAAAAAAAAAAAAAAAGAATAAAATAAATCTATGGAAAGTGAAACTAGTAAGTATATATAAAAATAAATAATTTTGTAATAAAAAAGGAACTGGAACAAACATGTGAAGCCAATATCTTGTTTCTGAAATCAAAAAAAGAAAAGAAAAATGTATGAGCTTCAGCCAGCTTCAGGAAGTAAAAAGAGTGAAAGCACAAATACATAAAATCAAAAATGAGAAAAGGGAAATAAGCACATACATCAAGAATATTAAAACAATTAATAAAAGTAACTGGCAAATTGCAATGCAAATTAATATCACCATTTGGATAATGGAAATGATTTCCAAGAATCAATACTGGTAGAAATCAAGAAAATGACTAGAGTTGGCTAAACTTTCCCTATCAACAACAAAAAAAAATCTAAAGCTGCAAATTATTTCAAAGGTAAACTTTTTCAAACCTTCATAGTATGGGAACAAGTTATACCCACACTATTTAAACATTTTAGGTATTAGAAAGAAAAAGAAACCTTCCAATATTTTACTAAGCCACAATAACACAGACACCCAAGTCAGAAGACAGCACAAACATAAAACCCTAGAAGTCAATCATATGTGTGAATGTGGATATAACAAAAATGCATAAAATATTGAGAGATGGCCCTCCATAATATATTAAAATTAGAATGTAGGATGTAAATCATAATGAAAATAAATTAATTCCTTGGTTCATTTATTAATAAATTTTTTAATGTAATTTAACATAATCGTGAATTGTTTGCATACCTAGGAAGTTAAATATAACACCATGAAAAGATTAGAAATAATAAAACATTTCATATCTCTTAATTACAAAAATAGCATAAATATTAATAGTTTTCTTTAAGACAAGTAGTGTTAAGAGTTGCTGAAGAAAATATTCCATTAAATTTCTATAGCAACATAACAGAAAAATTCTTGGTAATAAAACCTTTAAAAGGTACAAAATATACACAAAGTTTGATGAAGATAATTGATATGGTTTGGCTGTGTCCCCACCCAAATCTCATCTTGAATTGTAGTTCCCATAATCGCCACATGTCATGAGAGGGACCAAGTGGGAGGTAATTGAATCATGGGGGCAGTTACCTCTATGCTGCTGTTCTTGTGATAGTGAGTGAGTCCTCGTAAGATCTGATTGTTTCATAAGAGGCTTCTCCCTTTTGCTCAGCACCTCTCTTTGCTGCCGCCATGTGAAGAGGAATGTGTTTGCTTCCCCTTCCGCCACGATTGTAAATTTCCTGAGCCTCCCCAGCCATGCTGAAATGTGAGTCAATTAAACCTCTTTCCTTTATAAATTACCCAGTCTTGGATATGTCTTTATTAGCAGTGTGAGAATGGACTAATATATTAAACAAATATTTTAGGAAATAAAAAGATATATCTTTTTCTTGAATAGAAAAACTGAATATTTTTATATGTCATACAGTCAAACTGATCTGTAACATTATTTTATTTCCATTAAGTATAATAATGAGTTTGACCCTGTCAGGGGTGCCTTTTTGTTCAAAGAAAAATAAACATCTCACCACAACAATCAATTTGATTTGAACAATCAAATGAGAATATTTAGTAAAATTCTGATTAGGAAGTATAAAGAAGTAGAAATTTGATAAGAAGGGAAAAGAGACTCCAAATATTAAAATTCATTGAGAGGTTTTGATGAGTAAAGTCATATTTCATTTTATCGTTCTTCACCTTATTGCATTTTTTAACAAATTGAAGGTTTTTGGAAACCATACATCAAGTAAGTCTGTCATTAACCTAAAACCTTTTTGTACAGTAAAGGAAACAATTGACATAATGAAAAAGCAACCTATGGTATGAAAGAAAATTTTTGCGAACCATCTATTTGTTAAGAAATAAATATTTAAAATATATAAGGAACTCCTATAACTCAATGGTGAGGGGTAGGGGAAAATCTAATAGCCTGATTTTAAAATGGACTGAAGACTGGAAGAGACATTTTTCCAAACAAAATGCAAATTGATAACATGTTTATGAAAAACTGCTCAATATCACTAGTTATCAGAGGAATATAGATAAAAACTACAATGAGATATTACCTTATATCTGTTAGAATGGCTCTTATCAAAAAAGAAAAAAGGCAAGTGTTGGCAAGGATGTGAAGGAATTGGAACCCTTTTACACCATCGGTAGGAATGCAAAATGGTGTAATTATTAGAGAAATCAGTATGTAAGTTCCCCCCAAAATTAGAAATATAACCAGCATAGGATCCAGCAATCCACTTGTTAGATGCTATCCAAAATAAGTGAAAACAGGATCTTGAAGACACATTAGCACTCCCATATTCAATGCTGCAATATTTGTAACAGCCAAGATGTGGAAACAACATAAATGTCTATCAAATGATGAGTAGATAAAGAAAATTTGGTATACACATAAAATGGAATATTATTCAGCCCTAAAAACAAGGAAATTCTACCATTTGTAATTATGAATGAACTTTGAGGACATCATTACTAAGTGAATATAAGCCAGTCACAGAAAGAAAAATACTGCATGATTTCACTTGTCAGCTATCTAAAACATATACATTCATAGAATCCAAGAGCAGAATTGTGTTTATCAGGGGCTGAGGATAGGGGAAAATGGAATATCATAAATAAACAGGCATAAAGTTTTACTTAAGCAAGATGAATAAGCTCTAGAGATCTGCTTACCTATAGTCAGCAATAATGTATAGTACACTTTAAAAATTTACGACAAAAGATCTCATGTTAAGCATTCCTATCATAATAAAAATACAGGCACACCTCATTTTATTGTGCTTTGCTTTATTGCCTTTCACAGATACTGTGCTTTTCCAAATTGAAGGTTAGTGGCAGTGCTGTATCAAGAAAGCCTATAGTGCCATTTGTTCAACAATATGTGCTCACTTTGTATCTGTCACATTTTGGTAATTGCAACATTTAAAACTTTTTCATCATTTTTATATCTGTTATGGTGATGTTATTAGTGAATTTTAGATGTTACTATTGTAATTGTTTTGAGGGTGCCATGAACTGTGCCTATATAAGATAGCAAACATAGTTAAGTGTTGTGTTTGGTCTGACTATTGTACCAACTAGCCATTCCCCATTTCTCTCTCTCTCCTTAGGCCCCTCTATTCCCTGAGAAAAACGATATTGAAATCAGGTTAATTAATAACCCTACAATGGCCTCTAAGTGTTCAAGTGAAAGTAGGAATCCCACATCTCTCAGTTTAAGTCAGGAGCTAAAAATTATTAAACTTAGTGAGAAAGGCATGTCAAAAGTCAAAATAGGCTGAAAGCTAGGCCTCTTTCACCAAACAGTTTATCAAAGTCATGAATGCGAAGTAAAAACTTTTTTTTTTCACTACTGAAACAGCCTTATTGCTGATATGGAGAAAGTTTTAGTGGTCTGGATAGGAGATCAAACCAACCACAACATTCCCTTAAGCCAAAGCCTAATGCAGAACAAACCCCTCTCTTCAATTCTATGGAAGGTTGAGAGGTGAGGAAGCTGCAGAAGGCAAGTTTGAAGCTAGCAGGAGCTGGTTCATGAGGTTTAAGGAAACAAGCTGTCTCCATAACATAAAGTGCAAGGTGAAGCAGCAAGTGCTGATGGAGAAACTGCAAGTTTATCCAGAAGATCTAAAATAATAGATGAAGGTGGCTACATAAACAGATTTTCAATGAAGATAAAACAGTCTGATGTTGGAAGAAGATGCAATCTAGGGCTTCCATAGCTAGGGAGAAGAAATCAACGCCTAGCTTCAATGCTTCAAACAACAGGCTTACTCTCTTGTTAGGGACTAATGTAGCAGCTAACTTGAAGTTCAAGTCAATGCACGTTTACCATTATGAAAATGGTAGGGCCAGCCAGGCATGGTCTCATGCCTGTAATCCCAGCACTTTGGGAGGCTGAGGTGGGTGGATCACTTGAGGTAAGGAGTTCAAGACCAGCCTGGTCAACATGGTGAAATCCCATCTCTACTAAAAACACAGAAAAAAAATAGCTGGCATGGTGGTGTGTGCCTGTAATCCCAGCTACTTGGGAGGCTGAGGCAGGAGAATTGCTTGAACTCGGGATGCGGAAGCTGCAGTGAGCCAAGATCATGCCACTGCACTCCAGACTGGGCAACAGAGGGAGATTCCATCTCAAAAAGAAAAAAACAAGAAAAAAGAAATTGGTAGGGCCATTAAGAATGATGCTAACTCTATTCTGCCTGTGCTTTATAAATGAGACAACAAAGCCTGGATGACAGCAAATCTGTTTACACCATGGTTTAGTGAATGTTTTAAGCCCACTATTGAGATCTACTCCTCAGGAAAAAAAAGAAAGAAAGAAAAAGAAAAGATTCCTTACAAAATGCTGGTGCTCATTGACAATGCACCTGGCCACCCAAGAGTTCTGACAGAGATGCACAGGAAGATAAATGCTGTTTTCATGCCTGCTAATACAAGTGATTCTGCAGCCTGTGGGTCAAGGAGTAATTCCAACTTTCAAGTCTTGTTACTTAAGAAATACATTTTGTAAAGTCATAGGTGCCTTAGACAGTGATTCTTGTGATGGATCTTGGAAAAGTAAATTTACAATCTTTTAGAAAGAATTCACTATTGTAAATATTATTATTATTTTTTTTTTTTTTTTTTTTTTTTTTTTTTTTTTGAGACGGAGTCTTGCTCTGTAGCCCGGGCTGGACTGCAGTGGCCGGATCTCAGCTCACTGCAAGCTCCGCCTCCCGGGTTTACGCCATTCTCCTGCCTCAGCCTCCCAAGTAGCTGGGACTACAGGCGCCCGCCACCTCGCCCGGCTAGTTTTTTGTATTTTTAGTAGAGACGGGGTTTCACCGTGTTAGCCAGGATGGTCTCGATCTCCTGACCTCGTGATCCGCCCGTCTCGGCCTCCCAAAGTGCTGGGATTACAGGCTTGAGCCACCACGCCCGGCCTATTGTAAATATTATTAACAATTGTAGTTCATGGGAGGAGATCAAAATAGCAATATTAACAGGAATTTAGAAGAAGTTTATTCCAATTCTCATGGATGGCTTTGAGGGGTTCATGATGTCAGTGGAGGAAGTAACTGCAGATGTGGTGGAAATAGCAAAAGAACTAGAATTAAAAGTAGAGCCTAAAGATGACTGAATTGTTGCAATCTCATGATTGAACTTGAACGGATGAGGAGCTAATTCTTATGAATGAGCAAAGAAAGTGGTTTCTTGAGATGGAATCTGCTCCTCGTAAAGATGCTTTGAACATTGCTGAAATGACAACAAAGGATTTAGAATATCACATAAGCTTGATTGATAAGGCAAAAGCAAAGTTTGAAAGGATTGACTCCAATTTTGAAAGAAATTCTGCTGAGGATAAAATTATATCAAACAGCATTGCATGCTACAGAGAAATCTTTCACACAAGGAAGAGTCTGTCAATGTGGCAAACTTCACTGTTGTCTTCTTTTTAAAAATTGCCACCCTAAGCTTCAGCAACCACCACCCGGATTAGTCAGCAGCCATCAACATCAAGGCAAGATTCTCCACCAGCAAAAAGATCAAGACTTGCTCAGGGCTAAGAAGATTATTAGCATTAAAATAAAGTATATACATTATTTTTAGATATAATACTTTTACACACATAATAGGCTTTAGTATGGTATAAAGTTTGGTATAGTTACATGCACTGGAAAACCAAAAATTTTATGTGACTCACTTGATTGCGATATTTGCTTTAGCGCGGTGGTCTAGAACAAAACCTGCAATATCTCCAAAGTATACCTGTACATACATACATACATACATGCAGTTCAAAGTATTAGAAAATACACCTATTTTTTTTATTTTTATTTTTTTAATTTATTTATTATTATTAAACTTTAAGTTGTGGGGTACATGTGCACAACGTGCAGGTTTGCTACATATGTATACTTGTGCCATGTTGGTGTGCTGCACCCATCAACTCGTCATTTACATCAGGTATAACTCCCAATGCAATCCCTCCCCCCTCCCCCCTCCCCATGATAGGCCCCGGTGTGTGATGTTCCCCTTCCCGAGTCCAAGTGATCTCATTGTTCAGTTCCCGCCTATGAGTGAGAACATGCGGTGTTTGGTTTTCTGTTCTTGTGATAGTTTGCTAAGAATGATGGTTTCCAGCTGCATCCATGTCCCTACAAAGGACACAAACTCATCCTTTTTTATGGCTGCATAGTATTCCATGGTGTATACGTGCCACATTTTCTTAATCCAATCTGTCACTGATGGACATTTGGGTTGATTCCAAGTCTTTGCTATTGTGAATAGTGCTGCAATAAACATAGGTGTGCATGTGTCTTTATAGCAGCATAATTTATAATGCTTTGGGTATATACCCAGTAATGGGATGGCTGGGTCATATGGTACATCTAGTTCTAGATCCTTGAGGAATTGCCATACTGAAAAAATGAAAAAATAAAAAAATAATAAAAAAATAAAAAAAAAAAAGAAAGCTGGAAGCTGCCAAGAAGCAGATTCTCCCCTCAGAGCCTGCAGAAAAAACAAGCCCTGCCAATACCTTGACTTTAGCCCAGTGAAACTGACTTCAGATTTCTGTTCTCCAGAACCGTACGAGAATTTTTTTTTTTTTTTTTTTTGAGACGGAGTCTCGCTCTGTCGCCCAGGCTGAAGTGCAATGGCGTGATCTCAGCTCACTGCAACCTCCGCCTCCCGGGTTCAAGCGATTCTCCTGCCTCAGCCTCCTGAGTAGCTGGGATTACAGACGCATACCACCACGCCCAGCTAGTTTTTGTATTTTTAGTAGAGACAAGGTTTCACCAGGTTAGCCAGGCTGGTCTCAAACTCTGGACCTCAGGTGATCCACCCACCTTGGCTCCCAAAGTGCTGAGATTACAGGCCTGAGCCCCGTGCCCGGCGGCTGCAGTCTTTTCTATGCACAGCTCTTGCTGCTTCCTGACATGAGACCTTCTCAGCACTTTCTGCGCTTTCCTGAGAAACTCTTTCCTCAACAATCAAACATGTGTACCAAAGACCCACTCCACACCAGGCACTGTGCTAGCTGGTAGGAGACTAAGATGAATAACTTCAGGAAGCTGAACAGGACACATACCCCTTTTGCGGTTTAAATGTTTATATGGTTTGTATGTATCTGCTCAAAATCTCATATTGAAATGTGATCCCCAGTGTGGGAGGTGGGACCTAGTGGGAGGTATTTGGGTGATGCAGGCGGATCCCTCATGAATGGTGCTCTCCTCACAGGAATGAGCAAGTTCTCACTCTATGAGTTCACGTGAGATCTGGTTGTTTGAAAGAGCCTGGCACCTCCTCCCCCTCTCACCATGTGACAGACTGACTTCCTTTTGCCTTCTGCAATAAGCTTCCTAAGGCCTCGCCAGAAGCAAATGTCAGCACTAGAATCCTGTACAGGCTAGAGAACTGTGAGTCAAATAAACCTCTTTTCTTTATATAAAAAAAAAAAAAAAAAAAAGAAAATACACCTAAGTAAAAGTTGGGTGTTTTATCCTTGCTCTACCTGAGTAAGTTATGAAATCTTTCCCAAGGTCTCCATTGAGACATCTTCTCAGAAGTTTAGTTTCCCAATCTGCAATTAGTATATAGATGTACAAAGCTTTACGACAAGAAAACAACACACATGAAAAGCTTTTTTTTATTTTACATTACTTCAAGATGTAGACTTCATAATAGAAAGAAAATATTTGAAGAAAGATTCATGTGTTATTTTTAGCAAATGAAGTTGTGGTTCTCATTCTGTTTAAAACTGCTTTCCAAGGTAGTTTTCTGCATAGATGAATTATTCTTCTTCAGGGAAAATATGTTTAATAACTTGTTACTTAGCATCTGCCTCCTCACTTCCAATATTGACAGCACATTTGTATTCTTTTCTATACCATTTGGTAGAGGGAACAGTGTCTCCTTTTTGTGCACTTAATTTCAAATTGTTAACATTACAAACAAATTTCAGTTGTTAATATTATAAAACAAAGCTTTGAAGTAACAACAGAATAATTTATATATGAAATTGAATATACTTTCACCTGTTGCCCAAACTTAACACTAAATAATATTATCCACAAATGAAATATTTTAGTAGCTTAAAGGATGTTTTATGAATATAAATTATGTTCTTCCACTGTTATCATGGATACTGGTTACTCTGGCCAAATAAACACTTTGCTTTTGTAAAATCATCCTATATTTAGAGCTTATATTCATATCTTTCAAAATACAGGAGTTGATCAGATTTTACAAACATGCATACAGCTTCATTCTGCATCAACTTGAGCATGATTTCAAAAAGCAAACTCTGCCAACAGCATTATGAGAGGTGTAGACACTGTACTTTATACAAAAATCAGCCAAAAAGGGAACTTAAGTGTCAGGGGGTCTCTAATGTTGTGGGAAAGAGAAATTAAGACAATCCAAATGTACATATCTCTGTGCTTCATTTCCTTCATCAGTAAAAGTGGATACAAATGTTAAATAACCACTACTAGTGCGTCCTATGCACCAGGCATGGTTGTCAGTGTTTTACTGCGTTATTCCATCTAATTCTCCAGCAACCCAGGAGGGTTTAGTAACTTCCCTAAGATCACAGCATCATCTCTCACTGCTGCCTCCTCTGTGCAGCATCAAGTCTGCATCTAACCTTTTGTCCACACAGGTCACATCTTATTGACTCTATTTCTGTTGACATAAAAAGCCTCTTTGCATAAAGTTATTTTCATTGCTACAGCCAAGCATCTGGAATCATAATCACCGTAGCACAAGACCCAGAGCTGTCAGAAGGGTATCTCAGTCACAAACCCACATAAGAACAATAAGGCCAGATAAGTGTACAAGCCTCAAAGCAGTGTCAAGAATTTTAATTTATTTGATGGGGAGAAGGAGACTGCACCAGAATACCAGAGGAGAACAAGTAGGGAAGCTACTTTTACTATGATTTTATAGATAATTATTTCAGGTATGAAGGGATTATTGTAGTGAGATAAGCAAGAAAGTTTAATCCAAGAGATATACAGATAAAGAGTCATGACATACTGACAGACTGGAAGCAAAAGTAAAAGTAAAAGAAAAATCAAAGTTAAGTGCAAGTCCCTGAGTCTAGGGCCCTGGAAAAGCAATTTTGGAGAAGAGAGACAATTTGACTGAGAAGACAAGCTTTGGTGTTGACAGGCTTCATTTTCTATATAGCCTGTGTTCACTTTCTACAAAGAAGAATATTTGATTAATCAAATATCTCATTCCCCAACTATACTAAATACCAAAACCAATATAACACTGTTATCAGAGATAAATCCTAGAGGCTACCAGGTTTCTTATAAGCTATACATAGTGCTCTAAAATAAGAAATTATTTCAACTTTGTAAAAATTTAAATATATAATTGAGGGGTGTGTGTGGGGGTATGTGCCTGTATCAGTGAGTGAGAGAGAGAGAGAGAGAGAGAGAGAGAGAGAGAGGGAAAGGAAGAGAGAAGAAAAATAGAAATAAAATTAGTTAATCTTGCAATAGTGTTGGTTAGAAGAAATACTTTTATTTCAGGGAAGACTTCCCATGGAAGAACATAGATTTTAGGACAGAAGATTGGGCTTCATTCTTAATAAGTGATTAGATAAGTAAAGTTTACTTACTTTATTAAAGAAATAGAAAGAATAATTCAAATTAATTATTCACTTGCTTCTTGATCCAATGATAATCTGCCAAAAGTGAAACATAAGGATTTCTCTTAATTAAATTGAAAATAAATAAAAACATTTGTTTAGCTTGACTTTTGTGGAAACTTTTCAAGTATATTGGCCTAACATAATTAATTTATTCTCCCTTCTGGCAAAGCCAAATGTTATAATTATAAACTAATTGAGAAAATTTTTATCTAATTAAGGCACAACATTTATACTTTTTGAAATAACTAATGCTTGTTGATATTCATTCATTGTTTTGGAAAAATTATATCTCCTTTTTAGGCTCACCATCAAACATGAAAATGTTTATAAAAACATAAAGAATATCACTAAAACATTTATTCAAGCAAGTCAAAAAAAATAAATTTTTGTATTGAAAAAATATATAACATACTTCTATTTAATCATCCTTCTCTTTCACTTATTTTACTACTTTAGTGATAATGTACTTTAAAAATGTGAGCTGAAAGAAATTACAGGTGAAAAAGTACCTGTCTCTGTTAAAATGTAAAGAGCAACTCTAGGTAACATACGTTGATTTATTCTGTGTTTAAGTCAAGGTAACAGCTGTTTCCAATTCAGGAGGCAAATGAACAGCAAAGACCTTGTGGGCTCATCCACTCTTTAGTCTTTGGCACCCTGCAGAATAATTGAGTTGAGTTTGGCACAGAAGCATCTGCAACATATTTGCCACAAGACAGAAGTCTGGAACATCAACTGTATCAATGTAAAAGTATATTTTGTGGTGACTTTCCAATCAGTTTGAAATTTTTACAGAAACAAATGGGGGTTGGGGGAAGCCCACATAATTTTAGAGATAAGGTTACTTCTGCTTTTCCACAGCATAAACTGGCACTTTAGGGAAATTTCTGAGATAGTGGCTGATAGACGGAACTGAGGGCTGGTCGTCTTCCCAATTCCCCAGCCTCTCTTGGGATTAGTTAGGAACACAGTACACCAGCAATTCCACTTGAACTGAAATTGTAGTTGGCAGGACACAAAAGCTTAATGTAGAAGGAAATATTAACATTCTCAAGAAAAAAAAAAAAAATCTATGTCTGGAAAAAGATAAAATACTGTAATTAGAGTGTCTGTTCAGAATCCTCTTTAGCTGTGAGCTGTGTTTGGGTTGCCTAAGATACTGGGTCTAGGTTCAAACAGGTATTCAGGCCCTTTCTGACATTTCTCTTTAAATTTGAATTCTTTGGGGTATGTAAGAGTTTTATGCCTTGAAAAATGGAATGGAAGTATTTACACTTACTTCTTCAGCAAAGGCAGATTTTAAAGGGCAGCGTTCTTTTTGGAAGAGAATTATTTAAACTCCCCAATTTTATTTGTTCAATTAAAAAGCTCTGTTTTCCCCCCATTATCAAGAAATAAAACATATTTCTGTTCTTTTTCTTCCCCGTACGTCACAGAAATGGGAGCATAGAAAACAACACCTACTCTGGTTGAGTCTCTCTCTGGTAGCAGCAAATAATCTGGGAACTTCTTTGTAGACAAGTATGAAGAAGGACGGAGTGGGTGGAATGGAATTTCACCCACAGGGCTCCTCTAGAGACACAACTTCCTTAAGGTCTCTAATAACCATCTTTCTGCAGTACAGTTAGTTAACATTTCTGAACTCTGGATTCTATTTCTTTTGCTTCAATTCAACACTTTTATTTTAAAGCTACAGACAAACCTAATGACCTCTATAGAGAAGTGATTTATTTGTTACATTCCATTGATTTAGCACTAAGCTTGTGGGGATTTCTTTAAATTTTTATTATAAATATATTTGTTACTTTCCATTTTTATATTTAATTTTCAAAAAAGTACTCTGGTAATTGTGCTAGTGATGATTGTTCTCATTAATTCTTGCCCCTGTGTTGTCTTGTTGCCTTTTAAATTCTGTTCCAAATGCCTTTAAGTGGTATGCCACTTTGCCCTTCACTTGGACAAATAACAAATAAACTAAAGAGATGCACAGAAGAACTAATGCTAAACTATTTGCTGCAAGTTCTGGAGTGAAAGAAATCAGCAAAAGGATAGAAATTTGACATTTAAAATGAATTCAAAATAGTATCATTTATTATTATGTCATGAAAACAAAGGAATGTGTCTTCTGTTGAAAAAAATTAAAAACTTCATGCTGTAATATTTACATTAGAATCTTCATCCATAATTGGGTGGGAGAAGACCTATTGAGTGTACTCCCCATCCTTTCAAGAAGGTGATATTTTTGTTTGTTTAACTTGGATATGTAGTTAGTCATAATATAGTGTAAGAAAACTGTATGTTTCAGCAGAAAACTATGCATTGTCTATAGCTCACCATTCTGTTTTATCTGGCTGTGAGTCTATGGGAGCTATTTTGCAACTCTTGTAAGCTATCAATAACTGATAGCAATAGAAAATAATTATTGTCTATAGACATGCAAATTTCACCTTCAGGTAGAGGTTCAACTGACTTCCTAATCTAGTTTTGCCTGCCTTTGCACATTCATGTCAACATTCATTTACTCTAAATAATAAGTTTCTGCTCTTTGGATTTTTTTCTTTGAACTGATTGTAACACCTCAGTGGTTTCCTCATTAATAAGTTAAATAAAATCTTTAACTTGTGTTTGTTTTTATATCTGTAAAGAGTCATGATTTTACTCACTTTTGAAAATTGTCTTTTAACAATGGTAAACACTAAGTAAATCACACAAAGGGCATAAGAGCTTTCTTTGATGAAATTCAAGCAATGACATTTTGGACTAGAACTCTATATAAAGAAAGAAAGAAAGAAATTCAAGCACAAACAGCCTCATTTAAATGTATATCCCTCCTATACATACTCTTTATTTAACAGCATTTACTACATTCTCCTTTATGTTGGAGTTCGGTGCATACTTGACTACTGCTCTCAACCAGATTTGTATAGTGGACATTTCTTAGTTGCTAACACAGCCTGAGTTAATCCTCCCTTCCTCTTTTTTGATAGCATCCAGATTTTTCTTTAAGAGCACATCCTCCTTCATTGTGGAACAACCATGATATCTAGCTGGGATTGTTCTTACTCAAGAACTTCAGATGTGAGCCCTAATTGGTCTAGACAAGTAATACATTCCCATCACCTTTGCCAGAGCCACTGGTTTACAGATGGACATATGAACCAAAGTTCCTCCATAAAGGTGAAACTCAAGTCTCTATTCAAGCAATTCTGGGAGCTATTGGCAGAAATAGAAGCTGATCCTAGAGAGAAGGCAACCTTACAATGAATCTGCCACTACAAAGGGTGAAGTGAAGAGAAAACAAAAAACAAAAACAGTTCCCAGATTGTTGGCTTTGCTGAACCACTGTGTCAAGCCACCCTGAAGCACACGTGTCCTATAGGCTTTGCAATCACATGAGAGAACAAATTTTCTTATTTTTTAATCCAGTTTGACTTGGTTTTCATTTACATGCATCAAAATATTTCCTATATGATACACATTGTAGGTTTTCTGAGATTCGAACCTCTAATACACTATTTTCTTAATACCTCCCACAGCAAAAAGTAGGCACTCAAAGATGTTTTTAAATTGTATCACACTTTTTTCAAAAAAATTACTTGCACTCTTTCCAATTTTTACACTCCATTCTGTTGCGGGAAGTCAGGGACCCTGAATGGAGGGACCGGCTGAAGCTGAAGCAGAAGAACATAAATTATGAAGATTTCATGGGCATTTATAAGTTCCCCAAATTAATATTTTTATAATTTCTTACACCTGCTTTAATCTCTTTATCCCATCATCTTCATAAGCTGAGGATGTGTGTCACCTCAGGACCCTGTGATGATTGCATTAACTGTACAAATTGTTTGTAAAACGTGTGTTTGAACAATATGAAATCAGTGCACCCTGAAAAAGAACGGAGTAACAGCAATTTTCAGGGAACAAGGAAAGATAACCATAAGGTCTGACTGCCTGCAGGGTCAGGCAGAATAGAGCCATATTTTTCTTCTTGCAGAAAGCCTACAGACAGATGTGCCTGTAGGAAAAATATCGCTGAATTCTTTTCCCAGCAAGGAATAGCCCTGGGGAAGGAATGCATTCCCAGGGGGAGGTCTATGAACGGCCACTCTGGGAGTATCTGTCTTATGCGGTTGAGATAAGGACTGAAATATGCCCTGGTCTCCTGCAGTACCCTCAGGCTTACTAGGATTGGGAAATTCCAGCCTGGTAAATTCTAGTCAGACCGGATGTCTGCTCTCAAACCCCGTTTCCTGTTAAGATGTTTATCAAGATAATGCTTGCACACTGGGATGTAGAACCTCATCAGTAATTCTAATTTTGCCTTGTCTTGTGATCTTTATTGCCCTTTGAAGCATGTGATCTTTGTGACTTACTCCCTGTTTGTACACACCCTCCCCTTCTAAAATCCCTAATAAAAACTTGCTGGTTTTACAGCTCGAGGTTGCCATCAGGGTCCTACCAACATGTGATGACACCCCCGGAGGCCCAGCTGTAAAATTTCTCTCTTTGTACTCAGTGTACTTTGTACACTGAAATATTGGGGGATGGTTCCCCTGATACGACTCCATTCCATTCCTTTTTTTTTTTTTTTTTTTTTCGTATTTTAAAGCCGCTTTATCTCTGGCTTCTATCTTCTTTCTCATTTCCTCCAATACTTATTCCCTTAGTTGTGACTAAACTATCTGTTTATTCCTTTACCTCTTACTTCAGGTATTTCATTTTGTACTATTAGCAAAACATATGTATATTGTTTCTAACTGGATTATAAAGCCTTCTTACTTCCAAAACTCTTCCATAGTGAGATAAGACAGAAGTCGTCGCCCGTGAAATACAACCTAACTGATATAATCTTTTCATCAGCTTTATGGATGCTCTGTGTGCCCTCGACTTTCTTCTTCAACTATAAATTGTCCCATTACATATTAATAAATCGTTAGAATAAGTTGAGCTTTGTCTTCATCAATTGCTATTTTGAAAGAAAAGAACAATCTTCAAACACCTATCTAAAATGAAGTTGCACAGTTGCACAATTAGGTAAGTAGAATGACAGTTTTGAGGACACATTAAACATATCTGTTGATTCAACCTCACTAACTGTGAAAGAGATGGAGATTACACAAAACATATTAATTTCCTCTCCCTTTCTATCAGAAAACATTTTTAAAGTAACAACAAATGCTAGAGAGGGAAAATTAGAAAGATTAATAAAATGCAAGAATATTTTAAAAGATTATGTGTGAACAGTAATCCTGAAAAGACTATTTTTTTAAAGTTATGTAAACCATGCTTGTCTTTAGGTGATGGGAATATAGATAAAATTTCTCTTTTCTCTTTTTTTGTATGCAGAAAAGGCTTTTTTTAAAAAAACAAAAAAAAAAGTGCATTTAGAGATAAGCATGGCTTCTCCAATGATCCTTCTTTGCTCTTATCTAAATAACTTCATCTATTTAACTGTTCATTATAGAGTTTTGGGTCCCCTTTTAGCCTTGTGTACATGTGATACAAACTGAATGCAACACTTCATGCCTGAGGTAAAAAGCACACAAACAAACCAACAGAAAAACAACGAAAATCTGGTGAAACCAAAAAAAAATGCCTATCTGTTGATTTAGATATTTATTTTATCAAGTTGAAATACTTGCATTTGTTTATAATAGCAAAAACATGCAAAAATATGTAAATGTCCTTGAAAAGGAGAATGGTTTAATATGTTGTATGAGATGCTGAATATACAAACAGACAATTTCCGGATCATACATGACAATAGAACTCTGAGTTATAACATCTGCAACAACTGTTCAGGAAGACAAACGCCCACCTCTCCAAACATCAGCTGAGAATGGTCAGAACTTGGTAAATGACTGCCACCTTCCCTACATTTTGTTTCTTCTTCCAACTCAGTATGAAAGAGGGAAAGTAAAATATGCTCTCCAAACCAGCCGTACATATCATGCTTTTAGTTAACTGTTTCCAGTTTCTCCATGCCTACAATTTCCAATCAGAGCTTACAGAAGGTCTTCCCTTTGGTTCACTATGAAGTTTTCTCACTTCCCTGCTTGTCCTTGAGTTATTGCCAGATGCAAGATGGTGGCTGACTTCCTTGCTATATAAACATTGACTTAATGGAATGTTTTATAGCCTTTAGAAGGAATCAAAATACCTATATGATATATTTTAAGAAAAAAAACAACTTACATGCAATAGGAACTCCCCTATACTTTGGAATATAAATTAGATTAATATGTAGTAAAATTGAAGAAGTGCCTACCTTATGACACAGTTAGTTCACTCAGGTATAAGCTTTAGAAGTTTTTCTTTCATATGAACACTATACATAAAATCTCAATAGCCTCATTTTTTTAAAGGAAAAAATTAAGAAATAATTCAAATGGTCACCATCAAATGATTAGATCAACAAATTGTATAATATTCACATGGTGAGGTTCTATTATGCTTAAAGAATTAATAAGCAAAAGTTGTATGCATTAATAGTGGCAGATCTCTAAACCAAAATGTAGAATAAACAAAGAAACTTAGAAAAATATGTGTAGGATGATATAATTTACATGCAGATCAAACCAGACAAAATTAAAATATGCATAATTTTGGTGTGCTGTAAAATAGTAAAGATATAAGGAAAAGCAAAAGAACATTTCAACTACAGTTTAAAAGTATTGGAGGAGAAGTATAATTGAGAAGGGCATACAACTTGAAGAGTACTTATAATATTCCATTGCTTAAACAGGTGATTTGAGTTTTTCATCATTCTTTAACTCTTACATTTATGCATTATCTATACTACTGTATGCTTGACATATGTCATGATAAAATATTTTTGTTACAAGAAAGTTGCATGTTCTAAAATCTATATGGAAAGGCACAGAAACCAGAACAGCTAAAATAGTCTTGAAAAAGAAGAATAAAATGGGAGAAATAATAACTCTACCTTCTGTCAAGACACATTATTATTAAAATAATAGTAATTATGACAGTGTGGGATTGGCCTTCTACAGACAAAAAATTAACTCCCACGTAAATATCAAATCTTTTACAAATACTAACTCAAATGGATCATAAACTTTGATGTGAAATATAAAATTATAAAACTGTTAGAAAAAATTATAGAGAAAATCTGTTAGATCTAATGCTAGGCAATCAGTCCTTAGACTTGAAACAAAAAGTGTGAGTCACAAAAGAAAAAAAATTGATACATTGGACCTCATCAAAATTAAAAGCTTTTGATTTGAGAAAACCTCAGTGAAAAGACTGAAAAGACAAGGCAGACTCAGAAAAGATATTTGAAAACCACATATCTGAAAAAGGACTGATACTTAGAACACAAAAAGAACCCTCGGAATTCAACAGGAAAAAAAAATCTAATCAGTAAAACGCAAAGACATGAAGAGATATTTCACCAAAGAGAACATGCAGATGGCAAAAAAGCACATGAAAGAATTTTATTATTAGCCATTAGAAAAATGCAAATTAAAATCACAAGGAGCTATTACTATACACCTAGAATGACAGAATGCTAATAACACCAAATGCTGGACAGGACGCAGAGAAACTGAATCTCATACACTGCTAGAGGGAATGTAAAATGGTATATTTTTTTGAAATGTTTGAAAAACTTAAAAACAGTATGTTAGTATCTTATAAAGTTAAATATACTTACAATATGACCTAGAAATCCCACTGCTATATGGTTCATTCAGAAATAAAAACAAAGTCCATACAAAGACTACCATGTGAGGGTTCACAGCAGCCTTATTTACAAAAGCCGAAATCTTGAAGCAACCCAAATACTGATCAATCAATGAATGCATAAACAAATTATGGTATAATTATGATATAGAATACTACTTAGCAATAAAAAGGAATAAAATGTTAATACATATAACAACATAAGTGAGTCTCAAAAACATGCAAAGTGGAAAAAAAATCAAACACAAAAGACTACATAACATTTAATTCAATATATAGAACATCTATAAAGGCAAAACTATAGTGACAGAAAGCAGATTGGTGGTTGCCTGGGTTGGGAATCATAAGAACAGATTCATTGAAGGGCAGAGAAAACTTTTTTTTTTTTTTTTAAATTTATTATTATTAAACTTCAAGTTGTAGGGTACATGTGCACAACGTGCAGGTTTGCTACATATGTATACTTGTGCCATGTTGGTGTGCTGCACCCATCAACTCGTCATTTACATCAGGTATAACTCCCAATGCAATCCCTCCCCCCTCCCCCCTCCCCATGATAGGCCCCAGTGTGTGATGTTCCCCTTCCCGAGTCCAAGTGATCTCATTGTTCAGTTCCCGCCTATGAGTGAGAACATGCGGTGTTTGGTTTTCTGTTCTTGTGATAGTTTGCTGAGAATGATGGTTTCCAGCTGCATCCATGTCCCTACAAAGGACACAAACTCATCCTTTTTTATGGCTGCATAGTATTCCATGGTGTATATGTGCCACATTTTCTTAATCCAATCTGTCACTGATGGACATTTGGGTTGATTCCAAGTCTTTGCTATTGTGAATAGTGCTGCAATAAACATACGTGTGCATGTGTCTTTATAGCAGCATAATTTATAATCCTTTGGGTATATACCTAGTAATGGGATGGCTGGGTCATATGGTACATCTAGTTCTAGATCCTTGAGGAATCGCCATACTGTTTTCCATAATGGTTGAACTAGTTTACAATCCCACCAACAGTGTAAAAGTGTTCCTATTTCTCCACATCCTCTCCAGCACCTGTTGTTTCCTGACTTTTGAATGATCGCCATTCTAACTGGTGTGAGATGGTATCTCATTGTGGTTTTGATTTGCATTTCTCTGATGGCCAGTGATGATGAGCATTTATTCATGTGTCTGTTGGCTGTATGAATGTCTTCTTTTGAGAAATGTCTGTTCATATCCTTTGCCCACTTTTTGATGGGGTTGTTTGTTTTTTTCTTGTAAATTTGTTTGAGTTCTTTGTAGGTTCTGGATATTAGCCCTTTGTCAGATGAGTAGATTGCAAAAATTTTCTCCCATTCTGTAGGTTGCCTGTTCACTCTGATGGTAGTTTCTTTTGCTGTGCAGAAGCTCTTTAGTTTAATGAGATCCCATTTGTCAATTTTGGCTTTTGCTGCCGTTGCTTTTGGTGTTTTAGACATGAAGTCTTTGCCCATGCCTATGTCCTGAATGGTACTACCTAGGTTTTCCTCTAGGATTTTTATGGTATTAGGTCTAATATTTAAGTCTCTAACCCATCTTGAATTAATTTTCGTATAAGGAGTAAGGAAAGGATCCAGTTTCAGCTTTCTACTTATGGCTAGCCAATTTTCCCAGCACCATTTATTAAATAGGGAATCCTTTCCCCATTTCTTGTTTCTCTCAGGTTGGTCAAAGATCAGATGGCTGTAGATGTGTGGTATTATTTCTGAGGACTCTGTTCTGTTCCATTGGTCTATATCTCTGTTTTGGTACCAGTACCATGCTGTTTTGGTTACTGTAGCCTTGTAGTATAGTTTGAAGTCAGGTAGCGTGATGCCTCCAGCTTTGTTCTTTTGACTTAGGATTGTCTTGGAGATGCGGGCTCTTTTTTGGTTCCATATGAACTTTAAAGCAGTTTTTTCCAATTCTGTGAAGAAGCTCATTGGTAGCTTGATGGGGATGGCATTGAATCTATAAATTACCTTGGGCAGTATGGCCATTTTCATGATATTGATTCTTCCTATCCATGAGCATGGTATGTTCTTCCATTTGTTTGTGTCCTCTTTGATTTCACTGAGCAGTGGTTTGTAGTTCTCCTTGAAGAGGTCCTTTACATCCCTTGGAAGTTGGATTCCTAGGTATTTTATTCTCTTTGAAGCAATTGTGAATGGAAGTTCATTCCTGATTTGGCTCTCTGTTTGACTGTCACTGGTGTATAAGAATGCTTGTGATTTTTGCACATTAATTTTGTATCCTGAGACTTTGCTGAAGTTGCTGATCAGCTTAAGGAGATTTTGGGCTGAGACAATGGGGTTTTCTAAATATACAATCATGTCGTCTGCAAACAGGGACAATTTGACTTCTTCTTTTCCTAACTGAATCCCCTTGATTTCTTTCTCTTGCCTGATTGCCCTAGCCAGAACTTCCAACACTATGTTGAATAGGAGTGGTGAGAGAGGGCATCCCTGTCTTGTGCCAGTTTTCAAAGGGAATTTTTCCAGTTTTTGCCCATTCAGTATGATATTGGCTGTGGGTTTGTCATAAATAGCTCTTATTATTTTGAGGTACGTTCCATCAATACCGAATTTCTTGAGCGTTTTTAGCATGAAGGGCTGTTGAATTTTGTCAAAAGCCTTTTCTGCATCTATTGAGATAATGATGTGGTTCTTGTCTTTGGTTCTGTTTATATGCTGGATTATGTTTATTGATTTGCGAATGTTGAACCAGCCTTGCATCCCAGGGATGAAGCCCACTTGATCATGGTGGATAAGCTTTTTGATGTGCTGCTGAATCCGGTTTGCCAGTATTTTATTGAGGATTTTTGCATCGATGCTCATCAGGGATATTGGTCTAAAATTCTCTTTTTTTGTTGTGTCTCTGCCAGGCTTTGGTATCAGGATGATGTTGGCCTCATAAAATGAGTTAGGGAGGATTCCCTCTTTTTCTATTGATTGGAATATTTTCAGAAGGAATGGTACCAGCTCCTCCTTGTACCTCTGGTAGAATTCAGCTGTGAATCCATCTGGTCCTGGACTTTTTTTGGTTGGTAGGCTATTAATTATTGCCTCAATTTCAGAGCCTACTATTGGTCTATTCAGGGATTCAACTTCTTCCTGGTTTAGTCTTGGAAGGGTGTAAGTGTCCAGGAAATTATCCATTTCTTCTAGATTTTCCAGTTTATTTGCGTAGAGGTGTTTATAGTATTCTCTGATGGTAGTTTGTATTTCTGTGGGGTCGGTGGTGATATCCCCTTTATCATTTTTAATTGCATCGATATGATTCTTCTCTCTTTTCTTCTTTATTAGTCTTGCTAGTGGTCTGTCAATTTTGTTGATCTTTTCAAAAAACCAACTCCTGGATTCATTGATTTTTTGGAGGGTTTTTTGTGTCTCTATCTCCTTCAGTTCTGCTCTGATGTTAGTTATTTCTTGCCTTCTGCTAGCTTTCGAATGTGTTTGCTCTTGCTTCTCTAGTTCTTTTAATTGCGATGTTAGAGTGTCAATTTTAGATCTTTCCTGCTTTCTCTTGTGGGCATTTAGTGCTATAAATTTCCCTCTACACACTGCTTTAAATGTGTCCCAGAGATTCTGGTATGTTGTATCTTTGTTCTCATTGGTTTCAAAGAACATCTTTATTTCTGCCTTCATTTCGTTATGTACCCAGTAGTCATTCAGGAGCAGGTTGTTCAGTTTCCATGTAGTTGAGCGGTTTTGATTGAGTTTCTTAGTCCTGAGTTCTAATTTGATTGCACTGTGGTCTGAGAGACAGTTTGTTATAATTTCTGTTCTTGCACATTTGCTGAGGAGTGCTTTACTTCCGATTATGTGGTCAATTTTGGAGTAAGTACGATGTGGTGCTGAGAAGAATGTATATTCTGTTGATTTGGGGTGGAGAGTTCTATAGACGTCTATTAGGTCTGCTTGCTGCAGAGATGAGTTCAATTCCTGGATATCCTTGTTAACTTTCTGTCTCGTTGATCTGTCTAATGTTGACAGTGGAGTGTTGAAGTCTCCCATTATTATTGTATGGGAGTCTAAGTCTCTTTGTAAGTCTCTAAGGACTTGCTTTATGAATCTGGGTGCTCCTGTATTGGGTGCATATATATTTAGGATAGTTAGCTCTTCCTGTTGAATTGATCCCTTTACCATTATGTAATGGCCTTCCTTGTCTCTTTTGATCTTTGATGGTTTAAAGTCTGTTTTATCAGAGACTAGTATTGCAACCCCCGCTTTTTTGTGTTCTCCATTTGCTTGGTAAATCTTCCTCCATCCCTTTATTTTGAGCCTATGTATGTCTCTGCGTGTGAGATGGGTCTCCTGAATACAGCAGACTGATGGGTCTTGACTCTTTATCCAGTTTGCCAGTCTGTGTCTTTTAATTGGAGCATTTAGTCCATTTACATTTAAGGTTAAGATTGTTATGTGTGAACTTGATCCTGCCATTATGATATTAACTGGTTATTTTGCTCGTTAGTTGATGCAGTTTCTTCCTAGCCTTGATGGTCTTTACATTTTGGCATGTTTTTGCAATGGCTGGTACCGGTTGTTCCTTTCCATGTTTAGTGCTTCCTTCAGGGTCTCTTGTAAGGCAGGCCTAGTGGTGACAAAATCTCTAAGCATTTGCTTATCTGTAAAGGATTTTATTTCTCCTTCACTTATGAAACTTAGTTTGGCTGGATATAAAATTCTGGGTTTAAAATTCTTTTCTTTAAGAATGTTGAATATTGGCCCCCACTCTCTTCTGGCTTGAAGAGTTTCTGCCGAGAGATCTGCTGTTAGTCTGATGGGCTTCCCTTTGTGGGTAACCCGACCTTTCTCTCTGGCTGCCCTTAAGATTTTTTCCTTCATTTCAACTTTGGTGAATCTGGCAATGATGTGTCTTGGAGTTGCTCTTCTCGAGGAGTATCTTTGTGGCGTTCTCTGTATTTCCTGGATTTGAATGTTGGCTTGCCCTACTAAGTTGGGGAAGTTCTCCTGGATGATATCCTGAAGAGTGTTTTCCAACTTGGTTCCATTTTCCCCCTCACTTTCAGGCACCCCAATCAGACGTAGATTTGGTCTTTTTACATAATCCCATACTTCTTGCAGGCTTTGTTCATTTCTTTTTCTTCTTTTTTCTTTTGGTTTCTCTTCTCGCTTCATTTCATTCATTTGATCCTCCATCACTGACATTCTTTCTTCCAGTTGATCGAGTCGGTTACTGAAGCTTGTGCATTTGTCACGTATTTCTCGTGTCATGGTTTTCGTCTCTTTCATTTCGTTTGTGAGCTTCTCTGCATTAATTACTCTAGCCATCAATTCTTCCACTTTTTTTTCAAGATTTTTAGTTTCTTTCGCTGGGTACGTAATTCCTCCTTTAGCTCTGAGAAATTTGATGGACTGAAGCCTTCTTCTCTCATCTCGTCAAAGTCATTCTCCGTCCAGCTTTGATCCATTGCTGGCGATGAGCTGCGCTCCTTTGCCGGGGGAGATGCGCTCTTATTTTTTGAATTTCCAGCTTTTCTGCCCTGCTTTTTCCCCATCTTTGTGGTTTTATCTGCCTCTGGTCTTTGATGATGGTGATGTACTGATGGGGTTTTGGTGTAGGTGTCCTTCCTGTTTGATAGCTTTCCTTCTAACAGTCGGGACCCTCAGCTGTAGGTTGTAGCTGTAGGAGATTGCTTGAGGTCCACTCCAGACCCTGTTTGCCTGGGTATCAGCAGCAGAGGCTGCAGAATATAGAATATTTCTGAACAGCGAGTGTACCTGTCTGATTCTTGCTTTGGAAGCTTCCTCTCAGGGGTGTACTCCACCCTGTGAGGTGTGGGGTGTCAGACTGCCCCTAGTGGGGGATGTCTCCCAGTTAGGCTACTCAGGGGTCAGGGACCCACTTGAGCAGGGAGTCTGTCCCTTCTCAGATCTCAACCTCCGTGTTGGGAGATCCACTGCTCTCTTCAAAGCTGTCAGACAGAGTCGTTTGCGTCTGCAGAGCTGCTGCGTTTGTTATTGTTTACTGTGCCCTGTCCCCAGAGGTGGAGTCTACAGAGACAGGCAGGTTTCCTTGAGCTGCTGTGAGCTCCA
Source organism: Chlorocebus sabaeus (assembly GCF_047675955.1). NCBI lineage: Eukaryota > Metazoa > Chordata > Mammalia > Primates > Cercopithecidae > Chlorocebus > Chlorocebus sabaeus. Next base: position 96,192,366 of record NC_132913.1, on the reverse strand, counting down.
CCCAGTTCGAGCTTCCCAGCAGCTTTGTTTACCTACTTAAGCCTCAGCAATGGCGGGCGCCCCTCCCCCAGCCTCGCTGCTGCCTTGCCGGTAGATCACAGACTGCTGTGCTAGCAATGAGGGAGGCTCCATGGGTGTGGGACCCTCCCGGCCAGGTGTGGGATATGATCTCCTGGTGTGCCTGTTTGCTTAAAGCGCAGTTTTGGGGTGGGAGTTACCCGATTTTCCTGGTGTTGTGTTTCTCAGTTCCCCTGGCTAGGAAAAGGGATTCCCTTCCCCCTTGCGCTTTCCAGGTGAGGCAATGCCTCGCCCTGCTTCAGCTCTCGCTGGTCGGGCTGCAGCAGCTGACCAGCACCGATCATCTGGCACTCCCCAGTGAGATGAACCCAGTACCTCAGTTGAAAATGCAGAAATCACCGGTCTTCTGTGTCGCTCGCACTGGGAGTTGGAGACTGGAGCTGTTCCTCTTCGGCCATCTTGCTCCCTTCCGAGAAAACTTTCTAGGGTGATAGAACTGCACTATATGTTTGTGGTAGTAGTTTTTACATAATTGCATATGTTATAGGCTGAATTGTGTCTCTGTATTAGTATGTTCTCATATTGCTATAAGCAACTACCTGAAACTGGGTAATTTATGAAGAAAAAAGTTTTAATTCACTCAGTTTCACAGGCTGTACAGGAAGCACGGCTGGGATGGCCTCAGGAAACTTACAATCATGGAAAAGTGAAGGGGAAGCAGGCACATCTTCACATGGCAGAGCAAGAGAGAGAGAGAGAACAAGGAAGTGCTACACACATTTAAACAACCAGATCTCGTGAGAACTCACTCACTATCATGAGAATGGCAAGGGGGAAGTCGGCCACCATGATCCAGTCACTTCCTATCAGGTCCCTCCTCCAACATTCAGGATTACAATTTAACATGATATTTGGGTGGGGCCATGGAGCCAAACCATATCAGTCCCCATTAAAATTTACATGTTGAAGTCCTAACCCCCAGTACCTTAAAACATGACCATGTTTGGAGAAAGGGTCTTGAAAGTGGTAACTAAGGTTATTAGGAGGAACTAAGGTAATTAAGTTAAAATTAGTTCATTAGGGAGGACTTTAATCCAAAATGATTAGTGTCCTTATAAGAAGAGGAAGTTTGAACGTAGACATAGATGGAAGACGGTGTGAAGACACAAGGAGAAAAAGGATAAAAAAAAAAAAAAAAAAAACAAGAAGAAGAGATCCTTCCCCTGCAGCCTTCAGAAAACCAACCTGCTTATCCTTGATCTTAAACTTCTAACCTCCAGAACTCTAAGACAATAGATTTCTGTTGTTTAAGCTTCCTAGCCTATGATAATTTGTTATGGCAACCCTAGCAAACTAATTCTGCATACAATTATGAAACTGTACACTTATGGTTGGCAAATTTTACTACATGTGAGTTATACCCAATAAAGCTTATGGGGGGGGGCATAAAACAGTCCCATTATCATTAAAAATAATAATAATAATAATAATTGTATTATTCCTGAAGTCACTATTTGACTCAACCTCTCACTTCTAACTGCCTTGAAAGCGGTGATTACTGTTTTTCTACCTCTCAGGGAGTAAAAAATTAAGACCCTTTTCTACTGAATAGCTAAGCAAGACCCTTCTGTCCTGCAGGTTTGAAGAACTGTCAATTTAACAAATCAAATTAGTGATGTATCCCAAGGTACCTGTACACATTTATCTTATTGTGATAACAGAGCTAGTCTGCTCTCTAAAACTGAAAAAGTAAGAATATATAACAGGCAAGTTTCTTAGGATAAGCTTTTTCAAACCCGAAGATGAAAAATGAATAATTTTTCAATACATATCAGGCAATGTCATTTTAAATTAAATTTTTGCCCTTGTGCCTACCTTTCAGTGAAAACAAACAAACAAAGGTTTCTTTGTGAGAGGCAAAGCAATATACCAGAAAGACTCTCAGGAGATTTCTCAAAACAGCATATCAAATGCACAAAACAAAATAGTGCAGAGCAACTGTTCTATAGGATTTTGTGGCCTTATTTGATTTTCTTTGAAATTTACTTATGATTATGATCTCTCATTTAGAAAGTAAAATCATGTCATTTTTTATGTCATGATGAACAGAGAAGATAGAAAACAGATAATTAATTTCAATAAATATTCCCTAGTATATTCTCTGCATGAAAACAATAAGATGGTAAAATTTGAAGATAATGTGTGGTCTTTGTGGCCGGGAGTTCCAATTAAGTGTAATCATATGCAGTTGCCATTGTTGGCGCAAGAAGATTTAACAATTATTGTTGCAGACAGGGTGGGGCATGATAGTAACCCAGGTGATTTTACTTGATTTTATTTTGCTATCCTTTTGAAAGGACTGATGATCTTCTGGGACATCTACAATATCCAGTTCCTCTGAAATTCAAGAAAACACATCACTGCAGTCATCAGGAAAAGGGACAATACTTTGTGTGAGTCAGGATGAAAAATTACTTACACAGATGCCTAAAGCTATGCTATAGATACTGATGAAGAATGACCAGGAAACTGGAGGAAATCTAGAAATCTTGATTTGAACATTACAAAACTGGAGGCCAGGGTCGCTGACATTGGTCTACAAGGTTAGTGGTTTAGAGAAAAGGAGGACTGTACAGAGAGATGAGAGAAAGGCCTGGAAGCAAAATGTTTCAAGTCAGGATTTTTTAAACCCAATTTATGGATTTATCTATGGCAGAAAGTTCCAAGGCATTTCACACAATTCAAAATCAAAAGTGGCAAATGTTTCTGTCTCTGCATCGTTTTACTTTCTGCTTGCGCATAGAAGTGTAAGCAAAGAGGAATCAATAAAGTGATTTTTTTTAGGCAAGACATGACCTTGAGAAAACTTGTCACATGCCAGCCAGATTGTTGAAGAAAATTTTAGACATGGCAGATAGATCAGAACCTCAGAGCCAAAAGGACGTGTGGCTCTCAGAAAACCAGAAGCCAAGTCTCATCCCACAATCCAGTGTTCGAGGCAACAAATCTCTGTATGCCTTTCACCTCATCTTCAGTTCCGAAAATTTGTCATCTTCACCTGAGTTGAGAATTAATAAGGAACACAGCAAGATTACTCTTTGGAGAATGCTATTCTTTTACCAGTGGGTCTTAAAATGTTCTGAAGGAATTGCCAGGTTTGGTGAGAGTTTTTTGGTACTTACTGCACAGAAAATGTGGTCATGATAAATATATTTAATTTGTCTCAGAGCCCAGGGCTTCTGGATGTTGCTCTCACATAGCAGTACTCATACAATAATTTTGGAAGGCTTCAGAACTTCAAAACAGTTTGGAAACTTTGTTTTCTATTATTTGGGTCTTTATTAAAGAAAAGTAAGATACTGCTCTTTATAAGACTGTTTGTATTCTGATCTTTAGGTCATAGTGTTATTAGAGTATGAGAGGGTAGGGGAAAAAGAGATAAATGTGGGAGAGAGAGGGACAAATTTTGGTGGGTAAAGCATAGAAGCGTTGTCCTACATTTTCACATGATGGAAGCCTTCGTTTTTTTCCTTATTCTACCTTTCTTCTCATTTTGAAAAATGACATTTTTAAAAATCTTGGCTGGGTATGGTGGCTCACATCCATAATCCCAGCACTTTGGAAGACCGAGGTGGGCAGATCATGAGGTCAGGAGATCGAGACCATCCTGGCTAACACGGTGAAACCCCGTCTCTACTAAAAATATTAAAAAAAAAAAAAAAGTTAGCCGGGCGTGGTGGTGGGCACCTGTAGTCCCAGCTCTTTGGGAGGCTGAGGCAGGAGAATGACGTGAACCGGGGAGGCTAAGTTTGCAGTGAGCTGATTTCACACCACTGCACTCCAGTCTGGGTGACAGAGTGAGACTCCATCTCAAAAAAGAAAAAAAAAATTATTTCTTTTCTGAATTAACCTATTGACGATAAAATTTGTTTCCTTTAAAAAGTGTCTCTAGTGAGAAAATACAAACTAACCTTTCAGTGGTTTGGAACAATTGACTCCCCATTTGACAAATAGATCAGATGTCTGCCTGACTCGAAAAAAGAAATTGCCTCTTGACCTGAGAAGAGAGATCTGTAAAGTTTGGATCTGCCTAAATATGTTGACAAGTGGGTTTCATCTTAGGAAAAAGCATGTGTAAGCAGTGTTATCCAAGACTGCAAATGCATATAAAAGAAAAACAAGTGCAGAAATAAAAATCTACTCGGAATATTTTCCCCTCTACTCAAAGTGGAGAGCAAATCACATTAACAGCTATTTATTGAAACACCTTCTGTTCTCCCTGACAGTTAATACTAAATAAAACTAACCACAGGGAGAAAATTAGAAAAGTTTAATAAAGTGAAAATATAACAATGCCATGGGTTACAGTAATACATGTATTCATCTCTTAGGGGCTGCCGTAAACTGGGTATCTTAAACAACAAAAATTCATTGTCCCACATTCTGTGGGCTAGAAGTCCAACATCAGTGTGTCTGCAGGGTTAGCTCCTTCTGAAAGTGATGAAAGAATCCTCCCCTTGTCTCTCTCCTGGCTTCTGGTAGTTTTCCGGTAATCTTTGGCATTCTTTGGTTTGTGGATGGATCACCCCAATTTCTGCCTTTATCTCTACATGAGGTTCTCCTCACTCATTTGTCTATGTCTGTGTCCAAATTTCTTTATGTATAAGGACATCAGTCATATTGGATTAGCAACCACCCCAGTGAACTCATCTTAACTTGATTATCTGCAAGACTCTATTTATAAATGAGGCCACATTCACAGATACCAGAGGTGAGGACTTCAATATGTTTGTGGAGGCTATAATTTAACCCATAACAAATATTGTTGCTTATTTGTAGTAAACACTCACTCTGTGAGCTAATTTGCTAATTAGATTAAACTACAACTATCCCAGTGACATCCTTTACAGAACTAGAAAAAAAAATTTTTAATTCATATGAAACCAAAAAAGAGCCTGAATAGCCAAGTCAATTCTAAGCAAAAAGAACAAAGCTGAAAGCATCATGTTACCTGACTTCGAACTATACTATAGGGCTACAGTAACCAAAACAGCATCATACTGGTACAAAAGCAGACACATATGCCAATGGAGCAGGGTAGAGAGCCCAGAGATAATGCTGCACACCTACAACCATCTGATCATCAACGAAGCTGGCAAAAACAAGCAATAGGGAAAGGACTCCTGTGATGGTTAATATCGAGTGTCAACTTGATTGGATTGAAGGATGCAAACTATCATTCCTGGGTGTGTCTGTGAGGGTGTTGCCAAAGGAGATTAACATTTGAGTCAGTGGACTGGGAAAGGCAGACCCACCCTCAATCTGGGTGGGCACAATCTAATCAGCCACCAGCATAGCCAGAATAAAAGCAAGCAGAAGAACATGCAGACTAGACTGGCTAATTCTTCTGGCTTCCAGCTTTCTCCCATCCTGGATACTTCTTGCCCTCAAATATCAGACTCCAAGTCCTTCAACTTTTGGACTCTTGGACTTACACCAGTGATTTACCAGGGGCTCTTAGGATTTGGACACAGACTGAAGCCTGCACTATTGGCTTCCCTACTTTTGAGGTTTTGGGACTAGGACTGGCTTCCTGGATCCTCAGTGTGCAGATGGCCTAGTATGGGACTTCACCTTGTGATCATGTGAGTCAATTTTCCTAATAAACTCCCCTTCCTATATACATCTACCCTATTAGTTATATCCCTCTAGAGAACCCTGACCAATACAACCCCTTATTCAATAAATGGTACTGGAATAACTAGCTAACCTTATGCAGAAGATTGAAACTGGACCCTTTCCTTATACCATATATAAAAATCAACTCAAGATGGATTCTAGACTTAAATGGAAATCATAAAATTATAAAAACCTGAAGATAACCTAAGAAATATCATTCTGGACATAGGAACAGGCAAAGATTTCATAAGGAAGACACAAAAAGCAATTACAATGAAAGCAAAAATTGACAAATGGGATCTAATCAAATTAAAGAGCTTCTGCACAGCAAAAAGAAACCAAAACTATCAACAGAATAAACAGAAACCTACAGAGTGGGAGAAAGTTTTTGCAAAATACACATCTGATAAAGATCTATCCAGAATCTATAAGGAACTTAAATTAACAAGCAAAGAACAACTCCATTAAAACGTAGGCAAAGGACATGAACAGACACTTTTCAAAAGAAGACATACACACAGCCACCAAGCATATGAACAAAATACTCAACATTACTAATATTTAGAGAAATGCAAATCAAAACCACAATGAGATACCACCTCACACCAATTAGAATGACTGTTAATAAAAAGTCAAAAAAATAACAGATGTTGGTGAGTTGTGGGGAATGCTTATATACTGCTCGCGGGAGTGTAAATTAATTCAGGCATTGCAGAAAGCAGTGTCACAAATCCTAAAAGAACAAAAACAGAATTACCATTTGACCCAGCAATCCCCTTATTGAGTATATACCCAAAGAAATACAAGTCATTCTGCCATAAAGACACATGCACGTGTATGTTCATTGCAGCACCATTCCCAATAGCAAAGTCATGGGATTAACCTAAATGCCCATCAACTGTAGACTGATAAAGAAAATGTGGTGCATATACATCATGAAATACTTTGTGGCCATAAAACAGAATAATATATTGTCCTTTGCAGCAACACAGTTAGAACTGGAGGCCATTATCCTAAGCAAACTAACGCAGGAACAAAAAAAAACCAATACCGCATGTTCTCACTTATAAGTGGGAGCTAAATAATGAGAACACATGGACACATAAAGAGGAACAACAGACAGTAGGGCCTATAGGAGGGTGAGAGGAGGGAGAGGATCTGAAAAAGCACCTATCAGGTACTATGCTTAGTACCTGGGGGAGAAAATAATCTGTACACCAAACCTCCATGACACAAGTTTACCTACATAATAAAGCAGCACATGTACCCCTGAACCTTAAATGAAAGTTAAAAGAGAAAGAAAAAGATGACTATCTTTCAGCAGACTTCACATGGTCAAAGAGAGAGTCTGAGGTAATAAGAAGGTTTGACAATAGAAAAGCTCCTCAGCATTTGGATGCTGAGGTCTGTGTCTGTTTCTTTGGGCTACCTTACAGAGACATGCAAGACAACAGTTTTTCTCTTCAGGAAGCAGCATCAAAGAGGATTCTGAACCCTTAGAAACCACAAGCCCAACACAGCAGACAGACATGTGATGGAGCCCCATGTGCTCAACAGCACAGAAGGAAACCAATACAATTTGGAAAATGGTTGACTCTATTAGTTATCTGTACTGTGTAATAAAAACTGCTAGAAAAGGCACAAAAACCCATGTTATTGGGGGGTTTTGCCTATCTTTTTAGATTTTTTTGTTTTAGGAAAAGACTTTGTTCTTCATTTGTCTTAGTTCTTTCTCCAGGAAGGTGATACTAAACATGTCACAAAATACAGATGAGTCAAAAAGAGACTTCTTTTCTGAAGACTGTCAGTAGACCTCTCTTGATGTCTTTCTGACAGGTGATACAGATTTTCGTCATCATCCCCCAACAGGAAACTATTAACAGGTTTTGTCTGTGGCAGTGGTTCTGACAGTGTGGTCCACAGACCGTCAACATCAGCATTATCTGGGAATTTTTCAGAAGTGCAAATTCATTGGTCCCATCCCCAGACCTCCCAAATCAGACACTTGGAGGGTGAAGTCAGGCCATCTGTGTAAGCACTCAAAGAAATTCTGAAGCTCCCTCAAGTTTGAGAATCACTGATCTCCACTAAAGTAAAATATTGCTTTCCAAAACAATTTGAACAAAAACTATCAGACTTTTCCACAGTCAGTGTTTATGGTTTGCTTTAAGTAGTATGTTTAATATTAAAGGCTATAGTGCTCCCTTGAATAGTTGTTAATAAAATTTTAGAATCATTTTCTTTTAGAAAGCTATACATGTCATGATGTTTTAGTGATGCATGTTCAAACTTCCTCTGAGAGGAGAATTATTCTTCCAAAAGCAGCCATTGCCAAAAAGATTTCAGACACAGCAGCTTCGTCCATCTCATTCAGATTAGAAAAGCCTTCTCTTAGGAGCTCTGAAAACTATTTACTTTGAATGTCTTGCTTTAGACAGTTTTTAAAACACAAATGTCATCTCAGACCTGCTGAATCAGAATCTTTGTGAGTAGAGACTCAAGTATTTTCAAAAATATGCACAGATGAAGCAAGGCATACCTTGTGATGAACTATAGAACAGACTTTACAAATTCTATTCTCCCCTTCCTCTGAACAGTGATTATTTTTAAAATGAAAACCATCTGGCCTGCTAAAGTCACTTGAGAGGGTAATTAGCTATCTTTAAATAAATAAATCCTTTCTGCTACTTCTTTTGAAGAATACCGCATGGAGCAAAGGCAAGCCCAGCTGAAGGCAGTGGGAAGGAGCCTAACACAGAGGAAAAGATGCAGTACCCAAAGGGCTTAGCCACATTTTGTAGTAATCATTTTTATTTATTGAGTACCTACCATATACCAGAGATTTAACTTACATTATTTTAATACATATTATCTCTAATACTTTCAACAACCTTAAAAGACAGTTACTGTTAGTTGTATTTTACAGCCTAGAAAACTTAGACACTGTAAAGGAAAGTGACTTGACCACGGGCACAAGGGTGGAAAATTGAATTTGAAGTCAGATCTCTCTAGAGTTCTTCTATTCTTTCTGTAGTGCTGTCATTCAAGGACATGTCAGACATTGAGGCTTTGTTTCAAAGAAATAGGCTGACAAAACCTAACAGCAGGAAATCCAGAGGCAAGTATGAAGCTAGAATTAGTGGCACAGGCTAGAAGGTAACAGAAATCAGATCCCACTAAACCATCCCACAACAGAAGAATGGTGAAAAATAGATTATTTTTAAAAGTTAACATTTGTTGAAGTTTTACAGTATGCTAGGCTCTATTCCAAACACTTTCCATGTTTAAGCTGATCCTTGTAAAAAAATTGTGAAGTAAACATTATTATTCTCTCAGTTTTACAGGGAAGATAAGCAATTTGCCTAAGGTCGCTGGGGTTTGACTTAGACCTAGTCTAGTCTCAGAGAATGAGCTCTTACTCATTATGGAAACTACTGTGTGTTACTACGATGATATTACCATAGAGTCCATAAAATGATAAACATGTAGACTATATCATCACAAATTTTTATAACAAATATGATATACAATTCAAAAATATTGAATAATTAACTTTTTCAGTTGCATGATATAAGTGTAAAAATTAATATATACTTTCTGTATTATGTTCAAGGGGTAGTTTTTTTTAGGGGCTAGAGTTGCTATTTCTTGCCATGTAACAAACTAACTGAAACTTAGTGGCTTAAAACAACAAACATATATCGTTTCACAGTTCCTGTGGATTTTGATTCCTGGCGTGGTTTGGGCTATGAAGAAGCTATTGGCGGATGCTGCAGTCTCCAGTCTGAGGCGGGTCTGATTTCAAGCTTACAACATGGCAGCTGCTTTCTCCAGAGCAAAAGGTTGAGAGAGAAAAAGAGAGAAGGAAAGGAAGAGGAAAGCCACAGGATTTTGGCGATGTAATGAGAGAAGTGACATCCTATCACTTTTGCCATAGTCTGTTTGCCAGAAGAGAGTCCCTAGGTTCAGCCCACACTCATGGGCAGAGGATCACCCAAGGAGAGGCTGAACACCAGGAGGTGGGACCATTGTGGCTGCCCACCATGCACAGATGTGTTTTATTATTACTATACTGTGATGAACACCTTTCTTCAAGTTATTTTGGGGCACATTTCCCAAAATTAAATACTTTAAGCACAGCTTTTGAAGAGCTTCAAAGCTCTTAAAAACGAATGTAGTAGGCCCATTGTATCCACAAGTTCCACATTTCTGGTTTTGGCATCTGTGGATTCAACTAACTATGGATCAAAAATATTTTTAAAAATAAAAATTATAAAATTAAAAATACAGTATAACAATTTTGTACATAGCATCCACATTGTATCAGGTATTATAAGTAATCTAGAGATTATTTAAAGTATATGGGAGGATGTGTATTTTATATGCAAATACATCATTTTACATGAGGGACTAGAGCATCCGTGGACGTCAGTATCCACAGGGTTCCTGGAACCAATCACTTGCAGATACTGAGAGGTAACTTTATAACTACGTTTAGTTGAAAGATACTTTACATATGTTATCCTACTTGGTGCTTCAAAGTATTTTTTTGCTTCAAGTCTCACACTGATTTTTTGTAAATGTCGTAATGCTTTTCTTATTACTTATTATGGAAACACATATAAAAAGAAGGAAAATAAAAGATTTCACAGATTGGCCACAGCACTGAGCCCAGGACCTAATGCAATAGCACAAATAAATTAAAGATGAAAGGAGGCTTAATGGAATAGGTGGGAAAGGGAGCCAGTTTGAAAGTACAGGCATATTTATGAATTCCTATAAGCCTGGGGCATAGTCTAATGAAAATACAGAACTGAAGGCCAGGCCAGGTGAGAGGTTAGGATTAGAGAGCTTTTTCTTACCTTTTATTTTTTATTACAATAGTAACATGCATTCATTGCAAAATATTCAAACAATGTTAAAATGCATAAAAGCATAAAAATCTTATGGTCACACAACCAAGAGATGTATGCTATTAATATTTTATAAGGCACTTCATAGAAATATATATTTGTGCATACAAAACAAATTGGTAGGCAGAGACTGTGACTCTGTCTTCTAAAAGACGTCACATGATTCTCGTAAGTGGTGAGTATGGGTGGGTTAATCCCTTTAATCTCAGAGACTAGTGAGGGTAGGAGCGGGAAAAGAGGAAAATGTCTCTGCCTCTGCCAGTTCTCCTGTCCTACTAAAGGATAGGCCCTGGGCTGAAGGCAATGTTGTTCAGCAGAGCGTTTTAGAGTCTTTGCATGGGCAAAGGTAGTTCCTGGACCTGAGAAAAGGCCAGGGAGTTAAACTGCTTTGTATCGTCAAGCAAGAGGAATTGTGATTGACCATGAAGCCAAAGAAAAGAGTTCTTCAAAATAAAGAAGCAGGAGAGATTGGGGGAAGCCTAAAGGACTTTCCAAGACATATGTATATCTAACATCCATCTTTTGCTTTTTTGTGTGATAGTCTCTTTCCTCCAGTTTTCAGTAGAAAATATGTGTAATTATACGTGTGTGATTGAAAGGCGTTCCCTTCTATATCTTGGGTGGCCTGGTATAGAACAGGGATACAATAAAGAAGTCAAAGAACTAAGGCTTTGAGCATTTAAATAAAATGGCCTAGACTACAGAGCTAGTACTTTGAAAAAATGGATTCAAAAGCAGGAAATCTCTCCCCAAAGACTCTTGTTCAGCAACAATATTGCTTTCCCCAATTCTGTAGTACTACTCAATAAATAGGAGATTACTTTTTAACATTCTTTTTTATTTATTTATTTATTTTAATTCTGGAATATATGTGCAGGACTTGCAGGTTTGTTACATAGGTAAACGTGTGTCATGTTGGTTTGCTGCACCTAACAACCCATCAACTAGGTATTAAACCCCTCACACATTAGTTATTTCTCCTGATGCTCTCCCTTCCCATGTTCCTTGTTATTCTTTAAATACAATTTTGTGTCCTGGATTTTTACTTTACAATATATTCTGAATATGTTTAAATGACAACCAATGTGAATTTGTATTACTAGTTATCAAGCCCAACTGTAAACTAAAATCACTGGTTTACATGTGACACATTTTTTAAAAAATTTGACGTCCAAGCCACATCTATAAATTCTTATTTAATTGATTTGAATTAATCACTGGTCCACATGGAGATTTAAATCTGGATGAGTCTAAACAGAACATTCAGAGGAGGTAAAACTATAGAGAGAATATGTCACACCAAAGAGTTTGGAAATATTCACTTTGAGAAAGTGGGCAAATAAATGCAAAAATTTAAGAAGAAAAAAATGCATTACTCTTTTTGTAAGAGATGTAAGAGCTCCAGAAATATTTGGAAAGTCAATAACATCAAGAACTGTCGTTATTAAGATAAAACAAAGGCCCTGGATTCAGCAAAAAGGGGGTAACACACTGATGGTGCAAATTAATTCAACCATTGTGGAAGACAGTGTGGTGATTCCTCAAGGATCTAGAACTAGAAATACCATTTGACCCAGGAATTCCGTTACTGGGTATATACCCAAAGGATTATAAATCATTCTACTATAAAGACACATGCACACGTATGTTTATTGCAGCACTGTTCACAATAGCAAAGACTTGGAACCAACCCAAATGCCCATCACTGATAGACTGGATAAAGAAAATGTGACACATATACACATTGGAGTACTATGCAGCCATAAAAAAGGATGAGTACATGTCCTTTGCAGGGACATGGATAAAACTGGAAACCATCATTCTCATCAAACTAACACAGGAATAAAAAACCAAAACACCACATGTTCTCACTTATAAGTGGCAGTTGAACAATGAGAACACATGGACACGGGGGTGGAACATCACACACCAGGGCCACTCAGGGGGTGGGGGGCTAGGGGAAGGATAGCATTAGGATAAACACCTAATATAGATGATGGATTGGTGGGTGCAGCAAACCACCATGGCACGTGTATACCTATGTAACAAACCTGCATGTTCTGCACGTGTATTCCAGAACTTAAAGTATTTAAAAAAAAAAAAAAAAAAAAAAGCTTTGTAAAATGCAAAAAGGAAAAATGAGGGGTAACAGATAATCTTAGAATAATAGCAATGTGGTGGGCAGGCTGACATACCAGCTGGGGGTAGGTGGGACACACACTGCAAGAGGTTAAGTAAAAAGACAAATGAATAAGGAATGAAGGTAATAAGAAAGTGAGAATAACTCCCTAAAAATTAATTAGTAATTATAGAGGAGGAAAAATAGTAACTTCACTACAGAGAATCTAGAAGGCATCACCAAGTGTTCAAAGTTAACCTCACCTTTGGAGGTTAGGATAATGGAACGACCTGACATGTGCTTCCCGATGTGATGCATAGAGAAAGACATATTATGTGATATGGCCTCTGAAAATGCTTGAGCTGAATCCAACCATGAGAAAATATCAGACAAGCCAGGGCTGACCAACATAATCCAAAATTACTTGACAAAACTGTCAAGCTCAAGAAAAAAAAAAAAAAAAGGCTGAAGAATTGTTCCACATTAAAAGAAATTCAAAAGGGATACTTAAATATAACTCATGATTGAGACTGGGCCAGAATTCCAAAGATGTCCCCCCAAGATTCCCTTTATAATATTCAATCAAACACTAAATTATGTCTGTAAAGAGGGTTCTTCCATGATGACAGATTTGTATAGGGATGTAACATAGAGGGGTGTAGAGTGTTCACAGAGGCCATTGTGAGCCCAGTGGCATAGAAGATGCTATTCAGTCAAAAGTAATACAGAAAAGCAAAAGGACAGATGATGAACACTAAGAAAAGAAAAAAAGCTGGCTTTTGGATTCTAGTGTAGGAGAGGACTGTTAAACCTTTTCATTCTTTTCTAGAGAAGTAGAACCATTTTCAGTTTTGAGACTTGACTGAGGAAGTGTTGAAAAGAAAGCCCTGTACAGGGGACACCAAAAAAATCCTTATACACTAATAGCAAATATGAGAGTTCCCTAAGGACTCCCAGACCTACTTACAAGAAGCATCAAATGTCATTGTTTCTAGAGTTGGGAATGGGATTTACAGACTGGAGTTGTCCCAAAATTGTCGGGGTCCAAATGCAATCAATCCATTTAATGTTTTATTTGTTTTCTGTTACCTAAGAATTAAGTATCTCAATATAGGTTTCAGCTTCTAATTTAATTAGACTTGTTTAACACCAGATCACTCAAGTAGATAAGAATCAACCTGAACACATTGCTGAATGTGTCAAGGCTACATTACTTTCAATCTAAATGAAAACTTTTCCTTGTATTTTATAGGTTTTATTAATTAATAACAACTGTCTGAACAAAAGAGACCAAATACCGAACAAAATAATTAGTAAGTAGTGTGAATAAGTGTTCTCAAGCTTTGGTTCACAGACCACTGAGATTCCCAAGACTCTCAGGAAGTTCATAAGGTCAAAAATATTTTTATTACAATACTAAGGTGTTATTTTTGTTCTGCTGTGTCAACATCTGCACTGCTGGTACAAAAGCAATGATGAGTAAAATTGTGAGTACTTTGGCATGAGTCAAGGCAGTAAATAAAGAAAAAGAGGAAAGGAAAGAGAAACAAGTAGCCACTATACTTACAGAATATCTTGGATAAAGTTGTAAAAATTATCAATTTCATTAAATTTCAATTCTTTTGTCTCTGCATTTGTAATAATTTGCATGATAAAATGGGAAATAGGCATGATGCTCTTCCATTGCATACTAGCAGACAGTGGTCACTGTGGTAGGCAGAAATGTAGTGTTGTTCCCCCAAGATTCTCCTTCTAATATCCAATGAAACACTAATGAAGATATGGCTGTGAAGAGAGTTAACAGACAATAACTCTACCTGGCATTAAAACAGGGAGATTAACAAAGATACAACATACCAGAATCTCTGGGACACATTTAAAGCAGTGTGTAAAGGGAAATTTATAGTACTAAATGCCCACAAGAGAAAGCAGGAAAGATCTAAACTTGACACCCTAACATCACGATTAAAAGAACTAGAGAAGCAAGAGCAAACACATTCAAAAGCTAGCAGAAGGCAAGAAATAACTAAGATCAGAACAGAACTGAAGGAAACAGAGACACAAAAAAACCTTCAAAAAATCAATGAATCCAGGAGCTGGTTTTTTGAAAAGATCAACAAAATTGATAGACTATTAGCAAGACTAATAAAGAAGAAAAGAGAGAAAAATCAAATAGACACAACAAAAAATGATAAAGGGGATATCACCACCGACCCCACAGAAATACAAACTAACATCAGAGAATACTATAAACACCTCTACGCAAATAAACGAGAAAACCTAGAAGAAATGGATAAAATCCTGGACACATACACTCTCCCAAGACTAAACCAGAACAAAGTTGAATCCCTGAATAGACCAATAATAGGCTCTGAAATTGAGGCAATAATTAATAGCCTACCAACCAAAAAAAGTCCAGGACCAGACGGATTCACAGCTGAATTCTACCAGAAGTACAAGGGGGAGCTGGTGCCATTCCTTCTGAAACTATTCCAATCAATAGAAAAAGAGGGAATCCTCCCCAACTCATTTTATGAGGCTAAAATCATCCTGATACCAAAGCCTGGCAGAGACACAACAAAAAAAAGAGAATTTTAGAGCAATATCCCTGATGAACATCGATGCAAAAATCCTCAATAAAATACTGGCAAACCGAATCCAGCAGCACATCAAAAAGCTTATCCACCATGATCAAGTGGGCTTCATCCCTGGGATGCAAGGTTGGTTCAACATATGCAAATCAATAAATATAATCCAGCATATAAACAGAACCAAAGATAAAAACCACATGATTATCTCAACAGATGCAGAAAAGGCCTTTGACAAAATTCAATAGCCCTTCATACTAAAAACTCTCAATAAATTTGGTATTGGTGGAACGTATCTCAAAATAATAAGAGCTATTTATGACAAACCCACAGCCAACATCACACTGAATGGGCAAAACTGGAAGCATTCCCCTTGAAAACTGGCACAAGACAGGGATGCCCTGTCTCACCACTATTCAATAGTGTTGGAAGTTCTGGCCAGGGAAACCAGGCAAGAGAAAGAAATAAAGGGTATTCAGTTAGGAAAAGAGGAAGTCAAATTGTCCCTGTTTGCAGATGACATGATTGTACATTTAGAAAACCACATCATCTCAGCCCAAAATCTCCTTAAGCTGATAAGCAACTTCAGCAAAGTCTCATGATACAAAATAAATGTGCAAAAATCACAAGCATTCTTAGACACCAGTAACAGACAAACAGAGAGCCAAATCATGAGTGAACTCCCACTCATAATTGCTTCAAAGAGAATAAAATACCTAGGAATCCAGCTTACCTCCTTGAAGGAACTCTTCAAGGAGAACTACAAACCACTGCTCAACGAAATAAAAGAGGACACAAACAAATGGAAGAACATTCCATGCTCATTGACAGGAAGAATCAATATCGTGAAAATGGCCATAATGCCCAAGGTAATTTATAGATTCAATGCCATCCCCATTAAACTACCAATGACTTTCTTCACAGAATTGGAAAAAACTGCTTTGAAGTTCATATGGAACCAAAAAAGTGCCCGCATTGCCAAGACAATTCTAAGCCAAAAGAACAAAGCTGGAGGCATCACACTACCTGATTTCAAAATATACTACAAGGCTACAGTAACCAAAACACCATGCTACTTGTACCAAAACACAGATATAGACCAATGGAACAGAACGGAGCCCTCAGAAATAATATCACACATCTACAACCATCTGATCTTTGATAAACCTGACAAAAACAAGAAATGGGGAAAGGATTCCCTATTTAATAAATGGTGCTAGGAAAATTGGCTAGCCATATGTAGAAAGCTGAAACTGGATCTCTTCCTTATACCTTATACAAAAATGAATTCAAAATGCATTAGAGACTTAAATGTTAGACCTAAAACCATAAAAACCCTAGAAGAAAAACAAGGAATACTATTCAGGACATAGGCATGAGCAAGTACTTCATGTCTAAAACACCAAAAGCAATGGCAACAAAAGCCAAAATTGACAAAGGGATCTAATTAAACTAAAGAGCTTCTGTACAGCAAAAGAAACTACCATCAGAGTGAACAGACAACCTACAAAATGGGAGAAAACCTTTGCAATCTACTCATCTGACAAAGGGCTAATATCCAGAACCTACAAAGAATTCAAACAAATTTACAAGAAAAAAACAAGCAATCCCATCAAAAAGTGGGCAAAGGATATGAACAGACACTTCTCAGAAGAAGACATTTATGCAGCCAACAGACATATGAAAAAATGCTCATCATCACTGGCCATCAGAGAAATGCAAATCAAAACCACAATGAGATACCATCTCGAGCCAGTTAGAATGGCAATCATTAAAAAGTCAGGAAACAACAGATGCTGGAGAGGAATGTGGAGAAATAGGAACACTTTTACACTGTTGATGGGACTGTAAACTAGTTCAACCATTGTGGAAGACAGTGTGGCGATTCCTCAAGGATCTAGAACTAGAAATACCATTTGACCCACCCATCCCATTACTGGGTATATACCCAAAGGATTATAAATCATGCTCCTATAAAGACACATGCACACGTAAGTTTATTGCAGCGCTATTCACAATAGCAAAGACTTGGAACCAACCCAAATGTCCATCAATGACAGACTGGATTAAGAAAATATGGCATATATACACCATGGAATATTATGTAACCATAAAAAAGGATGAGTTCATGTCCTTTGTAGGGATATGGATGCAGCTGGAAACCATCATTCTCAGCAAACTATCACAAGAACAGAAAACCAAATACCGCATGTTCTCACTCATAGGTAGGAATTGAACAATGAGAACACTTGGACACAGGAAGGGGAACATGACAAACTGGGGCCTGTCATGGGGTTTGGGGGGGGTAGGAATAGCATTAGGAGATATACCTAATGTAAATGACGAGTTAATGGGTGCAGCACACCAACATGGCACATGTATACATATGTAACAAACCTGCACATTGTGCACATGTACCCTAGAACTTATAGTAAATAAATAAATAAATAATAGAGAGATTGTCCCACGTTATTCAGCTGATTCCAATGTAATCACATGAGCCCTTAAAAGAGAGACAGAAGAGCCAGTCAGAGGTGAGGCAGAAGCGAGGTCAGAGAGATCAGAGGCATGAGGAGGACTCAACCTGCTATTATTCGATTTGAAGACGAAGAGAATCACAAGACAAAAAATGTAGGAAGTAACTGAGAATTATTCCCAGCCCCAACTAGCAAATCTCATTCCTACAGCTAGCTGCATGTTACTGAATTCTGCCAACAATCTGGGTGAATCTGGAAGGGGATTTTCCCCAGGAGCCTCCAGATAAGAGCCTAAGACATCATAATTCTAGCCTGATGGGATCTATGGCAGAGTACTCAGCCAAGTCCACTGGATTTCTGACCTACAAAATTATAAGATAATAAATGGTTATTATTTTAAGCTGCCAAATTTGTGGTAATTGTTACAGTAGCAATAGGAAACTAACACAGTTGTCCTGATAAAAAGCATCTGTGGGATTGAGTTGGTAGCTGAAATGGCTGATTTTTCCTGGAACACTTCTTTTCCAAAGAATAAATGACTTACCAACTATGAGTATTAGAATTTTTATATTTGGTAGTTGTTTTCTTAAAAATGATGAAATTACACTATTGATTCCAAGAAAACAAATGACAGTATTTGTTGCCAATAAAAAATTATAGCTTTAAAGCAAAAAAAAAAATAGGAAATTTGGAAAAATTGCATCTACCATCATAAGTTTGATAACGTCCCAGTCCTGAAAGAGTTTTGTATGAAATTGGTGTTAATATTTTTAAAAGTGTATTTTTAGTATTGATAATGAAGTTTGACATTTAGAAGATCTTTATAACTC
This sequence comes from Chlorocebus sabaeus, assembly GCF_047675955.1. NCBI lineage: Eukaryota > Metazoa > Chordata > Mammalia > Primates > Cercopithecidae > Chlorocebus > Chlorocebus sabaeus. Next base: position 96,173,742 of record NC_132913.1, on the reverse strand, counting down.
AGAAAACCAAAATTTTCCAAATGACCAATATCTAATGTTTCAAAATCTTACATGGCTAAAAGATCCAATCAAAGTGCAAGATAAATCAATATACTTTAAGGTAACAGAGTTCAATAATATGATTTCTGAATTTACAATGAAACTAACCTTTAGGAAACTACCGTTTGCCAAAATTTAGTGTAGTAACAAAGAAGAATACCAAAAATTACCTGAAACACTATTGAAATACAACTCCTTTTTCCAACTACAAATATCTGTGCAAAGTGCGATTTTCTTCATATTTTTAAATAAAACAGTATGTCACAAAAGATTAAATGTAGAAGTGACTAGAAGAATTCAGCTGTCTTCTATTAGTTCTTTAAGACATTAGAAGGACAAGGGGCAAGATGGCCAATTATAAGCAGCTGCAATTCGCCGCACTCACAGAGGGAATGAAAACAGGCAAGTGAATTCAATACCTTCAACTGAAATATCCAGGTTCTTGCATTGGAACTAAATAGGCAAGCAACTTGGATCATCGAGACAGAAAATTAACAAAGATATTCAGGACCTGAACTCATCTCTGAATCAACTGGACCTGATAGATATCTGTAGAACTCTCCAGCCGAAACCAACAGAATATACATTCTTCTCATTGCCACACAATACTTACTCTAAAATTGACTACATAATAGGAAGATGCTCCAGCAAATGCAAAAGAACTGAAATAACAACAAACAGTTTCTCAGACCACAGTGCAATAAAATTAGAACTCAAGATTAAGAAATCCACTCAAAACCACACAACTACATGGAAACTGAAGAACCTACTCCTAAATGACTCTTGGGTAAATAATGAAATTAAGGCAGAAATCAAGAAGTTCTCTGAAACTAATGAGAACAAAGAGACAACATACCCAAAGCTGTAGGATGCAGGTAAAGCAGTGTTAAGATGGCACTAAATGTCCACATCAAAAAGCCAGAAAGATATCAAGTTAACAACCTAACATCCCAACCCGAAGAACTGGAGAACCAAGAGTAAACAAACCCCAAAGCTAGCAGAAGATAAAAAAAAAATAACCAAGATCAGAGCCAAACTGAAGGAGACAGAAACATGAGAAACTCTTAAAAAAAAATCAATGAATCTTGGATCTGGTTTATTAAAAATAATAATAATAAAACAGACCATGAGCTAGACTAATAAAGAAAAGAGAAGAATTAAACACAATCAGAAATGATAAGGGGGATATCACCACTGACCCCACAGAAATACAAACAAGCATCAGAGAATACTATAAACACTTCTATTCTCATAGACTAGAAAATATAGAAGAAATGGACAATTCCCTGGACAAATACACCCTTCCAAGACTGAAACAGGAGGAAATTGAATCTCTGAATCAACCAATAATGTGTTCTGAAATTGAGACAGTAATACATAGCCTACCAACCAAAAAAAAAGAAAAATCCCAAGACCAGATGGATTTACAACTTAATTCTACCAGAAGTACAAAGAGGAGCTGGTACCATTTCTACTGAAACCATTTCCAAACAATTCAAAAGGAGGGAATCCTCCCTAACTCATTCTATGAGGACATCATCATCCTGATACCAAAACTTGGCAGAAATACAACAAAAAATAACACTCCAGGCCAATATCCTTGATGAACTTCAATGTAAAAATCCTCAATAAAATACTGGCAAACTGAATTCAGCAGCATATCACAAAGCTTACCCACAATGATCAAGTTGGCTTCATCCCCGGGATGCAAGGTTAGTTCAACATATGCAAATCAATAAATGTGATTCATCACATAAACAGAATTAAAGACCAAAAACCACATGATTATCTCAATAGATGCAGAAAAGGCCTTCCATAAAATTCAATGTCCCTTGGTGTTAAAAATGCTCAAAAACTAGGTATTGAAGGAACATACCTCAAAATCATGAATAATATATGACCAACCCACAGCCAATATCATACTGAATGGGCAAAAGCTGAAAGCATTCCCCTTGAAAACTGGCACAAAACAAGGATGCCCTCTCTCACCACTCCTATTCAACATAGTATTGGAAGTCCTGGCCAGGGGAAGAAATAAAGAGTATTCAAATAGGAAGAGAGGAAGTCAAATTGTCTTTGTTTGCAGGTGACATGATCCTATATCTAGAAAACCCCATCATCTCAGCCCAAAAACTTCTTAAGCTGATAAGTAATTTCAGCAAAGTCTCAGGATATAAAATCAATGTGCAAAAATCACTAGCATTCCTATACACCAACAACAGGCAAGCAGAGAGACAAATCAGGAATGAACTTCTATTCACAATTGCTACAAAAAGAAAAAATTACCTAGAAGTACAGCTAACAAGGTAAATGAAGGATCTCTTCAAGGAGAACTACAAACCACTGCTCAGAAAAATCATAGAGGAAACAAACAAGTAGAGAAGCATTCATGCTCATGGATAGGAAGAATCAATATCATGAAAATGGCTATATTGCCCAAAGTAATTTATAGGTTCCATGTTAATTCCCATTAAAGTCCCACTAACATTCTTCACAGAATCATAAAAAAAACTATTTTAAAATTCATACAGAACCAAAAAAGAGGCCAGATAGCCAAGTCAATCCTCAGCAAAAATGAAAAAGCTGGAAACATCACACTACCTGACTTCAAACTATACTGCAAGGCTGCAGTAACCAAAACAGCACGGTACTGGTACAACAGCAGACATATAAACCAATGCAACAGAATAGAGAACTCAGAAATAAGACTGAACATCTACAGCCATCTGATATTTGACAAGCCTCACAAAAGCAAGCAATGGAAGAAGGATTTCCCATTTAATAAATGATGCTGGGAGAACTGGCTAGCCACATGCAGATAATTGGAACTGGACCCCTTCCTTACATCACATACAAAAACTAACTCAAGATGATTAAAGTCTTAAATGTAAAACCCAAAACCATAAAAACCCTAGATGAAATTCTAGGCAGTACCATTCAGCATATAGGCATGGGCAAAGATTTCATGATGAAAACATCAAAAGCTATTGCAACAAAAGCAATAATGGACAAATAGGATCTAATTAAACTAAAGAGCTTCTTCACAGCAAAGAAAACAATCATCAGAGTGAACAGACCACCTACAGAATGGGAGAAAATTTTTGCAACCTGACAAAGGTCTAATAACCTTAATCTACAAGGAACTTAATCAAATTTACAAGAAAAAATAAAACACAAACAACTTCATTAAAAAGTGGGCAAAGGACATGAACAGACACTTCTCAAATGAAGACATACATGAAGCCAACGAATATATGAAAGCAGCTCAACATCACTGACCATTAGAGAAATGCAAATCAAAACCACAATGAGATATCATCTCACTCCAGTCAGAATGACTACTATTAAAAAGTCAAAAAACAACAGGTGCTGGTGAGGTTGTGGAGAAAAAGAAACACTTTTACACTGTTGGTGGGAGTATAAATTAGTTCAACCATTGTGGAAGAGTGTGGCAATTTCTCAAAGAACCTAGAGGCAGAAATACCATTTGACCCAGCAATCCCATTACTGGGTATGTACCCAAAGGAATATAAATCATTCTATTATAAATATATGTGTATGCTCATTGCAGCACTACTTACAATAGCAAAGTCATGGAATCAACTTAAATGCCCATCAGTAGTAGACTAGGTAAAGAAAAATGGTACATATCCACCATGGAATACTATGCAGCCATAAAAAGGAACAAGATCATGCCCTTTGCAGGGACATGGATGGAGCTGTCTATCCTCAGCAAACCAACACAGGAACAGAAAACCAAACACCATATGTTCTCACTTATAAGTAGGAACTGATTGATGAGAACACAAGGACACATGGGCAGGGAACAGCACATACTGGGTACTTGTGGGGGTGGGGTGGGAAGGGAGAACATTAGGAAGAATACTTAATGGATGCTGGACTTCATAGCTGGATGATGGAATGATCTGTTCACTAAACACCATGGCACATGCTTACCTATGTAACAAACCTGTACATCCTACACATGTATCCATAATCTTAAAATAAAAGTTGGGGGAAAAAGTAAAAAAACAAAAAGACATTAGAAATTTGCAAACAGTAAATTAATTTCCCTCTTCTCCCTAATTAATTGTAGTTGGAAAATAATTTATTTACTTAATATTAACATGTAATTAGATTACCATGTTATTTAAATAAAATAATAATTTTTAACTTCTCAGTTTCCATTTCAAATACCGTAGTGAAAGAGGTACATGAGCGAAAGCTCTTTGGCATCCTTATTAATGTTTAAAAGTATAAAGTCATCCTGAAACTGAAAAAGACATGTTGATTTTATAGGTGTGGTTATATGACTCAACTTTGAGGAGGCGTTCTGAGAAATTTTTAATCTAAATTGATACAGTTGTTTCTGAAGCTGTCTTCTTCCATTAACTGGCTAGTAACAAAAAGGTGGCTCTATTCATGGGGTTCCTTGAATCATGAGTTGTAAACACGTATAATTACATCTTGAATTTATGCCTGAAAATCTGCAGCTTTTGAAATTCATCAAATTTGATCAGAATCTAGTATGCCAACAGTAATGTAATTGAAACATATTTATAATTTTTGTCTTTCAGATTCTCTTAAAAGAGGGTATTTAACATTTGGTTAAAATGTCATTTCTAAATTTCTAGTTATTAGAAAGTATCATAATGTAATTAATTGTCTCAGTGAACTCACTTCTTCAGAGAGAAGATAATGGGGATGAGTAGCTATTAGCAGTAACAAAGCAAAATGATGGTAAGATTTTTGTTTTTTGAATAAACTATTCCATAGTATTTATAAGGTTTATAGGCACCAGCTTCACAGTGCAACTCACTAGTATAGAAAAACTCCTATCAATATACATTATTCACCCATAAGCTCAAAATAAAGGGATGGTGAAAAATCTACCAAGCAAACAAACAAAAACAAAACAAAACAAAAAGCAGAGGTTGCCATTCTATTTTCAGACAAAATAGATTTTAAACCAACCGTGATTTAAAAAAAAAAAAAAAGATAAGGAAGACCATTATATAATGGTAAAGGGTTCAATTCAACAAGAAGACTTAACTATCCTCAATATATATATGTACTCAACACAAGAGCACCCAGATTCATAAAACAACTTCTTAGAGATATACAAAGAGACTTAGATAACCATTGCACAATAACAGCTGGGGGCTTCAACACCCACTGACAGTATTAGACAGAACATTGAGGCAGAAAACTTACAAAGATATTAGGGACCTGAATGCAACACTTGACCAAATACGCCTATTAGACACCTGCTGAAATCTTCACTCAACAACAACAGAATATGCATTCTCATCTTCACACACATGGCACACACTCTAAAACTGACCACACAATCAGCCATAAAACAATTTTCAGAAAATTCAAAAAAAATTCCAAATTCATCCCACACACTCTTGGAACAGAGCAATAAGAATAAAACTCAATAGTAGTGACATCACTCAAAACCATTCAATTACATGGAAACTAAACAAGCTGAATTTACACTTGAAATGACTTTTGGGTAAACAATGAGATTAACGTAGGAATCAATATATTATTCAAAATGAATAAGAACAAAGATATAGCACACCAGAATCTGGTACACAGCTAAAGCCATGTTAAGAGGAAAGTTAATAGCACTAAACACCCACCTCAAGAACTTAGAGAGATCTCAGATCAACCTAAAAAATCTAGAGGAACTAGCAAAGCAAGAGCAAATTAACCCTAAAGTTAGCAAAAGACAGAAATAACCAAAATTGCAGCTGAACTGAATGATATTGAAACATGAAAATGATACAAAATGATGAATTCAAGAGTTGGTTCTCTGAAAGAAGAAACAAGATTGATAGACTGCTAACTAGACTAATAAACAAAAAAAGAGAAGATCAAAATAAGCACAATTAGAAATTACAATGGGGACATTACCACCAGTCCCACAGAAATACAAAAAAAAAAAAAAAAAAAAAAAAAACCCTTGAGACTGCTGTGAACTCCTGTATACACATAAACTAGAAAACTTAGAAAAAATGATGAATTCCTGAAAATATACAATTCCTAAGACTGAATCAGAAAGAAGTTAAAACCCTGAACAGTCCAACAATGAGCTCCAAATTTCGATTGGTAATAAAAACCCTACCAACCAGAAAAAGTGCAGGACCAGATGGACTCATAGCCAAATTCTACCAAATGTATAAAGAAGAGCTAGTACCATTCTCTCTGAAACTCTTTCACGAATTTGAGGGGGAGGGACTCCTCCCAAACTCATTCTGTGAGGCCAGCATCATTCTGATACTAAAACCTGCCAGAGACACAATAAAAGCAGAAAACTTCAGGCAATATCCTTGATGAACATAGACGTAAAAATCCTCAACAAAATACTAACAAACTGAATCCAGCAGCACATCAAAAACGTAATCCACCACAATCAAATAGGCTTTATTCCTGGAATGCAAGGTTGTTTCAACATATGCAAATCAACAAATACGATTCATCACATAAACAAAACTAAAGACAAAAACCGCAAGATTGTCTTAATAGGTGCAGAAAAGGCTTTTGATAAAATACAATATCCTTTCATGTTTAAAACCTTCAATAAACTAGGTATAGAAGGAACATAATTCAAAATAATAAGAGCCAACAATGAAAAACTTATAACAAAAATTATACTGAATGGACAAAACCTGGAAGCATTCCCCTCTAAAACCTGCACAAGACAAAGATGCGCTCTCTCACCACTCCTATGCAATGCAATGTTGGAAGTCCTCGACAGAACAATTAAGAAATAGAAATAAAAGACATCTGAATAGGAAGAGAGGAAGTTAAACTAACTTTGTTTGCAGACAACATGATTCTTTATCTAGAAAACGTCACAGTCTCTACCCAAAAGCTACTTGAGCTGGTAAACAACTTCAGCAAAGTTTCAGGATACAAAATCAACATACAAAAATCAGTAGCATTCCTATACACCAACAATATTGAAGCCAGAAGCCAAATCAGGAATGCAATTCCCTTCACAATTGCTACTAAAAGAATAAAATAGCTAGGAATACAACTAACCAGGGAAGTGAAAGATCTCTATAATGAAAATTGCAAAACTGCTGAAAGAAATCAGCAAACAAATGGAAAAACATTTCAGACTCATGAATAGAAAAAAAATTGTTAAAATTGCCATACTTCCCAAAGCAATTTACAGATTCAATACTATTTCTATGAAACTATCAATGACATTCATCACAGAATTAGAAAAAAAAAAAGTTCTAAAATTCATATGGAAACAAAAAAGAGCCCGAATAGCTAAAACAATCCTAAGCAAAAAGAACGAAGTCAGAGGCATCACATTATCCAACTTTGAACTATACAACAAGGCTACAGTAACCCGAGCAGCATGATGGTGATAAAATAACAAACACATAGACCAATGGAACATAACAGAGAGCCCAAAAATGAAGCCACAGATTCAAAACCATCTGATCTTTGACAAAGTCAACAAAAGCTAATAATGAGGAAAGGACCCCCTATTCAATAAATGGTGCTGGAATAACTGGCTAGCCATGAGCAGAAAATTGGAATCAGACCTCTACTTTTCACAGTATTGAAAAATCAACTCAAGATGGATTAACAACTTGAATGGAAAATTTTAAACTATAAGAACTTAGGAAATACTATTCTAGACATAGGCCCTGGCAAAGATTTCATGATGAAGATGACAAAAGCAATTGCAACAAAAACAAAAACTGACAAATGGGACCTAATTAAATTAAAGAGCTTCTACACAGCAAAAGAGACAACCAACAGAGTAAACAGCCCACAGAATAGGAGAAAATATTTGCCAACTACATATCTGACAAAGGTCTAATATCCCAAAATCTATTAGAAACTTAAATTTACAAGCAAAAAACAATCCCTTTTAAAAGTGGGCAAAGGATTCAGATACTTCTCCAAAAAAGACATACATACAGCCAACAAGCATATGGAAAAAAGCTCAACATCACTGTTCATCAGAGAAGTGCAAATTAAACGACGAGATACCATCTCACGTCAGTCAGAATGGCTGTTACTAAAAGGTCAAAAAATAACAGATGCCAGCAAGGTTACAGAGAAAAGGGAACACTTACACACTGCTCATGGGAATGTAAGTTAGTCAGTCACTGTGGAAAGCAGTGTGGCGAGTTCTCAAAGAACTTAAAACAGAATTACCATTTGATTCAGCAATCAGATTATTGGGTATATACCCAAAAGAATGCAAATTGTTCTATCATAAAGACACATGCATGCCTGTGTTCATTGTTGATAAAGACACATGCATGCCTAAGTTCATTTACAATAGCAAAGACATGGAATTGATCTAAAAGCCCACCAACTATAGACTGGACAAAGAAAATATGGTATGTATACACCATGAAATACTATGCAGCCATAAAAAAGAACAAGATTATGTCCTTTGCAGCAACATGTACGGAGCTGGAGACTATTATCCTAAGCAAACTAACACAGGAATAGAAAACCAAATACCATATGTTCTCATTTATAAGTGGGAGCTAAACATTGAGTATACATGGGCACAAAGAAGGGAATAATAGACACCAGGGCCTACTTGAGGGTGGAAGCGGGGAGGATGGTTAGGATAGAAAAACTACCTACTGGGTACCATGCAACATGATGCAACCCTGTCTCTACAATAAATAAATAAATAAATAAATAAATAAATAAATAAATAAATACAAAAATCAGATGGGTGTGGTGGTGATCACCTGTAGTCCCAGCTACTTGGAAGGCTGAGGTGAAAGGATTGCTTAAGCCCAGGAGACAGAGGTTGCAATGAGCCAAAATCATGCCACTGCATTCCAGCCTTGGTGATAGAGTGAGACTCTATCTCAAAAAAACCTTTTTAAGGACATCTAATTTACTTATTTAACATACTGTACATGTATCCCTGAATCTAAAATAAAAGTTAAAAAAACAGTTGTCATTGTAAGTTTTTAAAAATACAAAATATCTTCACTAAAAGAAGGAATTAAGATTGAAGCAGGGGGCTAAGGATTTTTTAAGGCTCTTTATTTTTCTAATCATGAAATTCTATAAATTAGAATGGAAGTATAGAAGACCTGATTTATCAAGGTAAGTATATCTATCTTTTAAGGAAATAAGGAGGTATGGAATAGAATTGAGAGGAATCTCACACTTCTGAAGATCTTACCATGCAATATACTGAATGTTTGGAAGTCAGGCTAAAAAGGTATTATCAGAGGTCAACTGGACATAACTAAGAATAAATACATTTCTTTTCCTCTCATATGATTGTACCAAGGTGAATGTTTCTCGATGGTGGACCACCACTGCCCCTAGCAGTCTTTCAAGATTCATTTTCATTTTGTCATCATTTGGTGCACAAAACTTTCCTCCTTCAGTTGAAACAGCTCATCAGTCCTCACCACTGAGCTTTTTACTCTGTAGCAAACATCAACAGAAGTATGCTGTGTGCCTGGTAGAGCATACCAACACCAGTTGGTGTCATTCTGTTCGTTATTCTATAAATGGTTTCTTTATCCAAGTCCTAAACTATTATCTTTTTATGTTTTCTTTATCCTCCTAAAATTATTCAAACAACCACATTTTATCTTTAGTACAGTCTTTTTTATCAAATAGTTAAAGGACATAAATCTATTTTATACATGAAAATTATCCTCACTTTTTAAATTTCACTTCTCAAGATCACCCAAGTCAGCATAATAAAAGAATTTGGGGGCTACTTCTTTTTGGAAAATAGGTGGAAAACCAGGCCAAGGAGCAACTGGACTTTTAAGCAGGTAAACAAAATCTTTGCACACATTTATTTTCTCTCTCTGATTTTTTAGAATGCTCCCAACTCATTGGCCCAGTGCTAGACTGAACAACGTCCGCAAGTTCTTTTTCCAAAGTTAAGAGCATTTCCTGTGACCTGCAGGAGTTAGGAAAATAAACAGCAGCAATAGCAGCATCTCATAAGCAGCTAAAACTCATTGTAAAATCAACAAAGAGAAAAGCAAAGGCAATGAGTGATCTCAGATAATAAAAATTAATTGCTTTTTAGAGAAGCTAAATCAAGATTGGGGACAAAATAGAATGATGCAGTTGTAGGTCTTAGAAGCTGGCTGGCTGGAATCCCAGGAAGTAGGAGGTATTCTGTTCTTCCTAGGTACATCACGAGATGTGCACACCTCTAAATGTGATCTTCAGACAGGTCCTGGTCTATAAACTGTTATTAATTTGTGACTCTATAAGGAATCTAGACTAGAATATAAATCAACTACAGTACTAAGCACAGAGTTAATTTCAACTGACATTTTCTTCCTCAGGAAGACTTTGTTGATGAAGAAAGTCATGTTGTTATTTATCTTCTCATTTAAGCATCAAGGATTTACTTTCTCATTTAAGCATCAAGCTATTTTGAACAGCACTGCACTAGACAACATCTCCCAAACTCCTTAGATGTTGTTGGGAGCACGTGACTAGATCTCCTTAATGTAATGTTGTTGCAAGTAGGTAGCTAGTAAGACATAGGCAGTGCCAGGGAAAGTCTCCCAATAGGTACAAAAACCTGAAACTGGTGATCAGCTTCCCAATAAGATCTCAGGAATCAGGTGAGTAGGCTTAAGCACGTGCATTAAGATGCAAAATGGCAGAGTTTAACTGGTATATGACTTTACAGGAACACTCAACTGGTAAGGGAAGGATGCTTCAAGTGAGTATGTGCACAGTTTCAGTAAACACACTTTGCATGCTGCCCCTCCCAAGCGCTAGCAGGCCATTGTGCATGTGGACAGCCCACCCCAAGGAAAGAATCCGGGTAGAAGTAATGCAACCTCAGAAGCATGCCAATGTAGAAGACCCCAAGTCAAAGGTCAAACTGTGCACTTGATCTTTCGAGTCGCCTGCATGGTCCTCTTCCAAGTACACTTCACTTCCTTTTGTGCATGCTCTACAGCTTTTTAATAAATTTTCACTCCTGCTCTAAAACTTGCCTCATTCTTTCACTCTAGCTTATGCCTCTGGGTCAAATTTTTTCTTCTAAGGAGGCAAGAATTGACTGTCGCTGCAGACCTGTGCAGATTTGCCACCACTAACATAGTTTGGTACTGTGTGACTCAGATACATACTGCTGCAAACAATGTAAGCAGAAGTAATGTGGATCTTCTCCCAGCCAGAATATTTGTAGTGGACACTGTGTCATAGCACCCAGATCTTCCTCCTTGGGACTGAAGCACTCATTCCTCTAGCTGTTGTCAATGTTGACAGCTTACAGATCACAGCTGAATATCCCCTTCCAGTGATTGCTTTTGTTTGAATAGAGTGGACCCTCACCACATGGGTTATACGTACTTCTTGGAAATAGCTCACATTCAATTATCTATTCGTGTATAGGTCCTGGCTCCTTACCCTAAATTTTGTACATGAGGAGATCATCTCAACTCCAGTTTCCTGTAGTTTGACAGAAGCTTTCTTTTTCACTATGCCTCAGCTCAACTTCTCTCTCTGTCCAGTCATGCTTCCTTCATTTCTCCATAGATTTTGATTCCAAGAGCATTATCCAAAAAACTTCCTAAACACAAATCTTAGAGCATCTTCCCAAGGAACCCATTCTGCCACAATGGTAAAAAGCAGATATTACCTTTTCTAGCTGTTTCTCTTCTCTGGGCTCACAGTCTTATGTAGAAGATTCACTAGAGACCTAGAAAGATAGAGTTACATAACAAATCCTGGGCCCCAAAAGATTCCTTGGAGCCTGAGCTTACCCATCAGCCAATATTGGACCGGGATACCTTTGCCCTGTTTATTTGTTAAGCATCTGAGATTTATGATCATTTGTTGAAACAGTTAATCTACACAAACTAACATAGAACATATATTACAGATTTATTAGTAACTAAATATTAAGTAGATATTTTTATCCTACTCCAAAGCTGGGGTGTTTTTCCTCCATTCTGTCTCACAGTCAATTGGGATTGCTGTGCTTAGTTTGTCAAGTGATCTCACCTCTTCATCTTTATTTTTAGCTCTTCACGTGTGATAATGGTAATTCTCGAAGAAGCTATCCAAGTTTTATTTGAAAATTACGAGCAGGTAAAAAGACCCCTTGTTTTGTGGAAATTCTAAGTTACTAAATAAATTTTTAATTGAACAGCTGATATGCTGATCAGGTGCAAAAGTGATATTTACAGTCCCAACCTTAGATTTGAAAATAACTATAAACTGATTATAGTGTAGATTGATAAGTTGAAATACAATTAAACTGCACTAATATTCCAAACTAATGTTTTTGGGTGGCTTAAATAAATGACTCTCTGCCATGAAGAAGGAACCAAAGACATAGTACAATGCAAATTACAAAAGGCAAATAAGAATAGACTACAATTTTTTTAAAAAAGCCATATACTTTAGACCCAAAGTACAGAGTTATGCACTGTAAGTATGTGCATTTAGTTGGCTCATTAAAATTAGATGCTAAGATACCCTCAGGAGTAAACAAACTTTACGAGAACTGCAAACAGTCTGAAATTTACAATTTTATGAATATTCATAGAAGACATGAGACTCCTAGGTCAGAGGCAAATAACAGTTCATTATTTATGGCAACAGCAGAAGCCAAATTATCAGCATTTTTGCCCTGATTTCTTGATCCACTTTCCACATAGCAAAGTGAAGAGGGGCAGATGGCCCCTGAATGCACAATAGATTGTATTACAGGAGAGAAACCCAGAGCTTAGGGAACCCAAACTATTTATAATGGGCAGTTAGCATGCACATCCTTTGTTCCACGAGGTGATACTAACACTATTTACCAAGACTGTAATCAAATCTTCCTCTGGTTCCTGGGGGAGACACTATCTTCATCATTCGAGGCTGTCTATTATGCAAACATCCATGAAACAACAGTCTAGGACAAAAGACAGTTAGGCCTCCTGCTCACAAGCTATACAGAACCATGAGAAATGCTGAAAGAATTGTCTCTCAGAAGTCCTTAAAGAGAGACTTTTCTATGTTTGCATATCACACAAGAATGTAAAACTATAAAACTCATGTTTTATGTAATTGGTACTTCTACATACTTACATAAAACACAGAAAAGTATAAAGAAAATAAACCACAGTACTTTACTCTTCATATTGTTTTTAACATGAGCTAGACTCATCTTTTAATTTTATGTCTTGAGTCTTTGGAGGACAGAATATATTCCTGGAGCAATGAATATTTCCAAACATGCTAAATTTTCCTTTGTTTTATGCCAATTCTGTCTCCCTTGGAATTTTATTCTCATCTCCCAGCTATGGGGAGAGCATTTGCCCTTCTGTTTTTCTCCCTTTGTTACTGATTGGTTCGACCAAGTCTTTGTGTTTTGTGCCCGGGAGAGGCTCTCATCTGTCATGATGAATACCCAATTAGTCCCTAGTATTGTCTTCCTGCTATTACTTTTCCCCCTAATGCAACCCTGAAGTCACAGTAATTGTTTAATGGACCAAAAAACATCTGATGATAACACAAGACCTCTGGACTTCTAGATTGTTGCGAATATCTATGAAGATTCTTACATTTGGCTTCTGCTGTGGAGCTGGCACTATGAGATAAATAGGCTGACCTAATTGAGGCCACTAATGAGCTATTCTTCCCTTTTAAAAGAGTATTTTGTCCAATTTCTTACATATACATAGTACAGCATTGGAAAGGTTCATTTTTCTAGCATTTTTGCTTTATGATAGCATGGAGTGTCCTGGGAATTATTAAAAGTGTCATCATTGATACACAGACATGTCAGCCACCCGGCCTCTGCAGGCATATGAACTGGAGACCCACTATTTAAAGATAGTAATGAGAAAGAGATAGAAAATTACTAACCTATAATTTTTCATTTATTGATCATGGTAGATATGAAACAAAATCCTGGATAATAGCAGATATTCCTCTTAAGAAGATTTAGAGTAGAAATTTAATGGATGAAAAGATTGTAGGGCATAAGAAAAAAAATATATTTCACTTGATTAATCAAATAAAACTGATGATCTGGTATCATTATATTATGAATTAGGAAAGATTACAAAATAGGATGAGTTATTATTCTTTCATTTTAATAGTTTGTAACCTATGAGGAGAGAGAAGATAATAAAGATGCAAAGTTACACAGCAAATAAGACAAAAAATAGACAGCAACAATAAAGCATATATCATAAAGAATAGCAGAAAATGACAAGTTACCAAATGGCGTAGATTTAAAAGTGTTTTTTGTGTTCACAAGAGGTGGTAGGCACTTGGGATTACCAGAGAAAGCCCTGTCTCAACTATGCATAAGAGCTGGTTGTCTATCAGTGTTGAGAATGTATCCCAAGTAAGAAGATAGTGAAAGCGAGAAAAAACACAGTGACTATCTTCATTTTATACTTCTTTCCTGGATACTTGGAACATTTAAATGAGCCTGAATATATTTGGGAGTTACTGCCAATTTTAACTGAGAAATAAAGAAAGTAATTATATGAAAACTAGACATTATTCAAGCAGTCTTGATATTAGAATGTATGTCATACTCTATAAGTGCAAACTCAATCACATAATAAAGAATACTTTCAGAAATCCAATGTTTAATGCTGAAATTAATATAGAAAAGATTAAGCACAGCACTGGAGAAACAGGAAACCAGAGATTATTAATGGTAATAATCATGGAGTTGAACATCCAAGACAAAGTAACTTTGAAGCAAGAGGCATGTTACTAGGTTTATTAGCGAGACTCTACAACAGTGTTCTTATTTTTTTTTTTTTAGAAAGATGTGTGTGATAATCTAAAAAAAGCTTTTGTTTCTTCTCCCTTTTTCAGTATTTCCAAGTTCAGGCACACAACATTTTCATTTAACTTCAGGTGTTCATGTGTCTCCTGAAGCTCATGCACATATTCAAATATAAGGCACCCTACTCATAAAGAACTGTTAGGCCACCATCTACTGCCACAGAGTTCTGTATTGACTATTATATGTCAGCAGTCCTAAGTCCTGCTTTACAAAGTCAGAGATGGGGTATGGGGACAGGTACTAAACACCTCAGTCCTAAACAAAGGTACTAAACACCAGATTCCACTTAAAAAGGAACTTATTGTTAAGCCATTTACAGACTTATTCTCTATTCTAAAGAAGAGAAAATAAATGCTTGTCAGGGAGCACCATTAAAAAATGCCACCTTTGGTTATGCCTTTATTTCTTATGCTCAAAATTTGCCTATTATACTTTGCACTAATTTCTATAATCATTTAAATCTCTAGTTACCATTGAAGATAATACCTTGAAATAAGTGGCAGTTGGCCTTTACATTTTTGCTACTGATATGAGTACTACACTCATATCAAGACAATCTATTTGAATAATCTTGATTTCAGTGCTGGCCAAACCCAAACTGATTCTTTGTATTGCTAATAACATCTCTACTTGGCATGTGTTCTGCATCCTATTAATAATTCTCTTTGTACTTCCCTTTCTATGTTATGGCCACATGATATTCAGACCATAGCAATATGTAAAGCTCTCAACGTACTTCGTCATAGGAGATCTTGAAAACAGGTTTCTGTGATTGATTTGTCCATGGTCACATGGATAGCAAGAGCAGCCTGTTAAACCTTGTCTTCAGTCTAGGGAATCTGTATGTTTTCTCCCTTAATATACAGCTTAAGTTGATGGTATTGTGCCTTTGCTGACCCCACCTGCCCTCTTTTTCAGATCTGCCTCTCTTTCAAGATATTCTTTATCTTTAGGTGTCTTGGGATTTCATGCCACCATATAGTACTTTAAATAAAGAAGAACCACGGGGGAAAATCCATAGACTATTCATAATAAAGAAGAATCATGGGGTGGGGGGAAACCCACCCCATTATAGAATAAGACTTTTTTTTTTTTTTTGAGACAGAGTCTCACTCTGTTGCCCAGGCTGGAGTGCAATGGCTCATTCTTGGCTCACTGCAACCTCTACCTTCTGGATTCAAGCAATTCTCCTGCCTCAGCTTCCCAAGCAGTTGGAATTACAAGCACCTGCCACCATGCCTGACTAAGTTTTGTATTTTTAGTAGAGACAGGGTTTCACCATGTTGGCCAGGCTGGTCTCGAACTCCTGACCTCAAGTGATCCGCCCATCTCAGCCTCCCAAAATGATGGAATTATAGGCATGAGCCACCATGCCCAACTAGTAGAACAAAACTAACTTTCTGTACTAGCTTGAACACTTACTAGCTGCACATCTATAGGAATCTGTCCTAAATACACTATACCATACCTGCAGTATAGAGATTATAATAACTACTCTGAGAGACTTACATGATTGTTGTAAGGTCAAAGTGATAATGAAAATGGCAAAGTATTATATAAATTTAAGGGCTTTCTATGGTTATTTACAAAAACAACAGTAATAATGAAAGCATTTATACTAAAATATTTGAGTCACAAATTCTGGAACAAGACTAATAGGGCCTCTTTCTCTGATTTTGGTTACGGTACTGATGGTAATAAACTCTGCATCTTAAAATCATTTAGTTTGCCATCTGTATATTTATTCAACAGACATATAAGTACCTACTCACTGTCAGACACTGGGCTAAACACTCACAATACAAAGATGAATTGCCAAATTCCCTACTTTGAAGAAGTTCTCGGCCTAGGGAGGAAGACACATTGTTAGCAGAAAAGATGACGCAATGGGATAGAAATATATATAGTTATAGATGTGCAGAGAATGGCAAGGATGTTGCAGCCTTGTGTTCATTCCACCAAGCACAGCAACTCTATATCTACTGTTCCTTAAGGCTGGAGCTGGTTTCTGTGGCATCAGTTGTCCAAGTTGTGTATTCCCAATGTGGAAACAACAAAGTAAAATTTCATCCACCAAAAAAAAAATAGGCATAGTTCAAAGTAGAGCTGGGCATTTGTAGAGCTGTCCATTGGTTTTTCCAGGCCAACATTCCTTTTCCATTATTTTGTTAACAGACTCCCCCTTTTTGTGAACATTGTAAGCAGCAAAAATGGGCGGACCCTGTCCTCCCACCATGGGTGTGGGCACAACCCAACCCAGACCAAACAGAACAGATTCTTGCTTTGTGTTTTCTGCCAGACCAGTCAGAGTAGGATCTCTATTGTCCCTGAAGTTACTGAACAATTAATGTGTGGGCCCAGAGAGGAAGGTGGTCTCCTTTGCCTCTGTGGACAGAGCCTGCTTGAGAATGACATAAACACAGATGCAGCATGGTTGGAAGCTGAAAGATGAAGACATGTAGCCTTAATAACATTGTTTGAACCCTAAGATCCAGTCATTCCTGAACAGCTACATCCTTTGAACTTTTCACTTATATGTTAATAAATTTCTTTCTTTGCTTAAGCTGATGTAAATCAGGCTTTGGCTACTTGCAAATGGGAGAGTTGCCAATATATTCTTAATGGTAGCTATGAACCTTCTATTACTTTTTTTCCCCATTAGACTAGAAAGGAAGCTGAAGTGGTCTTGTTCAGCAGTGTATCTTTGATAAAACAGAAATTACCAATCCAATGGAAAAGTCATTACTAGTTTTACAATATGGCTTTCTTCCTTAATTTAGCCATTTTATTCTCCTTCATTTTATCTACCTAATATATATACCTAAACATGTTATTGATTATGCAGGCAGCAGACGGAGAATCCTGCTCTATTCAATGTTGACAAGACTGAATCTGCCTCCAGCACACAGTCCACATATTCAATGTGATTTGTTATTTTACATCTTTGACTTGGTGGCAGGGAGGAAGGTATGATTTTATGCTGCTGGGTGTACAGGCACAGATTCGGAAAAGTTGAAGGTTGAATTGGAAGAGAATTTGGCTTCTACAGAGTTAAGTAAAATTAATCTGTTTTGACCAGGCACGGTGGCTCACACCTGTAATCCCACCACTTCAGGAGGCCAAGGTGGGCAGATCATTTGAGGTCAGGAGTTTGAGATCAGCCTGACCAACATGGTGCAACCCTGTCTCCACTAAAATACAAATATTAGCTGGGCATGGTGGCAGGAGCCTGTAATCTCAGTTACTCGAGAGGCTGAGGCAGGAGAATCACTTGAAGCCAGGAAGCAGAGGTTGCAGTGAGTCCAGATCGGGCCAATGCACTCCAGCCTGGGCGACAGAGTAAGACTCCTTCTCTAAAAAACAATAAAATAAAAATAGAAATAGTCTGTTTTAAATGCCGTGGCTTCTTTAGCATCAAAACTGCTTTATATGGATGACTACTCTTAAATGCAAATACTTTCTTTATTTTATTTTATTTATTTTTTTGAGATGGAGTCTCGCTCTGTCGCCCAGGCTGGAGTGCAGTGGCCGGATCTTGGCTCACTGCAAGCTCCGCCTCCCGGGTTCACACCATTCTCCTGCCTCAGCCTCCCGAGTAGCTGGGACTACAGGCGCCCGCCACCTCGCCCGGCTAGTTTTTTGTGGTTTTTAGTAGAGACAGGGTTTCACCACGTTAGCCAGGATGGTCTCGATCTCCTGACCTCGTGATCCGCCCGTCTCAGCCTCCCAAAGTGCTGGGATTACAGGCTTGAGCCACCGCGCCTGGCCTACTGCAAATACTCTGTACTGGGGAAAAGTAAATATATTGTGATAAATATCCCAGTGTGTTTTAAACATGAAATATTATAAAAGGAAATCTCCTGTCCCTCTAGAATGGTATTGAAAGGAAGTTTAATAATTTTGCTTTGAAGACACAATTAAGTGTTAGGAAAAAAAAGAAATTTTTTGAACAGTAAAGTCAACGAATTTAAAAATCAATATATAAACATTATTGTCCAAGGCCATAAGCCAAACTTATTTAAGATTGACAAGGCAAAAGTACCTGAGTACCATAGCAAATAAGGTAGGATGAAGGAGATACAAAGGAGAAAATCACAGTTGTTACTGTCCTGCCATCACAGAGATTTTTAAAAAGTGGAGTGCCATGATTTGAATGTGTCCTCTTCAAAATTCAAGTTTCCAATGTGGTGATATTAAGAGGCAGAACATTTAAGAGGTGATTAGACCACAAGGGCTCCTTCCTCATTAATGGGATGAAGCCCCTTTTAAAAGACACTTCACACAGCATTTCGTTAGCTTGCTCTTTTGCTCTTTGGCTGTGTAAAAACACAGCATTTATCTCTTTTGCTCTACTGCCTTTTCTTTGTGAGGATACAGCAAAAAGGCTTTCACTGGACACTAAATGCCAACATCTTGAACTTGAACTTCCCAGTCTCCAGAACTATGAGCAAATAAATTTCTGTTGTGCATAAATTACCGCATCCATAGCATTCTGTTATAACAGCACAAATGAATGAAGACATCAAATTATGTAAAATAAAAAGAAATCCTTAGCTGGGACACAACCATTCTTGCTATCTTGGCATAGAGTATTATCGTTGTCTTCATAATAAATGAATATAAATGAGTGAGGCAGGCAGTGGTAAGAGTCATGTATCAGCTCACAAGCAGACTTGGAAATGTCCATGACCATTGCATTTCCAGTGGAAGATGGCCAAAGCCAAATCTCACCAGATATTCAATTACAGATTTACCAGCTGTATTTGCATATGTTCTAAACACAATGAAAACTTAAAACAATGAGTATCAGAGCTCTAAGAATTAAGGACTTGAAAACATAATTTCACAGAAAAAAAATGGAGCAAATTGTTGTTAAGTTTTGATATGCTTAAGAGCTGACTGACTGATGAGATTGGGAAATTCTGGAGGAACAAAAGCACAGACATCTAATAAAATGTCATAAGGAGGCTGCTCGCAATGCTCTTGGTAATGTTACAAAAGTATACAAGGGACATGTTGTAAGTACATCGATTAATACCCTTTAGCTTCAACTTCTCCACTAATTGTAACCTTATAGGTAGTCAAAAGCACTCATAGCAGCCCACAATGCCATGCCCTCAGGAATTAACTTTCTGCTTGAGGATTAGCACATGGTAACTTACAATATTTACTTCTGTCATAAGATTCCCTTCTGACCCTGTGATAAGATATGTCTAAATACTGTGAACCTGTCATATTATCTGTTCTTAGTTTTTCCTAGCAGCTGATTGATAGCCCATCATGTCCTTCAATGTCTAATATCTATAAGATTATTACACATTTTCTTGTATACAGGAAGGTACAGAATGAAAAATACATACCAAGAAATAAAATAGTGTTCTAAGTGGAGAGAAACGTTTTCATTTTTGCCATGTATTACTATTTTGTAACAAGATTTTTATCAAAGTAATAAGAGATATTTGAGGTTATTTGAAAAGAATTATTAAACTAGCCTAATAAAACTATGGCACCAGTGTTAGAAACCTGATGTAACAGACACTTTTTTCAGTATTGTAGTAAATAGAATCAAAGATGTTTTCAGAACATGGTATTTTTATCAACTAAGGAGAGCTGGGTAAGACCCTGAGCTATTTCTAAGGTACACTGTGCATATCTGGCTCAATGAGAAATGGGGAAAATATAGAGAGGAGGTGGTGAGGCTTTCTAGACTCACTTGAATTTGAATTCTGAGTGCTTAATTGTTAGTGGAGAGCCAATTTTAGAGACTCCTAACTGTAACCTACTCCTCAGATTCCTTATGGAATTTATCAACAGAAAACGGGAATAAGAAATAAGTATAATTAGCATGTTTTACTATTTTGGGGAAAAGATGCGGATCACACAGCATACACATCATGGTGTTGTGAGACCTTTTGTCCTGGGGACCAACCAACCTCTATATCAACTGATTCCAGGCTGAAAACTGTGTAAAAATATTATAATTTTTAAAATAAGAGCAACTGCCTTCAGCCATCTGTTCATCTATTCTGGTTTTCTTTTGATTACATAAGTTAAGCAGTACCCTTATTGGCTTCCCATCTATTTCTTCTATGGAGGCTGTGTTCTATTAACCATTTCCACATTTCTCTGAAGGTCAAGCTCCCTTGCGTGCCACACTGATCTTACTGGTCATTACAATGATGCATATACCCCAAATTGGGGCATTTGAGAGCCACTACCCCTCCTGTCCTGGTTTGGGGTCTCATTGTACCCATTGTCAGTAATAAGCCAAGCTCTGTGAATTTCCTCATATCATCAGTCCTGACCTGAAAAGCCACCACTGATGTTGCTGATGTCTCTCTTGCCAGTGCTTTCTGGATGACTTTGGTTAATGGTATGTCTTCTGGGTCTTCCTGTGTAATATAACGCTGGGGTGTGTCTTTTGTTCTCACATAATATATCCACTTCAGCATACTCCCTTACCTGACCCTTTTATTCTTTCCATCACTTTCTGCTATAGCAATTGAAGCAATTGCAACACCACTGTGAAGGAGACTCACTTTATGCAGTCTTTCAGGAACCACCCTAGCAGCAAGGTGGAACCATCTACTGAGATATTTGCAAGATATTCAGTATTGCATCCTGAGAAAATGCCTCCAAACCCATAAAGTCTCCCTTTATCAGTTTTATGTTTCAGCTTCCTTAATCAACAAAAATATCCAATCCTACAGGTACTCCCTTAACTTGTGCTAGTATATACTGGGTAACATTTATTTGTTAGTTCATTTGTATTTTCATTCCTCTCTTCCCTTATCGGGCCAGCTAAGTCCAGGCAGATCCTGAAGGGGCCTCCTAATGCTTTACAATGAAAAGGCCACAAAAGGAAAATGCTAGCTCTTAAGAGGAAAGAGCAATGAGAACCGCATCAGTAGGTTCTCATACCACACCTTACAGAAAATTACCAGTATAGAGAAAGAAGAAGGAAGCATCACTGTAGATTCCATAATAGTAAAGGGATAATAAAGGAATGTTATAAACAAATTTATGCTAATACATTTAACAACTAGAAGAAAATGAACACGGTCTTTGATAGACACAAGTTACATTTTTAAAAAAGGAAAATATAAATAGCTCTTTGTCTTTAGGAAATTGAATTCATAACCAAAATTTTCACACAAGGTGAACTCCAAACCAAGATGATTTTACTAGTGAATTATATCAAAAAATTAAGGAATAAATAATCAATTCTATACAAATACTCCTTTTGAAAGTAGTGAAGTTACATTTATCAATCTGTTTAATGAGGCCAGTATAACCTAGTTGCACAATAAAGCTCAGGAATGCAATCTTACTCAATCAACCATCAGCAAATTAAACCCAGTAATATATAAAAAGAACAATACATCATTACCACGTGGGGTTTATCCCTGCAATGCAAGGTTAGTTTAACATTTGAAATAAAATAAATGCAACTCACCATGATAAGAAATTTTTTTAAAAAATCATCTCAAGAAATGTGGAAAAGGTACTTGAAACAATTCAACTTATTCATGAAAAAATTCTCAGCAAAATAGGGACAGAAGAAGTTTCCTCATTCCGATAAGCATCGTCCACAAAGACCTATCGCTAACATCATTATTCTTCATAATGGTGAATTAACGAATGCTTTCCCCCTAAGAGTACAAGACAAGAATATTCTCTCTGCCCATTTCCATGCAATATTTTACTGGTCAGTGAAATATGATTTTTAAAAAAAGAACAAAAAAGAAAAAGAAGAAAAGATGTAAGATTTGAAAAGGAAAGAGTAAAAACAATATATTTGTAGACAATATGGTCATGCAACATTGTCCTGTGCATAGAAAATCCTAGGACACATACTAAAACCAAAATTGACTTAACAAAGTTGTAGGATACAAGATTAATATAAAAAAGTATCTTCCTGTATACTACTAGAAACAATTATAAAATTAAAATAAAAACATTTTCATTAACAAGCACAAATATATAATAAATTTAAAGAAAAGATGAAAGATATTGAATACTTAAAGCATAATAAAAGTATGGATATAATTAAATAGAGTGTTATACTATGCTCTTAGATTTGAAGACTTCATATTGTTAAAGATAATAGTTCTCCACAAATTGATCTATACGTGCATTGCCATCTTATGCAGCCAACAAACATATGAAAAAAAGCTCATCATCATTGGTCATTAGAGAAATGCAAATCAAAACCACAATGAGATACCATCTTACACCAGTTAGAATGGCAATCATTAAAAAGTCAGGAAACAACAGATGCTGGAGAGGATGTGGAGAAATAGGAACGTTTTTACACTGTTGGTGGGAGTGTAAATTAGTTCAACCATTGTGGAAGACAGTGTGGTGATTCCTCAAGGGTCTAGAACCAGAAATACCATTTGACCCAGCAATCCCATTACCGGGTATATACCCAAATGATTATAAATCATTCTACTATGAAGACACATGCACATGTATGTTTATTGCAGCACTGTTCACAATAGCAAAGATGTGGAACCAACCCAAATGCCCATCAATGGTAGACTGGATAAAGAAAATGTGCCACATATATAGCATGGAATACTATGCAGCCATAAAAAAGAATGAGTTCATGTGCTTTTCAGGGACATATATAAAGCTGGAAACCATCATTCTCAGCAAACTAACACAAGGACAGAAAACCAAACACGTCATGTTCTCACTCATAAGTGGGAGTTGAACAATGAGAATACAGGGAGGGGAACATCATACACTGGGGCCTGTTGGGGGATGGGGGGCTACGGGAGGGACAGCATTAGGAGAAATAACTAATGTAGATGATGCGTTGGTGGGTGCAGCAAACCACCATGCATGTGTATACCTATGTAACAAACCTGCATGTTCTGCACATGTACCCCAGTACTTAAAGCATAATAAAAAAAAGAAAAAGAGAAAAGCCCAATAGATTTTTTAATAGAAGTTGAAAAGCTGATTATAAAATTTATGTTGAAATTGAAATGACCTAGAATAGCCAAAACTATCTTTAAGAGGGAACAAAGTTGGAATACTTATGTTTCCAGAGTTTCAGACTTACCATAAGGTTAAATCAGTGAGGTATCAGTATAAAGACAGACAGATCAGTGGAACCAATAGACACACTCATATTGGATCAATATATTTTCAGAAATGTACAATATATTTTCAACAATATTACCATTAAATACAACAAGCAAAGAAAGTATTTTTAACAAATGGTGTTGGGATAACTTTATATACTTATTCTAAAAATAATAAAAAGTAATTGAACCTCACATGATACACAAAAATTAATTTGATGTGGATTAAAAACATTAAACATAAGGAAATCTATAAATCATACAGAAGAAAACATAAGAGAACATCTTTGTAACCTTGAAGTGGGCAGATTTTTCAGGCCACAAAATGCATAGCCATAAATAAAAATAAATAAAGCAGACTTCACCAAAATTAAGAACTTTAACAACTCCACTTATAAAATGAATAAAAATATTAAACATACATTTCACAAAAGAAGATAGTCAGATTGGCTTTTAGCACATAAACAGTTCCTTAATAGACTTAGTCTTCTAAATTCTAATGAAACTAAAGCCACAGTGAGATAATACTACATACCCACTAGAACTGATTATACTAAAAAGACCGAAAATACCAAATGGTGAGTCTTTAAAGTGAATGGACCTCATATATCACTTGTAAGAATACCAGTGGCAATTCACTTTTGAAAACTATTTGAGTTTCTTATAAAAGCAAACATACACTTATGTTCAAAATGAATTGTACAAGGATATTCATTGCCACTGTACTCACCATAGCCAAAACTGGAAACAATCTAATATATCCAACAATAGGAAAATAAATAAATTGTCATATCTTCACCTATACCACATATATTGTTAGAATACTTCTCAGCAATAAAAAGAAATGTATTACTAAAATAAACATAGGGATGAAACATTATGTTAACCTAGAAAAAGACCCAAAATAAAGCATACTATATGACTTCATTATCTGACATTTTAGAATAGACAAAACTGATCCATGGTAATAGAAATCAGAAAGATGATTCCTGAGGGTGGAAGGAGGAGAAGATTAATTAGAAAAAGGCACAGGGGAACTTTTTTGATGGTGGAAATGTTGTATATCTTGGTCATTGTTTCACATGAGTGTATGCATTTGTAAAAATCCATCAATCAGTACACTTATATTTTGCTCATTTTATACTCTATACATTAAATGTCAACAAAATTGAGAAAAAGATGATTTTTCTTTATGCTGATATAACCCAGAATCTTTAATCTCACTATGTTCATCTAAAATATTTCTGAGATATGAAGGTGAGCATAAATTTGTAATTTCAACCATAATTCTTGTGTTTATTTTAGATTTAAAGAGTCATAGTGTCTTTAAAATGCCATGGTCTCTATTTTAATAGTCTATTATAAACAACTAATAAAATTCACCTTGGGTCACTCTGGTTTTGGCATCATCCTCAGCATCTCACTCAGCACTAGATATGATTGCTTCTGATTCATGGCTATCAAATTGGTTTCCTCTCTAGAATTTGAAATTTGCATTTTTAAAATTACATATTTAATGACAGTTGTTGCATTAATGGAACCCACTTCCCGCGCACCAATTCTCTCACACAGTTATACTCAACAAATAGGTCTTCTCTGTTGCATCACGATTTGCCAAATTAGTAGATGAATCAACTTTTAAGTTAAAATGAAAATGTTCCTTTTGCCAAACATGTAAGTTTGTTCCCCAAATGGAAAATACAATGTAGTATTTCCCTGATGACTGAAGAGCTGATTGTGTAGGAAAAATATAAACAGTAATGTGCTGAACCCATGTCCATTGTCACACCCTCACTTGAGACAGTGTAAAGCCTTATGTGGCACTGTGTCCTACACTGCCCTCTAGGGGGCCTCTGGCATACACTCCTAGAATCATTCCTGCTGCCTTGGGGTCCTTATCCTACTGTCTTATCCATTCTGTATTTGCAAGGTCTGTGCCTTTTCCATTCCTTTGGGAGGTACTCACAAGCAATGAACACATCTAATTCAATTTGGATTTCTTTTCTAATGTCTGCTGGCCCAGTGGTCCCCAACTGGTTATTCAAAATGAATATTGTATAAAAATCTACTTAAAACGACAAGCACTTGTGCATCTATTAACAAACCAACCTCAGATTTATTTAGTTCCTTTCACACTGCATCTATCTTTTTATATGAAGGATTTTTAAAATATATTTTGCACAACAAACAAAAAGTAGAATTTCACATGATTTCCAATTGAAGGATTGGGTCCCAAAATCATTGGAGATCACCTCTAAGAAATATCAGGTACACCACTAAACTCTTGAATATAATTTATGGGAAGCCAAATATTACATTTTATTAGAGCCAATGTCTACACTATTTGTAGAAGTGATCTAATAATAAGCATCTATGTCAAAGCCTGACAGTTTAAGAGAGATGCTTTGGGGGAATAAAAGTACTATCTTCCATAGATCAACTGAAACTCTGCCACTCCAAATTTTTCTGAAAACAGAGCTATTCAGTTTAAAAATAAAATGACTCGCCTCATTCACTATAGGTCTATTGAGACTGAATTTGTCATTTGCATACTTGAAAGACTCAAATCAAGTGCCTCTGATATTTTCCTGCAATTAGGAGAGCTTCATGGCATCTTTGGAGATGGTTTACTTGCTGTTGGCATCCATTTAATTAAATCCTAATAGCATAGCTAGCAAAACAAACAAAAATAACATGTGTTAGCTTTAAATATATGGGGAAAGTGACAAAGACAAAGAAATGCCTTATTAACAAAAGATTAATTATTTTTAATTATAAATGTGTATTTTCTAATTTGCCTTTATTTTCTATGAGAAAAGAGTAATGACAGACTGCTATAATTACTTTCAAAGTAAAAGGATAATTAGTATTTGGGCATGAACTTCATCTTTGAAGATTATCTTTTCAAATACTACATTATATCTCTTCAAATGCATTTTTTCTTCTGAAATATTTAGTTACCCAGGTGGGGCATTATTGATACGGAATACTCAGAAGAAGCCAGTGAATAAGCTGATATCCTAGAGGAGTTTTCCTAACGAGCTTTTGGGTACCTCTAGCACATAGGTATTTTAGTCATAATAACCTTTTTAACTTTTCTTAATCATGAAATATATCCAGAAAGAAATAGATAAATAGACAGAGGGATGAATTGGTGGATAGATGAACTGATGGATGGAGGGATGGGGGAAGGGAAGGACATATGGATGGCTGGATCGATAGATTTATACAATAACAATCATTAATGTAATTCCCTGCCACCTTTACCTAAGGTAAGGAACAGGACATCACCAATACATAGAAGCCACCCCCAACTTCCCATTCCTCCTAGATCACATCCCATTTCCTATCCTATAAAGATAACCACTATCCTAACTTCTATTATACTAATTCCTTTGCTTTTCTTGATAGTTTACCATCAATAAATTCATCACTAAACAACATATTTTAATTCTTCCTGATTTTGAAATTTGTTTATAAATTCCGACTACGTTTTCCTTTGTAACTTGCTACCTTTGACCAACATTTGTTCATGAGATTAATCTCTGTTAATGTGCAGCTGTAGTTTTATGTCCACTGCCATATAGTATTATTTTGTATGAATGTACCATAAATTATTTATCTGGTGTATAGTTGATAGATAAGTTGGTTGTTTTCAGCTTGGGACTATTATAAACATTTCAATATATTTTTCTTGGTGCACTTGTACAAAACTTTCTCTAGGATTAAAATTGGTTATAGATTATACACATTTTCAGCTTTTCTGGAGAAGGCAAACTCTTTCATGCTGTGGTTGTACCAAGTTCGCTCATACCAGCACTGTGAGAGAGGTACCTTTGCCGCACATCCCCACCAACACATGGTATTATCAGAATTTAAAATTTTTCTATAACTGGTACATGATTTTAATTTACACTTTTCTAATCATTAGTGAAGTGAGCAACCTTCCCTTATGTTTATGAGCCATTTGGATTTTCTCTTTCATGAAAGATTCACTCAAATCTTTGCCTATTCTTATGATAGATTCTTTTTCTTATCATTTTGTATTGAGTTTATTCTGGATATTAGTTACCTTGCACATCTGTTCTTAGGTTTGTTTTATATTTAAACTTTTATGTTTAATTGACAGATAATTGTATACATTTATGGAGCACAATGTGATGTTTTGATATTTGTATACATTGTAGAAAAATTATATCAAGTAATTAACATATTCATCACCCCTCATATTTACCATTTTTTGTAGTGAGAATATTTCAAGTCTGTTCTTTCAGCACTTTTGAAATATGCAATACCATAGGTATCATTTTTTAATGTTATCTTTTTTAAAAATGTGTTTTTTAACTCTCTGTTGCTGGTACATAAAAATATGTCATATGCAACAAATTTTTATAAGTGGATTTTGTATCCAGTTGCTTTGTAAAACTGTCTTATTGAATCCAGTATTCTATTTTCACATTCTTTTATATTTTGTTTTAGGTACAAAATCATGTTAAATCTTTTTTATTTTGTTCTATGTACAAAAATCATGTTATCTGGAAATAATGATGGGCTTGTACCTTTCTAATTCTTATACTTTTTATTTCTTTTTTTAAAATCTGGGAGATTGAATAGAAGTGGAAAGCAGAGGTAGCCAACTTCCTTGTCTTGTCCTGATTTCAGAGGAAAAGCTTTCAATGTTTTACATTAACATACTGAATTTTGATTTTTTTAAGATTCATTTCATCATATTAATGAATTTCCTTCTATTTCTAGTTTGCTAAGAGTTTTCTTCATAAATGAATATTAGTTCTAAAACTTTTTACATCTTGCAAAATGATCATGTGGTTTACTCCACTTATTGGTACCCATGGAAATTGCATTAATTGTTTATACAATCTATAAATCTATACAACAATCTATACAATCTATACAAACCTACTTTTTGTTCTTAGAATAAACTTTACTTCATGAAGGCATGTGAATTTTTTATTCAGTGCTGAATCCAGTTCTTAACATTTGTCTAGAGTTTTTGAATCTCTATTCTTGGATGATATTGAATTATAGCATTACTTTCTCATTCTTATTTTCAGGTTTTGGTATCACGGTTTTGCAGGCTAGTAAATACATTAGGGAGTATTTCCTCTTCTTCCATTCTCTGAAAGATATTGTGTAAGATTAAAATGGGTATTTATTCAATGTCTAGAGCATTCTTGACCTCTATTTGGTGAGAAGGAAAACTATTCCAAGTGTGTGGGCTTTGCCTAGCATGTAGCAGACTTCTGGCAAGTTCATGAATGTATTTAAAATGGCAGTGTAAAAAATATTTTTATTAAGCATGTTTTGATGTTATGTTACAGGAACCTTTTATAACCTTTAGTGTGCCAAATTTCTAACAACAAAAATCCCTAAAATTAGTTTAAAATATGTTTTGAATAGTTTTGAGACTGCCAACTGGAGCATCAATAGGTAGATGGAGGCTGTTAGATCACATGGAATAGAACCCCCATTGATGTAGAAGTCATTCTTGTGGAGCAACTGGATGAAGCCACAGAGTAACCAGGCTTTTTTGGATTAATAGTACATGCAGAGAACAGAAGATGGTTATTAACTATCTTCATAGGTAAGGAATTAGCTAAGGATCTAATGAAGAGTTTGAGGAAGAAATGAACTTAGAGTATAATTTTTAAAAAAATGGGAGGAACTGGTCCCCATCTGCAGCTACAAAAGAAAAAGAAAAAGAAAAGAACTAATGACAGGTATTCAAAGGCAGCCATAGACTGTAATATGACATTTCATTACAAAAGAAATAATAGTATTCACATATACTTTTATAGTACTCACTATTATGTAGGAAGTCCCAAGTTCTTCAGGTATGTAAATTTCTTTAATGGTCACAATGCTATAAGATAGGGTGAATAAAGTAAATAAGAGAAACTAGTTACATAACAGCACGGAGATTTGCAACTGGTGAGTCTGTCTCTAGAAGCCACTTCATTCATTGATCTTTTACACTGACTCTAAATGTTTTAGTAAACGAACCATTTTGATAATTATATTTTTGAAGACTATAATAGGCTTCCTTCACCGAATGAACTTTCGATTTCATGAAATACACATTTCTTATTATGATAAAGAACATCCATCAACAGGATGCAAAATGAAGCCTGCATATTTGGAGTAAATTCTTCCCATCCTTAATGAGGGTCAAACATGAGTCCATACTGAACTAAGATGGCTACCCTAGGCATTCTCTCTTCATCACTGGAGAAGTTGAGGAGGCTCAAGCACTCAGAATTTCAACTATATCAACAGAATTCAATTCACAACCAAGATGATTGCTATAAGCTCAATCCTTCCCAAGAAGCAAACACAAACACCCTTTGGTTCTACATTCAACGTATGTTTAAAATCTGACTATTTCTTACCACTTCTCTGCCACCATATGGGTCTCAGCCACCATCTCCTTGTCCCTGAATTATTGCAATTGCCTTCTAACTGCTCTCCCTGGTTCTGCTCATGCCTTCCCATTTGGTCTATTACGAATATGACCAATAGAGAGATCCTTTTAAAATATAAGTTGAATCTTATTCACTCTCTGCTCAAAATTGTTCGAAGGCTCCATATCTCACTCAGAATAAACACCAAGGTCTTTATGGTAGACTGCAAAGCTGTCACTCCTTGTTCTCTCTCTGGCCCTTTCTCATACAACTCTCCACCTTGCTTTGCTCTGCTCTAGCCCCAATGTTCCTCTTGCTGTTCCTCCAACAAACTAGGCACTCCTGCTATAGGGCCATTGCAAGAACTACTCTCCCCACTGGGCATGCATCTCCCTGCGATGTCCTCATGACTAGTTCTCTGACCTCTGAAATGTTTGCTCAGATGTCTCCTCAATGAAGTCCTCCTTGACCACTCCATTTAAATCTGCAATAGACTTCCCCATTCTGTCTCCTAGCACTCCTGAACACACTCTTTGCTGTGCACTTTCTTTTTTCTAATCACCTTAACATACTATGTAATACACTCAGCAATTCTGTTTGTTATTTATTGCTTGTCTCCTTCTACTAGAAAATAATATCCTCAAGCACAGTAATCCTCCTTGTGTCCCAGGTATGCAGATCAGTGCCGCACCCATGGTAGACACTCTAAATATTGGTTGACAATGGACTGACTGATTTATTGAATAAAGTAACTACTACAGAATATTTTTGTGTTTTCATACATTCATAGTCCTTATGAAGGACTATGAGTTTTAATAATACAAGGACAATATTTTAAAGTTCTCTTTTAAGTTTTAATAATACAAGGACAATATTTTAACTTCTAAGTTTTAAAAATACAAGGACAATATTTTAACTTCTCTTTTGGCCTTTGCTATTAAGGAATTTGTAATCATGGTGATTTAATTCTGATGCAGATAAATAAGGCACACTTTTTCAGGTTGAAATTATTTAAGAAGGATTGTAAGGCAATACTTGAAAAAATTTTAGACATTAGATATTAACTGTGGTAGAACTTGGGAAGGAAATATTCACAAAGAATAAAATATTATTCATAGAGCTATCTCACGTCCTTGATAGAATAGGCAGGTTAATTATTTTGAGACCCATTAAAATGATACAAAGCTTTTCAAACACATATTTCTAAGAAACAATACTTTTCTATTAATGTGATTTTCATCATGATGAGTGACCCCTTTGTTAAAATGACAGGAAGTCTGAGAAACATCAACAAGCATAATATATTTGATTTTTGCTCTATTCCATTTTAAAAGACAGTTCATAAAACCACTCTGCATATTCATATTGATGGCTGATTTTAAATTTTTCTTGTGATAAAATAAAATAATAAAATATTTATACCTTGAAGATGTTCTTTAACTTTAAATAGATAAAACTCCTCATTTTGTGGAGAGGGAAACCAGAGAGTTTATGTGAGCTACCTAGAGTCATACAGCAAATTAACAGCAGAACTCCCACCCAAGTGTAGTAAAATGTATTTTAAAATATTCTCTGCCACCACATCCTTGGTACAATAATACTAATGTTTTATATGATTAAATTTTTGTGCTTTATTTAGATGCTAATTTAACTTTAACCTAAGCTCAGTATTTTTATTTCCCTTCTTTAAAAAGGAGTCTTCTATTTTGAGAAGCTTGCCTTATGTAATTATTTAACTTATTAAATTTAACATATGAGAGAATCTCAGATAAAAACAAGTTAATTAACTGGCATACATTTTCCCTAGGCCTCAAAAATATTTTAACATTCTCACTGATGCCTGTATCTTGGCGATGACTCTTCTAAGAACATAAATGCCAATTGTTCAAAGAAGTGGAGAGCCCTGTAACAACTTGACTTCCACTGAAATTCTTGCTTTCTCACATTTTTATTTCTCTTGGGCCTAACTAACTTTATTAAGGATAAAGCCTGTTATAATTAGTTTGTTTTTTATAGGAAAAAAAAATCCAAACTCTACAATTATTAACCCTGTTCCCTGGATTGAGATTTGATTTTATCTTAATTCTGTAAAATGATATGAAATCAGAGAGTTGATATTTGTTACATTTTGATATTTTGGTAAAAATAGCTCAGTAAGTATGAAACAGAATGAAAACTCATATACTTATCTTTTAAAAAATTGTTCTCAGTCGGGCACAGTGGCTCATGCCTGTAATCCCAGCACTTTGAGAGGCCGAGGCAGGTGGATCACTGGAGGTCCGGAGTTTGGGACCAGCCTGGCCAACATGGTGAAACCCCATCACTACTAAAAAAAAATACAAAAATTAGCTGGGCGTGTGGCAGGCTCCTGTAATCCCAGCTACCTGGGAGTCTGAGAAAAGAGAATTGCTTGAACCAGGGAGGGCAGTGAGTGGAGATGGAGCCCCTGCACTCCAGCCTGGGTGACAGAGTGAGTCTCAGAAAAAAAAAAAATCCCCTTTTACCCCACTCTGTATTAATGTCAGAATTTCTTTTTTAAATTTTTATTGATACATAATATGTGTACATATTTATTGGATACTTGTGATATTTTGTTACATGCATAGAATATGCAGTGATCAAGTCAGGATATTTAAGGATATACATCACCCATCACCTGGGACATTTATCCATTCTACCTGTTGGGACCATTCCAAGTCCTCACTTCTAGCTATTTTGAAATACACAGTACACAATGTTGTTAGTGATAGTCACCCTATTCTGCTATCAAACATTAAACTTTTTCCGTTTTACCTAACAGTATGTTCATATCCATCAACTCGACTCTCTTCATTCTTCCCTCTCCACACACACACCCTTCCCAGCCTCATAACTATCATTCTATTCTCTACCTCCATGAGATTGACATTTTTTTTTTTTTTAGTTTCCATGTATGAGTGAGAACATGTGATATTTGTCATTCTGTGTCTGGTTTATATCACTTAACATAACCACCTCCAGTTCCATTCATGTTGCTGCAAATATGATGCCAGGACTTCTTTTTGGTGAATGTATTTTCATCACAGTTGTAATTTGTGTTTTCAAAGATTAGAGATCCATATGATCCAGTGCCCTCATTCTAACATGCATTTTTCAATGCCTTGCAAATACAAACTTTATTTTTTATTTTTTATTTATTTATTGTTAAACAAAGTGTTGCTTTGTTACCCGGGCTGGAGCGCAGTGGCAGGATCGCAGCTTACTGCAGCCTTGAACTCCTGGGCTCATGGTATCTTCCCGCCTCAGCCTCCCTAGTAGCTGGGACTACAGGCACAGCTACTTCCCAGTTAATTTCTTTAACTTTTTATAGAGATAGGGTTTCACTTTGTTGCCCAGGCTGGTCTTGAACTCCTGGGCTCAAGTGATCCACCCGCCTTCGAAACTTTCATTATTTTTATTTTCATTATCTTTGTCAGTACATTGACGTGAAGAACAGATGTTTTATATATTTTTGGATACTATATACTTTATAATGTCTATATAAATAAACTCCAACATGAGTTAGACAGAAGGAGAAAGTTTAATGTTTGATAGCAGAGTAGGGTGAGTATAGCTAACAACAATGTATTGTGTGTTCCAAAATAGCTAGAAGAGACAAATTGGAATGGTCCCAACAGATACAAATGACAAACGTCCTAGGTGATGGGTGATGGGTATCCTTTAAGTGTTTCTCTGCTAGATGCATGAATGCCACAAACAATACTATCAAAAAAGTCATTCTCTATGAATATTTGCAGGCAGTTCATATAGTCTATACTGAAGAGTTTTATCCATTGGTGATAATAGAAATAATACTTTGTATCATCAAATTAATATTCATGCTAATGATAACACTACATTTATGTAGTATTAACAACCTATGCACTTTTCTGTAATCATTATCTGAGAATTGCTACCTCCTCTTAATAAAATGATCCCACTCACAAAATTATATAGTACAGGTTTTGATTTAGTATAAGCTTTAAATGGAATTTGTTGTCCATTTTTGGTGCTTACGGCTAAGCAAAATTCTAAAATCTTGTTATATGCCATAGCAGTGTTAATACAGAAGTACAAATTCTATAATACACCTCTAATTGACCCCTCTTTGAGTCTGGGTTGGCTTGCGACTGCTTCAGCCAACCTAAAATGGCAAATAATAATAACAATGCTTTGTGACTTCTACAGGGAGATGATAAAAGGCCATAAAACCTCCACCTTGTTCTCTGGAACACTTGCTCTTGAACTGCCATATCAGTCCTGAAACGACAATGCCGAAGATGTCACATGTAGGTCTTTGGTTTGACTGTCTCAGCTGAGCTCAGTCTTTCATCTATCCTGACAAGGTTCCACACCCTCCAAACCAGTACATTTGCCAGTTGAATATTAACATGTGACAACTGTTGGTGCCATGTGGAACAGAAGAATCATCCAAGCACGACTGCCCAAATTCCTACCAACAAAACAGTGAGCTATAGTAAAATAGATGTTGTTTAAAGCTACCGTGTTTGAGGTGGTTTGTTTTGAAGCTAGCGATGAAGTAGTGAGAGAGTACTAGAATGGAATTTGACACCTGAAAGTGGGACACTGCCATAACACAAAATTAAAACAATGTGGCATTGACTTTGTGACTTTGTGACTACCAGCCATCAGAAGTTGCAAAGCTCTTGAGAAGATGGACAGTAAGAGTTTAAAGACAGTGAGGGATTTATTGTCGTTAAAAAAAAAAAAAATGAAAAAGAAAAGATGACCCATGTTACGTAATGACAAAAGGCTTAAAAACACTATAACCTGTAGAGTGTGGACAATATAAAATATATCTGATGAACTTATGGATCTAGTTAAGGAATTTCCCAGGCAGACTGTCAAACATGCCAAACGGTGTGGCTTCTGACTGGTGGGTGTCCCCTGTTTTCTTCTTGAGTGCAGCTCCTAGAAAATAACAACATATGACAACTATGTATAAGAAATTACTTAAAAAAAGAAAAGAAGAAAAACTATTTAGTTTGCTTTCAATCAGAATTTATAGGAAATAGATAGAAACCAGGATGTGTTGGGTTCTAAAATAATGAAACTGTTTTTCATCCACAATCTCTCCAGAAAATAAAATGTTCAAAATAAAGAGTGGCCTCAGGTCAAAAAGGCCACTCACACCATAAGAGTGTGGCAAACTGTGTTCGAACAACTGATAAACATCAGGTTCTATTTTATGATTTTAACTTGTTTGATAAGCATTGAAGCTATCTCCAAAAAAATAAATAAATAATAAATTTTCTAACAATAATGTTTTCTCTTGAAACATTCTCAAGGCATCCTGGGGTAAAGAAATTTGATCTTGGGTTTTTTATGATCAAAGACAAAGAAAGAAAGAAAATAGTGGTGTAAAATCATTGTTTGAGTTCACTATATCTTTGAGAGAAGACAGATTACACCAAATAAATGTTGAAATAAAATGGAATATAAGTATTCAAATTACATATAACCAAGAGTAGCTAAAATGTGCTCCCTAGCTTAGATGAAGAAGCAAGGCTGATAAGTTAGAATAAGATAAAACAACAGATAGTTACATTCTGTTCTGTCATTTTCTGAAGACTGTTTTATTTAATCTAAGTCAAACAGGTCAGATGCCTTCAGAGATTACAAAGGCAATAGAAATTATGAAATCAATAGGTGAAATGTATGAAATTAATAGAGAGAAATATTGCCTGTGACTAACTGAAGAATGCATATACCACTTTAAAATTCTAATTGAAAATTCTTAATTATGCAAGTAATTTTTTCTAAATATGAGAGTTGCTAATTGGTCATCTGTGTGTTAAAGAATTCACCATAATCAAGAAAGATGCCTCAGTCACAGAGGCAAGTTTGTGAAAGTTCATATGGAACCAAAAAAGGCCCCACATTGCCAAGACAATCCTAAGCCAAAAGAACAAAGCTGGAGGCATCACGCTACCTGACTTCAAACTATACTACAAGGTTACAGTAACCAAAACAGCATGGTACTGGTACCAAAACAGAAACAAAGACCAATGGAACAGAACAAAGCCCTCAGAAATAATACCACACATCTACAACTATCTGATCGTTGACAAACTGGACAAAAAGAAGAAATGAGGAAAGGATTCCCTACTTAATAAATGGTGCTGGAAAAACTGGCTAGCCATATGTACAAAGCTGAAACTGGATATACAGTTTCCATACACCTTATACAAAAATTAATTCAAGATGGATTCGAGACTTAAATGTTAGACCTAATACCATAAAAACCCTAGAAGAAAACCTAGGCAATACTATTCAGGACATAAGCATGGGCAAGGACTTCATGTCTAAAACACCAAAAGCAACAGCAACAAAAGCCAAAATTAACAAATGGGATCTAATTAAACTAAAGAGATTCTACACAGCAAAAGAAACTACCATCAGAGTGAACAGGCAACCTATAGGATGGGAGAAAATTTGTGCAATCTACTCATCTGACAAAGGGCTAATATCCAGAACCTACAAAGAACTCAAACAAATTTACAAGAAAAAAACAAGCAACCCCATCAAAAAGTGGGCAAAGGATATGAACAGACACTTCTCAAAAGAAGACATTTATGCAGCCAATAGATACATGAAAAAAATGCTCAGCGTCACTGACCATCAGAGAAATGCAAATCAAAACCACAATGAGATACCATCTCATACCAGTTAGAATGACGATCATTAAAAAGTCAGGAAACAACAGATGCTGGAGAGGATGTGGAGAAATAGGAACACTTTTACACTGTTGGTGGGACTGTAAACTAGTTCAACCATTGTGGAAGACAGTGTGGCGATTCCTCAAGGATCTAAAACTAGAAATACCATTTGACCCACCCATCCCATTACTGGGTATATACCCAAAGGATTATAAATCATGCTGCTATAAAGACACAGGCACACATATGTTTATTGCTGCACTATTCACAATAGCAAAGACTTGTAACCAACCCAAATGTCCATCAATGCTAGACTGGATTAAGAACATGTGGCACATATACAACATGGAATACTATGCAGTCATAAAAAAAGGATGAGTTCATGTCCTTTTGTAGGGACATGGATGCAGCTGGAAACCATCATTCTCAGCAAACTATCACAAGGACAAAAAACCAAACACTACATGTTCTCACTCACAGGTGGGAATTAAACAATGAGAGCACTTGGACACAGGAAGGGGAACATCATGCACTGGGTGATGTTGTGGGGTGCGGGGAGGAGGGAGGGATAGCATTAGGAGATATACCTGATGTAAATAACGAGTTAATGGGTGCAGCACACCAACATGGCACATGTATACCCTCGTAACACACCTGCACGTTGTGCACATGTACCCTAGAACTTAAAGTATAATAAAAAAACAAATAAATAATAAATAAATAAAAAGTAATATTTTAATGACAACTCAGCTGAAAATAAACATTGAGAAGAAGCTACACAATCTGATAATCATTAGAAGTTTCAATAGCATAGCAAGTCAAGAAATCAATTGCAACTGTTTAAGAAAGCTCAATGTCACCTTAATATGAGCCTTATTGTGGTCTGCTCATTGTATTCCTTCATAACTACAAAAACAAGTCAAATAATGTAGAGTATGATTAGAGACTCCCCAGAACTGATGATTTTCAGCATTTTGGGTCCAGAAGGATAACTTGGCAAACCCTATTGATTGGTCTGACATATCTACAGGCCATTACCCAGTCCTCAAAATAAATTTCCATTCCAAATGTAGGATGAGAGCGGAGTTCTGCTCCTCAACCCAAACACAGAGTGACTCAAAGAGGAGATGTTTTTCTCCTTAAACAAATGGCAACTTTGATGTTTTCCAGCAACTTCTGTGGTTGGAAATATTTGTCAAATGATTGGATGACAGCAGCTCTTTATGAAACTTGAGGTATGACAATCAGGGTTATTTTGGGAAAATCTATGGGCAATTTACTAACATGTTCGGAATAAAACCTGAACTTTTGGGTACTTAGGTTCCTAATAAATAGTTTATTTTTTGAACAAAGTGCTAATATTGTAAAGGCAAAGAAAACAAATGTCAAAAGGAAAACTATATTTTTTAGATCAGCTTCTGCTTCTAAAACTTCATTCAAGTAGCTTATTTAACAAGATACAGGCTGTAGAAAGTTGGGGAGTATTTACTCTGAACATGCAATTATTTCCTCCCTATAACATTTGTACCCCTAGGGAGACGCTGTCAGCCTCACTGACTAAAAGAACTCTCCCTCAGCCAAGAAAACTGGAATTTTGATGAGTATTTTTTGAATGCTGCTAAATTGTTTACAGTGCTGGAGATGTAAATAGCTTACCTCTTGGAGACATCGCATTACCCTCTGACACAAACTAAATAGTGGTGTTCACTTTCTATTTCATTTCATTTTTTCATTTTATTTCTATTTGGTCATAGAAAAAAATAAATTAGGCCCTTTTATTTTTCCTTTTCATTATGAAAAACTTCATACATATATGAAAGCAGAGAGGAAAACATAATGAATAGCTTCAACAATATTCATCTCCTGGGCACTTTTGTTTCAGATATACCCCTATTCAGTATGCCATTGTGTGGATGCACAGTAGTTTATGGAATCACTTCACTGTTAATGGACTATTAGGTGGCTTCTTCTTTTGCTAGAAGGCAATAAATAGTGTTCCAATGAATAATTTTATACACATAATTTTTTTCATATGTCTTCTGTGGGTTATAGATGCCTAGACTTAGGATTTCTTTGTCAGAAGTAAAAGTGCTTGCCCTTTTGATATGTGTAGTAGATTATTTGCTAATATGACTGCAACTGTTCTTCTCACTGTATTTATATGTCCTTGCCTTGTAACTTTCCAACTCCTCCCATCAACAAATACAGTCCATTTCCCCACTTGTTGAATTAGCCCTGGCCTTGTGACTTGTTTTGGTTAATAGAATATGGCGAAAGTGATCATGTACGACTCTGATACCAGGCCAATGGGAGGTCATTGGGAGGTCATTGAATTGTGGGGGTCAGTGTTTCTCATGCTATTTTCATGATTGTGAGCAAGTCTCATGAGATCTGATGGTTTTAAAAACAGGAGATTCCCTGCACAACCTCTCTCCTCTTGTCTGCCACCATGTGAGATGTCTTTACCTTCTGCCATGATTGTGAGGCCTCCGCAGCCACGTGGAACTGTAAGTCCATTAAAACCTCTTCTTCTTCCCAGACTTGGGTATGTCTTTATCAGCAACATGAAGACAGACTAATACGCCAAGTTACCCAGGAAAGAAGTAAACATGGAAATAATGTGTGCTAGGAAGTACAGTCTATCATACATGTGTCCTCCTTTGCTAAGAGCTAATGGCCACAGAAAGGCTGAGCCATGAGCAAATCCATGAATTGGAAATCTGTGTCATCTGCTCCAGAAAAGTCTGGTACATATACATTCCTATCTCTCTGTGCCCTTCTCCATCTTACCTCTTATCCTAGCAAATGGGAGCCATTTGTTTATCCACCCATCACCTGAAGAGCAGGTGAACAAGCACTGCTCTGCTCATCTAGACATCTCCAGCCTTTAGTCCATTAGCCCAGTACCTGAGATATAATAGATGTCCAATAAATATTTGTTGAACTGAAATAAACTGAAAGGAAATTGTTAGCATCATTAAAACTACCCATCTTAATGACAGTTATTAATATAGAAAGATATTAACATAACTTTCAGTACTTCCTAAATTATTAGTAACAATTGAAATATACTTAAGACATCTTATTAATGTGTCATTCACACAGTAATGCTAAACAAGGCCAGATAGCTTAATACAGTGTAAGGAAGATTCTAGTTATTTTATAATTATTATTTCACACTGAAAATGCCCTGATATTGACATCATGTAAGAGAGGGCAAAGGAGCATGCAGGGAGAAAAATAGATTGTTCAGCAGGATCAATACTTAACTATCTTGGCTTTATGAACACAAGGTTGTGGAGCATTTTCTAAACCACTTTTTCCAAACCCACTCTCCCAGTGTATTTACAAGTGGGGAAAGAAGGACCCAATAAGTTTCTCAGTCTATGAATTTACATATGTCTGTCCCATGTTCTTGTCATTAATTGCACTTAGGTGCTTTGCTGTTTTGCAAAATGATATGCAAGTTTCCAATAACTTAGTCCTGATAGCCATGGCGTATTGTAGTCCTATACACTTTAACCCAGTGATTAAGTTTTTGTATGGTGTAGAAAGTGGGGCACAGGTACCTGGCTTGAATGTCTTGCTCCTCCACTCAGCCATGTGATCTCGGGCTTACTACCTAACTTCTAAAACTCTAGCTTCCTCATCTAGAAAAATAGGAATTGTGAGATGCTGAATATGAAACTATATGTGCTATCCAGCACAGTATCTGGTAAAAACTAGGTATTCAATAACTAGATAACTTGTCCTGTCCTCTCTGAAAATGATTACCCTGTTAACCTGGGAATTCACTGCGAAACACATTTTACTGTGGCAACGGTGTTGGAAAATTTAGCTCAGCAGGCTATAGGGGGAAAATCACAGGTTTAGAAGATTGACCCTGGTTTGAAACTGAGCAGGTTGCTTCACTTTTTTAAGCCTCTGTTTCCACATTGGTAAAATAAGGATATTGAGAGAAATAAAACCACTTAGCACAGTGTCTAGCACAGAGTAAGTGCCCAATAAATGTTAGGTTAATATCTTTCCTTCATTTAAAATTATTGTACTTGAAATTTATAGCTGACTGTATTTGCTTGATAAGACACTTAAAAACTAAAAACTAACTGATTTAGTTGGTTTTTCCTGTGCTGTCATCACTGTCTGATAAAACTTTAAAAAGTAGCTTAGAGCAGAAATTCTTGGTTCCCTGAATCCTAATAATGCTTCATAACATATTGATAGGATTTCATGCAATGCATTTCTATTTTGTATTCATTAGTAAATTATTTCACAGCTCAGAAAATGCTCTCATAATACAATAACCTCAAGGTTTAATATCCACTTATAAAATCTCACTTATACTAGTTCTGTTATTTTTTGCCAGAAACAAGATGGGTTAATCAGGAAAAGAAAAAGAGAGAAATCAGCCTAAGGCATTCTCCAGGAGGAGGACAGTGAGCATTTGAACTGAAACCTGGTCTGATCTGAGAAACCAGATTCTGGGTTATTTTGTCTTTTAGCCATAGAGACTATTGCCAGTCAGTATGGTGCAATACAAAGTGACTGCTGGAACCTAATGGAAATCTCCTTTTCAAGATCAGGGAATAAACACTGGAGCAATGACTGTGCATTGAGCAAGAGGAAATGAAATTTTTTTAGGAAAAAAGGTGTGACTGGACACAAAGGAGGTGGTTATGACTTAGGATTTATCCTAAAAAAATTCACTTCATTTCATAAGATATTGTCAAATTCTGTACCAATGACCTCTCTTAGGAATCACCAAGGTCAAGGGGAAGAAGCAGCAAGTTGAGGAGTAGTTGAAAAGTATAAGTAGGTAAGGCCCTGTCTTCTCTTCAAGGTATGAAACATATGCCTTTTGCCTGATGTGTGTGTGCTGACTTCATAAAGGATCTAAGCCTAAAATGATGATTAATTGAGAGAAAATGATTTAGTCATCATAAAATCAAATAATAATGGCAATAATACATAATTTTAAACACAACATACACAGCTTAACACGTTTGAAGTTTAATTTGTTTAAATCCTAGTTAACATTTCTCTTTTCTTTCACAAATGATCAATGTGTCAAATCAGTCTTTGAATCATGTGTCAAATGTGTCAAAACCCTAAGACTGTGTCTTTGCATGCCCTGGGACTCAAAAAAAAATAGATACACTAGTGTATTCATATTTGTTTTGAAATTGAAATCTATATGGTCTTTTATAAGATCAACAAGTCTTAAGTCATCAGAATTTACTAAGGTAAATGTTTAAGCATATTATCAACCAAAAATGGACAGTGAAAAATCTAAATTGTTGTAAGGCTATTTGTTGTCATCCTTCCCATCAGCTGTTCTACCTTCCTCTCTGAATTAATTGGCTGACTGTGGTATTACAATAGTGTAGTGAGTGCTACCGTTGATGAACTTGCATTCATTTCTTCCTTTCTACTCATAGGACTCAAATTCTGTTGAAGAATTCAATCATCCTCCATGTGGCCTGTATTAGTGAGGGTTCTCCAGGGGAACAGAACCAATAAGAGATGTGTTCAGAGAGAGAGACAGAGATTAATTTTAAGGAATTTTCTCACGTGATTGTGGGAGCTGGCCAGTCTGAAATATGTAGGGTAAATTGGCAAGTTGGAAATTCAGGTAAGAGTTGATGCAGTATTGAATCTGAAATCTGCAAGGCAAGCCAGAAGCTGGAAGCCTAGGCAATATTTTATATTGTAGTTTTGAGGTAGAATTGTTTCTTCTTAGGTGTATTAGTTAGGGTTCTCCAGAGAGAGAGAAGCAATGGAATGAACAGATGATTTATGATAGATAAATAGATGATAGATAGAGATAGATGATAGATAGCTTAGATAGACAAATAGATAGATAGATAGATAGATAGATAGATAGATAGATAGATAGATAGATAATTTATTCAGGGAATTGGCTCACATGACTATGGAGCTGAGAAGTCCCATGACAGGTCATCAGCAAGCTGGAGACCCTGGCATCATTGTAGCATGGCTCAGTCCAAGCACACAAGCCTCAGTAACCTTCAGAATCAGGGAAGCCAATGGCGCAATTGTCAGCCTAAAGCCAAAAGCCTGAGAACCAAACACAGGAGAGATGGGTGCTGGTGTAAGCCCTGGAGTTTCAAGGCCAGAGAGCCTATGTTCTTATGTTCAGGGACAGAAGACAAATATGTACCAGAAAAGAATTTTCTCTGTGCATTTATGTTCCATTTGAGACTTCAGCCAATTGGATGGTGCCTGCATTCATTGAGGGTAGATCTTCCCACACTTAATCTACTCAACTTCATATGACAATCTCCTCTGGAAACATCTCCACATCCAGACCCCAAAATAATCCTGTACCAGTTCTCCAGGTATTCCTTAATCCAATTAAGTTGACATCTACAATTAACCGTCACAATGAGGAAACCACAGTCTTTGCTCTAAGGCCTGCAACCGATTTGCTAAGGCCCATCTGCATTGTGGAGGGTCATCTGCTTTACACAAAGTCTATTGGCTATAAATATGAATCTAAAAACTGTCTTTGCAGCAACATCTTGACTGGTGTTTGACCGAACAACTGGATACCATAGCCTAGTCAAGTTTACATATAAAATTAATCCTCACATGGCCCATGAAGCTGATCTCATCAGCAGCTCAAGGTTGTAAACTGATTATTCTAACCCAGGCATAGTTATCCCATCTCTTTCCTCAGTGGTTGCTTTAGAAGTCAGGCATAAGCCAAACAGAACATGCCATCCCTCTGCTGGCTCTTGTTTGTTCAGGAATAGTTATGTAAGTGAGCGTATGCTGCCACTCAGGAGGTGCTGAGGTTTGAATGTTTGCTCCCTCCATAACTCATGTTGAAATTTAATTGCTATTTTAACAGTATTGGGATGTGAGACTGAGATGGAAGAACTCCTTTAACCCCTTTGCAGGACTCCCCATGAAGGGGGTGGCTTGTTTACTCAGCCATTGCATGCTTAAACCCCTTATGGAAGAGGGAGCATGGGGTAGGTGAGCCCGGGCAAGCGCTTTTGGGCTCCAGCCACACAGCAGTGTCTAGAGATGTTACAATGCTCTTTTAGCTTTGCCATCTGCAGATGGCTGTTACCCAGCTCAGTGAAGAGTCAGGGTGACAGCCATTTACATCCTGCTCTCTTGGTACACAGGTCCTTGACCGGCATCCAGGAAGAATCATGTCAACTAGACTTGAAGAATGGTGAATGCAGGGATTTTATTGAGTGATGGAGGTGGCTCTCAGGAGGGGGTGGATGGGGAGCTACAGTGGGAAGACGATCTTCCCCTGGAGTTTGACCATCCTGCAGTTCATCTCCCCTCAACCTTCAGATGCTCCTTCTTTCCTTCTGTGCTGTGCTGCTCT
The DNA here is from genome assembly GCF_047675955.1 of Chlorocebus sabaeus. Lineage (NCBI taxonomy): Eukaryota > Metazoa > Chordata > Mammalia > Primates > Cercopithecidae > Chlorocebus > Chlorocebus sabaeus. Next base: position 96,129,313 of record NC_132913.1, on the reverse strand, counting down.
GCCACTCTGCCAGTGGAGCTTGGGGTTTATACGGTCACAGGTTATGGGTGTAGTGGTCCAGGGTGGTCTTAGAAAAGGCAACATTTTGGTGCAAAAACAGGAATGTCTGTTCTTATTTAGGCCCACGGGTTTCCAGGCTTGAGGGTGGGGACTTTTCCAGGGAACCACCCTCTTCTACCCAGTATTTACCTGCCTCCTGTCCATATCAGGACCTTTAAGAGGTGTTTAGGTCATGAGGACTCTATCTCATTAATGGACTGATGCCATTATCATGAAAGTGGATTTTTATTATGAAAGTGAGTTTGTTATCATGGGAGTGGGTTTGCCCCCTCTTGCTCTCTCTCTGTCTGTTTATGCCCTGCCACTATGTGATGCCTGCCATCATATTATGATGCCACAATAGGGCCCTCCCCTAATGCCAGTCTCTTAATCTTAGACTGCCCAGCCTCCAGAACTGTGAGCTAATAAATTTCTGTTCATTATAAATTACCGAGTCTGCGGTATTACATTATAGCAGCACAAACCAAACAGGCTGAAAGGACCATCTTTCATTCCACAATTAGTGGAGAAGTTTTCTCTTTCTAATGCTCGATTTGAACAAAGGGAGCATTTTTGCCTCAGTTATCACTGTTAGTCATCTTGAAATTTCATGGGAAGTCAGCCTAATAATAAGGTAACATCGGCAGAATGTCAGAGATATGGATCCAATATTTTATTTGAATCATGTCCGAAACCCACCCATACCTGACTTTCTATTATATAAGATAAACATCTTTATTGTTAAAGCTAATTTGAGTTGAAGTCTCTCTCATGCAGTCAAAAGCAACTTAACCGGTAAAAGGAAAGACTTTCAGTTCTAGGTGACGCCCTCTTGACCTTAAGTCAGTAATTTTATTGAAACCCCCGCCATAGTGAGTAGGTCAATATCAGGCACGTTAACAGGTATTTAATATGGTTAATGAGACCCAATTCTAAATCTTGAACATTTGAGGAAGTAGACTTTCTTTTTATTTCCCAGTAAATATTAATGACAACGTACGCAGTTCCAGTCTCTACTGTCAATCACCTTGGTGTGCCACAAAAGAATCTGCCTAGGTTAGCCATGAGAATGCTCTTGCATTCTCAGAAGCGTGCCTGAGAGCCAGCCTCAGGTGCTCACTTTGCGATTCATTTCTGGGCTTGCCCTAACATCTTGCCTCCCAAGGACAGCGTCCCAGTGACTGAGTTCCTAAGAGACATAAAACTCTTGTTAGTTGACTTTAGTTTAAAAACTTCCAAAAAACTCAGTTAACTAAGCTTTCACCTGCACAGCTGCTAGGACACCTTTACTTACCCCCCCTCTCTGTTTGCAGTACTGGGGTCTAATGGCTCTTTGGACACTCCCAGCTGACTCACTATTTGCTTTCACACAGGCGCTTTTCACTTTTCACCTCTCCTTGTGTGTTTAATCTCATCTTGGTGTCAGCTTCTAAGAATATCTGGACCCTGCTTGAACAGAGTCAGGAAATAGTGAGAGGAAAAAAGAAACTGGAACTAACTACATTGTTTAAATACTGAATAGGCCTGGCATGGTGGCTCACACCTGTAATCCTAGCACTTTGGGAGGCCAAGGCGTGCGGATCATGAGGTCAGGAGTTCAAGGCCAGCCTAGCCAAGATGGCGAAACCCCGTCTCTACTAAAAATACAAAAATTAGCCAAGCATGGTGGCAGGTGCCTGTAATCCCAGCTACTCAGGAGGCTGAGGCAGGAGAATCGCTTGAACGCAGGAAGCAGAGGCTGCAGTGAGCTGAGATAGCACCACTGCACTCTAGCCTGGGTGACAGAGCAAGACTCCGTCTCAAAAAAAAAAAAAAAAAAAAAAAACAGATTAAATACTTGGCTAAAGTCATATCTCCTCCAAGAATGTTGAATTACATAAGCCAGCAAATTCAATCCAAAGCTAATTTGAGTTTTCAGTACCTTGCAACAGGAAGTATTCTAAATGATAGTTATGTCTCTAAACAACACTAGATATAGTATATTTCAGAGTGAGTTTTCACTGTATGTAAGATTAACATCCTGATGACAACTAGATTTTTAGTTTTAAAGGTCATGAAAGCCCAGAAACAACTCCTTTTTTTTTTTTTTTTTTTTTTAAGATGGAGTCTCGCTCTGTCACCCAGGCTACAGTGCAGTGACATGATCTCAGCTCACTGCAGCCTCTGAGTCCCGAGTTCAAGCAGTTCTCCTGCCTCAGCCTCCTGAACAGCTAGGATTACAGACACCCACCATCATGCCTGGCTAATTTTTGTATTTTCAGTAGAGACAGGTTTTCACCATGTTGGCCAGGCTGGTCTCAAACTCCTAACCTCAGGTGATCCACCCACCTCAGCCTCCCAAAGTGCTGGGATTACAGGCATGAGCCACCATGCCTGGCCGAAACAACCACATTGCTTTTTTAATACTTTAAATTCTACGGTACATGTGCACAACGTGCAGGTTTGTTACATATGTATATATGTGCCATGTTGGTATGCTGCACCCATTAACTCATCATTTACATTAGGTATATCTCCTAATGCTGTCCCTCCCCTCTCCCCCCATCCCACAACAGGCCCTGGTGCATGATGTTCCCCTTCCTGTGTCCAAGCGTTCTCATTGTTCAATTCCCACCTATGAGTGAGAACATGTGGTGTTTGATTTTCTGTCCTTGCGATAGTTTGCTGAGAATGATAATTTCCAGCTTCATCCATGTCCCTACAAAGGACATAAACTTAACCTTTTTTATGGCTGCATAGTATTCCATGGTATATATGTGCCACATTTTATTAATCCAGTCTATCATTGACGGACATTTGGGTTGGTTCCAAGTCTTTGCTATTGTGAATAGTGCCACAATAAGCATATGTATGCATGTGTCTTTATAGCAGCATGACTTATAATCCTTTGGGTATATACCCAGTAATGGGATGGGTGGGTCAAATGGTATTTCTAGTTCTAGATCCTTGAGGAATCACCACACTGTCTTCCACAGTGGTTGAACTAGTTTACACTCCCGCCAACAGTGTAAAAGTGTTCCTATTTCTCCACATCCTCTCCAGCACCTGTTGCGAAACAACCACAATTTTAAAAGAAATCTTCACACAAGAAAATATAAGAGTCTTCACTTAAAATAAGACAAGGCAATGGTCAAAATTATCTCTTCATTTTAAAGTTTTTCATCAAAGTTAAGAAGGGGCTGTAGTCTCTTCTTTGCATAACTCACAACAGTAAAGGAGGGGACTGGTCAGAGACAAGTATGGAGCTGCCCACTGAATTTTTCATGGGTCATGGATACAAGCTTCAGAAATTAAGAAATCTGGGTGTGTTTGTCATTTGTTATGTGACCAGGCATAAATGGTCCATTCACTAACTACATTAGAAAAATGACAGAGGTTCATGTCATTAAATCCCTTTCTTTATATAGTAACATCTCAATGTTTTAACAAAATTAGTTTAAAATGTACATGCACTAACTACATTAGAAAAATGACAAAGGTTCATATCATTAAATCCCTTCCTTTATCTAGTAACATCTCAATGTTTTACCTGAATTAGTTTAAAATGTACATACTGGCTCTTTCAAAGAAGTCCTGCTAGGAGATTAAACAGTATCTCCAGTGAGGCTACCATTTTCTCAGAAAGGCTTTAAAGTTGTTTTCTTTTGGAAATGCCATCATAGACGTTGACACATTCTTTTCGACTACTGTTCATCTCAACAAATTTTCTACTGAGTTTGGAATCAGTTTATGAAAACAACCCAAATTTATTCAGCACCAACCAAGTCTTTTGAATGAGATGATGATGAAGTTGGATAACACTATTTTTACTCAACAACTGAAAGGAGATTATGAAGAAGCTATGTGGGAGTATTTTTTTCCTTGTGATTTGAGTTGAGACATGGAGATTATATGGTTCCCATCTTTGAGGAAAAAAAAATTCTTTTAATTGAAACAACAAATCAATAATTAAATTTCCTGCACAGTCTATCAGAATGCTAGCTTGCCATGAAAGATATGTTTTTTTAATTTTTGAAAGCTTTTTGGCTTTTAAGAATTTCCCAGGAAAACATATCTGTTTATAGGTGGGTAGTGAAGACAAGTCATCTACTGAATTCTGATACTGTATCAAAAATAACATGGCGGGGAGGTAGGAAGTAGAGGGGATTCGCATACAAAAGGAATTTGTTTGAAAGAAGAGGGGAAAGTTTGTTTAAAAAAATAAAATAAACCTTATTTGAAGTTTCACAAAAGCTCCTCCCATGTTACAGGAAAGAGTAGATTTTGAGTGTTCTGAGAAATGGGGAGAGAGTTCTTCCAAGTAACTGTAAATAATAGAATTGATTAAAATTTACTTTTATTAACTTAGAAGATTTCTCTTGTTCACTGCATTCAGAAATAAAGCTTTCTATTATAAACCTTCTTTATACTAGTGTTGATAATTGTACCTTTTAAATACCATACAACATCAGTGGCTTCAGACTTCATTCTCAGTGCACATTGTATATTTTCTGGGGCCTAGGGGAAACAAAGAATGATTTTTGTTCGTTTGCTTGCTTTTGACTGACAGAGAGATATAAGCATTTTTCCCAGAACTTCCAAAATATTTTTCTAAAAATTTGTGCCGAGTTTCTTTCTGAAAGTATAAGACAGTCCTTAAAGATTGTACTACAGTGAGATTAAAAAATATATATCTATGGCTAAACTGGACTTGGTCCATTTGACATTAAATAAATACATGAGTAGATTTAAAGCATTTGGGCAGTGATTTTGGCTTTATTGTATAACTTTCACTTTCTGACAAGTACAAGCAGCATTATTCATTTGTATAGAGATTTTTTCCCCCTAGAGTGAATCTCCAGCAGGAATTTAGCACGGGGGGGCCTTTGCTAACAAACTGAAGGACATTGAGCTTTGTATGATCAGCCAGGAGCATGTGCAATAAGAAAAATGACTGAATATTTTCCTTAGTCAAATAAAGAAAACTCTGTACAGTAACTGAGAATTCCAAAAAAAGCACACTGATCAAAACCAAACAATGCTTCTCAGTATTTTAGTTATATTTCTAAAGTCAGAAAGAGTTCAAGTTTTTCACACTTTCTAATCCAACAAAAATTTGTTCCAGATGATCACATTTTTTAATTTCTTGCTCTTCAAATTGAATCTTAAATTTGTTCCTTTAGCCCTGATAAAGCCAAGAAAGTCTACTTTCTGAATAAATAGAAGGCACAGCACATACATAAGTGGCATACACAAGGTTCCACTCAATTTGTAACAGATGTGAGAACAGAGTATATTTTCTGGGTTTTTTTTCTGGGACTTGGTTCTAGCGACACCCTCCTTCTGGGTGTTATTGCTAAAAGCCAAGCACTGCATAAAAACGGAGTTTCTTTTTCAAATACATTCTTCTCTATGGAATATGGATCTCTCAGTTAGTGAATTCACTAGATGTTCCTTTCAGATGAGAAAGAGATTCAGAGGACACAGATGGGTTGTGACCTTCCTTTATGTAGAAACAAGATCTATCAATGATTTCTGTCTACCCTCACTGTAGCAGAAAGAATTCTAAAATTACCCCCAAAGTGATCCTTGCCCCTTCTCGTGTAATTTATTCCTCTTGAATTTATGTAGAAAATGTGATTATGTTATTGCTCTGGGGAGTTATGTGTATGTTATTTTCTTAAGTATGGGTGTGTTCTCATCATATTCTGTGGCACAGTTGACCTTATGATAGGGAAATTATCCAGGTGGGTCTAACATAATCACCTGAGCCCCTTAAAAACAGTTTTCTCTGACTAGTTGCAGAAAAGAATGTTAGAAAGATTAGAAGCATGAGAATTCAATGCATCTTCACTGGCATTAACAATGAAAGGGAACCACACAGAAAGGACTTAAGAATGGTCTCTAGATGAAAGCAGCCCCTGACCAATAGTTAGAAAAAAATATCAGAAACCTCAGTTCTAAACCCACAAGAAACAAAATTCTGACAACATCCGAATGAGCTTGAAAATGAATTGTTCCTCAGATCCTCCAAATAAGAATGTATCTTAGCTAAAGCTTTTATGACAGACTTGTAAGACTCTAAGCAGATAATCTAACTATGTTCGCCTGGACAGTAACCTAGAGAACTGTATAATAATAAATGTCAATTTAACATGTTGTTAAATGTTAGCCAAAAAAATATGTTGTTTTAAGCCACAAAGTTTGTGGCAATTTGTCATGTTGCAATAGAAACTTAATACACACAATCCATCAGAGACATTGAATTTTGCAACCATATATATATATGGAAATATATATATATATTTCCATGATTCAACTCAAATAATTAGTGGAGAACTTGAAATTCAGAGAAAAACAACTAGCAAGTTATATGAGAGTCCAGATCCCACATATCGAGAGAATTTGCACCATACGAAATATTTTCTTTTAATATTTGACAAAATATTAATAAGTATATGGAATGTCTATCTCTAAAATAAGTGCTTAAAACATATTGCTAATCATTTTCCAAAATACTGCATACAAGTCTTCAATATCATATTTCAGAACCTTTGAGTTCTTTTCCTTGTTTCTGATATCTACCTATTCAGCAGGAGTCTCCATTCATACGAAGAATGCCCAGAGACCTTTATTAGGTCATCTTAATTTAAATAAACTGGTAAGAGGCAAAGTCTCAAATCTTGTCATTATCTCTGTTGGAAAACCACTAAAGAAAATCTGTTTTAGCAATCTATGAACCAAACTTCTTATTTCCAAAGCCCAGCTGTAATTTTCACTGGCTCATGGGAAATTCATTCAAGAACACAGAGCTATATTTCTATTTATTTGCTCATTTTCCAGTTAATTAATGCACTTGGTCATCAACCCACAAGTACAGCACTAGCTGTATTTCCACTGTGTGCCTTCCATGGAGTTAAATGAGATGGCCCATATCTTCCCTTCTATAATCCTAGAGTAGCTCTCATTAACTTCTCTTTTATTTTTAATTCTGGTAAAATATATATAACATAAAATATATCATCTTAACCATTTTTAGGTGTACAGTTCAGTCATGTTAAGTACATTCATTCACAATGCTGTGTAGCCAATCTCCAGAATTCATCTCATCTTGCAAAACTCAAACTGTATAACTGTTAAACAACTCTCTATTCCTTCCTTCCTGCAGTCCCTGGCTACTTCCATTCTACTTTTTATCTCAATGATTTTGGCTACTCTAGGTACTCTGTAGAAGGAGAATCATACGTTATTGCCCTTTTTGTGACTGGCTTATTTCACTTAGCAATGTCCTTAAGATTCATACATGTTGTTATCTGTGTCAGAATTTCCTTCCTTTTTAAGGTTAAGATATCATTGTATGTGCATGTGCTTTATTTTGTTTATACATTCATTCTCAAGTTGCTCTCACTTTTGTCTATTGTGAATAATGCTACTTTGAACATGGTGCATAAATATCTTATTAACTTCTTAGCTGATATTATCAATAGCTGTTTATGTCCTGTCTCACCTGTTGTGATTTCTTTTGACATCGTGTTTAGCGTGTATTTCCATGTTTTAACCCAGCACCTGTTCAATAAACATTTCTTGCAAAAACAAACATCAATTGTTATTGTAGGCAATGGGAATTAGGATATAAAAGAGAAGTTCATTTGCCATCAAATAGTTCAGTCTCCAAGAACACACAATGCAGGAAGTACATTATTACACGTGTGAGAGTGTAACTACAAACAGGATGCATAAAGGGGCACCTAACGTCAAGGAAATAATCAGAAATGGTGAACAAAGGCTGGCCAGGTAAAGGAAAGGAACATAAGCATTCAAAGAAGAGGAGATAGCAGGAGCAAGTGAAGGGAATCAAGACATAACTGAGACATTCATAGAAATATATACAGTTCACTATGTCAGGATGGTGGATTGAGGAGTTCTCAGTGAGGGTGAAGGTAGAGATATATGTAGAAGGCAGGTCATAAAAGTTTTAGCAGGCAACGTTGAGGAGCTTGGATCTTGTTCTTAGGATAAAGGGGAGCCAGTGAGAAACTTTTAGTTGGACATTCACATGAGAATGTTGTCTGGTACCCACAGTGCCAGGCTGCTCAAGTGACTGATGGTTGTGAATTCTGGCAAGAAAGAAGAGAGGCTAATCTGGCAGAAAGACAACTACCATAAGTCAAAGTCAAGAAATATACAGAGACCCAGGCTACATGGCAGGGAAGGTCCAGGGTCTGACAGTTTGACTCTATTCAACACTGGGACTACCTCAAGGTCAAGACTATTTCTTAGGAACATTTCAGAAAGCAAAGAAAGATCCCAGTTTGTTCAGAATGAGGCAGGGACTCAGGCTCAAAAGAAGATAAACTCCTATCAACCAACCAACACCATTTTTAACAGAATTAGAAAGAACTCTTCTAAAATTCATATGGAACCAAAAAAATAGCCCAAATAGCCAATGCAATCCTAAGCAAAAAGAACAAAGCAGATGTATAACATTGCCGACTTCAGATTATAATGTGAGGCTACAGTAATTAAGACAGCATGGTACTGGTACAAAAACAGACATGTAGGTCAATGCAACAGAATAAAGAACCCAGAAATAAAGCCACACACCTACAATCATCTAATCTTAAACATAGTCAACAAAAATAAACAATGGAAAAATGACTCTCTATTTAATAAATGGTGCTAGAATAACTGACCAGCCATATGTAGAAGAATAAAACTGGACCCTTACATTTCAACATATATAAAAATTAACTGAAACTGGGTTAAAGATATAAATGAAAGAACTCAAACTATAAAAATACTAGAAGAAAATCTAGGAAATACTCTTCTCAACATCAGTCTTGGCAAATAATTTATGGCTAAGTCCTCAAATGCCAGCAACAAAAACAAAAATTGAAAAGTGGGACCTAATTAAAACAGCTTTTGCACAGCAAAAGAAACTATCAATAAACAGGCAACCTAAGGAATTGGAGAAAATATTCACAAATTATGCATTCAACAAAAGTCTAATATCCAGAATCTATAAGAAACAAATTAACAAGCAAAAACCAAACAACCTCACTTTAAAAATGGGAAAAAGAACAGACACTTTCCAAAAGAAGATACGCAAATGGCCAAGAAACATGAAAAAATGCTAATCATCACTAATCATTAGAGAAATGCAAGTCAAAACTATAATGAGATACCATCTCACACCAGTCAGAATGACTATTATTGAAAGGTCAAAAAAATTACAGATGTTGGTGATGCTGCAGAGAAAAGGAAACGCTATACACTACTGATGGGAATGTAAATTAGGTCAACCTCTATGGAAAGCAGTTTGGAGATTTCTCAAAGAACTTAAAGCAGAACTACCATCCAACCCAGCAATCCCATTACTGGGTCTATATACCCAAAAGAAAACGAATTATTCTACCAAAAAGATAGATGCAGTGATAGGCTCATTGCAGCAGTATTCACAATAGCAAAGACATGAAATCAACCTAGATGCCCATCATTGGCAGATTGGATAAAGAAAACGTTGTACATACACAGCATGGAATACTACACAGTCATAGAAAAGAACAAACTCATGTTGTCTACAGCAATGTGGATGGTCTGGAAGCCATTATCTTAATGAATTAATGCAGGAACATAAAATCAAATACTGTGGGTTCTCACAAGTGGGAGCTAAACATTGAGAACACGTGGACATAAATATGAGAGTAATGGACACTGGGGACTTCTGGAGGTGGTGTGGGGTAGGGGTGAGGTCTGAGGTACTATCTATTGATTGCTATGCTCACTGCCTGTGTGACAGGATTATCTATATTCCAAACCTCAGCATCATGTAGTGCCCATGTGCCCATGTGACAGACCTGCACATAAACTCCCAAATCTAAAATATAAGTTCAAATTCTTTTTTAAAAAAGAGGATTAAATTACTGTTGTTATTGTAACTGAAAGGAGCACAATGTGGATAGGGGCGATTTTTCACAGAAACAAAATAGAGCTCATTCACCAGAACATGGTCAGAACTGAATTCCTATCAAAGCTAGGAAATTTAGGAAACCCTGAATCAGGGTTATGTAAATCCTCTAAGTGTATTAGTGAGCTTCTGCTAGGTAACAAAGCATCTCAAAAATTAGTGGCTTAAAAAAACAACCATTTATTTAACTCAGTTCTGTAGGTCAATAACATGTGTTCTCCTGCTGGTCTCACTGTGTTCACTCCTAAGTCTGTGTCAGTTGCCAGCCTCGAAGCTATGCCTCTGGGGTTTGATTGGCTTTTGGTTGGACCATGTGCCTCTCATCATCCAAAAGGCTAGTTCATGCTTATTCTAATGGCAGGTCAGAATTTCAAGAGAGCCGGAAGAAGCATAAAGAGTCTCTTGACACCCAGGCTCAGAACTCACACAATTTGTTTTCACCTTATAATGTCTAAAGAGCTTAAACAAATGGACTAGTCAAAAGACTAGTCCAAATTCAAGGCATCAAGAAACAGACAACAGTCTCTTGATAGAAGACACTGCAAAGTTTTATTGGAAAGGCATCAAAGTAGGACAGAGAATTTGTGGCCATTAAAAAAAACCTTCCACATTAACTAAGAAAAGAATTAATCCCAAATGCGCAACGGAGAGGAGTTTTTAGGCGAGTATAGATGAAGACCAGAGAATCTGAGTCTAGTCCAGACAATCCTTGCCTGAATCTTGGGCTAGACTAATCCAGAAATGCAGTAAGTAGCCAGCCATACAGTACTAACTGAAGGGGCATTTAGAGTCCTATCTAGACCTAAGTATAGTCCTTCTTGGGCAACTTTAGAGAAGATTTATGGGCTATACATAAAGTATAGAGAACTTTTTTATTATCACCCTAAAAAAAGAGCCTGGTAGAAATGTGATACAGAAAGAAAAATTTGAAGTAGGGGAAAGAAGAACAGGGATGTGGGAAAATGTTATTCTAACCTTGATCCTCAAAGTGTAGCCCACCAGAACAGAAGCATCACAACACATGGAAGTATATTTAAAATGCAGCAGCTCAGGCCCACCCCAGACCTCTTGAGTCAGAATCTGTATTATAATCTGATCCCCAGATAATTCATATGTATATTAATGTTTGAATTGCACAGATCTTATAGGATAGCTGACTAGATATTTTCAGTATCCACAATGTACCAAAAGGGCTCTGAGATTTTATTTAGTGTGAGTATATGCATTAGAGAGAGGACAGAGAGAGAAAGAGATGGAAACATGGTTATAAAGCTACCAACAGGAAAGCCAGCTGAATAGCAATGCCAAATCCCCCATTTTACTTAGCAATTTGCACTGATTCTTGATCAGACTACATATTAGTTTACATACTGATTCAAATATTTGGCAGAGTAAAAAGGGCACTGGTTTTGAAGTTAAAAGATTGTATTAGACCATTTTTGCATTGCTATAAAGAAGTACCTGAGGCTGGGTAATTCATAAGGAAACATGATTTAATTGGCTCACGGTTCTGCAGCCTGTACAGGAAGCATGTTCTGGCATCTGCTCAGCCCCTGGAGAAGCCTTGGGAAGCACACAATCATGGTGGAAGGTGAAGGGGGAAGCTGGAATTTCACATGGTGAGAGGACGCAAGGGAAAGAGGGAGGATGTGGGAGGTGCCACATACTTTTAAACCAGATCTCATGAGAACTCACTATCTTGAAGACAGAATCAAGGTGATGGTGCCGTTCATGAGAAATCCACCTCCATCATCTAGTCACCTCCTATCAGGCCCCACCTCCAACACTAGGGATTACATTTCAACTTGAGATTTAGGGGGGCTAATAACTAAACTATTTCAAAGACCTTATTCCGAATTCCAATCATATTGCCTACCAATTCGATTTTAATTTTCGAAGTCTTCACTTATACATTGAGCTGTATCCATCAGGGTTCACTGAAAAGAAACAGGAACCCCCTCTATGCTCTCAAATATAACTAGACTTCTGGGAAATATAATGATTGGCTCTTCACACCTTGGACATGATTTCCTCACTAGCAGATCATATGGGTTGCAACCTTGTGCTTTTCTCCAGGGATTCCTGGATCCATTGTACTGAACCTTAATCAAACCTAAAAAGAATACACAAACGAATGACTAACATTGCTCTGTGCTAGAGTCCAAAATACACCAGAAGGAAGCCTGTGCAAACTTGTCAGTAATGTTCATAGGAAATATTTGATTTGGTGGTTTACATCTGATTTTGATTATATTATCTGAGTTTCTCTTATTCAGCATGATCAGACAGGTTTTAGCGATTGACCAATGGGGTATAAAAATTCTTCTTCTTCAGATGAAACTGGCTTCTTTGAAATTAAGGTCACTCATATGTATCTTAGTACATTATGATCCAACGGCCAAGTTTATCCTGTGCAATTTGGCCCTCTCAAGTGTTTACTTATATATTCTTTCTCTTGCTTCACTATACTATTCACCATTATTAAAGCCTTGCATCACTATATTCCGTAGAGGCTTGTAAGTCTTCAATAATTTGAATACCTATGATGAACACCATTATCATAACCTCTCTACAAACTATGCTTAGCTCTTGAGCTTGGCTGTATGAGTTGCACTGGCCAATGAATGGTATGTAGATAAAAGTAACAATGTACCGGTTCTGCAACAAGAGTTTAAGAGCCCTTGCATATTTCTGTCTGTCTTTTTGTACTTCCATCACTGCCATGAGAAGAATTCCTCTTCAGGTAGCTAGCTGCTGCCTCTTTCACAGAGACCCAAGATTGAACATACATGGAGTGGAATTGCCCAAGCCAAGCCTAGCTGGGTCAACAGCTTGAAGCAGAACCACATTGCCAAATCCCGCCTAGGTCAGTCAATTCCTGACAATTTGCAGATCTACAATAATAGGTGCATGTTGTTTTAAGCCCATGAGTCTGTGGGCAGGATGGTTTCTTACACAGTGTTTGTGAAGCAATGGCTAATTAGTACAAATTCAATTAAAGAAATTAAATGCTTACAAATTTGTTGGAAGGGCTGAGAAGTCTCTGAGCACTAAGGAATGTTCAGAGAAGATGCAAGCCAAAGATGAGGAAGCTGATGAATATCTAGATGTCAGAAAGCTTCAGGAAATTTCTCTGTAACCCAAAATCAGTAACTGATAGGAAAATAAGGAGATTCATTGCTAAATAAAATTCAGTTCTGCTAAAGTTCATGAATGATGGAGGAAAAACAGCTGCTGCCTCTCTTCCAACATCCAAATCTTCTTTAACTGCAACTAATTGGCAAACCCTCCTGACAAGAGTTGGGAAAATGTAGTTCTTGGACTTCTGGTCCCTACACAATAGAACTAGAGGGTTATGGGAATAAATGTGGAGTGCCTATGTGCCTTTTCCTGAAGAAGTGTTGTAATTATCTTCTCAACAGTGTTCTTGTAAGAATTTAATGGACTATATATACACACATATACAAACTTTATAATTTATAATTATGTAAATATAATAGAAGGTAAAAACAAAATGGCACCATTTAAATAGAACCTATCTTAAAACTGATATTCTCATTTTGCCAAATACTGCTTTTAGTTTGGAAAGACCAGTTTTGGAGCATTTTGTTTGAGAGCGAAAGCCCTGGACAAATATGGACATAATAAATAGAATAAAAAGAGAGTTAAATTGCTTGATTTGAGTAAAATAAAACATATTTGTAATTTGATTCATAGGAACTCAAAAAGAAGAAAGTTTTGTTTTTGTTTGCTTCAGAATTTGGAGAAAAGAAATATACAAGAAATATTCGGTGAGTGGTGGGTGGAAAGAGAGAACAAGAGAGAGAGGCTGAGTCCCGGTAGCCAGGCCTTTAAAAAGGAAACAACTAACTTTCCGGGAAGAAACTGAATAGTGCAATTCAGAATGTCTGATATTGTTTTTGTTTCTTTTCTGTGCTTAAGTTCCTCCATTATCTACAAACCTTCAGCAAAAGATTTTTACACAATAGTCTTGTGTATGTGCTACTTTAAGGCATGAAGGTGAAGAGACACTTGAAGAGCAAAACAAAGTGGGACTGCAGCCCTGAGAGGTAGGTGACAGGCAGGAATCACCAACTGAGTTAGGAACACATATTTAAGACAAGTAGTAGAAAACTACCAAGAAAAAGTAAGTGCTATCCAAGAATCCTAAAGAGAGAGAGAGAGAGGAGTCTCAGCTTTCCATTTTTGCATGAAATGAAGTCTGAGTTATTTCATTTGAACATAAAAGAAATGCCCCAGGATACTGAAAGACTTGGGAATTATTAGACTATATAAGCTACTAGTCCATTTATGAATAATTAAGGAGAATAGATTTCAACAGATCAGAAGTGCTTGAGGATGAGCAGACTGTGTTTTATCCTTTATTTCCTATTATCAAATTACATAGAAAAGAAACAGGCAATCATAAACATTCAAGTAATATTTATCTTAACAATTTAGACATAAAAAGTGCTCCAAATATCAGAAAATATTTTAAATTTGTCTCATATAGTATCCAAGAGTAACATTATAGATCTTGTCTCTTATCGATATTACTTTAAAAATAAAAAATAAAAGCCCTAATTGCCTTAGAAATAGCTTAAACTGGGAATTGTGGATCTTATAAGATTTCAGATCTTCAAGAACTGAAAAATGTATTTTTGTATAGGGAACAAGGGGAAGAAAGAAGGGCGTTTTTAGCCTTCATTAAAAATCTAGGAAATATAGCCAGAGGGATGTGCTATAAGAATAATGACTCATTGTATTGTGACCCTAGATCTTTAGATAATAGACTATAAAAGTCACAACTCATTCAACCCAAAGTGAAAAAGAATAATTCTTCACCCCAGTTTTGAATTTAAAAAATGTCTTGCTTGCTCTTTCCTGAACCAAGAGTAATTTCTTGGAAGCAGATAAAGCAGCTGGGTGACAGCCAGTTTTCTCTGGCTTCCACTCGTTGATATTAAAATTATATTTGGGTTTTGAGTGCACTTTGGGGTTCAAGAAATACTGGTTAGAAATAAAAGGACAAGAAGCCAGAGTGTTCCCAAAATGGATAATAGGCATTCAAGGTAGAAAGGATCTTTCTGGAGAGATCTTTGTCCCATTTATAGTCTTACTTCAATTCGTCTTTGTACTTTTTAATAGCTCAATTCCAAATAAGTTTCTTAATGTCATTTCTTTTTTGCAGAGGAAATGAAACTTTCTCAGTTAAAAAACAAAGAAAAGGAAAATGCCCTGTTCAGTCTTTATCTAAGAGTTGATTTTCTAAAAATTGATTTTCCCACACACTGATTTCTCATCTTAGACATCCTCATTGTCTTCTCCTTACAGTTGTGTTATTATTGCCTCTTAAAGGCATGAAGATTATTTTATCTTTCTTCTTTGCCAGTGCCCACTATGCAGTAAGAACTCAAACAAATTCTGTTGCTCATAATAATGGACTTTGTTCTATTGTATCATGACTTTGTCTTTTCTTGCTCTCATCCTTCTGCCTACTAAAATGTCAAAATTTTCCAAGTCCAACATCTTGATCTTCTTTATTTCTCTTAATATATCTTACTACTTCTGTACTAAAGAAGATGCATTTCTATTTTAGGAACATAGTTTTATTAAAATATGCTAAAGAGAAGTATATGAAACAGTTTTTTCATAATTGACCTCACCTGTTTTGAGCAATTATGAGAAGGCAGAAGAAAAAACAGGTTATCAAAAAAGAAGCCAGACACTCAGATTTTAGGAGGAAAAAATACTGAATGTCATCATTTTTTTTCAAATATTGTTTCATTTAGCTGTCTATTGTACACCTATCTCAGCCAACTTGACAGTTTGTAATACCAAGTACCTCAGGGTAAATATCAGTGGCTTCTGGTGATTAGAAGAAAGAGGAACCTATGCATCTCCTTTCTCAGTAATCTCTTTGGCATATTATAATGAAAGCAAGTGTTAGAGCAAAGTCTGACACACTTACAGACATTTATTAGCAAACAGACACAAAATAACTATGTAACTGTTCTTTTCTCCTCAGTCACTAAAAAATCTCTATCCATATGCACTCCAACAAGCCCACTGCATGAGATCCTCATTCTAAAGCTTATACAATAATAACCTAACAGGCCATCCAACTTCTTTTGTATCAGGCAATAGGCAAAATGCAGGGTACACAATATCAAATGAATCTCTAGATCTATAACACTACTCCATAGGTGCTATGCACCTAGGTTTAATGAACTCTTATGCCACCACCACAGAAGATGATGGTGCCTATACAATTGTTTTAGCCAATCGTGCATCTTGGACTTCACTCATTTAGCCAATAGAAAATTATTTCTAGCATTCCTATGCTAACCAGTGACTCCTGTAGAGAAGATTACTATAATATTTAAAGAATATATGAAACCAAAACTGGAGTAAGAATTACTGATTAAAGTCTTTCAAATCCTACTAGCATACTATAGTATATGCTACAATATATGTGATGTTATATATTAAAGTTAATATACTAAACAATTTATATTACACAATTTAAATGAAGTATTATGAAGTAAATTACTACATAAGCAATATAATAGTCTTGAATCTTAATCTGCCTTTGATCACCTTGAGATAGTGGCCATATTTTTTATTTGTTTAGTATTCTCTCTATTGAAGCACTGTTATTCATATATGGATTATAAACTATTTCTGTCTCAAAACACTTTTTTGGTAGTGGACATACAACAAAGTAACAGGACATGATGAATAAGAATATAATAATTGGGCTGAGAAAGAACCAGAGCCTCTCAAGGGCCTACAACAAAGGTTCTCATAACAGCAATTTTGGTTCAATTAACAAGCTTTTCTTGGCAGTGAATATGGTCAACCTTCTCTTGACCCTCTTATATTACTTTATTTTTATGTTTTCATATTGCTTTACTACATATGATTTTTTTGCATTTACTGTTTTAAGTAACTTTTGGAAATGGGGAATAAATTATTTTAAAAATCGATTTTCTGTGAAGTGTCCTATAGGCAGAAACTATGTATCTGGTTTCCCCAATGAAAGCTTTGAGCTATTTCACCTGTTGTTATTAATACTTAGAATGCCATTCTCTATGCTGACAAACTGTATACTCATCATCTTTCAGTATACATCCTCTGTGATCCTTTTCCAAATTAATACTTCTCAAATATTTTCTTTTCCTACTCTTCAATCCCAAAGCCAAACTTCTATCTCCTATATTCATTTAGCTGCCTTCCTCAATAAATAATAAGTGCCACAAGGAAGGTGCATATTTATTACTTTTTGTTTTAATTTTACTATAGCAATAATACATACAAAAATGATATTGAATGACATTATCAAAAAGTTATTTGTATTATTTTCTGGTTTTTTAAACAAAGGGTTTGAAATTCATCTTTGTATTTACGACTGGTTCACACTATGCATACTTATTGAGTGATGTAATAATAACTCATATTATTTTATATTTTATCTTGAAAATAAGGCAATTAGTTTGGCATTATTACCTTTGGAGAAGATAAAGCTTAAAAAGGATAGTTTTCCCTGTGTCACAAAGATAGTAAGTGATGGGTCCTTCATTCTAATTCAGGGATATTTTACTCCAAGGCTCATATTCTTATACTGGGCACTACATAGAAATAGAGAGTTTAATACTCGGACAAGTATAATTTGTTTCTTACATGAGAGAAATTCAAAAGCACCAAATATAGTTCAAAGAAAACTTACAAAGAACAAAATTAAATATACTGGAGGCAAAGAGTTAAGACATGATCAAGAATAACAAAAATGGAGGTCAAAAGCCCATGACCCTGCTATCTAAACAGTTATGTAACCATGGGTAAGATACTTACTCTTTGTGTTTCAATAATTTCACCTGTTCGGTAAGGTAGCTGAACTAGATGAACTCTAAAACTCAAAACTTTTTATAACACTGAAAGTCCACAGACTTTTTTTTTTTTTTTTTTTTTTTTTTTTTTTTTGAGACGGAGTCTTGCTCTGTCGCCCAGGCTGGAGGGCAGTGGCCGGATCTCAGCTCACTGCAAGCTCCGCCTCCCGGGTTCACGCCATTCTCCTGCCTCAGCCTCCCGAGTAGCTGGGACTACAGGCGCCGCCACCTCGCCCGGCTAGTTTTTTGTATTTTTAGTAGAGACGGGGTTTCACCGTGTTAGCCAGGATGGTCTCGATCTCCTGACCTCGTGATCCGCCCGTCTCAGCCTCCCAAAGTGCTGGGATTACAGGCTTGAGCCACCGCTAAGAACCCAGCTCAAGTATAGAAAATGAAAATGTTTCTTCAATAATTATTGTCAGTAACCATATAGATTCAGCAAAATTATAATCAAGCTATCTTGGGATTTTTGTGTATATTTGTGTAATGTCAAACCTTGATGTTACTATCCAACCTATATTTATGATTTTTATGGTTTAGTTCCTTACTCTGCACTCCTGCTGAGGGACAAACAAAATAAAGCTGAAGTTAAAAACACATAAATATTTGTCTTTGATAACACTGATTTTTGAAAATAAGATAATGTCCCTTGGAATTGCTCTGATTGATAAGTTATCAAAAATATCCTCTTGCAATGCTTTATCACACTCACTTAGGCTTTGAAATCTTAAAATAAATTTACATATACATAAATACATCAGAAAAGATTTAAAAACTCTATTTCTCTTTCTGTGGAGTGATTCACATTCTGAAAAAAAGACATTGTATTCAGATTTAAAGAAAAAAATACATGTTATTTTAAAGTTTAAAACCACTACAACAACTAAATAATATTCTTTGCTATAAATAATTATAGCTATAATCACAATAACTTGGTTTTATAAAAAGTCAACCCAAGTTTTAGTTAATAAGATCTCTAAAAATAATGTGTCTATCTTTTAAGTAGATTATTATTTTAAACCTTTAACTCTACCTGACATTTCTGGTTAAATAATTATTTCCCAATGAACAAGGATGTGTCAATAATATTTTTTAAATAATATCTACTTTCTTCTTGAATTTAAGAAAATATGTGTAGAGTTTTTAGTTTATTTCAAAAAACATATTTAACGACCTCAGATGTATATTGTCAAAATGATATTATCATTTAAAGTGGAACTGAATAATACCTGAATTCAACATACAGGTGACATTTTATGCTCCATTGATATCATTGAGGACTGGTTTTTAACAAAGATTTAGATGATGGCATTCTAAGTATGCTCATTACACTTTCACAACCATAACAAACTAGAAATAGGGTAAGAGAAGGCAAGCAGTACATCATGAAGATATGACTAAGAAGTAAAAATGATATTCTTCAATTAAAGAAACACACAGATAAGTCTTGTTTTAAGGAGCTAAAGGTAATAGCAGGAACTGGGTATGTTAGCGAAGTGTCTTTAAGATTATTGAAACTTTTTATATAGACATATATTGGCACTTATTCTCTCCCTTTCTCCTTCCTCCCTCTGATAAAAAAAAAATCAGTCTCAATTAAAACATTAAAAATTAAATAAAAATATCAAGATTGGAAAACAGATATCATCAAAGTAAGTGTTCAAATCCCCTTTTTGATGGCTGTTAAAAGTAGTATGAATGTTGAAGAGCACTTTGACATGTTATCAATTAGAATTTGGGTTTATTTTTTATGAAGCTAGTTTAATGCATACCATAAAACACCATCTCTGGTGAATGTTTTCAATCAAGTTTTCTTTTGTTAAGCCACTCAAACCAAGTGACCTATCACGAACGTATTTTTTAAAGCCATTTCTGTTTCAGGTTTGAAATTTTCAGAAGCTCTTTTATTTAATTTATGCTTGGTGTAATTCCACAATAGATATCTGGAGTCTGATTTACAGAGATGACTGCTGAAGAGAGTGGAGGAACTCTGGAAGAGAAAGAGGTAGAAAAGGTATCCCCAAATTTTATCCACCCACGTCGCTGACTGACCCCCTGAACCACATACATGCAGGGAAGAGTCGTTTCAATTTCACTAAAGGAAATGTTTTAAAAACAATATTGTAGTTGCGTGTCAAAAAAAATTCAGTTCAATTCAATCAAGATAATTACTTAAAGAATCTATGTTCATCAGAGGAAAATAACAGAAATCAGGAATTCTACAATTTAGCATTCATAAGACTCAGAACACAGTCTAAAATGGGGATAGTTAATGGGTACAAAAAGAATAGAAAGAATGAATAAGACCTAGTATTTGACAGCACAACAGAGTGAATACAGTCAACAATAATTTAATTGTACATTTTACAATAATTAAAAGAATACAATTGGATTGTTTGTAACACAAAAGATAAATATCTGAAGGGATGGATATCCCATTTACCATGATGTGATTATTACACATTGCATGCCAATATCGAAGTATCATGTACCACATAAACGTATACCTACTATGTACCTAAAAAAATTAAAAATTGAAAAAGATTATTTTTAAATAAAGATATAAGAGGCCTGTACATTAAGAACTACAAAATATTGCAAAGGGTAATTAAGACTTAAATAAATGGAGAGAGACACCATGCTCATTGACTAAAGACTCTCTATTAAGATGGCTTTTCTCCCCCAAAATTTTTGCATAGATACAATGTAATCATAATCATAATCCTAGCAGGACTCTTTTATTTTTATTTTTTTAATTTTTAAATGAATTGATAAAATACTGCTAAAATGTCAATGAAAAAGCAAAAAATGCTAGAGTAGCCAAAACAATTTTGAAAAAAAAAAAAAAAAAAAGAATGAGTTTCAAGGACTTACTCTGCCTCATGTCAAGGATTATCTTATCTTCAAATATCTAGAGGTAGAAATACCATTTGACCCAGCAATCCCATTACTGGGTATATACCCAAAGGAATATAAATCACTCTGTAATAAAGATACGTGCACACATATGTTCATTGCAGCACTATTCACAATAGCAAAGACATGGAATCAACCCAAATGCCCATCAATGATAGACCAGATATAGAAAATGTCATAACTTTACACCATGGAATACTATGCAGCCATAAAAATAAATGAGATCATGTCCTTTGCAGGAACATGGATGAAGCTGGAAGCCATAATCCTCAGCAATCAAACACAGGAACAGAAAAACAAAACCCACATGTTCTCACTTATATGTGGGAGCTGCATGATGAGAACACATGGATATATGGCAGTGAAAAACACATACTGGGGCCTGTAAGGAGGACCAGGGGAGCGAGAATATCAGAAAGACTAGCTGGGCTTAACACCTAGATGATGGGTAGATCTGTGCAGCAAGCCACCGTAGCACACATTTACCTATTAACAAATCTGCACAGCCTGCACATGTGCCCCAAAACTTAAAAGTTGTTGAAAAAAATCATGATATATCCATACTATGGAATATCTAACCACAAGACAAATAAATAAAATATTAATATAAGCAACACTATGAATGAACCTCGAATAAAAGCTAAGTCAAAAAAAACATAAAATACTACATAATGCACGAATCTAAATTTCTATGAAATTATGGCAGACACTAACACTAGGTGACAGAAAGCAGATCAACAGTTGCCCAAGGCCCAGTGCTGGTGGACAGGATCAACTACAAACGAGCAGAAAGAGGGTTTCTAAAGAGACAGAAATGTTCTGTATATTGTATATAACACTAAAGAATAGACAAATAATTTCAGAAGAGAAAAAAACTATAAAATAAAATAAAAATAAGCAGAAGAAAACGTTAGAACTGAAAAGTGCAATTTTCAAATTGAAAAGTGAACTCATCTGAAGGCATATCAAAAGACTAATATGGCAGAAAAAAAGTGAAATTAAAGAGGGGTCAACAGAAATTACACACAAAATTTCTTTTAAATAAAAATAAAAAAAGAAAGTGTCAGGATTTGGAGGACAGTATCAAATGGTGTAATAGATGAACAATTGGAGGCACAGAAGGGGAACAGACAAAGAATGAGAAAAAATTAATATTTAAAAACAATAGCCAAGAGTTTGCCAAGATACAAAAGACATCAACCAACAGACTAGAAAATAGCCAAAACCAAAGCAGAATATGTATATACATATGTATATAATTTCAGTACATATTCAATATATATTTGGAATAAACATACAGATATGTTTAAAAGGCTGTTGTCTGATTTAAAATAAATGTAATAACACTATATTGTGGGGTTTATTACATGTAAGTAAATTATTTATTACATTTTATTAAATGTAAGTAAATATGTGACAAGAACATAAAGAGCAGGAAGGGAGAAAATGAAGTCATAAAGGTATAAAGTTCTGACATTGTGAAACACCTTAAATATTAGTTGAAAATACATGATAAGTTAAAGAAGTACATTTTATTGTCATAACCACAAAAAATAACTCAAGGTTTAGGATCCATCTTTCATAATGAATACTTTGGACAAATCCCAGGCAAAACAAACCCAAATCCAAATATCAATTAAGATTCTAAATCAGCCTTGGTTCACTGAATTTTATTAAAGCATATGAAAAAAAATCTAATTAGTTTTTGAAAATTGACCATCTGCCAGGTACTAAATGAATGTTTAAATGTATTCTCTATTTAATTTCCATGATTTCATAAAGAAAAAAACTGAAGTACTGAAGTCACATAGCTAATTACTTGGGGATCCAGAATTCAGACCTAGGTAGTTTAATTTCAGCCCATGTGCTTTTAGTCACAGGTATGCAACTTCCTAAGTCTATGTAACATTTTATTCCAAGAGAGAAAACTGGGTTAGCACAAGCATATTGCCTGGGCAAAATCATATTGTATTGGGTAACTTTCATTATTTGTCTAATCAGGCACAGAGCAACGTTTGTTTACTATTTTAAAACTTGTATTTGAGTATATAACCCATATATCAATAAACCCCTTCAGCCTGGGGGTAAATGTAATGATAGTAGCTATAATAAACAGTATTTCTGCTTTTTGTTCCTGCTCATTATTTCAAGCCCTCTAGCTCTTTCTAAAGCATTTTGTGATATCTCCAGGGCATTTTTCACATGTGTTCACAGATGTGACATTTGTCCCTTTATCCCTCCTCTAATGGGGATCCCCTTGACTATGTGTGCAGCAGAGGATCCTGCTGTCTAGGGTGCTGTGTGAGCCATCTCACTGTGGCCACTGCTTCTGGCACCTGCTGATGGCTATAGCCCAGATGGCCATATCAAGGGCACAGTGCTTTAACATTTCTAAAGCCATGCGGGGGCCTGCTGTTCCTGGAACTGTCTATCTCTGCTGTATACTGGAAAGCTGGATGCCTGTTTCCCCCAATGTCTAGAGGGTTCCTCTATTTAAGCTCAACTGAGCACTGGAGTCAGGCCCTGTTATCCCAGCTCATAGTGCATTTTGCCTGCAGTCTAACAGTAGTGATTCTACATATAATGGTATTAGTATATCACAAGCACAATAGACCTAGTTCCCACTGGCCCCTTGGTAGTGCTGAGGTGTGTTATTGCCAGCACACATGCATACATTCACACACACACACACACACACACACACACACACTAGGTTATAGAACCTTGATGTGGGCTGACCTCCTGGGCCCAGGAGCTGTTTGTAGGTTTAGAAAAAAAAGCAAATGCAATCAATGTAAACAAAAAAAAAAGAAGGAATGGTGTCTTTGGGGAAAAGCAGTTGTTTCACAGAAATGCATTTCCTCACAGAAGAATCAAAAAGCCTTGAAATGTTTGATCTATAGATAAGAATATTTAGCTAGATCTTTAAATGCTTTGTTTGTCTACCTCTGCAGGAATCAAGTTTTATAAAATTCATTTTAGCCTTAATATAATTAGAATGATGTCTTTATAGCACTTCTGTTTTAACAACAACATTAATTCTGTGACCAATTAGTGAAAAAAAAATAGCTTGGACTATGTTCTCCACTCCATTTTAGCTACTGAAATATTGAACTGAGGAGAGCAATCTCTTGTATCAGAATTATCATCAATTGTCTTTCCAGCTGCCAGTGGGTATCATTAACTAAAATGCTTATATAGGATATAAGTAAAAAAAAAAAAAAAAAATCATTTGACTTCAGCTGAACACTTCCATTTTCATTTATTTCTACAATATAGGCCGTCTGTTCAATACTGGGTAGTCTTTAGTAAAAATTGAACAATAAGGAAAGCGACTTGGTTTTTTCATGACAGCATCACATAAGTGAAGTCAGAATTCTAGGTTGGAGAGAAAAGAAGCCTAAGTAAACTGTGTCTTTTATTAGGGTAATCCTAAATTAGGGCTAGCATTAGACTATATATCAAAGAAAACACACTTAGAACCCTGCAAAGGGAAAAAAAAAAAACCCAGGTGCTATGATAGTCATCAGATAATTAATAAAGTCAGGAATTATTTTCTGCACTAATTAGCATTGCATGAAGGGTCACAGCAATGGAAGAATGCAGTAAGAGTACCTGATTTCTTCAGTCTGTAAGAGGCGCCAATTAGAGATTTCTTTAAACCAAGTTCAGTTAGGCTAAAAGGGTTACAAGGTCATGCCACCTCAACATTTGATGCCTTGCTAACTTGGAACATTAACTGTGCCAATGGAATCAAAGAATGTGCTATGACTTGTGACACTTTATGGTTTGTTTCATTAATCAGAGTTTAGTTGTAGAAAAAGTAGAAATCCTCTTTCTAGAATTGAAATGCTAACTAGTATTGAAGGAGAGAATGTCTTAAAATACCAGCAAGGCTGCTTGGAGAGAACTAAGCACTGTTAGTGGGACATGGCGGGAGCAAGACCAGCCTCACCACCCGCATGGGAGCTGGGTGAGGCCTATTGCTAACAGGTTTCCCCCAATTCCCTGGTGACAGAGGCAGCCATAATCCCCTCTGGAACATAACCCCATTGGCCCAAAACCCATTCCCCCACCCATCCTCCGCAGTGGCTGCGGCAAGCCCTGCCCAAGGAGAGTCTGAGCTCAGACCTGCCTAACCTGCCCCTCCCTGATACCAGGTATTTCTTTACCTGCCCTGGTAGCCAATCACAAAAGACATAAACTGTTGGGAGCTTTATGGCCCCACCCATCAGCTGAGAAACCTGAATACTTACCCTGGCCAACTTAGGGCAAGCTTATATCCCCTTCTACCATCATACCTGGCACTGTCTTAAAAATGCCACCTCCTGGCTGGAGGCCAACAAACTCAGGACATTGCAGCAACTCATAACAGAATAATCCTACTCCAAGGAAGGAGAAAACAACAGCTAATTCCACTGCCTGCAACATCCTGGCTAACCAGAGGTCCTGAATCTGTCCACATGACAACTTCACTGCCAGCATAACCAGCATTCAAGAAAGCCAGCACACTAAAAATATCTACAACCAAGGACAGGACTCTCAGTCTACTTCACTCCCCTGCCACCTCCACGAGGGCAGGTGCTGATATCCATACCTGGGAGACCTGAAGACGGATCACATCACAGGACTCTTTGCAGACATTCCCCAGTACCAGCCTAGAGCCTGGTACCCCTGCTGGGTGTCTAGACCTAGAATAGCAATAACAATCACTGCAATCCAGCTCTCACAAAGCCCCATTCCTAGGGGAAGGAGGAGCACATCACATCAAGGGATCACCCCATGGGATAATAAAATCTGAACAGCAGATTTTCTACTGAAATAGTCTACCCCAATGAGAAGGAATCAGAAAAGTAATTTTGGTAATATGACAAAACAAGTTTCTATGATTCCCCCAAAATATCACACTAGCTCCCCAGCAATGGATCCAAACCAAGAAGAATGGCTCTCAGTGGCTCCAAACCAAGAAGAAATCTCTTAATTGCCAGATAAAGAATTCAGAAGGTTGATTATTGAACTGCTCAAGGAGAAACCATACAAAGGTGAAAAGGAGAAACCATAAAAAGGTGAAAACTAACTTTGAAAAAAAAATTGTTTAATACAGGATATGGATGAAAAATGCTCCAGAGAAATAGATATTATACAGAAAAAACAACCATAAGTTCTGGAAACAAAAGACACACTTAGAAAAATTTAAAATGCACTGCAAAATGTCAGCAATAGACTAGAACAAGTAGAAGAAAGAACTTCAGAGCTTGAAGACAAGGCTTTTGAATTAACCCAATCAGAGCAAGACAAAAAAAAGAATCAGAAAAATGAACAAAGCAGGGCTGGGTGTGGTAGCTCATGCCTGTGATCCCAGCACTTTGGGAGGCCGAGGCAGGTGGATCACTTGAGGTCAGGAGTTTGAGACCAGCCTGGTGAATATGGTGAAATCCCCCTCTCAACTAAACATACAAAAAAATTAGCTGGGCGTGGTGGTGCATGCCTGTAGAGCCAGCTATTCGAGAGGCTGAGGCAGAAGAATCACTTGAACCTGGGAGGCAGAGGTTGTAGTGAGCCGAGATCGCGCCACTGCACTCCAGCCTGGGCAACAGAGCAAGACTCCATCTCAAAAAAAAAAGAGAAAAGCCTCCAAGAAGTTTGGGGTTAAGTGGCCAAACTTAAGAATAATTGCTCTTCCTGAGGAAGTAGAGCAGTCTAAATGTTTAGAAAACTTACTTGAGGAAATACCCAAGGAAAGCTTCCTTGGCCTTGCTAGAGATCTAGACATCCAAATACAAAAAGCTCAACGAACACCCGGGACATTTATCACAGAAAAAGATCATCACACAGGTACATAATCATCAGGTTATCTAAAGTTAAGATGAAGGAAAGAATTTTAAGAGCTGTGAGGCAAAAGCATCAGGTAACCTATAAAGGAAAACCTAGCAGATTAACGGCAGATTTCTCAGCAGAAATCCTACAAGCTATAAGGGATTGGGGTCCTATATTTAGCCTCCTCAAGCAAAATAATTGCCAGTCAAGAATTTGTATCCAGCAAAACTAAGCTTCATAAATGAATGAAAAATAGTCTTTTTCACACAAACATGCTGAATTTGCCACTACCAAACTAGCACTTTAAGAACTGCTAAAAGGAGTTCTAAATCTTGAAACAAAACCTCAAAATACACCAAAATAGAACCTTCTTAAAGCATAAACCCTATAGGGCCTATAAAAAAACAACACACTGGAAAAAAAACCGGAATAGCTATATTGTGTTGCAGAAACAAATCCCTCAAATCCTAGTGATTGAGGATATTGAATCTTTACTTCTCTAGCATGCTAGATGAACCATAGAAGACAGCAAGGGGTTGCCTCCTCCAAAAGGCTCTCCAGGAACACAGGCTAGAGAAAGCTTTATCACCCTTAGCTGTGTTGTCTAAACATGTGGCCACAGCAGTTGTCCTTGTAGGAGAAGGAAGAATTGCTGTCATGTATAAGCTTTTCACTGCCTCAGTCTGGAAGTGAAATATTGTTTCTGCTCTTGTATATAGTCACATGGCCCCTGGGGCCTGTTGGGAAAGC
The DNA here is from genome assembly GCF_047675955.1 of Chlorocebus sabaeus. NCBI lineage: Eukaryota > Metazoa > Chordata > Mammalia > Primates > Cercopithecidae > Chlorocebus > Chlorocebus sabaeus. The sequence goes on along the minus strand of NC_132913.1, from coordinate 96,101,956 downwards.
CCACGTGGAAAAGCACGTGGATTACTTGGGGAGTAACACTATTTTTTGCCACAGACATTTTTTCACACCAGTGAACATTCCTCAGATATATGATGTTTAGTGTTAGGGAATGTGCCATTGTTTGTCCAGTGTAAGTTTAAATTTACAATGTAACAGCTACCATTCCTATCTGTGAGCAAAACCAAAAATAACCAACCAGGAATGACTCTGTGCCTCTTGTGAATGACAAACAAGTGGCTATTTATTTAAGTCAGTCAAGTATTTCATGATAATACAAGAATCTAGGGAGAAAGGGGCTTGGTTTTCACTTGATGTGTAACAAATTACCAAAACCTTAATAGCTTAAAACAACACACATTTATTACATCACGGTTTCCTTGGGTTGGGAGTCTTGGTACACTTAACTGGATTCTGTACTTCCCAGTCTCACTAGCAGCAATCAAGGTATTAGCTGAGGCTGTGTTCTCATCTGGGATCTACTGGGAAAGATCCACTTCCAGTTTGCTGACAGAACTGAGGTCCCTGTGTTATTGCTGGCTGGTGTCCAGGGACCCTTTCAGCTCCTGGTGGCCACCAGCAGTTCCTTGCCATGTGGGTCTCTCTAACGGCCCTCAGAACATGAAAGCTCACTTCTCCAGAGCCAGCAAGTGGTGTCTCTAGTCAATCTGCTAAGAGGAAGTCTTATATAATGTAACCTAATACAGGGAGTGACATCCCATCACCTTTGCTGTATTCTATTGGTTAAAAGGAAGTCAGAAAAAAAAAAAGTCAGAGGTCCTGCCCACACTCCAGCAGAAAGGATTATAGAAAGATATGACTCACTAGGGGTCACCTTAACGTATGTCCACTACAAGAAGCTATAGACACATTCATATAACAAATATATATATATATGCATCATACTCCCTTGGAAAATCAAGGAAATGCCAACCTGAATGGATACATACACATGGTAACTCTTTACTCTCTTAGAGGAACATCACAAGTTACATTTCCTCTAATACTGTACCCATCTGAATGTGTGTACAGTCTCTCTCCTGCTCTAAATTGCAAGCAGCAACTTGGAAGCTTAACTGTAAATTAATCGTACCAGATGGCAGGTGCTGTTTGCCAGCCACTGTTGTAGCAAAACTAAATACCCAATTGCAGTCTGAGAAATTATTTAATTGCCTCTATGTTAAATATGGTTCATTTATAGTTTGAGACATTTCCCAAACCCCAACCTCACCAAAAAAAAAAAAAAAAAAAACTAAGAACTGAGAAATCTAGCACACATAGAAGCCTATAAGTTGTAATTTTTAAGAGGATAACAATTCTTACTTTATTGTGTGTATCCAAATGTGTTATTGATCTCTGAAAAGAGATATAAGCTCTCTTTGTTAGGGAAACAGCTGAAGATGACATCCTATGTTGAGAAATCATTTGGTTTCATCAGAAAACCATCTGTTCTGTCTATGACCATTGTAGCCTCATTATCTGAAAGGTCAATAAGCATTTTTATGACCCTATCAACACAGTGTAGTAAAGTCCTTTTTCAGATGCTGAAAAGTAGCTTTAATTTTACCATGTTTAAGTACAATTTTGGATAATCAGAAGTATTCATTCATATCTTTGAGGAGCTTAAAATAATTTGAAAATTAAAGAGAAGGACTTGGAGAAATAATTTTCAAATAATGTGAAAGGGAAATTAATATTTGAATCGTCTGTCAAATTACTGGGCTATGACAGCTTGTATACAGTATTGCCTAAGGCTGTGGGAGTAGCTATATAACTGTTCAGAATTGCTTCTAATCTACACCTTCACAGAATTGAAAAGACTTCATTGACATTTTGATAAGGAATATTACAAGCCAAAATACAAGTTTTCCGCTGTCTTGCATCTATAGCATGACTCTGTTTTTGTTTTAATGTTCTTAACTTTTCACTTTGAAAACATTTCAAACTCACATGTAAGTTGTAAAATGGTATAAAGAATTCCTGTATACCCTTCATAAAGATTCCTCAAATATTAGCATCTTATCTAACCATAGCATAATTATCAAATGAGAAAATTAATATTAATGCAATAGCTAATCTAACACAAAGACTTCACTCAAAGTTTTTCATTTGTCCCACTAATGCCCTCTTCTGTTCCAGGATCTAATCTAGATCCACCTTTACACTATGTGTCATGTCTCCTGTCCCTCCTCCAATATGAAACAAGTCCTCAGTTTCTCTTTGTCTTTCATGACTTTCACACTTATGAATGATGCTGGCCAGTTATTTTATAGAATATCCCTCAATATGAACTTGCCTGCCATTTCATTATTATTATATTCAGGTTATTCATTTTGGGCAAAATCTCACAAATGTGATGATATCTTTCTTGGTGCATTCATTGTCAGCAGATAATGTTCCATTATTGGTGATGGTGACTTTGATTACTCATTTAAGGTTTTGTATTAGTTTTCAAGGGCTGATATAACAAAGTACACCAGAGTGAGTCGCTTAAACAACAGAAATGTATTATCTCAGAGCTCTGGAAGCTACACATCCGAGATCGAGGTGTCAGCAGGGTTGGCTCCTTCTAAGGGCTATCAAAAAGAACCTGTCCCATGCCTCTCCCCTAGGTTCCAATGGGGTTTGCTGGCTATCTTTAGTGTTCCTTGGCCTATGGAAGCATCACTCCAATATTGCCTTCATTTTTGCATGCATTCTCCCTGTACACGCATGCATCCATGTCTACATTTCCCTGTTATAAGGACAACAGTCAGATTAGATTAGGGGCCCATCCTACTCCAGTATGACTTCATCTGAACTAATTACATCTACAATGACCCTATTTTCAAATAAGGTCACATTGTGAGATTCTGGGAGTTAAAAATTTAATGTATGAATTTAAGAAAGGGAACACTATTCAACCTATTCCAGGTGGAATCTCTCTGGTTTCCCCATCATAAAATTACCATGTTTACCTTTGTAATTAATACATACGTTATAAGGAGAAAAATTGGGACTACATGGTGTCGATATTCTGTTTTCTGTCACACTTTCGGCCACTAATTTTAGCATCCATTGATGACTCTTGCTGAAGCAATTATTAATGTGGTGTTTGCCAAATGAAAATTTCCTCTTCCCACTATTCTTTTATATTTATTATTTGGGATGTTACTATAAAGAAAAGTTTCCTTTTCTCTCCCTTGACTTTTAAAAATTATTTCTATCACTCTTGACTCGGATTTACATTTTATTCAATGGATTATAATCCATTATTATCACTATTTATTTTGTTACTGATTTGGCCATTGAGTTGACTTCAAGTTGGTTCCTATATCCTTTAACACAGGGGTCCCGACCTCCATGCCATGAACTGGTACCCACCCGTGGCCTCTTAGGAGCTGGGCTGCACAGCAGGAGGCTAGCGGCTAGCAAGCAGGTGAAGCTTCATCTGTATTTGCAACTGCTCCCCATTGCTCTCATTCCTGCCTAAGCTCTACCTCTGTCAGATCAATGACTGCATTAGATTCTCATAGGAGCACAAATCCTGTTGTAAACTGCATACACAAGGGATCTAGGTTGTGGGCTCCTTAAGAGACTCTAATGCCTGATGATCTATTACTGTCTTCCATCACCCCCAGATGGGACCATCTAGTTGCAGGGAAAAAAGCTCAGGGCTCCCACTCATTCTACATCACAATGAGTTGTATAATTATTTCATTATATATTACAGTGTAATAATAATAGAAATAAAGTGCACATGAATGTAATGCACTTGAAACATCCCAAAACCATCCCCTAAACACATACCTTGTTCATGGAAAAATTTTCTTCCACAGAACTGGTCCCTGGTGCCAAAACGGTTGGGGATCGCTGCTTTAACATGTCTCCACCATGCTTTAGCACTTTTTTATTTTTTGGCACCAGAATACGTTCCAGATCAATCTTGTTCTTTCCTTATTCAAGTCCTAAAATCAACCATTTGTCCAAGGAGTTCTGGTTCCTTTCATTAGAGAGTGGTATTTAGAACCAAGAGCTGGGTGCTAACTGCTCATAGATACTCGGGCTTTATTGCTTTCAGTCCTGCTCAGTCCATAGACTAGAATATATAAAAATGCATATACACACATACTCAAATATACTCCTGTATCTATCTGCTTGAACATTTATCTTTATGTCCAACTGTTTGAAAAGCCATCAGAGCATACTGATACCTCAACTTCTAATCCAACACCACAGGGTTTCTTTTGGACCTACCCTGCTTCCTCAATTTGTAACCCTTTTTCTGACAATGAGAAACCTGAGTGAAAGGCAGCTCCACTGAAACCTGGGAGAAATTTTTCCCTTAAGTCAATCTTGTGCTTTTAATGCAATCTGTTGTGGTACTTTGCAAAGGTTTTTATTTCAATACACATATAGGAAATGACAAAATTCAATATTATGCTGGTGTTAACTGGTGGTGATTTAGGGGAATATTTAGATGGTTTGATGCAAATTTATTCTATGTCTTTACATTATACAATTATAAGAAAAAAGACTATTATGGAAGATGTTTAATATTAAATATGTATAAAACATTCAAGCAAATATTTCAAAAACTTCAATAACTTTGAGCTTGATTCTGCGAACACAAGTTTGGGGTTTGAAATGGCTATACACAGTCCATTATTTAGAATATTCTCTTCCCATTCTGAATACTGTCTGTCTATAGATGAGAAACATTGTTTTGTAAGACAGAGACAAAAATAAAACTCTTTCAACCTACAATTCAACATTAAGAAGTTACAATTGAATTTTTAAAATCTAATAGTTCTTCTTTTCATCCACTGACAAATATAGTGAAAATTATTGTGATAATGTGAATGGACATAGAATTCAATCAAACTTTTTAAAAATCATATATTTTAAAATATGGGAAAGTTTTAATTTGCAAAATGTATACTCATTGTCAGACTAGCCACTCCACAAGTCAGTTGGTTTAACATCTCCAGAATGACGCAGAAGAAGACTAAAGAGTCTTGGAGGGCAAAGAAAAGTATCAAATACAATATTCTTAATGAATAAGAGATAATTTTTCTTCCCAGGGACTCTCTAACTTATTCCACTTCTCCATATTGAAAAGAATCATCTAATAGTGGTTTTAGACGGATTTACCCTTTTCCTAGGGAATATAAACTAGTGAAACCACTATGGAGAACAGTTTGGAGGTTCCTCAAAAAACTAAAAATACAGCTACTATACAATCCAGCAATTCCACTCCTGGGTATATACCCAAAAGAAAAGAAAAGAAATCCGTGTATCCAAGAAATATTTGCACTCTAATGTTTGTTGTAGCAATGTTCACAACAGTCAAGATTTGGAAGCAACCTGAGTCTACAAACAAATGAATGAATAAAGAAAATGTGGTACTTACACACAATAGAGTTACTATTCAGCCGTGAAAAAGAATAAGATTCCATCATTTGCAACAACAAAGATGGAACTGGAAATCATTGTGTTAAATGAAAGAAGCCAGAAACAGACAAACATAACATGTCCTCACTTATTTGTGGGATTTAAAAATCAGAACAATTGAACTCATAGACATAGAGAGTAGACGGATGGTTACCAGGGGCTGGGAAGGCTAGTGGGAGGAAGGGGTGAAGGAGGTGGGAATGGTTAATGGGTACAAAAAATAAAATGAATGAATAAGGCCTACTATTTGATAGCACAACAGGCTGACTACGGCCAATAATAGTTTAATTGTACATTTGAAAATCACTAAGAGTATAATTGGATTGTTTAAAACACAAAGATAAATGCTTGAGGGGGATGTCTCATTTTTCCATTATGTGATTATTACACATTGCATGCCTATATAAAACCTCTCATATCCCAGGCACCCCATCAATATATACACCAACTGTGTACCCACAAAAATTAAAAATAAAAATTATTTTAAAAAATGAAGAGACTATCAAGAAATAAATGGTCAGGGTTTAGGGAAACGAGCAAGAGGTAGTGTATCCCACACTTGTCAAGGCAAGAAACACCATGTAGATTGCCATAATCCACACTGGCCTCATTGAGGATAGCCTTCAGTGCATCAGGATTCTTTTTTCTTCTCATTCTCACCAGCATTAGTTATTGCCTCTCTTTTGGTTAAAAAAAAAAAAAAAAAAAAAAAAAAAAAAAAAGCCATTTTAACTGGGGTTAGATGATATCTCATTGTAGTTTTTGATCTGCATTTCTCTGATGATCAGTGATGTTGAGTACCTTGCAATATGTTTGTTTGCCATTTGTATGTCTTCTTTTGAGGAATGTATACTCAAATCTTTTGCCCATTTTTTGATCAGATTATTAGATTTTTTTTTCTATAGAGTTGTTTGAGCTTCTCATATATTCTGATTATTAATCCCATGTAGATGGGTAGTTTGCAAATATTTTCTCCCATTCTGTGGGTTGTCTCTTCACTTTGATTGTTTCCTTTGCTGTGTGGAAGTTTTTTAACTTGATGTGATCCCATTTGTTCATTTTTGCTTTGCTTGCCTGTACTTGTGAAGTATTACTCAAAAAATCTTTGCCCAGGTCAATGTCCTGAAGATTTTTCCCAAAGTTTTCTTGTAGTAGCTTCATAGCTCAGGGTCTTAAATTCAATTCTTTAATTTTCATTTGATTCTTGTATATGGTTAGAAGTAGGGGGTCTTCTTCTATTCTTTTGCATATTGTTTTTCCAGAACCATTTATTGAAGAGACTTTATTAAACTACAATTACTGTAAGTATGCCATCTATCATAATGTATTGAAAGTTCAGGAGAAATATTGGTCCGGTGAGCCTCTAGAGAGGGTTTCCACATGTGTAATGTCACTAAAGCTGCAGCCTGTGTGGCTGAAGTATAGGACCACAAGGGTATGATTAGACTCCTTAGCAGGATTAGAGACATACACAAAAATCTGAAGTCACAATAATTCATCTCCATGATGAAAAGGACTATCTATTAGATGATATAGGGCCAGTCATCTATACTACCAAAAGACATAAAATACACTCTACTCTACAAATGTAAGGAAGTATCATCTGCTAAGATTTTTCCCAGTAAAGCAATATGCAGGTAAGTAGTTTATAGTTTGTAGGAATCAGAATCCAAATAAGGTACACATTTCAAATCAGTTTATTTGTTTCTTAATTTTCTTTTAATCTATAACTTACTCTCTCTTATTCATTGAAATTAGTTTGTTGAAGAAACTGGGTTACTTCTTCTACAGTTTCCCAGAGTCTGAATCTTGATGATTATACCCACATTGCATAAGACAGTCCCATATCATGTGTTTCCCACCAATTAGTAGTTAGATCTAGAGGAGTAATCATATTCAGGGTTGAACTTTGACAAGAATATTTTACAGGTTATGTTGAGCACAACCATAAGGCATAAAATATCTGGTTGTTTCTCATTTTGCATGTTAACCTCTGCTGATAATCCTTGATTACATTCATGACTTCATTAAGGTTTCCAAAATGGTGATGCTCTGAATCTATTGTTCCTTCTTCAGTTGTTAGCTGGAAACTTCTATATAGAGAAATTTTCTCTCATCAACTATTTGGTTGTCCTGGTGTATCAATTTATAAATGAAAGGCAAGAGAAATGCTCAATTATTTCCCTTTATTTACCATTTTTGAAAATAATATATCATCTCTCTAGTATCCTCCAAATGTGGCCAGTGATTTTTAGTACAATAAAAAACTCATGGTATTAGTCTTAGTGATGTTCAATCTATTTCATCTTTTGCCAGTGGAAGTCTCTTAATAATGGCTTCTAAGTCCTTTGATCATTTTCTCAGTTTTGTTTAGCAAGACACTCAAGGCTCGCTTTATCTACTAGCCATTTCTCCAAACACCCCTGATTTCTTTCATGGGTGATGAAAGAACTCATGCAATAGGAGTGTGATATGATTTGGCTCTGTGTTCCCACTCAAATCTCATCTCAAATTGTAATTCCCATGTCTTGAGAGAGAGACCTGATGGAAGGTGTTTGGATCATGGGGGCATTTCCTCCATGCTGTTCTCATGCTAGTGAGTGAGTTCTCAAGAGACCTGATGGTTTAAAAGTGTTTGGCAGTCCCCCACCACCCCATTGCCTCCTGCCACCGTGTGAATAAGGTTCTTGTTTCCCCTTCATCTTCTTCCATGACCTTAAGTTTCCTGGGGCGTCCCCAGCCATGTAGAACTGTTAGTCAATTAAACCTTTTTTCTTCATAAATTACCTAGTCTTGGATAGTTCTTTATAGCAGTGTGAAAATAGACAAAATACAGGAAATTGGTACCAAGAGTAAGATACTGATATAAAGATAACCTGAAAAATGTGAAGTGACTTTAGAACTAGGTAATGGACAGAGGTTAGAATAGTTTGAAGGGCCAGAAGAAGACATCAAGATGTGGGAAAGTTTGGAACTTCCTAGAGACTTAATAAATGATTGTGACCAAAATATTGATAGTGATATGGACAATAAGGCCAGGCTGAGGTAGTCTCAGGTGGAGATGAGGAACTTATTAAAAACTGGAGAAAAAGTCACTCTTGTTATGCTTTAGCAAAGAGACTGGTGGCATTTTGCCCCTGCCCTACAGATCTGTGGAACTTTGAACTTGAGAGAGATGATCTGGGCAGAAGATATTTCTAAGCAGCAAAGCATTCAAGATGTGACCTGGCTCTTTCTGAAAGCACACAGTCATATGCATTCACAAAGAGATGATTTGAAATTGGAACTTACGTTTAAAAGGGAAGCAGAGCGTACATGTTTGGAAAATTTGCAGCTGTAACATGTGGTAGAAAAGAAAAACCCATTTTCTGGAAAGAAATTCAAGCCTGCTACATAAATTTGCATAAGTAATGAAAAGTGGAATGTTAATAACCAAGATAATGGAAAAAAACGTTTCCAGGACATTTCTGGGATCTTCAGAGAAGCTCCTCCCTAACAGGCCCAGAGGCCTATGAGGGAAAAATTGTTTCTGGGCCAGGCTCAGGGCCCCTCTGCTCTATGCAGCCTTGGGACATGGCACCCTCATTCCAGCCATTCCAGCTCCAACTGTGGCTAAAAGGATCCAATGTACAGCTCAGGCCATTGTTTCGAAGGGTGAAAATCCCAAGTCTTGGCAACTTACATGTTGTGTTGGGGCTGTGGGTGCACAGAAAACAAGATTTGAGGTTTGAGAGCCTCTGCTTAGATTTCAGAGGATGTACAGAAATGCCTCCATGTCCAGACAGAAGTCCACTGCAGAGGCCAAGCCCTCATGGAGAATGCCTGCTAGGGCAATGCAGAGGGGAAGTGGGGTTGGACCCTCCACACAGAGTCCCTGCTGGGACACTCCCTAGTGGAACTATGAGAGGAAAGCCACTGTCTTCCAGACCCTGGAATGGTAGATCCATTGACAGCTTGCACCATGCATCTGGAAAAGCCACAGGCACTCCATGTCAGCCTGTGAAAGGAGGCTTGGGGGCTGTATCCTGCAGAGCCACAGGGGCAGAACTGCCCAACACCTTGGGAACCCATCTTTTGCATCAGTGTCCCCTGGATGTGAGACATGGAGTCAAAGGAGATTATATGGGAACTTTAAGATTTAATGAGTGCGTTGCTTGGTTTTGGACTTGCATGGGGCCTCTGGCCACTTTGTTTTGACCAATTTCTCCAGTTTGGAATGGGAACATTTACCCAATACCTGTACCCCATTGTGTCTTGGAAGTAACTAACTTGTCTTTTATTTTACAGGCTTATAGGTGGAAGGGATTTACCTTGTCTCAGGTGAGACTTCAGACTTAGACTTTTGAGTTAATGCTGGAATGAGTAAGACTTTGAGGGACTGTTGAGAAGGCATGATTGGTTTTGAAATGTAAAAAGGATATGAGACTTTGGAGAAGCTAGGGGTGGAATGATATATTTTGGCTCTGTGTCCTCACCCAAATCTCATATTGAATTATAATCCCCATGTGGCAAGGGAGGGACATGGTGGGAGGTGATTGGATCATGGGGGCAGCTTTCCCCATGCTGTTCTCATGATAGTGGATGAGTTCTTGTGAAATCTGATGGTTTAAAAGTATTTGGCAGTTCCCCCCACCCTCTCTTGCCACCATGAGAAGAAGGTCCTTGTTTCCCCAACCTTCCACTATGATTTAGGTTTCCTGAGGCCTCCCTGGGCATGCAGAACTGTGAGTCAATTAAATCTTTTTTCTTCATAAATTACCCAGTCTCAGGTAGCTCTTTATAGCAGTGTGAAAACTGAATAATACAGAGTGATCTTTGTTACTGTGTTGGCCATTGTTTTGGGGTCTTTTCATTAGATAAATTACCTCTAATTTATCCACTTAGAGGTAAGTGGATGTTTGACTTTTGCTTTGTTTAGTTCAGTTTTTAAGATGAAATGTATTCTGAGTTCATACTAACACTTATAATTCAAATTCAGGACTACAGGGTTTACTTAAATGCTGATATTACACCTGGATAGCTGATATGTTTTGACTGTGTACCCACCCAAATCTCATCTTGAATTATAACTCCCATAATTTCCACATGTTGTGAGAGAGATACACTGAGAGATAACTGAATCATGAGGGTGGTTTTCCCCATACTGTTCTCATGGAAGAGAATAAGTCTCATAAGATGTGATTATTTTATAAGGGATTTACCCTTTCACTTGGGTCTCATTCTCTCTTGTCTGCCACCATGCAAGACATGCCTTTCACCTTTCAATATGACTATGAGGCCTTCTCAGCCACATGGAACTATAAGTCCATTAAACCTCTTTTTCTTTATAAATTACCCAGTGTCAGGTATGTCTTTATCAGCAGCATGAAAACAGACTAATACAATAGTATTTCTCCCAAATTGAAAATTACAGTTCTCCTAATTATTCATTTGGTTTATCCTACAGTTTATATACAATGGCCTCAGAATAACAAAACCAAAACTATGCTAAATAGTGTGATTATAGAAAACAGTTGCTGGTGTTTTACAGTTCTTTGTCCCTGGGATGAACAATCAAATTATCATGTTTTAAGTAACTTGAAGTAATTAGTCTATATGGTTTTACCATTAACTCAACATTAAAATTATAATTTAAAAAATTAGCAGTGATAAAAGTCAAGGTATAATTTTGTAATTATGTAATTGAATTACAGTAAGTCCTCACAACGTCAACAATAGGTTCTTGGAAACTGCAACTTTAAGCAAAATGGCATATAACAAAATCAATTTTACAATAGGCTAATTGATATAAACAAAAGTTCCTATGGTATACTTCTGGTCACAAAAACAGCACCAAACTTCTAAATGAAGACCTAAAACACTTTGAATATTAAGCACTGCAATAAATGTGAGCTATACATTCACTGAAGAAAGATCGATAAAAACAAGTTAGATAATTATTTATTCAATTTTTGTTGATCCAGTAGTGATGGCAGTTGTAGCGGTAGTGGGTTTCTTAAATCAAGGAATAAATGTTTGCAAAGTGAAAATTGTAAGGAGCACCTCCTACCACCACACAGTTCAAAAACAATCACAAATATGGAGGGATTGATGAGCACTTTGATACCACATCATTTATTGTTATGCATTTGTGTGATTACTCTAGACTTTATGAATTTTTATTTTACAATCATTTGTATTCATTTATTCATTGATTTCCCAACCCACTTAATCCAGTTCAGGGTCTTAGGTAGCCAAACCTATCCCAACACCTTAGGGTGCAAGGTAGGAACCCACCCTGGACAGGATTCCATCCCATTGCAGAGCACTCACACACACCCATACACATTCAGACTGGACCATTTAGACAGGCTAGTTAACTGAATGGTCACATCTTTGGAAGGTGGGAAGTAACAAGAGTACCTGGAGAAAACCCACACAGATGTGAATAAAACATGAAAACTCCACATAGACAGTGGCCTCAGCAGAGAAACAACATTTTTTCTCATCGATGTTAAAACAAACTGATGTTGAAGGAAACAAAGTTAATCAAGGACCTTCTATAGAGTGATATAATTTAAAATTTTTAAACATCACTTTAAAATTCAAAATAATAATGCAATTAAAATTATACTTTGTTAAAATAATCATAAAATGTAAAAGTATAATTTTATTTTAGAATTACTTCCTTTCATTTTGTCTTGCCTAAAACTAATACTCCCTTTTCCAAACTCCCAGATTTTATAAGAAGTAGACTCAGTTCATGTATTCAATCAGCTCTACCATCAGGATGAACCCAAAAATACTTCAACTGAGTAGGATGCAGAAAATAATTATTTAAACAAACTTGAATCAGTTGTTCATGTTCACATTCCTAAAACTCAGTCTTTCTTCTATTTAAGATATTTAAATGGGATTTAATTTACATGCTGAGGCAAATTATAAGAACATACACTAATAATGAAGGGTACCTAGTGTCTCAAACATCCCAGTAAGGAATCTATTCTGAATGGTATGAGACACCTCCCTATGTCCCCAGAGAGCAGAATTTGTCCAATAAAGTCTACATTAGGATGTTGGAGTACTGTTCAGCAATTTAAATTTTCTGCTTTCACCAGAATAATGGAGTCAAATGACTGACAATTATTCAAATTATGTTAGCCACAAGGTGTTTTCATTTTCAAGCCTTCAATGGAAACTGGTAGAAATTCACCCTTCTATAGATAGAACCAAGTATTTTTGTCTTTTTATTCAGTTAATTGGGCTTTGGTTGTCAAGACAGAAACCTAAATAATTTGGCTTTCATCATCTTTAGAACAGCAAAATTCAGCTATCAAGAGTGATTGTGCTTTGAGAAAAAGTTAGGGATGAGGCAAATTATTTCTGAGGAAAATATACTCAAGAGGAATTTTGCCAAAGACAGGATTTTACATCTCCATCGCCTACAAACACGTTATTCAAAACTTTGGGCAATTTATCATTTTCAGTATCTGTAAAATGGGGAGAAGCATTTTATTGGCAACCTCACTGCATTTTTTGAGATGCAAAATTGAGATCAAGAGTCTAAGTGAGTTTAATAATACCTGTCAGTGTCTCAGTGTTACTGAGATGCAGAATTCTTAATTCCTGTCTAACTTGGGGGAAAGAATTCAGCCAAGAGACAATCAGTAATGTAAGCAAAAGAGTCATTAAAAAGATAAGAGAATACTCCTAGAGAGGAGCAGGTTGACTAGGCTGGGAGCAGCAGCAGTAGCAGTAGCAGTGTTTATTTAAAGGGGCAGTATACTCTTAAAGATGAGACAGAGTAGACTGTTGAAAGAGAATGAGTCAGCAGCCCTGAGAGTTCTACACTGGGCTTTGTGATGTCTGATTTCTTCCTTGAAGTTCCTGCCTCTGTCCTAAGTACCCATCTTTTTTCTTTGTCTGGTTTTCCCACTCCTGTCCTAAATCTCTGCTGCCTCCATCCCTGCCTAGTTCCCACCCAGGCTTGTGGGACTCTTTCTCACTATAAGTGGGTGTGCATACATGGGCACAGTGCTGAATATGAATTCTACCTCATGGCTGCCTTGCTCACTACCACCACCCCAGGAAGTTTGTACAGCAGTCAAATCTGTACTTACTGCACCTGCATATCTCTTAAGAATTTCTCCTTTGCCCTCTTTCCATCCTTAGCATCATGGAGCTATCTACATGGTTAATTGCAGAGCAAGTGATTACTGGGCATCTTAAAGGGCATTCTTTTCTGCATAGGTATTTCCCCTCCTCCCTGCTCATATCTAGCAAGAATGTTTTGGGTGGTCTCTGGGGTGAGAGATTTTCCAGACCTCCTTTTTCCAGGAGCTCCCCAATCCTGCTCATGTCTAGCTCTCTCCCTACTCTTAACATCAGGATTATGGACAATTAGATTGTTTCTTAATTCTGTCACATGGTTGTGTCAAAGATAAACAAAGTCAAACACTAGTTAAAGTGGGAAGGGCAGATTTTAACCAGTAATATACCATTGCAATAGGGAAGAAGTCTGGGTGTGTACTAAACTCAACTTTGATGTGTACAGAGATGTTTTAAAGAGAGAATGAGGGACTAGAGAAAGTAGTAAACAGGAGCTCAGTAAACTTGGAGAATTGAAAAATTGCAAGGGCTGGTCAGCGTAAATGCTGATTAGCCCAGCTATGTCTATTAAGTGGCAATTATGGAAGTTAGGGTTCTGTCCTCCCAAAGAGACTGGGAGACAGAGGCTCTATCCTTCCTGATGATTACATTTTAAAGGAATGGCTAGCAGGTCTTTCAAAAAGACAATCATGAGTTGTAGGAGATACATAAACATCTCAAAGGGACAACGGAAAGATTTGCGGTTGTAAGCCCTTTTGAGTAAATGCTCTAAGAAAAGACGGTCAGAGAGCCATCTTAGGGTGTTGGCTAGAACAAAGAGCAAACACTTTTGGCAGCCTTAAGCTTTCTCGGGGAGTCACTCTAAGGAGGGGTAGGATAAATCATTCTAGAGATGTGGACTTGAGCTGCTAGAAACAATGTTAACTTTTTAAGTCTTGCAATGTGGTGGCAGAGGAGTGTATGAAATCATTTGTGCTGAGACTCTATGGTTTTTATAGGGAAAAAATAACAAATAAATGTGTACAAAATAAAAGAATTAATATTGTAAATATGCAAAAAGTTCCCACAAGGTAATAACAAAAGTCAAAAGTCTAAGAAAAAAATGGGCAAAAGGAATGGACAGAAAATTCATAAAAGAAGAAATTCAGAAAAGGAAAGCCCCCTCAAAAGAGTTCCGAATTGTACATATGGAGTAAAGTATACTTTCTTATCTATTATATTTGCAAAAATGGAAAAAACTAAAACATCCAGAGCAGGTACATGAGAGAAGGAATGGATACTATTGCGCGTTCACTGTTGGTAGCAATTTCAAATGTTATATTTCAGGATATATTTTCTCAAATTGAAATATGTATATAAGTTTTAACACAGCAGTTTCAATTCTGGGAATTCATCTAGAAATAAAAACACTGTGATGGAAATAGAATGAGTATTGAACAATGACTGTCGTCGCAAACCCTTTAGAATAATTTAAATGTCCAAAACTAGAGAAAGCATTCAATAAAATAAAATAATAAAACAATGCTACAGTTACTAGCCTGGAAGGACTGTTAGAGTTAAAATGTTAAGTTTTAGAATATTTGCAGCATGAATCCATTTTTATTTTTAAAATTCTCAGTACTGTCCAGAAGCGGTGGCTCATACCTACAATCCCAACACTTTAGGAGGCCGAGGCGGATGGGTCACCTGAGGTCGGGAGTTTGAGACCAGCCTGACCAACATGGAGAAACTCTGTCTCTACTAAAAATACGAAATGAACTGGACGTGGTGGTGCATGCCTGTAATCCCAGCTATTTGGGAGGCTGAGGCAGGAGAATGGCTTGAACCCGGGAGGCAGAGGTTTTGGTGAGCTGAGATCACACCATTGCACTCACTCCAGCCTGGGCAACAAGAGCAAAACTCCATCTCAAAAATAAAAATAAAAATAAAATAAAATTGTCAGTGTTATAACATGAATATATGATGATATGTGTGACCATGATAAGGAAATAGTAGCAATGTAATGAATTGGGAGGAGGTTTATGTTCACTTGATTTTTGATACTTTATGTTTTATGAATTATGCAATAAGCATATATTACTTTAGTAATTCAAATGGCTAAGATTTTTTAAAATATAAATGGTATTTCAGAAATTATAAAAATAAAACTTAAAATTAAATAAAAAGCTAAAGGTAAATAGTGCAAAATTTTATACTTGTAAGATAAAGGACTTTATAAATATCATACTAAAAATGTGAATTTTCTTCTCCCTCTATTTTTATTTTTTCTCTTTGACTTATTGCTCTCTTTGTTTATCTAAAGCCATAGATTTCTTCTTTTTTTCATTTTTATATTTTTTTCAGTAACGAAGGGTAGGGGGTTTGCCATGTAAAACTTGGTTTATGGTTTCTAAATATGAAAAGCATATGTTGTATTTTCTCTGATTTTATAAAGTTCTATTTTATGGATATAGCTACAGCTTTCATTATAGTAGGATAAGCAGCATTACCAGTAATTATTTTGAATAAATATTTAAAATAAGAAAAGAATAGCACGTAGACCACCTTACAGAAACAGGCTGGACCTTCTACCACCCCACACAAAATTGATTCAACCGATCTACAATCAGCTGACTTTAAACAAAAAAGATCATCTTTGATATCTAGGTGGGCTTTATCTAATTAGTTAAAGCCCTTAAGAACAAAAACTGGGGCTTCCTGAAGAAGAAATTCTGCCTCAAAATTGATGACACCATACACACACACCAGGAGTGTGCGAAGAGATTTATTACTCACATAATGAGGATTTCTGGAAAGAACAAGGCAGACCGTCAAGCAGGTCTGTCTGGGGGTATAGCAGAGAGGGACCTCTGCACAAGGATCTCTGCACAGGAAGGATGGGGCCAATCAGGATGCTAATTTGTGTTAGCAGGTGCTCTGAATGCCTGAAGCTCTGCCTGAGATTGGAGTGTAGAGGGCCTCCTTGCACCACAATCTATACCCAGGAAGGGTAGGGTGGCTCAGGCTGCTACCCCAGAAAAGTGGATTCTCTGAATGCCTGCATTTCTGCCTGGGGTGAAGCAGCATGGGCCCCATTGTACCATGATCTCAGGGAAACAAGCTGGGGCACCCAACAACAGCACACATAGACCAATTCCAGGTCACCAAGATGGCCTTGAGTACAAGTCTCATTGCCCAGGAGAAACTGCAGCTGTACCAGCTCTGTTCCTGCCTCAGGCCTGTGACCAGGAAAAGCGTGATTCTAGGGCCTACTGCTGATGTACTTTTCACAGTTCTGGCTATGGAGGTCCTTACCCCACTCCAGAGCAAGCATTCCAATCTCCAACCCAAGGCAAAAATACCTGCCCACCCATGCTGCCAATTCAAAGAATGACTGAATTTTTATGCACCTGGATTAAAAATGGCACCCTGCTCTTGGTTCTGGGTCTGGGAAAATGTCTGCAGCTTTTCCCTGTGTCTTTCTCTCTTAACACCTCCAAGCCTCTCCCCATGTTAGCTCCAGGGCTTGATAAAAACAAAGTGCTCTTCTTTGGCCTGGCTTGCTTGGATCCCAGTGGAAAGGTGAGTTGCAGAGGGAGGTCATTTACCTCTCTCATGTACTGGGGCTTCTTCACTCACTTTTACCAGCCAGATGCCATTGCAGGGGCTGTTTACCTGTGTTCTCTTCTCCAGGATCTACGATGCCCTTCATAATTCCAGTGGATTCCTGTTTCCCTACTTGAATTAATAACTTGTAGAGTTAACCTTTATGCATTATCTCGCTATTTCCAAGTGGCAAAGACATGCTAAAAAAGCCTCTAGTTTGCCATCTTGGGGAAAAAAGAAAAGCAAAAAAAAAAAAAGCCCGATGGTATTTTGGAAATTGTTAATAGAAAACTAAAATTTAAATTTAAAACTAAATGTAAATATTGCAAAATTTTATCATTGTAAGATGAAGGACTTTATAAATATCATACCAAAAAATGTGATTTTTCTTCAACCTCTAAATATTCTGTTTTCATTTTTTCCCCGTTAGCTAATTACTACCTTTGTTCATTTAAAGGCATATGTTTCTTTTCTTTTTTCATTTTAATTTCTATTTCACTAATAAAGAAGGGTGGGGATTTTTGCCACGAGAAACTTCATTTATAATTTTTAAACATAAAAAGGATATGCTGTGTTTCATTCAGTAGGATAAGCAGCATTACCAATAATTATTTTCAGAGTGAATTTTTAAGAAGCAAACATGTCATGTAGGTCACCTTACAGAAGCAACCTGGACCCCCTCTCACTCACCCAAAATTAGTTCAGATGTCAAAATTAATGACACCACACACCCACCAGGAGAGTGTGAAAAGATTTATTACTCACGTAGTGAGAATTTCTGGGAAGAACAGGGCAGACCATCAAGCAGGTCTGAAAATGACATGAGGGAGCAAGGAGTGACAACTGGCTTTGGTTTTCATTGTGGTCAAGGGGCAGGGCTATAAATGAGGGTTCCTAGGCATGGATGACAGTTTATGTGGTTTGAACGTCCAACCTGCACCAAAGAAGGAAGCATCTGGGCATTCTTGCCCACATCTGAGGCAGAAGAGGAAGAGAGACGGGTGGGCTTGAAAGTTGTTAGTATTTAAACATCAAAGTAGAGTCAGACTTCTTATTACAGACATAAAAACCAGTTGCCCATGGACATGAGATTTAGAAAGCAGACTGAAGTGGCACCAGTGGAACACGTTGTCTTCTGACCTAATGGTTTTAGTGGTTGTAATAAATGAAAGAAGAAAAATATATACTTTTTATAGTATATAAAAATACATAAATATAAATAATATCTGTATATATAAATACATAGTTATATATACATATTTAATAGTTATTCATATGTACACAGAGATTACTAAACAATGTGTTTTGTTAAGTATCCACATTTAGATACATTGGCATTTCTTGGAGCCTAAAAAGATGTTGCAATGATAAAAAAAAATTGATTTGTTTAATTGAAATAAGCATAAGGTTAGATAGTGCTGCTCTTTAACGTTACATAGTACTAACTTAGAAGAGGATAGAGACCAATGAAAAGACCTGAAGGATATCTGTTATGTTTTATGTGTCATTTTGACTAGGCTGCTTGTTACACAGTGATTTAATCGAACACTAATCTCTAGGTGTTGCTATGAAGATATTTTGTAGATGTAGTTAACATCTACAAACAGTTGACTTTAAGTAACGAGGATTGTCCTTGATAATGTCAGTGGGTTGCATCTAATCAGTGAAAGGCCCTGAGAACACAAACAGAAGTTTCCTGGACGAGAAGAAATTCTGCCACAAGACTGCAACATCAACTCCTGCCCTAGTTTCCAGCCTGCCAGTCTGCCCTACAGATTTCAGACTTGCCAGCCCCTACAATCCTGTGAGACAATCTTTAAAATACTTCTCTTCATAGGTATGTAGGTAGGTAGGTAGGTAGATAGATGATAGATAATACATACATACACATATACACATAGATCCTAGATACGTATCTCTATCCATCTATCCATCCATATATCCTATTAGATCTGTTTTTCTGGAAAGCCCTGACTGATACATTACTGTCATAATCTGGCTTCTTCTGGGGCCTACTCTAATTTGAAAAAAAAAAAAAAGAATTAACAACATACTGTCATTTAAGTTATTTTTGTCCCATTTCTGGGAGTCATGACACTTATCCAACATACTCACAACCCTCCTCATTTATCTTATCCAAGAAAAGTCAACTAACAAAACATGTATAGTTTGGGGGATTTCTGATTTCAATTTTTCATTTCAGCTTTTAATTCTATAATTAAAATATAGATATTACAGATAGAGCATCCCAAATCGAAAAACCTGAACTGCTTTAAAATCTGAAACTTTTTAAGTGTTGGCAGGACTTAAAAGAAACGTTCATTGGAGCATTTCAGATTTCGGATTTTCAGATCTGGAATGCTCAATGCAAATATTCCAAAATCCAACATCTACTTCTAGTCCCAAGCATTCTGGGTAAGGGATACTCAACCGTAATAAACACAATTATACCCAGAGAATGATGCCATAAACATCTATGTATTCATCAAGTAGTCTTAACAAATGTTAACATTTTGCCATATTCTTTCAGATATTTTCATTTTCATTTTTTTACATACTAGAGTTGAAACCAGCCATGTTCACTCCCCTAATTCCATTGTGAAGCTCCTCCTCAGAGGAAACTGCTATAACAAGTTGATGTTATTTATTTGCATATTTTAAACATTTATTACATAGCTATTGATCCATAAAAATCCATTATCATTGTTTTGCATGTTTTGAAAATGGTAGCATACATTATCTTTTATGGAAGCCAGAATGCCAAGATGGCCTTGTGACCCCAGACCTAGTGCAATCTCTCTCAAGTAAGGACACGGGCTGTGAATATGATAGGATACCATTTCCATGATTATGTTATATTATATGGGAAGGTAAAGGGATTTAGCAGACACAATTAATGTTACTAATCAATTAACTTTGAGTAAATAAAAAGGGAAATTATCCTGGGTGACCTCCCAGAACCTCTCCCTTCTGTTGTTCTTGAAGAAGCAAGATGTCATGAGTTCCACAGAAAGCTGCAAGGAAATGAATTCTGCCAACAATTATGTGAGCTTGATGAGGACCCTGAGGTTCAGATGAGACTCCAGACCCACCTGATACTCTGCACACAGCCTGTAAGACCTGAGCAGAGGGCCCAACTAAACCATGCCCAGATTCCTGAGCTCATGGAAATTGTGAGACACTAAATATGGTATGCAGCAATATTGTATCAGTTTCCTAGGGCTACTGTAACTAAGTACCACACACTGGGTGGACTAACCAACATTAATATATTGCTCACAGTTCCTTAATATCAAGATGCCAGCAGAGCCATGCTCCCTCTGAAATCTCTAGGCAAATCCTTCCTTGTTTCCTCCCGTTTCTGGCGGTTTGCCCCCAGTCTTTGGTCTCTCCTTGGCTTCAATTCTTCATCTTCACGTAATATTCTCCCTGTGTCTGTCTTCACATGGCCTTCTTCTTATAAGGACACCCACTATATTGGATGTGGGGCCCACCCTATGCCAGTCTGAATTCATCTTAGCTAACTACATCTGCGGCAACCCTATTTTCAAATGAAGTCACATTCTGAGGTACTGGAGATTAGGATTTCAACTTCTCTTTTCAGAGGAAGAAGGAGGGGGACACAGTCCAGTTCATAGTAAATATAAAATCAATACATGTATTATTGCATTATTCACATTTTTTTAGTCAACCTGTGTTTTGGAGACTTAGCAATGAAGACACATGTAGTTCTCTTTCTTTTATACAGAATCCCCTTAGAGGAATACCCAGGTTGAAGCATTAGAGAGACAACAGGAAATATCATGCACTGTTGGTGTGTAGCCATTTCAAAAGCGATTTAACAATTCCATACAGTTGAGGTGGCTGTTTGATATACAGTCTTTGGCCTGCTTGATCTAACACGGTTCATACATCTGATTATACTCTCCAATTATGATTATGATTTTGTCAATCTCTCTTTTTAATTCAGTTGGTTTTCACTTTAGATTCTTCAAGGAAATGTTGATGGGTACATTAAAATGTATTCTTTTTTCTTGGTGGCTTTACCTTATATTTTTAACTAATGTTCTTTTTATTCCTATTAATTTTTTTAACCTCGAAATTTATTTTGTCAGTTATTTATATGAATCTTAGTTTTCTTTTGGATAGTATTGTCCTGGCATATTTTTTTCTAGTTCTAGTCTATTAATTTGTTTTTAATTATATTTTTCATAGTATCTTTTCAAAATAAAATATTAAATGCATACAATAATATATTTATGCCAGTTATAAATAAAGCACAATAATATAGTTTACATCTAGGGACCCAGCAACCAAACCAAAAATTGGAACACCACTAAAACGTGCATCAATCCATGAGTTTCTTCACTATTCCAGATTCCTGCTAACCCCAGAAGTAATCATATTAGTGATGTTATTGATAAATCATATGACTTATTAGGTTATATATACATATTATATATTATGAATATATGATATATACTATGTAACATATAGGCCTGTATATTACAGAAACTATATATATAAACTATTATATATGTATAACTAAATACTTACACTTCAAATACATCATATTTAGTTTTGCTTGCTTTTTTGCTTTATAAAAATCGACAAACATTATGTTTCTAATGTTTGTTTTTGGTTAAATACAACTGTAGTTCAAACATTTTAGTCTCTGTTTCATAATATTCCAGTTTGTGAACATATGACTTTATTCACCATTCTTTTATCAATATTTTTGTTTCCATTTTAATTATAAACTAAGCTGTTATGGTTATTCCTTCCTTCCTTACTTCTCTCTTTCCTTCCTTCCTTCCTTCTTTCCTTCCATCCTTCCGTCCTTTCTTCCTTCCTTCCTTCCTTCTTTCCTTTCTTCCTTCCTTCCATCCTTTCTTCCTTCCTTCCTTCTTTTTTTAATTGCCAAGTTCATTTGGTATAATATTATGGCTACTCTTAAATGCACAAGAAGTTTCTAGAATGTACACTCAGAAATGAAATTGCTGAGTCATAGGCCATGTGACTATTCAAACTTACAAGATTAATGCCAACAACAAATCTTTACCCCATCAAAAGCATATAAGCATTTTCATTGGCTCACAACTTCTCCATCACTTGGCCTTGTCATTTTCTAATTGTAGTCAACTAAATAGGTAGAAAAAATGTCGTTATATTTTTAATCTCTGATTATTAATGAGAATTGGCAGCTTTTCTTATATTTATTAACTATTTGTTAAAATCTTCTGTGAGATGCTTATTCATGTCTTTCTATATTTTTCTATTACTTATGTTTTTCTTAAGAAATTTTTGGAATTCTACATTTACATATTCCTGACAAGACACTATTATATATTTTGCAAGTTTCTTTTTACAGTTTGCGGCTCATCTTATTTTTCACTTTTTTTAACATAAAGGTATTTGGTTTAGTTTTAAAAATTCCTTCCTGTCTTAGAATAATACAGATTATCTCATATTTCATTATAGTTATCACATTTTATTATATCTGGAATTGATTTTTGTACATGGTGTGAAATTCAATGTTATTATTTCTATATAACCAATTGTGCTAGCAACTTTTATTGAATATTTCCTCCTTTCTCCACTGGACTACAATGGCAGCTCTGTTACCTATCCAAGTTGCATGTAAGTCTGAGTAGCATTCTACGTTCTTTGTCTTTTTCACTTGGTCTATTTGTCTATTTCTGTGCCACTATCCTAATCATTATGACTTTAAAATGGAGCTTGATATTTGGTAAGGCAAGTCTTCTCCATCTTACTCTTTTAATTCTCAAGTACATTATTGGCCCTATGCTCTTTTAAATACATTTTAGAATCAGCTTTTTAATTTTCACACACATAGGGAATTTGATTGATTGTATAAAACCCACAGATTTAGGGGAAATTGGCATCCTTACAATACTGAGTTTTCCTATTCGCGAATATAGTAAATTATCTCTTTCAACTCAGTAATGCCAATTTTTTAAAATTTCCTTATACTCTTCTACATACATACTATACACAGTGTTCATTAAAATTATCCCTATATAGCATATATAATTATGTCTATATATTGAGCCTTCATAATAAATTTTGAATTTTAAATTACGTGTTGAACCTATTGTTGCTGGCAGGATTTCTGGGGGCCATCTTAAAATTCTGCCTCCACAAGTTCTCTGTTCTTACCCCATTCCTAGCTTTTCTAAACAGATCTATGTGCAACTGATAACTAAAGAGAGCAAATGCAAACATTTTCAGATAATAAAGTGAACTTAAAAAGAAAAACTATTGAAGTCTAGCTATAATGAAATAATTCCTTACTAGATCATAATGTCTTAGCTTTCTTAACTATTTGATCAGTCTTTGCTATTCCTCTACTAAGCCACTTACTCTTCCCAGAAGAGCAGCTTCTGTTCTTGCACAATACTGGAAGTCTTCTACTCTGAATTTCAATTTAGTAAATATTGTGACATTAGGACAATGCCTCTGTCTTCAAAATAATAACAATATTTGCTCGTCTGTTTGGCAAGCGTGCATATTGTGATCATGAGTAAAGTATGAAACAGTAAAGTGGAAATTAATTGATCTTTACCCTGTTTGTGTAACTGCAGATATATCTGTTTTACATCAAAAATAAAATCTTAAGTAAAATACAAAAGGAGAAAAAAATGATTTGATTGTCACAGGCACTAAAAAGCAAATGGATAATATTCTATCAGGATTCAAGAACAGTGTTAGCCACTCGATTTTTAGAAGTTCTTCATCCCCTCTAATTCTCAATAGCTAGTAAGTGTCAGCATTAGATCTTAATTGGCAGTCAGGACTTCGGGTCCGCCAGGCCCTGTTGAATTTAATCTGCAAGTGCTGACCTAATTTCCCAGATGTTTGGCAAGTATCCTTGTCTTGCTGCTTTCTAGTATACATGGGCTATAACAAATGCCCTTTTAATTGCTATCCTACGGCTTTGACTAACAGATTGCTTCTGCAAGAGCCCTGCAGAAGAAAAGCCAGCTTGAGAACCTAAGCTTCTACAATTTATAATAAAAGCTTATTATTCCACCATTAATCACAAGTGATTTCT
Source organism: Chlorocebus sabaeus (assembly GCF_047675955.1). Taxonomy (NCBI): domain Eukaryota; kingdom Metazoa; phylum Chordata; class Mammalia; order Primates; family Cercopithecidae; genus Chlorocebus; species Chlorocebus sabaeus. Next base: position 96,077,778 of record NC_132913.1, on the reverse strand, counting down.
GGTTTTGAATCTAAAACAGACCAGACATGTCCATTTATTCTGTGGTTGCCATGCAGAACTGCAGTACAAATTATCCCACATATCCTGCTCATGTAGTATCATTGAAGTCCTAATACTCATTACAAAGTTCTTTTGCCAGAGAAATTGTGAGGGTCAAAGATAATATCTTCTTGCCAGTTGTAGAAACTAATGATGTTTACACTCCATTCTTCTCTGCTGGGAAAGCAATGTGATGTAATTCTTTTTCTCCATATCCTTGCTACTCACAATGCATTATGGTCAGGGGACTCAGCATCATTGGCATCAACATGGGCCCCAACCCAGATGGACTGAATCTGCATTGTAACGAGATCCCAGGTACTTATCATGCACATTAAAGATTAAAAAGCACTGCTCAGTGGACCTCAGGAGGCTATCAACCATCTCTGATTATAATTACTGCTGTAAAATAATTATAACTATTAGATGTAATTGTTAATAATATGACACTTTTTCTGAGGATCTATATCCTTTAAGTAAGGGCTCACAGAGAGGGTGATTTCTTTAAAGGCTGAAATCTGGAGATTTTCAAGCATATTCAGCTTTGTTCTCCTTTCCCAGGGTTGGAGACAAGGAGCACTCCATCACCCAAGGCACATAAAGGAGTGAATTTTCTGTAGTTTCTACTATAGTCATCTTTCTCCATATAATATGTTGCCTTGTTGTTGACCCTACAACATCAAAGTAGATTCCTACACTACCAAGGTTTCATAGACATTTGCAGAGACTGCTTGGGGAAGAAAAGCAACCTTGAGCCAGTTTAGCCGGACTGGTTCTAGAGAGTCTAGAAAGGACTGGGCGACTCACAAATCTTCCTGCCTTAGAAGGGGTGGATGTCACAGAGCCCAATGCCTGAATGCATACATGTTAACTAACATTTCCCTTCCCAGAATCTGTGGTCCCTCCCCATCTCATTTTCCATTTCCTGCCCAGCAAAGGACCATTTTAAACTCACTATAATATCAGATATTTCTAGGTTTGACTGCTTTCACTGAAGTACATAAAATAAGCCAATATGTAAAACAAAGTCTACTCTTTCCTACCTCATTAGGGCCATCCCACTTCAGGATAAGATCCCTTCTCTTACTTCCCTCCATGTCCCATCAAACCTACTCTGAATTTGCACATTCACATTAATGGATACATATATAATAAATATCAATGCCCTAAGCCAGTGGTTCTCAAACTTTAGCATCAGAGTCCCCTATATGGCTTCCTAAAACACAAATTACTGGGCCTCATCCACAGAATTTCTCATTCACCAATGGGGCCACAAATTTTGTACATCTCAGAAGTTTCCTGGTGAGGCTGATACTACCAGTCTTGGCACCACACTCCGAGAATCAGTGTTACCAAAATGAAATTCCAGGCATTGGGAATAGAATTAGAAGTTGTAGACTGGCCAGCTGTTGCACAAATGTCACTTCTGTACATTAGGTTCACCTGGGCCTGCTCATGCCCGCTAGGTTAACCAAGGTCCGCCAAGTCCAGGATTTACACAGCTAAAGCAGTGATGTGCAGAAATATCCCTCCTACAACCAGTCTCCTCGACCAGGCATCCCTTTGTCCAGCCACTTCATGCAAAGACAATAAGTCACTTGTACAAGCACATTTCACAGATATGGAACCTAACAACTGTACTGTTTATGTTTGAAAGTGACATACAGATAATATGGCTTTCTGCTTTGGATTTTTAATGGGGAAGGCTGGCATACCAATGGCAGAGAATGGTTAGAGTTGAAATAGCACCATTGGTATATTGTCTATTTGGTTTCTGAGACCCACACATTAAGGAACTATCAAAGAAAAGTGGCATTTTTTTTCTTTACTGAGATTGGTTAAAAAAAAAAAAAAAAAAAAAATTTCTCCCTTTAGCAAAGAGCATGAAGAGGGATGATCTATTTTGCCATCTAAAATACATATTTTGAACTATTATATATCCATAAAGTATGTGTTGTGTGTTGTTTTCTGTAATAAGAAATTACTATACTTAATATTGAGTAAAAATATACAAAGTTGAATTTTTTATATGACCATGATAAGTGCAATACTTTCTACATTCAATCACAATACACTCATTTAACAATCATTTACTGAGTCTGATATGTGCCAGGAAATGTGCACAGTTCAGAGACAACAGACGTAGGAAGCCAATGGTAATATTTTCTCATTTCTCAGTACTAGGATATTTCTTTTGCCAGAAATGCAGGAATGCCTGAATTCACCCCTGCAAATCTTTCCGCCTTTACTGGGAAATCTAAGCAATATGTTATTAATGGCAGTACAAATGCTTCAGAGACTGACTCTCAGTTAAAATTGCATTAGAATGTATGAGTTTATTCTAAAAGCATAAGCTGACTTCATTACTTTATCAACCATAGTCCTAGCAGGAAACTAGTATAAACACAAAGGGCTGACCTGTATTGAATTAAGGGGCTATCTACATAGGTATGGACAAAGTTAAGGAAACAAGGGAAAGTGAAGCACTCAGAGACTAGCAACCATAGGAAGCTCCTGACACTTATAGGCCTGACAGGCCAAGGGAAAGAACAGGTATTGCCAGAATTTAATGAGAACTAGAACTTTTTAAAAAGAGACTGTCTGACTGCAGTTGGAGGAAATCCAGCCAGTGCTCAAACTATGGCCAATCTGGCCAAATTGTCTTTATTCCTACAAAGGTTGGAAGCAACCTCCTACCAGTGCTTCACATTGACTAAACCCAACCAGAAGCCAAGTGATAGGATTTGTAGAGTTGGCCTCCTGAAGCCTGTAGCAGGGCTGAGAATAGATAATTTACATACTCAAGTCATCCTTCCTCCCCAACTGTAAATTATGGGAATGGAAAATCCTGGAGTTCACATGGTTTTTCCATAAATATCCATGAGGACAGAGAGAAAAAGATACCCTGGACTCCAAAACACGGGGGCCAACTCCCTTGAACAATTCTGCTGCAATAAATGGGAGATATGTCACAACCAAATGGACATCCTTCTCTGAACAATCAGGTGCTATCTAAAACACAAATTCACAATGCAGATATGTAACACAGAGACCATGCTCACTGTAAACCAAGGCTGATCAGTGGCTCGACTCCAGCTAGAAATCCCTTCTGTTTTGCTGGAGAGTATGTGAGCATAGGGCTACTGGTGTGATTAAGGTGAATTTGCCCTTCTTTTTTAGGATAAATGTAATTAGTAACTGGCAGTTATTTATGTAAAATATATCAGTCTTTTAAAATCCAGCAAAAAAGTATGGCTACTTTTTTAAAAGCACAAAGGTCAACATATACGGTTTTTAAATTCCACCTCAAAAGGTTCCTGTCCTAAGCTTCTTTTGGAAATAAAACAAGAATCTGAGTTACAAAGTAATTTTTAAATGGTTTATGCAATATGGTCACAAATTAGGCAAACATCTGCAACAAGGATTCAGTGGACCAATTTTCAAAACTAAAATATTTTGAAAACAGCAGAACTAAGCTGGTCTATATACAGAATAACTAGGGGAAAATGTTCTTTTTCACAATGGGTTATTGATACACTGAAAATTATCGGTGACGTATCACAACCAGTAAATGTAGCAATCAGGTATTGACGCAGCAGATCTGTCTGGCTCCAAAAGCTCACATCACACACTGTGGCCAGGGCCTCTCCCACCAGAAAGCCAGGCAAGTGTATGCTCCAGGGTGCTTCTCATGAGCACAGCCTTGCCCAGTGTTGTTAAATGAACCTCCAAAGTCAGACAACCAGAATGTGGCAGACCTGGGACTTAGACCCCAGATTTTTAACTACATATCTGCTATGACTAAAACTGAAAATGTTCTTGTGCCTTTCTTATTTGTTGCATAAATTTAAGAACTGTGCAAAAAAAATGTATAAAATAAGTTGAGGTCATAAACATATTACGAACATACAAAGCACACACAGGTTTCAGAGTGTATTTCTTCTCTTGTAAGGTTATTTAAATAGTAATTATTTTCACCCAAATTAGGATTAATTAAACTATGGAGTCATATTCATTTGCTCTTACCTGTTTTATATTCTGGAGTTCCCACTAATGTTTATTTTGAAAAAAGTTGCATTGCTAAAACAATAATTTAGAGAGAAATGGGAGAGATAATGGCACAATCAAATCTGATATTTACAGTCAAATCTGATGTTTACAATCTGGAATCATGTGTGTAAATGATCACTAGTTTGAAATAAATACAAAACAACAAACTGTAGGGGGTATCCCAGGAATCTGAAAATACCAAGAATTTATAGCAAATTTATTCTTTTTAACTTTCTATTACAGCATTTACCTAGCAAGTGGTATCCCGTTAAAGTGTGAATCATGATGCACCTGCGGACAGTTGTCTAAATGCCCGGAGTTCTCTGCTATCACATGAGATTTTACAAGCATTCAGGTTACTGCCAAGAGAGGAACCAACAAAAACCTCAAAACCTAATAAGCAAGACTCATAAACACATCAACGGTTTTTTTCCTAAGACGAATGACCTGTTTGGGGAGTGCTGTTTGCTGATTAGTATTATTATGAGCTGTCAAGAGCTCTTCTCACCGGACTAATAATACCTCAGGTCTAGCATCTCTTTGTGAACTGCCAGGAAAAGGGGCTCTTCAAATTATTCTGTCAGAGAGCCACCCTCTGGAGCTCTGATTTCATTTCTGACACTGATTTATGCTTAATCTAGGCTGAGATTCTACATTCAGCTTGATGAAGATGCTGGTAATTGTGCAAAAGGCAATAATTGTGAGAATTTTATCTTTGTGCAGTTTCTTACATCCCTCACTGTGCAAACAGAATCCTACAGTTCTTCCCTGATTCTGACTTTTGTAATGTAGACTATGGGAAAGATGAAGAAAGAGATAGAACTGTGGAGTGCAGAGAGCCAGGAGAAAGAGGAAAAAAAGGCTGAATGTCATGACTGAGCTCCCAAGCATGGGGGAGGAGGATTAAGGGGAAGTATTCTGAGAGAGAGGCATCTTTCACAGCAACTGCAGGAGGTGAGAGGCTATGAAGAGGAAAAGGGATTTCAGAAGGGGTTGCTGAAGATGAGACACCTTTAATATTCTTTTTGCTTTGTTTTATTTTAACTTTTACTTTAAGTTCAGGGGTACATGTGCCCTTTCATCATTTTATCATTCAGGTATTAATTCTAGTTCATTCATTATTTTTCCTGATCCTCTTCCTCCTCCCATCCTCCACCCTCCAAAACGCCCCATTGTGTGTTGTTCTCCTCTATGTGTCTATGTGTTCTCAATATTTAGCTCACACTTATAAGTGAGGACAAGCAGTATTTGGTTTTTTTCCTGTGTTAGTTTGCCAAGGATAATGGCCTCCAGCTCCATCCATGTCCCTCCAAAGAGTATTATCTCATTCTTTTTTTTTTTTTTTTTTTTTTTTTTTTTTTTTTTTTTTTTTTTTTTTGACGGAGTTTCACTTCTCTTTGCCCAGGGTGGAGTACAGTAGCGCGATCTCGGCTCACTGCAACCTCTGCCTCCTGGGTTCAAGTTATTCTCCTGCCTCACCTCCTGAGTAGCTGGGATTACAGGTGCCCTCCACCACATTCGGCTAATTTTGTGTTTTAGTAGAGACTCGGTTTCACCATGTTGGCCAGGCTGGTCTCAAACTCCTGACCTCAGGTGATTCGCCTGCCTCGGCCTCCAAAACTGCTGGGATTACAGGTGTTAGCAACCGAGCCTGGCCGATCTCATTCTTTTTATGGCTGCATAGTATTCCATGGTACATATGTACCACATTTTCTTTATTCAGTCTATCACTGATAGGCATTCAGGTTGATTCCACGTCTTTGCTATTGTGAACAGTGCTGCAAAGGATATATGTGAGCATGTGTCTTTATAATAGAATGACTTATATTCTTTTGGGTATATACCCAGTAATGGGATTGCTGGGTCAAATGATATTTCTGTCTTTAGGTCTTTGAGGAATCACCATACTGCCAGAATGGTTGAACTAATTTATACTCCCACCAACAGTATATCAGCATTCCTTTTTCTCCACAATCTCACTTTTTTTTTTTTTTTTCCTGAGACAGAGTCTCGCTCTGTCACTCAGGCTAGAGTGCAGTGGTGCAATCTCAGCTCACTGCAGCCTCCGCCTCCTGGGTTCAAGTGATTCTCCTGTTACGGCCTCCCAAGTAGCTGGGACTATAGGCATGCACAACCATGCCTGGCTAATTTTTGTATTTTTAGTAGATACGGGGTTTCGCCGTGTTGGCCAAGCTGGTCTCGAACGCCTGAGCTCAAACAATCTACCCATCTCAGCCTCCCAAAGTGCTGGGATTACAGGTGTGAGCCACCATGCCTGGCCTGGACTTTTTAATAATGGCCATTTTGACTGGTGTTAGACATGGTAGAGGAAGGGGATTAAAACTAGACCCCTTCCTTAGACCACATACAAAAATAAAGTCAAGATGGATTAAAGACTTAAATGTAAAACCCAAAACTAGAAAAATCCTGGAAGACAACCTAGGGAATACCATTTAAGACACTGGCACAGGCAACGATTTCATGAGAAAGACACCAAAAGCAATTGCAACAAAAGCAAAAATTAACAAATGGTATCTAATTAAAGTTAAGAGTTTCCATGTACAGCAAAAGAAACTATCAACAGAGTAAACAGACAACCTACAGAATGGGAGAAAAATTTTGTAAACTATGCATCCAACAAAGGTCTAATATCCAGCATCTATAAGAAACTGAAACAAATTTACAAGAAAGAAAAAACAACCCCATAAAAAGTGGGCAAAAGACAGGAACAAACACTTTTCAAAAGATGACACACATGCAGCCAATAATCATATGTTTAAAAAGCTCAGCATCACTGATCATTAGAGCAATGCAAACCTTTAATGTTCTTTAAGAGATGTGAGTAATGATGCATTTCCTTAAATGCAACACCGAAGCCAGGGCATAATTCTGATCAAAGATGATTTACTTTCTCATTGTGCAGAATATAAGGTGATGATCCCTGTACTTATACTAAACACTTCACTAGATTGTGTCTATGGAAGGGCAAGCAGCAGACCTTATTCTTCTCATTAATTTATTCCCAGTACAGCTGCAAAGATGGCAGGTAAAAAAGTGGGAAAGAAAAGAAGGAAGGAAGGAAGGAAGGAAGGAAGGAAGGAAGGAAGGAAGGAAGGAAGGAAGGAAGGAAGGAAGGAAGGGAGGGAGGGAGGGAGGGAGGGAGGGAGGGAGGGAGGGAGGGAGGAAGGATGGATGGGAGGGAAGGAGGAAGGAAGGGAGAGGGAAAGGAAGGAAGAAAGGAAGGAAGGAGAAGGAAAGGAAGGAAGGAAGGAAGGAAGGAGAGGGAAAGGAAGGAAGGACGGAAGGAGAGGGAAAGGAAGGAAGGAAGAAAGGAACGAAGGAGAGGGGAAGGAACGAAGGAAGAGGGAAAGGAAGGAAGGAGAAGGAAAGGAAGGATGGAAGGAGAGGGAAAGGAAGGAAGGAAGAAGGAAAGGAAGGAAGGAAGGAAGGAAAGAAGGAGGAGGGAGGGAGGGAAGGAAGGAAGGATGGAAGGAAGGAAGGAAGGAGAGGGGAAGGAGAAAGGAGAAAGGGAGAGGGGGAAGGAGAAAGAGAAGGAAGGAAGGAAAAAACACAAAGAAACATTCAGAGATGAAGATGAACTAACATGAACTAGGAATGTAGCACCTTGGAAAGATCTTGATCTGCCGTCAGAAGTCCTGGGTCAGTTCGGCCTCCAACACTAACTAGTTGTGGGAACAAGAATGGTTCCCTCACTGATGCTCAGTTTCCTCATCTTTAAATAGGAGTAATAATATCTACCTTATTTATTTGTTTTACTCATTGGTTTTGAGGAGCAATTAAATGGTATTCAAATTCTTTGTAATTCATATGCATGCTATTTGGACTAGAAATGCTAGAGGAAATAAATTATAAAATGCTATACAAATAGTTTGACTGGTGATAGTTAATTTTCTTCTTTTGTGCCATCAAATACTAGATCTTATTCATTTTACCCAATTATATTTTTGTACCTGTTAACCACCCCCACTTCACTCCCTCCCCACTACCATTCCCAGACCCAGGTAATGATTATTCTATTTTCTATCTACATGAATTTAATTGTTTTAATTTTTAGCTCCCATAAATAAGTGAGAACATGCCAATTTTATCTTTCTGTGCTTGGCTATTTCACTTAATATAATCACCTCCAGTTCCAACCATGTTGTTGCAAATGACAAGATCTCATCCTTTATATGGCTGACTCATGCACCATTTTGTATATGTACCACATTTTCTTCATTCATTCATCTGTTGATGAACACTTAGGTTGATTGCAAATCTCGGCTGTTGTGAATCGTGCTGTAACAAACATAGGATGCAGATATTTCTTCAATATACTTATTTTCTTTCTTTTGGGTGTATACCTAGCAGTGAGATTGCTGGATCTTATAGAAGCTATATTTTTAATTTTGTAAGGAGCCTCCAAACTGTTCTCCGTGGTGATTGTATTAATTTACTTTCCCTCCAATAGTGAATGAGTGTTCCCTTTTCTCCACATTGGCGGTGGCAGCATTCATTATTACCTTTTTGATAAAAAGTGATTTTAACTGGGGTGAGATGATACCTCACTGTAGTTTTGATTTGCATTTCTCTGAAAATCAATTATTTTGAGCACCTTTTCATATATCTGTTTGCCATTTGTATACATTCTTTTGAAGAATATCTATTCAAATATTTTCTATTTTTTAATTGAATTATTTGCTATTTTCCTAGAGTTGTTTGAGCTCCTTTTACATTTTTGTTTTTAGTCCCTTCTCAGATGGGTAGTTTGCAAATATTTTCTGTGGGTTGTCTCTTCACTTTGTTGATTGTTTCCTTTGCTGTGCAGAAGCTTTTTAACTTAATAAGATTCCATTTCTGCTTTGGTTGCATGTGCTTGCAGGATTTTACTCAAGAAGTTTTTCCCCAGACCAATGTCCTAGGAAGATTCTACAATGTTTTCTTGTAGTAGTTTCAGAGTTTGAGGTCTTAGATTTAATTATTTAATACATTTTATTGATTTTTGTATCTGGCAAGAGACAGGGATCTAGTTTCATTCCTTTGTATGGATGTCTAGTTTTCCCAGCACCATTTACTAAAGAGACTGTCTTTTCCCCCACTGTATGTTTTTGGCAACTTTGTCAAAAATGAGTTCACTGTAGGTGTGTGGATTTACCTCTGGGGTCTCTATTCTGTTCCATTGATCTGTGTCTGTTTTTATTCTAGTACCATGCTGTTTTGATGACTATAGCTCTGTAGTATAATTTGAAGTCAAATGTAATTCCTCCAGTTTTGTTCTTTTTGCTTATGATAGCTTTGGCTATTCTGGGTCTTTTGTTGTTCCATATAAGTTTTAGTATTTTTTTTCTATTTATGCAAAGAATGTCATTGGTATTTTGACAGGGATTGCATTGAATCTGTAGACTGCTTTGGGTAGTATGAACATTTTAACAATATTGATCCTTCCAATCCATGAACATAGAATATCTTTCCATTTTTTGGTGTTCAATCTATTTCATTAGTGTTTTATAGTTTTAATTATAAACATCTGTCACTTCTTTGGTTAATTCCTAGGTGTTTAATTTTATTTGTGGCTATTGTAAATGGATTAATTTTTATTTCTTTTTCATTTTGTTTACTGTTGGTATACAGAAATGCTACTAATTTTTGTATGTTGAGTTTGTCATCTGCAAATTTACTAAATTCATTTATCAGTTCTAATAATTTTTTGTAGAGTGTTTAGGTTTTCCCAATTATAAGATCATACCATCTGAAAACAAGGATAATTTGACTTCTTCCTTTTGTATCTGGATTCCCTTTCTTTTTTTCTCTTGTCATATTGCTCTAACTAGGATTTCCAGTACTGTGTTGAATAATAGTGGTGAAAGTGGGCATCCTTGTCATATTCCACATCTTAGAAGAAATGTTTTTAATTTTTCCCCATTCAGTATGATACTAGCTTTTATTATGTTGTGATATGGTTCCCTCTATATCCAGTGTTTTGATGTTTTTACCATGAAAGAATGTTGAATTTTATCAAATGCTGTTTCAGCATCAATTGATGAAAACAATCATATGGTTTCTGTGATCATATGGTTTTTGTCCTTCTTTCTGTTGATATAATGTATCACATTGACTGATTTGCATATGTTGAACCATCTTTGCATCCCTGGGATAAATCCCACTTGGTAATAATAAATTATCTTTTTAATATATTATTGAATTCAGTTTGCTAATATTTTATCGAGGATTTTTGCATCAATATTCATCAGATATATTGGCCTGCAGTTTTCTTTTTTGGGTGTGACATTGTGTGGTGTTGGTATCAGGGTAATACTGGCCTCTTAGAATGAGTTTGAAAGTATTCCCTCCTCCTATATTTTTCAGAATAGTTTGAGTAGGATTGGTATTAGTTCTTCTTTAAAAGTTAGGTAGAATTCAGTAGTGAAGCCATCAGGTCCTGAGCTTTACTTTACCAGGACACATTTTATTACAGCTCTGGTGTCATGCTTGTCATTGTTTTTTTCAGGTTTTGGATTTCTTCATGTTTCAGTGTTTGTAGATTGTATAAGTCTAGGAATTTGTCCATTTCTTCTAGATTTTCCAATTTATTGGCATATAGTTGCTCATAGTAGCCACTAATGATCCTTTGAGTTTCTGCAGTATCAGTTGTTCGCCTCCTTTTTCATCCCTGATTTTATTTATTTGGGCCTTCTTTTTTGCTTAGTCTAGATAAAGTTTCTCCATTTTGTTTATCTTTTTAAAAAATCAACTTTTTATTTTGTTGATCTTTTGTGTTGTTTTTATCATTTCAATTCCATTTATTTCCACTGTGATCTTTATTATTTCTTTTCTTTTGCTAATTTTGGGTTTGACTTGCTATTCTAATTCTTTAAGATGCATCATTAGGTTGTTTATTTGAAGTTTTTCTCTTTTTTTGATGTAGGCACTAATAGCTATAAACCTCCCTCTTACTAGCGCTTTGCTGTATCCTGTAGGTTTGGATATGTTGGGTGTTCATTTCATTTCTTTGAAGAAACTTTTTAATTTCCTCCTCAATTTCTTTATTGATCCATGAGTCACTCAGGAGTATATTGTTTAATTTCCATGTGTTTGTAGATTTTGCTCTTGTTATTGATTTCTAGTTTTATTCCACTGTAGTCAGAAAAGATGCTTTATATTATTTCAATTTTTTGAATGTTTTAAGAATTCTTTTGTGACCTAACACATGGTCTATCTTTGAGAACGATCCATGTGCTAAGGGAAAGAATATGTATTCTGCAGCCATTGGATGAAATGTTCTGTGAATATCTATTGGGTCCATTTGGTCTATAGTGCAGATAAAGTCTGTTGTTTCTCTGTAGGTTTTACATCTGAATGTTCTGTACAATGATGGAAATGGGGTATTGAAGACTCCAGCTCTTATTGTTTGTGCTCTATCTATCCCTTTAACTCTATCATGTTTTATATACCTGGGTGCTCCAGTGTTAAGCGCATATATATTTACAATTGTTATATCCTCTTGCAGAATTGACTCCTTTTTCAATATATAATGACCTTGTTTGTCTCTTTTCATAGTTTTTGTCCTGAAATCTATTTTGTCTGATAAAAGTATAACTACTCCTGGGTTTTTTTTTTGTTTGTTTGTTTTTTTTTTCATTCCCACTTACATGGGATATCTTTTTCCATCTCTACTTTCAGTCTATGTGTGTCTTTATAGGTGAACTGTGTTTCTTGTAGGCAACAAACAGACATTAGGTCTTGTTTTCTTATGCATTTAGCCAAGTCTGTCTTTTAATTGGAGAGTTGAGTCCATTTACATTCAATGTTATTACTGATAAGTCAGAACTTACTGCAGCCATTTTATTATTTGTTTTCTGGTTGTTTTGTGATCTTCTCTTTCTTCTTTCCTTCCTTCCTATCTTCATTTTAATGAAGGTGATTTTCTCTGGTGGTATGTTTTCGTTTCTTGCTTTTTTATTTATTGTGTATTTGTTGTATTTTTTTATTTGAGGTTACCATAAGGCTTGCATATAATATCTTATAAGCCATTATTTTGAACTAGTAACAGCTTAATACTGATTGCATAAACAAGCAAGCAGAGGAAAAACTAATAAAAACTCTACACTTTAAATTTGTCCCATCACTTTTTAACTTTTTGTTGTTTCTATTTATATCTTTTTGTAGTATATCTTGAAAAGTTGTTGTAGATATTATTTTTTATTGGCTTATCTGTTAGCTTTTCTACTTAAGATATGAGTGATTTACACAGCACAATTATAGTGTTATAATATTCTGTGTTTTTCTGTGTACTTACTATTACCAGTGAGTTTTGTACCTTCAGATGATTTCTTATTGCTCATAAATGTCCTTTTCTTTCTCATTGAAGAATTCTCTTTAGTATTTCTTGCAGGACAGGTGTCGATGAAACCCATCAGCTTTTGTTTGTCTGAGAAAATCTTTATTTCTTCTTCATGTTTGAAATATAATTTTGCCATATATACTACTGCAGCATAAAAGTTTTTTCCTTTAGCACTTTAAATGCATCATGCACTCTTTCCTGGACTGTGAGGTTTCTACTGAGAAGTCTGCTGCCAGATGTATTAGAGCTCCATTGCATGTTGTTTCTTTTCTCTTGCTGCTTTTAGAATTGGGTGACACAAAACACTTCCTTGGCTACTCTGGTCAGTATGTTACTAGGTCACATGCCCCGCAAGACCACTGGCTCCAAGCCCAGCAGAGCACAAGTTCTTGTCCAGGAATTGCAGTCCTTGCGGTTCAGACTGCCTCGCAAGTTTATTTAGAATCCTAGAGCTCTTGGGACTGCAGTGATGAGACTTGCCAGAACTCAGCTTCCAACCATTGGGATGGGTGATTTCCCTCTGGCTAGGTTTAGTCTAAATGCTCCCTCTGTGGGCAATGGCTGAGTTCCACCTGGTGTCACTTTCCACTGTGACAGGGCAACACTGAGTTCCAATGCGAAATTCCACAATCACTGCACTCTACCCGCCCCCCACCCCCCAAGCACACAGATTCTTTCTTCATGCCACCTGATTGCCGTCAGGGGACCAGGATTGTTGGGGAGGGGGTGGTATAGGCAATTCAAGACTGTCTTTCCTCTCCTCTCAGTGCCTCTTTCAGGGATATGAAATTAAAACCAGGTACTGTGATCACTCACCTGATTTTTTATTCTTATGACAGTGCTTTTCTGTAAGGATAGTTGTTTAATTTGGTATTTCTACAGGGAGGATGATTGGCAGAGGTTTCTATTTGGCTATCGTGCTCTGCTTCCCTGCCAAAAGTTAACTTTTAAAGTTTAGAAGTTGATATAAATCTTATTATTTTAAAATTTATTATAGCCATAAGACACACTTATATGTACACTTTATTGAAATTAGCAGATATCATCTCCAAAAAATATAATGTTATGAGTGTGCTATTATTTTTTGCCATCTTCGCTATATATGTGCATGTATATGTATATACATAGGAAATATGTGACTGTTGTGTATTTTCTAAAGGTCAGTATTATAGTTTCTAATATTTTTGCTTTTCTGATATTCACTGGGCAAATATAGTTTTGCCTGGAAAATTCCCATGTCCTAGGCTGGGTGCTGCTTTTGCTGCCCAGGAGCAAATGTTCCCTTCCTACTCTCTTCATTTATCGTAATTTAAATATGCATGAGCCCAAGTTTTACAAAATGAAGGGGTAATACAATATTTAAAATTGTTTTACTTCTTTATTTACTTATGTTTTTGAGACAGAATCTCACTCTGTTGCCCAGGCTGCAGTACAGTGGCACAATCTAGGCTCGCTGCAACCTCCCAGGGCTCAAAGGATCCTCCAACCTCCACCACCTAAGTAGCTGGGACTACAGGTGCATACTGCCAAGCCCAGATAATTTTTGTATTTTTTGTAGAGACAGGGTTCCACCATATTGTCCAGGATGTCCTCAAACTCCTGGGCTCTAGCGATCTGCCTGACTTGGCCTCCCAAAGTGCTGGCATTACAGGCCACTGTGCCGGGGCTACTTCCTTATTTAAAAAAAACATAGCAATGTGTCCTAAATATCTTCCATGTTAGTACATAGCATTATCTCATTATGGTTAGTGACTAAGTAGAATTGTATTGTTGAATGATCCACATTCAGTTAACCAATTCCCTATTGTTGATTATTTCGCTTCTTTGTATTTTCTTGTTATTACCAATAATGCTACAGTGAACATCTTTGCACCTATATCGTTTGCAAAGATTCCCATATAATAAAGATCAGCTGGGATACTTTCAGTCACAACTAAACATGTTATATACAAAACAATATTAATTACTTACCTCTCTTTATAAGAAATTTGAAGGTGGTTCTAGATTATTTCAGTGCCTCAGCTGGATCAGAATCCTGAATATATGTCTCTGCAATTCTCTTGTCCTTCTCATGGTGTCAAGCTGGCTGTAGCAGGTCTCATCCATACACAGCAGCCTCCCAATCTGGAAGCAAGTAGGAGATGAGGGTGACAAAATGAGCTCTTTTTGTTGTGACATATGCTTTTTACCAGTAAAGAAGTCCCCAGCAGACACTCTCTTATCTCTCTTTGGGCAGAACTGGGTCTTGTGTCTAGTCCTACCTATAGAGAAGCTGGAAGAGACATGAGAGGCAGTTACAAGATAAGAGTTGAGAGTATTGGGAGTGACCAACCAGCAGCTCAAGCTTACTGCCCGTGGTTGTGCAGTATACAATTCTAGGGGCACTGTTCATACCATGAGTATGATACATTTCTGGTAAGGCCATAAAATATCTTGAAGAAGGATCACTTTTTCCTGTCCACATAAAGTTCTCATGTTTTTAGAGTAGGCAGATAACTAGACATGAACAGGAGGGGGAGCGTCTGAGAAAAAGGTAGAGAAAAAAACCACCTATGCAAGAAGGAGCGTCCCTTAAGATACCCAGTATTGCTCACTCCGCAGTTATCCTGTCAGAAGGTAGCTAGCTGTGTGCTTCTAAGGAGGGAAAGAAGCCAAAGGAGAAATTCCTGAGTGATACACAGGCCAGGCGCAGTGAGTGTAGATGTGACCACTATACAACCTTCCTGGGGTGACGGGAATGAGCAATGCAGCTGTTAGGTAGAATTCCTACCTAACACCAGGCCGGCACATGCACATCACTGACAGTAAGGGAAAATCCCACAACCCTGGGGTGGGAACCAGGTAGGGAAGAGCAGGGACGCAAGGCAGAAGCAGGAAAACTAGACAAAGAGAAAAGGAGGAGACTTAAGACAGAGGTGGGAACTTCAAGAAAGAGTCCATCATAATAAAAACCTCAACACATTCTCTTTCAGCCCCCCGCTCTACCTTGTCTTTCAGAGTGTACTGTCCCTTTAAATAAACACCGCTCCAGCTGGGCTGCTCTTTCCCTGCAGTATCAGCCATTCCTCTCTTGGAGTATACTCATTTTTTCCCACAATACTCTTTGCTCCCTATTTCTCTTCAATAAAGCTCTCTGCTATCTCTGAACTGTCTCTTGGCCGAAGTCTTTCTCTCAAAACAATTAAGGACCCAGGATTACCAAACTTCCCAGTAACAATACGAGTTAGCCGTGGCCTCAGAGCGGTATCTGCCACAGCTTTACGGATAATTCCAGACTGCCGTCCTAAAATCTAAAACCCCTACCCACTACCACTAACAGCGTATGAGACTGTGAGCTGTCTTCTCCATACAGTTGTCAGCATTGTTATCAATCTGTGAAAAAAAGTTTTAAATTACATACTTTTACTATTCACGAGGCACACATATTCTCACATTAATTGGCTATGGATGTTGCTTCTATGGTTTGCCAATTTATATATTCTGACCCTCAACTCTTTGGGTTTCTATTTCAGCATTCCAGGGGACATCATTTATCCTGATTCCTATCTGCAGCCTCTTCGTTCAAGATTACATGACAATTATTTACTTATTTAAATTGCAAGTTGCTTTGAAAGGTAAACTGTTAAGTTTCTGAGAATAGTAAACTATTTGGCCATTTGTGGAATGAAATAGAGTTCCTAGAAAAGAGGTGAGGTTAGGAAGAGAAAATAAATGTGGAGGGGAGGAAGCTTGGATATGTCCAACCTCCCCGCCACCCCCATTCATCACCCCACAGTGTCTGTCCCTCCTGACCTAAGCAGAAATTGCTACTGACAGCAGCCAGATATGGGTAGAGCCTCCGGTTCAGATGGAGCTCGACAGAGAGTAGATGCAAGAAGTTCTCCCCTCTGGACTTGATGAATCCTAGAGACAAGCGTGTGAAACCCCAGAAAAGAAGACCAAAAGACTGGGAATGCTGAGAAGAGCTTGTATAGGCGTGATACATGGACAAAGGGCTGGGGAAAGGTGGTTTTATCCTCCGTAATGTGCCTGCTCTCCACAGTACCCACAGAAGTGGGCAGAACAGATGAGTTGAAACTTTCGTTCTCTGACTCCAACAGGGAAAACAAAAACCTTTTATCCAGCCCTCTATGCTTCTTCTGCCCTCTGGAACTCAAGTCTTTCACCAGCAAAGTATCTTAATTAGATCTGCTTCTCCCAGCGTTTGTCTTCCTTGCTGTAACTGAAATCTGCCGTGTCCTTAATAATAACACATAGCCTGCAGCTGTCACAAAGGAAGCCTGCTTTCCTCTCACACCTCAGCTGCTGTGAGCTGGAATGGGAAATCTTTCTGAAGCCTCAGTGATGCTTCTGGATCATTTCTCTCTCCTTCTCCCTCAAAAATCCAGCTCGATTCAAGCACATGCACCAGACTGTGCCATTCCCTACCCCTCTTTTTGTCAACTATCGATTTTGTCTATTTTGGCTTTTGCACTTGTCTCAATGGCTTCTTTTTTACTATCCTGCTGTTATTATTCTTATGACTTGAGGATCCCCATGGAGGTTGTATCTGACACTCTGGAATCTCAAGCCTCCACCTATTGTTTTTAAGCTCAATCATCCATTTGTGGTCATACCTAGACCTCATCTTCACAAATAACTACACTGCCTCTCAAATCTTGATGTGGGAATCCCATGGATGAGAAAGTTAGCCCCTCTGTCTTGACAGCACTACTCTTACAAAGTTATTGAAGGAAAGTTAGAGGCTCACCAAATGTTTCACAGGACAAACACTCTGACTTCTCTTCTTTTTTTTTTTTTTTTTTTTTTTGGAGATGGAGTCTCGCTCTTGTTGCTCAGGCTGGATTGCAATGGCATGATCTCGGCTCATCACAACCTCTGCCTCCCAGGTTCAAGCGATTCTCCTGCCTCAGCCTTCTGAGTAGCTGCGATTACAGGCATGCGCCACCACGCCCAGCTAATTTTGTATTTTTAGTAGAGATGGGGTTTCTCCATGTTGGTCAGGCTGGTCTCAAACTCCCGACATCAGGTGATCTGCCCGTCTCGGCCTCCCAAAGTGCTAGGATTGCAGGCATGAGCTACCATGCCGGGTCCTTGACTTCTTTCAAATGTAATTTATGAGCACTTTTTTAAAAGAGCTGTTTTGCACTTCAAGAATTTATAACCCCACATTCCACCTCCCCTCTTCTGCTGAGAATCACTAGATTTCCTTTACTCCTCCTTTTCCGAACACAAGCCAGTTCTCAGAGAAGATCAAGGTTATAATGGCACATGTGGGAAAGTCAGGCGTGGTGGTTATGATCCGCAGGTGATGAGCATGCCCCTGCTTTGTTGCTGTAAAGAAGTTCTTTAAAGTCTTTAAAGTTCACAATTCTGAAATTGTGAAATTCTTCAAATTTTTAATATTCTTTTCTCTAGTGACCACTATTTCTGCAATTTTTAACTCCATTTTTACTCAAAGCCCTAGCATGAATGCCACTCCTTTGTTTTTGTTTATGCATTTTTCCTCACCCAGCTGAGATTTTACAGTTCATCGCTATACTCTCTTCTTCACATTCACTCCTAACTTTGTCTCCCTTCTCTATCATACTTGGACTTTAAAAATCCACCCTGGTGAAATCTCACTAGTTGTGTGGTTCATCATAGCTTTACCCAAGCAACTGAACATGACTGGAGAAAAAGATTTTCTGATCTTTTAGTGCATGACCACAAACCTCAAATGGACACCTAGCACTGATTTAGCAAGCCTAGTATATGATCCAAATGAGTTGAGCTTCCTTCCTTCTGAGATCATAATTTGAAAGCTTCTACCTCATCCTTCCTTTTTTGTCTCACTCTTACTGATGCCTTGCTTCTAATTTCACTGAAAAAAATAGTACTTACCGGACAAAAACTACAGCATCTTCCCAAACCAAATTTAGCAACCTTCTTATACATATTCCTGCCTTCCTTTTGGTTATAATGGAAAAAAGACCCCTCATAAATTGGGGGAATAAATGTCAGGTGTGTGGCTTCAGGAACTCTATTAGTGCTGACAGCGATTTCAGCTGTCTGCAGCACTAAAGGGGTGATTCCTATAAGTATACTAGAAGAACCTGGAGGACAACTTTTTACTCAGTATCCCTTACAGATTATCAAAGGCTCAATTAGGAAATAATTGAAAATGTAGGGGGGGTTGCCTGGAGAATTTGCACCTGTGCATGTATTCCTCCAGATACACGAAAATCTATTCTTGAGTTAACCAGACCTGTGCAAAGTTTTGTAGCTAACTGCACAATTACATCTGTCCACATTCATATAAACGAGTTTTGGTGCTTTACCACAAACCTAGACTGAGTGATGTGACAAGAAACACCTTCATAAAATGTTCTGCTATGTTTACTCAAAGGAGGATTTGGGGGGCAGTGTTTACTTCCTGCAATTGTTTTCATGTGTTCTTTCATTTCTTCCATTATTTTTTCATTTCCACTGCATGACTGCTTTCAGTACAAACGGTATAAAATCTTTTATTTTGAAAAGAAAAACCTTTCTTTGTCCACCCATTCCCCCACCAAATACTCCTTCATTTTTCTGCTGTATATAAGGCAAAAATCTTTAAAACAAATTTTTCTACTTGCTGTTTCTATTTCCTCTCCATCTGTTCTCTTAAACTCACCCCAATCAAAATTGTACCACATACTTCCAATGCAAGTGTTCTTGTCAATGTCACCAGTGACTATAACCTCCACTTGACCAATAAAATGATCAATTCTGAAGGAAATCAAAACATTTTACCCCAACATATATTTCTTTTACGTATATTGAAATGACTGCCACAGGGCCAGCAAACTCACTGGGGGAAATTTGCATCTAGAGTGACTCTCTCTTAGGGCAGCCAGGCCTTCCTGTTCTAGGCCATTTCTGGATCTAGAAAAGATTAACTGAGAAACTGGAAAGAGGCATTTACCATCTATTCTCTCTGAGGACTACTACCTATGAGGCTTCATCTATATGACAAGGCCACCTATGCTAGCCAAGCCTCTTCCTTTCTCCCTCCCATGAAATGTCGTGCCATTGAAACCTGTTTGGGCCATGCTCTAATTCCCAATTCCCCATTCTTTCCAGAACCTTGACATGGTATATGAGCTTCTGCACCTCCCCACAGAGATGGGTCTTCATTCTGAAGTCTCCTGTGCATACAAATAAATTTGTATGCCTTGTCTCCTGTTTATCTATCTGCCTCATATCAACAATTTTCAGATAACTTTGAGGGGGCCCAAGGGTCTTAGTTCTTAGTTTTCAACTTGCTCTATGGTTGCCCACTTCCTCCAAATTTTAAGTTGCCACAGCATCTCAGTCACAGGGCCTCTTCCCTTCACTATCCACATGCACTAATTTCCTTTGGCCACATACTTTAAAGAGAATATACATATTGATGATTTCCAAATATATATCTCTAGCTTTGATCTCCCTCCTGACCTTCAAACTCAGGTAATCATCTATTTCCATCACATGTCCACTTAGACGTCTAATCGGCATTTCAAACTTACTCTCTCAAAGCTTAAAGAAGTTTCTTCCTTCCCAATTTTCCCCCATCTCCCCATCAATGGCATCTCTGTCTTCCAGAGGCTCAAGCTGAAATCTTTAGGTCATCCCCGACACTTCTCTTTCTCATCTATGCCACAACCAATTTCTTGGCTCTGTATTCAAAGAATATTCAGAATCCAACCACCTTGCCTGCTACCTCTTTGATCTAAGCCACCATGTCTTCTTGTCAGATTATTTTTCTAGAACCATAACTTATGTGCCTGTTTGTACTTACTCCCTTAAGTGTAATCTCAACACAGCAGCCAAGGTGATCCTTTTAGAGTATAAGTTAGATCATATCACGTCCTTATCTAACCCTTCCAAATGGCTTTTTATGTAATTCAGAATAAACTCTTCCACTCTCCTTCTGTACATCCTCACTGGTCTTATTACTGTTCAAAGTACACACCAGGCATGCTCCCACCTCATGGCCTTTGTATTTGCTTTTTCCCTGGACTGGAAAGCTTTTTGCCTTAAAAACCACATAACTTAATCCCTTGTGTTTTTCACCATGGGTTGAAAACTTGTTATATCATCAGAGAAACCCTCACTAACTACCTCCTTATCTACCCATCCTCCTCTCTCCCATTTCTCTGCCTGTCTTTCTTATTTATTTACTTACTTACTTATTTACTTATTTATTTATTTGAGACAGAGTGTTGTTCTGTTGCCCAGGCTGGAGTGCAATGGTGCAATCTCAGCTCACTGCAACCTCTGCCTCCTGGGTTCAAGCGATTCTCCTGCCTCAGCCCCCCTAGTAGCTGGGATTACAGGCACACACCACTACGCTTGACTAATTTTTGTAGTTTTAGTAGAAAGGGGGGTTTCACTATGTTGGCCAGGCTGGTCTTGAACTCCTGATCTCAAGTGATCCACCCGCCCTAGCCTCCCAAAGTGCTGGGATTACAGGCGTGAGCCACCGCACCCAGTCCCTTTCTTCTTTCTTCATAGGCTTATCACCATTTGACACACAAAAACTTTTTAAAACTTATTATTTGCTGCTTTGTAATAGAATATAAACTTCTTGAGAGCAGTAACTCCTTGCTTTTGTTCACTGTCATATCCCCAACATCCAAAACAGTGCTTGACATGTAGTAGTCACTTAAATATATTTTTGGAATGAAAGAATCACACAGTATCCCTTTATAAGCATCCAAGAGAGAATTTTTTCTGTGTACACACTTTAGCATCACTCTTTCCATTGGTTTCTAGCATTGGAAAGTCAAATTTGGGGTCTCCCTTCAACCTCAATCCCAATTTCATCCCTCCTTTTTATTTTCTTTTATGTCACGACTTTTCCATTAACTTTTTAATTAACTTTCTTTTTATTTTATAATATTGTAATATTAATTTTTGTTACCTCCCTTAATTCTATCCATTAGATTCATAAAAGATCAGCAAGCATATAACATGTTTTATGGTTAACAAATGAGAGAACCATTAAAATCTGTCCATTTTTATTTTGTGATATGCAGAATTCCAAGAGAACGCTTCAAGCCACTCATCAGATCCCTTTAAAAACCTTCCAAAAAATTTTAAAATAATTAAGTTAGAGTTAACTTATTTAATTTGCTTTATTTCTACAAAGATCATGGAAAGACCACTTTTAGGGCAGTGTAGCTAAACCCTATTGGAATATTAAATTCCATAAATGATCATTTTTCATTAGCTGGAATAATTGCTACTGGTCTCCTATTAGTATTTTCTGTTAATATATTTTAATAATAATGTCAGAGATATGAGAAAGGTTTTTTCATGAAGAGACACATACACATTTACATTCCAATATTTAAAAAATTATTTCTAATTAGGCTTTACTTATTCTAGAACTTGAAGGTAAGTGGTCATATAAAACAAGCAAAACAAAAGAGGAAATAAAGAATAATTTTTTAAAAAAAGAATTATTCATCAAACAAGCTCCATGAATGATCACGGACCATACTGTAGTATAAAAGTATACACCTGAGTGTGTATTTATGTACACCTGTACACAAAGCAAAACACAATAAATAAATTAGATACATGTTGTATTAGTCAGCTTAGGCTGCCAAAACAAAATACCATAGACTGGGTGGCTTAAGCAATGGAAGCTTATTTTCTCACAGTTCTGGAGGCTGAAATTTCAAGATCAGGTTGCAAACCTGATTGGGCACTGGTGAGGACTCTCTCCCTGGCTTGCAGATGGATGCCTTCTCTCTGTGTCTTTACACAGTGGAGAGAGAGAGAGCAAGAATTAGTACCAAGGTAGTGGGGTGTTGCTGTAAAGATACCCAAAAATGTGGAAGCAACTTTGGAACTAGGCAACAGAAAGAGGTTGGAACAGTTTGGAAGGCTCAGAAGACAGAAAAATGTGGGAAAGTTTGGGACTTCCTAGAGACTTGGAGGGCCCAGGAAACAGAAAAATGTGGGAAAGTTTGGAATTTCCTAGAGACATGTTGAATGGCTTTGATCAAAATGCTGATAGTGATATGGACAATGATGTCCAGGCTGAGGTGGTCTCAGATGGAGATGAGGAACTTGTTGGGAACTGGAGTAAAGGTCACTCTTGCTATGCTTTAGCAAAGAGATTAGTGGCATTTTGCCCTGTCCTAGAGATCTGTAGGACTTTGAACATGAGAGATGATTTAGGGTATCTGACAGAAGAAATTTCTAAGCAACAAAGCATTCAGGAGGAAGCAGAGCATAAAAGTTTGGAAAATTTGCAGCCTGACATTGTGATAGAAAAAAAAAAAACCTGGGGAGAAATTCAAGTCAGCTGCAGAAATTTGCATAAATACTGAGGAGTCAAATGTTAATACCAAGACAATGGGGAAAATGTCTCCAGGGCATGTCAGAGATATTCACAGCAGCCCCTTCCATCACAGGCCCAGAGGCCTAAGAGGGAAAAATGGTTTCCTGGGCCAGACCAAGGGGCTTCCTGCTCTATGCAGTCTCAGGACGTGGTGCCCTGCATCCCAGCTGCTTCAGCTCCAGCCATGGTTAAAAGGGGCCAAGATATAGCTCAGGCCATGGCTTCAGAGGGTACAAGCCACAAGCCTTGGCACCTCCCATGTGGTGTTGAGTCTATGGGTATACAGAAGTCAAGAACTGAGGTATGGGAACCTCTACCTAGATTTCAGAGGATGTATAAAAATGCCTAGATATCTAGGCAGAAGTTTGCTGCAGGGGCAGAGCCCTCATGGAGAACCTCTGCTAGGGCAGTGTAGAAGGGAAATGTGAAGTTCAAACCCCCACACAGAGTTCCCACTGGGGCACTGCCTAGTGGAGCTGTGAGAAGAGGGCCACCATCCTCCAGACCACAGAATGGTAGATCCACCAACAGCTTGCACTATGTGCCTGGAAAAGCCACAGGCACTGAACAACAGCCCATGAAAGCAGCTAGGAGGGGACCTGTACCCTGCAAAGCCACAGGGATGGAGCTGCCTAAGGCAATGGGAACCCACCTCTTGCATCAGCATAACCTGGATGCTGGAGACATGGAGTCAAAGGAGATCATTTTGGAATATTAAGGTTTAATGAATGCCCTACTGGATTTTGGATTTGCATAGGTCCTGTAGCCCCTTTGTTTTGGCCAATTTCTCCCATTTGGAATGAGTGTATTTACCCAATGCCTGTGTTCTCATTGTATCTAAGACATAACTAACTTGCTTTTGATTTTACAGGCTCGTAGGCAGAATGTGCTTGCCTTGTCTCAGATGAGACTTTGGACTTGGCCTTTCAGGTTTATGCTGGAATAAGTTAAGACTTCGGAGGACTGTTGAAAAGGCATAAATGTGTTTTGAAATGTGAGGACATGAGACTTGGGAGGACATTCCACCTTGGGGCCAAGGGTGGAATGATATGGTTTGACTGTGTCCCCACCCAAAATCTCATCTTGAATTATAATCCCTATAATCCCCAAAATCTCCATAGCTCAAGGGCAGGGCCAGGTGGAGGTAATTAGATCATGAAGCAGTTTCCCCCATGCTGTCCTCATGATAGTGAGTCTCATGAGATCTGATGGTTTTATAAGCATCTGGCATTTCACCTGCTTGCACTCACTGTGTCCTGCTGCTCTGTGAAGGTGCCTGCTTCCCCTTCCCCTTCTGACACGATTGTAAGTTTCCTTAGGCCTCCCCAGCCATTTGGAACTGTGAGTCAATTAAACCTCTTTCCTTTATAAGTGACCCAGTTTCAGGTATTTCTCCATAGTAGTGTGAGAATGGACTAATACAGTAAATATAAACCAATTCTTTTAAGTAAATATAAACCAATACCTATAAGGGCACTAATTCCATTATGGGGGCCCCACACTTATGATTTCATCTAAATCTAATAACCGCCCAAAGGCCCCATCTCCAAATACCATCACATTAGGGGTTAGGGTTTCAACATATGAATTTGGGGGTACACATTTAGTTCATAACACATGTTAACTGTGAATTTCTTATTTTAAAAATAAAATGTCGAAATTTAACATGTTTATTTCAAAGGTCTTTTAGAACTGTGTTACATTGAGTTTCATTCTGTGGTGGGCAGAATTTTAAGAAGGTCCCATGATGGTTAATACTGAGTGTCAACTTGATTGGATTGAAGGATGCAAAGTATTGTTCCTGGGTGTCTCTGTGAGTGTGTTGCCAAAGGAGATTAACACTTAAGTCAGTGGACTGGGAGAGGTAGACCCACCCTCAATCTAGGTAGGCATATTCTAATTAACTGCCAGCATGGCTAGAATGAAAGCAGGCAGAAGAACATGGAAGGACAAGACTGACTGCGTCTTCTGGCCTACGCCTTTCTCCTATATCCAGGAAGCTGGATCTTTCCTGCCTTCAACAGCAGACTCCAAGTTCTTCAGCTTTTGGACTCTTGGACCTACACCAGTGATTTGCCAAGTGCTCTTGGGTCTTTGGCTACAGACTAAAGGCTACACTGTCAGTTTCCCTACTTTGGAGGTTTTGGGACTCCGACTGGCTTCCTTGCTCCTCAGCTTGCAGATGGCCTATTGTGGGACTTCACCTTGTGGTTGTGTGAGTCAATACTCTTCAATAAACTCCCCTTCATATATATATCTATCCTATTAGTCCTGTTCCTCTAGAGCACCCTGACTAATTCAGCCCCCAAGATTCCCACCTACTGTTGCCCTAACCCAGTAAAATCCTCTCCCTTTGAGTGTAGGTAGAACCTCTGAACATGATGGGATTTCACTCCCATGACTAGGCTAGTAATCAGTTGACTTTCAAGTAATAAAATGGGAGATTATCCTGGGTGGGTTTGATCTAATCAGAAAAACCTTTCAAAGAAGGTGAAGTGTCAGAAAGATGCTCTCCTGCTAACCTCTAAGAAGAAGTAAACTTCACTGAGTATTAAAGCTACAAGGAAACATATACTTCTCATGAACATGGAAGAGGGCTCAAGTCTCCAGATAAGAATCCAGACCCTGCTGCAAAACCTTGATTGCAGCCTTGTGAGACGTCCTGAGGCAGAGAACCCAGTTAAGCCATAACTGGGTTCCTGATTCACAGAAATTATGAGATAATGAATGTGTATTTTTTGGTTTGGTTTGGTTTCTTGAGATGGTCTCTCACTCTGTCACCCAGGCTGGAGTGCAATGGCGCAATCTCGGCTCACTGCAAGCTCCGCCTCCCATGTTCATGCCATTCACCTGCCTCAGCCTCCCGAGTAGCTGGGACTAGAGGCACCTGCCACCACACCCAACTGATTTTTTTGTATTTTTAGTAGAGATGGGGTTTCACCATGTTAGCCAGGATGGTCTCAATCCCCTGACCATGTGATCCGCCGGCCTTGGCCTCCCAAAGTGCAGGGATTACAGGCATGAGACTCTGCGCCCAGCTATGAATGTGTATTGTTTTAATTCCCTAAATTTGTGATAATTTGCTATGAAACAATAGAAATCTAATACATGTGTTGAATTTGAATGTTAATTTGATAAGTGCAGCAGCCTAAAGATGAAGTTAAAATTTTTCACAGGTTATGGTTACATAAGGGAAAAATAATTAGCATTGTGATAAAAAGTAATTTAAAGTTTAGATCAGCTATTGAATGGCATTCTATATATTTTCTGACTATTGATTAGGTAAAATAAAAATCATTGGCATATTTCCATTTTAAATTTTTAAATAGGTTTTAAATGCTCACAGCAGGTAAAATATTTTAAAAGCCAATTAATAAATCACAATGTCTCTAATGAATTAGTATAGCAATAAACTCATTTCTAAATGAATTCAAAAGCATCATAGATTTTATTGAATATTGAGAAACAAAATAATTATAATAATTTTGTAAAATAGGGTGTCAGGGTAGATACATTTTTCCAGAACTTAAAAAAAGCTATTTTTGCTGGTAGAAATTCTCTTTTGGTGGAATTTATATTTGGATTCTTACCTGGTGGAAGGTCAACCCAAGATGGTAGGCTTGCCAGACTGAATGTATTACAATCCTAGCTCTGATTTACAGATTATAACTTTTAACAGGTCTCTCTTCCAACAGAGTTAGCTTTAGAATCATGTAATTATGCATAATTCCGTGCATGTGACAGACATTACACCATATAAAAGCTTTTACTCTCTAGCGGACTAGAGTCAATTAGTATCAACAAGGAAGTTAAATTTGACAGGCTTTCTGGATTCCAGCTGTGACCTAATCACAGGTATTTTTAAGGGTCCAGCTCTCACATTTCTTAAAATAGTTCTAAGAAATGTCTCCTGCTGAATACATTCATTTTAAGACAGGCTAAGTACCAATGACACACAAAACTAATTCTAGAGAAGAGACTAGTTATAAAGTAGAACGACGACTCTGACTTTCCCATTTTAAATTTCCCTTCTTACCTTTGCTCCTTTCCTGTCTTCATTGTGGATATTTATGGATTTGCATGTGAAAATATTTCTTTATCATTCGTTCCCAAGTATATACAGGTACGTGTGTTTTGCAACACTTCGTATACTTGTGATTATTAATTATCACTCGTTAATATTTACTTCTCATCCATCTTCTCTTCTCGAGGACTCAGCCAGGTCTGCATCTGTAGTATCTGCCACAGTTTCCCCAGTGCCAACCACAACACCCAGCGCAGAGGAGATACTGTATAAAGACTGGTTTATAGACTAGTCTTTTTTGTTCGTTTGTTTTGTTGTTGAGACGGAGTTTTCGCTCTTGTTGCCCAGGATGGAGTGCAATGGCGCCATCTCAGCTCACTGCAACTTCGCCTCCCGGGTTCAAGTGATTCTCCTGCCTCAGCCTCCCGAATAGCTGGGATTACAGGTGTAAGCCACCACGCCTGACTAATTTTGTATTTTTAGTGGAGACTGGGTTTCTCCATGTTGGTCAGGCTGGTCTCACACTCCCAACCTCAGGTGATCCACCTGCCTTGGCCTCCCAAAGTGTAGACTAGTCTTTAAGTGCTGCTTTTATAAGGTTTGGTTTTCCGTTCAGCCTTTCCTCTGATTTCATCTCTATAAAACGTATCGGACCGGGCGCAGTGGCTCACGCCTGTAATCCCAGCACTTTGGGAGGCCAAGGCGGATGGATCACAAGGTCAGGAGACGGAGACCATCTTGGCTAACAGGGTGAAACCTCGTCTCTACTAATAATACAAACATTAGCCGGGCGAGGTGGCAGGCGCCTGTTGTGCCAGCTACTCAGGAGGCTGAGGCAGGAGAATGGCGTGAACCCGGGAGGCGGAGCTTGCAGTGAGCTGAGATCGCACCACTGCACTCTAGCCTGGGTGACAGAGTAAGACTCCGTCTCAAAAAAAAGAAAAAGAAAAATATCAGCAAATGAGAAGAAGCACAACAGTGATTTCCACTGGAATGCAAATTTTTCTAGGAGAGTGGCTCTTAACTAGGATCATTTTCTTTAAAATACTAATTCCCAGGTCCTATTAATCAAAATATCTTTGACAGAGGTGGAGATTGGGATATAAGCAACGGAATTTTTTAAGCCCCAGATGATTTAGCTAGCATTGAGGACTACAGCTCTAAGCTTGTGTTTCCCAAACTTTAACGTGCCTAGAATCACCTGCGGTGACGATTAAAAAGTCACATTTCCTAGTCTCATTGTGTAGTGCTAGATTAGATAAATATTTCGGTTCTCCTCTCCCTCCGCACCTTTGCCATTTAAGTATGTGATACCTTTCCACTGTAAATGGGGCATACTTCCCCACTCCCTCATTTCTGTTGAGCCACATGACCTGGCCTGCTTTGGCTCATAGAATGTTACCAGATGTGGCAGAGGCACAGGCTTGAAAAACACTTGCGTGATCAAGTCTACACACTGGCACCTCTGCTATTACTGAAACTGCCTTTGCAAAAAATTGTAACAGTGGGAAAATTATGACAGTGAAAGAGATCTGCTCTAACCAGTCTTCATCTTGCCTTTAAACTCCAAACTGCCCTTGCTCATTCCTGGGCTTGGGCCAAGCTAACAAGAGAAATGTAATTTATAGTGTAAATGATAACCAAATTAAACCACCTTTGTAAAACTAATGAAAGATCACCAGTTTAGGAGAATGAGAGGAGCCTGAATTCTGCTAAGATGTAGGCGTAAATGATTACCAGGCAATACCCCAAGATGTCACAAGATTTGCAACTTACTCCCAAGTACTCCTGCAGATAACATCACTATTGTAGAACCTAAGATTGGCCTTTTGAAATGTCTATTCAAGTTTTTGCATTTCTGATGACTGACTAGCCCCACTCAGGCCCACAACTCCTGACTCAAATGGTTCTGTGGTCCCCACCCCAAAGTGGACTCAGTTCACAAGGACCATTCTCCACGCCCCTATGATTGCATTCCCAGACATCAGCAACACCCATTTCTTTGCTTGCCAAACTATCCCTGAAAAACCCTGGCCTCTTAATTTCCAGAGAGATTGATTTGAGTAATAAACTCCAGTCCCCCATTCAGCCAGCTGTGTGAATTAAACTCTTTCTCTATTGCGTTTCTCCTGTCTTGATAAATCAGCTCTATCTAGGCAGCAGGCAGGATGAACCCACTGGGCGGTTACATTACCATGAGAACAACATACCTGGTTTAGCAAGCTGGCCTCAGGAGAAGAATGAGACACTGGAGCAGAGCCACGTTAATCCAGCCAAGCCCAACTTTAATCAGCCACACCTCCTCCACCCCTGACTCCCTGGTGACTGATAAAGCCCAGCCAAATCAGCAGAGCTGCCAGCCAGTTAGCCTAGATCAGACGGACCCTGTCAACCTGCAGATATGTAAGCAAAATGCTCCCTGAAATTTATTGTTCATTTGTAATGTAAGTAATAGATAATCAATATAATCTACGCAAGAAAACTGATTTGGTAACTACTTTCGACTGGTTTCCTTTGTTTACGATTGACAGAAAGCTAACCCAAACTCACTTAAAAATAAAAGAAAATGTTCCAAATTACAAAATGAATAAAAAGGGAGTCAGCACAGCTCCAGGAATGACAGATTCCAAGTATTTAGATGGTACTGTAGGAAATTTGTCTCTCCAACAGAGATGCAGCTGGGGGCCATCATCGTAAGTGAATTAACACAAACAGAAAACCAAATACTGCATGTTCTCACTTATAAGTGGGAGCTAAACATTGGGTACTTGTGGACATAAAGATGGTAACAATAGAAACTGAAGACTACTATGCAGGGAGGAAAGAAGGGGAACAAGGTTGAAAAAGCTAACTATTGGAGTACTAAGCTCAAAACCTGGGTGATGGGATAAATCATAACCCAAACTTCAGCATCATGCAATATACCCAGGTAACAAATCTGCACAGATACCCCCTGAATCTAAAATAAAAGTTGAAATTGTGAAAGAAAGAAAGAGAGAGAGAGAGAGAGAGAGAGAGAGGGAGGGAGGGAGGGAGGGAAGGAGGGAAGAAAGAAAGAAAGAAAGGAAAGAAAGAAAGAAAGAAAGAAAGAAAGAAAGAAAGAAAGAAAGAAAGAAAAAGAAAGAAAGAAAGGAAGGAAGGAAGGAAGGAAGGAAGGAAGGAAGGAAGGAAGGAAGGAAGGAAGGAAGGAAGGAAGGAGAAAGCAAGGAAGGAAAGGAAGGAAGAGAAAGAAAGAGGAAGGAAAGAGAAGCAAGGAAGGAAGGAAGGAAGGAAAGAGAAAGCAAGGAAGGAAGGAAGGAAGAAA